>NW_027325370.1:3243283-4504930 GCF_036924035.1 Leuresthes tenuis
ATGACATTTATATATGACCAGGCTTTTTTCTGGGTTTTTTTATGATGTAACGATGGCTCTAGAATTTAAAAATATTGTGTTTTTCTTGGTCTTGTGTTTCGATGTGAAATGTTCAAAAAGTGCAGCGATCCGCCCGTTCTTCTCAAAATTACACTTGTTTTTCCAGTGAAATGTCACTTTGAGCTCTGTTTCTGAGCTAGGTTGTTGCTAAAGAATAATAAGTATGACATTTATATATGACCAGGCTTTTTTCTGGGTTTTTTTATGATGTAACGATGGCTCTAGAATTTAAAAATATTGTGTTTTTCTTGGTCTTGTGTTGCGATGTGAAATGTTCAAAAATTGCAGCGATCCGCCCGTTCTTCTCAAAATTACACTTGTTTTTCCAGTGAAATGTCACTTTGAGCTCTGTTTCTGAGCTAGGTTGTTGCTAAAGAATAATAAGTATGACATTTATGTATGACCAGGCTTTTTTCTGTTATTTTTTATGATGTAACGATGGCTCTAGAATTTAAAAATATTGTGTTTTTCTTGGCCTTGTGTTGCGATGTGAAATGTTCAAAAAGTGCAGCGATCCGCCCGTTCTTTTCAAAATTACACTTGTTTTTCCAGTGAAATGTCACTTTTTTTCTGTTTTTTTTTATGATGTAACGATGATGTCGTGCATTTGATGGTTCCAGCCTCTAGAATTGAAAATTATTGTGTTTTTCTTGGTCTTGTGTTGCGATGTGAAATGTTCAAAAAGTGCAGCGATCCGCCTTTTCTTTTCAAAATTACACTTGTTTTTCCAGTGAAATGTCACTTTGAGCTGTGTTTCTGAGCTAGGTTGTTGCTAAAGAATAATAAGTATGACATTTATATATGACCAGGCTTTTTTCTCTTAATCTGTATTTTGTAACGCTCTAGAATTTAAAAATATTGTGTTTTTCTTGGTCTTGTGTTGCGATGTGAAATGTTCAAAAAGTGCAGCGATCCGCCTTTTCTTCTCAAAATTACACTTGTTTTTCCAGTGAAATGTCACTTTTTTTCTGTTTTTTTTTTTATGATGTAACGATGATGTCGTGCATTTGATGTTTCCAGCCTCTAGAATTGCAGAATATTGTGTTTTTCTTGGCCTTGTGTTGCGATGTGAAATGCTCAAAAAGTGCAGCGATCCGCCCGTTCTTTTCAAAATTACACTTGTTTTTCCAGTGAAATGTCACTTTGAGCTGTGTTTCTGAGCTAGGTTGTTGCTAAAGAATAATAAGTATGACATTTATATATGACCAGGCTTTTTTCTGGGTTTTTTTATGATGTAACGATGATGTAACGATGATGTCGTGCATTTGATGGTTCCAGGCTTGAAGAATATTGTGTTTTTCTTGGTCTTGTGCTGCGATCTATTGAATTTTGCACTGTTGACGAGCCAAAAGAAGACGTGTTAAGTTCTGCTGGAGGACATTGTGTTGTGCTTCTCACTTTAAGCACAAAACAGGGAGATCAGTCAGTGCTGAAGATGATCATTAACTTTAATGTGTGTTGTGATTGATTTCCCTTCGTGAGCATAGCCGAAAAAAGGCCTCCAGCTTGTTTATTATCAGAGCATTAAGATCTGAAAAAAGCCTCAGAAAACGGCTGTTTTCCAAAGCCCGAAGCTGGATGTTTGCATGCCGTAGCTGCGGATTGTTTTTCTTTTCATCAGTCAACTCAATAATCCACCAACTGTGACGGTAATCTGTTAACGTTTCCAAGTAGCTGCTTTTTCAGGAGTCTGCATCAAAGAGACTTTTTGCTTTGATGCAGACGGCTCAGGAGCTGCGACCACATGACCGAGTGCATGTCAGCACGGCGCGAACAGAGGCTGGCTGCGGCCACGTTCCAGTGAGGAACTCAGAGAGCGATTATATGCTTTCATTTTAAAGTTCAATCCCAGGCTCAGAGTGAATCAGCCGATCGATTGACCTGCAGTTGCTGCTGAATTTGCATTGTTATAGAAAGAGGGGAAGAGGAAAGTGTTCAGGCTGGGCAAACGTCCATCTATCTATGAAAGGATTTTAATTAAGTGGTTTTTTTTTTAGATAAATAGCTTTCCTGAAAGCTTTTTTTTCCTCCTAAAAGCAATCCAAGAGGCTCCAAAGGCAAATAAGTAAAAGGCAGTAAGCTTGACACCTGCTGATGGTAAAACCCCAAGAGAGCCGGCTGTGAGGTGTCCTGCTGACAGCATCTGGACATCTCGTGTGGTTCCTTCACATTATTCTGCTCTTTAACAAACAGCTGGTGCAGGGGGGCCCAGAAGCATCTCCACCCAACATTTGAATAAATTCACTGCTTCCTTGACCTCCAGCAGCCATTTAAAAGATGCTTCCACGTGTTCAAACATGGCTTCTTCTGAGGCAAATAGTTTCTTTGTCCGAATAGTCCCATCAGTGTAGTCTTGTGCCCTAATTAAACAAATATAGATTGTTTCACTGAGGGGTTGTTTTTTGTGGACACTGCCTTTATTCTCGGCCTTTTAGGAATCGTAACTCTAATATTAATGAAGTTTATTCAAGTCCGTGACTCTGGATTAGCTGCTTTTTAGCTGATTTTCTGCCGTTTTCCTATGTGTTGCTGCATCTGAACTCTCAGAGTTCTGGGTTAACTCTGCTCACACGTTGTTTGGTTAGCTGTGATCAATCTGTTTGTTTGCAGGTTTGTCAGAGCGTCAGGACCCAAAGCAGGGAGCGGGACCACAGAGCGACCAACAGCAAAGACAGAGAGCGAAGCAGAGATGGGGAGCTGCCTTTAACCGGGAGCCAGACGGCGGCACGAGACAGAGCCATTCAGCAGAAGAGGAGAGAGATAGATGAGGTGCGGGAGCGTAATTACACAAACACACACATGTATGGAGGCATAAAGGAGGGTTAGAAACAGAAGGAGGAGGCAGAGAAATAAGAGAAGCTGTGATATGGGGGAAAGTAGCCGTGTGAAGGTCTTAGATCGGACTCAGAGACATGAAACAAAGAAGAAAAGATGTGTTTGCTGTCGTCTAAACATTCATTTTAAAGTGCTGACAAAGAAGGTCTGATGCTATTCTTCTTCTTTGTTTTTCTCGAACTGATCAAAAATGCGAGACTGACTCACCTGCATCACAAGAGGCGACAACACGTGCCTTAATGCTGCCGCCAATGTGACAGATATGCTCATCAGCTTTGTTTATTCCAGTGTCTGAATGTGTGTTTCCACCCACTTCATGGAGAAGACGGCCTCTTGCTTTTTCCACATCTCCATGGTTGCAGAAATGTAGGAACAGTGCAAGAAAAAGCAGCGTTTTCTGATGCGAAAACGGACACGAAACTCAGTTCCTGAGCCTAAAGCCACGCTTGTGTTTGTCTTTCAGGTGTACTATCAGGAATGTGAAATGTTTGGCCTGGTAGCAAAGATGCTGATAGCAAAGGATCCATCCCTGGAGCATCCCATCCAGTCCTCGCTGCAGGAGAACCTCCGGGACATTGGAAAGCGCTGTGTGGAGGCCATGGAGAAATTTATCGTGGAGTATGACTCCAGGGAGCTGTTGCACTAATCACACGCACATTCCTGCCTGCGTTTTGCAGTTTTCCTTCTTAGTGAGGGGTTAAGAATCTGAGTGAGAGCTGCTTTTGTGATGTTCTTAATTGTTGCCTGGACAAACGCTCGCAAAACACTGGAAATTAAAAAGAAAAAAACACTTTTTTGAGAATGTGATGGTGATAAAAAAGGAAAAACATTGATCATATTCCTTTAAATGTCATCGTGAAATGTATAGTTCATCTGACTTAATATATTCCTACTTGCTTTTTGATTATTAAACTTTTTTCAGCGGCTTCTTCGTGGCTTTGTGGATAAAATGAGGTCATAGCAGGAAACAAGTTAATGGGTTTTGTTCGTGGTTGAGCTGATTTGTGTCATGTTTGATCAAGAGCCCAACTCCTGCATGGGGGGGGCTTATAATTGAGATGCTGAAATCAGTTTAACATGTAATTGGGGCACAGAAATGTGAAAGAGATGTTTGATTTAATTTCAGATTCACAAGTTTGTTCCAGCTGTAAAATACACAGTTCTCTCCCATCAGGTTAGGTTAACTGGTGACTCGTGTCTCGTTTGTCTCTGAGTGGCCCTGGATGGACTGGCGGCCCGTCGGGGGGGTCCAATGGCAGCCGGGATAGGCTCCAGATTAACTGAATGAACTGAATCTCAGGTGCTCTTTGCTAACTGAGCTCCTCCCACTAAAAAAAAAACAAGATAGTGACTGAAAAGAACTCAGCTGTCCACAAACGAGTGGGTCTATGTTGTTTTGGATCAATGAAGTGGACAAAGTAAGTGTGTGTGTGTGTGTGGGGGGTCCAAAGCAGACCAATGGGTGGCTAAGTTCATGCCTGCACTACATTGAAACTTCTTGGCATAATTCAACGGTGTGGGGGGGCAGCGGTGGTTGATGGATAATCCCTCACAGCAGCAGGGTTTCTGGTTTGAAAGGGTCTTTCTGTGTGGAGTTTGAAGGTTCTCCCCAGGGTTCTCCCCCCCTTGGGTTCTCTCTGGGAACGTCACCTCCAGAACATAAATATCCGTATCAGTAGAACTGGACTTTGAACACTTAACCCAGCAAGTTCCCTCATTGGCTGTCCATGAAAATGAAAATAAAAGCAGACCCTGCCTCATCTAATGTGTCTCTTTTATAGGACAGATGAATATTTTCATGATTAATTAATGCAGGAATTGATTTAGTTTTCTTAAGCCCTGCTTCCCAAATCCATTCTGTGCAGGAACTCAGCCAACATGCTTTGGTTTTCAGAAGGAGAAAATAGAGCAGAGTGGAGTAGGAGCAGCAGCTCTGCGTCCAGAGGAGCCGGATGAGGTGGCATCTGGTTCGGATGCCTCCTGGACGCCTCCCTGGTGAGGTGTTCAGGGCCCGTCCCACTGGGAGGAGACCCGGGGAAGACCCGGGACACGTGGGAACTATAGCTATAATCAAGCTAATCTCATCATGTGGAGCCACTGAGTATGGCGGCCCACCAGGAGACTTCCTGTTGTTAACCCTTGAAGGAGCCCGAGTGGGTCGTCAGAGTAACTGATTGTACCTGAGAGGTGGGAGGAGCCAAAGGCATAAAGGGGTCTCTCGGCTGGCCTGGGAACGCCTCGGGGTCCCTCTGGAAGAGCTGGAGGAAGTGGCCGGGGACAGGGAGGCCTGGGTTTGTCTGCTAAAGCTGCTGCCGAGACCCGAGAATCCACCAGAGAACCGAGAATCCACCAGAGAAGCAGCAGATGATGGATGGATGCGAGATAATACAAAATATCTCCGCTGTTTGGGTGTCTGGCCATGAAATGTGATCCTGAAATCAGGGCTCAGGTTGTAGATGTATCCTAATATGTAACCTAATATTATTCCTCATTGGACTGGATAGTTTAGTGCTATGATTGTCACCTTTTGTGTGGGAGATCTGGGTTAAAATCCCCTGTATGAAAGGTATTACCTCCAGTAGGGGTCCTTAGGCAAGACCCCCTTACCCAGACTGCCTATCTGTAAGTCACTTTGGATAAAAGCATCTGCTAAATACATAAAGATAACAATTAATTGTGTGACAACAGACTTGGACCAGAGAAGAGCATCAGGGAGACCCTTAATGCAGCCTCTGCTTCTCCCTGTTATATGAGGTGAAAACGTCTGCTGGGAGCTTTAAGCACGCAGATGAATACTTTGGCTTAACACAACTTTTACTGTGTCACGGTTGTTTTAAGTACACTTTATTTTCAGTATGAGACAACAACAACAAACCAACATGCAAGCCTCCCTATCTCTATCATGTTATACAAATAATGATTCTTTAGTTACAAAATATATAAATATTTAAGACCATATGTACAGAACATTTACAGTACTACATCCATTATTAAAGTGTATTACTATATATACATTTAACAGGTATTTTTCTTTAATATAGTTATAATTATTATTGTTAGCATTACTCTTAATTCTTATTATTCTTAATCATCTATAGGTAGCTATCAAAAAACAAAAGCATGTTGCAGAAGAGAAAACGGGACCATACCTGACGTTACTGTGCCTGAATGATCAAGAAGCAGAGGCTGTCCGGCGCTCTGCTCTTGGTAAAGCATGGAGGGCTGGCTATGTAGAGCACAAGGTTCAACAGACTTTTTGTACAAGGTGATAACAGGGCTAGCAAGCCAACGCTATATTCCAGCAGCATTCGGTTTCCACTGAGGTAAACAATGACATAGCCTGGAATCTAGCGCATAGCTTTCACTATCCCAACACAATCTCGTTTATCCACACAGAATAGGTTCCCAGGATGGCTGAACCGCCAGATCACTGCAGTTTGAACAGTTTTACTTGCTTTTCAGACTGTAAAGGAGCTGTTGGAGTCTCTCTGTGACATGGAAACACTCACAGACAGACACGCACATACAGAATGTTTTGTTTTTTTTTACCTTCACCAACAGCGTTTTCAGCTGTAAAAAATTCATCAGAGTGGAGCTCCGTCATTGCAAACATCCCTGTTGTGTAAGCCAGCTGAG
Organism: Leuresthes tenuis; assembly: GCF_036924035.1. NCBI lineage: Eukaryota > Metazoa > Chordata > Actinopteri > Atheriniformes > Atherinopsidae > Leuresthes > Leuresthes tenuis. Next base: position 3,249,815 of record NW_027325370.1, read on the forward strand.
TTTCCTCTTATGATTAGATCATTCTGTGTAGGTGTGCATAAACACTACCCGGTGTGGAGTTGTGTAAGCTCACAAGCACAAAATGGGCCACTTTCTTCAGCTTCATCCCCACCACACGCACAAATGCACACAAATTGTTCACTTTCACTCTCATTTCTCACTCTCACGTTCCCTCTCTGCCACTTTCTTCAGTCTTCTTACCTTTCTTTCATCCCTCTAACTCTAATTTCTCACCCTATATCTAAGAAATTATGCAGTTTTTGCTCTTCCTCCTTTGGCGGGTGTGCAGCTGACCGTGAATTGGTCCATGGAGAGGTCCATGATGGCCAGCTATCCCAGAAGGACTGTAGCGATGGCGCAATTCCTCATTGTTGATGTAGCACAGCTGCACAGGCCGTGGAATTGGTTCACCCAAGAAATACCCCTCATCTGGCTCAGACTCGGAGGACGAGGAGCAGCTGGAGCACCAGGGGTCATGAGCTTCCATGCACCCATCGCCCCAGTATGGCCCTCCCAGTCCCGCAGGCTGCCAGCCAGCATTCTGCAAGGTCAGATCGGAGGTGGTGCGGGGGCAGGGCCGGTGGGGCTGCTGTCTGTAGCCTCCGGGCTCCATACCGTACAACTCTCGGGCAGCTTGGCCAGATGGTAAACGATCGTAATCCTCCTGAACGCGGCGGTAGGGAAGCTCGACCGTTTGAGCAGGACGGTCCGCCGCCAGGTGCAAGGCGTTGTCAGAGCGAGAACGACGTGAGCGTTTGTGGTGGCGGCCGCTGCGGTGCTGCCCGTTGCCACTGTTCCCACGATGGTGTTTGCGGCGTCTTGGCTGTGGCTGCTGTTGTTGGGACGCAGGCTCCTGTCCGGTAATGCGTCGGCGAGGCATTCTGTCGCTCATAGGAGCCATCCGCAGATTTCCGCTGCTGCCCATCACCCCGACACGACCTTTCCCATCAAAGCCCAGCTGCTGCGGGCCGTCCCAGTACTGCAGAGGGTACCCGACTCTCAGGGGAGTGTACATGTTGTTGTTGTAGGGGCGGGAAGAAGACAGGGACTCTGTACTGTGGAACTGGACTGAGGAGCTCAGGGTGCCCATGTTGCTTTTCTCAGACACGTTCACACCGGAGTCCTTGCTCAGATCAGGCATGGAGAACCTGGACAGATGCTCCTGACGCTTACTGACCCCATCCAGAGAGTTACCTGTTAAAACAGTTCATGAAACGTCACATTTTCCCTTAAGATGTAAAACAAACGTGTGCCATATTGTAGTATTTATTACCTGTAGCATTAGACATCGTGAGGGAGTCCATGGATCCACGAGGGGTCTGTTCTAGAGGAGTGAGTGGCTCATTGAAGCTCATGGCAGTGATGTGGTTCCTCCTGGTCAGCGGGGGTCTGCCGTCTCTCTTGAATCCATGCAGACTGATGCTCCTCTTGTCAGAGAAGCCCTGGTTCTGGCTTGACATCTCATTGAAGCTCATCTGGGTGCGCAGCTTGTTAGGTCTGAACTCATCTTGGCTGTGGTGCATCCAGTTCTCATTGAAGGAATGGCCTCTCAGTGCAGCCATAGGGGTCCTCTTGGGATTGCCTTGCTCCTTCCCCCAGGAATCGGGCCGCTTCCCTGGGTTGGCAGGACTCTGGGCAGGTGGATGAGCATTTGTGTTGGGATTGTATCCCTGCCTGGCATTACACTGACCCAGCAGATGTATGGGTGTAGGAGAGGGAGACGGATCCCGCTGGGGCCCCTCATAGGCTGCAGGGATGTAGGGGTCATCCCTGCTCATCCACACTTGATTAAGGCTTGGTGCTCGGCTCGGAGTGCGGCTCGGTGTGCGGTTAGGCGTCCTGCTTGGGGTCTGGCTAGACGAGACGCTTAGTCTGTCCATCTGAACAGAAAGGGGATCGATTTCAGCAGACAGACGGTCAGGCAAAGGCGGAGGAGCTGACTGGCGGGCTTCGGCACTCCGTCGCTCCTGCTCTGCATTCTTACGCTCTTTTTTCCCAACCTTGGTGCTGTGCCGGGACTCACGGGAACGAGCGCTTTGGAAGGCCGAGTCTGAGGAGTCGGACTCCTCTGGGTCCTGAGTGATTCAAATGAAACAGATCCATGCCATTTTTAAACTGTTAAATAGTCCGATTTGAATATATAAGTGTGAGATTTTCATTTCCTCACCTGTCCAGCACTGCAGGACCGTGAGCAGAAGATCTGCCCCTGCTTGGGGAGGAAGGGGCGACCCAGCAGTGAACGCTTGCACCGGGCACAGCAAAAACATTCCTCAGTTGCATGCCAGTGCTGCCCATCATATGTCATCTGGCCTTGGTCAATGCCTGTGAAACATCAGGAAAGAAATCTCCTCAGCGCCTAAAACACCAGCAGCAGGAATATATCTCCAGAAAATCTAAATCTCTGCTGCTAATCAACACAAACCATGGCTTTGTTTCAGCAATCATCGAGCAGATTAACTTTTTTTTCCCTCAGATACACAGTAAAACGTTTGGGATTCCATGGCTGTACATCATCACTTGATTTTCAGGATGGCGTAAATACATTTCAGCAGCCCTGCTCTCCAGCTCGAGGAAGTAATCATCTTTCACAGCTCCCATCTGCGTACAGCATGGGAGCTCCCTCTGAAACACACTCCTTCACTGTTACTTGGAATGATAATAACCCTCCGCATCTCACTGCACCGGATCCGCCTTTCTGCAGCTGCGGCTCACAACCCTCCGAGCTGATAGAACAGCCACACTTACATGGAATTACTGCTTGAGCCTCTATAGGATGGTAAAGGCGAAAGAAAAACATGAGCCTGTGTTTGGATAGCAGAGGAGTGGACCTGCAGAAATGTGCTTGTACCTATGTGCTCTCCACATGCATCGCAGTACTCTGCATAGAGAGACTCAAAGCAATTGCAGCAATGTGGCCGTCCATCTTTCATGATGTAGCGCTGGCCGCCGAGTGTTGTCTCACATTCGTAGCAACAGAAGTGCTTCATGTGCCAGTGCCTGCCCTCCGCCTCGGTGCATTCGTCGGCGAAGATTATCTGCGTGACCAAGAGACACAAAACACTTAGAGATATCTATAAAAAGAGAGTGAAAAAAAGTTTAAAACCATTTCTTGGTGGAAATATTTGCATCAATCATGGATCATGTTGGAGTATCTCAGGGCTCTGGCCTCCGGTAATTGTTTTTTGTTCATTACATTTTCCATAATGCCTAGTTTTTTATAGCATTCAGAGGCTTGAAGAGCTAAAACTGTGTTGCACACGAGGCAGTCAGCTCACACAATGAACACTTTTCATGTTGAACAGCAGCTGAAAAGAGCGAACGAGTTTCAGCTTGAGGCTTTTCTCAGCCTACATGACACATGACATGACAATAGTGGGTGGAACTGGGTCCCTGCTGGTGACTAACAACCAGATAATTCATATAATTCAGTTGTGAAAACTCAAATAAGTGAGAGGCTTAGAAACCTAAAAAAGTAAGAATGCCCTCTTTGTGATTTAGCCCTTAGTACTAGACGGTTAACTGCCTTAAAAGCAAAGTATCTGTTATTTGTGTGTCGTCAACATATCAGAAACCAAGGGCGTAACCATGGTTTAGACATTGGGGGGTCCAAGAAAAACAAAATTGTTAAGTGCATTATCTACAATTCTTTATTTATATATGAAAAATTGGACATTTAGAACATAGTTTAGAGGACTACATTGACCATGTAAGTTCACATCTAAAGGAATAGTGTAATTTCTCCGAGACAGTGACTGCCCCCCCACTTTGTTTTGGTTAGTTGCTTACTGTTTACTGACCTTAAACACACCTACCAATTACAATTATGCTCCTCCAGTAGTTCTGTAGCAAATAGGACAGCTTCCAATGGAAAACGACCAAATACCCAAAGCATGTTTATGGAAATATTTTAATAAGGACAACTAATGATGTAACAAATTACAGACTTTTCCTTTAACAAAAAATGTGCTGAGGACGTTTAAGTCCAGGTTCATTTCTATTGTGTCAATGTCTCAAAATGTGCATTAACAATGAAAAGTCTAATAGTCTAATGTTATTTTTGTTTTAAGTTGTTTTATTTTGAAAGGGGGCGGAAGTTTATTTTGTTGATTCTGTGTTGGATTTCCTGTTCTGGTACAATCTGCTCTGTTGAGCAGCGGCTCCGTCAAAAGTAGAAGTCCAACGTAAAGATAAGGAGAGCCGCTGCTGAGACGGCGGCGCGCCCGTTGGGTCACGCTCATTGACTGTTAGCATCAACAACGGCAACCGCGGCGCAGCCGTTACGTTCCCATGGTAACACACGGAAATAAACTGAAAATAAATAAGACTTAACAAGACACCGATCCCTTGACAGGGTTCATAAAAGGAGAACATGCATTTTACATATTTTCTTCTGTATATTGGGGGGGGGGCAGGTTGGTATTTTCTCAATATTGGGGGGGGGGGCACGACCCCCCCAAAGAATGCGTGGTTACGCCATAGTCAGAAACAATGCACAAGTACCTCCTAAAAATCTCTCTGAGTCGCTGACGATGGCTGAGGCAAGTTTATAATACAGCTAGGACCAATAAAAAACCTTCATTTAGTATTTTGTGATTGTGAGTCAGCACCCGTTACACTTAATGGGGACAAGTTTAAACTAGTTGAGTGTCTTCTTCCCTGGTTCATCATTCTGTTGATTGTTTTGTGATGCCTCAAACTGATCTATTTACAACATATTCAGAGATGAACAAAATCTCCCCGTTTCCAGACAGAACTCATGAAAAAGACGTTCTCTGTATTATTACTATAAAATCAAGATGGATGTGATGATAAGTCCTTTAGAAAAGCTTCATCCTATGAGAGGATTATCTTAGATGAACATCTAACATCACATTTATGCCTCTTAGCTGAGGACATTAAACTGTTAAACAAAAACAAGAATGCTTTCTCAAAGCTGCTTTCCCACAAATGAAGATTTATAAAACAAGACTACTTTCTGAAACATTGTTCATACTGAGTTAGACCCCATCCAAGTCTAGCTATGAACTATTCGGCCATTTTCAACCACGAAGGGCTCCAGGCCCAGACAGGCGCACCTCATCACAGGCACAGCAGCGGGGTTTCAGCCTCTCGGCATGGTGCCGGCCACAGTAGATCTTGCCATCCTGGTGGAAGTATATGAGATCCACCAACAGTTCCTCACATGTGCAGCAGACAAAGCAATGAGGATGCCAGCATTTTCCATGCCCTGCTCTGGCAGCGAAAACTACGATGTCCCCTCCATTTATCTGACTGGCACACTGTAGGAGGAAAGGAAAGGAAAGGAAATGAGAGGAGAGGAAAGGAGAGGAAAGGAAAGGAAATGAGAGGAAAGGAAAGGAAAGGAGTAGTTGAGGAAAGGAGAGGAAAGGAAATGAGAGGAAAGGAAAGGAAAGGAAAGGAGAGGAAAGGAAAGGAAATGAGAGGAAAGGAAAGGAAAGGAGTAGTTGAGGAAAGGAGAGGAAAGGAAAGGAAATGAGAGGAGAGGAGAGGAGAGGAAAGGAAAGGAAAGGAAAGGAAAGGAAAGGAAAGGAAAGGAAAGGAAAGGAAAGGAAAGGAAAGGAAAGGAGTAGTTGAGGAAAGGAAAGGAAAGGAAATGAGAGGAAAGGAAAGGAATAGTTGAGGAAAGGAAAGGAAATGAATAGTTGAGGAAAGGAAAGGAAAGGAAAGGAAAGGAATAGTTGAGGAAATGAAAGAAATAGTTGAGGAAAGGAAAGAAATAGTTGAGGAAAGGAAAGAAATAGTTGAGGAAAGGAATTAAATAGTTGAGGAAAGGAATTAAATAGTTGAGGAAAGGAAAGAAATAATTGAGGAAAGGAAAGGAAAGGAATAGTTGGGGAAAGGAAAGAAAAGGAAAGGAAAGGAAATGAGAGGAAAGCAAAGGAATAGTTGAGGAAAGGAAAGGAAAGAAATAATTGAGGAAAGGAAAGGAATAGTTGGGGAAAAGATGAGTACAAACTTTAAGATGGAGATGGAAGGTAAAAAAGGTTTTCACAGAGTCCATAAATTGTTTACTTGGCTCCTTATAAATTCAGGCCCAGAATGCAACAGTAATGGCGGCTGCTGCTTACCTTGTCGCAGACGGCTCCGGTGATGGTGAGGGGGAACGGGCGGACGTTGCCTCTTCCTAAGTTATCCTTCTTCCTCTGGTTGCTGAACAGCTTGAGCTCCCGTTTCTCCTCCTCGTCCATCGCATTACAGTAACGTACCTGAACGCATCACGGCTCATCAGCAGGTGATACAAGAACTAAACACTTATCAGTGGTGTTCGTCTGTGAATAACAAACAGCAAAAAAACTACGTTTCACCTCATTGTCATGCGGCGGCAGCTGGTGAAGCAGTTGCTTGATGCGGTATTTCTCTCCGGGGCTGTTAATGTAGGGGACCTTCTCCTCCGGTAAGGAGTTATAATACTGGTGCACCTGAAACAGACAGATGTTTATGTATTTATCAGACGCTTTTATCCAAAGCGACTTACAAATGAAGATATAACAGCTTTATAAAAAGCTAACAATAAGCTACATAGAAGGAACCCAGGAGTCCGACTCTGTCAGAGGGGACAGAGTAGAGATAGGGTGCAGGCATAGAAGGAAGTGCAGAAAGATAAAGTGCAGAGATAGAGGGGGGAGGGAAGTACAAGGTAAGTGCTGGGATAGGAGATGCTCTCTGAAGAGCTGGGTTTTCAGGAGCTTCTTGAAGATAGACAGGGACGCCCCTGTTCTGGTAGCGCTCGGTAGGTCATTCCACCATCGTGGGACGACACATGAACAGAGTTTGGATTGTCTTAGGCGTGGTGTAGGAGCTGCTAGACGACAATCCTGGGACCAACGGAGGGACCCAGTTGGGACAGAAGCCTTTGCAAGAGCATTCAAGTAGATGGAGCCGTTCCATTAAGCTCTTTGTAGCTAACATCAGGGACTTGGATCTGATGCGGGCGGCTAAGGGCAGCCAGAGGAGCTCAATGAACAGATGAACAATGCACCGCAGCGTTCTGGACCATCTGCAGAGGTTTCACAGCACAGGCTGGAGACCAGTTAGGAAACCAGTTAGGAAACCAGTTAGGAGACCAGTTAGGAGACCAGTTAGGAAACCAGTTAGGAAACCAGTTAGGAAACCAGTTAGGAGACCAGTTAGGAAACCAGTTAGGAAACCAGTTAGGAGACCAGTTAGGAAACCAGTTAGGAAAGAAGTTAGGAAACCAGTTAGGAAACCAGTTAGGAGACCAGTTAGGAGACCAGTTAGGAGACCAGTTAGGAAACCAGTTAGGAAACCAGTTAGGAGACCAGTTAGGAGACCAGTTAGGAAACCAGTTAGGAAACCAGTTAGGAGACCAGTTAGGAAACCAGTTAGGAGACCAGTTAGGAAACCAGTTAGGAAACCAGTTAGGAGACCAGTTAGGAGACCAGTTAGGAAACCAGTTAGGAAACCAGTTAGGAGACCAGTTAGGAAACCAGTTAGGAAAGAAGTTAGGAAACCAGTTAGGAAACCAGTTAGGAGACCAGTTAGGAGACCAGTTAGGAGACCAGTTAGGAAACCAGTTAGGAGACCAGTTAGGAAACCAGTTAGGAGACCAGTTAGGAAACCAGTTAGGAAAGAAGTTAGGAAACCAGTTAGGAAACCAGTTAGGAGACCAGTTAGGAGACCAGTTAGGAGACCAGTTAGGAAACCAGTTAGGAGACCAGTTAGGAGACCAGTTAGGAGAGCGTTGCAGTAGTAAGGTGGGAGATGACCATGGCCTGCACCAGGAGCTGGGGGGCATGTTGGGTCAGGTATGGTCTGATCTTTCTTATGTTCAGTAATGCAAAGCGGCACGAACGAGTAACCAAGGTAACGTGATCTTTGAAGGTTAGTTGGTCATCAATCATGACACCCCAGTTTCTAGCAACCTTTGATGGAGCAAGAGATTCAGTTTGGATGCAGATGCTGTGGTGTATGGTTGGTTTGGCTGGAAAGACAAGCAGCTCAGTTTTTGGGAGGTTAAGTTGGAGATGATGGGCTTTCATCCATGCTGATATGTCAGAGAGACGGTCTGAGATTCGTGCTGAGACCGTGTGGGAATGACAGATAGAGCTGGGTCCAAGATATAGCTCTGATTCCGCCTTGAAGAGTTCGGGTTAAAGTGAACCCGGCCGGTGTTTGTTATTCGTCATCGGACCCCCTGTCAGGGGCTGGTTTTTAATCCACTCAGCTTCAAAACGCTCCATAAACCTGGATAACACAAGCTGTAAGGGTGGAGCAAAAGAGTGAAGCTGCAGAGTGATCGTTCTCTGTGGGCCGGTACACAAAATCCACCTTCTATGGCAAATTCAAGTGACAAAGCTGCAGGAAAGAACCTGGAATTAATTCTAAATGAATTCATCATGCTCTTCACGCCAATGGAACTTGTTTGTGTTTTGTCCTCAGGCATCGCTGACCTTGGAAGTCGGCGTCTGGAATTGAAAGTGAGCGCGGCACAAAGCTGCTGCTGCTGCTGCTGCACACGACCTCGAACAGAATCAGCTGCTTTACATTTTAAAACAGCTAATATTCACACTGCTTTAAGGAAAAATCAGTTGCCCGGCAATTAGAATTCATGGAGCCTGAACCTCTGGTAGTTTCTGCATTTTTGCTGTTTAAATACAGAAAACCCTGATCGGCGTTTTGAGAAATAAACACTCAAAGGACGGCAAACAGCCTTCGATTTTCAGCAAACCGGCCTTTTGCTCACTGTGTCCTCTGTCTGTTTGCAGGAAAGTGAGGGGGGAAGAAGGGTGTCTCTTTAAAGGGAGTCGAAACAAGAGAGAAGTAAGCTTTAAAGGCAAAGACTTTCAATGAATATTGGGTTTAACTGCTGCAAAACTGAATGCAGTTATCTGCAGGTGGTTTCAGATGATAAATCTGACAATTATTTCATGTGCTAATTCGTTCTGTTATTGTGAAAAATGTCCGTTGCTTTGCCCTTATTTGGTTTATTCGTTCAAATGTAGTAAAACTACTTTCCTTGAGGAGTGATATCAGGATTAATCCAACTTATTTAAACTTAAAAATGCCTGAGAATGAGAAAGGATAAAGAATAAATGTGTCTTTATATGTTGAGCGGTATCTTTTCTGTGGTAGTTGTTCATCTAAACCCAGGAAGTGGAGCAGGCAGAACCTGGTAAATCTGGTGGATTCATCACACCTCTTAAAATTGTAATATAGGCCTCTGGTCTTGGTGCTCCCAGTTTAATAATCTTTTATGAATGCAATTACTACAAACTGGGCCACAGATGGTCTAGGATTAAAAAAAGAAAGCCACAGTTTGGAGTACTTTGTCAAAAACTTGGGAAACAAAACACTTCAATAAGACAATCCTGACACAGCTCAGTCTTAATGACGCACTTCGTAATTTTAATCTTATCCATGCCCTGCTCTGGCAGCAAAAACTACGATGTCCCCTCCATTTATCTGACTGGCACACTGTAGGAGGAAAGGAAAGGAAAGGAAAGGAGAAGAAAGGAAAGGAAAGGAAAGGAAAGGAAAGGAAAGGAAAGGAAAGGAAAGGAAAGGAAAGGAAAGGAAAGGAAAGGAAAGGAAAGGAAAGGAAAGGAAAGGAAAGGAGAGGAAATGAGAGGAGAGGAAAGGAAAGGAAAGGAAAGGAAATGAGAAGAAAGGAAAGGAAAGGAGAGGAAAGGAAAGGAAAGGAAAGGAAATGAGAGGAAATTAAAGGAAATGAGAGGAAATGAGAGGAAATGAGAGGAAATGAGAGGAAAGGAAAGGAATAGTTGAGGAAAGGAAAGGAAATGAGAGGAAAGGAAAGGAAAGGAAAGGAAATGAGAGGAAATGAGAGGAAAGGAAAGGAATAGTTGAGGAAAGGAAAGGAAAAGTTGAGGAAAGGAAATGAGAGGAAAGGAAAGGAAAGGAAAGGAAAGGAAAGGAAAGGAAAGGAAAGGAAAGGAAAGGAAAGGAAAGGAAAGGAAAGGAAAGGAAAGGAAAGGAATAGTTGAGGAAAGGAAACAAATAGTTGAGGAAAGGAAACAAATAGTTGAGGAAAGGAAAGGAAATGAGAGGAAATGAAAGGAAATGAGAGGAAAGGAAAGGAAAGGAAAGGAAAGGAAATGAGAGGAAATGAGAGGAAAGGAATAGTTGAGGAAAGGAAATAAATAGTTGAGGAAAGGAAAGGAAATGAGAGGAAAGGAAAGGAAAGGAGAGGAAAGGAAAGGAAATAAGAGGAAAGGAATGGAAATGAGAGGAAAGGAAAGGAATAGTTGAGGAAAGGAAACAAATAGTTGAGGAAAGGAAAGGAAATGAGAGGAAAGGAAAGGAAATGAGAGGAAAGGAAAGGAAAGGAAAGGAAATGAGAGGAAATGAGAGGAAAGGAAAGGAATAGTTGAGGAAAGGAAATAAATAGTTGAGGAAAGGAAAGGAAATGAGAGGAAAGGAAAGGAATAGTTGAGGAAAGGAAATAAATAGTTGAGGAAAGGAAAGGAAATGAGAGGAAAGGAAAGGAATAGTTGAGGAAAGGAAAGGAATAGTTGAGGAAAGGAAAGGAAAGGAAGGAAAGGAAGTTTGGAGTACTTTGTCAAAAACTTGGGAAACAAAACACTTCAATAAGACAATCCTGACACAGCTCAGTCTTAATGACGCACTTCTGACAGCTCGATGAGCCATTGCAAACGAAATGATGATTTCCTTTTTAATTACGCTGCACAGAGAGAAACTAGACGTGACAGGCTTAAAAATCATTACATTCAAGTGCATTAAAAGGGAAACAGGCAGCTACAATTGCCTGCACCTCCTGCTGGATGACAGAGGCTGCAGCCTCTTTCAGCATCCTGTCAAGATGGCTGACTGGAGAAAATGACTGTTATCAGCCCATCCTGTCATCTGTTAACAGAGCCCTAGGAGGCCTGTTGCACTTACTAAATAAAGACAAAGGGGCTTTTAAGTTGATACAGTTGAACAAAATGTGCTTCTTATGTCAGCAGTGGCAGAAAACAGGAGGGAAAAAATAAATAAATGAGAAGATATCTTCCTCTGATTGCATTTTGTCTGGTCATGCATGGAATTAAAAGGCATTCAAACAGCAAATGAGTCCAGACAGGGGATTGTGAAACCTGCAAACTCAAACAAACAGCAAAAAATGTTCAATTAGATTCAGCAAAACATTCGCAGACTCTAATTACTTCATTTCCACTGGGTTTAAATTCGCAGGAATGTGCTAAGATACAGAACAAATTGAGGCGTTTCGTGCCAAAAGCATCATTATTGTAAATGGAAAACAACAACGTACACACAGAATTTGAGAAAGAGTAAATTAAATCAGGAGAAACTGCTCCTTTGAGCAGGGATATTCAGACATTTCATCGATATGTTCAGTGCTTCGCTGCAGTTCTTTATGATGTCGGTACGGTTGTCATTCTGTCTGACCCACAGTGTATCACATCTGTTTTAACAGCTGATAAATGACCTCACGGTTACTCTCTCATGGCATGATTTGACCTGTAAGTCATCCCCTCCCCAACCCAAAGAGACTTGAATACAAAGAAGGGGATTTAAACACAGAGATATGTTGTCCCTGTTTCAGGATGATTAATTCTATCGTTAAATTCCTCTGAGCGCGACAAAAAGAAGCCATAAATAATGAGGTGTGGGCTTATTTACCTGCTCAGGACTGAGGCCGGGGGGGACCCACACATACTCCTCCAGCGCGCATCCAGAGTCGTCGTCAGATGTGGAGTTCCTCTGGAAATCGTACATCAGCTTGGTGATGGTCTTCTCCATCTCCAGTGACATGGCGGTCACAACATGCTCCTCTGAACAAGCTGCTTCGGTGGACACAGGTTTTCCTGCAAGGGCGTAACCATGGTTTAGACATTGGGGGGGTCCAAGAAAAACAAAATTGTTGAGTGCATTATCTACAATTCTTTATTTATATATGAAAAATTGGACATTTAGAACATAGTTTAGAGGACTACATTGACCATGTAAGTTCACATCTAAAGGAATAGTGTAATTTCTCCGAGACAGTGACTGCCCCCCCCCCCCACTTTGTTTTGGTTAGTTGCTTCCTGTTTACTGACCTTAAACACACCTACCAATTACAATTATGCACTTCCAGTAGTTCTGTAGCAAATAGGACAGCTTCCAATGGAAAACGACCAAATACCCAAAGCATGTTTATGGAAATATTTTAATAAGGACAACTAATGATGTAACAAATTACAGACTTTTCCTTTAACAAAAAATGTGCTGAGGACTTTTAGGTCCAGGTTAATTTCTATTGTGTCAATGTCTCAAAATGTGCATTAACAATGAAAAGTCTAATAGTCTAATGTTATTTTTGTTTTAAGTTGTTTTTTATTTTGAAAGGGGGCGGAAGTTTATTTTGTTGATTCTGTGTTGGATTTCCTGTTCTTGGAACAATCTGCTCCGTTGAGCAGTGGCTCCGTCAAAAGTAGAAGTCCAACGTAAAGATAAGGAGAGCCGCTGCTGAGACGGCGGCGCGCCCGTTGGGTCGGCGGCGCGCCCGTTGGGTCACTCTCATTGAGCCGTTAGCATCAACAACGGCGACCGCGGCGCAGCCGTTACGTTCCCATGGTAACACACGGAAATAAACTGAAAATAAATAAGACATAACAAGAGACCGATCCCTTGACAGGGTTCATAAAGGGAGAACATGCATTTTACATATTTTCTGCTGTATATTGGGGGGGACAGGTTGGTATTTTCCCAATATTGGGGGGGACACGACCCCCCCAAAGAATGCGTGGTTACGCCATAGAGTGGGAGGCAAAAAGAGAATAAAAAGACTAGGATAGGAGAATCAGGAAAGGTTTAAAAGGTCGGAGCGTCGTACTTTGTAAAGCAGTCGGTTCTCTCTTCTTTATTTGAAAAACCTCCATTTTCTTTCAGTATGGCAGTTTTCCCTGGACTTACCGTTTTGTTTTTTGTGTCATTTAAACTTTTAGAGAAATAAAAAAACTGCAACATGCAGTCAAGTTGCAATACATGCAAATGTGCAGAACAGACTAATCACAGTTCATATTCCTGTGGCCACACCGACACAAACAGTTTGCTTCTCTGTAACCGCAGGCTTTGTTCAGAAGCATTACTAAAACCCCGGGTTAAATGGGTTTGGATACATAATATGTTCCAAGAAAAGCATCGCAGCGTCATGAATAGAATCATTAAAGGTGAAATACAGCTGTTTTAAGCTAAAACCCTGAAAGTGAGTTCCAGTGAAGCAGATCATAAATTAGCATGGCTGCTGATCCATTTCCATCACTTCACAGTGCAGCCTTCACTCCTGCATTCAAAACATAAAAGAGGACTAAGGCTGTGTTCACTCTGTCAGCCTAAATCTGTCTTCTTCACATGCAGATTGTGCTGAGCTTCATCTGAGGTCAGAGCAGCATGAAGCCTCATGAAATCTGTTTTCTGCACACTGGATCTAAAGCACAGTTGGAATAGAAGGACAAGCAAAGCCAAGTTGATTCGTACAGACGCCGCTCTGGAACCTCACTCACAACACGACAAACCAGGCCGACTGAAAACAGGGACGCCATTCGCTGATACTATTGAGCTTTGATGTCTGGATGTACAAACACTTGAAAAATGTTTGAGAAACACATCTGATTGGTCTGAACATGCTGTTGAAATGGCTGAATGCGAACATTTTCCCATCAGGGCTAAAGACGAAGGTCCTCAGACTTGATTATGGGACTAAAATAAATGCTAAAACTCTATTTCTAATAAAAAACACAAAGGAGTCAGAGGATTCATCCCCTGAGGATTGGTACATTTCATGGAAAGCTTTCAGAGGATGGACTGACCTAAAGAGAGACGCATTCACACTGCTTTGTTTCACGCAGAGACGCAACATCGCGTCAGCTATGCAGCCTAAGACATCATCATCAGCACCATTTTGTCTGCAGTCACAGCTTTGCTTGAACGTATGGACAAGAGATCAGTTTGATCTTCTCCTCCTCCTTCTTTCTATCCGAGAGGACGGCAGCTGCACATGTTACTGGCGCATGAATAATTAACAGAAGCAGGTATCGCCTCCACCGCCAAAGAATGAAAATAACTCATTATTGCAGACGTGTCGCAAGCCAACAATCAGCACCGGAGCGTTGTTTACATCGAATGGGTTGTTATCAGCAAAGCTGCTGAGTTGAGAGATTCTAAAATCAGTTAACTGATGGAAAAAAGGATTTTTTGAAATGTCTATAAATGGAAAATCCAGGCTGAGGTTGTTGTTATGTCAGAATAGAGCTCGCTCTGACCTATCAGAGCAGAAAATGTGACAGCAGATGAGAGGAGAGGCCTTTATTCAGCATCCACAGGCAACATATCGAGGTTCACTGATGAAACTGAATGATGGCAGGAGAAAAAGTGCGAAAACTGTGTAAATTTACTCTGAAAGCAACACTATTTCCCACAGATTATATCACAGAGAAACACTGCTTAAGCTGAGGCCTCGGAACAGCAGACATTTCCACAGGCTGAGCCAGTGAGTCAGCCTCCATCCAAGCACAGCTGAGTGCGGTTTATCTCTCTAAGATGGGTGCTGCTGATTTCTCTGTGAAGAGAGATCGCAGGTATGTAACCTTGAGCATCCGGCATGGCCTGAGGCTCCTCGTCATTAGTGCAGTGCGGCTGAGTGACTGCGCCTGCTGGGTAACCTGCAGCTTCTTACACATCAATTCAAACATGACTTTCGCTGCAAATATCAAATCAGATCAGTGATTCAATGCTGAAGAGCCTAAGAAAAATGAATATCTACACTCTGGCAACAGCTAAGTCACTGGGAAGCTGGCATTTGTTTTGCATTATGGTGCGTTTGTGCTGCCAAAAATCCCCTGATGATTTTATTAAGGGTATGAAAGGAACATTCAAACGTTTTGGGAGTCTTTATTACACGGGCACAGCTGTCTGAAAAGCTCATGGGATAGCTGAGGCATGTAAACACAAACACAGGATCTGTTCTGTAAAGTGAGATCACTGTACATGCGTGTGGTAAAACTTATGTGACACTACAGGGGAGGAATCTCAGATAACTATCAGAGGCAGTGCTCCACCGACTGTGCTGCAGCCAATAAATGACAATATGAGAGATGGTATGTAATAACTTCATAAGGGTGGGAAAATGACATAAAATGTGTTGAAATGTGACACACAGGATCTCCCGAGTCTCCAGGACCACTAATTAATGCAAGTGTTTGGTGTTTGAATAGTATCGAAAGCCTCTAATCGATGGATCTTTGAGTTATGAATCATATAGTGGCTGCATTTTGTAGAGCTTAACAATAGAAAGTGATGGAAAAGCACCTAAAACAGCCAAAATCACACAAAAAAAGAACATTTTTCTTCAGAAAAGTGTGCAAAGCTGAGGTTGCAATCCTGCTCCAGCTGTCTTTTGTAAATAAACACTTGAAGCAATAGCTTGTCTTCCAGTTTGCAGGCCTTAGAAAGCACATGGCAGCTCTTTATGCACAGCCCGGCATGTTGAACATGTCACAGAAGACATGATCTCAGCCTCTCTAACTTCGAGCAGGAAAGGCTCTCCATAATGTCAAAGCACTCCTTTAAATAAATCAAGTTAGCAGAATGAAACGTTCAATTTTTAATAAGTCATTTGTGGGAGACAGTTTGATGTATTACGCCAGGAAAACCACAGATGTAACTATTAACGTCAGTGACTGCTGTTGCCTTAAACCTGTTCCTGCTGACTGTGACTGACGCAGCCGTGTGTTTTATCTGCTCCCATGACTTCAAATGTCTTAAAATGTCTTAAAAAGACTTTTGAACTGATGCACCAGAGCCCAGCATCGTCTTTTGAGGGAAATCCGTGGCAACAAAGCTGCTGACATAGGCTTTATTTAGTAGTTTTCCTCCTCTTTTTACAGTCCAGCATTACTAAAAATCAAGGAGAAAACTGTGAAATCCACTTTGCAAACACAAACAAACGCTGTAAGACTGAGAGGACGCCGGTGTCACTCGATTAATGATCCCCTCACACCCTGCTTATTAAGATGCACTGCGAGCCTCAGCTCAACTTTCACGTCCAACAGTTTCAAAGCAACGTGTCGTCTTTGCACCCAAACTTTTGCCTGAATCCACTCGCAGTTTGTACAGAAGGCTGCTGATGACTGTGACTTTTTGACGTAAGACACACTCTCCAGGCTGACTGGTTAGTCATAACACATTCCTCTGTTCTTCCCCAGCAACACGAGGAGAGAGGAGAGGCAAGTTGTGAAGTTCTGCTCAGCCCGGAGAAGGATGCTTTCGGGCAAGGGCGTAACCATGGTTTAGACATTGGGGGGTCCAAGAAAAACAAAATTGTTGAGTGCATTATCTGCAATTCTTTATTTATATATGAAAAATTGGACATTTAGAACATAGTTTAGAGGACTACATTGACCATATAAATTCACATCTAAAGGAATAGTGTAATTTCTCCGAGACAGTGACTGCCCCCCCACTTTGTTTTGGTTAGTTGCTTACTGTTTACTGACCTTAAACACACCTACCAATTACAATTCTGCTCTTCCAGTAGTTCTGTAGCAAATAGGACAGCTTCCAATGGAAAACGACCAAATACCCAAAGCATGTTTATGGAAATATTTTAATAAGGACAACTAATGATGTAACAAATTACAGACTTTTCCTTTAACAAAAAATGTGCTGAGGACTTTTAAGTCCAGGTTCATTTCTATTGTGTCTGAAAATGTGCATTAACAATGAAAAGTCTAATGTTATTTTTGTTTTAAGTTTTTTTTTTATTTTGAAAGGGGGCGGAAGTTTATTTTGTTGATTCTGTGTTGGAGTTCCTGTTCTGGTACAATCTGCTCTGTCCAACGTAAAGATAACGAGAGCCGCTGCTGAGACGGTAGCGCGCCCGGTGGGTCACGCTCATTGAGCCGTTAGCATCAACAATGGCGACCGCGGCGCAGCCGTTACGTTCCCATGGTAACACACGGAAATAAGTTGAAAATAAATAAGACATAACAAGAGACCGATCCCTTGACAGGGTTCATAAAAGGAGAACATGCATTTTACATATTTTCTTCTGTATATTGGGGGGGACAGGTTGGTATTTTCTCAATATTGGGGGGGGGGGGGGGCACGACCCCCCCAAAGGATGCTTGGTTACGCCATAGCTTTCGGGTTGTTCGTCTCCCAGACAAAAGAGGTAACAGACGGAAGAAGAAAGCTCTACCTTTGGTGAGACTTTGCGTTATTCTGCTGTGCATAACAGTCAATAAGTGTTAACTATTGAAAGTTTACACATCTCTGAATCATTTAATCAGCCGACAATGTGCAGGAAAGACTGACCGCAGTACTTTAATGACATTTATTAAGTCATTTAGTTTAATGCTATGAAGCATATTTCATGTTGAGAAATCTAAAATATTAACTGTGAGGCTCACCAAAGGTATATTCAGCCATGGATTTGGGATTTTATGAGCTGTGAGAGGATCCGGCTCCTATAATTAACTGGGTGAAAAGGCAGAAATAGACATTTATGTGGCACGCAGCATTAAGTGATTGCACAACAAATCAATACACTTCCAGCTAGCTCCAGAAAACTAATCAGTGAAATGAGACTGGCTGGAATTAAAAAGCTACAATTCGTCTTGATTTCCAGGTTTTTATTCAACATTCGACCTTTGCACCATGATAGTTAAAAATAACCGAGACAGGATCAGAGAATTAAATCTAAAAAATGCATAAATTGACGGATATTCTTGAAATGTAACGTGTTTTTCCTGGAAAAATGACAGGATTTGACACAGGACTGCTGTCACGGTGTCACATTTGCACTCTTCACAGTCGATTTAAAACGATAAGCATTGTGAAACGGTGCATGCTGAATACAAAATGGACCCTGAGCATCCAGTCCCTTACGTCATTTAACACTCGGTACGTTTGTGATCCCTCTCCTCGCCACCTCTGCTCAGTTGTTAGTCGCCTCGACCGGAGATGCTTGTGGAGAAGCAGGAAGAGACAGACGGAGAGGCAAGTCTAGGCAACAAAACCCGAAAGATTGCTTCAAAGCTGTCTTCAAAACATCCCTAAATGAATGTGACGTGTGGCACAGCTGCATCATCTGTCTGTTGTTTTGTTCTAGCTCACTGCTGTACTTCATGATCTGTCAAATGAGTATTAACACTGATGGTGACAACTTATTTATTTACTTTTAATTCCATTCACAGCGTGAAATAATCTGTCACGGCTGCCGAAAACACTCCTCCCTCCTGCCTCCTTGCTACCTAACGACCTGAGACATCCTCCATGATGTCATGCTGATTCTGATTAAGGGTCACCTGCAGATGAAAAGAAGCATGTGTAGGATTTAGCGACACCTAGTGGCAAAGTTGCAGAATGCAACCGTTATCATGTGAAAGGCCCAAAGCTCTAAGAGCCTCTTGTTTTGTCCTGATTGGTGGAAAAAAACAGCCCAAACCCAGCACTTTGTGGCCTGTATAGCTGGTCTCCTTCTTGGAAGGTCACTGATTTTTCGAGGACAGCTTGTCCCGGTTACTATTTCCATTTCTGAATAATTTATTTGACAGAGCTCTGAGGGGTGCTCACTGACTTGTACATGTTTTTTTTGTATCCTTATCTTGGCTCATGCTTTTTAGACACTATATTTAGACCTACCTGGACCTCTTGTGCTGACTCTACAACAGACTGGAGCATCTTGACTAATTATGTGACGTCTAAAATGGAGTCTTTAGATAAATCCTGATGTGAGGATGAGCACTTTGTGGAGATCTTGTTAACCGTGAGATTATAAAGCCTCTATCTGTAGGCACTGAAAGACAAGAAATCCTGAATCTGCTTTTCGTCTCTGTTTGAAATTAAGGAGAAATGAAAGCCTGAGGAGAGCGCTTCGGTTTTTTAAACGTATTTTTTCTCCGGAGACGTCAGAAACTGATGAAATCTATTTCCCCCAACTGCAGCGACTTCGACACAGAAGAGGAGATAACTCATCTGAAGTGTACTCAGCGAGGCGGCAATCAGCCAACTGTAGGTCAGTCGGAGAAGAAAAAAAAAAGAAGAAAGATAACTCTGCAAGTTGCCGTGGCAACCGATTGGTGTGCAAAGTCTTGAACAACACCCATCGACTAGTGTCTGTGGAAATGTGTGACTTTATTGATTTGAAAAGAAAGTCCAAGCACAGAAAGACTGTAATATGTTTTTCTATCTGACCACCATCTCTGCCGGAGATTCATTTTCTTTCACACAACGTAACAAGAGTTAAATAATGAATTACTGCACTTGCTGGCGGGCAGACCTGGCTTCACAAGACCGTAAATCAGACCTGACTTCAGTGTTTCCAGTTTAATTTTCCTCTCCTTTAGCCGAAGCCAATTAGCAGAGTCTTCATTTACACACGAATTAATTGAGATTAAGCAACATCTCTTTTGCCAGAGGTTAAGAAAATCGGGTAAATTCCAAAGAAAAAGATGCATTTCGCTCGGATTTCATTGAGAGGAAATGAAAACATCTGGTATCTGGGAAAAGAAAGAGAAGAAAGAGTACTGAGAAACAACAGATAAAGGGTGTAGATGGAGCGTTATTTCACGTGTCATGCTTCACCCACCTCCCTCCTTCCTCCACCTATCCTCATGTGCCTCTGACAGGCTCTGTGTGGGTGTGCATGAGAAGGAGAAAAAGCTCTTATTTATGTAAAAAGCTGACATGAGAGAGGTGCTCGGCTGAAGCACAGAGCCTGACCAAAAGGCTTTATTAACTCTTAAAAGTCAGTGTTATGCAATCTCTGCACTCATTACTTCTATACAGAGTGTGGAGGGTAATTACAACTTCTACTGACCGACAAATTCACCGTCTTTTACGTTCACAACTAAAACGAGCCATAGCTGGAAATAAGGCAGAGGTGGGCTCCGTGTTTTTTAGGGTTTGAATTCATTCATGCGCTGAGACTGAACTTTAACAGCCGCAATCAAGAAAAAAGCCACAAAAACCTGGCGATCGCACAAAAAAAAGCAGCAGAAGAAGAAGCCAATTGTCTCAGCAGGTTGTCAGCTACTGTCAGTGCTCCATGTAGGCAATTATGTCACAGCAAACAAACACTGAGTGGAATTATTAGTCCAACATACAGTGATTAATCACCCCTTTTCCTGTTAGGGGCTCTGCTGCAGGATTCAGGCAAACAAAACTGTCGGATCATTTATTATTCTGCAGGAAACTCAGACGCTAGAATGAGCTGCAACATATTCATCTCATTCACTCCCCTCTCTTGATAATGGCATCTCTTTACAACTTTCAGCAGCATCACTCTCTCAAAGGCTGCAGCATCGATGAAATATTCAAGGCAGAGAACAGTGGGAGGTTTGCAGCTTTCAGCTCATGTATTTTCTTTGTTTTGTGTGTGTGAGAGTAGTGGATAAACACATGTTAAAGAGCTGGTTTTAGTTCAGTTTAGCCTTTCTGCACAAAGTGAAAAACACTTATCCTGGGGGCGGGGGGGGGGTGATTGTGACGCTAAAAAGCTTTATGTGACAAAGCGCATGGAACACAGTTTTGAAAACTTAAAATGTGCTTTTTTTGAAGGGTAATTATGCCTCATTCTTCTATTGATTTACTGAGGAGATATCACTCCCATCCCTGTCTTATACTTTCCGAGCCCCTTTCATCATTAGAGGGTGTAAAAAGACAACTAAATGTGCTGTAATTTGTGGATAAAAATTGCTCAGACTTAGGGAAGGGCGGTAAAAGGGGGCAGAGAAACACCCGCTAGCAGAAAGAAGCCTGTCTTCTGTGCATGTGTGGAACGAGTCCTCCAAGTGGACAACAAAGTGGAACAATAAGAACACAAAAGAGAATAAATGAAGCCTCAGTGATAACAAGCTAGGAATAAAAACTGAGACCATAAGATCAGCAGCTTCCATTTGGAAATACATGTTCAGGGGCTGAGCAAAGCACCTCAATTATTCTCTTTCTCTTGTTTAGACGTGCTGAAAACATTAAAAGATGCTGCATCTGATCGATATCCTCCATGTCCGCCTTATTCAAAGAGACATTCGAATAGTTTCAAACACTAAGTGCATCACCACATCCAGACAGCTGCAGAAAATAAATGACAGCTGAGTTCATCTTTGACTAAATCAAAAGGATAACCATCGAATATCAGCACCATTCGTCAGTATTGCTTCCATCAGCTGATGCTGGCACCCCTGGCGACACTGAAGCTAATTTGACAGATCATCTGGTTCCCCACTTACATAACGGACTGATTTAATCAATTTTACGGGACCGCAGATGGATGAAATCCGGTATCGTCCTCTTCCTCTCGGCCGGTCTTCTGACGCAAATGACCCAACAGGTCCCGCTTGATTTGGCGCTCTGAGGCAGGTGCGCGCGGCAAAAACAGACCGTGACAAAGTGTAAGAATGGATAATATTCTGGTTGAAAGACATTTGAAAAGGAGGATTCCCACTGCCACAACAAAGCGCTGTTGACAGGGCTGAAAAACCCCCCCTCAGCCTCCCTGCCGGACTAACAGCAGCTCTTTCCTCTCCCCTGCTGACCTCACAGTTCTCCTGATTAATAATAAAGGACCGCAGACACATACACACTTATAGAAAAGTTACCTTCACACGAGCACAATTTTCCAACTTCCAAAATCTCACACAGCGAGGAGCAAGTGCGCAAGATCACGGTAACCTTCCGTAGAGGATGAAGGCACGAGAGCCGGTCGCCATGGAGTTAGTCTGGTTTAGCAAATACTGTAGCTCATCTCTCTCAGACATGCATTGAAACACACAGAAAAACGCTTGGTAACGACGCAAGAGACGGGGAATGTATTATTAATTCACCCGAATGTAAAGACAGTAAAGATCAGACACCTGTAGATATTTATCTTACCCAGAAGAATCTTTTTTAATTCAAGTATTTAATGCTTCATTCCTCCATCTTGTCTCTTAATCCCAACGTGTACAGGAGGGAAGTTGTGAGTGAGTGTGTGTTCGAAGGCAAATTATTATCAAGGACACTCCTGAAAGCAGCTAAAGGCAAATTAACGATTTTAACGACACAACTGCTCATTAACTGATCAGCTCTGATTGGCTGTCAGCGCACCATCCATCCAGAATTATATAACCCTTCATTTCAATAACAAACAGCCCTCTTGTAGCGACAATCAGCTCATAATCCATTTATGAGGATTAAATTCTTACTGCAGCTTATTTGGATCAGGACTAACAAGAAATTAATTGAAAGGGGGCTGATCCTGTAGGAATAATGCTCCGCAGTTCAGCTGGTTGAGCAGACTGGGGAAAAAGCTCAGAGGAAGTGACAATAGTGGTGAAATGATTGGGAACATAACGCCGTGTTGGCATCAACCGCCGCGAGGGCAGAATTTCCATTTACCCCAAAAGTAGAGGCTTGAATCAGACCAGATAAATCACACACACTCTCTCACACACTACTATTCAAGTCACTGATGTGATAATTGCTGGAGGTGTGTTCCTGGAATCCAAAGTAGGACTCTCTTACCTACAGATGCACAATTTTTCACGAGGACCTGAAAAGCTGCAATTAAAGGGTGACACATCTCTGCTCCTCTCCCACTGTGTGTGGGATGGCCTGAAATAGAATTGCAGGGTTTCAACAGTCAAATTGCACATGCGGGCGCCATCCTGCAGCTAAGGAAGTGAGATGGATACTGTCTGCATGCGTAGCCGAGCCATGTCGGGGGGAATTTGACCAAATGATCTGACAGACGGGCGCGATCAGGTACGATGGCCGAAGAGCAGCGGGCTGGCACAGGGGGGCAGCTATCCCCAAATGCAAGGGCGTAACCATGGTTTAGACATGGGGGGGTCCAAGAAAAACTAAATTGTTGAGTGCATTATCTACAATTCTTTATTCATATATGAAAAATTGGACATTTAGAACATAGTTTAGAGGACTACATTGACCATGTAAGTTCACCTCTAAAGGAATAGTGTAATTTCTCCGAGACAGTGACTGCCCCCCCCACCTTGTTTTGGTTAGTTGCTTCCTGTTTACTGACCTTAAACACACCTACCAATTACAATTATGCTCTTCCAGTAGTTCTGGAGCAAATAGGACAGCTTCCAATGGAAAACCACCAAATACCCAAAGCATGTTTCTGGAAATATTTGAATAAGGACAACTAATGATGTAACAAGTTACAGACTTTTCCTTTAACTAAAAATGTGCTGAGGACTTTTAAGTCCAGGTTAATTTCTATTGTGTCAATGTCTCAAAATGTGCATTAACAATGAAAAGTCTAATAGTCTAATGTTATTTTTGTTTGAAGTTTATTTTATTTTGAAAGGGGGCGGAAGTTTATTTTGTTGATTCTGTGTTGGATTTCCTGTTCTGGTACAATCTGCTCTGTTGAGCAGCGGCTCCGTCAAAAGTAGAAGTCCAACGTAAAGATAAGGAGAGCCGCTGCTGAGACGGCGGCGCGCCCGGCGGCGCGCCCGGTGGGTCACTCTCATTGGCTGTTAGCATCAACAACGGCGACCGCGGCGCAGCCGTTACGTTCCCATGGTAACACGCGGAAATAAACTGAAAATAAATAAGACATAACAAGAGACCGATCCCTTGACAGGGTTCATAAAAGGAGAACATGCATTTTACATATTTTCTTCTGTATATTGGGGGGGACAGGTTGGTATTTTCTCAATATTGGGGGGGGGGGGGGCACGACCCCCCCAAAGAATGCGTGGTTACGCCATAGCAACAAATGCACAAATACCCACAAAGCAGATCAGTCTACAGACCGAGTTTGTGACCCGTGAGAGGAGTGTCGCTGGGCCTCCTCTCCCGCCGCCGCCGGTGATTCTTAAACTGAGGGTAATTCCTGTTGCGTGAGGCCGTTTACTCTTCAATACGAGGCCGTTATAATTCACCAGAGCCCTGTGATGCTGGTGGGGTGCAGGATGCATGCGTGCTGGATTTGTGCAGGCGTGTATTTATTTGTCCGTGCGTGTGCGTGTTAATGTGCCTGCGTGCGAATGTGAGAGGTAGAGAAGGAACGGGAGAAAAAGAGTCTGTTGCTATGCATTTTTACACGTCCTCCCACTGGTCTCTTCACATGAAACATCACGCCAGAGAGGAGTTGAACACAAACAGCACAGCATTTTCCTACGATGCACCAACATTTTAAAAATAAAAGCCCTGAAAGCATTTGGAGATCTCTGAGCTGTCCTGAAGCTGCACGGGAAAAGGGCTCAAACCCCTTTATCGCTTCTTGTTTCGCCAAATCACTCCATTACTTTGATGGACTTCGGGGTTATAGCGGTGGGGACGTCATCAGCTGTTATTCTGCAGGTTAACCTGTAGTGAACAGTCTTGTTAGGGGGGTTATTACGTAACTGTGAGGTTATGTAAGGATCTGAGTAGAAGATTTTCCACTTTCTCCAATCAACAGCAAATAAAGTAATATAAATATATAAACTGAGTCACATCTCACATTATTATGCTCAGATGAGTTATTCAAACTGAGAAATCTCACTCTGGTTGGTTCATAAGAATATGGAAGCCTGTTTCCCCCCATAAACCTCATCTTAGAGCTCTTGAATTGTAATTTTTTATTGTTAAACAGTTTTGGAGCTCTTACTGGTTGACTGGGGATTTTTTTAGGGGCCACGCCCTAGATTTTGCAAACACATCCACCCCAATCTCTTTCCTTTAAATACTTAAAGGGGAACTCCAGTATTTTTAAACCTTATTTCTGGCATGAAATACATTCATCTGCTCACCGAGAACAGTTTGGTGAAAGTCGGCGTCCTTCGGAAGCTATTTAGATTCCTCGAGATCCGCCCATATCTATATAACGGGAGAGAGCAGGGCATAGAAAATACAGCCTCTAAATATCTAGATAAGGCATTATCTGTGTTTATTTCACTAATACTTTAAGAAGAATGAATGAATGAATGTGTGCTATAGCTCTGTTAGCTCATAGCTGCTGTTATGTGGCTACTTGCAGCTATAAGGAGAGCTAACGGAGGGATTTCTACACAGGCACTCCGGTAAGAACGTCCATCTTACTCAAAGTCGTCGTTCACATTGTCAAAATCTGATAAATATCCTGCCATGTTGCACAAAACTATCAGCAGCGAACTCTGTGTGAAGTTAGCCGACTGTCACAGAGCACGGAGTGAATAAACTGTGCTGCAGGGGGGCGTGTGGATGAAGTGGTCCCAGTAGAGTGCCTGTGTAGAAATCCCTCCGTTAGCTCTCCTATAGCTGCAAGTAGCCACATAACAGCAGCTATGAGCTAACAGAGCTATAGCACACGTTCATTCATTCATTCTTCTTAAAGTATTGGTGAAATAAAGACAGATAATGCCTTATTTAGAGGCTGCATCCTCTAAGCCCCGTTCACTCCGTTATATGGATCTCCAGTTATCTAAATATCTTCTGAAGAACGCCGACTTTCACCAAACTGTTCTCAGTGAGTAGATGAACGTATTTCATGCCAGAAATAAGGTCCAGGTTTAAAAATACTGGAGTTCCCCTTTAAACCAATACAGAAGAAGTTTCACATATTTGTGGATGCTGCCATTTGGGAAAGAAACAGCACAGGGGTGAGTTATTTGGATATTTCCTGATGTTTTTAATTCTTTGTGTGTGTTCAGGTGAAAGTAGCACGATCCTGAAGTCTCAGCCGTAGAATGGAAAATATTCTGACTGTTTTTTGATGCTAAGAAGTGTGATTTATGATGATTTAAAATCAGAAAATGCATGTTTTATTAACTAAATTCAGTTGCATAACATAAATTATATGGTTTTCTTTCAGCTTTAAGCTGTTTGGGTTGGGTTAACCTAATCTATCAGGGTTAATTAAATGCATTTACTTGATTTTTCTCAACTGAATTGGCTATGTTTGATCTATTTTTTTCATCATAATACATTAGTTGTTGAATCCAATGTGGATTTATTGTTCAATTAGATCTATTTTCATTTATTCAGTAATACTTGGTATAACGTAGAAAAAGATTGGTAAAACAATGAGATTATATTTCGTTTCTGTGAAGATTATGTTAATTATGCTCATTCAACAAATAATTATTAGAAGCATTAAAAGTTGCTTTTCTACAAGAAGTTTGTGCTTCGGTGTAAATAAAGTCAGAAAAAGAACTCTTTCACGCTGAAAAACAAGTCTTCAACCCAAATCTGTCTGCCGCTGAACCCCAAGATTTAAAGATTAGGATTCAAGGAATCAATTCCCTCTGTAGCGGGGGGGTACTGCTGCGAATTCAGAAGAGAGGAGAGAGTAGCCACTGCAGCCATGATTCATTTGACACCTTCTGTCATCGAAAACCAGTTCTTTTGTGAAGCGACGCAGTCAACAATGGACCTGAAATGACTCATGACAGAGTTGTTCAAAAGCAAACAAAGACATAAAAATCGACTGTGACGGAGCAAAATGAGCAGACAATGAGATGGGACCAATCGATCAGATCTCAGCAGACGAGTCAAAGCCAGACAGAGATTCTGGGAAAGAACAAAACTTTGTTTGCTGCTGCAGGTGTTTCCTCCATGACTGGAAAACTGGACCCAGCGAGGTGTCCCTGAACTGCAGAAGCTGCTGCTGCTGGGAGGCCTCTGGGTGGATGGTGATGCTGTTTGCTCGTTTAGCTGCAAGAGTTTTAACTCTAACAGCTGCTAAAACAGAGTTTTAACCAGGACTAAGAGATCTGAACACATCACACCAGCTTTAAAGTCTTTACTCTGGCTTCCAGTCAGTCACAGAATAGATTTTAAAAGCCTGCTGATGGTTTACAAATCCCAGAATCTGTGATATGTTCAGAGAATATAAACCCAGCAGAGCTCTGAGATCCAAGGACTCAGGTCAGCTGGTCCAGTCCAGAGTCCAGACTAAACATGGAGAAGCAGCATTTAGCTGTAAACAAGTGGAACAAACTGCCAGAGGAGATTAAACTGTCCCCAAATGGAGACATTTTTAAATCCAGGTTAAAAACATCTATTTT
This sequence comes from Leuresthes tenuis, assembly GCF_036924035.1. Lineage (NCBI taxonomy): Eukaryota > Metazoa > Chordata > Actinopteri > Atheriniformes > Atherinopsidae > Leuresthes > Leuresthes tenuis. Next base: position 3,276,796 of record NW_027325370.1, read on the forward strand.
TTCTTGTGTCTATGCATGAAATCTGCACGATATCTTTTAATTTATCCAAACTATTGCTTCTTTTTATTAATTTCTCTTTATATTCTTTTACGTATTTTAATGCTTTTTCTGCTCCCCGCTGCTTTGCTTTTACTTTATGTGAAGCACTTTGAATCATTTTGTACATGAAATGTGCTACAAATAAACTTGACTTTGTGACTTTGAAGTAAAGCAAGGAAATACAACAAATGTTGTAAGAACAGATGAACAGGCCATGTCATCTAAACTTCCATTTTTGCTCTTTTAACATGATGAAATGTCACAAATCAGGGGCGCAGATGGGACTTTTGAACTGGGGGGGCAGACCAGGCTGTCAACAAATGATTTCAACTCAAAAAGTTATTTTTGAGTAATTTGGGCATTAACTGGCGCTCTTTTTTAATACCCTATGGGCCAATAGCTTGCACTAAAAAGCCATTGTAGAATGATCTGAAATCATGGATGAGCACTGTTCAACAAAGACATACATCCTAAACTGTCTGGAAGACCGATCACCCACCAAAACCTCAGGCTTCACGCACAAAACGTTTCATTTAAACGTTTGTGTGTGAACTTGGTTCCTCTTTAGGACCCTGGGGAGTGACAGCCATCCCTTTGGTGCGTTCATTTACGATGAAACTCGGAATAATGTGAACCGAAAGTCGAGCACTCCCAGCGCATCCCAGCCTTACAAAACATGTAACTGCTGTTTACCTCAGTAGCAGATAACGTGAATTCCATGTCGGGCTGGTAAAATAAATCCGATTTTCCGAGCCGGATCCGACTTCACATGGGGTTCAGATTAAAATTCTGACTTGGATCTAGGAAATTCCGACATCCGTGTAGACCTAGAATGCATCACTAGCTGTCGCACACAAACGCCGGACTCTGAAAAAAATTCACGATCCGTTGATTTTTGTGTTTGAATTGGGCTGAATTTCTATTTTTCTCGTCTTTTCTGTGGTTTTATTTATTATAGTTTGTTTGCGCTGTGTCCCTTGCATTCTGTCCTCAGTCCTCAGTGTTCTTGTTTGTGATCATCACCCCAGTTCTCCTCAGTTCCCCTGTTTCAGTCACTTTCTCATTAGTTCCTCTCAGTACATATACTCCTTTGTGAATCTCAGTCCTTGTCAGATCTTTGCTGTTACTCCCATCAGCTATAGTCCCTGTTGTCTGGTTCCTTGCTTGTCTCCCAGTATTTTGCTTTCCTCGTTTAGTTCATAGTTTTCTGGCTGAACTGCGTTTTTAGTTTGTTTTATAATGAAGACCTTATTCCTCATCCTTTTGCCTCTGGACCGCTGGGTCCCAAATTGGATTCTCCACAACCTTTTCCACCACATTGTGCCAAAAATGGTCATTCAGTGATGAAATGTTTGCTGGGGAATTTCAGGCAGAGTGGAAAAGTCAGCTTGGTTACCGGAGTTAAAGAAACTCAGATTGGAAACAGGGAACTGAGACAAAACTTGGACCTGCGCTCAGATTTCTAATGCTGTCCTTACGCGTGTTTTTTTCACTGCATGGTGTACTCATAAGCATGATTTTATGACATGCAGCGTTTTCCAAGGCCAGCAATGAACCAGTCATGGGTCACGTTGTCATAGCAACGTGGAAAATGCCAGCAGAGCTTTCCATAATAGAAAGTGTGTCGTTGCATATCCCATTTTAATGATGTTTCCCGACTTTAAGAAAGTGCTGTTATTCACTAACCTCAATCAAAGAAGTTTGGCACAAAGGATGAAAGAAAGAGGTGAAGTCAAAATGAAGACTGGAAAAGAAAGGAAGTGAAAAAGGGGTTGGGGTTAGGGGTTGTGTGTCTTTCCTCCCTCTCCCCGTCTGAGCTCCTCACGTGACCCGTGATGCTTTCCTGTCGCCATCCTGCCAATATGCCGCTGTGCAGCAGTTCCATGTGCATCAGAAAGTGATGATAAATGGATAAATGGGGCACCCAGTGCATAGAAACTGGAGCCCAAGGGAAAACGAATGCCTTGCTCATGCAAAAGTTCCCCCAGTTATTCCACTATCACTCCAGGCTGATGCAGCCTGCACCGTGCACAGTGTGGGAGAGTTAGCCTGGAAAAGCTGTAACCATTCTCTGTAAACTGCACGCACAACTTTTCAATGGAAGCAAACATGTTTACAGCCTGGCTAAGGACCGATAAATAAACATTTTCTATAGCAAAGTTTGTGGCAACTCTATGGGGTGCATTTAAATCATATCAAAGTTATGCAGAACTGTGGACTGGACAGCTTTGATTGACAGATGTGTGCTTTGGCCGTTATCAGTGACAACTGAGTGCTCTCCGTTTGTCAGTGAGACCATCTGTGGCATCTCAGTTCATACTCCAAAATCCCATGAGGTCAAAATGCCAAGCTTGATGGCGCTAAAGGGTCCCCAAACACCAGCTAGTCCAGAAGACTCAATGAAAAATGAAATGCTCGTTCGACACAATGAAGAAAAAGAAAGAAAACGTGCAAAAAAATGGCCACTTTCCATCCTGTGCACAAAGAAGGCTAATTCAGCTAACAGCTCAAAGCTGAAGACATTATCAGAAAACATAATTAGCTAATGAGAAAAACTTGGTGGCCATTAGAGCCGAGTCTCTGCAGCTGAAAGGCAACGACAAGATGTCACACCTAAATGGGTTGGAGAACAGCAGGGCTGACAGTGTGTGTGAGAGCGTGGGGCTGACACAGGGTGGAATAACAGGAACAATTATGATACCCAGTCATTTTGAGATAAGAGCTGCTTCCAAGCTGGAAGGAAAAATAAATGTATTAGGCAGCTTAATAGAGGGGAGATAACTGAATGGGATTTGGTGAGAGACAAGACAGAAAGTGAGATGGAGACTATGTGGAGCAACATAAAAAGGATAAAAGGATAACAATGGAGCTGAGGCGAGAAGCCTCTATTTCTGACTGATTAATCAGCCTTGAAGTTGCCAGGTTTCACATGTAAAAGCAGCCTCAAATCTGTCAGTCTGTCCCAGGAAAACACCGCAGTTTATACTCGAACAGATGCTTAAATAGTTGAGGAATATACAGGTGTAAAAGCTGGCCTACAGCTGAGATGTCAACATGGTATTCTGTGACTTCTACAGTTAAAAAAAGCACTCGGCTCACTGTTCTGGCCATAAATGATCGGACAGCTTCAAACTTCAGGCTCCATATGCAGCCGCACTCTTTACCCAATGTCTTTAGATGGACCCGAGTGGGTTTTTCATCATACAGCAAGCTTGTCCCATTGAAATTCTTAGCCTCTAATTGGCTTTTAACTGTGTCATTCTCGTCCAAAAGCAATAAATCAAGTCTAACATCTGCTCAGGGAAGCTTGTAAGTTGACGCAAAATGGAAAGCTCTACATATGTCGTTCGATTAATGTTACTAAATCATGTCTGCTGAAAGAGTAAGAGGTACTTAGATTCTCTAAAGCTATTAGTGGATGATGCCAGGCTTGCTCTGCAGAGGCCATGCGTGACGCTGCATGTGCAGAGAAAGGGAGAAAATCCCGCCGTTGGAAAAATCATTAGATCTAACCCAAAATTCAATTACTTTCTGCTTCCTCTGAAGGCCAAAATAACTCCCAAAACTCCAATGCTGTTGTGACCCAGACGACAGGGCCAGAATCGGGTGCCGCCATCAATGAAACAACACAATCAGAAAATCCCAGAGGGACATTTGGGAACCTGGTGGAGTGCAGTGAAAGCAAACAAATACAAATCAGAGTGAAGGAGGTGTAATTTGCTGTGCCGCAGGAGTGACCAGTGGGATGGAGGGCATACTGAAACATGTGTTTTCTCTCAACTTCCACTCAAACCAGACATCCTGTGGTGGAAAACGTTTCAAAGGCTATGTGAAGAAGAAGAATAACTCAATTACAAGTGAAAGTCTTGCATGAGCATTTTATTTTGTTATGATTAAATAATGTTCATTTTAACTGCTATGACCATAAATGACTGAGAATGAAATAGAAAACCAGTAAGATAGTTAAAACGGTACTTCCCAGGTGGGAGTGTAATTTTTTTTTGTGAAACATAGATTTACAAATAAGGGTTGCACTCACATTAAGCCTAATGGCAAATGTAGGCTAACCGTTAAAGGGGAACTCCGGTATTTTTAAACCTGGACCTTATTTCTGACATGAAATACGTTCATCTGCTCACTGAGAACAGTTTGGTGAAAGCCGGCGTCCTTCAGAAGATATTTAGATAACTGGAGATCCATATAACGGAGAGAACGGGGCTTAGAGGATGCAGCCTCTAAATAAGGCATTATCTGTCTTTATTTCACCAATACTTTAAGAAGAATGAATGAATGAACGTGTGCTATAGCTCTGTTAGCTCATAGCTGCTGTTATGTGGCTACTTGCAGCTACAGGAGAGCTAACGGAGGGATTTCTACACACTCGATGACGTCATCGCAGCTGCAGCACAGCTCATTCACTCCGATAAGGACGTCCATCTTACTCAAAGTCGTCGTTCACGTCGTCAAAATCTGATAAATATCCTGCCATGTTGCACAAAACTATCAGCAGCAAACTTTCTATGTAGTTTATTGTTAGCTTTTTGTATAGCTTGTTATATCTTGATTTGTAAGTCGGTTTGGTTTGGTTCATTATGCGTCTGCTAAATACAGGAACATAAACATAAACTCTGTGTGAAGTTAGCCGACTGTCACAGAGCACGGAGTGAATAAACTGTGCTGCAGGGGGGCGTGTGGATGAAGTGGTCCCAGTAGAGTGCCTGTGTAGAAATCCCTCCGTTAGCTCTCCTATAGCTGCAAGTAGCCACATAACAGCAGCTATGAGCTAACAGAGCTATAGCACACGTTCATTCATTCATTCTTCTTAAAGTATTGGTGAAATAAACACAGATAATGCCTTATTTAGAGGCTGCATCCTCTAAGCCCCGTTCTCTCCGTTATATGGATCTCCAGTTATCTAAATATCTTCCGAAGGACGCCGACTTTCACCAAACTGTTCTCGGAGAGTAGATGAACGTATTTCATGCCAGAAATAAGGTTTAAAAACACCGGAGTTCCCCTTTAATGTCACACTTACAGCCATCTTCTGTAAGTGCCGGCCTCGTCCACCAGGCCAATGACTTCATTCTTCATAGAAACGAAGAGAGAATACAGTGGAAGTGTTCATAGTCAGAGCGAGAGAGGCATAAAGTCAGTGTGTAGGCAGGGAGCACCTTTCTGTACGTTTGGCTTCCCTAAGAGGACAGCTGAGGCCTGCAGTGGGAGCGCTGCTGGTGTGCCACGGGATGAGGAAAGTGGATTAACAGTGATCTTATTCTGCTGGATGAGGGGGCTGATGAGAGGCAGGTGGCGCAGAAACGGAGAGTATCTGTTGGTTAGGAGGGCTGGTGTGTGTGTGGTTTTCACCAAGGAGGTGCAGTCGTTGACAGCTTTGCCCGCATCACATTATCATCTCGTCAGAGCTGCTTAGAGTGACGCAAAGCTCATAAACGGGAAACCAAAGATTTTGTTTCATGAAGTAATTTCCCTGCAGCTTCGTGGAAATGGAAGATTTTGCACAAAAGATTCATTTACACGCAGAATATAAATTTAAAGCAGCTCCGAGTATTATTCAAAGTCCAAACTGGACTCTCTGAAGAACTTCTGGATTCAACTAAAGATCCCTTTGGAGAGATAGAGCTCCATTCAATGAATTGTCCTGATAAGTTACTTCTAACATCACAGCTAAATCATCCATCCGTTCCCATGGATACGCCACCAGTCTGACACAGAGATAAACAAACACTCAGGTCACTTCATGTGCTCAGCCTTGGACTAAGGACTGGATAGTGTGGTAAGATCGCCACCTTTCATCTGCCTCTGGGTTCAAATCCCCTGCATGAGAGGTACTATTACCTCCAGTAGGGGTCCTTAGGCAAGACCCTATCTGCCTGCCTGTAAGTCGCTTTGGATAAAAGCTTCTTCTAAATAAAACAAACATAAACCAGAGCACCTGGGGAATATGCAAACTCCACAAAGCGAGAGCCGGAACAGTGTTAACCACTGGGTCAATGTGTCCCATCTAACTCTGCTTACTTCTAAACAGTGAGTCAAGTTTTAAACCTGTTGGTATTCAGTGAATACAGCCTAACAGAGCAGCTAACCTGGCTGTAGACTCCAAGTAACACAGGTTTAAAGACAGAAATCCTCCTTATATTTAAATGGATCAGCTGCGGATCTAAGATAGAACTGAGCTGCTTCAGTTTGACTGAGATCTTTGCATGTAAACCATGTGAAAAACACAATTTCAATGAAGATATATTCATTTGTCTTTTGCACAAAATGGCAAAGATCTCTGCTGGATGTGAATCCAACGTGCGCTTTCAGTCTCTGCTCATGCACGTTTGTGACCGCCATCTTTCCAAATGTCCTGTTATTTATTTAAAAAGCTTTTTTTGGAGCAGACCATCCCAGGAAAACTGACATTTTTTTGCTATATTTCACAGCTTTTACGTGGGGCAGATTTCGAAAGCTAACATTCTTTAATGTGGGTCCGTGTTCAGAAGAGGAAGTCGGGTTTTCCATCACGCTTATGCAAATTTGGAGCCCCACTGGCTGCAAAAATAATGTATTACTAGCGTCTGTGTGTGGCTACAAGATCAAGAATGAGATAATTAAGTCATGACCACAAGTTGATAAAGCATGACAATGAGATGGCTAAATTACGGGCACATCCTCATGAAGCGTGTCGACAGGACATAGGACAATACAGGGTCAGTTCCATTAGGCTGTTATTACCCATGAAGGATGGATAAAATTGAGTTAATTTTATTTAATTTTAACCTTGGGACGAATTATAATGATGCTTTGCTATTTCGTGCATTTGAGGAGCTCAGTGTCACGAGTAAAAAGTACTTAATTCATCTACTTAAAACACATGAAACTCAAACTATATTCACTCGGTGGACAAGTAGAGCTGGAATCCTGCATTGCTGCAAATGGCTGCGTCAGAAACAACTGAAATTATCGGTCTTTATCTGCATTATTTCCCCTTTTTCAGGCTTTTATTTTGCACCCACATGCACTTTCTCTTGTACTGAAAACAGTGGCCCCCGAATCATAAAGTGGCCATTATTCAACATGCCTTATTAACTCGTGGCCAGAGGTTACTAATATGTGGTCAAACAATAATTGCTTTCCTACAGATTACATCACAGCTCAGAAAAGTTAGGAAACCCTTCATGTGTGGTTAGGCTTTTGAAATCAATCATTAGACATCGGCTCGACTGATTCAGAGATTTTCTACAATATGCAGAACTCGTGCACTAAAAACGATGCATCTTTTGTTCACATAAGCAGTGGAAATGAAGAATAAATACCGTATTTTCATGACCATAAGGCGCACATAAAAGCCCTGTGTGATGTTGTAAGGCGGACGTAGTAGAGAACACCATGAGAACGTTAAAGGGTGAAGTGATTGTATATAAAAGAACAGGTGTGTGCGTTATGCAGAACATCTGTTTTAACAACCCTGAAAATGGCAAAGAGGCACGCTTACGAAGCACAGTTTAAACTGAAGGCCATCAGCTTCGCGGAGGAACATGGGAGAGAATTTAAGATCAACGAATCGATGGTTCGCAAGTGGAGGAAGCTGGAAAACGAGCTCCGACAGGTGAAGAAGACGCAGAAATAAGGAGAAGTGGCCCGAGTTGGAGGAAAGACTCGTGTCTGCTAGCACTGTTGTTCGAGCTTTCGCAAAAGCCGGCATCATTTCCGGCTTTTACAGTGAAGACAGTGAACCTGGCATGTTTGATGGAGATTTAGCACAGCTGTTCAATGCAGAAACAGAAGATGAAGACTTCGATGGGTCTGAGTTCTGACGCACACTTGCTTGTTCAACCGTGTGTTTTAAATAAAGCACAAACAAACTCGGTTTAGCTCCCGATCTATTTTTAAATGCAAAAACCTGTATGATTGTGTGGATTGTATATATATATAATTAAGGTGCGCCTTATGTGTGTTAAAAACACATAACTGCGCCTTTTAGTACGGTGCGCCGTATGGTCGTGAAAATACGGTAAGAGGATAAAAGTGAGATAACTCATGCTACATACTTTAGTGCAACCGTAAGAATCACAAACAATATTTTGCACAATATTCACTTGAAATTATCACTGAAAAATGAACAGAATGATGCCAAAATGTACTTATGACTGATTTTATACGCTGTTGTTGGTTGTTTGGTGCTTTTGCAAGTAAAAACGAGCCATCTTGCATGACTTTTCATTAGCTTTCGTGATTTAGGTGAATTCCTTTTCAGAAAGTAATGATGCCACTGGTGTGAGGATAAAGTGGTTATAAAGCGTCGGGGCTCAGCAGCACTGCAGATGATTCCCCAAGAGTTCACTTTCCTCATATCCATCAGTCAGTGAAGCCAAACTAGCACCACAATCAACAACAACAGCAGCAGCAGCAGCAGCATTTACGCATGCTGTCCCTCTCCAAAGGCAATAATCCATACACCTGCACCACGGCTGCAGGCTAATTCTCTTTGTAGCTTCTAGTATCAGGGAAATAGTCTTTTTCTGACTAAGTATAAAGCGTGAATTGTTCTCCGAGTGATCCCCATTAAAAGCCAGTCAGCACTTTCACACGTAGATTGGCTGGAAACTGCAGAGACTCACAGGTAGACTGAGTTTAAACCCAGATCTCACTGCCTCTGTATACTCTTCATCTATTCTTTCTCCTCTTTTACCCAACAAAAGTGCATGAGGGGTGTTCAAGAAGCCTCACAACTGGCAGGACAGAGGAGCAGATGGCAGGAAGAGTGGGTCCAGATGGGAATCTTTGGCCAGAGCTGGGAAGTTAGCACTGAGACACCCTGACACTTAGTGCTGAAGAATCTTTAAAGGGCCAATGTGAGCCAGAATATTGGTGCTGATGACTAATGCTGCCAACAGGACCACAGCTCAGCTTTGGGAACAATTACAGAAGTTTGTTACGATAAAGTCAGAGCGCTCAATCTCAGCACTACAATAAGCCTTAATGAGCAGGCTAATGATTGGTTTATTCTAACCAATTATGGGTCTTTAATACAGCACTTTGGGAAGAACATTAGTCATCAGACAACAGCGAGCCGCAGGGAATCATCCTGGATCCACTTCAAGGGGAGCTTGATTGTGGTAACGAGCAGTTGGAGGGTAAATATTCACCTTTCACTCCACATGGAAATCAAATCAAGCCATCTGCACTTCCCGCATTAAACAGAACACGATCCACCTGATCCTCTCCCTTTTAGTTTTAGTATTTTGTTGCAAAAAAACATGCCTCTTTTCACTTGTAAGAGGTTGCACTCACAGCAGAATCATTTCCCATCTTCTCACAGCGATAAAATATGGATTTAATGATAAAATAAATCTAAAAATCTTCTACAAATCCCATTAAAAGACACTTAATATGTCTTCTTAAGACACTTAACATGTATACATGACTATCTGACGCTGATAGCATTAAAGTTTTTCTTGCTATTCCTCTCAGAATAGCTCCTCACACCCCTTTAAATCTCACCAAGGCTTAAAGTTAGAGATAGTTAAGGGTGGGGCTGCTTTGAGGGATAGGTGAGGATGGTAACCGCTACCCAAAGTATCCCAATATATGGGGCACAAGTGGTACATACTTGCCTTATTGTCTTGACAGATCTGCTGTCATGAGTGATCTGGCCTTGCCTACCAAAAAGTACAGCCTGCATACAGCTTCTTGACAACTCTGACATGTGGTTTCAATGCACTTGTCTTTTCCTGAATGTGTGGGTGAGGCAGATCACTCAAAACTGGGGATAAATTATCTTACATTTCTGCAGCAACGACTGCAGCGTGTCTCACCAGCTTTGGTTCGGTATCATCCAAAGCCGGTGCTGGTCCTGGCTTTGGACCACAGTGTGTGGCTCTGAGCTCCAGAGTAAATACTGGTATCTCCATCCTTCTGTGCAGTGGGTGAGCAAACATGGAGAGGCCCTGCACCAAAGCTGCCGCTGGCTTTTGAACTAAACAGTGGTTTCCTAACTGGTCTCCTAACTGGTCTCCTAACTGGTCTCCTAACTGGTTTCCTAACTGCTCTCCTAACTGGTCTCCTAACTGCTCTCCTAACTGGTCTCCTAACTGGTTTCCTAACTGCTCTCCTAACTGGTCTCCTAACTGGTTTCCTAACTGCTCTCCTAACTGGTTTCCTAACTGGTTTCCTAACTGGTCTCCTAACTGGTCTCCTAACTGGTCTCCTAACTGCTCTCCTAACTGGTCTCCTAACTGGTTTCCTAACTGGTCTCCTAACTGGTCTCCTAATTGGTCTCCTAACTGGTTTCCTAACTGGTTTCCTAACTGGTCTCCTAACGGGTCTCCTAACTGGTCTCCTAACTGGTTTCCTAACTGGTCTCCTAACTGGTTTCCTAACTGGTCTCCTAACTGGTTTCCTAACTGGTCTCCTAACTGGTCTCCTAACTGGTTTCCTAACTGCTCTCCTAACTGGTTTCCTAACTGGTTTCCTAACTGGTCTCCTAACTGGTTTCCTAACTGGTCTCCTAAATGGTCTCCTAACGGGTCTCCTAACTGGTTTCCTAACTGGTCTCCTAACTGGTCTCCTAACTGGTTTCCTAACTGGTCTCCTAACTGGTCTCCTAACTGGTCTCCTAACGGGTCTCCTAACTGCTCTCCTAACTGGTCTCCTAACTGGTTTCCTAACTGCTCTCCTAACAGGTCTCCTAACTGGTTTCCTAACTGGTCTCCTACCTGGTCTCCTAACTGGTTTCCTAACTGGTTTCCTAACTGGTCTCCTAACTGGTTTCCTAACTGGTCTCCTAACTGGTCTCCTAACTGGTCTCCTAACTGGTTTCCTAACTGGTCTCCTAACTGGTTTCCTAACTGGTTTCCTAACTGGTCTCCTAACTGGTTTCCTAACTGGTCTCCTAACTGGTCTCCTAACTGGTTTCCTAACTGCTCTCCTAACTGGTTTCCTAACTGGTTTCCTAACTGGTCTCCTAACTGGTTTCCTAACTGGTTTCCTAACTGGTCTCCTAAATGGTCTCCTAACGGGTCTCCTAACTGGTTTCCTAACTGGTCTCCTAACTGCTCTCCTAACTGGTTTCCTAACTGGTCTCCTAACGGGTCTCCTAACTGGTCTCCTAACGGGTCTCCTAACTGGTCTCCTAACTGGTCTCCTAACTGGTTTCCTAACTGCTCTCCTAACTGGTCTCCTAACTGGTCTCCTAACTGGTTTCCTAACTGGTTTCCTAACTGGTTTCCTAACTGGTCTCCTAACTGGTCTCCTAACTGGTTTCCTAACTGGTTTCCTAACTTGTTTCCTAACTGGTCTCCTAACTGTTCTCCTAACTGGTCTCCTAACTGGTTTCCTAACTGGTCTCCTAACTGGTCTCCTAACTGGTTTCCTAACTGCTCTCCTAACTGGTTTCCTAACTGGTTTCCTAACGGGTCTCCTAACTGGTCTCCTAACGGGTCTCCTAACTGGTCTCCTAACTGGTCTCCTAACTGGTTTCCTAACTGCTCTCCTAACTGGTCTCCTAACTGGTCTCCTAACTGGTTTCCTAACTGGTTTCCTAACTGGTTTCCTAACTGGTTTCCTAACTGCTCTCCTAACTGCTCTCCTAACTGGTCTCCTAACTTGTTTCCTAACTGGTCTCCTAACTGGTTTCCTAACTGCTCTCCTAACTGCTCTCCTAACTGGTCTCCTAACTGGTTTCCTAACTGGTTTCCTAACTGGTTTCCTAACTGGTTTCCTAACTGGTCTCCTAACTGGTTTCCTAACTGGTCTCCTAACTGGTCTCCTAACTGGTTTCCTAACTGGTCTCCTAACTGGTCTCCTAACTGGTTTCCTAACTGGTCTCCTAACTGGTCTCCTAACTGGTTTCCTAACTGCTCTCCTAACTGGTTTCCTAACTGGTTTCCTAACTGGTCTCCTAACTGGTTTCCTAACTGGTTTCCTAACTGGTCTCCTAAATGGTCTCCTAACGGGTCTCCTAACTGGTTTCCTAACTGGTCTCCTAACTGCTCTCCTAACTGGTTTCCTAACTGGTCTCCTAACGGGTCTCCTAACTGGTCTCCTAACTGGTCTCCTAACTGGTTTCCTAACTGCTCTCCTAACTGGTCTCCTAACTGGTCTCCTAACTGGTTTCCTAACTGGTTTCCTAACTTGTTTCCTAACTGGTCTCCTAACTGGTCTCCTAACTGGTTTCCTAACTGCTCTCCTAACTGGTCTCCTAACTGGTCTCCTAACGGGTCTCCTAACTGGTCTCCTAACTGGTTTCCTAACTGGTCTCCTAACTGGTTTCCTAACTGGTCTCCTAACTGGTTTCCTAACTGGTCTCCTAACTGGTCTCCTAAATGGTCTCCTAACTGGTCTCCTAACTGGTTTCCTAACTGGTCTCCTAACTGGTCTCCTAATTGGTCTCCTAACTGGTTTCCTAACTGGTTTCCTAACTGGTCTCCTAACGGGTCTCCTAACTGGTCTCCTAACTGGTTTCCTAACTGGTCTCCTAACTGGTTTCCTAACTGGTCTCCTAACTGGTTTCCTAACTGGTCTCCTAACTGGTCTCCTAACTGGTTTCCTAACTGGTCTCCTAACTGGTTTCCTAACTGGTCTCCTAACTGGTTTCCTAACTGGTCTCCTAACTGGTCTCCTAACGGGTCTCCTAACTGGTCTCCTAACTGGTTTCCTAACTGGTCTCCTAACTGGTTTCCTAACTGGTCTCCTAACTGGTTTCCTAACTGGTCTCCTAACTGGTCTCCTAAATGGTCTCCTAACTGCTCTCCTAACTGGTTTCCTAACTGGTTTCCTAACTGGTCTCCTAACTGGTTTCCTAACTGGTTTCCTAACTGGTCTCCTAAATGGTCTCCTAACGGGTCTCCTAACTGGTTTCCTAACTGGTCTCCTAACTGGTCTCCTAACTGGTCTCCTAACGGGTCTCCTAACTGCTCTCCTAACTGGTCTCCTAACTGGTTTCCTAACTGCTCTCCTAACAGGTCTCCTAACTGGTTTCCTAACTGGTCTCCTACCTGGTCTCCTAACTGGTTTCCTAACTGGTTTCCTAACTGGTCTCCTAACTGGTTTCCTAACTGGTCTCCTAACTGGTCTCCTAACTGGTCTCCTAACTGGTTTCCTAACTGGTCTCCTAACTGGTTTCCTAACTGGTTTCCTAACTGGTCTCCTAACTGGTTTCCTAACTGGTCTCCTAACTGGTCTCCTAACTGGTTTCCTAACTGCTCTCCTAACTGGTTTCCTAACTGGTTTCCTAACTGGTCTCCTAACTGGTTTCCTAACTGGTTTCCTAACTGGTCTCCTAAATGGTCTCCTAACGGGTCTCCTAACTGGTTTCCTAACTGGTCTCCTAACTGCTCTCCTAACTGGTTTCCTAACTGGTCTCCTAACGGGTCTCCTAACTGGTCTCCTAACGGGTCTCCTAACTGGTCTCCTAACTGGTCTCCTAACTGGTTTCCTAACTGCTCTCCTAACTGGTCTCCTAACTGGTCTCCTAACTGGTTTCCTAACTGGTTTCCTAACTGGTTTCCTAACTGGTCTCCTAACTGGTCTCCTAACTGGTTTCCTAACTGGTTTCCTAACTTGTTTCCTAACTGGTCTCCTAACTGTTCTCCTAACTGGTCTCCTAACTGGTTTCCTAACTGGTCTCCTAACTGGTCTCCTAACTGGTTTCCTAACTGCTCTCCTAACTGGTTTCCTAACTGGTTTCCTAACGGGTCTCCTAACTGGTCTCCTAACGGGTCTCCTAACTGGTCTCCTAACTGGTCTCCTAACTGGTTTCCTAACTGCTCTCCTAACTGGTCTCCTAACTGGTCTCCTAACTGGTTTCCTAACTGGTTTCCTAACTGGTTTCCTAACTGGTCTCCTAACTGGTCTCCTAACTGGTTTCCTAACTGGTTTCCTAACTTGTTTCCTAACTGGTCTCCTAACTGGTTTCCTAACTGCTCTCCTAACTGCTCTCCTAACTGGTCTCCTAACTGGTTTCCTAACTGGTTTCCTAACTGGTTTCCTAACTGGTTTCCTAACTGGTCTCCTAACTGGTTTCCTAACTGGTCTCCTAACTGGTCTCCTAACTGGTTTCCTAACTGGTCTCCTAACTGGTTTCCTAACTGGTTTCCTAACTGGTCTCCTAACTGGTTTCCTAACTGGTCTCCTAACTGGTCTCCTAACTGGTTTCCTAACTGCTCTCCTAACTGGTTTCCTAACTGGTTTCCTAACTGGTCTCCTAACTGGTTTCCTAACTGGTTTCCTAACTGGTCTCCTAAATGGTCTCCTAACGGGTCTCCTAACTGGTTTCCTAACTGGTCTCCTAACTGCTCTCCTAACTGGTTTCCTAACTGGTCTCCTAACGGGTCTCCTAACTGGTCTCCTAACTGGTCTCCTAACTGGTTTCCTAACTGCTCTCCTAACTGGTCTCCTAACTGGTCTCCTAACTGGTTTCCTAACTGGTTTCCTAACTTGTTTCCTAACTGGTCTCCTAACTGGTCTCCTAACTGGTTTCCTAACTGCTCTCCTAACTGGTCTCCTAACTGGTCTCCTAACTGGTCTCCTAACTGCTCTCCTAACTGGTTTCCTAACTGGTCTCCTAACGGGTCTCCTAACTGGTCTCCTAACGGGTCTCCTAACTGGTCTCCTAACTGGTCTCCTAACTGGTTTCCTAACTGCTCTCCTAACTGGTCTCCTAACTGGTCTCCTAACTGGTTTCCTAACTGGTCTCCTAACTGGTTTCCTAACTGGTTTCCTAACTGGTTTCCTAACTGGTCTCCTAACTGGTCTCCTAACTGGTTTCCTAACTGGTTTCCTAACTTGTTTCCTAACTGGTCTCCTAACTGGTCTCCTAACTGGTTTCCTAACTGCTCTCCTAACTGGTCTCCTAACTGGTCTCCTAACTGGTTTCCTAACTGGTCTCCTAACTGGTTTCCTAACTGGTTTCCTAACTGGTCTCCTAACTGGTCTCCTAACTGGTTTCCTAACTGGTCTCCAGCCCGCATCAGATCCAAGTCCCTGATGTTAGCTACAAAGAGCTTAATGGAACGGCTCCATCTACTTGAATGCTCTTGCAAAGGCTTCTGTCCCAACTGGGTCCCTCCGTTGGTCCCAGGATTGTCGTCTAGCAGCTCCTACACCACGCCTAAGACAATCCAAACTCTGTTCATGTGTCGTCCCACGATGGTGGAATGACCTACTGAGCGCTACCAGAACAGGGGCGTCCCTGTCTATCTTCAGGAAGCTCCTGAAAACCCAGCTCTTCAGAGAGCATCTCCTATCCCAGCACTTACCTTGTACTTCCCTACCCCCTCTATCTCTGCACTTTATCTTTCTGCACTTCCTTCTATGCCTGCACCCTATCTCTACTCTGTCCCCTCTGACAGAGTCGGACTCCTGGGTTCCTTCTATGTAGCTTATTGTTAGCTTTATATAGCTTGTTATATCTTCATTTGTAAGTCTCTTTGGATAAAAGCGTCTGATAAATACAGAAACAGAAACAGTGGGTGAGCAGCCGTGCGTTTATGTGCAAACATGGAAAGGCCCTGCACCAAAGCTGCTGTTTCCTTTGGAACTAAACAGAAAACAGAGCATAATCTAACCAAATGCCACATTAGTAATCCAGCAGTAAGCCAACAGGTGATCTCACTGCATCAGTGTCTCTTTTATATGTGGCCTGTAGTCTTAGGCGAACCTTTATCATCCAGAATCACACTTGAAATTGAAGCCAACAGTCATAATAGGATGCCGACACCCCGTTTTCCCTCTCATATCTGACCTTTGGTCTGTTCTTTTTCAGACTCTGAATGTTTACACTCCATCACATCCAGTCTATTCTTGGTGTTTTTTCGCACAGGAGTTGATAGATGCATGAACCGGTATCAAAGCGATTGAAATGTTTCCTCACCTGAGATGTTCAGCACCACAGACGTCAATGAGCCAATCAGGTCTCAGCACTCGGCATCACACTGTGTCAGACATCCCTGCTCTGCTGTGGATGTGATGTGTGAAGGCTGCCTCTGTGGTGAGTTCTTCTCTTAGATGACAGTGTGTGCTCTTTGTTCTGCCTGTGTCTTGTGACGGGTCTGCAGTGTGCTGTATGAGTCTTGAGCTGCGTCACCACTGACTGTAATGGCTGAACACTGCAGGGTAGAAAAACCACTGCAACCTGCATATATTTATACCTTTTGTTCTAAAAGACAGAATGAGAGATTAATGAAATTAGATCAGTTCTCAGCAGAATCGTTTTGGTCAAAAAACCCTGTTCTCGTTTCTGTTTGAGCATGAAATGCTGAGAAAGTGATATTTGATTTGTCATGAATACGTCTAATGTTAATTGGAAAGACTGCGACAGTGTGAGCGCTGACATGCTTGTACAGCAAATGCATAAAATGAAAAGGAGCACAACAGAGGCGCTCTTCTCTTCCGTCACTTTTGCCGAAAAAACTGCTCCCATTTTAGTTTAATCAGGCCCAGCAGGACAAACTCCACTTGGAATCGACTGCAGTGCAACACGGGTTTAATTTCCTATTGAGAAACCTTTCTAAATAGCAGCGCTTAAAGCTACTGTACAAACCGTCGCCATGGCAACCGGAGCAATTCGTAAAAAAACACTAAACACTAAACAATGAGCCAAATCTGATAAATTTGTATGAAATTGCAGAAGCAAATGTTTTATCTGGAGTGTGTTTTATACTAAAAAGTTTCTAATTCCGTCTCCACACTGCAATCCTTCACTCCATCACTCTTCCTCTGTTTCATCAACCTTATATAAGAGAAAGGTCACATCATATCTATTATTAAATGACTCGGTTGCGGTGTGTTACATTATTGATTAACCCAGTGCAGCCTCTAAACACACAGTGTGACCGACCCCAGTCGTATATGTTTAGCTGAAAATAAGCCTGACATCACCCCGGGTTACCTCATTAGGAGGCAGCCGTTTACGTCAGAATCGTAATTAATGCCTCCACAAATAAACAAATAGAGAAAATGTTCCCATGGTTGGTGGCAGTGAAGGGGCTCCCTGTGATCCATCACTGGAGGAAAAACTAAATACGAATCGCAGTGTATATGAGGGCCGTACAAGCAGCGCAGGAGCAGGAATGTACTGTGAAAGCACCGCATGGGGCACCCGCCCACCCTTCCTGAATCAGCCGTTTCTGTGGCGACCAGAGAGGAGAGGGGTGGAGGGAGGGAGGGAGGTGCTCGGTGAAAGTGAAGAGGCAAATATTTCAAACCTGTTGGGAGAAATGCAGAGGGACGGATGGAGTGAAAGTTGGACTTTTGATGTGGCTGGGGATGATTCCTCCACATCACAGTCAGTGACAGACTGACATTTGGAGGCAAAGAACCACAGCATCCAGTAAAAGAAACAAACACTGGGGGGATTTTTCACTGTCAAAGGCAGGTCATGACTCAGGGGCTTAAACCATCCTGACACTGACAAAGTCTCTCTGTAAAATCTCATTCATGCAAAGTCTTTCTCCTCTGTTTACATAAATTATACAGGCTTTAAGTAAGTCATGACAGATTGAGCTTTACTTCCCAGACAAACTGGGAAAGATCCGAAATTGACTCCACAAGTGGTACAGTTGAGGAGAGATTCTGCTGATTCCCTGTGGTAAACACTCATGAGCTGCCATTACACACACAAAGGTGCTAAATCAGAGCTCAGATCTGAGATCAGCTCTATTTTCAACACGCCGAGAACCTCATTATGTAATAGATTACAGAGTGAGCTCAGAATATCGTTCCAGTCTTATGCTACACTCCTCATATTGTGTCAGCGCCACAACTACGGATGGATGCAGCCGCCTCTTGCGCAGTTGAGCCCAAAAGCTCGCACTAAGCTCAAGAAAACAAGCTGAAATGTAAACACCTGCAGGAGATAGTCTCCACTAAACTGCTCACACACTGCAGGCTGAAACGTATCCATCAAATACTACAGTCACTGTTCATACACATTTATAATTGTGTGTGTATATATACATATATATATATGTATATATTTATATACCCACTCTCTCTCTCAGGGGAAATGGGGATACAATGAGATTAATTCACTTCTATAAGGGGGAGGACTTCCCCCCAAGTGCCGGCAGTTATTCTCAGTCAAGTCAAGGAGCCAAGAAACACGCAATCATTTAAACGTACATGTAAAAAAACACCCACACCTCTCACATCCACAGGCAATCAGGAGGTTGATGAAGCTCATATTGGAACAAGTTTCAGCCGTCATTGTCTGTTTGATCAGATAAGATGAAGATAAGATAAGATGTGAATATAGAAGCAACGAGGCTGCTGAGACTCACCTGTTTGTGAGTCTGGTGTCGGAGTCCTGGGTGATGGAGCTACTCAGCGAGAGGCAGAGGTGGAGATGCTCACACTGGACATGTACCAGTGGACTGACTGGCTCTGCTCTGCTCTGCTCACTCCTCTTCCCTCCGACTCTCAGAGACAAACAGCAGCTCTTCCTCCCCTGCCTCTCCCTCCCTGCCTCTCACATGCACTGAAGGTTGGGGGCTGCAGCTTCTGTGATCAGCACAAGTCTCTCGTTCTCCCTCAGCTCCAGGCTCTGTGTCTCTCCTCATTTGTGGCTACAGGCAGCCATGGCTAAGGAGATCAAGAGGAAAACTGTGAGAGAGAGTATAGAGATTAAGTTAACACCCTTTACAGGTATTTATGCCGTGTTTACGTGTGAAAAACAACGCTGCACACAAGCATCCAGGCGGTGGGGGCAAAGCTTTACTCCCACCTCCTGCTCCCCCTTTTCACAACCACCTACCCACCCGTCTTCTTGCCAGCCCCACACCAGCCTGTTGAAATGAGTCATCAGCCATCGACCAATCACACAGTGGCACACAGATTAGAATAACAAGAGTATTTATGCACCCCCAAAAGGAGATGAAAACGAAATGGAGAATAATACTTGACATACTTCACTCTGGGTGAAGTGACAGCGGCAACATGATTTATCAGTTGAACTAAAGCGGATCTCATTAAAGATATTCATATTATTTCATGTAATCTGGCAACCAGGAGTATTGTGTTTCAACTCGAACCGCTTACAAGCATTCGGTGCAGCATGAATATGTGGTTAGAAATGCATCTACTGCACCATTTGTGAGGTGTGACTCACTGGAATATGATTCATTCAATCAAGGCTGAAGCCACATTTGAGTAAGGTCCGACCCTGACATCTGTACTGAAATAAATAAATGTAAATGGCTCAAACAATAGCACATAATCCATGACTGGGTTGTGTAAACTGTACCTACGCAATGATCAACAGAGATCCAAGAGTGTAGTGAAGTGGGAGGAGTTATTTCAGGCATCAAAGGTTCCACAACTGAAAATTATTGCCTCTGTTTTGAGCAAGTTACCCATGAATGGAGCTTTAATAGTTAAATCCTTTTGGGCCAGTAGTAATCTATTCTTCCTGCTTTATGTTCATATCATATCATTTATTTACTAGTTGTTTTTTCTTTGGTCACACTGGATCCATCCATTCATCCATCGAGTTAAAGAGACAAAAGGCATAGAATGGAAACCAAAACATCTCTCCCTCTAAACACTGATGGAATATATAATTCAGCTAACTTTTAAGCTAACTCCTTTTAAATCAGGGGAGCCCACAGATGTACGAGCCCCTCATCCTCTCGCTTCATCCTACCAACACTGTGAACAAAATCCCAAGATACTTAAACTCCTACACCTGAGACAAAGACCCTAACCCCCAACCTAGAAGTAGCACTCAACCCTTTTCCGGTTGAGAGCCTCAGATTATGAGGCGCTGACTCTCTTCAGGCCACTTCAGACTCAGATGCAAATTGCGCTGCAGCACACTGAAGGTCAAAGGAACCACATCAAAGAGCAGGCATCCATCCTTAAGGATCCCAAACCACACCTCCTTCTCTCCTATGATGTCCATGAACACCACAAACAGGACAGGTGGTGAGGAATCTCTTAATCTTATCTCTTAACCTAATAGCCTGCAGCAGCTTAATAGTTAAAGTCCTTTGACCCCCTTTTTAGCTCAGTGAGGGTAAGAATCTCCATGATCTGGACAAAAACCACAAGGCTGCTCCTGGATCTGTGGTTCTGCCAGAGCCATAGTTACAACACACTCTCCAGTCCCCCTTTTTAAAAATGGGGAACAGCTCCACAGGCATCGTTCTGAACCCCCAAACAGTCAGATAAGAGCCCCACAACATCCAGAGCCTTCTCCATCTCCACGTGAATATTGTCCACCCCCTTTGTCCCACTTCTGGCAGGCTTTTTATCTCTCTTGGCTAATGAAAGTGTCTTCTTTACACTGATGGAGCAGTAAGTCCTCAGGCTCTGCCTTCTTAGTGCAGGACATAGTGTCTGGTTCATTCAAACGCAGTAAATTACTCGCCTATATTGTCAATGAGACCGTTACCTTAGTGTATATCCATGTTGAAACTGAGGCAAAGAAGAAAAAAGGATCTGCTGACGGGGTTTGACATATTTCCACACTTTTTCAGAACATTACCAAAGTTGGCCACCAAACACAAATGTGTAACTGACTGTAATGCATTAAGCTGTATGATGCAGACCCCAAGAAAGGTCAAAGAGATCGTTTTTTTAGAAGAGCACCTTCATAATATCTTGCAGTGACCTTTGCATATCTTTTTAAGAGGCAGAGCAGACACAGTATAATATATTATGGTATGGATGTTTGCTGTGGGACATTCTGACACCCTCAGCTTTGTCTTTCAGGTGTGAGGAAGGCACCATCCCAGATGGAAAGAAAGGACAGAAGAGGCGCTGGTGCAGGACCTTTCTCACTGTTGAGTGCTGAGATAGAGACAAAACTGTGGCTGGGAAACTTTGGTTGTAGCAACAGTTTTAAACGAATAAAACTCTACATGCGATGCATGTGGTGCACACAGTGGAGTGAAGCACTGCAGACTCAAACTGTAACAGCTGAACATCCTTGTACTGTAGACTGAACTACTGCCACCGGTGAAGTCCAAACAACAACCTGTAACTTTATCCATGGCTTCACCAATCACAGCCAGGTTATATCTGTTCTGTCTGTCTATCTATCTATCTATCTATCTATCTATCTATCTATCTATCTATCTATCTATCTATCTATCTATCTATCTATCTATCTATCTATCTATCTATCTATCTATCTATCTATCTATCTATCTATCTATCTATCTATCTATCTATCTATCTATCTATTCATCCATCCATCCATCCATCCATCCATCCATCCATCCATCATCCTTCTTTCTTTCTTTCTTTCTTTCTTTCTTTCTTTCTTTCTTTCTTTCTTTCTTTCTTTCTTTCTTTCTTTCTTTCTTTCTTTCTTTCTTTCTTTCTTTCTTTCTTTCTTTCTTTCTTTCTTTCTTTCTTTCTTTCTTTCTTTCTTTCCTTCCTTCTTTCTTTCTTTCTTTCTTTCTTTCTTTCTTTCTATCATCCATCCATCCATCCATCGATATATAGGGATGTATATCGTTATGATTTTATCGATACGATACTCCTTATCGATACCGATCTTTATCAATACTCTTATCGATACTACAAAATAATTTAGAGTAAACAATAAAGACATTACAAGATGTTAAAAGATCCAATGTTTTTTTTTTTATTCACACAAGGAGGAACAGAACAGAACAGAAGCTTTTCTTACAATTAAACTCTTATTAGAACAGAAGATCATAGAAAAAACTGCGTTATCCCGGTACCGTTAAGATTCTGGACCTTTTTTTTTCAAGTTTTAAACAGTAAATCCATTATGAACAGCACTTATACCCGAGACCAGATTTAATTTAAGAAAAATCTGATACTGGGCATCCTGATTGATTTTATCGATACCGATACGATACTCTTTATCGATACCGATATTTATCGGTACTCCTACCGATACTACAGATTAATTTAGAGTAAACAATAAAGACATTACAAGATGTTAAAAGATCCAATGTTTTTTTTTTCTATTCACACAAGGAGGATCAGAACAGAACAGAAGCTTTTCTTACAATTAAAGTCTTATTAGAACAGAAGATCATAGAAAAAAAACTGCGGTATCCCGGTACCGTTAAGATTCTGGACCGTTTTTTTCAAGTTTTAAACAGTAAATCCATTATGAACAGCACTTATACCCGAGAACAGATTTAATTTAAGAAAAATCTGATACTGGGCATCCTGATTGATTTTATCGATACCGATACGATACTCCTTATCGATACCGATATTTATCAATACTCGGTATCCCGGTACCGTTAAGATTCTACCAGACAATACCGGTATGTATATTGTTTTTTTTTTTCAAGTTTTAAACAGTAAATCCGTTATGAACAGCACTTATACCCGAGACCAGATTTAATTTAAGAAAAATCTGATACTGGGCAGCCGTAAAATTGTGTCACATAATGCGAAACTCAATAACTTAAATTGCTTTAACGATTGTGGACCCAAAACTGTGGTGCTCTGCTCCCAGGATCACACATTCAAATCAATTTTTGTCATCTTTGGTCCAGCAGTAGAAATTAAATGAGCCAAAGGCTGTGGAGGCTGTACAGACGAGGTAAGAGGGTGGCAGAGATGGGAGATCTATAACTGAAAGCAGAGCAATTGGAAAAGGACAGATAGAGTGTATTTAAGTCTCACAGGAAAGCAGCACTGCAGCTGTTAAAGTGACTTCCTCGACACAATGTTTTGGTTGCAGGCTAAATTTTTGACTCTGCTCTCTGATGCAAATAATAGAATAACCTGAATATTGTTGTAGAGCCACACAGAACCGAGGGAATATAATAATAATATATAACTTTGTCCAAGGTTGTAAACTAAAATGAATGACGATGGACAACAAATGAAATGGCTTCAGTTTGGACTTGGATCTTTGCTTTTTGACAGAAGTTTTAGATAAAAAAGATGAAATAAGTTGCCTTAATTAGACCAATTATTAAATATACCAACTCTGAGATATATTTACAGGACAAATCTATCCTTTTGTCATGTCTGTTGGTTTTGTTATGTTGTTAGTTCTTGTTTTTTCTGTTATGACGTTAAGGTTTTTCATGTTTTAGGTTTATATTTAGTCTTTATTTAATATGTTTTCCATTAATCTCAACAGATTAACAGGTTCGTGCCAGCTGCAGACGACACAAATGCGCGCGATAGCGCGCACTAACTCATATGTTTTCCATTAATCTGAACACATTAACAGCTTCATGGCAGCCCCTGACGACACAAATGCGCGCGAGCATTCATCCTGCTCAGGGTTTGGGTGGCCACACTATTCTTGGTTTGAAAGGCAGATTAGATGCAGGGCAGGTCGTCAGGATAGCACAACATTTTATCATCTTCCATTAACTTGACACGCATGACTTCATACTGAGGCAAGAAACAGAGCACCAGAACATGCCAGAACTTTCTGTCCATGAGGCAGTAGCACCACCCATTATTGCATAGTTTTTATGAGCTATTTGCTGAAACATTGAAAGCAGAGGTTCAAATGTCCAGGTATTAGTGTGGCTCTATGCAAACGAGATGCTGAACCAAAACCTGCTTTTTGCAGAGAAAAAAAGTAGCTTTGTGAATATTCTCTGCTTCTGACAACACACAGAAAAGCATATCAAACATAGAATGTGAGTTTTATCGTTCAAATTTTGGCCAATCATCAATAATCAGGATTGGCTACAGACATTTTGGGTGGATTTTTTCAGGGAACATCGGTGAAATCACTTTAAATGATACGTATAGTTGAATAGAGATGGACCTTGTTAAAGCAGCTGCATCCAGCTGAGAGTGATAGATGGAATGACAACCACATAAAACTGTGCTTGACATTTACTTTGGGGACTTGGAAATATCAGCCGAAATGTGAAGACATTACTCATCCTTCTGGATTGCCTGATATTAATGGAGTAATGTTTCTGAGATCTTTGACATACAACAACTTTTGTCGGGTAAATGTCTTAGAAAAATGTCAGACAACTTAAATTATTGCACATTTTTTATTCATGAGCAGAAAACTATTACCCAAGACAGAAATGTATTTTTTAAGCAGGTAGCCTCGGCCCTTTTCTCTTAAAATCATTATTCACAATAATGTATTGATTACCGGCTACTTCCTCCACCTTGATCTGGCCTCACCCTGATCTATTACATCATTAAGTATTATTTGTCATGCTTTCCAGGGAGTGGGATGGATTACTGCGTGCCAAAGTCGATCATTACAAGAACAGCAGAGTCACAGTGTCAGAACAAATAAACAGAGAAATAATAGGAGGATCAAATCAAATCGGATCCATAAGAGAATATTCAGATCAGTATCTGCTTGTCGAGGTGCTCCCACCCCACATGGGGCAACTGTCTCTCTGATCAGCAGACTTTCTCAGCTCCCCTGGCAGACCACCAGCTCTGATACAATCATAAATACTCTAAGCAAGGGAGGAACTCAGTCCTGTCAGCCTCCATTTCAGTTCCTGAGGAATGACTCAGTTGCTCTGAGGAACTGTGAGCAGGTCACTTGGGGGGGGGGTTTATCTCCCTTGTCAAGATGTGGTGTCAGGATTGACAAAGCTGTCAGGCGCCAACCTTAAAGGCTTTCCTCTTAAAGAAGTGTGAGTTTGTAGGTGTCTATTTCAGCCTGTTACACACACTGCATGCGTTCAGTACAGTTTGCTGCATCTGCAGGTGTGATTTAGCTCCAGAATTATTCACACTTTAATGCCAGTGCCACAGAGGTCAGTGGAGAAGGAAGATAACGAGAGTGACAGTGATGCGCTGCCTCTCTTAGAGTCGGTGTCATCCTGCCTGCCCTTTCAATTTGATCACACAACAACTACCATAGCCTGATAGCAGCACTGTCATGCCTCACTGTCACTGCCACAAAGAGGGCTGCCACCCAAACAGAAGCCAAAGCACACAACAGAACAAGCCATGACAAATTTCAACAAATGGAACAGAAAAATACTTTATTCTGTAACTAACACTGAAAGCAAAGGAAGCTCAGTTGGAGAAAGCTTCTCTTTTTCAGTGTTTTTCACCTTTAAATGTGTATTCTTTCCAAAATGAGAGGAAATTCAGGCCAATAGACGCAATGCAGGTGTTACGCAGTTAAAGGGTATGACCCCACCGACTCCTTCCTCCACCATGCTATGCTACTTAGGACATGGCCCCAGGAATATGACTCCATCTACACACATTTCTGACTAATGAGGCTGCAGATGGAGCAAAAAAAAGGAAGATCAGGGATCTTATAGCTTGTCAACAACACATGGTTCAATCCTGGATCTGCACCTTGGATATTGAACACACATGCAACCCATAGACATTTCAACCATGCCTCTCTGCCTCACTTAACTTATTGATTTATCTCTTTATTTATCCTCAATATTCGGGAACGCAACAATATAATTTATCACCGGGATTATTAGTTAAATTCAGTTATTACCGGAGTAATTCAGTCATAAAGGTCTGAACCAGCGAGGTTAAGCTCCCATGAATGTGGGATTAGAGATAGATTATTCACATTGAGAGTGGGAATTTGAAGGTTCAGGACATCAAGGTTGTGCTTTAACTGCTTTAGGGTCTTGTTTAATCTTCACTCCTCAAATGACATTTGAAGAAAATGTGTGATTTTTAAAAAATTTGACCTTGGCAGTGCAGTTTGCTGACCTTGTGGAAGTCGATATGAATTTGCAGGCTCATCCTTTTCACCTCATCTTTGAAAATGCTTCTTATCACTACATCAAAAGATGCATTAAAACAACTTGTGTCTCAACCACCTCTGACAGATAGGGAGGGGGAAGGATTCGGCTGGCTGGTAGCATTCAGTCAGGGAAACATATTCAAGGCAAGCATGAATGCGTGGGTCCACATGAAGTATTTTACTGGCAGAAAAGCACCTGCAAAGCAACAAGGACTCATACAGTGATAAAAGGGCAACACTCACCAGCGTGTCTTGGGAATCTGCTGCTTCTAAACAAGCTTTTCTGTATTTGTTGGGTTCATTTCTGCAGAGTTGCATGATTAAGGGTCTTCTGCAGAATAAAGGTGGGAGTTTCCCTTATCAATTTAGGAGTTATTCAGTCAGTGGATGCTTTTTAATTGAAAGAATCAATTAAAAAAAAAAGGAAAAAGAATCACTTTTTACCATTTCCGCTTCGCTGCACGGGAACTGGTTCTTCCAGGAAAAGATCATGGGAGAAGAACCCAGGCAATGGATTACTGGCACCATGGAGACTTAATGGGATGCTATTCATTCTCAGTTGTAAAGTTATTTCACCATAAGACGACAGAAACAGGAAAATAGGTGAATGAGAGCAGCTTTTTTGGTAATTAATGATGATATTTAAGTAACAATGAATCGAGCTGCAGCACTTCCACTTTTCGTTCTACTGAAAGTCTTCATGAATTAAAGACAGTTTGTGCTGTCACTACGTCTGATGATCCTGGTAAAACTGGACCTTTAAGATGCTCAAAACCCTGTTAAAACTGGACTTTTAAGATGCTCAAAACCCTGTTAAAACTGGACTTTTAAGATGCTCAAAAACCTGTTAAAACTGGACCTTTAAGATGTTCAAAAACCTGTTAAAACTGGACTTTTAAGATGCTCAAAAACCTGTTAAAACTGGACTTTTAAGATACTCAAAACCCTGTTAAAACTGGACTTTTAAGATGCTCAAAACCCTGTTAAAACTGGACTTTTAAGATGCTCAAAACCCTGTTAAAACTGGACTTTTAAGATGCTCAAAACCCTGTTAAAACTGGACTTTTAAGATGCTCAAAACCCTGTTAAAACTGGACCTTTAAGATGCTCAAAACCCTGTTAAAACTGGACCTTTAAGATGCTCAAAAACCTGTTAAAACTGGACTTTTAAGATGCTCAAAACCCTGTTAAAACTGGACTTTTAAGATACTCAGAAACCTGTTAAAACTGGACTTTTAAGATGCTCAAAACCCTGTTAAAACTGGACCTTTAAGATGCTCAAAAACCCTGTTAAAACTGGACCTTTAAGATGCTCAAAAACCTGTTAAAACTGGACCTTTAAGATGCTCAAAAACCTGTTAAAACTGGACTTTTAAGATGCTCAAAACTTCCTGGTTCTGGTTCTGCCAGAGGTTTCTTCCTGTTAAAGGGAGTCGTTCCTTTCCACAGTCCCTCAGGCTTTGGACTGTTTGGACTGAAGACAAGTTTCGGTCAATCTGTTGGTTTCCTTAGCTCGGATATTATTTTTGAATTGGCTCCATATGAATTAATTGGATTATAATTACAATGAATTGAATTCCAATTGTCTTGAATTGGACTATTTTACTTAAGTGCCTTTAATTGTTGTAATCTGGCGCTTTATAAATAAAACTGAATTGAATTGAATTGAATAGTCAGGATTGGCTCTTTCTAAATATTCATGATATTCTAAATCAATAATATCTGTTTCCCAATATGTTTGCAGTTAGACCCAAAAAAACGTTAAATAATTCAGGTTTAAATCATGAAAAAAAGCAGGAAAAAGAAACAGAACCGGTTCAGCTGAGACAGAATACAATTCACACCATGTCCAAAGGGTGAAAGACCTGCCATCTCCCCCCAGAGGAGGCGAAAAACACGAAAAATGCACATTTCCTCCGGGTGGAAAACACATTTTACTCTGGAGGTGCTGATTTTTGTTAGGCTCTGCTTTTTATAGCTGACCCTCAGCATCTAAACAAAACATCTTTCCCATTTGGTGCCATTTTGAACTACAAAAGTGTGAATAATACAAGTCCCAGTGTCCCTTTTCCAATTACAAAAACCTGCTTTCCGCTTCAAGTCTATCAAAGTTTAAACAAAGCAGTTTTATTACATCCCAGAGTTCCAGCTGAAGCGTGTAATTCTACAAATTTAGTAAATATAATTCCAAAGGACAGCGTTCATTAGATAAGGTCTGTGAAAGTACATGGAATATGTTGCAAATGATTGAAACTTCATCTAATTACACTCTTTTAAAGGAGTAAAATGAAGAATATTATGAATTATGTCTGAGAACTCTTCATGTTTGAGTCAGGTTCATCTGTAAAAGGAGGTTTTAAAGGAGTAAAATGAAGAATATTATGAATTATGTCTGAGAATTCTTCATGTTTGAGTCAGGTTCATCTGTAAAAGGAGGTTTTAAAGGAGTAAAACGAAGAATATTATGAATTATGTCTGAGAACTCTTCATGTTTGAGAAAAAACTATCAATTTCACAGTGTTTGGTGTTCATTTAGCAGCTATTAAAGATCTTGCCCTGTCCAACGGGCCTAAGGGGTTAATGCTCTGTGATAACTACTCATGCTGAAGACCACTAAGAGCTTTCAGGAGATGAGCCATTGATTCCCTGATGGCTAAATGCACAACTGCAAAAATAATCCACTTTCATGGGCCAGAAAAAGCATCTAGAACAAAACACACATTTCAAAAAGAAGATTTAGGTAGAATTAGATCGTTTCTTATTAGCTTAAAAAAAAAACAAGCTGAAATATGCTCTGCCTATGTCTCCCTTTCTGCCTGAATGTACCTTTTTCAACCATTTTCAGTCCATCTTCTTCATTTTCAGCTGAGGAACAGCACTCCTCCAGAGGCACTACGTGTCATAATGTCAAGGAGGAGGAATCTGTGTGTAATAATATTCTTTATCTCCTTAGAGATAAGTCTTCTTTTTCCTTCTTTCTCACTCTAACCTGGAAGGTGTGCGTCCAGGAGCCTCTTCGGATGAAAGTGTTACACAACATGATGAAATAAGCAGAAAAAAAAGCACACAAGGCGCTGAGAATGTATTTCACACTTTAAAAAACGCAGTATTGTTTAATCTCAGACTCTCTTTATATATTAAAATGATTCTGTTCAGCTGCAGCTGCTCCATCTTTTCCCATAATCTGAAGAATTAACTGATGATAACTGGTAGAAATATCACTGAGTTTCCCATCTGTCAGGTCTGTTTTCCAAAGGTCCACAGCTGTGGAAGTCTGAGGACAAACCCTGTGCCAATTGTCTCCTTTTCTATAGGTGGAAATGATTATTTTACACATTTAATGACATGGACTCTGTCCATTTGTCAGTTATTCCTCTTATCTTTCATCAAATTCACAAGATCCCACCACAGATAAGGACATGCAGCAGCTTTTGAATATTCCTAAGCCTCATTCTGTTTTATATCCAATAAAAACAAGGACACAGAGGCTCAGTTTTTAAGTTCAACAACACAAATTAGCAGAGCCACACGGCTATCTTAACCCTTTAGGCGCCAGAGGTTTTTTTTCCAAAATCCTTGATTTTGACAAATAAATTTCAAAAGGCTATATCTTAAAACTGATAGGAGATAGAGACTTTCTGTAAATTAGAGAAATGTTGAGGATGACCCAAAGTTCATGTAGGAAGCAAACGGACACACCTAATTTGCATATTATGACGTCATGGCGTGGCGGCCATCTTGGATTATAGAATTTTTATGAAATTTTCATGTTTCAATAATGAAATGCAGCCTTTTTCCCCAAATATGCCCCCATGAATGTCTGTGCTATATTCAATATTCTATATTCAATGCACTAGACAATGCAAAATGTTCAGGTAAATAGCAAAGAGTAAACCAACACTGTAAATTATGTCTAGTAAATGGCCGAAAAAATGCACGAGCGATAACCTCACGTTTGCCTGCAGAGGTCAAAATAGGCCCATGCCTATCCATGCAGGTGACACTGTTTGTAGTTTTTTATGGTGTGATACCTTTCATTGCATGGTACCTATAAACCTCTGTGTGATGCTGAATAAATTCCTCTGTGCAGAAATGCAGAGGATCAGATTGCTTATTTCATCATGCAGCCATTTGCCCGTAAGTGAGGGCAGTAAATCACCTCTGATTGGGTCTCACACACAGAATGAGCTTAGAGACTGCAACCCAAACCCCTCAAACCCACCCAAGGTATGATTCAGATTGCAAAGACCAGCGAAAAGTCTGAACAATTGAGCATTAAATAAATAATGTGACTTTTTAACAGAACCATGCTGCAGCGCATGAAAGGAAACGGCACATAAAGTGAAACATTTCCATATGAGGAGCTATGAAACTGTCATTTGCATTCCTATTTCTGTCCATTACTGTCAGATATTAACTGCTTCAGTAGGATGTTATCTCAGCATGCAGAAGGGACAGGTTCAAGGGCGTAACCATGGTTTAGACATGAGGGGGGGTCCAAGAAAAACAAAATTGTTGAGTTCATTATCTACAATTCTTTATTTATATATGAAAAATTGGACATTTAGAACATAGTTTAGAGGACTACATTGACCATGTAAGTTCACATCTAAAGGAATAGTGTAATTTCTCCGAGACAGTGACTGCCCCCCCACTTTGTTTTGGTTAGTTGCTTACTGTTTACTGACCTTAACACACCTACCAATTACAATTATGCTCTTACAGTAGTTCTGTAGCAAATAGGACAGCTTCCAATGGAAAACGACCAAATACCCAAAGCATGTTTATGGAAATATTTTAATAAGGACAACTAATGATGTAACAAATTACAGACTTTTCCTTTAACAAAAAATGTGCTGAGGACTTTTAAGTCCAGGTTCATTTCTGTTGTGTCTCAAAATGTGCATTAACAATGAAAAGTCTAATAGTCTAATGTTATTTTTGTTTTAAGTTGTTTTATTTTGAAAGGGGGCGGAAGTTTATTTTGTTGATTATGTGTTGGATTTCCTGTTCTGGTACAAGCGGCTCAGTCAAAAGTAGAAGTCCAACGTAAAGATAAGGAGAGCCGCTGTTGAGACGGTGGCGCGCCCGGTGGGTCACTCTCATTGAGCCGTTAGCATCACCAACGGCGACCGCGGCGCAGCCGTTACGTTCCCATGGTAACAAACGGAAATAAACTGAAAATAAATAAGACATAACAAGAGACCGATCCCTTGACAGGGTTCATAAAAGGAGAACATGCATTTTACATATTTTCTTCTGTATATTGGGGGGGGGACAGGTTGGTATTTTCTCAATATTGGGGGGGACACGACCCCCCAAAATAATGCGTGGTTACGCCATAGGACAGGTTACCGTGACATTATCCACCGTAGAGGGGTCATCTGATGGGAAAAGCTCAGTCCCATCCCCTGTCAAACAGGCTGTCTCTATTCTTTGGAGAAGGAGAAAGTTGCAGTTGATGTAACAACATCCTCACATCACTGCAGACTATCACCTGGGGACGCCATCAAAATCATCAACAAGGTGTCAGCGGGGTCGCGTATTTGATTCAAAGCAGTTGTTGAGAGACTGATGGGATCCCCCTTCAGTAAATGGTCAGTCTAGCTGCAAAAAGAGTATTTCATATAGTTTCTCCGGATTCTAAGAATAGACTATTACACCCTTAGGTTGTTCAGTATCTTTTAAACCTTTTTAGCTGCATTACAGACTTATTAACTATGCTTTAATCAACGTGGAACTGGGTGAAAATAAGAATCCCTGAGTAATAAAACTCTTTAAACCTGTCATTTTTATCCAAAAAAAAAATGCCGTGTTTCTAATGCAGCCCAAAATGGATGAACCCAGCACTGGTTCTGCAGCCAGAATAAAAGCCACTGTTAAAAAGGCCTGTTAACAGCCAGAATGAGGTCAGAACAAGGCCCAGCTCAAGCCTGTGTTACTGGGAAGAGCTCATATGGCGGGTGTCTGGAAGACTGAACTGGGCAGAATGGTACCGTAAGACCATGAGCTCAGCAGCCACGCGCGCACTGGTTGGCCATGATCTGTGACACATTGTAAGCAGACAGTGAGAAGCTCTGTCTCCAGGATCAGCATAGAGTGTTGTGCCAGCATCTTTGTAGACAAGCAACAAACAGATCTGAAAATACAGAGATTAAACGGTGCAGAGGCACGAGAACAGCGAGCGAGGGTGATGGGCAGCGGCACTAAAACACGCCGCGTGCACGAGTAGCAACTCACTAAGGACTGATTGATCTACTCAGATTAATTTAAAGTCTTTCAGGGATTAGTGATCATATTTTTGGCAACACCATTCAGGAGGAATTATCTAATACAGGCCGTGTCATTAAGAGTATGAGCAGGAAAAGAACACAACTGCGCGCGCAGCGTTCATTTAATGCGTCGTGTGGAAAATAACAGGCTTAAACATTTTAACGCTGGTTATAAATTATTCCCATGAACAGCACAAGATGCCGTGCAGCTTTCATGTCTGACGATGGGTTTTTATTTCTCACACACGGGTACACAAACACGCAGGGAGACAATAAATATTCATCTGTTCCAGCTTTAATCAGCTGTCGCTCACATGTATGAGGAGCTCTGTAAAGCTCTGTTGGCTTTTCAACGAGGCAAGGAGTAGTTAATAATTGAATGCTACACGCGCTCTTGTTAGAAATAATCTGCATCTCCAAAGACATCATGTCTGTGCACGAGTCCATGCACCTATTCTCCTTTTTTGTCTGGTAAAAATGGTTGAAAATAAGTCAAATAACACTCTAACTGCTTATCTAAATGTCTAACTTCTCCCTCTTTGCGTGTCATGATATGTGATTTGTGCATTTGGCTTTGTCATCTGTAGGAATGAATAATTTAGAAAGTCTTGCGTCAAAGAAGACGTTTATAGCCACAAATGGCTTTATATTTGTGCTCCTCTCAGTATTCAGCCAGCAGAAGGTAACAAAACGGCAGACATGTATTGCTGAGATACGGCAAATCCATAATGCACGAGGTGAGAAACGCCAGAGAATGTATGATTTATTAGAAACTGAACCATAGGGCAGGGGGTTATGCAGGAGGAGCGTGAACAACAGCAGCAGCCATGTGTGGAAAACCAGGCACAGCAGTAATAACCTGAGCCTGCCAGATTATGTACATAAAATACGACTTGATCAGATTAGACAGCAAGTAATAAGAGATCATTTCTTTACGCATCACTCATCTCAATATCCCAGAAGTGGCATCTTTTCATGCCCCGTTTTGTCTGGTTTCTGTTAAGAATCTATTTTCTGGTTATTCCAGAATCCATTTAGTTTCAGATTAAGGTTAATTCTCTGTTAATATCCTCTGAACGTTATGGTTCTGTGGGAAATTATTGGGATATCTGGTCACCTCCACCTCCACGAGCCCGGCTGTGTGGCCCAAACCGCCATATTCCCACTCTATTGCCGCCGTTTTGGCTGCTGTCCGGATGCTAAAGCAATCATCACAGCCCCATGTAATACAGTAATGAGGCCGCCTGGTCCTGCTGCTTCTGCACACTTTAAGTAGCACACTTCAATCAACTCTCAGACTGTGGCGTCACGGAAATAGCTGTCAGGCTTTCTAGCCTTGAGACATATTCTGGAACATTTCATTACTGTGAGTTAGCAAAACAGAAGAAAAATCCGACTGGAGCTGTGTTATAAAGAGTAGAGAAGCACTTAAGGCTTAATTTTCACACACACCTACAGAAAATGCATCCTCGAGACATCTGATCCATAACTGAAGGTGCTGCCATGACGCATCTTCTCTTGAAGAGACAACTCAGGTTGCCAAGCAGCCTTTCTAGTCTATTCCCAGTCATACCCTCGGGAGACCAATCTATCATCTGCTCTGACTGAGTCTGCATTAGTCCCTCCCTCTCATAAAGGGGGACATCTTTGAAACTCCATCTCCTTTTTACTTCCTCTAAATTGGAGACACATAAGACAAATTTAGAGAGTCAGCTCCACTGATGCGTAGCCTAGTTAAATATATCCATCTTTACCCACACTTCACTAATCATTCTGGGTTATGAGGCCGGTGATTAACGCTCTCACAATTTACAAGTGTGTCGGCTCAGGGAAACTAATCTGTGGTGGAAACTGAGGGGTGACAGTGGCGAGGGAACCAGAATTTAGCTTTAAACTAAAGGGTGACACACTCAGATATGACAAATAATCACAGGCTACCTGAGCAGATAAGGTTTGATAAAGCTGAAAAGGTGAAAAGGTTTCGTCATTGTTCTAAATGCTTGCAGACTTTGATGTTTTAATTGTTAAACGCCGTGTTTTTATCAGATTCTGTTTAAAACTACAGGATATAGTCTTTCTTCAGTGATGGAGGTGCTGAGGATGACTGGTTTTTCTTCTCTCATCTGGTTTAAGAAGCCTTTGATCCAACTTTCTGGCTATTATCCGCTGATTTGATTAGATTTGTTAAAGCCACTCACTCTCTGAATATTTTTCAGCCTGTTTTAACTTTGTCTATAAACCGATGGGTCGCTTGCTATAAGCCAAAATAGTTCGATATTTTCCAAAGAAAATTTGTGATTTACCTTTTTAGTAAAGCTTTTTAATTGAATATCTCAAATTAGTATTCATAATCAGTATTTTACTTCCATTTATTTCCTTCTTAGTCTCTTATGTTACTTATATTAAGTTTCATGTTTTTTTTTTGTTTTATCAATTTATTTATTAATGACTTATTTAACACATTTATATTCTTTGTATTATTAACAAACTTGTTTGAATATTCAACCCATCTCTTATATCTTTTTTACTTATTTATTTTATTTATTCTTTATTGATTTATTTATTTTTATTTTTCATTTTTTATTATGTTTATTTCTTATTTATTTCATTTTATTTTTATTTGATTTGATTTGATTTATTTTATTTTATTTTATTTTATTTTATTTTATTTTATTTTATTTTATTTTATTTATTTTATTTTATTTATTTTATTTATTTTATTTATTTTATTTATTTTATTTATTATTTATTTTATTTTAATTATAATGTTTTGTTTTATATCTTAATATCTTATCCATTTTTACTCTTTTTTTTATTTAAACTTCCAGTGCGCGTGTGTGTGCTCGTGTGTGTGTGTGTGAGACATGTTTTTGTCTGGCTTGTCTCCAGCAATCAGAGGGTTTTACTTGGTTCCCAGTTTGGCTACTTGACCACATTTGACACCATATTATCTCAACATAGCTCTAAAAGAAAAGAAGTAAAAAAATTGCCACACAAGCTTAAAACCACAACCGAATCCAACACAAGGATGAGATCCAGGTGTTTAGCTCCTGTTTACTTCCCCAGAATCTGCGCCACTCTTTTACATATCAATGATGATCTATCATAAAAGGAGTTTAGAGAGGACTGATGAATATGTGCGGCTTTGAAGCGGCAGTTCTGTGATCATGTGCAGATGAGAGCGTGGGAGGTGTCGTGTGCGTGGATGTGTGTGTGCGTGTGTGTTTGCTGATGAGAGTGACATTTGTGCACATTTGTGAGAGGTTTAACCACCAGCATCTGAGATCTGGGACTTCTTTCTCAAAGAAACATCAAGCCGGGAGCGGTAAGAACGAGGACCAGCCCGGCAGCGTGGCCCCGTTTCCACGTAATCAGTGTATATCAGCTCAGGCCAACACTTCGTGCACGCCACAGGATTTCAGCGCCGTGCACATGAACCGTGGATTCATCACCTTAGCAACCAGTCGATTGAAAGATGATGAATCACGCCAAAGAGCTGATTTCTTTGCAGTTGTCAAACATGAACAATGGGTGGTATGAAGTAGCCACAGAAACGTCACCTTTGAATAAGTGCGTGGCTGCGCGTTTGTGTGCGTGCGCGTGTGTTTCAGCTTGGCGGGCGCCATGTCCTCATATGGCTGCCGAAGAGGCTTTGTTTTTATCTCTCACAATGAAAAACTGCACTTTCCAAAGCAGTTAAAGCGTATAAATAGCTGCGCAGTGATATGAAAAAAGGTGAACGGGTTGTTGTTTCCTGCAGGGCTCCGGTGAAGGAAGCCGTTACAGCACCTCTGACCTCGTGTTCTCTATACTTAAGATGACTGCATAAATTGCAGCTTTTGTTGACACGAGGGAGGGTCCGAGAGAGCCTTTTGATGCACTGTAGTAGCAGAGATTGTATAAAAGACACGTGCACGAGCTGCAGGAGAGCCGCTGCCACAGCATCCCAGACACTGTGAATAATGCAGTGGAAAGAGGCAGCTGGACAGCCTCAGATGGCCTTAGCTGCTGCTCTAATTCAGCAACAAGATGCAAATATCGCCTTAGTTGATTCCAGTGGAATCAATAATAAAGCAGAAGGCGGTTTCCAGAAGGCGAACAGCTCCCACTGCTGGTAAACACAATGAAGGAGGCGTTGCTTTTGGCTGTGGATCAGGGGAAGTTCTCTGATGGGGTTGTCAGGGAACACAGATTATAAATGGCAGCTTGCAGGGTTGAGTCTGGACCTTCACTTTCAAGGAAATTAGTTAAAAACCAGAACAAACATTGGGATTATTTGTTGATCACTTTCCTTTCTGATAAAGCTTATAGTTAGGGATGGCTCAGGTGGGCCTGAAACATCCCATAGTTCTGCTGCTATAGGCCCAGCCTGCTGGGGGACCTCATCTGTCACACCTTTCCTCACTTTGCTCTCTTTTCCCCCTGTTTAATTTCTCAGATGATTTTATGTCCATGTGACATTATTGTGGTTATTAACTTGTGTTTCCCTGTTCCAGCAGGTATCCTTTGAATGGTGTTATGGTGTTTTCCCCCCTCTTTTCCCTCTTTTCTTCTTCTCAAACCCCAGCTGGTCGAGGCGAGAGGTTTCTTGCTGGTTCTGGTTCTGCCAGAGGTTTCTTCCTGAGTCTGGTTCTGCCAGAGGTTTCCTCCTGAGTCTGGTTCTGCCAGAGGTTTCTTCCTGGTTCTGCCAGAGGTTTCTTCCTGGTTCTGGTTCTGCCAGAGGTTTCTTCCTGGTTCTGGTTCTGCCAGAGGTTTCTTCCTGGTTCTGCCAGAGGTTTCTTCCTGGTTCTGGTTCTGCCAGAGGTTTCTTCCTGTAACGTTCAATGTTATGGGAAAAGGTGCTTCTCTCCCCATTCATTATTATGGGAAGGAACGTTCAATGTTATGGGAAAAGGTGCTTCTCTCCCCATTCATTATTATGGGAAGGAACGTTCAATGTTATGGGAAAAGGTGCTTCTCTCACCATTCATTATTATGGGAAGGAACGTTCAATGTTATGGGAAAAGGTGCTTCTCTCACCATTCATTATTATGGGAAGGAACGTTCAATGTTATGGGAAAAGGCGCTTTTCTCTCCCCATTCATTATTATGGGAAGGAACGTTCAATGTTATGGGAAAAGGTGCTTCTCTCCCCATTCATTATTATGGGAAGGAACGTTCAATGTTATGGGAAAAGGCGCTTTTCTCACCATACATTATTATGGGAAGGAACGTTCAATGTTATGGGAAAAGGTGCTTCTCTCCCCGTTCATTATTATGGGAAGGAATGTTCAATGTTATGGGAAAAGGTGCTTCTCTCCCCATTCATTATAATGGGAAGGAACGTTCAATGTTATGGGAAAAGGCGCTTTTCTCACCATTCATTATTATGGGAAGGAACGTTCAATGTTGTGGGAAAAGGCGCTTTTCTCACCATTCATTATTATGGGAAGGAACATTCAATGTTATGGGAAAAGGTGCTTCTCTCCCCATTCATTATTATGGGAAGGAATGTTCAATGTTATGGGAAAAGGTGCTTCTCTCCCCATTCATTATAATGGGAAGGAACGTTCAATGTTATGGGAAAAGGCGCTTTTCTCACCATTCATTATTATGGGAAGGAACGTTCAATGTTGTGGGAAAAGGCGCTTTTCTCACCATTCATTATTATGGGAAGGAACATTCAATGTTATGGGAAAAGGTGCTTCTCTCCCCATTCATTATTATGGGAAGGAACGTTCAATGTTATGGGAAAAGGTGCTTCTCTCCCCATTCATTATTATGGGAAGGAACGTTCAATGTTATGGGAAAAGGTGCTTTTCTCACCATTCATTATTATGGGAAGGAACATTCAATGTTATGGGAAAAGGCGCTTTTCTCACCATTCATTATTATGGGAAGGAACGTTCAATGTTATGGGAAAAGGCGCTTTTATCACCATTCATTATTATGGGAAGGAACGTTCAATGTTATGGGAAATAGCGCTTTTCTCTCCCCATTCATTATTATGGGAAGGAACGTTCAATGTTATGGGAAAAGGTGCTTCTCTCCCCATTCATTATTATGGGAAGGAACATTCAATGTTATGGGAAAAGGCGCTTCTCTCCCCATTCATTATTATGGGAAGGAACGTTCAATGTTATGGGAAAAGGTGCTTCTCTCCCCGTTCATTATTATGGGAAGGAACATTCAATGTTATGGGAAAAGGCGCTTTTCTCACCATTCATTATTATGGGAAGGAACGTTCAATGTTATGGGGAAAGGTGCTTCTCTCCCCATTCATTATTATGGGAAGGAACGTTCAATGTTATGGGAAAAGGCGCTTTTCTCACCATTCATTATTATGGGAAGGAACGTTCAATGTTATGGGAAAAGGTGCTTCTCTCCCCGTTCATTATTATGGGAAGGAACGTTCAATGTTATGGGAAAAGGCGCTTTTCTCACCATTCATTATTATGGGAAGGAACGTTCAATGTTATGGGAAAAAGGCATTTCTCACCAGTTAATATTATGGGAAAGACTAGTACCAGAGTCAAACCACTTTTGCTTGAGTCATAGAAGAGGAAAAGATGGAGGGACTCTTCTGTCATAGTATAACTATATAATTTTTCCAACAAACTGTAAATGAAATAAATTGAAGTTGTCATCTTGTCTGAGAAGGAAAGTTGGTCCCAGACCCCCCAGAATGGCCCACATGCCGCAGTCCGTGACACGGATTTGTCTGGACAATGAAACTTCAAATGAATCTTGACATGTTGGACACCAGCTGATGTTATTCCTGCTTTTACGGGCCTGATGATGTGAAATGAATGTGGGGGCCGGAGGTGTGGAAAGTGCCATGTCCCGGTCACAGTGTTCCCTCCTCTTTCCCGGTCACCCAGCAGGAGACTTCCTGTGGGCAGAGTGCTAGAGCATCACACTCTGCCCACACGTTTGTCCTCTAACAGCCAGTCATTCATCAGGCAGGGAGGCAAGTTTCTTTTGTTGCTAAAGACTCTCAAACGAGACTCGTTGCACTCTGTGTGGAGGAGACACTGAACGCTTGGGTGAAAAGTTTCATATCCACATCTTGGAAGCGTCTTCTTGTTTCTGGATGGGTCGCCAGTCCGCGGTGCACGTTTCCCAAGTGCACGCACACTCCTGCGGACAATTAAGACTCACCGGCTGCATGTTTTAGACAAGGGCGTAACCATGGTTTAGACATTGGGGGGGTCCAAAGTGCATTATCTACAATTCTTTATTTATATATGAAAAATTGGACATTTAGACATAGTTTAGAGGACTACATTGACCATGTAAGTTCACATCTAAAGGAATAGTGTAATTTCTCAGAGACAGTGACTGCCCCCCCACTTTGTTCTGGTTAGTTGCTTCCTGTTTACTGACCTTAAACACACCTACCAATTACAATTATGCTCTTCCAGTAGTTCTGTAGCAAATAGGACAGCTTCCAATGGAAAACGACCAAATACCCAAAGCATGTTTATGGAAATATTTTAATAAGGACAACTAATGATGTAACAAATTACAGACTTTTCCTTTAACAAAAAATGTGCCGAGGACTTTTAAGTCCAGGTTCATTTCTATTGTGTCAATGTCTCAAAATGTGCATTAACAATGAAAAGTCTAATAGTCTAATGTTATTTTTGTTTTAAGTTGTTTTATTTTGAAAGGGGGCGGAAGTTTATTTTGTTGATTCTGTGTTGGATTTCCTGTTCTGGTACAATCTGCTCTGTTGAGCAGCGGCTCTCTGTAGAAGTAGAAGTCCAACGTAAAGATAACGAGAGCCGCTGCTGAGACGGCGGCGCGCCCGTTGGGGTCGGCGGCGCGCCAGGTGGGTCACGCTCATTGAGCCGTTAGCGATCAACAATGGCGACCGCGGCGCAGCCGTTACGTTCCCATGGTAACACACGGAAATAAACTGAAAATGAATAAGACATAACAAGAGACCGATCCCTGGACAGGGTTCATAAAAGGAGAACATGCATTTTACATATTTTCTTCTGTATATTGGGGGGGACAGGTTGGTATTTTCTCAATATTGGGGGGGACACGACCCCCCCAAAGAATGCGTGGTTACGCCATAGGTTTTAGATGTTTCCCTCCTCCACCACACCTGATTCAAATGAATGGCTCCTTATCAGGTCACTGCAGAGCTTGATGACGAGCTGATCATTTGAATCAGATGTGGTGGAGGAGGGAAACATCTAAAACATGCAGGGCAGTGGGTTATGGCTGGAATTGAGACTCACCGGTTAACCTAACATGCATGTTTTTATGGTGGGAGGAAGCCGGAGTAGCTGGAGAGAACCCAAGCATAAACGGCCCCAGCTGGGAGCTGAATGAATGAATTTATTTCAGACAATTACCACAAAAGTGATTGTTAAACAGTATTTACTAAAAGAACAATCCCAAACAACATGTACATATTCACCAGTATTAGCTCATCATCGCATTTTATATTCATATATACATTTGAAAATGAATAGAAACTAATAATTGAATAAACTTGTAAGTATTTATACCTTCAGATATGACATTAATTAATGCAAATTGTCTTATTGGCTTATTTATTCATACCCCTTCTCCCTCTAATTGCCCCTATAGCAACCTTCCTGTTTGATTTCTATGCTTTTATCCAAAATTCACAAAAGAAATAATTAAATAAATACATATATACACATACACGTACTAACCGCCACACAGCTGACAAGATAACTGACTGTAAAACTTAAAATGAACTTTTATTAAACAATTAAGAAAGAGCCCATCCTGCTGTGTTATTCATCAAAATGGTTCTACATCAGATTTCAGTTTTGTTTTCAGAGGGACTTTAAAAGAAAATGCTGCTGTTGATGACAAAAAAAAAAGGATTAATGGCTTGGTTTGTGATAATTAACAGTTAACTGTACGGTTAAAATGATTCTTAATAACTGTGATCATGTCTTCATTTTGCTGCATCAAAAAAGATGCAAAAAATCTCACATTTCACCGTCGTTTCCTGTATCTGATGAATCTGACTGATTAAAAAGAGTTAATGAGCCTTTAATAAGGTCATATTGCAGCATTGTGATCTTGTGCTATTTAACGATGATTATTAAATGATTATAAGTGCTAAATTCATACTGTTCATGTACACAAGGACAAGTAGATATTATTAAATTTTCTGAGCTGTTCTGAGGTCTGTTCCACCTGAGAAAAGCACATCAGGCAGATGCAGTTTGTCCCCATTCTGCATGGGGATAGAAAACCAAGAAGTGTAGAATAATATATTATTTATGTTGAGTTACATCTGAAACATTTGAAGGTATAACGCAGTAAAAGTTATTTTGAATGGTCAGATGTCTTCAGCTCGCCTGACATTAGCTCCAGGCTCACGCTGTCTGCCCCTATTCCTGGAAACCAACGTATCAGTCAGAGTTTCACATCTGTTGCAGCGTTTTTCCAACATACTTCTCCAGAGAGCAAGGAGCTCAGCAGCTGAGGACACTGAAGGGAAACAAGTGCACG
This sequence comes from Leuresthes tenuis, assembly GCF_036924035.1. Classification (NCBI taxonomy): domain Eukaryota; kingdom Metazoa; phylum Chordata; class Actinopteri; order Atheriniformes; family Atherinopsidae; genus Leuresthes; species Leuresthes tenuis. Next base: position 3,318,262 of record NW_027325370.1, read on the forward strand.
CGGATAACACGCGCTTTCCCTCTCGACAGGGTTAGCGTGCATCTAATCTGATCCTAAACACGTGGTAACATTCCTGAAAAGTCGGCCTCGTCCCACGAGCAAGTGCATAGTTTTTCAGTTTTTCATGATCAAATCTAAACTCTGCTGGTGATTCGCTGCCAGATGGATGAAGTGGAGTAAACAGCAATATGAAAAGGGAGCAGATATGAATCGTACATATCAGATGGACCCCTGAAAACCTTATAAAATGTGTTATGAATCAACACGTATGTGTAAAGCAGTGTGTTTACCGTAGCTTCCTGTAGGGGGCAGCAGAGCACCAAACTTCACAGCTCTAACAGATCTGTCCTGATCCCCCCGAAGGATCTGAGAAGGATCTGAAAATCCTCCACAGTATTAGGACAACAGATAATAGATGCACACTGTAGCTAACTGGCCCGTATCTCTTTTGATTTTAATGTCCAGGATATGAGTTTTAATGGAACAAGCCTCAAAACACACGGTCATTTAAAGTCTATCTGCAAGTAGTGACAGATTTGAACTGTCTTTGTGGAAAAAATACACGTTTTCACATGTTTTTAAGTTTGATGTGGGGCCACATGATTGTTATTAGCTTTTTTTTTGTTGTTGACACAATTATTGTGTTGCTGAGCTTATTAAGAATGAATCGTCTGGTTATTACAATTTCAATAGGTTCAGAGGAGTTAACAGATACAGTATTGATTAAACTTATGTCAGTTATGAATAATGATAATATATCTGCTGGGTTAAGGTCCAGGATCTGACCGGACCTTTCTGAAAAGTGTATTTCTTTGTAAGAGGTCAGTCTGTCGTAGATCCACTCATCATATGAGGAGCTTCACCTCCCTGCTGTCCTCGCTGGGACACTTAAACACACTTTAACTTGCTTTAGCCCCTAATCAGCTGTAACCCACACCTTCCATCCCGTTTCACTGACTCCGCCTGACACATAATTAGAAATGCAGCCAGTTCCAAAGTGTCCGTTTACTTTGCTAAACGCCGTATGGAAAGCTTCAAATGCTTTTAAACCGTCTTGTTACTGCAGCTCTGTGTTAGACTTCAGGGTTAAGTTACTTGATGGTGTCTGTTTTATTGCTCGAACAATATTAATTCCATTCAATCTCCACCAGAGAGCACAGTTTGCTCAGAAAACTGTGATTTTTTTATCCTTCTGATCTTCCTTGAAGTTCCAGGGCCAAGCGCAGAAGATGAATAGACTGATGGACGTCTTTTATCCCAAAGACCAGCAGAATTTGCCAGTAAAGTCCACATTAACAGAAGGGGTTCCCATCACAGGTCCTCTTCCCATTCTTCTTTTCCTTTTTCTCATGCTGTGTTTACTGAATTATGCAAAAGGGCTTTAATTGAACACATGCAGCGTTCTGCGGTTCTTCCCTTTATCTGGCATGTGTGGAAATAAAACAGTTAAGATGAAAAAACTTGGGTAGAATGAGGATTATGAGATCAGAGCTTATCTGTTTTATCTAAGTTTATGTCACTTATTTGCTTAAGTTAAGTTTTTATTTGTCATGTAGAAACATGAAATTACTCCTCCGCATTTAACCCATCCAGGTCGGCACACACATGCACATGCACATGCACATGCACATGCACGGGGTCACAGACTCATGGAGACAGATGCCACAGCCACCCTCCAGCTGTCAGTTCACCAATCTTTGAGCGGTGAGAGTGGGAATCGAACCACAGGTGGCTGAAATATGACCAAATATCATCCAGTGGTGAATATCCAGTACATCTTATTCTGTTTATAATGTCCTGAACACACCGAGTTCACATCAATGTCGCTAATGGTTGAAAAACAACCCCTGAAGGTAATCTGAGTTCCCCCAACATGGCAGCTTGCAATCACTGCCAACAGAGAGGAAACTACTGATTCTTGTTCATTCGAACGCGGCTTTAAAAAGGCAAGAACAACCTGTTAAATCAAATTACAAATAGATCCCTCCTGCAGAGGAAAAAGATGCAATGAGAGGAGCGTAAATGAGCCTAAAACCATGTAGATATCGGATGGAACAGCTGATCAAACCCATAATAAAACCCTTTTTTTAGTAAAAAGCAGAGTACACTTCCTCAGTGTCTTCACTTCACCAACTGATGAACGTAAAAGGTTGATTAAGCCCTTGATCAAACTTAGAAATATTGGTTGTATCCAATTGATTAGACGGCACTCATCGATACTAAAATAAACACATTACTAATTCAGCTTCTGACAAAGTTCATAGTTTCATTCTCTGCTTCATGGAAAAAATATGAAAGGGTGACAAAAAAAAATAGGGAACAAGACAGAAAGGTAATGGATGGCATCTGAAGAATGCTTCATCCCGCTAAGTGAGAGTGACCCTCTGCAACATTAAATCCATTACAGGCTTGTAAGAGGAACACATCCATAAGCTCCAAATCTCTTTATTACAACACCCATTAGGAAAGTGCTGAGCTCTTTACCAACAGCTAAGATGCTCCTCCACTCAGCAACACCGTGGCCACTGCTCCAGATTCAGTAAAGCGACCCATTAATGTACCTTTTTAAGACAATTTCACGGGTTTTCACCTGTTGCTGTTGGTCAGAACAATGCTGTACAGAGAGGTCAAATAAAAGCTTCATGGTCATGGAAGTGGGAACCCTCGGGAAGATGGTGGACACTTTTATCCCATACGCCACAACATTTGTGTGCTTCTACCTTTAGAGCCTCTTGCATGATGCACATTTCTATAAAATGGGCTTTTTATCTATTTTTTTGTGTTTCTATTTGAGTTAGAGGCTGAGAAAACAAACTCAGATGTAAACTGTAGGCGATAAACAGGCCTGAGCAGGTGTAACCTTAATATCTTGATGAGTGATCACTTATGTTTGCAGTGACGGCTGGATTAGATATTAACCGTGGCCTAAATCAATTTGTGCTGACGGATTTGGAAAGTGATAATCCAAGGTGTGCCTTTTAAAAGCCAGCCGGTGACCACCAGATCCACTTGTAGCAAGGTCCATCTCCATCACTCTCCCGGACAGCCAGAAGAAACACCACCGAAGGGCTGACAGAAACCGCAAGCCGCAACCATGAACGGCACAGAGGGACCCTATTTCTATGTCCCTATGGTTAACACCACCGGCGTTGTCCGGAGTCCTTATGAATACCCTCAGTACTACCTTGTCAACCCAGCAGCCTACGCTGTGCTGGGCGCCTACATGTTCTTCCTCATCCTGGTCGGCTTCCCCATCAACTTCCTTACTCTCTACGTCACCATCGAACACAAGAAGCTGCGAACCTCTCTAAACTACATCCTGCTGAATCTCGCGGTGGCTGATCTCTTCATGGTGTTCGGAGGATTCACTACAACGATCTACACCTCCATGCACGGCTACTTCGTCCTCGGACGCCTCGGCTGCAACGTGGAAGGATTCTTTGCTACCCTCGGCGGTGAGATTGGCCTCTGGTCCCTGGTTGTTCTGGCTATTGAAAGGTGGATGGTCGTCTGCAAGCCCATCAGCAACTTCCGCTTCGGTGAGAACCACGCTATCATGGGTGTGGCCTTCAGCTGGATAATGGCTGCAGCTTGTGCCGTCCCCCCTCTTGTCGGCTGGTCTCGTTACATCCCAGAGGGCATGCAGTGCTCATGTGGAGTCGACTACTACACCCGTGCAGAGGGCTTCAACAATGAGTCCTTTGTCGTCTACATGTTCGTCTGCCACTTCCTCATTCCTCTTGTCATCGTGTTCTTCTGCTATGGCCGTCTGGTCTGTGCTGTCAAAGAGGCTGCTGCCGCCCAGCAGGAGTCCGAGACCACCCAGAGGGCTGAGAGGGAAGTCACCCGCATGGTCATTATCATGGTCGTCGCCTTCCTGGTATCTTGGTGCCCCTATGCCGGAGTGGCCTGGTACATCTTCACACATCAGGGCTCTGAATTCGGACCACTCTTCATGACCATCCCAGCCTTCTTTGCCAAGAGTTCCTCCATCTACAACCCAATGATCTACATCTGCATGAACAAGCAGTTCCGCCAATGCATGATCACCACCTTGTGCTGCGGGAAGAATCCCTTCGAAGAGGAGGAGGGAGCATCCTCCACTGCCTCCAAGACCGAGGCCTCCTCTGTCTCCTCCAGCTCCGTGTCTCCTGCATAAAAGGGGCTTCAAGCAAAGGCTCCACGATCAACTATCCAAGAAGAAGACTTCTGCTCCCCCAGGGAAACGACTGAAGGCTAATGTCTACAGAAATAACTTACCTTTTTGTATTTTTACAAACGAGTTGGTTCAACTTAAAGACAGTTGCAGGAAAGGTCAGCCCATTACAGAGTTGTTCCTGTATGTACAGAATATCCAACCTAACAATCTATGAGATTTTTTTCTCCTGAGAAGAAAGGAAAAAAATGTTAATCTTTCACGGTTGGATCCTATATGATACTGGCTTATTTTTGAATGTAGAGGCATGTAATCGAGGCAACGTAAAATAAAACGCACTTTGCAAATGATTCATCCTGTTTATGTTTTAATTACAACTTGGATGGCAAAGTTCATATGACTGTAGTATATTTAATCAAATAAATAAATGTGAATGACCTACTCAGAATGCATTTATGTCTTGAGTCAGTTTCTACCTTTTCTACTAGTATTGCAGAGCTCTTCCTCTGTAGAACTTCAGAATAATGGAGAAACTTAGACCAGCGTTCACATTTCTATTGAGGGTGTCTGTAATCTCATCTCAATCACAGGTCACCTTGGACTTAGATCTTAGCCTAAACGGATTATAATATTATTTATCACACAGGACACCACATCCAGCTTCATCCGGTGATGAATATTAGTCACAAAAATAAAAGGTGACCAAAGATTAGCAGCTAATGCTAATCTGTATTTACTAAAAGACACCTTGATGCAAAGGTTATGCACATGGACCTTAAAATGAATCCAGTGCGACAGCAGCTGCCGGCATCCACAAGATTCAACTGCAGAATATTTCTTCAAAGAATGAATTATAGTGAACTTAAACCTTATAAATCATTCTATATATTCTATATAAGGACACTAGTTACCTTTAGATCAGAAGAGTGGCACAATTAGTCCTTGCACAACGCATCTCAGTAGAATAAAGACAGAGTTTTGTTCTATTGGTCAATGTTTCATCTTATTATGGACAAATACTACAAAGATAATGACAGGCTACTGCAATAAAGCCACATGTAATTAATTTAATCAGATTGTAGCCACTCTTTGGCAGTCAACAGAAACTCAAGTGAGGGTTTTTATTGTGGAGTATGGAAGAGTTAAAGCAAAAGAGAACAGATTCCTCCCGCAATGACCTTCATTCGTAGCTATAGCAACGATAATACCACTGATTCTAAAGATACTCTGAGAGAGACGTTGGGCTCCAAGTGAGAGCTTGAAAGGAAAATATCAGCTTCTCTCCTGCTGAAAAAGCTTTTTCTTCGCTTTGACAATTACCTTTTCGCCATTTTGGGAATACATCCCAGTGATAAGCTCAAAGGAATGAGTAACAAAGAAGTCACTGTGGTGTTTACCCGCGGTTCGGCTGACGCCCAGCGCTACAGAACGCTTCCGTTTTCACATTTTTGTGCAGTTAAGTGCGTCCCATGGACAGAGGAATACCCTCCATTCTCCATTAATTAAACTATAGATTCTCAGCCTACATGTGGGGAAAGAAAGAGGACCGGAGATGGTCATGAGGGAGTTTTTTCAAGCTACTCTTGTGGATTTTATAGGCTTTTAAACATTAAAAACATGAAGAAGAAGAAATGAACGACATCAAAAGCCTCTCTGGAGACACGTACCAGTGTAGAGAACTGAAATCCTCTTTAATTTGTATGGAAAACTTTATTTGATAATAAAAATAGCATTCACAGACTTCTTTTGATAGCTACATATACATTGTAATCCATCTTAAGGAAAGAAGCTGGATAAGTCCACATCTACTTGTACTTTAACTAATGTTATGTATAGCTTCATGGGTCAAATAAAGCTATGAACAATGTAGTATTTATATATGCATAGTTATATAAAAAAAGATTGGCCCATATACATGTACTGCTTTTATCAACACAGAGACAGCATTATGTCTGGAGCACATTGCAAGAAATAATGCTTGAAGAACACAGACTGCATACAAGTGCTTTATAATACAAAGGCAGGCTAACCATCGAGAGAGATTCAAAACACCAGTTTCTGATTGACCAAATACAGTCTTTCATTTTAAAATGTCTTTACATACCTGATCCAGAGTAAATCAACACGTTTCTCATAAATCATCGTCAGGTCCATTTCTGAGATATAAACACAATATCACATTCCTCACTGCAGAGGTTTTCCATAAATTTCTCTTTTGTACAAGAAAAAGGCAACATTTTATTCCTCCACAGGTTCTTAGTAGTTATATTGAATTTTTTAAAATCTTTTCTTCTTTTTTTTTTTTTTTTCTACAGGTGATGGCCAACTCCTTAAAGGTGATTTTTCTGTGGGGTGAGGGAGGGGGGGGGGGGGGGGGGGGGGGGTGTCTATTTCTGTTGAATACAGTACCATGGTGACAACAGTGGTGAAGCAATCCTTTTCTTGTGGTTTCATCCAATATATTCTTGGTTCTTAAATGAAACGTAAAACAGAGAATACACAGAAAACACGTTAAAAAGCAGCAGTCAGACTCCAGTGGCGCGACAGCATGGCTCAGCATGGCAGGTTAGTCGTCTCCTGTAGCAGGACTCCCCGGCTTTTTGTGTCAGGGCGCAGGAGGACTGGGCGAAAACGAACAAAAAGTGTGGCAAAGCGTGCTCTTTATCGCTCAGACCCGTCGCATCAGTGGTTACACTACATTTTGATTCAAACATGCATCTTGCACAGGGATAATTTACAGATTTTTTTGGCATATAAACAGAAAAACATCCTTCGTGGCAGCTTCAGCTGGTTTTATGGCATTATGCAGACTCATAATTCACCGAATTTAAATGACCGAATCAGCAGCAAACTTGGAAAACTCCCATTTCCTCACCACAAAGAACAGTTTTGCCTTTAGTTTAAAGTGGGTCGAGCGCCTTCCCTTTGGCATCCGTACACACAGAGGAGGAGGGGGCATTTTTATCGATTTTTCAGAATTCTGTTCCAGGGGAAACTAAAAATGGAGACGTCAGCTTTCACATTACTTTTCTTATCTCACATATGTGTCCAAGCAAATGGGGCCAGGCTGTCAAGCATCTCAATGACACACACGTCACAAATGGGGGTGCAGCATGCTTCCACTTCTACTGAGGTCCTCAAAAATTCAATGGAGTTTGCTTAAGAAATGTGACAAATTTGGGAAATAAATAGTGAGCAAATGTAAAAGTGTCACATCTTATTTTTGTATCTTAAATTTGGATTTTTGCTTCAACTCCATCGTTGTTTCCACTGTTGTTGTGACCCATCTGCGTCTTGTGCTATAGTTTGTTCAGTAAAGCAATTCAGGATTGAAAAAGACATCTAGAAACAAGTTGAAAACAAGCTCAGCAGTTAGGAGTTACCACAAATGGAAGCATGGTTCATAACTCTGAGGGAACAAATATTTAGAGTCAGCAATGCCTACAAAAAGCAATATCACTGATTTCATATGCAGGCACATACAATACCTTTACTATAGTACAACAACCTTTGTTATGTTCAAAAGAACGGGAACAATGACAGAAACAACCAGTAGAAACTGATAGGACGGTTGGATTCCTGCTGTTTTATGAATCTCTGGATGGGATAACATGTAATTAAGTTAATCAAATTAATCAATAAACCATTTGACCAAATAAAGAATTCGAGTTAGTGTTGTCAGAAGTCCAATTCCAGTGTATGGTCCATAGTTTGCACAGACAGAGGAGAGGAGCTCTGCCCTAGATGCTGAGGTCTTTGGGGCTTTCTTTGTACAGCCTTCTCTTGGGCTCAGGGATCTGGTTGGAGCTGCGGCCCGCTGTGTTATTGTTGTTCTTCATCATGCTGTAGTAGTCCTTCAGCCTCGGTGCTGCTGCTGCTGCATAGTTCAGCTCGTCCCAGCTGTAGTTGCTGTCAGGGGAAGAGTCCCGCTCCGCTCTGTGCCGCCTCTCCGTCGTCCCGTTCACTCGGTGTCTCTCCTCCCTCCTCTCTGAGGAAGGCTCCCTCAGGAGGTTGCCGTTCTTCGTGGCTCTATCGTGTGTTCGAGCCCTGGAGAGAGACGAGGAGTCCCCGTTGTTGTTGGCTCGCTCGGGGGTCGCAGCCCCCCTGTCCTGCCCGCTCATCTCAGAGTCCTTGAGGAGCCTTCGCTCGTAGAACTTGCGCTCAGGGGTGACTGCGAGGAAGCCTCCATCATCGTTCTCCCTCTCAGGTGTGCGGTCACGATGCGCTCGCTCTGACCGGCGGTCCATGGACTTCGCCCGGCGGCGGTCTGGAGATGAGCCGCGCTTCCTGGTGGGTGAGCGGTCGAGGGAGCCACGGCGCTGCGGACGAATCCTCCCGTCCAAAGTAGAACTACTGCTCGAGACCTCTCTCCCCCTCAGCTTCTCGGCAGCTGCAGCCTTTTTCCCTGAGCTGTCCTTCCTCAGAGTCTTTAGGAGTTTAGAAATGCCGCTTTCGGACTCAGACTTCTTGACTTTGCGGCCTCGGCTCTTCTTGTTGCCATTGCTACTGTTGTTACTGTTGTCGGGAGACGGCTGTCGGGGGGTACTTTGACTGTGATTGTTGCTCCAGGTGTGATGATGATGGGGGTTAAACTGCCGGCCTTGGAAGTCCATCTGATCTGACCCAGCCCCGTCCCTGTTCCTGTCCATATCTCGGCCACGCACAGCCTCCTCCAGGCGTGATGGTTTGTGAAGGTCTGGTGGATAACTGGACTCCAATGAGGTGTGATATCGGCTGTTGAATGGCAGCTTTCTCACTTCCGGAGTGTTTTGTGCCCCGGGTGTGGGAGGGTGCCCGTCATTGCTGCCGTCTGCAGGAGAGGACAAAGGAGGAGAGATGAGCTGAACACAAATACCTTTTTAAGAAAAGACTGAAGAATGTTCAGCACACATGACTTTTACTGCCGGCTCATGTGAACTCTTGCATTGACATGAACACACAGTCAATGCAGATATCAATGGAAAACATGCATACATGAGTTCTTGGATATGCTGCAAATATTCCCAGAAACAAAGTGCCTAATCTGAACTGATGTGTAAGATTCTGAGCTATGAAAAAATGCATTTTCTATAGGGCTGCAGGTCGAAACACAAGGTGATGTCAGCAACAACAGCAGCAGGTGCAACACATGGGTTACCAATGACACAGCAGGCACCTGGGGAGTCATTCAAAACAAAATGTTGAATGGACATCGACTGGAAGAACAAACCAAAAACAAACCAAAACGGGAGGTGCGCTCGGCCGTGTTGGACGTGTTGCTATGGCAGCAGCAGCGTGTGACGTGTGGTGCCATCAAATTAGTTCCATTACAGACGTTTGGACTGAGGCTGGAAGGGGTTAGGATTTGCATGTGTATGGACTCACAGAAGTTAAATAAGTAAAGTTGAATTCAGGCATGACATAAAGCACGTTTAAACACATCTGCACGCAAACACAAACAAAGTAGGATGCAGGTAGAGAATGAGCAGGACGCAAGGGTGTGAAAAAGATGACAGGGAGAGTGGACTGGGACAGACTTTTGGCTACAAACCGTTGTCTGATTTTGGCCCATTAGGTAGAAACAGGGCTCTCCCATCTTGTCATTCCTCATTGTACCAACAGCGAGATGAGGAGCCATCATCGCTGGAGAGAGGAGGAAGAGCCCAGTAACAAGAGACAATCAGAGAGAAAGAAGGAGGAGTGGAGAGGAGAAGACAAATAAAACAGACAAGAGGCCGTTTTACAGTACGTCAATAAAGAAATAGGGGTTTCTTGTGAAAGATATTACACTTTACACTGCATCAAAAACACTCTCAGGGGTGGAAAGGTGTCTGAAAATAATCCCCACATGAAGCGTAGGTACTGCAGAGCGATATGTGTCCATCTGTGAGAAGAATAATCCGGCCGCAGAGCACTCGGCTTTTATTGTTACTTCTTCAGAGCGTCTCAGCTACATTCTACAGACTGCAAAATACTTAACAAGCTCGGGTGTCGAGCATTCTTTCAGTTTGATGAGGAAGAATCTGTGAAAAATCTACCATACAGAGTAGCATCCAGTGAAGGAAATCATGTCCCAGCAGTACACTACGCAGACAGGAGAGCTTTCTACTCTATTGCATGTACAGCAGCAGCAACTATTGTTATCTATAGCAGGAAGAGTGAAACGCTGCCACAGGGTTACCTACCATATTCAGGTACAGATCCATCACCCCGTTTAAGGACGAGCCGCGCCCTTCGGCCGCCGTTCTTGATCAGTTCAATGGCTCGTGAATGCTTCATGTTTTTTGTGCTCTCACCATTAATCTCCAAGATCTCGTCTCCCACCTACAACAGAGAGGACGTGTGACTGGGACAGCTGGCTGATGGCAGGGCTTCATCAATGATGTGAAGAGGAAACAATCAGAGGAAGAATAAACTTCATACCCTCATCTTTCCATTTCTGACCGCAGCCCCATCCTCCGCCAGTCGTAACACGTAAAGGTCCATGTTGTACTCCCGCCCGCCTCTCAAGCTGAAACCAAAGCCTTTGCTGTCTCTCTCAAGGTCCACAGAGTAGAATTCAGCATCCTGTGAGACAGAAAAGAGAAAATAAGGGAAAGTCACAGAGACACCAGAGAAGAGTGACTAATCCATAGAGTCGAAAGGTGAGTCTAAACTTCAGGACTAATCAAGACATGTCCCACAAAAACTCAAAATGTCAATGGCAGTACAATACCTTGGAATTAATGAATAATTAATGCTGCCAGTGCATGTGAGTAGGGTACAGATCGCTAAGCAAGGGCACCACAAGGGCTGGACCCCAAAGTTTCCATAATTATCAAAAGTTCCCTGCAAGCAGAAGCTTTGTTCCCCGAAAATAATCCGCCTTGTCTCACAGGAACACCTAAAATCAGCTGTGACACCATGAATAAAACTAAACATTTTCCCTAAAACTAACCAAGTAGTTGATCAATCGTTGTTAGACTCAGTGTTGCCTACGTTTAACCACAGTTTAACCAGCTGTGTGAGGAAACTCAGCTGTGTAACCTTCAGATTTCTTGACACCTCAACATATTGCAGGGTCATGTTCATTGTACACTTTTGTCCAAAGCTTTAAATCAGAGAATAGGATTTAATCACAACACTAACTAAAATGCAAACTGCAACTGAGAAACAGAAATAAAGTTCCACTTGGTGCATTCGAGGCATTTATAGAACAATAACTTCCCAGATAAAATAAAAAGGTCGGGACATTCTTATTTGTGAGGGGTTAAGCTTCATAAAATAAAAAAAGAGGTGGAACTCAGGGTATGATGAGGAATATAACTGAGAATGATGCTTCAAAGGTCAAGAACTGGGACAGGAACAGTGTATGAGGACTTTCAGGTCCAGCGTGTTGGATGCATCGAATACTTCCAGCCTCAGTATTCCCTCCCTAATGTACAAGATGTGTGCTGAGAAAAACACAAAGTTTATACATATATTATACATATGGCATGCTCACTAAAAGCACATGAAGCTATTTTCATGGTGGTTCTACACAGATAAAATCAAGGTAATGCACATTTTATGGCACTTCTGTCAAAAAGCATGCCATAAATGCAACAAGCTGGATTTTTATTCTTGAATCTGTTATGGCCACTTCGACATAGAACCCCCACAAAATACAACCCTATAATTATGTTAACACTGTGCCATTTAGAAAGCTGGCAAACACAGGGTTGAATAAACAGCCAACCACATCACTTACTAAGAAGACGTTGGCCCATTCAATTCCGTAATTGGCCCTTGCATTTACTGGCATGATAAGATCTGGAAAATTATCTAAATGTCATGGAAATGTGGTTCAGTGCTTCTTTTCTAATGTCTTTTAGCATAGGATAAATACACCAGACCATCTGATACCAGAGGACAGGAGCTACTGTGATCTCATTCAAAGTGATACAGTCATAAGTGAGATTCTTATAGATAAATATGAGAATTTCTGCATATCAAACCGTTCTAAATGCCTCACTTTTTTCAATTAGTTTGTTTTCTTTTTTACCAGCCTTAGTTATCAAGTAATATTCTCACCAAATGTACATATCTAATGGTACATTTTTTTATTACATGGTACAGTCCAGTTTAGTGCAGCTCGGCTCACATCTTTTTTCTTCTTGATTCTCAATTGTAGGTAGTACAAAGTAACTGATACAATATGATACCTCGGCCTAAGGTCTAAGTGAGCTGAACTGATATGATATATGGTGACATGGCATCACCTGTGGGTGTAAACACCTCTTTACAGCAGCCCCCACACACAAAAAAATGTTAATTTCCAAAGAAATAGTTTGATCGTCTGGCACATCTCATACTGTATCCATTACTAATGAATACATTTACATGTTTATCACTTTGTTTCTCTGCTGCCAGGAGCTAAGCTGTGCTTCACACAGGCTCCACAAGCGTCTGCAAACATTCTGCATTTTGTTTAGATTACATTGATTTGGGCCTCGACGAAAACCGGAAGTGATTTTAGTTAAGAAAATAAAACGGGAAAAACGTCTTTGCCGACATTAAAAGAAGCATGCAGGCTACATGAAACTTAAGAATACTTCTCACTTAGATTCTGATACATTGAGTTAACTTTGAACGTTGGAAACAATCGGGAAATGTGTTTTTCCTACATGGGTTGTTTGGCAGATTAGCATTAAGCTAGCGGTTACTATGAGTTCCGTACGTTAGCGGCTAGTTAGCGCTATGCTAGCACTTGTTTATTGCACCAAACAGATTGAGGATGATGTGTTATGTACTCTCATGTGTTCAAAAGGAAATGATATGTGGCTTATAATGTTATGTGAGTTAAAGCCAGCTCAACTTCGGCTGTGATATGCTCATATGTTTCACTGTGAAGCTTTAAAATGTATGGTTTAAAGTTTGTGTTTGTTTGAATGTTATAAAATGCAGTAAATTTATTTGTTTACAGTTTAACCGTCTTGACCGGGTAATTCACCAGGAAATAAACAACAACAATAAAGACTAGTTTATGATATTCATAACACCAACAGCACGGAAAACGGATTGTAATGAAAAAAGAAGGTTTACAGCAGAGCCACGTTGAACCATTCAGCACAGGACTGAACCGTATAATGGAAAAATGGCATAAATGGGCTTTTATTTGACTATCTTTGGAACAATTGTAGATTCACCATCAGCCTTGAGAAAGTGACGTCAGATTCTTTTGTTGAATACTCCTTCAAATCTTTTAAACTTAGTGGAAAATGTCAACATGTCAACAAAGTCATTTAGTTATTTCTAACAAGTGACGTCAAGCGGAGATTCTGTGGAGGTTGAAATATCCACAGGGACACGTTAAATGATTTATTAAGATTATAGTTGTCCTGTTTATTGCCATAGCAAGTGACTCACGTGGCCATGGACTGTGCAGTGAAATCATTTGTCCTTACCTGTGTCATCTGAGTTTGTGAAGGAGGTGGAGGAAGCACTCCTTTTGACTTTGAAGTATTTCTTTCACAAAGAGAGATTCAAACATTTGAGTTAATTTATTATGCATTAAAAACATAAACTGTAGAAAGATAGACTGATGTTTTCACGTTTAGAATAAAACATACCGGGACTCTGTGGACTGAGATGTGTGTGTGGTGGTTATGGTAGCTATCTTCTCAGCGTTAGTCAGCAGAGAGGCATTGGAAGATTCTGGAAATATACAAGAAAAAATAAAATACATAGAAAAAGCAAACAAGCTGAAATGAAGTGGCTGCTTTTATTAAATGCATTCACCTGACACTCTGGAGTCTAGAGGAGTCCCTGAACCCCCCACAGGCAGCTCTATTCAACCTGATGCTAACTGTCTGTGATGTTGTCACTTGCCATTTGCTCATGGAAAACACTGGTTCCTCTTTACGAAATAAGCAGTAAAGAGAAGGAAAAAAAGCCCTGACACGCATCATTGGGGGAGTCAGGGGGGGGGCAAGGACAACTGTCTTTTTCTTGCTTTTCTTTAATATCATCTCATCACAGGCAAGAGCAAAGCATCAAGAATAAGCCTCAATGACACTGGCAGGACAACAGCTCTGTCTGTGTTTAGCAGGAACATCAGTCTGACTCATTTGTCTCCGGCTTCTTACTCACAGCTCCCTCATCACGTTCTCTCAGAGGGTAACAGTCTGCTGAAGCCCAGCTTTTTAGCCGGTGTGTCTTGCGTTGTTAACATATGTCAACCATGGGTTAACTTTCGGTCTTAATTAAACTTCATTTATCCCTGTGGGAGGTGTTGACGCACAGCTCTGCTCGGGATCGGATTTGACTGACCAGCGGCACATGAGTGATTCTAACTAGCAGATTGGGTCACAGACTGCTTGAACTGACACATTATGCTATTCTACTTCCTTTTACAGCCTAAAGCTGAGAGACTGACGCAGCCGGGAAGCACTGGATTAAATGTGACTTGTTTTTATTGTGTTGATTATATTCTATCCTTTCAAACTAACAGCACATTCAGCAAGTAAAATAAAGAAATAGCAGAGAAAGAGGGGAATCGTGGAAATGCCACAGAAGCATCCAGGGGCAACTTCATCTTACTCCCACTCAGTGACTCACTTTCTAACACGAGGGTTCACACCCTGATGAATAGTGCTCTTGCCTGTGAAAAGCTTCAGTGCCCTTTGCTTCCTACCACAACCATGAATAAGTTACATCATGCTGCATTATGAAACAGCCGAGTGAAACTGGAAGCCAGGAGCCTTACCATCACCCGGGATGATCCGGAGCGAGACGGTGTTTCCGGCTTCCTTGATCAGGTTGACGATGTCCGAGTGCGACTTGTTGGTGATGGAGCAGCCGTTAACAGCCAGTATTCGGTCCCCGACCTTCAGTTTGCCGCAGCGGTCCGCCGGGCTGCCCTCGATGATGCGCCCTATTTTGTGGGGCATTGCCACACAAGCATTTCCAGCTTTTGTGTTAGCATGTATATTTTGCATGTAAAAAGTGGTGTGTGGTTATGATTTGTTTGATTGATTTTGTTTATTTGCATTTGATAAGACAGGAAAAAGAGGGAGAAAACAGGGAGAAAAGAAGGAAAGGGAAGAAAGGTTAATTATCCAAATCAGTGCATCCCAATCCACCCGCAGAGAGCCAATATGTTGTGCATGCATCCTCAGTTAGCACACAGCTGGCAGTACTCATACAAAATAGCACATTTCTGTAAAGGCAGAAGCAAATCCATGTCAGAAACCAAACTCCTCTGAAAATGCAGATGTCCTTTGGTCCCATAGCCCAACACGTTAATTAATGAGTAGTGAAGCAGCCGAATCACCGGATCAATAAGCATTTGGCCTTTATTATACAGTCAAGTAATTGAGCTGTGGTATCTCAACCAGCAGAGTTTTAAAGAGTGATTTAGTGCCTGTGGCCTCTATGTGTCATAAAGTCTGAGGTAAATCATCGCTCCTCTCTATACGCCCTCCTTGTATCCAGCAGCCTTTGCAGCATCTATATATATTACATCATCTACAGTCCAGGTTAGCCTCCCCCTGGCTTGATTGAGAACGCGCTTGAATGCTGTCACTTTATCTAAACAAAGAGTTATGGGACGTTACGGGGTGTGGAAAGGATATAATACCCAATCTGCTAAGCACAATGTCAACCCCAGGTCAGTGTAAGAGGGAATGAGGGGGGGGGGATGTGCCCTGATGGACTGGAGCAAAATGGCTTGCATCATTGATGTATGTGAGACTAAATCAGCAGAAATGGTTTTTCACAGGACTGAGACATCTGGGACTCCTGGAGGAATGCTCACAGTATTGTTTTTTATTCATTTCTTAGTAAAACAGAGTCCTCTGTCAGATTTTAGTGTGTCTTAAATGGTCAGAATCCATCCAGATCGCTGCATGACAGCGCAGTAGAAATTCATCTCATCCTCCCACAAGGAATAGTGATGGAGGGGAAATAAGACAGAAGGGTAGCAGCAATAGCTTCCACTGTCAGAGAGGTCATTATCAACAGCAGGCTCATTCTCACACAAACGACAGCAATGGAGCTTTGGCAGCCCGCTAAATGGAGGGTGAGGGCCACGATGAGGCATGAATCCGCGGCGGTGGTGTCGTGATAAAGCTGCAGACACACCTGATCCTGAGGGAGTCTGCTCTGCAGGTCTGTGACCTCAGCCTGTGCATTTCATTCAAATACTACTGCTATTCATGTGTGAAGACTGCATATATGCAGTAATCCTGCCAGAAGATGGAATCTTATGTGGTACTTTCACACTTTCTGTGCGTCAACGTAAGACAAACTGCTTTGGATGAGAATGTGCTGAAAAGAGCTTAAATAGCACTGAATATAATGCAGGAAAAATGCCATAAAGGTTTCCACATACTGGAACTTACATATTCTGTAAATCGTCATTTCTCTTGCCTGCAAAGACCCACTGCCTTGCAGCACAATGGTTCCTGGTTCCTGGTCTCATGCTTACTGTGTTAAATCAGCAGATTCTTTCTGTGTTTTCTCCCACAGTCCAGTGTGTTAAGTTTATTTATTACTACCGGCTATTACCAAATGGTGTTATAGTTTCTGATTATTGTCAGTACATGAGCCAAGAAAATAAGAAAATCTAATTATTAATTATACAGCTTTACCATTATACATGAACATGTTAGTCTGACTGAAACTGTAATAAATAGAATTTGTCAGAATAACCTGTCTAATGTGATTTAAAGTTTAATTCTTCCTGCATGTAAACTGGACTCAAACCGACCCGGGGGCTCTGCACATGCACCATTCCATGTCCAAGGAGATAGCTATTATCTAATTAGTAAAAAACGTAAAGCTTACAGTTCCTAAGATAAATACAGAGCTGAAAAGCTGTCCAATTCACTGCTCAACATGGCTCCAGTTTGTCAGCAGCCAGACTGCTTGCCCGTTCTTTTTGTGATGTGCCATGCCAGTCAGAAAAAGCCTGATACTGATGGTCTGAAAAGGGGCGTTTAGCCAATAAATCAACTGCCATCCTGTGATTATATAGTGGGACAGGGTCAGCCGTCCAGTCAAATGCTCAGTAAAGCTGTAACCAACTAAACACTGAGCATACCTGATGACTTTAAGTGCTGCTTTGAGCCCAACATATTGCTCTTTTTAGAAACTATCTGCTCACAATCAGAAAGAGAAATAATCCCAGAGAAAGCAAAGAATCATCATTCAAGTAACATGCAGCAGTTCAGAGGACAACTCCTATCGATTTAGATTAAAGTTCAAACAGTGTCCTCTGAGAACACCAAACTTGTTCTTCCTCACTTACCGAAGGTGGTGCTGGCATCAGGCCTGGAAACGGATGACACAATGACAAACCCGAATCCCTCGTTCTCGCCTCGCTGGATCTCCACGTCGTAGGGCTGCAGGGAGGCGGGCACCACGGCGCTGCCACTGCCACCTCCACCGCCGCTGCCGATGCCGCTGGTGGAGCCGCTGCCGGAGCTGACAGTGTTGAGCGAGTTCTGGCTGCCCTGAGGGGTCCGCTTTCCCTCCGTCAGACTGGGCGCCTGGGTGCTGCTGTGGTGGGAGGAGGCCGGCGAGGGCGGGACATCGCCTTCTCCTTTTGACACTGGGGATGAGGAGGTTTGTTTACAGAACATTCAGGTGACAGTGCATGAAACGCAGGTTCTCTGAGTCTCTTCACCTCCGTATCCGGTGGTCTTGCGTCTGACACTGAGGTTGACGTGGCCCTGCTTGGCGGCCTGCTGCATCAGCTGCACCACCAGCTGGTGAGACTTGCCTACGACCGCTGTGCCGTCCACGCAGATTAGCTCATCACCTGACCGCAGGCGCCCATCTTCATCTGCGGCGCCATACTTCACTATGTGTCCGATGTAGATCTGGACAAGGGAAGCACACACCGTGACTGAGTCTGCGGAGTCACATAATGCAGCAGCTTTGCAGCTATGAATCTAAGCTAATGAGGAGTTAGACTACGGTGAATAAAAGCATCAGAAAAAGTGCAGGGATTCAGCAGCCGTTCAGAGTATACTGTTGCATAACTTCAAGGTATTTGCAGCTGACATAGGCGATACCAAGAGGGCCAATGCAGCCTTGTGTGCTTTAGGCATTATGTGGGGGTGTACATGCAGCGCTGACAGAAACACACATACGGATATTATGCAGCTTCTCTGGCACAAAAAACAAGCTCTAACTCCTGTGGGGCAGACCTGAAGCCTGCTGCCATCTTATTTCTCCCTTTTCCTCAATTTCTGCCTTTCACTCTTCTTCTTGCTCCCTCTTTAAGACAAATATATGACGCACAACAACAAGGATTGGTGGATAAGGCCCGTGCTTCTCTTAACAAGCTGTCTATATGATCCTCCAGAGAGCAACAGCTCCAGTTAGAGAAGGGGAGTGATGTGTTAGGACTTATTCTGGTGTGAAGGCAGACAGAACAGAAAGACAGGACACTAACGAAGCAAAGGCATCACATGCTGTATGCATGTGCGCTTCAGTCCTGTAATTCGTAAGCTATTACAATAAACCGATAATGACATCTAAAGGTAAAGTGATACTTACAGGTTCCCCAGGCTCATTTCCTCCTAAGATGCGAAAGCCAAACCCTGTATCCTTCCGCCAAAGGAAGATGTCCTGCTCCTGGCTATCTGGCACTGAAATGCACGAGAGAATGAGTAAGAAAACTCCACAGAGAGCCACCACCACAGATCTGCAAGCTTCAGTCGGTGTTTACTGATTAGAATATACGACCCAAAAGAAAACAGACATTCAGACATTCATTCTATTTGTTATGAAAGTCAATTTCTGCATTTCAGGTCTGCAACACATTCCCAATCAATGCATAAAGGAATTAATGGGAAAAAACCCAGAAATGTTTATGTTTCTGTATTTATCAGACGCTTTTATCCAAACTGACTTACAAATGAAGATATAACAGCTTTATAAAAAGCTAACAATAAGCTACATAGAAGGAACCCAGGAGTCCGACTCTGTCAGAGGGGACAGAGTAGAGATAGGGTGCAGGCATAGAAGGAAGTGCAGAAAGATAAAGTGCAGAGATAGAGGGGGGAGGGAAGTACAAGGTAAGTGCTGGGATAGGAGATGCTCTCTGAAGAGCTGGGTTTTCAGGAGCTTCTTGAAGATAGACAGGGACGCCCCTGTTCTGGTAGCGCTCGGTAGGTCATTCCACCATCGTGGGACGACACATGAACAGAGTTTGGATTGTCTTAGGCGTGGTGTAGGAGCTGCTAGACGACAATCCTGGGACCAACGGAGGGACCCAGTTGGGACAGAAGCCTTTGCAAGAGCCTTCAAGTAGATGGAGCCGTTCCATTAAGCTCTTTGTAGCTAACATCAGGGACTTGAAGCTGATGCGGGTGGCTAAGGGCAGCCAGAGGAGCTCAATGAACAGTTTCAGGTACCGAGGACACCCATCTTTGCAGTGCTGCAGCTGTTTCGTCTCATTTTTCCTGCAGACATGTTTTAAGTTGTGCAGCAGTACAGGGAAAACATGCCATCTGGAGGGCAGGATACGTTGTTTTACAGTCTCAGAGTACGTTTCAGCATTAATGCTGCTGTCAGAGAAGTATGAATTACTTCTGCAGTGAGCATCGATGTAATCCAGTTTTATCAGAGCTAAGCTTTTGGTTTGGTTTTAAACGGTTTCTGCACACATTTGTTGACAAACTGGAGATCCTCCATCCAGCTTTGCTCCTCATAAATTCAGCCTTTTGTGGATACTACTCTGTTCCAAGTCATGATTACAGTCACCTGTTGAAATCTACTGTTTGCAATCACAGTTAAACTGGCCGGTCTCAGCTTTGGTTCGACGTGTTGCAGCTTTATTCAGTAAATCAGACATCAAACGAGGCCGTAAAGTCTTCGCTCTGCCTTTGTCGTACTTGCAGGCCTGAAATTTGAAAGTTTTCTCAATGCAGATCATCCCTCATTTACAGCAACAGCCATCTGAAACACACACGTTCATTTGTCCCCCCCCCCCATGTATTGCAGCTCGTCTGCTTTACAGCAAACGCACTCGAGTGTACATCCCCACACCTTCGCATCTCACCACAGAGCAAGCAGACTGTGGAGGAGGACACAGGCAGTTTGGTGTCAGTCTATTCAGCCCACAGGGCCCGGTACACCCAGGAGGCTCGAGCCATTTTATGCACTGCCTGCTGCCTCCATGGTTGCAATGCAAGGCCAGCAGTGGACCTATTAGCTATATGAATTAATGTCACAGAAGTCTCAACTGAAAACTGCAAACACACAAAGCCGGTACCTGCTGTTTGGCTAACATCACCCACGGGAACCTTGGGTCAAAACCCTTCAGCACCAAGCAGACTATCTGACTATTAGGGCAAAAAAAAGAGGAAAAAGAGGCACAAACACAAGCTGAACACTGGAGATTTTCAGGAATATTTAGTCAAATGTAGTCTATATTCTCTCCATTTTCATTCTCATACTGGAACATGATTGGAAAACTTTAGAGGCGAAGTGCATGTGTGATATATATGATTTATATGCAGGCTATAAGAGGAGAGCACCTGTAATAACCGAAGCCAAAGCAAGTCAGCTAAGGAGAGTACCACATCTCTTAGAAGAGGTGGAAAGCAGAACTTGGGCTGCTTTAACACAGATTTTACTAATCTAAAATGTTTCCAGAGACATTTCGGAGGGGCTGCACATGGAAACCCAAAGATCCAACACATGCTCCGGACTCCTTGTTCTGATTACCCACATACCTACAAGGAAAAACCTCCTGACAGTAAGTTAGAACCTAAAACGCCTCTTGGATGAGAGATGAAATGTTCAGTGGTCCAGCTCCCATCCCTTTAAGCTCTCAGGACTCACCTTTCAATCACACTGTACTGCCACTGAAATAGTAGATGCATGAATGCCCCGACTCACCAATTCAAGCAGATATGGGAGCTGGTATGTGGCAGCATGAATAGATATGAAAACACAGATAGAATCTGGGCCTCTTTGTCATTCTTTGTCTGTCTCTTTCTCCTTGTTTCATTGTCTCCCCTCTTACTCACTGAATAAAAAGCTGGAGCTCCTTCAGGGGTTATCAAACAGATCTACCAATCATCTGCAGCTTAAAGCAGCCCATTGAGGTTAATATTTCAGCAGCAGCCCCAGATTCTACATGCTGCCATCATCATTAACCAACACTGCGGCCCGCGACCCGTGCAAGGTCGGCACATCTGGTCGGGAACGGCTACGAATGCTACAAGCTAACACAAAAACGCCATCTTTTGCAACACAAAGCTACTTCTCTCTCTCCATCCTCAGCTGACATGCCACCACTGGTGCAGGATGGGAAGGATCAGGAATGCATTTCAGTCATTTTGAAGGATCTCATGGACTCCTCTGTAACAAACACTTACACTTTAGAGTTTCCCCATGAATAATATAATAACAGGCCGTGACTAAAAGGATGTTGAGGAGCCTTATGGCTGTCGACTATCTAATGTGATGTTGCTGTTTTGGGTACATTAACCGTTGACTAAACAGAGGCTGGCATGATACAGGCTGTTTGGCTTCGAGTAAATTCATCTTTCCACTGGATGATGTGAGGTCAAGTGTGCCTTCGTGCCCTGTGTAGGTACCAGATGTGCTCGGGGCCCTGCGATTGGCTGGATATTGGCACGATGACGTAAGGGAATGTGATTGGTTCGGTGTAGGTACCAGATGTGTTCGGGGCCCTGCGATTGGCTGGATATTGGCACGATGACGTAAGGGAATGTGATTGGTCCGGTGTAGGTACCAGATGTGCTTGGGGCCCTGCGATTGGCTGGATATTGGCACGATGACGTAAGGGAATGTGATTGGTCCGGTGTAGGTACCAGATGTGCTCGGGGCCCTGCGATTGGCTGGATATTGGCACGATGACGTAAGGGAATGTGATTGGTCCGGTGTAGGTACCAGATGTGCTCGGGGCCCTGCGATTGGCTGGATATTGGCACGATGACGTAAGGGAATGTGATTGGTCCGGTGTAGGTACCAGATGTGCTCGGGGCCCTGCGATTGGCTGGATATTGGCACGATGACGTAAGGGAATGTGATTGGTCCGGTGTAGGTACCAGATGTGCTCGGGGCCCTGCGATTGGCTGGATATTGGCACGATGACGTAAGGGAATGTGATTGGTCCGGTGTAGGTACCAGATGTGCTCGGGGCCCTGCGATTGGCTGGATATTGGCACGATGACGTAAGGGAATGTGATTGGTCCGGTGTAGGTACCAGATGTGCTCGGGGCCCTGCGATTGGCTGGATATTGGCACGATGACGTAAGGGAATGTGATTGGTCCGGTGTAGGTACCAGATGTGCTCGGGGCCCTGCGATTGGCTGGATATTGGCACGATGACGTAAGGGAATGTGATTGGTCCGGTGTAGGTACCAGATGTGCTCGGGGCCCTGCGATTGGCTGGATATTGGCACGATGACGTAAGGGAATGTGATTGGTCCGGTGTAGGTACCAGATGTGCTCGGGGCCCTGCGATTGGCTGGATATTGGCACGATGACGTAAGGGAATGTGATTGGTCCGGTGTAGGTACCAGATGTGCTCAGGGCCCTGCGATTGGCTGGATATTGGCACGATGACGTAAGGGAATGTGATTGGTCCGGTGTAGGTACCAGATCTGCTCGGGGCCCTGCGATTGGCTGGATATTGGCACGATGACGTTAGGGAATGTGATTGGTCCTGTGTAGGTACCAGATGTGCTCGGGGCCCTGCGATTGGCTGGATATTGGCACGATGACGTAAGGGAATGTGATTGGTCCGGTGTAGGTACCAGATGTGCTCGGGGCCCTGCGATTGGCTGGATATTGGCACGATGACGTAAGGGAATGTGATTGGTCCGGTGTAGGTACCAGATGTGCTCAGGGCCCTGCGATTGGCTGGATATTGGCACGATGACGTAAGGGAATGTGATTGGTCCTGTGTAGGTACCAGATGTGCTCGGGGCCCTGCGATTGGCTGGATATTGGCACGATGACGTAAGGGAATGTGATTGGTCCGGTGTAGGTACCAGATGTGCTCGGGGCCCTGCGATTGGCTGGATATTGGCACGATGACGTAAGGGAATGTGATTGGTCCGGTGTAGGTACCAGATGTGCTCGGGGCCCTGCGATTGGCTGGATATTGGCACGATGACGTAAGGGAATGTGATTGGTCCGGTGTAGGTACCAGATGTGCTCGGGGCAGCCAGATCTGCCACTCGTAAAAACTTTTTTTCCAATACAAAATGTATTTGGAAACTGAGTTAATCATGTCAGCATTTCGATAAAGTCACAAAAAAACATCTTTTAAGAAAACATAAAATAGTGGTAGTTTACTCCATTATTTACATTTTATGAATGAAGTATTTTTTGCCAATATGAGGTTATTCAATAGAAACTCCAACTTTTCCATTTCATAAGAACTATGAAGAACCGCGAAAACGACTTCACTGGGTTGTTTTTTTTACGACTTCAGTAAGTTGTCCGGACCAATCACATTCCCTTACGTTACCGTGCCAACGCCCAGCCAATCATAGCATGTGACATCACCAGCAGGCGCAGGGCCCCGAGCACATCTGGTACCTACAGCTGCTCTATCATTTCTGTACTTGAAAGTTCTTGAAAGCATGGAAATGACAACCCTTATACAAGGCTTCTGTCCCAACTGGGTCCCTCCGTTGGTCCCAGGATTGTCGTCTAGCAGCTCCTACACCACGCCTAAGACAATCCAAACTCTGTTCATGTGTCGTCCCACGATGGTGGAATGACCTACCGAGCGCTACCAGAACAGGGGCGTCCCTGTCTATCTTCAAGAAGCTCCTGAAAACCCAGCTCTTCAGAGAGCATCTCCTATCCCAGCACTTACCTTGTACTTCCCTCCCCCCTCTATCTCTGCACTTTATCTTTCTGCACTTCCTTCTATGCCTGCACCCTATCTCTACTCTGTCCCCTCTGACAGAGTCGGACTCCTGGGTTCCTGCTATGTAGCTTATTGTTAGCTTTTTATATAGCTGTTATATCTTCATTTGTAAGTCAGTTTGGATAAAAGCGTCTGATAAATACATAAATATAAAGAAGTGGCACAAACAAGCACACCATCAGTCTCAGTCATCTGCTTGCATGTGTTTTTAAGGGCTCTGGAGGCCCGTTTTATCACAGGATCAGTTGTGACTCAAACAAAAAGACATTAAAATGCACAAATACATAATGTACATTAGATTAGATTTACAGCTCCTGATTAATAAAAAAAACTAACAAGACAACAAGAGATAAGTACTCACATCGACTCTCATACATGCTTCTGGACTGTGCCCAGATCTTAAAGGGGTCTGGCTTCTTCTGCAGGGTGAGAGTGCCATCTGCGGGGTCCAGGGGGGGCAGGCCTGGCAGAGGCTGGGTTGGGGCAGCAGGAGTGGGAGCCACCGCCTCACTGGGCATGGCAGAGGGTGGGTGGCTGGGAGAATCGGTGTGGGTGCTGCGATGGCTGCACACACTGTGCTGGGAGCTGCTCTGACTGTCCTTTCTCTCCAACTGGTGCTGGGTGGACAGAGGGCAGAAAGGGGTGTGTGGGTAGAAATGTTCAGGCAGAAGGTGGAGAGACAGGGCAGAAGGTGGAGAGACAGGGCAGAAGGTGGAGAGACAGGGTAGAAAGGGGTGTGTGGGTAGAAATGTTCAGGCAGAAGGTGGAGAGACAGGGCAGAAGGTGGAGAGACAGGGCAGAAGGTGGAGAGACAGGGCAGAAGGTGGAGAGACAGGGCAGAAGGTGGAGAGACAGGGCAGAAGATGGAGAGACGGGGCAGAAGGTGGAGAGACAGGGCAGAAGGTGGAGAGACAGGGCAGAAGGTGGAGAGACAGGGTAGAAAGGGGTGTGTGGGTAGAAATGTTCAGGAAGAAGGTGGAGAGACGGGGCAGAAGGTGGAGAGACAGGGCAGAAAGGGGTGTGTGGGTAGAAATGTTCAGGAAGAAGGTGGAGAGACGGGGCAGAAGGTGGAGAGACAGGGCAGAAGGTGGAGAGACAGGCCAGAAAGGGGTGTATGGGTAGAAATGTTCAGGAAGAAGGTGGAGAGACAGGCCAGAAGGTGGAGAGACAGGGCAGAAGGTGGAGAGACAGGGCAGAAAGGGGTGTGTGGGTAGAAATGTTCAGGCAGAAGGTGGAGAGACAGGGCAGAAGGTGGAGAGACAGGGCAGAAGGTGGAGAGACAGGGCAGAAGATGGAGAGACGGGGCAGAAGGTGGAGAGACAGGGCAGAAGGTGGAGAGACAGGGCAGAAGGTGGAGAGACAGGGTAGAAAGGGGTGTGTGGGTAGAAATGTTCAGGAAGAAGGTGGAGAGACAGGGCAGAAGGTGGAGAGACAGGCCAGAAAGGGGTGTGTGGGTAGAAATGTTCAGGAAGAAGGTGGAGAGACAGGCCAGAAGGTGGAGAGACAGGCCAGAAGGTGGAGAGACAGGGCAGAAGGTGGAGAGACAGGGCAGAAAGGGGTGTGTGGGTAGAAATGTTCAGGCAGAAGGTGGAGAGACAGGGCAGAAGGTGGAGAGACAGGGCAGAAGGTGGAGAGACGGGGCAGAAGGTGGAGAGACAGGGCAGAAGGTGGAGAGACGGGGCAGAAGGTGGAGAGACGGGGCAGAAGGTGGAGAGACGGGGCAGAAGGTGGAGAGACGGGGCAGAAGGTGGAGAGACGGGGCAGAAGGTGGAGAGACAGGCAGAAGGTGGAGAGACAGGGCAGAAGGTGGAGAGACAGGGCAGAAGGTGGAGAGACAGGCCAGAGAGAGGCAGAAAAAAAGAGATAAGTGAGTCAATGAATGGAGTGAGATGGAGGACAAAGAGTGAGGAAAAAAGCACCCAAGGTCATCTTCTTTAGATATTGCAGTCAAACATTTCTCACTAAAAATGTGAGGAGAAATGACATGGTTTCCATGGTTGCAAGACATACGGCTCGAAACATGAGGGAATATTAAGAATCACAGATACTGCCACCCTGACATTTATTGCAAAATGTCCACTGTGTGGAGAAGCGATGTTGTATTCTACGTATTCGTTTGCCTTTAGAGCAATCTGCTTTAAAAAGAAATAATAAATTATTTGGTTTTGTGCTTGAAAATCGCAAAGACAGGAACATTAAATTGCTCAACATGTCTTTCCATTAAGTTCTCTGAAAACGATGCTCATTCAGATCCCAGATCTTTTACTCCCACTGGTCTTAATTTTGTAATCTGTGCCACAATCAGCTCAATCTCACCGTAAAACCCTTTTATTTATTCTAACACAGGACTCTTTTATGGCTTTGACTGTGCAGCCATTCTTTTATTCTGCTCCTGCAACCAGAGAATGCACATTAAAAACTTTTCTACCTCATAAAAACGAGTCCTTCTTGGTAAATGTGATTACTGACAGTGAAAAAAATGCATTTTTTGTTGGTATGAATAATAAATCAGTGCATGAAATGCATCTGTTAGAGATGGAGGGGTCAAATTGCAGTTATCCTTCCTAATGAGGACCATACAAAACTGACGTCTCATTAGATCACGGGAAACTAGCTTAATGGGGTGGGACAGCCCAGTTTCCCTTGCATATGGGAGTTTCCTTTCAGCATCTATTTAGGCTTTGACCTGGAGGCGAAACGGTTGTTCTTGGCTGACACAAAGTCACATGCAGCATGACATTTCCCTGACATAACACAGAGGAAACCGTCTCTTCCCAAGTGGAAAGCTATCCTTGGTTACCTTGACTCCCTAACGACACCCACCCGTCTCACGGTGCCACTCGTTGTGACCTGGATAGGGAACTGATGGAAAACAAAAATAATCCTAATCCCAAAATCTAGTCAGATCAGGGGAGGGCTTTTAATGTCCAAAAAGAAACGCAGGAGCAGGTTTTCTTCTTCTGAACTGACCTGTCGCTGAGCCCCTCTAAGAGGAACAGCCTTTGGAATAATGTGGTGGCTCTTCACAGGTAAAACTGGGTGACAGCAGTTTAAGGCTGTACTGACATCTCTTTTGAGTCTGTGTTGATTTTATTATCTGGTTGAAATGAATTGTCCCCTTAGAGACCCTTCCACTACTTAAAATATTGTCTTCCTGGCTCTTTTTCTTTTTCCTTCTGCCTTTCAGCTCACTGAGGCACCATTTCTCCCCTTCTCAGTGCTTCCTCTCCATTCATGCTGTGTTTCCACGCTGTTTCCCCTCCCTTTTTCCTCTGTTTTCTTCATGCCTCTTTCTCCCATCTCCCCTCGGCTGTGGCTGTCTGCCCCCCCCCCCCCCCCTGAACAGCTGGTCACTGTTACACTGCTCTGCTCAGGCTACGCTCAATCAGTCACAGGGTGGCAGCATGGCAGGAGTGAGGCGATGTAGACGGAGAACAGGAAGATTTAAAACAAAGAGAAGTGAGAGAAAAACATGTAGCAAGAGTGACTGAGAAAGAAAAGTGAGGAGGATTGATGGCAGCAGGAAAAGGGGACTCTATCTGAAGCTTTAGATGCAGAACTGTGAAGCAGGAGTGGCTTTTGTTCTTAAAATAGCACTTCATGCAATGATATGCACACACAAAAGCAACGAAGACATGCAACTCACCACCAGCTTTGGACTCCTCTTGGCTGGCACCACTCCTGCAAAACATCGGCACAGAGACAGAGAGAGCATGAATGACCTGCGGCGCTCCTCCTCTGTCAAAACCTCCTCAGGACAAACGGAAGAACCTTGGCTTCCTGCTGCAGAGCAGAGCAGAGCGCAACTGGCCCGGCTCTGTTGCTGTCTCTCTCTGAGCAACACTCTGCACTAGGCTGCTTGCTAATCTAAGTGATCTCCTCCCCCCTGTGCTGGATCCCGCTCCACTCAGAGCTCTCAGGAGTTACTGATCCACCTGCATTAGACAGACTGACCGATTGTGCAGCAGCTGCTGGGACAGGCTACAGGTCCCCAGAGCAGCCTCAGATCCACTGTGGCACCCACAAGAAGCAGCATCACATCAAAGTTTTAGCCACAGAGATGTTTCCTCTCCTCTTAACTCCACTGCTTTGCTCAACGCTTGCATTCAGAAGCTGATCTTCACTCTCTGCCACCCCCCCCCACTCTTTTTTCCCTGTTCCCTCTCCCTTCTTCTCTTCCATGCTCCATGGCTTGCTGTGCTTTTATCCATCTCTATCTCTCTTATACAACAATCTGTAAAGAGTAACCAAGAAGATCAATCTCATTTGTGCTAATGAAATATTAATATCTGGAGCCACATGTCAGGGGAGATGATTCTCAGCTTAGCAGTGCAGGGAATAACATCCATTCTCCCTTAACTCCTTTCTTCCTTCCCAGCATTCGTCATTGTGCTACTTCTTCTAGCTCAAACACATGAACAGCAGTATGTTTTGGTCAGACTTCACCTGATTGTTTAAGCTCTTGTGCTGCTTTCCAGGAAACTCCAGTGCCACTAAAGCCCCTTTTCGTTGGATTTACCTCCAACACAGGATGTTGGGACCAAAATAGAAAAAACCGAATGCATAAACGACACGAGGCGGGATTGGGACAAGGGTTCGCTGTTGCCACGGCAATCAAGTAGCGTTGTATACAAAGGAGGGAAGTGAGAAGCACAGCTCATTGATATTAATTGCAGACCTTTGATCCCTAGCAGCCTCCTTCATCTTAATTTTTACTGTGGAGAGCATTGGAAATGCAGCTCAAACATGTGGAATCTTCCAGTGACAACAACACGCAACATGCAAGCATCCATCTTAGGCTCTTTCTGCTGCATTGGCATAAAAATCATTAAATGTTAAAACTCTCTGTTGCTGCAAAGCCCCACTCTACGTGATTCATAATTTATCCTTATTTTCTCTCTCGTGCGCTGGCTCCGTCTCTCAGTTTAAGGGGCGCCGGTTACTGGACCATCCCGGCTGCTGAAGGATTTTTCTTTTTCCGGTGGGTCTGACTGATTGCACGTGGATTTGTGGGTGTGGCTGACCCAGCAGGGACATACATCACAAGGTCAGATGTCAATAATAAGTGTTTCCCCTTTACGACAGCGGGTAATGTGACCCTCAAGCTCCAGATTGCACATGGTGGAAGGTCAATAAAACCCTTAGCTTTGAAACTAACACCGGAAATCTACAAATTGTCAATAAATTCATTTTAACTGGCATTGCACCTTTGGAAAAAAACATTTCAGTATGTGTGAGGGGAAAACAAACCCCCTACAAATCTGCTTAACTTACTCTAGCTTTGTGATGCTGATGTACACAATTCAGGGCCGATTTAATCTGGTTGAATGTAGCATTTATGAGCAGTTGAAGCCCGGGGAAAAGAAATATGGGAATGCGTGTTTCTGAACTCTGAATAAAGCATCCATAAATGCATGCATGCTATAAATCTGTGATGCAGGCAGGTATGCAAGAAGGTGAGCATCTTATTTATGCACAGTGCAAAAATATTGACAAGTATGCAGGAACACATGTCACTTATAGCATTTCAAATATGCTATTGGTGCCATAATCCTGATACATTTACAGCTCCTGAGTGACATTAGTTCTCTGCTCAATATCCCACAAATAAAAGAGTTAAAGTTCATCACTAGAAATGCAAGACTGCCTTTAAAGGCCTGGTATTATTATTACTCAGCTGACCTTCACCCAGCGTGACATTATAATGTGACCATTATAATTTCAAGGAGTGAAAGCAAGCAGATAAAATTGTTCTATGATCTAAATTGGCTCCAAGTGTTACTGTGGAGGAGGCAGCTCACAGGGTTACAGCTAAAGATGCTGATGGGGTAATTAGTGGACAACATTTAAAGGGGAAGTTCAGTTTTTTTTAAACCTGGACCTTGTTTCTGGCATAAACCGAGAACAGTTTGGTGAAAGTCGGCGTCCTTCAGAAGATATTTAGATAACTGGAGATCCATATAACGGAGTGAACGGGGCTTAGAGGATGCAGCCTCTAAATAAGGCATTATCTGTCTTTATTTCACCAATACTTTAAGAAGAATGAATGAATGAACGTGTGCTATAGCTCTGTTAGCTCAGAGCTGCTGTGTTGTTGCTATCGGGGCCTTTCTGCACCCTAACCCTTGGGATAAAGCCATCGACACGCGCCGCTGCAGCTATCTTGTTTTCGACTGATAGTTTTGTACAACATGGTCATTTTGTTTGGACAATTTGGAAATATGCAGACACGAACCATGTTATCAGCAGTAGCAAACTCCGTGTGAAGATAGCCGACCGTCACAGAGCACGGAGTAAATAAGCTGTGCTGCAGCTGCTGCAACAACAACACAGCAGCTATGAGCTAACAGAGCTATAGTACGCATTCATTCATTCATTCTTCTTAAAGTATTGGTGAAATAAAGACAGATAATGCCTTATTTAGAGGCTGCATCCTCTAAGTATTCTTCCACGAAGGAACACGTGTCCAATATGTCATCGTAAAAGTTTCCCTCTCGCGGCCGAAGCCCTGGAGACATTTAATTAGTTGCATCAAAAGTCAAACAACGTCTGAAATTCTCTTTGGTTTTTGTCTTTGATGAAAACAGTGACCAGAGCCTGGCTGATGAGTGGCTCCATCCCTTTTAGTCTGGGCAGCAAACTAATTATAAAACTAATAAGTTTGGGGGTTAGAGGCTGCATCCTCTAAGCCCCGTTCACTCCGTTATATGGATCTCGAGGAATCTAAATAGCGTCCAAAATTCACCAAATTGTTATCGGTGAGTAGATGAACGTATCTTATGCCAGAAATAAGGCAGCAAAAATACAGACATGGCGCCTCAAATAGAACACGCTCACATTATCAATGAATAATATTAGCATATAGCATGTGGTGCAGGGGGGCGTGTGGATGAAGTGGTCCCAGTAGAGTGCCTGTGTAGAAATCCCTCCGTTAGCTCTCCTATAGCTGCAAGTAGCCACATAACAGCAGCTCTGAGCTAACAGAGCTATAGCACACGTTCATTCATTCATTCTTCTTAAAGCATTGGTGAAATAAAGACAGATAATGCCTTATTTAGAGGCTGCATCGTCTAAGCCCCGTTCACTCCGTTATATGGATCTCCAGTTATCTAAATAGCGTCCAAAATTCACCAAACTTGTTATCGGTGAGTAGATGAACGTCTCTTATGCCAGAAATAAGGCAGCAAAAATACAGACACGGCGCCTCAAATAGAACACGCTCACATTATCAATGAATAATATTAGCATATAGCAATTAGCATATCTGCTTAGCTGCTTGAATACATTGTAATCTACATGAGGAAGAGTGGGTGGAGCCTACTTATAACCGATGATACACTGGATTTTAGAAAAATGCAGGCAGACACAGATCTATGTGGAGGTATCGTTCTTTCATTCTGGACACAAAGCACAGAAAAACTTGAGCTTTCTAAAGGGAATCTGTGAATGTGAACGCTTCTTTATTTCAATATACTGCTCTGGCCTTGGTGGCTCCACGCAGAGCCCACACAGAGCGAGTGAACATCTTCTAAATACTTTGTTAAAGCAAGTAGAACATCAGTTGTTCTTTGTTAAGACAAGCCTGTCAACAACAGGATTGGCTCATTAACTGATTGTCTCCTCTCTTCATCTACTCTACATTTTATTGTCTCCTTCTGTCAGTTATCGTGAGCATTCAATCCACTCCCTCTATCCTCTCTTCATTTACTTTGCCTTCTTTTTTATCTTTTCTCTTCCTCTCTTTTTCTCTGTCTCTCAGGGGACGGAAGCTCTCTGCACGATTGTCATGGCAACAACGATGGAAAGACAAGATGGTGGAGTCATAGCTGGCCTGGCCTCCTTTACAGGGGAGGATCCTGTGGGTGAGGACACCAGATGTTGTGTTTAAGGGGAAACAATGTGTCTTAGTTACCTTTTCAGGGTTTTTTTTTAAACACGAGAATAATTACTTGATGACAAACACGTGGCCAGCAGATGAGATTAGCTTGAAGGCACATTTTGGCACATTAATCAGATAAGGATTAGCATATTTGTAGAGAAGTTTGTGATTTAGATGGAAATTAATGAGTCAAAAGAGATCAACATGATGAGATTTTTACAAAGATTAGTGACAATTGCACTAATGATGCAAAAATGTCATTTTCAACCATCTAAAATTGTGTGGGGGGGGGGGGTTAGATTCAGTGTATGACATCCTGTGAGTGGAAACAGTTCACAAACCTCAGGATAAAGGGCTTTCTGTTTGAGTAATGTGAATTTTAATGTTTAACTGAGCTGTTCTCCGGTTGTAGTGTTGAACTTCGGCCTTATTCTGTTTTAGTTAACAGTCCTACGTTAGATTCAGCTTAAGGTTTGTATTCTTTGTCTCTGTCCAG
Source organism: Leuresthes tenuis (assembly GCF_036924035.1). Classification (NCBI taxonomy): domain Eukaryota; kingdom Metazoa; phylum Chordata; class Actinopteri; order Atheriniformes; family Atherinopsidae; genus Leuresthes; species Leuresthes tenuis. The sequence continues at coordinate 3,350,663 of NW_027325370.1, forward strand.
TTATGATCTGAGCTCTAGTTTGTTATCATGTTCATGCCTCATTTGACTTTGTATTTTGTAAGGGTGCAACGACTAGTCGATAAATCGATAACATAATTAGTCACCGAACTAATTTAATTGTCGGTTACGTCATCAAACGTCTTTTTTTTTTCACGCTGTCGAGCTGAACATCATTTTTTGTACAGAGTGAGTCATCTCACCTCCTACTGTCATTTATTTCTTGCAAGAAAGAGACAAGTCCGCACAACCTCTCAGGAAGCTGGCTCAGAGTTGTCTGCCAACAAAATGGTGCCATTGCTATCTATATAGTTTATGCTTGCTGGCCACACAATGTTATGGGAAGACTAGTTCAGACAGTCAAAACACTTTTGCCTCACCAAAAGACAGGAGGAGCCCCCCCCACACCACAGAAACTCTTATTCTTGCAGCTTTTCTCATAGTATAACTATATAATTTTTCTAACACCTACCTATCTCTGCTTAGAGATGCATGGAGTTAAGTAAATAATAGCGGGAGTCAGTGTTTCCAGGTGTACGATAATTATCGTATTTGTACGATCATTTTGCCCTGTGTACGATGTATTTATATACGATAATTTGACCATTCTGTGAATGTCTGGTTGTAATCAGCCTGTCGCAACCGTCTGTCGGATTTTTTTGTGAACCCTGAAGGCGTTTCCATTTCCATGTGACACGTTTGAAGCCACTCGTGCTTTTCTATGTTAGCTACGTGCTGCGTTTGCCTCAGAAGTTCCTAACAGCAGGAGGCCTCCAGGCCTCATGATTCGGCTCATTAGTTCCCACTCATCATTGTTCACGGGACATTTAGCCTGACGCCACCTGCTGATGCAAAGCAGTGAGCCTGTTAGATGCTATTCAACACTAGAGTGATTATAGCGCATCAATGGACTTGTTATTTTGGTTATGACGGGTGTACGATAATTTCCCTCAAAATACGATAATTTTATGTCTCTGGTACGATAAAACTACATTTCCCACCTGGCAACACTGGCGGGAGACGACCTGTATAAACAGTGAAATGGCTGCGGCTGAATTATCGTCCTCTCGTCCAAAAGTGTCCAGTTTCTGGAAGCATTTCACCCTCCACACCCAGAAAAAATAGATTACCTGCAGGTTAATGCAGGAACATTTGAAGAGGAAGCAGGTTGGAGCTCTGGTGAGATATTTAGCTTGTTAGCGTAGCCTGCTAGCTATAAATAAGCAGAGTTGTCTTGGATTTTAACATTAAAGCATTTCGAGCATTTCTTTTCTTTAAAAAGCTAGCCTGGTGAGTGTTCTTTAGCTCATACAAGTAAGAAAAACCACACAATGCATGAAGATTATTCCACTGCCTGAATTCACGTGTGCCTCGTCCAGCTGTTAAAATAACCTGATCCCGTGAAACATGGTGGTGGGAATATTGTGATTTGGCAATGTTTTTGGCTACATATTTGTTAGCATCGATGGAACAATTAATCCTGAGTTATATTAGTAAATAATAACTCGAACTGGCTCTTTCCAGGAAGAGGGTCATGCAGCAAGATGACCAAAGCAAGCAGTTAATGTGAGTAAACCCAACAACACCTCAGAGTTTGAACTGTTCTGAACAAAGAATCGGACTTATGGAAACACTTAGTTACAGGCACTGCTGCATAAATGCATTAAACCATCATAGATAACAAATATCGGAGCATTATGAGCTATTTATCAATAGAAAATACAATGCTAATAGCTGTATTTTTCTTAATGAAGTAGATGCTGTTTGAGGTCATATTTAAGCACAAAAGCAGAACATTTTAAAGGGTTCAGGCATCACTGAAGTGCCTACATTAAAACAACAGCCCGCTCTACCTCTAATCCATTTCTACACCTTCAGATGCTTAGTGAGCACAGATTTCATTTGTTGGGCAATCCAAAAGCCAAATGTACTGTTGCTCTGTTCATTTCCAACACAATGGGAAGAATGAAGGTAATGAAAAAGAAACAGATTTCAGTCCTTTGAGATTATCCACCAGCAAACCACTGTGACAGCAGACAGTTCAGATTGATCCGGATAAAGTGGTGTAGTGGAAGGAAACAGCAGATAACTCAGTCTGAATATCTGAAAATGTTATGCTGGGCTCAGGTCATGTCATACAATGAGAATAAAGGAATAATTTGAACAGTGATGCTCTGTCTTTTTAAGACAGACTCTTTTTAAACTGACTCTTGAGCCAGACTCCGCAGATTGATGAGTCACAGATAAACAGATATAAGTTTTTTCTCCTGAAGCTCCAGTCCACCTTATTCCGCCTCATCTTCTTTGCTGTGCAACTCAAACCCAATCTCTTCATAAACGATCCTCTCTCTGAACTTCCAGTGCTGCTCACGCTCTCTTTCCTAATCCTTCACCTGCACTCTCTTCCCTGACCCTCGTATTTCTCATCCTCTCCTTTTAGCTATTGTTGGTGAACAATTATAAGCGAGCAGCTGGTGATCACTTGAAAGGTCACGGCATTATCCTCCAACACAAACCAGATCTCATTCCAAGAGGTCGTTATCATCAATCTCAGCTGATGATTGTTTCGAACTGTGTATTTTGGTTTAATACACCTACTGCAGCACAGCTTATTCACTCCGTGCCCTGTGACAGTCGGCTAACTTCACACAGAGTTTGCTGCTGATAGTTTTGTGCAACATGGCAGGATATTTATCGGATTTTGACAACGTGAACGACGACTTTGAGTAAGATGGACGTTCTTACCGGAGTGAATAAACTGTGCTGCAGCGGCGCACGTTGATGACATCATCCCAGTAGATGAGAGTGTAGAAAGCCTTCTATAAGCCCCCCGATAGCCGCCAATAACAACAACACAGCAGCTATGAGCTAACAGAGCTATAGCACACGTTCATTCATTCATTCTTCTTAAAGTATTGGTGAAATAAAGACAGATGATGCCTTATTTATTCCGTTATATGGATCTCGAGTTATCTAAATATCTTCCGAAGGACGCCGACTTTCACTAAACTGTTCTCGGTGAGCAGATGAACGCATTTCATGCCATAAATAAGGTCCAGGTTTAAAAATACCAGAGTTCCCCTTTAAGTGAGTGATGGAAATGTTACCACGGCGCTTACTTTGTCCGATGAGGCATCCGCAGCGTAATGAAATTTACTTTGTGATGACATTGAGAAGAAAAAATAGAACTGGTGAATTTTTGGCATTTCTGCCTGATGAATTATTTCCATCAGCGAAAGGTGTCTTCACACCAAACAGCCTGTGTGAACTGGTTCTGATTAAAATCTTGGTCACTGTTTGTGTCAGGCTGTGAGCCATCTCACATTTTGTGATTAAATGCATCATTATGTCGCTTTAGCCGCCATATTCTGAATCATCTCACGTTGTAATCTGATTTGTTGAGGAGCAGCACATCACAACTTTCAGACGTTACCAGAATTTTGCCGCAGGTCACTAAAGCTCGGGATCGACTGATGGGGAACATCCCTTACAGTTCAATCTTTCACCCCTTTGGTTTGAGGCTCACAGATTTAATCTTGCTGCTATCAACTTTCTTCTAGGACAGCCCAGAATCATGGCAATGGACTTGCAGGATTTATCGCCCGGTGTCCTTTACACAAGCTGCACATCGAGGGGCTGCATCTCAAACTGCTGCACTGTGTTAGAGGTTAAAGGAGAACTCCGGTGTTTTTAAACCTGGACATTATTTCTGGCATGAAATACGTTCATCTGCTCACAGAGAACAGTTTGGTGAAAGTCGGCGTCCTTCAGAAGATATTTAGATAACTGGAGATCCATATAACGGAGTGAACGGGGCTTAGACGATGCAGCCTCTAAATAAGGCATTATCTGTCTTTATTTCACCAATACTTTAAGAAGAATGAATGAATGAACGTGTGCTATAGCTCTGTTATATGTCCATCTGGGACACCTGGTCACTCACCTGAAGCTGCAGCTATGACAGGCTGCTGTTAAAGCTAACACACATGATCTCTGCAGCTGTCAGTCACCCTGCCAGCCTGTTGCCTCCTCCCCAGTTATGCCCCAATTCAGTCCCTCTCTTTCTACATCTGTGTCAGTGCTCTGGAAGCAGGAATATAGCCCTGCATCTGTGTTATTTGCTCTCTCTGTCTCACACACAAGTCCATAATGATGCTGACATTTACCACGTTACGGCAGTGTTATTCCAACAGTCCACGAGGTCAACTCATTAGAGTACATAACTGATGTGGGGTTCATACCCCGACCTGCCACTAATACAAATCTGGGTCAGCCAACATGAATGACAATTTTGCAACAATAAGTGCTGGACACACAAAAAAGGACCTTAAATGTCATTTTGTGGATACTTTACACCCTGGCGGTCAGTTTGTCAGCATAAAATCCTCCATCTCTGGGTCATTACAAGGAAAACACGTATGTGGAGCATGAACTATCGGAAGGAGGCTGAATAATTAAGCTATGATAGTAAATATCACCAGACCCATGAGAGCATAATCCATTTGAATCAAAAAAATCAATCAACAATGAATATCCAGGGCCTTGATATACTCTACTCATTCATTTCAGGTAGTAATTAGCTGTGAAAACCTCATAATGAACATTTCACAGGAGCAGCTGCAGACAGTAAATGATTAGGACTGATATACAAGTCCGTGACCCAGTGTGCTGCTCCTCTTCTCCCTTCTCATTCATCCATCTCCACTCTTTACCCATCCTCCCACTGCTTCCCACACTCATCTGCTCACCCACTTCCATTCGAGCTCATCCTGTCATCTCTCTACCTCTCCTCACTTCATCCTATCCAGTCCAAGCATTTTCAACCTGCCACCCACTCTCTCCCTCACTATTCTCTCTCGCTATTTCATGATGTCACTCTCTGCCAACTGTTCAAGCTGTTGTCTGTTCAGCAGACTTGAATACAGTCTTTTGTGCATTTGATCTCGCAGCCTTTCATCTGAAAACTAGTTCCAGGCATTCTCCCACCCCTGCAGATCTGTACCTCTCATCAGGATGTAAAACATACCTCTTTGCACCAGCATGGTGACCTCACTCCCGCGGGGACATTTGCTCAGCAGATCCACCACCTGGTTGTGAGTCATATTCTGGACATTTCTCTTGTTGACCTCCATCAGAATGTCCCCCTCTTTTAGGCCCCGGCAACGCGGATAGTCCACTATCTGCTTGACCCTCTGCCCTCCTCCTGTCAGGCTGTCGGCTATAGTGAACCCAAAACCTTTGTCTCCCTTCTCCATGTGGATGGTGATCAGCTCGGGCTGAGTGGCGATGGATGAGGCCAGGGTGACCACGTCACTGGAGTAGCCGTGTGAGCCATTGGACGCTACCTCAGCTGAGGGGCTGTGAGGCCGTGCCTCACGCATGCCATTAATGGGTCCAGCCTGGTTAGCAGGCGAATCAAACGTCTCTTGTCCGTTAACGATGATCGGTTCCTTGTCCAAGATGGCCACTGAAGTCACCAGGCTAGTGTTGGGGTCATCGGGGTCAAAGGGCAGCGGGTAACCTCGACATAAGGCCAGGTCCACCATGGAGCCAATGGGGATGGACTGGAAGATTTTCACCACCTGAGCATGGGTGTAGCCCAGCACAATGGTGTCATTCACACTGACTATCACATCTCCTGCACAAAGGAAGATGACCCCATTAGTGGTGCTTCACGTGCACTGTTAAAAGGTCAAAGGCATGTTACACAGTTTGTGACATCTTCTATTGGTATGCGGCTGTGTGACAGAGATACTGTAAAGATGAGGAATGCAACAACACCAGTGTGATTCTGAATGAAAACAGTGCCCCCTGTGGGTGGTGTTCAGGTACTGCACCTGTCTCCATTTTGCCATCCACCGCCGCAGGCCCGTCCAGCACAAGACTTTTGATCTGTAAAAACTCATCCGGCTCGTCACCTCCAACCACAGTGAAGCCAAATCCGCGGCGGCTTTTCTTCAGCTTTGTGTTGATGAAGGTTCCTTTCAGCTCTGCTGGGTTTCTTGTGAAGAAAGGTTTTCCCCCTGGAGAGCGACAAAGGAACAACTTTTTATCTCCCTGTCCATAGAATAATCTGTCTGTTGGAGGCATGCTCTTGATTTCTGCTTCAAAGGTTAGCTTTTGTGCACAGAATGAATTATCACCCACATCAGTTGGGGAATAGTTGATTTAATTTGTTCCCTGGTTATTGTTCGTCAAGTCAACTTATAATCATTTCCAAAATCAGTGATTTTGTGTTAAAAACTCTTTTCAGAGAAGGAAATAGCTGCAGATGCACAATTTCCAATAAAAGTTTCACAAATAAATCGATAAATAAGCTGAAATTTCATCTATCGCTTTCCCATTTTCATTCTAAATAACATCATGAGAAAAACCAGCAGGGGAAATGAAATAAATACAGGTGTAAAAACGTTACGGTTTACGTTTGACTCCTGCAGGGCCGGGAGGTAGAGTTGGTGGGACGTGGGGGTCCCTGTAGGTTTCCAGGTGGTTTGGAGCATAGTTTGCCAGTGGAGCAGCTGCTGAGGAGTGCTCCTCTATCCACTCTGTACGGATAAGGTCATTCACACTTCAATCCACTCACACCCAGCGTGTATTCACATGCCTTATAATATAAGTACAGTATGAACACTGTACAGCAACTCAGTAACAACAGCACAGAGCTTAAAGCACATACAGTGCTTTATCATCAGCTCTTTACTCATCGACTTCTACTCAAATCCGTGCTTGTATTTGCTATCGTTTCTTTTTTAAAAGGGAAACTCCGGTATTTTTAAATCTTATTTCTGGCATGAAATACGTTCATCTGCTCACCGAGAACAGTTTGGTGAAAGTCGGCGTCCTTCAGAAGATATTTAGATAACTGGAGATCCATATAACGGAGTGAACGGGGCTTAGAGGATGCAGCCTCTAAATAAGGCATTATCTGTCTTTATTTCACCAATACTTTAAGAAGAATGAATGAATGAACGTGTGCTATAGCTCTGTTAGCTCATAGCTGCTGTGTTGTTGTTATTGGCGGCTATCGGGGGGCTTATAGAGGGCTTTCTATATATATATATATCTATAGATATATCTGGATCTCGAGGAATCTAAATATCTTCCGAAGGACGCCGGCTTTCACCAAACTGTTCTCGGTGAGTAGATGAACGTATTTCATGCCAGAAATAAGGTTTAAAAAATACCGGAGTTCCCCTTTAAATCAAAAACTGTAATTGTTGTAAAACTCTACTAAAACTATTAACCTACTATCAAAATTATTACTGATCTCAAGAGAGGGGGAAAAGCAACGATGATATGCTATATAAGTCAACCAATGAGTTAGCTGCGAGCTTCAATTTGAGCCCCATTTTTGGTATATTTTTGGTAAATTGATACTTTAAAAGTAGATTTAAATAGAAGGAGTCATTTAATCACAAAGCGTCATCGCACTAAATCTAAAAATATGAGTATTGTGCCTAACCTCAGGGCTGAAATAAACATTTACTTTCATTTTCATGGAAGGCAAATTAAATGATCAAATACAAAATGCATTTATGATTATAAACCACAGAAATCAAACCTAGAGGAACACCAGGGCTTGGGCCGGCTCTGCTTTAGTAAACCCAGAGAGTGAGAGCAAGGCTGGCCCAAACCCTGGAAAACACCGTATGAACCAGAAGGACATGACACTGATAGACATAAAGAAAGAAAGGAATGATGCCGTGCCAGGGCAGGAAACGAACCTCGAATATACCGCTCACCTTCTGGAGGCTGCGGCTGTTGCTGTTGCTCCAGGATTTTTCGACGCCGCACCTCGAACACGGGGTTCTCATATTGGGTCTTCCTGTTTATATGACTGAGGTCACGGGGGAACGGAGAGTGCAAGATAGCATGAGAAATAAGGCAAAATGTGGAAAAGTCCTCTTTATATTTGCTGGTTGAGACTTACTCTACGTAGTAGACCCCGTACACTGGGTCATCTATTCTCTCCCATCCTGGAGGCAGCTCTGAAAAGCAGAAGGCACACAGGATTTAACACAAACTTCTTTTGTTATATTTTGTATTTTAGAGCTGCTCCTTGCTGTATGCAAAGACCTCACAGCATGTTCAAATGCTGCCCTTAAAATCTCTGTTATTTCTTTGGTAAAAGCACAATCGCTGGAGATTGAACAAGATTCAGAAGACGATACAAGTGCCAGCAGCACAGATTTGCCTTTAATCAGACGATCGTACCCATTCGTTAGAGTTAAATAACAAACTGGATCCCTTCCCTGCTGCTCACATCCACTTTTGTGACGCTCATTATCAACAGAAAATTAAAAAAAACTAATGTTTCACACACTTGTAGCAGTAAATGCGGTCATATTAAGCATTAACTACGATATTAACATCTTATTGTCAGCTTCTGTGAACAGATACACACACAAGGTGGACTCAGTCCATGCTGTATGGGAGCATGTTGGGAGCATAATGTTCCCATTAAGACGCTGGAATCTGAATGTTCCTCCTGTGTTTCTGTTGACTTTTTCCAACACTATCGAACTATATTGTCTATATCATTATTATTATATTATATTATATTATTATAACTATATTATAATATATTATTATTATATATATTGTCTGGAAGCAGGTCCAATTCAGTCGTATATGAGACCGATCACAAGCATGTTTGTGGATGAAAATCCTGAGAAATGATCAGCTAAACATATTCTAAATGTGTTCCTCTGAATCTACTCACTGTAGCTAATGCTATAAAGGAGTGGGATGTCATTTTTATCACACGAACGACAAGTTAAATGATCCTAAAAACCTGTAGTAATTGGATGCTAACAGCAAACTCGACATGGGTACATTTGAAATAAGACACTTCACGTAGTATATGGAAGGCTCGATTATAAGATGAAAGCCTGAAAGGAGACTTAGAGCTAAAAATGGAGATCACAGAAGGGTCATAATTGTGATTTCATGTCCCATATTGTCCCTAAACTGAAAAAGAACCCATTAAAAAGGTTTTATGCCTTTAGGTTTTTCCTATTAACTTTTTTCTCTGGCATGTATGCTACACATAAAAGCCTGAGGGGCTCTGAGGGGCTCTCATGCACTCGCAGCGCTGCCCCTGATGATGGTGCACAAGCATTTTCTGCAGCACTTTTATATGCCCAGATTTGTCAAACACTAGCAACCCCCAAACTTATTAGTTTTATAATTAGTTTGCTGCCCAGACTAAAAGGGATGGAGCCACTCATCAGCCAGGCTCTGGTCACTGTTTTCATCAAAGACAAAAACCAAAGAGAATTTCAGACGTTGTTTGACTTTTGATGCAACTAATTAAATGTTTCCAGGGCTTCGGCCGCGAGAGGGAAACTTTTACGATGACATATTGGACATGTGTTCCTTCGTGGAAGAATACTTAGATGATGCAGCCTCTAAATAAGGCATTATCTGTCTTTATTTCACCAATACTTTAAGAAGAATGAATGAATGAACGTGTGCTATAGCTCTGTTAGCTCATAGCTGCTGTTATGTGGCTACTTGCAGCTATAGGAGAGCTACCGGAGGGATTTCTACACAGGCACTCTACTGGGACCACTTCATCCACACGCCCCCCTGCAGCACAGCCTAAGAACGTCCATCTTACTCAAAGTCGTCGTCCACGTCGTCAAAATCTGATAAATATCCTGCCATGTTGCACAAAACTATCAGCAGCAAACTCTGTGTGAAGTTAGCCGACTGTCACAGAGCACGGAGTGAATAAACTGTGCTGCAGGGGGGCGTGTGGATGAAGTGGTCCCAGTAGAGTGCCTGTGTAGAAATCCCTCCGTTAGCTCTCCTGTAGCTGCAAGTAGCCACATAACAGCAGCTATGAGCTAACAGAGCTATAGCACACGTTCATTCATTCATTCTTCTTAAAGTATTGGTGAAATAAAGACAGATAATGCCTTATTTAGAGGCTGCATCCTCTAAGCCCCGTTCACTCCGTTATATGGATCTCCAGTTATCTAAATATCTTCTGAAGGACGCCGACTTTCACCAAACTGATCTCGGTGAGAAGATGAACGTATTTCATGCCAGAAATAAGGTTTAAAAATACCGGAGTTCCCCTTTAGGCAGCTTAGTGTGAAGAACGGACTTTTGATATGCTGTTATCTTAACATCTCATCAGAAGGTGTTCGGCTGAACAAAAATCTTACCGAGATCACTTTCCAAGTCCTCCGTGTGTATTCCCTCTTCTCCAATTTGAAAGCAGGATGAAACAAAGAAAGCAAAATAAAGAACAGAAAAGGGATGGATGGTAGGACAGCGGTGGGTGAGGGGTGGAGGAATAAAGAACAGGAGAGAGAGAAAGGCAACAGACAGCCCTTAGAAACACGGTAACACAGGATATATCCACATCTGAAGCATCTTGAGCAGTTTAAAGAAGTGCCGTGCACTACCTAACTTTCACCACTTGATGGTGCAATTTTGCAATTTGTGCTCTGAGCATTAAAAGCGTCGCCTTCCAATTCAAGAAATGTTGCAATCGCAACCAAATCGTAGCACTAAAAGCACCATTTTACTCAGTCTCCTGCTGTTTCCGAACCACGACACAGAAGTGTGAACATACATGTTAATGTTGATGTGTGGAGGCTTACCATCATCCTCACACTCTTCCAGAGGCCTGGGGGCTTTGTCTCTACACCGAGGATCCAGCCATGATGTGGTCTTTGTGTTGTGGCTGAGAGGAAACAAACAAGACAACAAAACAATTCAGCACAGGCCGTCGCTGGAATATCAAAGCACAGCAGGCGGCGCACAAATGCGTCAATAAGCATTGGAAAGAAAAAAAAATGCATCAGCAAGTTTACAGAGGACAGGGCGTCTGCTGCGAGCAGACGTGAAAAGAACAGAGTGACCAAGGCACAACAACAATAAACAACCCAGTTTTTCCAACTATTGTTTAACAAGAACATACTGTAAATCAGTGATAACAGAAATGAACATACAAGCTCTGAAAATACACAGCCATGTCCTGTTGGTGTGCCTTTGCCGTGCTGCAGAGAGGACAGAGAGGTGGAGGTAGTCAGGTGATCAGGATGTGATCTCCTTTTGAGATCGGGACATGCAGGGATTAACAGGAAAGCAGTGACACCCAGGGGGCTGGGCAGGTTGGCTGAGGAGGCCTGAAAACCAAATCATTGTGGAAGACAAGCCACTGGGCGAACAAAAGGAATGATAGTGCAGGTAAAAAACAGCAAACACCAACTATAGCTTGAGCTAGGCGAGAAAAAAGTATTTGGGAAGGGCAAAGGCCGAGTTCTGCAGACTGTGGATACATACTCTATGAAGTAAAGTTCTCCGTTTTCAGTGTAGGCCATCTCCCAGTTGTCAGGCAGCGGGCCCAGCGGGTCCTCCGGAGAGACCTGCGGTTCAGCGAGCGTCTGCTGGCCGCTTTCTGCTGTGGAGGCATTGTTCAGAGCACAGGATAGAGCGCTGTCGCGTGCAGGGTACGGCCGGAGGACGCCGCCGCGGCTCTCATCCTGGTCGTTAGGGTTACCTGTGCACAACAGTGGAGAGGGGAAGAGACTACGCACTAAGGATCCTGGGTAACAACACAAGAATAAACAAAAGCACAATTTATGCCTCGTGCACTGAAGAGAGGAAAAGATCAGGACATGTCATGCAACCCCCAGCACTTCCCCCTGTTCTGAGTTAGCCTCCAGCCCATTTCTAATGGAACAAGAAGGGTTTGACCCCCACCAGTTTTACCTTCCCACCCATAAGCCTCGTTCTCCTTAAGCTAGCCCAACCCCCCCCCCCAATTCTCATTTGCTTCCCCACTTCTCTTCGGGCCAGATATTCTCCACCACTTCCGTGGGCCTTTCAGGGTTGATCAAATGCAAATTCCACATACTGGCAGGCTGGCAGGGGGACACAGAGAGGGCATAGATTCAAAGCATAAAGGAAGGAAAAGAACCGCCTCTTGCACTCAAAGCCACTGAAGCTCCAAGGAGGGAAGGCTGGATTTAAAGATTTAGCTTTAAAATACACAAAATGGGGTTTGGATGCTTTGCGTTTTTATTCTTCTGTTGCATAGAAACGCAATAAAATAATATACATGAGGGCTGTTGCATGGAGAGAAATGACATTTAAATGCATCCCTCCTCACAGGCAGATGGCAGTGTTAAGAGGCGCTAAGAAAAAGAAACAAAAGCATGATGTAACTGCCAGACACCCATCACAGACATGCACATACGATCTCCTTCTGTAGTCCCAATCTTCAGCTTACAAGTGCACCCCACAACAAGCATCCAGAGCAGAGCAAACACGCTTCAACACGAGCCGAGACCACCAAGGCTAAGGGTTCACAAACTTCCACAGAACGGGCGGCGGAGCGGCGCGGCGCGGCGAATCCTCACCTGTAAAACTGTTGTTCATTTCCGTGGCCTGGTCGTCATTGTCATCGTCAGCAGGCGCTACGCGGGCGTTTTGCATGTCATTGTAGGACTTGGTGCGCTTCGGGGTGGACCGATGGGAGCCTGCATCGCCGAGAGTCAAGGTCCCAATGATGGGCTGCCTTGGCGGCTTGGGGGTTCCATAATAGTTACCTAGGCAACAAGAAGTATATTAGCATGCTTGAGAGAGACACAGAAGGGAAAAGAAGGAGACGGAGGAAAGGAGGCAGGGATAAAAACAGCCAGGGCAGAGGATCGACTCCTAATCTTCTGCTGAGCGTAAAAGACACGATGCTGGAGCACCAAGTGACTGCAAATTGTGGAAAGAGGCAGCTAGTAGGAAAGCTGATTTATTCGGTACAGCTGCATCATTTAAACTCTGAAAGCATACTGAACAAAACACTGGATCAGTTTCACATCGAACGGCTTGTTTTTGGGGGCATTTTTGGACTTAAACCTGTCATTTTCAAGTCCCCCCCCCCCCTTTTGAATGCAGAGGGGCTCATAGATCTAATTTATTCCACCGTTTGGCAGAGCGAAATCAACACATTTTCTAATGATGCTCAGTCACTTTCAATAGTTTTAACTGGGCGACAGAAAGCGAATTTCAACACATTTTCTGTCCAAAAAGCCTTTGGCACAATGATGACAAACAGCAAAAGTGCTACAATTACTAAATTCCTTGTATTTTGTCTGCATTTTATGTTCTAATAGATTAAAGAAGGAAGCAACCTCCATGTTTCACTGCTGACTGCCGGCTACAAAGTCTGCCTTTCAATTTTCTAGCAAATATCTAAACATGAGGATCAATAGACTTTGAGCATCCAGTTAGCTTAGCTTTGTTTTATGACTGGAAGTAAAAAGGAAGGTGATTTATCTCCCAAAAAAACAAACCACACAATCAATCAGTAGATTCATTAACTGGTCATCAGATATCAAGCATTTCGGTAGCAGAAGCTTTCCGGCTTGTGGTCTGTTTTTAATCCCATTTGAGAGGTTTTTGGGCTCGTGCAGGTATGTAAGCGTGAGGGCCAAGAGAGAAGGAAAACATTTGCAAAAATGCACTGGCAATCATCTGTTCACAATCTAGCTTTTCACCATTTCTCCACAATGAAACAAAGGCCAGCACAGAACAGGATGTGTCGCCCTGTGCCCCTCATCTGGATATCTCTGGCTGCACCGGTGTGGGTCCGGATCGGCTCGGGTCCAGACGATGTCGGCTATTACGATTAGCCTGGACGGCCACACATATTGTGCGTTTGGCTGTACGTCTCAAAATACTAAATACAATGTGTTCTGTGACAGCTGGGGATTTGCAGTAAGAAACAGTAAAAGCTCTGACTGCGATTCAAAGAAATAAGAAACACTCATCCAACAAAGAGCTCACAGAATCAGACGATGCTTTGCGTGTTTCCCTTTGGGCATCAATAAATTATGTCCACCCATCATATATGTGTGTCACAATCAATGCAGAAACAGAAAATATTCCCAAGTACATATTGTAAAAAGGGATAGTTCTTCTGAGCAAAAATAAGTCCAGTAATGATAATAACCAGGTTAGAAACGTCAGTAAACCGATGGGTTCCCAGACAAACTGTGAATTAGGAAGTCAAGAAGTAGGGCTGCAACGAAGGACTATTTTGATGGTCGACTAGTCATCGATTATTGAAACAATTAATCGACTAATCGGTTAATTACGGATTAAAAAGTTCCAAGTATTCAAGCCATATTTTATCTCGACTTTAACTGAAAATGCAAAGAAGAGTTCGGCTGTAATGCACCAATTGTCAAATAAAAAGTGAATGAGTGAAAAAGAATACAGCCTGGTTGTAACTTTGGACTGTGAAGTTGAATAAAACAATTTTAATGTTAAAATCCAAGACAACGCCCTTATTCATAGTTAGCAGGCTACGCTAACAAGCTAAATATCTGAATACCATGGTGAGACTTGTCTCCCAGAGCTCCAACCTGCCTCTTCTTCAAATGTTCGTGCATTAACTTGCAGGTAATTATATTTTTTCTGGGTATTGAGGGTGAAATGTTCCCAGGCCCTGGACACTTTTGGATAATTCATCCGCAGCCATTTCACTGTTTATACAGGTAATCTCCCGCTATTATTTACCGTAACGCGCATGCGTCTCTGAGCAGAGATAGGTTTGAAGTAAGATGACTCACTCCGTACGAAAAATGATGTTCAGCTCGACAGCGTGAAAAAGACGTGTGATGACGTAAACGACAATTATCGACGATTAAATACGTCGGCGACTAATTTATGTTATCGATTTTTGTCGACAACGTTGACTAATCGTTGCACCCTTATCAAGAAGTGTATTCCTCAGAATGTCAAACCAGGCCTTTAAGAGTTGATTGGCCATGTTTTATTACCTACCAACTTCCCTTAAAAAAGGGAATATCAGTGATGACACTGACTTTAATACTTAAAGAGTGTAAGAACAACAAGTAATCAGCAATGTTTTTACACATTAACACCAGATTACATTAAAACTCAGTGATCTGTTCCTCCCCCTGTTGCCTGGATGACCACAGACCCCTGTGGACAGGTATTTGACATTGTCTGCATGAAAGGGAGAAACGTGCCAACACACAGCGGAGCTCGTGCCAAGCAGATTAATGTCGTAACATTCTCTCCCAGCCCCCCCCCTGCACACAGTCTCACACACAGACACACACATATAAATCAGACTTAGCCCCATATAACACAATCACTCTCCCCTGCACAGACGCATGTTTGCACGCACAGGTTTTTGTCAGTATAAGACTTAGCTCTGCACAACACTGTCCTAATCAGAGAGAGAGGGGCAGATGTGGAGAGATCTGCTGTCTCCTTGATGCATCTCACCCCATCATGCACAGTCTAATCAGAGACAACTGAGTGCATGGTCTCACAGGCTGCCTGCATGTAGGAAAGAATACAATCTGATAGCTGCTGCACTTGTAGTATCTGTAGAGAATGAGGACACCTGTCCTATCCTGAGTCACATGAAGTGCCAGTTAAGATCATTATCATCATCCTCACCTTCATACGTTCCTATTTCCAGAAGTGTGCCACTCTCCTCAAGTTGTAGAAAGTCCTCCACAGATAGGAAGTTGTAATCCACCCCTGGGACTTCTCCGTCTCGAGGGGTGCGGGTTGTACCTATGGAATGAAAAAAAACAAAACAAAGTTCAAGTAGCTGCAGTTGACCTGTTAAAACTGACTTCATGTTTCCCAGCTGAAGGTGAAAAAAAGGCCCAGAACACAGAGATTACTGTTAAAACACAACTAGCATCAAGATTCCTTCAGATCTTTTACATGACGAGCCATCAGAAAGGGCTCTGAAATCAAGAGGGATGCGATTGTAATTCAGCACCATCACTGGAAGCATAGTGTCTGTTGAGTCCCTGCAAATATTATGTCAGGAAACCCAATCTCATGGGAAGCTGCTGCCTGCAAAGTCAGTGAAGTAAATAAAGGTCACCTTTAGCTAAACACGACTCTTAATACTGTTGTCAATCCCTAATTTTCTCATTCAGAGTGGAATGACAGAACACTGCACTGCTTGTACTGCTTGAGCTGCAGCTGATTATCAAAGCTGCCCTGTTATGACTGCATTGTGACTGCATTGCTCAGCAGCTACAGTTTCTGAATTCTATGGTGTCTGATTTTACTGTTGCACAATAAGGGCCTTTTAACTCCAGACAGTTTGAACTCGACTACTTCTTTTGTGCCGTGAGAAAATATTTTATGACTCTGAAAGAGCTGCACGTAAGAGGCATAACGAGACTCTCAGTGAGGTGCTCGTTGTGGAAAAAGATGTTGAAAATAATTCAATAACAGAAGTGGGAAAAGCTATATCTATGGCGTAATATAACAAATGGCTACGTGCTACGCAGCTAAAGCACTACTGGGACGACCACTATATACCAGAAAGGATCGTGGTTACAGTAGCGTTTCATCTCCACTCGAGCCAGCAGAAGAAGAAGAAGAAGAAGAAGAAGAAGAAGAAGAAGAAGAAGATGAAGCGGTATTGCTGACAGCAGCAGACAAAGAGACAACAACGGTGGAAGTTTGTGGAAAGCCACCACAAAGTCCAGTTCAGTAGCAGAGACATGAAATGTGAAATTATTTTAAAGTAAAAAGTTAATAAAATCTAAACAACAGTAAATGTTGGTGTTGATTTTGTTCGATGGAACTTTTGAGCAGTAAAGGATTGAAACTTGATGCAGAGCCAGCAAACTCTCTTCTGGACTGGAGCGTGAAAAGCTTGAGTTGTTGTAACTGTTGTCGTTGTAAATGCTGCTTGTGCTGTGGCTGTAACTTTTCCCAGCTGATTCCACAAAGTCATCCCAAGCACACACTTCTGTTTGCCTCCGTTTGCTCATAAATTAACTACCGAAGAGGACTAGCACCGGGTTAACGAGGACGCTCTTCTCCTGAAGATGTCCAACAGTGTCAATGTGTTTGCTACCTTTTTGAGCTGAAAACTAAGCTAACTGTATCATGTAAGCTGTACACCTGTAATGGAAGATGTGTTAGAGACTTTAGTTTAAATTAAAGGGGAACTCCGGTATTTTTAAACCTTATTTCTGGCATGAAATACGTTCATCTGCTCACCGAGAACAGTTTGGTGAAAGTCGGCGTCCTTCGGAAGATATTTAGATAACTGGAGATCCATATAACGGAGAGAACGGGGCTTAGAGGATGCAGCCTCTAAATAAGGCATTATCTGTCTTTATTTCACCAATACTTTAAGAAGAATGAATGAATGAACGTGTGCTATAGCTCTGTTAGCTCATAGCTGCTGTTATGTGGCTACTTGCAGCTATAGGAGAGCTAACGGAGGGATTTCTACACAGGCACTCTACTGGGACCACTTCATCCACACGCCCCCCTGCAGCACAGCTTATTTACTCCGTGCTCTGTGACAGTCCGCTAACTTCACACAGAGTTTGCTGCTGATAGTTTTGTGCAACATGGCAGGATATTTATCAGACTTTGACGACGTGGACGACGACTTTGAGTAAGATGGACGTTCTTACCGGAGTGAATGAGCTGTGCTGCAGGGGGGCGTCAATGACGTCATCCCAGTAGATGAGTGTGTAGAAAGCCTCTATAAGCCCCCCGATAGCCGCCAATAACAACAACACAGCAGCTATGAGCTAACAGAGCTATAGCACACGTTCATTCATTCATTCTTCTTAAAGTATTGGTGAAATAAAGACAGATAATGCCTTATTTAGAGGCTGCATCCTCTAAGCCCCGTTCACTCCGTTATATGGATCTCCAGTTATCTAAATATCTTCTGAAGGACGCCGACTTTCACCAAACTGTTCTCGGTGAGTAGATGAACGTATTTCATGCTAGAAATAAGGTCCAGGTTTAAAAATACCGGAGTTTCCCTTTAAAGGAGCTCGTAGAAAGTCGACACTAAACCAGACTTGACTCCTAAATAAATAAATAAATGTTCAATCTTAAGTAGAAACGGACACAAACACCTTGTTTGGTAAAACTCTCACTTGTGGTAATAATTACTGAAGACTAAAGGAAAAAAATGAGCCTCTAAAGTAACATCATCATCAACATTTTCCTTGCAGGCACAACTGTGTGGGGTTAATGTTTAGTGGTCTGTTGTGTTTCACTTCATAGTGAGAACACTTTATAGGAGGAAGCTGACCTCAGACAATAAAGACTGGGGCTATTGTGTCTTTGTCTTAAAAAAAAGCAAAGGAACAGAAACGCCAGATGGTTGATGGTAGTTGTAACTCATCTGTGAACAGGATAAAAGGGGGTAAACATGCACTTATATGGCATGCACACTCACACATGACTATAATGCATAATACCGGCTTTAACAGCGGCTTTAAGATGACAAAGGGACCATAAAACTGGTCATCTAATAGTTTATACCTAAATCTGCTCAGTAGCTGTTCGAATGTTTTAATCTGGACCATTTAAGGCGGCAGGTATGTGCAGAAATGATTTATTGTGTTCAGCTGTAGCGAGAAATACACAAAACTCTTTTTATTTTTGGCTCAATCTCACAGCCCACAAGCACCCCATAATAAACAAGCTTCCACCAAGCACTGCTCAGTCCTTCACCTGCAGCGCTAAAGACACACCGATTCTCCTCATCGCTTTTCTTCCAGCCATTTTGGAAGCCATACTCAAGATAAATCGATAAATTGTAGGAGGGAAATTCGTGAAAAACAAGACTTAGTGCTCAGACTGTGAGCAGCGAAACAAATCCCTCACATGGAGAAAACAACATGATAAATCACCCCACTGACAGTTTACCGTAGAGCAACGGCGCACAAGCGAAGCACTGCTTTGTATTCGCCTCAGTGGATCAGGATGAGATGAAAGTGAAGGTGTCTGGGAGTTTGAATCAGAGGAATGGGAGGTCCCCTGGCAGAAGATGACGTTTCTGAGGCTCTTAAGACATTATCTGCTGCACCAGTAGGGCTGTTTGTGAGAAAATCGTGTTTCTGCATGGAATAAACTCAGTGTGATGTATTTAATGGTGTCTGGACCATGGATTCCTGCAGAATAATATTGTAGTTATGGTGTGGAAATCATTATGATGTAACGACAACATCATAGTTTACAATAAGACTCGATGACCTGATGTTTTTTACATTTTTTCACATCTATAGTGATGCTTCCTCTCAGATTAACTCTGACCAAAGTCTAAATTTCTGCGCCTGCTGGTCTCATTTGGCTAAACACTGGTGTAAAAATGGTCCTGATAGATAAGAAAGATAGCATCAATAAGCCTGGAAAACGTTACAAAGTTGATCAAGTTATCAGCTGAGGTCTGAACAACCAGTTTTTTCCCGTTTTGCACCGTCGCCTCACAGCAGGAGGGTTGCAGGTTCAATTCCCAGGCTGGGGCCTTTCTGTGTGGGAGTTCTCTCCGGGTACTCCGGCTTCCTCCCACCAACCAAAAAACATGCATGTTAGCTTAACTGGTGACTCTAAACATGTTCGTCTCTGTGATGGAGCCCAATGACCACAACCCTACGGTTGGATAAAGCAGGTATAGAAAATGGATGGATGGCTGCAAACTGCTGTGAAGATTCAGAAACTCTCTGCTCTGAATATCTGACAAATACTCCAAATGCTTTCTTACATCCGATGAGAAGCATCTACATCACACACACTATGCTGGCCTCAAGCTAGCATAAGCTGCATTTCTACCACAGGAAACTTTACCAGGAACAGGGATCTTTTCGGAGGTCCTGTCCTCTGTGAGGAGGGGAGAAGTTTCAGCCCCCATAAGAGTCCTGGGAGGGCAGTGGTATTTTTTAGATTAGGCTGAACCTTTGGTGTGGGGCTTTCAGAGCTGAATTAAAAAAAAAAATCTGTTTCTACATTTTATTTTCATACTTTCCATCTCAGTTATCTCAGGTTTAATATTCACATTAACTCATAAAAGCTGTTCACATAGTAGCTGTTTCTAAATAAAACTTTCATTTTCGGAGCTCCAGAATGAACGAGGACACAGAGGTCAGTTAATTCAGTGCAGAACTGATCAAATCGTGCGGATTGTTTCACAGAGCTTGTGTTGTGAAGCACAAAATGTAAAAAAAAAACACATTTTCACATGTTTCTACCACGAAAAGAGAGACAGCTGAGAAGAACCAGAGCATGGGTGGAACTGCAGAGCTCAGGTGAGCTCAGGAAGGAGAAACTGTGTCCAGAAAACTGTGAAATCAGAGCAGTGAGGTGTTAATCTTTGATGTGTTTGTGCTCTAAGACACAAATAAAACAGAAAACCCAACAGAAATGTGTGGCATTAATACAGCTGAAAAGAACGGTTTTACTTCAGGCTCAATATGGGAGCTGTCGGGATGGAGCAACACGCCTCCTCATCTACCCTCTACATTCGATCAAAGTGTGAATGCTAAAAAAGTCTTTTAGCTCCTGGAAAAAACTAAAAACATTTGTTTAAGTTAAGCACCTATAGGCAGCCAGCCTTTAGTAGATCTCGGTAAAATCAATACATCATCCTATAGTCTGTCTGCTTCGCATTGAGTTGGAACTGAGAAGAGAGCATCATCGCTCTGCATATCTAAACCGGTTTATAAATCTGTGTTTGGTTCTCCTATGCTTCAACAGACTGCAAAAAAACAAATAAATCAATAAGGAGCAGAATAAGTCAGAGCTGACATGAGAAATTGATTTATTAACGAGTTAACTGATGAGAGGAGAATGAATAATTGATAAATTGAGTCTGCTGACGCCAACCAATTACAGCTGAGTGTTTTCATTATTCACTTTGTTTGAAATTATTGTAAACAATCGATCAATCAGCAATTAGACAATTGATGAATAATCTGTAAGCTGCTCCGTACACATCTTTAAAAAGACAGTATAGACTCAGGGGTGATGTCTTCAGCTGACCAGTTTGTGAACAGCATCAGTGTCTGAATTACAGCCATAACTGAGTGAAACCACACCTTTCTCACCATAAACTGATGAAATCCATCTGTTACTTACTGCTGGAGCTCCATCACTTTTTAGAAAAGAATAAACTATCTTCCCAGAATCACACGCTAAACTAAGAACGATTTGTCAAGTGTCTGAGATAAGTCCCTTTGGATGCCCAGCAGCGAAAGAGCACGGAGGGCCTCGAGGCTCTCAGCGTACGGCGCTAACAGCGAGGTCAGGCTCGTCTCCTCGCTATCAGTGTGGCGAGTGTCCAGGGAAACAATGACAGGGCCGCAGTTTGTCCTGACCCCAGCTCTGATAAGCCGGCTTCCACTGACAGTCATCAATGGGCTCCGTTCTCTCACTGAGAAACTGATGTGAAGGGAAAAACACAACAAGCACACTGAGACGCATCTTAAGGTGGAAAACACAAGAAATCTTCATTCAGATCCGCTGCCCACACTGACCCACATGAACTGTGACACCTGTGAAATAAATGCAATTAAAAACACCAAAGTGTTGTTGTGTGTTGAGCTTCACGAAGCTTCTACCCCGGCTTTACCCTGCGGTTCATCTGTCTACAGGTCAGTTAAAAACACGCAGTCTTTAGAGAGAAAAACTGTAACAATCTTCGTGTTCTTCTGAGCACTTTTTACGTTTAATATTATCAAACCTGACAGGCCGGGGCGCACATCAGAAAGCATCAAATACGACCTTTAAAGCCAGTTTTATAAGCGGCCATGACTGTTAAAAACATGAAGAAAGGAAGAAAGGAAGGAAGAAAGGAAGAAAGGAAGAAAGAAAGGAAGAAAGAAAGGAAGGAAGGAAGGAAAGAAGGAAAGAAGGAAGGAAGGAAGAAAGGAAGAAAGGAAGAAAGGAAGAAAGGAAGAAAGAAAGAAAGGAAGAAAGAAAGAAAGAAAGAAAGAAAGGAAGGAAGGAAGGAAGAAAGGAAGAAAGGAAGGAAGGAAGGAAGAAAGGAAGAAAGGAAGAAAGGAAGAAAGGAAGGAAGAAAGGAAGAAAGGAAGAAAGGAAGAAAGGAAGAAAGGAAGAAAGGAAGAAAGGAAGAAAGGAAGGAAGGAAGGAAGGAAGGAAGGAAGGAAGGAAGGAAGGAAGGAAGGAAGGAAGGAAGGAAGGAAGGAAGGAAGGAAGGAAGGAAGGAAGGAAGGAAGGAAGGAAGGAAGGAAGGAAGGAAGGAAGGAAGGAAGGAAGGAAGGAAGGAAGGAAGGAAGGAAGGAAGGAAGGAAGGAAGGAAGGAAGGAAGGAAGGAAGGAAGGAAGGAAGGAAGGAAGGAAGGAAGGAAGGAAGGAAGGAAGGAAGGAAGGAAGGAAGGAAGGAAGGAAGGAAGGAAGGAAGGAAGAGAAATGAGACAATCTGCATGTAAATGTGCCGAAAAGTGGTGCAAGAAAAAGGAATGAATGAAACTTTAGCCCCTGCTTGAAATCTGCTCCTCCAGCAGGGGTCCTTGCCCTTACCCCCCCATCGTAAGTCGCTTTGGATAAAAGCCAAATGCATAAACACAGAAACAAAAAGGATTCATTTTAAACTTCCAGCCTCCACAGGAGCTCCTGCAACAGAAACTCAGACGAACTGATATCACCGAAGCCACCAGTGAAGATGTGTCCAAAAGCCACCGAATAGAACTCAGTTTGGTCGACAAAACCTCGGAGATGAGGAAAACAAATCTGGCAAATCTCGTATTTCTCCGATTGATAATGCTGTCAATAACTAAAGTATTTACTGATTGATCGGTTATCAGTACTCCGTCCCCAACCTGACGATTTAGTTGCCAGATCTCGCTCATTTTCACATCTGCTCAGCATTTTTGTGGAAAAAAAAACGCCCAATTAGGCTAAATACCAACTTTAAACAGTGCTGCACGACACAGAAACATTACATTAATACATAATATTACTGCAGCTTAGGAGAGCAGCAATATAAGTAAAGATGTCATCGATGTTCCAACCATCATAAACCTTTATTTAAGCAGGCTTTAGTGGCTTTTGACCGACTGACCACCACATATCATGTAGGTGCGTTAAATGCTGGGACAGTTGGACATCTTTGGAAGATATGCTTGTTGCTGTGTTCTCAGGAAACAACAGAATCAACACCAAAAATGCTGAATATGAAACTAAGCACATGCCAACAGGCTTATTTCTGCTTTTACAGCACAAAGTCCACTTTCCGATATCTCAAACCAGTTTGCGAGGGGCAGGAAGTGGGTCAGCTGTTCCTGTTGAACCAGGAAACATCTTGAACTGAAGTCTCTCCTCCCACTACCAAAGAAAATGAACATAACGATTGGCTTCTTAAAGCGGTACTTTTGACGTTAGCTTGTACTCGAGTTAAAACGTGCAGAAACAGAGGGATGAGTTGTTTCAAACAGCTTTCTTACGCATTCCTTCTCTCACTAAACACTATATAATGGGCAGTAAATCATTTGTTCAGTGGTGTAAACATAGCAGTAAGAGTAAAAGGATATTTTAACATGCTAAAAAATTAGCAGGTAAGAAACATCTAAGAAGACAGCTGGTAGGAATGGAATAGATTTAGCAGGCACTTATGAATTTGAGCTGATGCTGAAGGTTAATAAAAAGCCACTGAAGCTCACGCCTGATAGGATCAGATACGATAGTTGTGGCTGAGACCTACCATTTAAGACCATTTAAGACCACAAAAGATCAGGTGAAGAGGTGAAATTAGGCCCTTATCAAATGACAGCTCACTACAGCAGGATCAGCAGGAGTGCAGCTGACAAGGATACAATATCAACGTTATTTTCACCTTTTCAAGCATTAAAAAGCAGTTATCTGCACTACCTGTCTGTGAACACAACACAGAAAAGGTGTTTACAGGTAAGAGTGTGACGCGTTCTCCGTGGTAAACCGAGCTGTGTGTGAGCGTTGGACCGAGTTTTTAAAAAAGGGAACACTGCTTTAGGCCAAAATACTGGTTTTTATTTTAGCATTATGACCAAGCTCGACTCAAATAGAGCCTGGAACATTTAGCATTTTATTCCACATGGACACGTAATTCAAAAGAGGCCGAATGTTCCATAAACACAGACCAGGTGGACAGTTTTTTTAACGATAGGCACAACTCGTACTGATATTTCAGCCATTTACCAAACATCTTTGTCTCTATGAGTGGTTCTCAGCCTTCTTTCCTGAAGCTTTCTCAACTCTGGCCAGGATTTAGATGCAAGTGTGACGCTCACGACAGGCTTTGTTTTTATTGCTACAAGGTGCTGAAGGTTGATCTGAGAGCAACATGTCCTCTGATGATCCACATTTTTTGTATTTGTTTTCCACAAAATGTGTCACAATTAATCAACTGAAGGGTTCATCTTCACAGCTGATTAGTTTTACATACTCAAGGCTGGAAAAGCAGAGGTCTAATAGTCATGATTATCTGATAAGTACCCTTCAACACTGACAGAACAAGACTTAATTACTTCCAGATGCATAAATACATTGGTGTGCAAATCTGTGCAAAGTAAACGCTGCAAATAGGCTCGTGCACGTTGTCATCGGACTGTTTCATGTAGAAACCATTGTTCCAACTCTGTTCTCCAGTGTGGGCATGAAGAGGGTTCGGTGCAAAGATCCTGTTTTTACTTGTTGTCCTTTAGAGAGTCAGACGGATCAGCTGCTCGGACAGTTTAAAATGATCATTTTATTTCACAACATGCACGAGGATTTATCCACATAACAACCAGCATACCTCTGGAACAGCTGTGTCTTGTACAGGTGCAAATCTAATTTTGGCAATCCCTGCACAGTGAAAATCTTGAGCCCTTTTGGTTTTTAGAACCATATTACACATGCCAAGATATAGTAAACGGGCAAAGCACGGGTTCTGCAGCGGTCTGACGGGGGAAATAAATCCAGCTTTGGGAAGGTTTTGCTGGATTGGATCAGCCAGATTGCTGCACTGCTGTGACTGAGCCGCTTGTCACATAAAAAATTGAATGCGAAATAAGATTTTGAAACATAAAATGCAAGTAATTCTTACGAAATGAGCATCATGCTTTGCTTTTCAAATGAAGCTTTGAAAACAAAAAAAAAGACGTGTGATTTAAAACAGAATGCAGTGATCTGCAAATCTCATAAACCGATATTTCATCCCCAACAGAAGGCAGGAAACACATCAAATGAAAAATATTAGCTCATCTTGAATAGCATCAAAAGAAAAAGCCGGAGGAACATGTTGCAATCAATTTGGCAACAGGACAGTGACGTGATTGGATGTAAAAAGAGTTGGAGAGGCAGAACCTCATGGGCAGAGATTTAATATTCTTTAAGGATTTTCTTCCATTATATCCCTTTAAAGTGGGAAAAGATACCTGTTGAAACGATTGGAGGTTTTTTAAAGGCTGAACGAGCTGCCCCAGATGGTTGGTATGGGGAACAACTGGATAACACATCTGTCACATGGAGAATAAAGAGTGGATTTTAGATGTTTCCATTGCAGTGGCGGACCGGGTCACTAACAAACAATTCCACATATTCTGAGGAGTCTATAATCCAACATCCTGACTTTCCACTTCTTCACAATTTATAACTTGGATTTATAAATATGAGATTCACGCTGTATATCTCATAGGACATCAGAGGGATGTATATCTGGTTGTATGAGGCTGCTGCAGGAAACTGGTCTGAACAGGAAAACAATAAATCACCAGCATTATAGCCACAGTTCCTCTTCGGTGCACTTGAATTTACCATTTAAAAAAAACGAATGAATATAATTCCCACTGTTCGCTCAGCATTGTTCAAGCATGATTTCTTGTTTAGGAGCTTTTTACACAATGTGTGAGCTCCACCTTTATTTTCCACAACAATAAATCTAGTTTTTTCTTGCTAAATTCCTAAATATTCGTGGTTTTACAGCAAGTTAACACAGCCGATAGCTTTCAGGTGCGGCATCCACCACAGAACAGATGTTACCTATACTTCAGATTCTGACCACACAACATCCAATCAGCATCCGTCTTAACATCAATCAGCAGCTCCACTTTGTTCCCAGAGGGAGTGGAGGAGAGGGATTAGAGGGCTGTTGTGACAGGGAGCATCTGCCAAATGGTGGAACAGCTCAGAAATGAGATGGAGAGAGTGAAAGAGGATGAAGGCGGTGCAGAAACATGACAAACACAACAGGAAAAAACAATCACCTAATGGGCACGAGAAATTTCTCAACTCGCACTTTCTCCCTCATTCTCACTCTAACCTGCTAACAAACAGCCGTCAGACCACCAGGAAGTCGGATGTAAACACACACACAGCACCTTTGGCTTGTTGTTCTTTTTTATCACTTCCCCACCTTCATCTCATCCAGGAGTCGTGCCGTTGTGGAACCAGCATCTCTCTTTCTTACCAAGAAGAGGCGGGATCTGAGCGTGCTTCTGTGACTCTGTGTGTGTTTTTTTGCTCTAAGCACAGCTAAAAGGATAAAGGAGACCAGGCAAGCCTGGCCTTGCCTTTCTCACGTCATCAACATTGTCTTTACGGTCCGTCTGTGTCGGTGTTCTACTGCATCTAAAGCTCTAAAGCTCAGCGTAAAGCATGCTGCAGAGAAAACAAGCAGCAAATTAACTGATAGCTAACAGACTGACGATAGATGCATTGAACAATTC
Source organism: Leuresthes tenuis (assembly GCF_036924035.1). NCBI lineage: Eukaryota > Metazoa > Chordata > Actinopteri > Atheriniformes > Atherinopsidae > Leuresthes > Leuresthes tenuis. Next base: position 3,377,142 of record NW_027325370.1, read on the forward strand.
TTTTCTTTTTTACTGGAGGATACGATCTCCTTTTCTCTGAATTAAATCTACAGCAAATGATTGTTTCTTTTAATAAGATTTGACCTGTTGTTTAGTTTTGCCTGAGATAATTATAGGTTTGCAGTGTTTTTAAGGTCTTTAATGTTCTCTTATGATATAAAGAAGCAAAGTACACACAGTTGTACTGTGTGTCTGCTCATCATCCCACCTTTATTCTATACTAAATTTAGCCTCTGTTCTGGAGGAAACACACACGGTTCGAGTTATGAGCCTCAAAGGTCACGGACTCACAGTCAGTGAGACAAATACTGAACCGTATGAAGAAGACAGGAAGTGTGTAAACACACTTTCAGCATGCTGTATAGTCTGATGGGAGTGCAAACTATAAATATCAGGTTAGTGAAGCCAGTTTCTGTCCTCACTGGCAGTTCATAAAAAGCTCTGGAGCAGAGGACATGTGTCTCTGAAGTGGCCTGTTTGAGTGTGTGCTATGACCCACATCCTGTCTCCTAATACTGGGCCACTCACTCACTGCTACTGAACCTAAACCATAAACTGCAGGAGCATCAGAGCCGAACTAAGACATTAATTACAGACCTTGAAGTTGCACACCTCAGAGACATGTTGCCACCATACGGAGGGAGCTGAGAGTCTTTGAATCATAATGTTTAATGAACAACTTCAGCTCAGGAACTGACAGTTCATAAAAACATGTAATGAATACCTTTGCATTGGGTAGAGATGCACCGATCCCATATTTGGATCCGATATCGGTACCGATATGGAAGAAAATTCGAGATCGAGTATCTGTGACAATGGGCCGATCCATATCGGGCGATTATTGATTTATTTATGTCATCCAAGAGCCTTCTGCCCCCTCTGGTGGTGAAAAAACTAGTTAAATTGGGACTACCTCTGACTTCTTTTAGTTTTTTACCAAGCTAGAGAAGCTATTGTTTTGTTCAGATGCTTTTTTAATGGATATAATGGAACTATATAAAGAGCTGATTGCTATTTATTTTGAAAGTCTACCAACCAAGCTAGTGCAGCTATTGTTTTTCTCTCAATTTCAGCTTCTTTATTATTTAATATTTTGTTTTACATTGGATTTTGAATCCCTAATTGTAATATTTTTGTGGTTAAGATTGTTTTACTGGTGCACAATTACTAAATAAATTCAGTATAATATATCTTTTTTGTTTTTTAAAAGAATAGGAAAGAAATGTTTAAGTCAAGTCTGATGTTTCCTTGCACAAAATAATGATCCCAGTCTTTTCCACACAATTAAACTTACCATTTGTTGCCATAATTCTGTGCGTTTTTTCTGTATCGGCCGATAATCAACCTCAGATATCGGTATCGGAGGTGAAAAAAGCAGTACTAGTATTGGACAACACTAAGGGTTAAGAGGCTGTATGATGGGAGGTCTCTCAGCACAGAAAAAGCCTACAGAAGATGACATTTACAGAGCTGCATCACCATAAGAGCAGAAGATGTTTGTGGCCTTTTTCACAAAACTAACACATACTTTTACCTGCATTGTAACCACACAATGCTGCCACCACTCTTTATCTCGGCCAGTGTGACTAACACACAGTCTTGAGCTTGCGTTCTGCAGTGGCTTCTGCACAATGTCGATGAACAAGGATTGTAGAAGCAAAACATTTAGAGGGAGTAGCTTGAGAGAAAAGCAGATTCCATGCCATCTGGCTACTGAATCTTTTACCATGCACAAAGCTCAGCTCGCACTGTTTTGGCAGCCCGTCGGTTTTTTTTTTCTTTCGTATATCGCTTCACATAATTTGGCATTTTATCATCACAAACATTAAGCTGTGACACACTCAGGGAAATAGGAATTTGCACAAAGGTCAAGGATAAAGATAAAGATGTTTTTTGCTAATGCTAAAGACGATCTTTTACCGTTCACTGCAAAGAGGAAATAACATTTCTGCGTGAAATGAAGTTGGTCTGTGGCCCTTCCTGCTTGGCTCACATGCTGTGAGCGAAGCTGTTATCCGGGGAGCCCGACTAAATATTTCATTCATGTAGCACACTGACTGTTTGCATTGTTTCAAAGTGTCCCCAGCCTGTCAGGCACATCCACGTGTAAGAAGTCACCATCATATAGCTCTGATGTTGCAGTGTCAGCTTCACCACAGCCTTAAATCTGTAAAAGCTGATGGGATGGCAGGTTCTTTTAGTCGGTCGTCCGCTTTAACTCAAATATTGCATTATATTATATTATATATTGCATTGGATGCCATTGGTGCAGACATTCATGGTCCCCAGAGGGTGAATCCTTTTGACTTCGACCTCAGATTCTACATCTGTATCACATGTAGTGATTAACAGATGATGCATCTACAGATTGTTGACTATTTTCTGGGGACTTTCTGCATGGAACAACCTCTCATTTCTCATACTGTTCATCCTCAGCTCTTCTCTTAGCTTCATCTCCTTGTGTCGCAGTCTCTCCCGACTGGGAGCAGGGGGTAAGAAGCAGAGACGCAAAGAAAGAGGTGTCAAGGCAACGGACATTTAACGAAGCAAGACACCGCCGCATCTGTCCTGTCATTTTAAACCAACATCACTTAAGTTTGCTGCAAAGCAGCACAATCTATTCAATTATGTAGCCTACCAGTGAATTTACTATTATTTGCCCTGTGAACATTAACTGTGTTGATGTCAGCTTATACATCTAATTTGAATTAAATCTATATGTTATCAATGTGACTCCTTTTTATACATCATGCACCTCAAAGGCTTGAGCCAACGATTTCTGGGTCACAAGCTGGAGGTCAGACACAAAATAGAGCAATAAGAGCTCATTGCTTCACAGTTCAACAACACGTATGTTAGATTATAACTTCTTCTTGGAGTTAGCTCTGTGATAAAGTCTCACCCTGTATCTGATGCTCAAACACTCCACAGCATTCCCAGAATAACAAAGGTTTAGCTAATGCACTAACATCAGAGCATGGATTGTTAGCATGGAGTGTTAGCATGGAGTGTTAGCATGGATTGTTAGCATGGATTGTTAGCATGGAGTGTTAGCATGGATTGTTAGCATGGAGTGTTAGCATGGATTGTTAGCATGGAGTGTTAGCATGGATTGTTAGCATGGATTGTTAGCATGGATTGTTAGCATGGAGTGTTAGCATGGATTGTTAGCATGGAGTGTTAGCATGGATTGTTAGCATGGAGTGTTAGCATGGATTGTTAGCATGGAGTGTTAGCATGGATTGTTAGCATGGATTGTTAGCATGGATTGTTTATCCATCCATCAGTCCATGCTCTGTACTTCCTTTACCCAGCTCTGAGTCACAGGTGGCTGGAGCCTATCCCAGCTGCCATCGGGCCAGATGTGAGGCACACCTCAGAAGGCTGCCAGTTAGTCACAGAGCAAAGACGGAGACAGACACTTGCACTGATACCTACAGGAAATCAGATCTTTGGACTGTACAAAGAAAGCCGAGCAGCAGGAGAAAGGCCACACAGACGTGGGAGAAACTAACATCAACAGGTGACAAAAACACGTTGCTCTTCACCTACTGTTCTTTGTCACTCAAGCAATTTGTCGCAGTTTGGACAGAGTTGTCCCCCCCAACCCTGGACTGCGTTATTTTACATGAATTAACAACCCGTTACTCATAGGTGCAAGAAAATGTGTGGGAAAATTTCAAAAGATTCAAAAATTTTGTTCTTTTTCTTGATAATTTTTCTCTCTCTTAAGAACTTTAGATCAACTTTTACTATGAATAGTGAAGTTTTCTTTTTACGTTGTGTAATACGTTACTGTCATTCTGAAATAACGACTCAATCCGTGAAAGAAACTAATTTTCAGTTAAAACATCAGCTGAGTGGTTTGTTAAAGGATGTTGCTTCTACTGCTTTTGTACAGACAATGTGTTTATTCAGAGTTGAAATAGTGACATCTGATGATTTTTCAGGGCACCGATGCAACATAAGCAACATGTGATGTTAAAGGCAGTTTGAAAAGTCCTCAGCAGGAAGGATTGAAGTGATATTATGATGTTACAAAAAAAGGCAGCTGCACACTGTTGGGTTAGGGTTAGGGTCCACTGCAGGGCTCACTGTGCAACAAGATGTCTGATCTTTGCAGGGAGGATCCCAGCTGAGCCATGCAGGCTGTCACTATAAGAGAAACATAGATTCTAAGCATCATGAACATAGAGAGTTTAACGAGCTGAAGAACTGAAGAATGGTTGCCCTGTTGATTACCGTCTCTATTAATATGTCCACTAGTTTGTTGCTCACTAAGGAGTTGTTAGTCCTCCTCCATTTCCTTCCAACTCTATTAGTGCAGTCATGGTATGAGATGAAGCAACCGTTATACAGACAAGGCTTCTGCTGCCACAGCTCAACCAAATCTGCTTCTTCTTTTAATTCCATGGGATACATTTCCATCATGATCAATGCTTCACTCTCTGCTGCATTCCTCCAGGTTGATTCGGAGACGTCGGTCATGATCATCGTGACTTTCTGATAATGTCAGAAATTCATCTCCAGTTATCTTTGCTCACAAGACAAAGGCATTCTCCAAACCTCTCATGCTGTTTGATATAAAAGTATGATTCTAACATAACCCAACTATCGACTATAGCTACAGTTGGGTTCTGCTCCTTATCTGAGGGTAATTATCCTTGGATATATGGCGGTGAATGAATGGAATCACTGGCACAAAGCATGTCATACTCCGGTACGATAGGTGGCGCTGTCCCCATTTCAGCTATCGCTAATAGAGCCACTTCCTGTTGACGTCTTCACCACCAACAGCAACAAACTCAGGCATTCAGAAAGATGGCGAATGCAGAGCGAGATGAAGCTGCGTCCCTCTCCATCTGTGATGAGCTGGTTATGGCACAGACGATGCACAACGGCGCATTCTCCATCGTTGTGTTTCTTTCTTTCTGAAGACAACAACAGTAATATCGTCTCCTTCCACTTCCGGGTGACGATCGCGGGAAAAAAATCTGGAGCATGCGCAGAACCCGTCTCCAGGCACGTTCTGTGGGCTTTTGGGTCGAGTTATCTCAGGGTCTTAATTCGATCGCGAGTAACCCGATCCGAGCCGTTTTTTTTGTCAGATTAAGCTTGTTACATGAGCTCAATAACTCAATATTATTGTAATTTAATCCGATCCGATGGCCCGCATGTAACCGCACTGACTGACTGTTTAGATTCAATGAGAGGGATGGAAGGATAGCAGCCAGGAAGAAAGCCTGAAACAATAAATGATGGCACATTGAATGACAATAACCCCCCCTGCCAGCAACAGTCTCCCCCTCAGCATCTGCTCTTGGGAAAACTTTCTGATCCTCCTAAATTTCCACCTAAACTAATTGGCACTAGCAATAGATACACTCATATAATTAGGCTGTACAAATACTTACTGTCAACTCTAACCTCCACTATATGCCTAACGCCATTAGAACTACTCCTGAAATCAAGCTTTGATTTTGTTGAGTCCAGGACAGTTACTGGTTTACTACTTAGTGTCCAAATGACAAGTCCTAAATGAAAACATGTAAATTCGATTTCATATTATTCAGCTCAGGCAATGCTGCCAAGTGTGAAATTAACTCATGTTATCAACTCAAGAAGAGTAATGTGGAAACATCTTATTCTATAGATCTGTGTGCAAAAACTACAATTTTACACATAGGAATGCGCTGTCCCCACATTTAAAAGGCAAAAAAGCTCCACACGCATCTGCCATCTGTTTTAACCTGTTAGATTTTTCTGTCTACATTTGATGCTTCTGCTTCTCACTGCTCAGATAAACTCAAAGATGCCAGACTCAGCCTCTTTGGCCTCTCTGCTGTTGTGGTGCTCTGACGTCACCTGGGACCACAACCCAAGCATCTCTTCAGCTACAGTCGTGTGACCCTCAGATCTCTCTTGTTCTGACATCATCATCAGAAACACAGCAGCAGTTAGAGCTGGTTTTAGGTGTTTAAAGACAGCACCAACACCACAGTAAACTCAAATTCAGGTGAAAAACACAATAGGCAGTGGGCTGACATCTGATACTCTCGATCGCCTTCCTGCTGTTGATGGTCTGGGGAGCTTCCACTCATTGTCTAACACAGACATCCACACGCTCGTAGGCACATGCACGCTGGTTCAGCCAAACATCTGCTGTTTTTAACCCCCACTGTTTGTGAGTGCGAGCATGGCAGGGGGTGGTGCACACAAGAACAAGAACTGACCTGAGAGCGAGATTTGCCTAATGGTGGGACTGTATTTCATGCAGGGAAATGGTTGCTTTCTAATGCAAAACAAAGCTTTAGCTAATAATGAAAATATCGGGAGGATTGTGCAGCATTTAGGATGTGAATAAAGCTTCATATTCCTAAAAAAAACACAAAAACGCCCCTTCTGAGAGATTTCAAACTGTACGCCTGCAGTACAAATAGGGACTTGTTTCTACATTAAACACACACAAGCTTTGTGTTGACGGGGAAGTGTGTGTTGTGGAAACAAGGACTGAAAGGTGGCGTTAGAAGAAATTACGTGCATATCTTTAGCAGACGGAGCAGAGGAGGGGGAGAGGGAGCAAACAGTCACAGAGGGAGTTAGCATAGAACTCTCTTGGGCTCCTAAGCCAATTACTGGAGCTGCATTGAGTGAAGCAGCACTTTAAGGCCTCATCTACACAAGTAGTCCCTTAATACACTGTTCAGTGGGAGCGCCTCAACCACAAGCTGCATAGATGGCCCCTTGTCAGAGGGACAAATCATTTCAGAGATGCTAATATGACTAAAGCAGAATATTACAAAATATGTTCGGTTTTTTTTTCTATTTAAAGCTTCAGGAAGCTCTAAACACAGTTAAATTCAAATTACTGAAGGATTCGTTCCAGGATGAGTCATGCTTCAAAGTTTGAGGCCCAAAAAAGAAAAAATGCCAAATGGAGACTGTGGAGGAATCTTATTTTTTATCATCTCTTTACCAGATTCGAACATTTTATTGATTAGCTACGTTTCAATGACCACCATGTTAAGCTTGAGTAAAACAATCAGAATGGTTTCAGTCCTCTTAAGTATCAGAAGTGCACATTTTATCCCTCATCTGGCTGATTTCTAAAGATGGATGCTGGTTTAATTCCATATTTTGCAATCTTTACAGTATTTTCTTCAGGGAATGTCCTTAGATGTTGAAAAGAAATGGAGATAAAATACGATTTACACAGATTAATGATATTTCTCACAGATTTGAGATCTTTCAATTCTTGGATTTATTTGTTAAACACCTTAGTTTAACAAATAAATCCAAGAATTGAAAGATCTCAAATCATTTCCATGGCTATACTTAAAGGTAAAAGGGTGGCATTCTGTAACAAAGAGCCTGTTTCAACGTATTCTTCCAAAAAAAGAGCAGGTTCCTCACTGGGATTCTTTGAATAAAAGGAATATGGAGTTGCCCATTAAGAAGGAGAAGGACAGGGGGAGAGAGAAGCCAGACACACAATACTGCTGCTGCTGCTCAACACAACGGGCCATTCTTTCAGCTCGCGCCACAACACTCCTCACAGCTGAGTCCAGCCGCTATTCTCCTGCTGTTTCCCCTGCTCCCTCCCCATTTCTCCCTTTCAACATGGGGCTGAGGGCTGAGGGTGGGGGAGATTGAAAATGAATAGTGGCAAAGCACATACGATTTGAAGCATCATTAACAGGGAATCTCTTACAAAGACACAAAAGACGGGAAGGCTTTTTGTTTTTCCTCCCACAAGAAACGGGTCTTTTATTGGAGAAAGTCCAAAACAGAGAAAGAGGAAAAGAGCTTTCATTGAGAGGGGAGCAGCAGAGCTAGTGCACGAGGAAGGGTGACTCAAGGAGTTAAATGAAGGGAAGATGGAGAGAAAAAAAACGAGGGGAAAGATGTTGCAGCAGGAGCCAGTGACAGGGGAAAATGTCAGCAGGCGAGTGTGTCAACAGATCAGTGTTTAAATTCAGCCAAGCACCGTCTCCCACAGACCAACATGCATTAGTGTGCACGTCATCAAAGATGCACAGCACAGAACATCACTACCTATCAATATCACACCACAAATCTGCATAGGCACTAATTCCCAGTGTCTCCACCTGCCTTTAATTCTGCCTCTGTGTATCCGTCTGTTCTCCCCACCCACATCTCTTTCAATCTAATCCCGGAAGCCAGGGCATCACTCCCAGGAGAAGTGTATGTCATAGAATTACCTCTACACTGCCAGTGCTGCTGCTGCTGGTGCCTCTGCTCCTCTCTCCGCTGCAAGTTATTCCACAGAAATATTCAAAAAGATAAATCCGAGCGGGCTAAATTCTGCTCTCCCTTCTGCATCCAAAGAATCCATGGACCATCCAGCTGTCTGTGAGTGAGTGCTAGCTCCCTGCTTGCAAGCTCATTCAGGCAGGCGGCTAGTAGGCAGCTGCCGTTTTTCTTCAAAGCTCCACAAGCAGAGCAAATTAGAGGTCCAGCCCAGCTTAGAGGCTAAGCCAATGTGAGCTATTCACACTTCAGTTCCTGTCTGAGGCCAATGGCTGCAGCCCCACAGCTCCCTGCATACTCCCGCCCACTGCCTCCCTCCCACTCTCTTTCTCTTCTTCTTCTATGCCTCTCTCTTCATCCCTTCCCCTGCTTTCTTAGTCATAAATATAGACTCTTGACATTGCCGTACACATGGTCCCTTGTGATAAACAACAACCTTCACGCAGGTTTCTTAATTGAGAGAACCTTTCTGGGGGTGAAAGCTGGGTTATAGAGTGGTGGAGAGGGAAAGCATGGCAGGTAGAGGTAGAAGATCCTATCCTATAATGGGAAAAGACCAGAGAGCTGGGACTTGAATAGGACCTTGGGAGATTAACAACTCATTGAATCAGCAAAGGAAAGCTTGTACCTGGAAGTAGAAGCCAGAGCCTGCAGGAACATGGAGTGCTGTCCGGGGGAATCTGACCAAAAACCAAGGAGCTGCCCTGAATGGAAGGGTTCAAATGGTAGAGTCCAAGTCCCACATGGTCACTCTCCCAGTAATAAAAGCAGATAAACTAACTGCAATAGCTTTGCTGGAGCCAATCAATAAAAGTATGGAGAGTAAGAGAAAACCAAGACCGTTGGAATCTGACTAATACTCTATTTGGAGCCGTTGCTTTTCACTATGGTAAACAAATTATATAATGATACCATTTCTAAATTATGTCAAGCTGCCAATATCAGCTGATATCGGCCCACCAACCCCCCAAATATCAATGTCTACCGCTTTTCTAACTAAAACATGCCATGGTGGCTCTGATGCTCCGTTTTCTGACGTTTTTAAATGTTTACTGGTACCAAATTAGGTTTAAATCTCCTCCAATGCAAGCAATTAGCTGTCACTGTCTGCCCTGGAAAACCACAACAAATGAGAAAAAGATCTTCTTTGTAGACAAACAGTGAATCTACAGGCGGCAGATTAGCTGGCGAGGCTCTTTATGAAGGTATTAGACTGTACCAGACGGCACCTTCACGGCTTACTGTGTTTCTTTTCTCTGTTGCAAAGTTGGGTCATTTACCATCGTTTTTATTAGAAGGAAAAAGCGGGAGAGTTTTCACTGGTTCCTGATCTTTAACTCCAGCTTTAGATTCAATGTACGAGTAAGAAAGCCCGACCAAGAAGTTGAATTATTCTTCCTGGAACTACCTTTTCATTTACAGCTTGCAAAGTGACCAGATGCAGATGATAAATTGTTAGATTTCCATGACGTCCAAGTATGTAAATCAGTGAACTGCTCTAATGGACGTATAAAGGCCTGATTTTAAAAGACTCTTTATCACCACGAGGAACTTTGTGAACACGAAATTCAGTACAGAAAATTCTAGCATAACTAAAAAGATGCCTTTTTAGTGCTTGGAGGCATTGTGACGAGCTAGAATGAAGATTAGCTGGTCACCGCAGCAAATTCCCATCCAAATCATCACAAGACACTCACACAAGATGAGTCTTCATGATCACAACAGAGAGTCTTTGTCCAGAACACTGCATTCCCTCGCCCTCACAGAGAGGGTTCTCCTCATTTTTTGTGTGAAAATGAACAGTGAGAAAAACTGACACCCACTTAAAACAACTCTCCTGAGCTCAGTCCCGTGTGACAGGCTGAACACCCTGTTTGGCTGAAGTGTCAGTCTGGTCTGAGCATGCAGAGGCTGCAGTCTGATGGCTTTAACTTGACCCGAGTGACTGGGGTGATCCCGTCAACAATCTTTCCATCCATGAGAATAAAAGCGTATTAGCAAGAAGCAAAGCACGAACGACTGGGATGCACTTGGCAGGATTTTACACCAACAGTATTGTGAGCTACACTTTAAATCAGGATGTCATCAGGACTGATTGAGTTGATTTACAGGAACCAGGCTGAGGGTACAGCTTGTCCTAAACTTGCACAAACAGATGAGAAGGCCGTGGTGTTGTTAGGGTATCTTCTGGATAATTTAGCATTAGATGACTTTGAAATGGGCCATCAACAAAACAACAGCCTCCATGTCTCACTGATGAGAAAATGCACAGTTTGCTTGGCCTGTATCTGGCTTGTGGTTAATAGTAATGGTGACAAATGATTCCTGTCTGTAAAATGTGACAAATATACCAGAGAAAACACCTCTCACACACACACACACAGTCCGTGTAAACACACACAGTCACATAGAGAGTCTGCACCTGCCTTCCTGCATCATTACTATGCAAAAACCCATATTTGCTTAGCCTCCTCAATAAGCTCAGAAGCCATCGTTTTTCCTTCCCTCGTCTCTTACAGAGAACCGTGTGTTAACACGGCACATATTTGGTCACATGAACTAGATATGAGCGGTGCGCATGTGAAAAGCAGGCAAACAGAAGCTGGGGCCCACTCATCCGTTACAAGAATGAATGGCCATCATTAGCATGAGGCTCCCCGGCAGCACCCTGCAATGCAGCGACACACACAATGGCGAGTGCCACGCTTCCCCCTGCCGTTCCCCCAGAGAAGCCCTTTTGTTTGAGCAGCATCTGGACCTGACCTCCATGCATTCAAGGCTGATGAGCCCCCTCTCTGTTCCCTCTCAGCCCCTCATACCTTCTCCTTTTCTCTCCCATCCTAACCTCCTCTTAAAAACCTGCTCTGCCTCCACAGCTGCCCCCCTTCTCCATCTCCTCCGCTTTCCTTTCCTATACCCTGTCTGCTCTCCACACACAGATACCACCCCCCCCCCCCCCCCCCTCTTCTAGCTGAGTAGAGCAGCCATGTCTTGCTTCTTGAAAAGAAAGTCTGTATGTTACTGGGCCTTATACAAAGCCTGCAGGGTGAATCAGAAAAGCAAAGAGGAAAAAGCACCAGGGCTACTGGCCATCTGTCCCACTGGGTTGGACGTGCCTGCTCCAAGTGAACCTGCCCCCCTCTTTCCCTCACATAATTCCCACCCCTACCCCCACCTTCCCTGATTCCCTTAGCCTATATACACAGCATCAACCACACACACACTCTCTACTATGTCTACATCACAGGCTTTGGTGGATGATGGTGAGCGTAGAAAACAAGAAGGAGAGAAAAAGAAGAGAATAAGGAGCTGCCACTTGCCTGGATGCAGACCGAGCCTGGAGCCGGCAGATCAACCAGTAATCCCTTTCTTTGTGTTAGCGGCAAACAGAGAAATTTGTCTCCCACAATGACTTCCCCGAGATCGGCAATGGAGTGGAAAACAAGGAAGCGAGGGAGTGAAAGACAGCCAGGAGGGGAGGGAGGACGAGAGAAAGAGAGAGAAAGAAGGGGAGGAGATGGAGGGTGAGAGCAGCAGAGGCAGGGAGACAGCGCGAGTGACAGAGAGAGACGGAGGACAGCCACCGCCAAGCCACAGGGACGCTGACACTCGCTGGAGGATTTGAAGTGAAGAAGAGAGGAGAGCGACAGAGGGAGGGAGGGAGAGATCAGGTGGGGGAGGGAGGATTGGTTCACTTTGAGGCTCAAACGTTGGGATAACGCCGTGACAACCCTCATCCGCAAGCAACAGCTGTAGACGTGAGAGAGAAACGAATCCCACGAGAGAGCGACTTCTCTATCAATTGTGACATTTGCTGCTCGTGATAACAATGGCCATCTGTAGCAGCGGGGCAAGGGGGGGTGTTTTTCCTATAAACACACATTCACACACACACACCTCCATTAAAAAGAGCAAAAAAAACACCTCAGCCAGAGGTGGAGGGAAAGGCACCTGTTCGAGTCAGGGAATGAACTCAGGAGTGGGGGAGGAGACGCAGACAAAGGAAGCACAGGCCTGCGAAGTGTGGCTTTTATTTGACTGCTTTTGTCATCCTGTCTTGTCATGCTAAGAAAATATTTGCATGTGTGTGCGAGCGAGACAATAAAAAGGAGGTGGCAGCGATTGCAGGTCACCGAGAAAGGCCGAGGAGGAGGGAAAGAAAACAGTGAGAGAGGATGGATAAACAGTGTAAATGCTCCAGCATTACTCTGACCAGTATTGTCTTGTAACACACTTTTGCCATAAAAGAAATCAAAACACACAGAAATTAATATTAAGCCTCACACAGGCTTAGCCTGGAGAAAAACAGATCCTAAAAGCAGCGTCAATGTGAAGTTTTCAGGCCTTAAAATGCTTTCACTTCGTTTTTTCTTATCAATCTATTCGCACTGCGAAAGTAAATAAACATGTAACTGGTTGTCATGACCTGAGTCCTTCAGCATCCTTCTTCCATTTGTAGTCCTTCCAATGCTTCTACAGCTTAACTCGTACCACGTGTGAAACAACAAGTCTTAGAAAGGATGCAGGAACGTTTCTGCACTACTGAAAGTGCAGAAAAAGCACGTTTCTGCACTACTGAAAGTGCAGAAAAAGCACGGCGGCCTCCATCTTTTTCTAATGGAAGCAGTTTGGATGGTCCACGACGGCTTGTTGGGAGTTTGTCAAAAGAAACTGGGACCATGAGATGTTTGAGTTACGTTTGACGAAAAGCTATGAGGTACAAATGAAACTATTCATCACTGAAGCAAAGATTTACACCCTTGGAACGTGTGAGTATAAGTAAGAAAAGTAGTGAATGATTGAGCAACACACTGAGTCTTTTCACTGGAAAAATAAAGCCAGCTTTGTCTCACTTGTTTAACAATGCAGTCCACTCTGTGGCCACTCATTGACACTTAATTTAGAGACAATGGAGCCTCTAAGTTGGTGATACGACCAGTAAAAAAAAAAAAAAATCGATTGATCTAGTGAATTAGACAACATGGCTCTACAACACTTTAAATTAAAGATGGATTTCAGCAGCCATTTACTGAGAGTATCAATACTCTCTGAAGTGTTTCAGTGTGTAACCTCTATCTGTAAAGCAGCACATACAGGGAGTATATTCTATCCATCTGGACTTTTGGAGAGTTTTAAAATGACATAAAATCAAATTACTCACAGACACCTGATAACTAAAGTGATGCTAAAGTGACAGACTTCTCCCTGGGCTCTGGCTGCAGTATCAACCCTCTTTAACGCTGCCTATTCAAAGCAGAACGCCGTGCTTTTGTTGCATTTATCCATCCTGGCTGTATGGCGTCAGAACATGTGTGGAAGCAACAGCTGGCAACTGTCATCACTCAGTGATACCGGCACGCTTTCTGAAAGCATAAACTGATGCTGATTACCTCTGTTTTGACAGCACGATTGACTGAAAACAAGAAACTGCAGCACAGCCGTGAAGTCCTTTTTTTGCACCTTTTCAGTGCGTCAGACTCTTTGTTAGCAAGATTAGACAAAAAGGAACTGATTTGCATAAAAATGTTACCAGAAGTGGGTCGAATTTAAGGTGATTAACGTTTGATGTTCAGCCTTGGCAAATATGTGCTGTTTCAGACAGTTTGTGCCATGTGATGACATCATCAGGTGATATTTTCAGGTTGTTTCATGCAAAACCAACAACATCTGCAAAGGCCCAAGGTTAACTGAGTGTTCGGGACTATTTATACTAACATAAGCCCACAAATTATAGCACCTAGCACCAGCTTTAGCATTGTCACTGCAATGCAGCGACACACACAAGTGATGTTTAGTGCAAATTTACAGCAGTGGAAGATGCCCTCTCTGAGCGCCTTTGCTAACAAAGTAGCTGCGGTATTCAAGTTTTGCTCATCATCAACAGCTTTACGGTGTTATGGAGACGTTCTGCATTATTGGTCAAACTAAGTCGTTCACAGCTCTAACGCAGCGCTGGAAAATACATCCAAAGCAGTAAATAAATCCTTTAGGAACCTGCAAACGTATAGAGAAATAAACAAATTAAGCAATGCAAATGAAATCCTTGGAAGAGTGAAGCACACCAATGAGATTCTTTAAAAAAGGTGCTTCAGTAAAGCAGCCAGAGAAATCGTTCCTCACCACTTCACAATGACCCAAAGATTGTAATCCAGCCCTTGATGGCCTTGTTCACCTCATTCATAATAAAGCATGTAGCATTCTCTCTCATGGATTTGACCATCCCCACCTCTTTCTACAGGTACAGTTGCAACAAACTCTAAAATCTGTGAAAAAACATGTTTTTTCATTTCAAGGGGAACTGGAGATCCATATAACGGAGTGAACGGGGCTTAGAGGATGCAGCCTCTAAATAAGGCATCATCTGTCTTTATTTCACCAATACTTTAAGAAGAATGAATGAATGAACGTGACGCTTCGATCTTTTGGCAACAATAACCGTCTTTACAACCCTTCTGACCACTTAAATATTATAAATATTGTTTGAAACAGAGGGTAAATAAAACAAAGATTGTCTGTTTTAATGATCTTTCGAGTTAGAAAGAGAGACAAACAACACTTTCAGTCCTTTAAATCATCTGATGTGTGCCCAGGCTGTCTTAAACAATATCCCTTTGAAATACATTTAGCTTTTTTATTTCATGTTCAGTATTCATGTCAGCCTGGTAGTTTGCCTTCTGCACGCAACAGCCTCTCCATCATACTGTGACCTTTGCAATAGCCTGACATCTATTTTCAATATATCAGAACATCATAATCCCAGGCAGGGCACCGTGAGAGGCTCAGAGAGGCGGATTTATCAGTCACATGGCTGAGTACAAGAGAAGCAGAGATTGAAAGTGAAAAAGCCTGGACTAAGAAAGAAAACAAGGAAAACAAGCATTCTTCTAGAAGCTTCTTAAGGTCCAATGCAAACACATGCAAACCGACGCACGAGTCCCATTTCAAAGGAGGAAGTGGTGTTTGAACCAATGAGGATCACTTTATTAGGTTGGGTAGATGGTGCCTTTGTGTCTTCATAGTTGTGGAAACACACTTAAATAAATATTCTTGAATGATCCTCACATGCTGCCTTATTGAAACAATTAAAGCTTCAAGTCTTGTGGCCCTAACAAAGCAAAACACTTTGCCAACACAGCTCAGAATGAGCTGAGCAGAACTGCACTGGGTCACCCAGCTGCAGGTCCAACTGTTTGTGATGTAACAGAGTCCAGCTGTGGAGTCTGGCCCTGTGTGGGGGGGGGGTTGGCTTGGCTTGGATTCCACTTTTTATAAATTTCACAACTGTGTGCGACAGCTGCAAAAATTGTGCTCGAGCAAAGTCAACACCGGAGTGGTTTTATTGGGCAGAAATAACAAAAACTCCAGCGGTGGTGTTTGAAAAATGTGCATTTTTCATTTAATTTATCAGAAGAAGAGCTGCTTTAGATTATGAAAGATGAATAAAGCGGGACAGGATGCGTTTATGGGTGAGTGAAAGGAAAGAATTATACGAAAAAGAGATTAAACAATCCAAAAAATGGAAATCAATGGAAAGTGTCATCAGATGCTAATGTTTTTACTCACAAGGCACAGCATGACGATATAGATTGGCTCGGATAGTCTTCTGCAGCTGGTGGTCAGATGATGACTTCTGAAACCTTAAGCTCAGGAAGCGCTTCAGGTCCTTATTGAGCTTGTGACCTGGAAAATGCAGACAGACAAAAACAGCTCAAGTAAAGCAACCTTGACATGAAAAGAAAAGGTCATTTAACCAACTGCCACATCATTTCCTCTTTAACCTATCTTACCTGAAAAGAAAAGATCTTTAAATCAGATTTCTACATAAATCTAATGCACCGATGGATGGGAGATGCAATGCAAATTCAATAAAAAGAGATGCAACGATAGGACGCTTAATTTAACGGGAGGTTTTGGTAATTGTTTAAAAGTGTCCCCGATTGGCTGGAATTCTCAAGCAGACTCATCATCCGTCCAATCAGGCGAGCCGATCCTGCTGGTGGAATTTGAAAAGAGCCCCGGCACTCACAATGGGGCCAGATGGTCAGAGCTCGCTCTCACGCCAGGGTCTCATTTAGGACCATTTAATGATCTCCAAATATATCATGTGAGTCTGGGAGAGCTGGCAAGCAGGTCTTGGGGGAGGTACCATGGCCTCCAGCCGATGAGTCTCGCCTGGCCTTGTGCTTTGGGATGGCAGGGTATGCTAAGTGTGCTAACTGGAGGGTTAAAGTTTAGAGATTTGTAATATATCTCATCAAAGGCTCGGCAGGAAAGTGGACTGGATAGTTTAGTGGTATGATTGCCACCTTTCATGTGGGAGATCTGGGTTTAAATCCCCTGCATGAAAGGTACTGTCTCCATTAGGGGTCCTTAGGCAAGACCCCCTTCCCCTACATGTAAGTTGCTTTGGATAAAAGGGTCTAAATGCAGTAAATACCCACACTTTCACTACCTGTGAGGTAGGTAAATATCTACAAAATGGACCTAAGAAGGAGGCAGGAAGCTAAAAAATGAATAAATACAGAAATAAAACAGACAGGAAACACTAAAAGCAGGCCAGGAACATAAGTGAGAAACTGAAAAGACCTTTTGAAGCAGCTGAGAATCGATGACATCATGAACTATGACCTCACCCCCCCGCCCCCTCCATAGATGTAAATACTGAAGCAACACAAATGGTGCGAGGCACCAGTTTGAAAGTCTAAAAAACAAAAGCATGTCAGATTTACAGCTAAAGCAGCACATATATCTAAATCAAACCAGCTAATAAACAGCATTAGGATGTGAGGTGAGATTCAGGCCGAACGCAGCTATGATAAATATTATTCCTGCCTCTGGTCTGTGGTGTTTTCTTCCCAGAAGTGGAGACACTCGTTGGTATTCTAGTTTGCTGTTTTTTTTCCGTCCGTCTACACACACACACACACACACACACACACTCACACAGCCGACTGTGTAATTCAGTGCAAGCAAAGCACAGTCAGGTAATTGTTACCTAGCAACCAGCCAGTGCTGACGACCATCATTACAGTCCCTGCTAGGCAAGCAAAAGTCAGATTGTAAAAGGAAAAAACAGATCCAACAGCACACACACTCTCTCTCTAACACACACACACACACATGCACATAAATAAACGCTCTTTCAGCTGGGGCCTCCGCTGCTGCTCCATACACACCACACCTCTTCAGAGCTAAAATATGCTACGCATACGTTGCCGTTTGTGCCCGTCATCTTGTCAGTTTTGCTGGCTCAGGCTGTTTCCCTGCCATAGGGACTCTTGTCAGGAACTACCCCTTCCTGCGGATACTTACAGTTTAGCAGGGGGTGGGCTGCTCAGGTGTCATGCCCTATCAATGAGGAAGTCATCAAATATTTAATACTTATGAGTATCAAAGCTGTGTGGATCAGATATGACAATCCCCCCGTGGTGGCGCATGTGTATGTGTGTGTTTTCATAAAACAAATTAAAATGAGTCCAGGTACCACACGTTTCCACTCCAGTAAAATAAAACAAGCCAATATTTACAGAAGTTACAGACGAAATATGAAATAAAACCTTTTTTCTTGACCTATTTAACATGATTTCCCTGCAGCATGTGACAAAACACAAAAAAGAGGCTTTATGCTGGTAACAAAAAGAACCAGACGAGAAAACTGGAGATCTTATCTCAGCTTACAACAGCGCTACTGGCTCCCACTGATCCTTCAGCAATACACAAAGCCAACTGTTCAATTCACCAAGTGTTTTGAATGGCAATTCTCACCCAGCTGTGCACTCATGTGTACAATAAGAGCGAAGAATACGTATTCAAAATAAACCAGACATTCTTACCGTATCAGCAGACATCTGCACGTCTGCTGATAAGCTTTTTGTCTGTAGAGACATAATTCATATTCAATTCTATTTAGATTCTTATGTTTCATGTGGAAAATGAAACACTGAGTGGTCCTTACCAGGCCTTAAAGGACCATGTCATTATTCATTTAACAAAATCCAGGCTAAACAAAGTCCATTGTTCCTGCTTTCTTTGGATATAAGTAGCAGATAGATGCTGCTGATGAAATACAGTTGAATAACTGATCATTAGCAGGCGTGAGCACCTATATAAAAACTGGAATTTTGCTTGTCGATAACATAATTAGTCGCCGATCTATTTAATTGTCGGTTACGTCATCACGCGTCTTTTTCACGCTGTCAAGCTGAACATCGTTTTTCGTACGGAGTGAGTCATCTTACTTCCTACCTATCTCTGCCGAGAGACGCATGCGCGTTACGGTAAATAAAAGGAGAGATTACCTGTACAAACAGTTAAATGGCAAGTTCAAAAGCGACCTCACTATCACGAACACGTCTGTCATGCATGAACATTTGAAGAGGAAGCAGGTTGGAGCTCTGGTGAGATATTTAGCTTGTTAGCGTAGCCTGCTAGCTATAAATAAGAGTTGTCTTGGATTTTAACATTAAAACTGTATTATTCAACTTCACAGTCCAAAGTTACAACCAGGCTGTATTCTTTTTCACTTGTTCACGTTTTGGTATTTATTTGGCTGTTGGTGCATTACTGTTAGCACTCTTCTTTGCATTTTCAGTTCATGTTAATGTTAAAAGTCAAGATAAAATATGGCTTGAATGTATCCTTTTTTAGTTTTAGATTGTTTTAATTAGTAATTAACCGATTAGTCGATTAATCGTTTCAGTAATCGATGACTAATCGACTATAAAAATAGTTAGTTGCAGCTCTAATCAGCAACAATCTTAGTAACTGTTGCCGCCCATCAATCTGGAAAGAGTTATGATGCTATTTTCACACAATTTCAAGACCATTATTGTAAAGTGAGAAAGATTTTTCAGTAAGTTCAATTCAAGATCAAACTGTGCAACACTCAGACTCTACAGGCCTCAGTTAGCATGTTAAATGTCACCGTATACCAAAGTATTCTCGCCGTATACCAAAGTATTCTCACTATATACCAAAGTATTCTCGCCGTATACCAAAGTATTCTCGCCGTATACCAAAGTATTCTTACTGTATACCAAAGTATTCTTACTATATACCAAAGTATTCTTACTATATACCAAAGTATTCTCACCGTATACCAAAGTATTCTCACTTTATACCAAAGTATTCTCACTTTATACCAAAGTATTCTCACTTTATACCAAAGTATTCTCACCGAATACCAAAGTATTCTCACTTTATACCAAAGTATTCTCACCGAATACCAAAGTATTCTCACTTTATACCAAAGTATTCTCACTTTATACCAAAGTATTCTCACTTTATACCAAAGTATTCTCACTTTATACCAAAGTATTCTCACTTTATACCAAAGTATTCTCACCGAATACCAAAGTATTCTCACCGAATACCAAAGTATTCTCACCGAATACCAAAGTATTCTCACCGTATACCAAAGTATTCTCACCGTATACCAAAGTATTCTCACCGTATACCAAAGTATTTTCACCGTATACCAAAGTATTTTCACCGTATACCAAAGTATTTTCACCGTATACCAAAGTATTCTCACCGTATACCAAAGTATTCTCACTTTATACCAAAGTATTCTCACCGTATACCAAAGTATTCTCACCGTATACCAAAGTATTCTCACCGTATACCAAAGTATTCTCACCGTATACCAAAGTATTCTCACCGTATACCAAAGTATTCTCACCTTATACCAAAGTATTCTCACCTTATACCAAAGTATTCTCACCTTATACCAAAGTATTCTCACCGTATATCAAAGTATTCTCACCGTATACCAAAGTATTCTCACCGTATACCAAAGTGTTCTCACTATATACCAAAGTATTCTCACCTTATACCAAAGTATTCTCACCTTATACCAAAGTATTCTCACCTTATACCAAAGTATTCTCACCGTATATCAAAGTATTCTCACCGTATACCAAAGTATTCTCACCGTATACCAAAGTATTCTCACTATATACCAAAGTATTCTCACTGTATACCAAAGTATTCTCACTTTATACCAAAGTATTCTCACCGTATACCAAAGTATTCTCACTTTATACCAAAGTATTTTCACCGTATACCAAAGTATTTTCACCGTATACCAAAGTATTCTCACCGTATACCAAAGTATTCTCACCGTATACCAAAGTATTCTCACTTTATACCAAAGTATTCTCACCGTATACCAAAGTATTCTCACCGTATACCAAAGTATTCTCACCGTATACCAAAGTATTCTCACCGTATACCAAAGTATTCTCACCGTATATCAAAGTATTCTCACCGTATACCAAAGTATTCTCACCGTATACCAAAGTATTCTCACTGTATACCAAAGTATTCTCACTTTATACCAAAGTATTCTCACCGTATACCAAAGTATTCTCACTTTATACCAAAGTATTCTCACCATATACCAAAGTATTCTCACTTTATACCAAAGTATTCTCACTTTATACCAAAGTATTCTCACTTTATACCAAAGTATTCTCACTTTATACCAAAGTATTCTCACCGTATACCAAAGTATTCTCACCGTATACCAAAGTATTCTCACCGTATACCAAAGTATTCTCACCGTATATCAAAGTATTCTCACGGTATACCAAAGTATTCTCACCGTATACCAAAGTATTCTCACCGTATACCAAAGTATTCTCACTTTATACCAAAGTATTCTCACCGTATACCAAAGTATTCTCACCGTATACCAAAGTATTCTCACCGTATACCAAAGTATTCTCACCGTATACCAAAGTATTCTCACCGTATACCAAAGTATTCTCACCGTATATCAAAGTATTCTCACCGTATACCAAAGTATTCTCACCGTATACCAAAGTATTCTCACTGTATACCAAAGTATTCTCACTTTATACCAAAGTATTCTCACCGTATACCAAAGTATTCTCACTTTATACCAAAGTATTCTCACCATATACCAAAGTATTCTCACTTTATACCAAAGTATTCTCATTTTATACCAAAGTATTCTCATTGTATACCAAAGCTTGGCTGAAATCGGGTCAACAAGACCAAGATGTGAAGAGCACCTTCACATCGGCAGCAGAACAGATGGAAGAAGAAAAGAATAACGGTGTTGGAACCAGTAAAGTTCACTGGTAATAAAATTCATCATCTGGGGACTACAAATGTAAGTAATCACACAACAGTTGATTGTTGCTCCATTTACAGAGTCCCAGTGTGCTGTTTGGTCCGATAAGCTTTGACTGAGGCCCCTTATTGCCTGAAATGCTCCCTTTAAGGGACATTACCGGCATGGGACTCATTACAAAGTGAAGCTTCCTGAGTCGCCTGCCCTCTAACATTAGATTGGTGTCACCAGAGGAAGTATGTGAACCCCATACAGGTAGTTTTTCCAAAGTAGCTTTAAACCTAAACTAACTTTATCAGAAAATGGGGGAAAAAAAGGAAAACAAATCTTCAGTTTCTATGGTTACAATTTTGTTATGAAATCCACCACCACCCCTCCAACCCCCAAATCTGTTGGTTTCCTTTTTTGAATTGCCTCTATGTGAATGAATTGGATTATGATTACAATGAATTGGACTATATTATTTAAGTGAGATGACAATTGTTGTAATCTGGTGCTATATAAATAAAATTGAATTGAAATGCAGACTTTGTCAGTCGTTAATCTAGATGCATAAAAATGAGCATGAATTGTTATTTTGCAGCCTTTAAAAAGATCTCTGAGGATCAGTAGATGAGACTGTCTCCAGAAGATAAGATGGCTGCTTTCAGAGCTCAGAGAGAACATTTCTTATTCTCACAACGCCAAAATCCCTCCATCGGGGGAAAACATGAGAATTCTTTGAGAGATGGTTTCTGGGAGCTGGGATGTGCTGGATGTGGAGCTGCTGAACGACTTTGAGTTGCAGAGATTGGTGCTTTTGAAGCTTGAAGAGACGGAAAAGAAATGTGTGAGGATGTAAGGCCCCTGTCCTCTTACAGATAGTCAGGCTGAGAGAGATGGATTTAACCCAAATAAGAGTGGATTATACACATCCTCCATGCCTTCAGTCAGCATTACATAACCTTAAATCTAGTTATGCATCCCCATCTCATTTGAGGAGTGGGGGTGGAGGGTGAGGCTGAAGTGGAGTGCGCTCAAGCATCTGAGGAAGGAGGGAGTCACTCATTCTCTCAGAAAACGTTGTAAAAGTAACAAAATGCATCTATGTCAGAGAGCTGGGATTTTAATTGGAGGGGCTCTAATAACGGCTCTCAGCACGGCATAAAGAAAGTGACATTTGGAGAGCGTTCAAAAACATATCGGCCAGATAGCAAGACTACAAACATACGGCAACTGCTGCCTAAAACCTGGTCAGAAGACTGTGCCAAGCAGCTGCAATCTATAGCACAACATACCAGCTGTGCTCACTACAAGTCACTGCTTGTGCCTGTCAATCACGCCTGTGGAAATAAACCAGCTGGTGAACTTTCAAAGCAGAACGCGAGACAACCAATCAGCAGATGTGGCGTGCGTGTGGCGTGCGATTATATGTACGTTGAAGCAGCCCGGAGCTTAAAGAGAGCTGACAGGCGTTTGAGGAAGCAGCGAGTGTGTGTGGAGCTTTGTCCAGCTGCTGATTGGAATTCATCCACCGCTCCTCCTCGGCTCGACACTGCCCTCTGTGTCTCCGAGCCTCGCCAGCAAGAGGTGTGCTTGGCAGGCCCGTATCCATGGTAACCGGGAGCCCACCGCTTAACTGAGCTGAGCCGCCGCGTGTGGTCATTATAGGATGCTGCCACCCAGTGGTTAATATCAAAACAGGTGAGGATTTTGATTTGGAAAATAAGAAGATTTATAATCTATTCTATTTTTTTCTAGTATTTTCATGAAGTGATGCTGCTAAAATACCATAGATGGGTGTCTCCTACCCTGAGGTGTCGGATCCGGTTGGATCACACTGAGCTGTGACTGATCTCATGAAGTTGGATTAGAAAGATATCAACTCCTGTTTGATTTCAAGGTGCAGACCACACATGCAGATGTAGGTTTACTCTGACCACAGCTGGAAACAAATCCCTAAATTACAGATGTTCTCTGGGAGAATGCCTCACAATTAACTTACTTACTGTCAACAAAATGTGTGTTACGTCACAGGATGAGCTTGGAAACGCAGGGAACATAAAACTTCCATTTCCCCAGTATATTTACATTAAAACAGAGCCGCAGCCGCATCAAAAGAACTTCAGCCAGTCTCTGGTGTAGCTTGATGGGGAAAAAAATCCCCAAATATGCCCGGAGTCTGCATTTGTGTGCTTGTTGAGATGAGCTCTAATCCTGTGTCTTATTTTCTCTCTTAGATTAGGTGTTCAGTGACACAAACACACACACAGAGGTCTTCCTGGTGAATCTTCACTTGAATCGAATAGGGTCAAAGGACATGTCACTTTTTCATTAAATGCTTTTCTACTTCCTTGCTGAGGCTTGTATGATTAGAAAAGGTAAAAATCTAAATTATCTGGGTTTGTACGCTAAAAAGAGGTCGTTTGCCCTGTTCTGAAGGAGACTTGACGTGACTCGGAGGGGAAAAAGAACAACTTACTCACTTTTTACTGGTTCTGGTTACTTGTTCAGCTGGAATACAATCTCTGGCAGCGTAGCCCACCCCCCTGGCAACACTTTGCAGCTAGTTTATTTGCTTCAAACCAGTCATTGAATAACGTGTCTGATTCACATCTTTTTTTGGCTTTTCAAAAGATTGATTCAAATTCAGATTTGCTCTGTTGGTGAATGGAAACCAAATGAATGTAGCCGACTAGCTTAACTTAGCTAGCTCTTAGCTAGCTCTTAGCATGGTGTAGATTTGGAGCCTGCTTCGTTGTTTTCCCCAAAGTATTTTGGGAAAGTAATTCTTTTTGTTTTGTTATTTTCGTCGGGGTCACTGTAGTCTCCTGTTTCCAGTCTTCATGCTAACTTGAAGCTGCAGCTTAGTGCTTAAGTGGAGATTTCATAAGCCTGTCTGTTATCACATCTTGATAAAGAGGGCTCCTCTCAGTCTATCTGTTTCAACAGGGGGAGCTGAAACTTAACTAAATTACAGGCACAAAAATACTCACAGATTATATGTTTGGCGATTATAGTTAAACACATATGCATCTCCTAAACCTTTGAATTGGTTTCTATGAAGGTTCAAAGCCGGCTCAGGCTGATAAGAGCTCAAACTGAAGACAAAGAAATGGAATTTCCTCTGGGGGACAAATAATATTGTATTTCCTTAGGCTGATTCGAAATAATGGACACAAAGTAGGAACTGGAAATGTGGGTTCTTAAACAGTAAATTCCATTGTTTTAGCAGCTTCCTGTGGGTCTCAGGACATCCCGTCAGTCAACACTTGACTCTCCAGTTACAGAGGAAAACATTTAACTCCACATTATCCAGTAATGTCTCAGAGAGGTGCACATCAGAAGAGATGAAGCTAATCAAATACTCCTGTTCTCAGTGTAATGCTTCACTTGGCTCTCTTCTCCATTACTCTGACAGAGAGACTTTAAGACAACTGACACAGAGGATATGATAATAATGTTCTTAAAAATGAGCTTGCTTTGTTCTTATGTCACTTTTAAACACAATATCTGTCCCTCTTAATAAACACCCACCCACACACAGATATAACAGCAGCCGCCATCTTATTGCTACCAACTATGAGCCCTGCAGTGTGGCAGAGGTGGGGAGGAAGAAACAACAATCACACAGTGGTCTGCCAGAAGCTCTGGAGCAGTCCTCTGCTGTCTCCTCCTGTAATTACCTCCATAACCAGCCACACCCAGAGCTTCTTTCATGTTATTCCTGCTGTAAGCCCGCTCTCAGTGGGACGGGGAACCGGGAGGAGCCCCAATCACACCTTCAGTTCAGCTAAATTAATTAGTTTCCTGTGTAGTTATTTAAAAACTTTAACTTTTGTCCTTCTTTCTAATTTAACCCATGAAACTGCAGCTTGTTTTATTGCCATCCTACACTTTTACGACATCCAAGGGTTTCCACTTTCATTTAAAACAATATCTTTTCAATTTCAGTATGATTTGGTTCTCCTATTTGAGCAAATGTTTGTGTTTATACCTCCTACAAATCAATCTAAAGGGTAAATAATACTTTTACATGCACACAATACAAATAATATGACTGGAGATTTCTTATTGTTGCCTTTTTTCATATTTGTTACATATTTTGTCTCCAAAGGACATCGTTAGCATTGGTGTTTCTGTACAGCAAACTCTTTATTCATGGCAAAGAGCTAACATCTGACCACATTAGTTTTGTCTGCATTTCAAGCAAATAACAATGGTTGCATTGTTTTCCATCCCATTCCAGAGAGGTTATAACAGCTGGATTCACACGCGTTGACCGGATTGTGGGGAAAGAAGCACCAGAAACGCTGCTGTCACGCACTGCGGTATTTACCTTGTAGCGTGTATCTTCTTGCATTGGGTAAAAACAGGCCTTCATTTAAACCTGCAGAGCTGTGCAAATTCAAAGTGCCAGAAAACGTAACAAAATCAAACTTAACACTGACTTAAAAGCCCTTTTTAAGAGAGCGAAATGCCTGTTTAATACAGCATACACCCTGGATCCACTTATCGTATCTGGCTGTAGAGAACGCTGTTCGTCTAACTAGTTCAACACTAGTTTGGTTTCTTGACTAAAGGCAGACTGAGCTACTATTCGCTGTTACTTACTGCTATCCTAGTATTCAGACTTGGTCCCTCCTTCCCTGCTCGACAAGCTGAAGCGGAGCGGAGAAAGTGAAAGAGAGACGGCGGTTAGGTGCAGAAAAAAGCAGAGAAGTAAAACATATGAAAAGGTTGAAAAGCACAAACTAACAGCACAACACATCTTAAGTCCCAATTTATCCTATATGGCCTAAACGTGTGTGTTCCACAGATGTGTGAAGGAGGAAATAAGAGGAGACAGCAGTGTGGATTGAGCAGTGTTTGTAGACAGATGGAACAGACAGTTTTGAGCTCAAGAACGTCCTGAACACTAAATACAAAGAATATATATATATATGTACTTATAGATAGATAGACAGACAGAAACATGTAGAAATGTTTGATTGTTAATGTCAGGAGGGCTGTGTAGTCCAATTCTGACCCAGTTCTCCTGTGCTGTGCTGCTGAGTCAGAGTCAGCAATGCATGATGGGAAAGCTGGTTTGAAGGAAAAGTCGCAGACGAAGAGACGCATAAACACGCAGAGTAGAGCAGAGGCAGTGTGTCCCGTTCCAGTGCGCCGCATCTGTTCATAGCTAAATATATCCAGAGAAACCCTGGCCTACCACTCCCTCCTCTCTGTGCTGAGTGGGCCAAAGAATGGAGGAAGAGAAAAGGAGGCAGGAAGGGGAGGAAAAAAGGTAAAAACCGACAGTAAAAGCTTGAGTGCTCCGAGAAGCATCGGTCTTGAATAATTTGGGAATCCCAGATAAACAGAGATGCTGCTTACGTATTCTGCCAACATCAAACCAGACTAAACATGGGCACATATTCCTGAGAAATACTGGAACACCAAACTCAACATAATCCAGATGGGACGGTCTCTATTCTTATCCGCTGGGTTCGCTTGGAAAGAGTAGGAAAAACACCTCTTTGTGCCATGTTTCCACAAAAAAATGCACACAACGCACCTATTTTTAACATGTCCATTGTGTTATTTTTCCTCCCATGAGTAACACGTGTGGAGACACCGAAGCTAACCCTAACCCAGGCTGAATCCTTCCTGTCGCTGATAGGAAGCATAAAGCTATAATCGGTGAGCGAGCGTGCCATCAGTTCTATCTGGCTGCCTCTGTTAAATGTCACTGCCTGCCTGGCTGTCGCACACAAAGGGCCCCTCTGTCATTACAGTCCACTTTTTCACAGGAGCCCGTGACCACAGGCGGTGAGACAGAGATCCACCTCCCCCTCCTCACTCCCTCCCTCTGGAACGCATCACACCACAGGGATGAGCGTGTCGTCACCAGCCGGCAGTAATGATGAAACCCAGCAAACCTCTAGAAAAGAATTTATCACACAGCACTTGACTTGTGCTAGAAAAGCTTTTGGATGAAGGAGTGGAAAAGCGGAGTAATAACCACTAATTTGTACCTTAAGGGTTGTAATTGAAGGGGTGGCGTGTGATGTTGATGCACACAAACAAACCAGCGGAGCGAAGGAAAGATCAGAGTGAACTCTACTGTGTGGCTGAGGTCTCTTCTATGTTAAACCTAATATTAACCGACACCTACGGAGCACCAGCTCCATAGTATAGTATCCGTTAGATATAAAGGGCTGTGTGTAGGTAAAAAAGCTGCCCCACAGGGAGATTCGTGGAAGGAACCCGTCATGTGACGTTCCTCGGTTTCTTACTCAGTAGAGGCTGCAACTGATCCAAAAATGCCAACTGGGCATGTTTGTGAGAGGATTTAGCTCATATGCCAAAAGGAATAAAAAAGCCTGAACGTGAGAAAACACAAGAAGGAATTACAGGTTTTATCAGGACTGTTGGGGAGCAGAGCGAACACACAACATACTAAGAGTAGGGATCAACAGAGATAAGATTAAAGAGGGTCCTTGGATCTCTGCAGCCAGCCTGGTTATTGATGCTTTTCAGTCGTGCCTCTTTGAAACTAATCATCCTCAATGAGAAGCTCTGTTTTTAGAAAGAAAAAGACTTCCACAGAAAGAAAGAGCATAGAAGTGAAGTATAACACAAAGAAAGAGCCCTAAATGTAGCTCCTTCCTGAACCCACACACTGCTTTTGGGTGATGCAACATGATTGATTTGTTGGGTGAATCCAAGTATGAGTGACAACATAACAGATGGTCCCAAAGCCAGAAGAGTCTGTCCCTTTATGGAATAAAAGAAAAGTGCAAACATGTGCAGATTTCAATCTAAAAAGATACAAAATGGCATTTTTATCAGAATAAAACTGATGTAAAAGTAGTGCAAAGCATGTCAGCTGTCAAAGATCTTCACATTGTGGTCAATGGACAGACTGACCCTTCTGTTTATTAAAGATTCTCCTTCACGGCCGGGTATCATCGAACAAAGAGATGACCGAAACAAGTTGTGATAAGGGAGATAAAGTAAAGATGATGGGGACAGAGAGCAGAGGAAAAATAGGTGGGAGCTCTTGTGAGAGCTGGAGGGGGCAGGGTTCATTTAGCCTTATAAGGAGGTGTCAAGGTGGATATTTATATGTATATAAATGTATATTATCTATGATTAACTGTGGTGTGGGTTAATTGGTGAATGTGGGTGTGTGGGGGGGTCCGTGATGGACTGGCAACCTGTCCAGGGTGAACCCCGCCTCTCACCCAATGACAGCTGGGATAGGCTCCAGCCTCCCTGCGACCCCACATTGGATTAAGCAGGTATAGAAAATGGATGGATGGATATTTGCTGCTTTTCCCTTTCAAATATGACTGTAAAATAAAAATCTCTGGACGGGTAAATCTACAAATGCATGTTTACTGAGTCAATTTGTCTCCAAGTATCCACAATGTTTAAAACAGCCCAATTCAACATGGCCTTCAGAACCAAAATGAGTTGAATCAACAGTTGTTACTTTATTGAAGGCAGCATTTAAGGGAATACAGTTTCATGTGACTGAAAATTATGCCAAATTAGTCACAGTTTACACATATTAAAATGATAAGTTCACTAATTAGACACTAAAGTACAGAAGAGTCCAACAAAAGAAGAACTAGGCCATCAATTTCAATAATACTACTACTAATAATAATGAAGCTACAGTACAGCATATAGTTAACATGTTTACTATTGGAAATAAACAAATAAAACTTCAAATATCACATTTTATTACTATGACATTTCATAAAATACTACAACTCACGGCAGAGGAGGAGGCGAGCCAATTTATGGCAGAGACATCTGAAGCATCCTCGTGTTCAGGCATTTTCAAGGGGAAAGAAAATCACAATAACTAGCTGCTGACGTTAGCGTGGCTCCAGAGCCTCTGGCAACAGGGCGCAATGCACCATTTATTAGGTTGATGTGGAGCACATCGTCTGTAGATGAGTCTGTCGTGCACGAAAAGCTACGGTTGACATTTCAAACAACACCACAATGTGATTATCTCAGGATACCAAGTGGACTGAGTAGTTAGCAGCAATGAGCTACAGGGAACACACTGTGTCCAGGTTGGATGGAGCCTTTCTTTGCATGTTCTCCCCGTGTTTGAGTGGATTCTCTCCGGCTTCCTCCCACCGTCCAAAAACAAGCAAGTTAGTTGGTTAATTGGTGTCTCTAAATTGTCCCTGGGAGTGAGTGTGAGTGTGGTCATTTGTCTCTGTGTGGTCCTGTGATGCACTGGCGACCTGCCAGTACTCTGCCTCTCGCCCAATGACGACTGGGATAAGCTCCAACCCCCCCCACAACCCTAAAATTGGATTAAGCGGGTATAGAAAATGGATGGAAAGCAACATTAATCTCAACAGATAGCAAACTGAAAAGCTGTTGGTTGCATCTGGTCTGAAATAAACAAGATGTTTGATGTTATCTTATCTTTTATGGACCAATAATTAGTTATAATGCAGCAGCAGAGAAGGGTAAGAACACAAAATTAAATAGTTTATGTTTCTGCAGACGCTTTTATCCAAAGCGACTTACAAATGAAGATATAACAGCTTTATAAAAAGCTAACAATAAGCTCCATAGAAGGAACCCAGGAGTCCGACTCTGTCAGAGGGGACAGAGTAGAGATAGGGTGCAGGCATAGAAGGAAGTGCAGAAAGATAAAGAGCAGAGATAGAGGGGGGAGGGACGTACAAGGTAAGTGCTGGGATAGGAGATGCTCTCTGAAGAGCTGGGTTTTCAGGAGCTTGTTGAAGATAGACAGGGACGTCCCTGTTCTGGTAGCGCTCGGTAGGTCATTCCACCATCGTGGGACGACACATGAACAGAGTTTGGATTGTCTTAGGCGTGGTGTAGGAGCTGCTAGACGACAATCCTGGGACCAACGGAGGGACCCAGTTGGGACAGAAGCCTTTGCAAGAGCATTCAAGTAGATGGAGCCGTTCCATTAAGCTCTTTGTAGCTAACATCAGGGACTTGGATCTGATGCAGGCGGCTAAGGGCAGCCAGAGGAGCTCAATGAACAGAGGGGGGGCGTGTTCTTTTAGGCTGATCCAAGACCAGACGCACCGCCGCGTTCTGGACCATCTGCAGAGGTTTCACAGCACAGGCTGGAGACCAGTTAGGAAACCAGTTAGGAGACCAGTTAGGAGACCAGTTAGGAAACCAGTTAGGAAACCAGTTAGGAGACCAGTTAGGAAACCAGTTAGGAGAGCAGTTAGGAGACCAGTTAGGAGAGCAGTTAGGAAACCAGTTAGGAGACCAGTTAGGAGACCAGTTAGGAGACCAGTTAGGAAACCAGTTAGGAAACCAGTTAGGAAACCAGTTAGGAGACCCGTTAGGAAACCAGTTAGGAAACCAGTTAGGAAACCAGTTAGGAGACCAGTTAGGAGAGAAGTTAGGAAACCAGTTAGGAGACCAGTTAGGAGACCAGTTAGGAGACCAGTTAGGAAACCAGTTAGGAGACCAGTTAGGAGACCAGTTAGGAGACCAGTTAGGAAACCAGTTAGGAGACCAGTTAGGAGAGAAGTTAGGAAACCAGTTAGGAGACCAGTTAGGAGAGCAGTTAGGAAACCAGTTAGGAGACCAGTTTTTTAATTTATAAACTGCAAACTTTTCTGAAATTCTTGGTCAAATGTGAGCATTTGCATGTTGCGTGAGTCTTTTTTTATTCTAACTTCATACAAAACATATAGGTTCAGTAATATTTGTTTGTTTCTCGCCAGGATTACTCAACACAGTTGGTGACAGATTTGCAGGTTAATGTCTGAATTATCAGTAATTACTTTTGATGTTGATCCAGTTCAAGCTGGTTAACCAAAAAAGGCAACTTAAAACTTTCAGTTTTAGTTTCTTTTCACTCTTGCTAACATGTTACTGCTAACATGTACCATATAAACTCAGGTGCATCATTTCTATGAGACGCTAAAATGTAAATTAGTCTCTTTTTAAAATTCCCTGGATAACCAAATTTCTGTTTCATTCAAAGTTTAACCTCAGTGACATCATCAGGGTTTTTGGGTTATTTTGTGATATAATCGAGGGTTGGGCGATAAAACGATAACCATAGCTATCGAGGAATAACTTTTCCTCGATGGCGATATGAAACATGATCGATAGATTACATTCGTCCATCTTTTGACACAAAACACGAACAGCCAATGACAGCGAGAGTTGCGCCGCGCTGAACCAATCACGTGGCTGGAATAGAGTCGTGCCAGCAGCTGGTCGTGGCGTGTTTGTTTGTGCTGCTGCAGGCGTATAAAAAAAAAGAAAATGAGTGAAGAAACGACGGAAGACGCAGCCCAAGGCGTAAGGGATGACATCGTTGATGACATCATTGATGACATCATTGATGACATCATTGTAAGAAGGGCACGAAAAGTTCGGTGGTGTGGAGATATTTTGTTTTCTGAAGTCCGACAGTAGTGTGCACTGCGAATTATATCGAGCAATTAACCTGATATCTTCAAATCTCAATTAAGAGTAACATTTAAAATTCATTATAAAATTATATATGATATATATCAATATTGACTGATATAAAAAAAAAGTGACTTTTTTTATCGTCCAAAAAGCTGCTGAGAAGCAGCTTTAAGCTCCAATATTCAATCCAACTTTATTTGTTGAGCACTTTAAAAGAACCACAGTGGACCAAAGTGCTGTACAGGATAAATAAAGGCATAATAGATAAAAGGTTCCCAAGAAATTGCAGCAAAATAAAACAAATAAAAGTAAACGTCTCACGTAGTGTTGAAAGCCAAGGGAAAAAGAAGCGTTTTAAGGAGGTCTGTCTGATTGTTCCAAAGTTTTGGAGCTGCAACTGATCCTCTCTGAGCTTCCTCTGAGTTTCATCTGATCAGCTGACCTGAGAGAGCAGGAGGGTGAAGCAGCTCAGACAGGTGGGGCAGGGCAAGGCCACTGAAGGATTTAAAAACATTGAGTTTAAAATGGATCCTGGAGAGTATGGGCAGCCAGGGAGGGAGGCTAAAATGTGCTCATATTTACATGTGCCAGTTAAAAGACGTGCAGCAGCATTTTGAACCATCTGAAGACGGCCGATGGAGGACGCACTAACCCCCACATAGAGGGCGTTACAGCTGCCTCGCCTGGAAAAAGCTCGATTTAACTACTGACCTGATCTGGCTGTCCAGCTTAGGATCAGAGTCCACTTTAAACCCAGGTTAGTGACGGTGGGTTTGACCACCGGGGCCATAAGGGGGGTCCTGGGGGAGCCAAAAAAAACATCGCTTCTGTCTTTTTACCATTGAAGTTCCAGGCCTTTAACAGAGTGTGTGTCATTCTTTCTGAGAGGCACACAAACCAAAGCTGCAGCACAGCCAAATCCTTCTTTTTTACATCATTTAATCTGTACGAAACATTTCATTCTGCTTTGTCAGTCTCCACGAAAACAAAAGCAGTTTCTGAAGAAAAATTAGCTTCACTGCAATTACAGCGAATCTGTCACGGCAACATAAACTGTTTGAAAAAGCCTGATGTTGTGCGTCGTCAGGGTTACGGATTAAAGGGGATATGCAGCTTTTTATGAGTTTAAAACCAAGCATCGGTGCTGATGTAAATGTAATTTATTTCTACAGCCCTTTACAACAATCCATTTCGGTACCAAAGTGCTTTACAGCAGATAATAAATAAAGAAAAGAATAAGTACAAAACAAGAAAATAACAGTAAACGCAATAAAATAAAATACAGCAAAATTGAATAAGATAATATAAAAGAGTCACCATACTACTGGGTATTAAAAGCCATCTGAAATAAATATGTTTTTAGCCCTGATTTAAAGAGGCCCAGGTCAGAAATAAGATGCATCTCGGGGGGGGAGCTTATTCCAGAGCCTGGGGGCAGCAGCAGAAAAGGCTCGGTCACCCCAGGGTTCGTATTTTGACCTGAACACTTCCAGCTAAAGTTGATTTGTTGACCTCAGAGCTCTGCCAGGGTTACACACAGTAATATGTACTGATAACCGGTAATGGTTCATATAAAGGTATGGCAGGCATAAGCTGCCAAGGCTTTGCTTGTTTCACCACGACTTGGAGGAATTGGAAAGAAAAAGGAAAGTAAAACAGTCTTTAACTTTTAAAACTTCAGCAGTCGGTCACCGTAGTTACCACACACAATACAGACAGCAAAGAGAGGTTTTCTAACAAATGCATCATTTCAAAATTCGACTTTTACACAGTATACATAGAGTTTAAATTGAGCACCGCCTCCTCTCTTTATTTGCAAAATAAAGCAGGGATGGAGCAGATATCTCCACACTTTGCAGGTAATACTCTCAAAAACGTGGAAAATCTCTGGATCGTAACTTTCTCCTTTACTTTTCCACATGTGAAACGATCATTTGCGTATCTCAGTAGTTCCTGATAAATTACCCTTTAATTAGAGGGGAAACCACAGCCCTGTCCTCTGTGTAACCTGCTCACAACAAAGCGCTTCACCTCAGCGTGCGCTCAGCAGCGTGCGCGCTGCCAGCGCCGGACCAACAGCTGCAGCTCAAGGTCACTTCCTCCCTTGGACGGACAGAAACATGCAAACAGGCCCAGCCTTGGTCCAAATACTGTATATCTGCTGTAGCTCTGACAAACTGCAGAAACAGAAATGTGCTTTTTATCGTCTCGTAGCGCTGCCTGCAGAGAGTTTTAAAATAAATCCTTTCAAAAGCAGACATTTTGGTCAGAAAAGGACATTTGTTACTGATTAAACACCCTGAGACTGTATCTCCTTATTGTCAACAGAGATAAACATAAAAGAGTAAAACACTGTTTTCCCTCTGGGAGCTTTAGTAAGATTTGAGTCCTTTTTAGATCAGGTTTAAAACGGCAGAACAGACGATAACAGTGAAAGTTATGTGCTGAAAAGCAACAGCTCAAAGAAAAAAGAAGCTTCTATCATTATCTCCCTTTGACAAAGAGTCTAAATTTACTCCTTCAGATCAGCAGCTGGAAGAAAAACAGCACTTGATTTCACATGCTGATGCATGTTTGGCTGACTGAAGGAAACTGCTGGTTTATAGAAGGCTTCCTATGATCATTTCACCGCGTGGTCGTGACCAGACAGCAAGGCTGCAGAGACGCAAACAGAAAGGGTTTGTAAAGAGCTTAAAATGTGTCCTTCGCCAGTTTAAAATATATCTACTCACAAAGCACGAGGGCTCCTTCGATAAGCAAGATAAGAGCAGCTCTTCACCTGGAACAGGGTCAATCTGGACTCTAATGTGTCCATTCTTTATGTTCAGTCATAGCTGCTGTGTTGTTGTTATTGGCGGCTATCGGGGGGCTTATAGAGGGCTTTCTACACACTCGATGACGTCATCGACGCCCGCCGCTGCAGCACAGCTCATTCACTCCGGTAAGAACGTCCATCTTACTCAAAGTTGTCGTCCACGTGGTCAAAATCTGATAAATATCCTGCCATGTTGCACAAAACTATCAGCAGCAAACTCTGTGTGAAGTTAGCCGACTGTCACAGAGCACGGAGTGAATAAACTGTGCTGCAGGGGGGCGTGTGGATGAAGTGGTCCCAGTAGAGTGCCTGTGTAGAAATCCCTCCGTTAGCTCTCCTATAGCTGCAAGTAGCCACATAACAGCAGCTATGAGCTAACAGAGCTATAGCACACGTTCATTCATTCATTCTTCTTAAAGTATTGGTGAAATAAAGACAGATAATGCCTTATTTAGAGGCTCTAAGCCCCGTTCACTCCGTTATATGGATCTCCAGTTATCTAAATATCTTCCGAAGGATGCCGACTTTCACCAAACTGTTCTCGGTGAGTAGATGAACGTATTTCATGCCAGAAATACGGTCCAGGTTTAAAAATACCGGAGTTCCCTTTTAAACTGAAGCCTTTTTGTTCCTTAAGGCTTAGAAAACTGTTTAGCCCCATCATTACCTTGAGCTCTCTTCACACCTTGGCTGTGGAAACTACTTTTCCCATTAAAAAGTTCTGATCACCTTCATGCAGGATTTTTTCCTTGAAGTGGAAGTTCACCACGATCCCTCCAGGTTGCACAGTTCTCCAGCTAATTGTAGCACTTTAGCTCTTTCATTCGCTTGATGCGGATCAATGATCTCGCCTTTTTTTAGCTGAGTAAAAGTCAAAGTCAAAAGTCAAAGCGAACTTTATTGTCAATCAAGCTTTACAACAGTACATTGCAAGCAGACTGAAACTTCTAACTCCAAATGAGCTCGAGTTAAAGTTGACATACAACTAAGACATTGAGACTTACACTAGAACATAAAGTGCAGTTGATTTCCTTTTCCATGATGATTGTGAAAGGAATGAAAATCTACTCGCTGCGTCGGTTAGTGTCGCTACAACTGTCAGGAGTCTCTTTCAAGGTGTGACAGATGCATCAAACATCAGCATCCTGTTTGCATGAGAAACCTTCGAGGCAGCGGTGGAGGTGTGTGTTTCAGCCACTGATGACACACCATTCTTACCACTGATGTGAGTGACCAAAGTGGGACCAGGGGTGGCTTAATGAGTCGTTTTTGCATCAAATCAGAGATCGATCAGTCTGTGTTTAACACGAAGATGAGTTCCAGCTGCTGAGCTGAAGCAGCAATCACACTGTAAACTTCTTCTCTTTCACACCGAAACCATCTTCAAATATCTTAACAGTGATGAGAATATCAGACGGAGGAGGTCAGTTCCTCCC
This sequence comes from Leuresthes tenuis, assembly GCF_036924035.1. Taxonomy (NCBI): domain Eukaryota; kingdom Metazoa; phylum Chordata; class Actinopteri; order Atheriniformes; family Atherinopsidae; genus Leuresthes; species Leuresthes tenuis. The sequence continues at coordinate 3,413,176 of NW_027325370.1, forward strand.
AAGCTGCTTTGATTTAGATAAGGCCTCATTCCACCTGACAGCAGCTGCAGATATATGACGGGTAATGGAGGCGCTAACGTGGTCACTGGGACACGGATCCTAACACACAATTAGACGTGGCTCATGAGTGTTTGACCCTTCCTCTCCACCTGCTCAAAGTGTCAATCTCCTGGAAGGATTTGACTTTTTAACCTATTTCAGGGTGAAATCTCAGGGAGCAGGATCATGGGAAACATAGGCTGCCGCCTCTGAACCTCAGAGATCAAAGCTTCCTGACTCGAGTCCCCTGTGTACTGTTGAGCTGAGGGAAAACATCGATATGAACAACTATCCCATTGCTGCAAACTGCACCAAGACAGGCTGATGAAACACTGACTAAAACTAATATTAAACAGATTTTCCAGATTTCATCTTGTGGACGCTTAAAATAATGAACAGAACTTCAGTTCACTCCAGTTTTATTCACCATAACCCTTAAAGATGTTAAAATGCATGAGAAATTGAATGCATTTGACAGTTAGCAGCTCATAGCATCAATAAACCCGGTAAAATAAACTCATTAAATCATTTTACGCTACATCATACTGTGCTACGTTGGACTCAGAGGTGCACATAAGCTGCTAATGCACGACCAAAAGATTTGGGGATAGAACCAATCAGGCTCCTGGGGCCCAGTGCGCGGCCCGTGTCTGGGCGGCTGGGGCCTGGCGGGGTCGGTGGGCTGTTGCCCCTGGTTCCCGGGGGGCCTCTGCCCTATGCTAATGGGGGCTCTGTCCGGGGGCTTCCTCTGCAGTCTTCTGGGTGGATGCCTGGTTGTCCCTGCGGTGGGCTTCCTGGGTTCTGTGCTCCGTGGGGTCATGCTGGGGGCCTGGGTCTTGTGGCCCTCTCTGCCTGCTTCTGATTGCTGGGGGGGGGGCTGTGGATTGTGTGTCTCTACACTTATACACTCATAATTAAGCAGGGTTAGCATGTAGGTCCTGTGCCATGTTCATGCACACATTCATCAGCCCAGTAGCATGCTGGCTAAGCAGTTGTTATCCTGTGGTTTCAGCTCATCTATATCCACAGCTGTGTTGTATGCGATTGCCGCTTCTTGTGCTTGTTTTTGTTTGTTTGTGTGTTTGTTGTTTCTCTGCTTGTCTGCTTTCAGGTGCTCCTGGAGGCGCTGGATTTCCCACAGAGGCGGTGGATTGTCGTCTGTTTTGTTTTTACAGGTGTAGCAGCTGGTTGTCTGGCTTTTGTTTCTATTTTTGTTCTGTTTCCTCTTCTTCTTTCCTTATCCCCCGGTCCAATTCGGCTCTATTACATGTTATATATTGTATACATTGTATACCACAATATATACCAATATATACCACATTATACCACAATATACCGCAAAATATACCACAATATATACCAATATATACCGCAATATATACAAATATATACCACAATATACCACAATATACTACAATATATACCACAATATACCGCAATATATACCAATATATACCACATTATACCTCAATATATGCCAATATATACCGCAATATATACAAATATATACCACAATATACCGCAATATATACCAATATATACCACATTATACCACAATATATACCGCAATATATACAAATATATACCACAATATACCACAATATACCGCAATATATACCAATATATACCACATTATACCACAATATACCGCAATATATACCAATATATACCAATATATACCAATATATACCAATATATACCACATTATACCACAATATACCGCAATATATACCAATATATACTGCAATATATACCAATATATACCACATTATACCACAATATATCTCAATATATACCACAATATATACCAATATATACCAATATATACCACACTGTGTCCATACAACACTTTCCAGGATGAATTGCATTATTTCGTTCATTTTAAGCAGAAGAACATGGTGCTCTGCATTAGGTTCCATTAACCTCTACTTCTACATTCCTTCAACACACATAAATATTTGTTTTGATGCTCTCTAACCGTAACTTAAATCCACCAATGTGTCGCTGCTCCCTGTCACTCCTCGCCAAAATGTCCGAGCTGCTCCGCTGGTCATTAAGTAGACAGCCTCAAAGCAGTCAAACCAGGAAGCGCAAACTTTTGTGATGTTGCACATTTCTATGGGTTCTGTTTTGGCGTTTTTTCTGCGTTTTAATGAGTTTGCTTCCTCAACCTCAATCAGTTTAAACGTTGCGTTCAAAAACAGTAATAGCTGTTCCTCTGGCACAACAAAGCAGATGTTACGAGCTGTCTGAATATCAAACACAAAAAGCTGTGAATACTCAACCAATCAGAAAAGTTTGAAATAAGCCCCGCCTCAGAAGACGCCCAGAACTCTGGAGACGTGGAGCGAGCTGAGGAAATGACCCCATAAAAGACACAAGTTCCTGAAAAAGGTTCCTGAAATGCAGCTGAAATAGTTTATTTGTGCCTGGTAACAGATGCAAATAAAAGACTGAGGTTATTTCTTCTATATTCTATATATTGGCTGACTTCATGCCGACTGTATGCTCAGAATATCTACATGGTTCTGGGGCAGATATGACTAACTGGAAACAATGTTCCAGAAAGAATACTTCATGTCAAAACAGCTCCCATCATACCCAGAACTTAAATATCAAGAGATATTTCTGTTTCGCTGTAACTGTCCTTCTCAACCTCAGCTTTCTCTTCATCCACTATCTGCCAGTTCAGTTTTTTTCAGTAAAGCAACAAGAGAAATGCAGACTTTAGAGGCGTTAATTTAACCACTTACAGCACCAAACCTCATTAAATATTAACAGGTCGTGCCCTTCCAGTAGAAATCCTTCACAGCCTCATATACCTTTAACAGAGCTGCTGCAGTGTTTGCTGCAGAGTGAGAACAATATGGGTAAAGATCATTTAAATTGGATTTTTGTGACAGTTGTCACAGGACGGCTGAAGCTGAGCTGTAAGATAACACACTAATATTGCACATTACTGCAGATTAAAACTTTAATACCAGGAAATCAGAGCGTTTTACACACGAATGAACCCTGCAGGGTCAGGTCAGCTACCCAAAGGCTTATGAGCAACCAGGATCTTTTGGAGATTGACAGGCTAGTAGAGGAGGGAAATCCTCTAAGGATACTAAAACCTAACCTTTCCCCTCAGATACACGTGTACTAGGATGTTATATTAAAAACAATTACATGAGCACAGAAAATCCCCTTAGAGAAATCATTTTAACTCTGGCGTTCCACTGCAGCCTCCAAGGTTGATAATGGAGGGGTGTGTGGCTAAATTAAAATGTTTCACACGCTATATGCAATTAGCATCCACAGAAAGGTGCAATTAAGGTGCCTAAAAACCACCACAGAGCCATAAAAGACCAGACTAAAAATAGATGTCTGTGGAAAAAAAGGCCTGTAATGTTCTATAATCAACTCTGAATGCATTACATGGAGCAGGGCCTGACTGCCACTTCATGTCTACGATATTAAATGCCTGCAGTGAGCGTGCATGTGTGCGATTAACCCTCCAGAGACAGACAAATAGCTTATTCTCACATCTCCACATAGGGATATTTTCTGCCGTATCACTTATTTCAGACAAACATGCAGCAAGCAGGCAGTGAAACAATCAACAGCACAGAGAGGAGGAGAGACAAGGCAGATAAGGTGGATTTAGTGATGGACTGTCAGTTATACAGCAAACCTTCCTTCATGCTCCCATTTAGCCCAAATCCATGTTAGACATCTTTGAAAATGTTAATATTTCACATAAAATAGAGCACAAATCTCTACATTTAGATAATTTCTGCCTTCAGTAGACAGACAGAATCACTTCATATCACACTTATACTCAGAAAGAATAAGGCTCATAAGGCTCACTCTTATTGACTTCAACAGTCAGGAAGCAAAGCACAGAATCAGTTCAGTCTTATCATTTAGCGTAGATATTTCTCCCTGAACATCTGCTTTTGTTGCACAGTTATGATTCAGATTGTAACGGGTTAGTTTGCAACTAGTAACGAAAAGTAAAGTGATTTTTGACACGTTAAACAGTTGATTTATTTATTATGAGACAGAATGAACTTTGTGTTGTGATGTGGAGGAACCTACAGAAGTTCATTTACTTTCTTTTATCGCGTGCAGCATTCCTTCCAAGCTGAAATTGATTCCCTTTTTCTGTACGGTAACATTTGGTAACTGCAGCAGAGAGACTGAAGCCTCACTACAGTTTCCACAGACACACACTCCTGGTTAATATTAACCTGTACAGGCCCGTTTATCTAGTTCAACTCCACTCAGTCTCTTGTTGTATTCTAAAAATTCCAGTAAAAAACATAAGAAAATAATGAAATACTGATGTTCTGTGAATGATAGGAATGTTGCAAATGCAATAAGGAGTTAGTTCAGTTTTTTTTAGCCTTATTTAAACGAGAATGTGGAGCTGTAAAGTTTCTAAGGTGGCACCAAAAGGGCAAAGTCTAGATTTTAATTACAGGACTTGCTGGAGTGGAACTCACAGCCAGTGAAACGGTTCACTTTATAACGCAGTCAGCCACCCCACCTTCTCTGTCTTCTGCTCACAGTTTAGCTCAAATAAACATTTCAGAAACACAATTAATTCAATTCATGTTTCAATATCAATCAGGATAATTGTCTTTAGGATTTTTGCTGTTTAATTGATATTTCATTTCAAATCAAAGCCGACAACGAACGCTTGGTCCTGGTTGCCCCTCTGGCTTAGAGTCTATCTTGACCTAATTATTACAAAACCTGAGGCAAAGTCTATGAATTACGCTGCCGACTGTTGGAGCTTAAATGACACAAGCTGCTCGTGTTTGGTGTTCCAGTCCTTTTGCTGCTGTGCTCACATTGTTAGCCATTTACAAGGTAAACCTTTGAAAAAGTATATGCACACTGGGAAGAAAACACTGGGAACTCCACAACAAACGCTCATCAAATTCTTACTCTGGGCACAGAATGGCATCTGAAAACATGAGAAGGATAGTGGCTGAGAGAGGGAAGGAAAAAGTCGTAGGGCTCTTTAAAGAGAATTTCAGGGGCCGAATGACACGAAATCAGCTATATTTAATCAAGACCTACATACTCTGCATATTTGGGAAAATGCAAAGGACTCTGGGACAAGCTGGTCACAGAGGAGATCTCTGTCTGCAAAGCCCTCCAGATGTGTGTGTTTCTTAAACTCGCACCGTACACACAATCTCATTCACCTTTTCTTTAAAAAAAGATCTGAAGTATGACTGTCCATATGTTCTCCATTAAAGGGGAACTCCGGTGTTTTTAAACCTTATTTCTGGCATGAAATACGTTCATCTGCTCACTGAGAACAGTTTGGTGAAAGTCGGCGTCCTTCGGAAGATATTTAGATAACTGGAGCTCCATATAACTGAGTGAACGGGGCTTAGAGGATGCAGCCTCTAAATAAGGCATTATCTGTCTTTATTTCACCAATACTTTAAGAAGAATGAATGAACGAACGTGTGCTATAGCTCTGTTAGCTCATAGCTGCTGTTATGTGGCTACTTGCAGCTATAGGAGAGCTAACGGAGGGATTTCTACACAGGCACTCTACTGGGACCACTTCATCCACACGTCCCCCTGCAGCACAGGCTTAGAGGATGCAGCCTCTAAATAAGGCATCATCTGTCTCATTTAGAGGCTTTTAAATACCTATCGCTAGCACACAAACATGGGTGTAAATGCTTTTTTTCCCCCCTGAACCGTGCCTTTAACATGGCTGGTTAAAAAAAAAAGAAAAAGACAGTAGCCTACCAGGAAAAGTCCCTGATCAAGGCGATCAATCATCATTCATCTTCCTCCTGCGTACTAAAACCATCAAAGTCATCTTCTTCAGTGTCTGAATTGAACAGCCTCAGAACTTCATCATTCATTGCATCATCTTTGTTTGTTTTTCATGTTCAGGATGAGCACAAATGACCGATTTACAACAATTTAGCAGTGTAAGTGTGTTTGATTTATTGTACAGTTTCATTGGACCGCTGTGAACTATTCGTTCATTTTATTGGTTTAATGTTATGAGGCAAAATGTTTTTGGCGGCATGAAAAAAAGGAAAAATATGTATATTAGCTGCACCATATTATAGGCCACTGTGCTCAAAGCCTGGGAAAAAGTAGCAGCTTACAGTCTGGAATTTACGGTAATGGGAATATGAAAACTTCAGCCTCATTGCACTGTCACCAGCCATCTTAATGCCTCCCAGTGATGGTTTTCAAATAGCACACAGGTCTAATTCTGCTGGAGTTCAGCTCCAGCTCATACCACGACTGTGTCCAGAAAGAGGCAGCAAGGAAAGAAATATCAGCAGAATTAATTCTGTAAGTAAGCAGCAAAAGAGCAGAGACATTAATGTACGCTACAGAGAGCAGAGCTGACACCTTTCAGTTCTTTAAACCTACTTTATGTTGATGTGATACTGAAATCCATGCTGGTCCTCACAGCCATCGCCTGTTGCAGTTCAGCAGGTATCATTACTGTCTGCTTACACAAAACATGATGCTGCAGCCAAGCTGATCAGAAGCCAATCACGCAGTGCGGTTTGCAGTGAAACAGAAACAGATCAGTGTCCAGCACATAGACACACGTTTCCCTCAGTTAAACGCAGATGTTTCTTGCTTTGCCTACACTTAGAGTGAAGTGTTGAGTCGCTAATCTCTGGACATTCCCATCTTTAAGGAGTGATGATGAAAGTCGGATTGAAAAATGTAAAAAAAAACAAAGGAAAAGGGGTAAAAAGCCTAGTTTGTTTCATCAGGGTGGTCCAGAGAACGCCCCACTTCTCTGGAATGCCTGGCATGCAGCAGGCTGGCCTGGTTCCCTCTCTGGGTTCAGCTGAAGGCAAGATCTAAAAAGACCAAGGGTCAGCTGTCCCGAGATCAGACAGACACCTGGCTGAAACCCACCCATGACCAGACTGCCATAAACCCCCCCGACCCCTTAGGTGCGGACAGGTTTAAGGATTACTTAAAGCTCAACTCTCGTGACCCATTTCATTTCTGTATTTTAGTCATGTTACCTGCCACAGAAACCTTTTCGGGAGACAATGATGAAAAACCTTTCGCCTGTAATCTGGCTTTGGCTGATAACAGAGAAGAGCCACCCTGACGGGTCACGGTCTTAACATGTTTGACGGTACTCCCTCTTTGGACTTTAACCAGACAGTTACACAGCGTCATAAAACTGAAGAACAGCTAAAACCTCTTAATCAGAACTGACACCAGCCCACAGGAGTAAAATAACAACATGTTGCCCATCGGTTGGCTGAATTTATATCTAATGTTCACAGGAAAAGTCTTTCCAGCTGAATGAGGCAGTGTGTTTTAAGGCCAAAATCTTGCATGAGCTGACAGGTTCACATTCATTCTCTTGTTCAAGCAACAAGGGGATGATTTGTTTTGCAATCTGGCAACCTGCAATCTGGCAACCTGCAATCTGGCAACTGATTTGGCCTTTTTATCAACACTGTCAGCAGCTGTAACTGCATCACTGGGTGTCATCATGGTAGCAATTACTTAAATGTGCTGAATATGCGGCTCTGCTTGTTGAGGACTGAGGACGTTTTTAACATACTGACAGGATGCACATATTTTTTAAATGATCCTATCCATTTCCTAAGTCGATCCTGAATAAAAATCCATAAATTCACGTAGAAATGATAGAAAATTAGAGGAGCTCAATGAGCACAAACCACTGACCCAAACACTCAAAATTAAGCAACTGATTGGGATAGTTTTCGTAGTTTTTGCATATTGTTGTTGATCAGAAAACAAGCAGCACAGCAAAGAATAAAAACTACAGAAAACAGCCCAAACAAGCTCAGAAGTTACCTTTGCTTCATCACTCTTTAACTCAAAGTTCATGTATTATTAATGCATCTGTTGTTCCGCATTGCTTTTAGCTAATTTGGTATAAATTTCCAATCAAGCTGGGTATGCCGTAAACAGTGTGACCATGTGTTTCCATGGTTACGAAGCAGCTCCACCCCACACTCCCTACATCCACCCCAAAAGACCAAGATATAGCGTTAGAAACAGCAACGCAACAGCAAGGCATCGACGGCAATCTTTTAAGCACGAGCTACGTTTGTAGGCAGCGATGTGCGTAACTTAACCTCTAACAGCGTAACATTTGCTCTTATATCCCACAAAGGCTCCATAAGGGGAGGTGAGGGGCTCTAATGTTCCCCACAGGAACAGAAAAACTTCCTTCAGGTGGTTTTCTGTCTGAGTTGCACCCCAACACACCTGTGGGTGATACTGTTTCCAGCTGCGATACTGAGCTGATGTGGCCTCGCGTAATATGACCCGCGGCGTTTTGGAGAGACAGGGAGAGCGATCTGATCTGAGCCGTTACCGGGTCTGGGACAGCGTGGATTGCTGCACGGGAGCCCCACAGACACAATAGAAGTCTTGTGAGCCACTCACATAATCGAAGAATAATCCCCCCTCCTTTAATTACACTGAGAATCTGCTGACTTATACAAGAAAGTAACGACAGATGGACCGGGATATCCTTTCTGGCAAAGCTTAGAGCTTTGCAGCTTGCTTTAGAAACCAAGTGTCAAATAGAATTAACGAATAATTAGAAACAATTTGTGGATGTTAAAAAATTCAGATGGTTAAAGTAAAGTAAAAAAAAAAAAGGCCTGTCCTGCAGCCAAACAACAGCAGCAGTGCTGAGCTCGTGTCCCAGGGGGTGAGACTTCACTTACAAAGGTCAAATATTCACTGTGGAGCCACTTATGGACAAACAGTCCGAACAAAAAGATGCTTCTCTGACACTAAACAACACTTACATAACACAGTTAATGATTTCCCCAGAGAGGAGGCGCAGCCAGCTTTCCAAACATTGTGTAATGTACCTGAGTGTGTGCAGAATGACTTGAAACTTGGACTTCTTTCACTGTTCAGCTTGGCACAGAGTGGCATGCAGATTTGGGCTCATTGGGGTGGACAACACGCACCTAAAACCCAGGCAGCGTTTACTCAGATAACAGCTGCTGTTCAGAAGAGGCGTGAAGGATGTGAAGGATCCGATGCGTAATTAGATCAAAACAGACAAACTTAGAGTGGTGATAATGGACTGATTTACACATTAAACCTAATGTGTTGTGCAAAGGCTGTCGGGAAAAAAGACATTTGTAGATGAGTCCTGGCGCTGTAAAAAGTGACTTTTTTCCATTTGCAGAGGGAATCAGAAGAATATACTGTCCAAGCCTGAGAAAGGGCACATAACGTGCACCACAGCGTGCACAGAAAGGCAGAAAAGTGCTCCAGATCTTTGGGATATGGTAAATTATCAGAACACTAATGTGTAGAGTAGGTAGCCTAATCCGTCTGACCCAGAGTGGCTTTGGCTATGTTGGACAAATGAGGGCAGGAAGACTGTCAGGGCGGCTTCATGTCAAAGCCCGAGGACTCCAGGCTGCTGTGGAGGGAGGATGAGCAGCAGCCCTCCTCTGCCCTACTTCATCCACATCCCCGTTTTAACATTGTGTACCCGCTCCTAATGGGCCACATGACAATAAGAAGACCATTTCACTGGGATTTCTTATGCACGTGAGCGCTCAAGACACACAGGACTTTAGTTCCCAAAGACTTACCTTGACGAACAGTTTTTAACCTCACGGGACCTTTGCAGCAGTTGACCACATTATAAATGTCATACAGGGGTAATCCAGACACGGAGAGCCCCTCCACCTCCAGCAGCAGTTCCCCCTCACACAGTTTGCCGGACTGGTAAACCACAGCATCCTCCCTTATGTGCCCGATGTAAGGAAACTCTCCTTTCTCCGCTCCGCCGCGCAGCTCCACGTTCAGCTCCCCGCGCGCGTCTCGGATAATCGCGCTCTCGTTCAATTTGGTGATCCAATGGTTCTTCTTTTGGATGACTTTTGACATGGTTGTTAAGGTCCAAGCGACGCTCGTTAGTTCCGAGGAGTGGTGTAAGACTCAGCAGATTCATAGCACTGACGCTGCCCCAAGCAGAAAACTTCAGGATGTCTGGGTGCAAGTTGGAGCATTATTGCCCTTCTCTCTCGAGCCAAGGCATGCCCCTCACAGTGCATGAATTTATCCTAGTGCATCACAATCCAGACCGTGGCCGCTTCTGTTGTTGTTTCCGCATGTTTAACAACTGCCCACGCGCTGATTCCTCGTAATGGGATCTAATCCACTCCACAAATGCTCCTTCTGGACTAATTTCAGAGTTCTGCCGCTTCCCTTGGAGCAGCCTATCTCTCTTTTTAAACTTGAGCTTCACACACAACCTGCGGCGCCTTTAAGCAGGTAACACGGCAAGTTCACTCTGTTTGCCCCTGGACTGGAGATGGAGAGACCGTAGGAGGGGGGCGCATGCGTCCCGCTCCAACTCCGCGGGGAAAAGTCCAACTCGACCCCACACCTACCGGGTCCTAAAGCTCCTCCCCGCCTGCCGTCCAGCGCCCGTTTCCGAACGGATTACAGCGATTTGAGCGTCTAATCCCGGGACCTCCAGCAGCTTGTTGTCCTTTTTCACAAATAATGGAAACACGCAGCAGGGACCGAGCGTTTCAGGGCACTTAAAAAAAAAAAAAAAGAAATTATAACACCCAACAACGTAAAATTTTGTGAAAATTGTTCATATTTCTTATTCTAATCCTTTTGGTTTTGATGTCTTTATCAGGGAACTCTTTAATATGGGTGTAACAAACCTGTGTAGTTAACTAAATGGTGGGAAATGACCAGATTTCCACGTTAGTTTGATGTATCATTGTGACATAAGTAAAATATTTTTAATATTTATATAAGTAGCTACTTTATACATGAATTTAGTCAAATTAATGAACTATTTATTAGTACATCAACTCTTATTTGGTTGATTCATTGAAAGTGCGAAGCTAAACTAGGTTTAAATGTTTTATCAGGTTTATATGGCTGCTGCAAGACATTCATTAGAACATTTGTAGATTGGGTGATACCTTAAATGATCATTTAAGAGGAGATTTATTTTCGTAAGGTCATATTTCGTAAGCGTATTTCCTTATTTTGCATTGTTCATTATTTTGAGTCCACATAATTTAACTAATTGTTTCTACATTTATAAATATTTTATTCTGCTGTTTAAGTGTCATCTGGAACTATATAATGTGTCGCACTTTACATCCAGGTAACGTGAGTGATGATTAAGATTGGCGGAGTGATATGTAAAAAGGTCGGTGTTCAGTGTGGGCCTACGTTGGGTGTCTGGCCGAAGTTGTCCTCGTGCTCTTACTTTACCCGCAGCCCTCCGACAGTTTATGTCAATAATTAAAGCATCCCAAACCCAGTCTTACAATAATAACAATGACAGCCATTCTTTGAGTCTTTTTAGTAGGCTAGCACCAGTAAAAGGTGTTGCCTGGTCCGCTTTCCATGGACACTTTAAAGATCTACTTGGGAGTTGGCACCAAAAGCTGTAACTTCATAAATATCCCTGAAACAGATTCACGGGCAAGCTAGAGTGTGACCTCCGTCATCTTCGTGGAAACAGTTTCCACCGAAGTAGAGCGGAATGGATCAAAGTGAGGGAATCACCCAGAGGGAGACACAAAGGGCGAATCACACCTGTGCCTTTCACAAAAGGCTACACACACGCACAGTCCTGCACGAGCTCATTGTCTCGTCATCTTTAACACAGAAAGTGTGTTTCTCAGTTCATATTCAGTTGTCCAAACTGCTGCTTATTGCAAGCAATGACTGTCCAGCGTTTGACTTCACTGTGAAAGTAGGTTATGTTGTTCTTAGTTTCTGAAAGATTCCCATTTTAAACATCATTTGTGTTCTTTCTTCTTCTTCTTCTCCTTTTTTTTGTTTTGTTTTTTTCTTTTTGTGACCAAACCAAATCTGTTCAGAGACAAATTTGGCAGACAATATGCACAATTGCATTATCCACAGCAGTGCAAATAAGTGGGGCTCTGCCAGTTTGGACCGAACAAGGAGGGATCAGGTGAGAAACACATGCTGCAAAGGAACACAGGCTCTCTGTGTTTCCTGCCTTTCCTAATAAAGTACAGTAACTGGCACTCTACCATTGTGAGGGCAGTGGCCTGGATAGCAGCGGATGAAAGGCAGCTTTCCATCCCATTTCATCTCAGTGTTTAGAGCAGAGACTTTTCCCTTTTTCCCTCCGTCTTCGTGTCACACAGAAAGTATTTCTGTCAAACCACCAGAGTTTGATCATCATCCCTTTGATCTTCTGGTCTACATTAAGTTGGTGAATATATATTATTGCATGTGTTATATAAATTGCACGCTTGAAGGATTATGGCGAACATAACGTGCACAACGCTGAGTGTTGCAAAGTGGGCTCTGTCTGGCAGTCACATGTCACATGACATTCTCAGCGGGGAAAACTGATGGCTGCAGGCCACTGAACATGACACCAATCCAGGGCAATGATGTGCTTTCACTGGTGAGATAGAGACTGTTTACAAGACCTTTGAACAAATAACTGTCCCAAAACAAATTACAGACATCTGTCTGGCTTCATCTTTAAGGGTGCAGTGTTCCCAACTAATGAGTTCACTGTATTCAGCCGCTTTTGTAATGGTTAGCAACTATTTGCTCAAATGCTAACATATTATAAAACCAGGGTCAAGTCATCAGTTTCAGTTTGTTCATGCAAAATATAACAAAGTTGCTTTTTGTGCCGTTGATTTTGAGAGCAACAGGAGAAGTTTTGCCTCCGGGACCCACAATCGAGTGGAAATCCAAACAGTAATTATCTTTGTTCACATTACATTTAGACTGTAGCTGTTTAATAATTCACACCATTGATGCACAGGAATGCTTAAGCTGAATTTAGCTATGAATCAATAGAGATGCATTTTTTCACAAAGCTTTAAAAAAAAAAACATCAACCTCAGGCTTCAAAAAGATTCAAAAGATGTGCCAGACATGAAACACCTGAGACGATGATAAACAGAGAAGAAAATCTATGACATTCTCCCATTTAAATTGATTTGAAATCCTTTACAAAGTACAGCATAAAAACCTTGTGCACATACACATCCCCGAGTTCTTGAAACTGATTGGATAGCAGAGCTAGCATGGGGAGTAAATTAGCCTAGCTTCACTTTTATAAAAAGATGTGACTTTTACAGAAAGGCCAAAATTATAAAAAAAAAAGGATGAAAATTCAACAATTCATGGGACCGAATTTGTACAAAGCCGTGTAATGTGCTCTCGTATTCTGACAGTCGCTTAAGAAATTTGGAATCAAACCAATGACTTGTTTGAAGCGAATAAACTCAGCTCCAAATTGTCCTAGCTGGGCACGAACCTCAAAGAGGAAAGAACAGCTGAGGTGGACACCCACCAGAGGAAAACAGAGCTACTCTTCAGGAATTACTTAATTCTCCAGGAAATATCTGTGATATATGTGAGTTAACGCCTTTTCCAAGTCAGACCAGAACGAGCCCCTGGTTCAGACGTGATCCTTGTTTACACTTTCCCCGAATGTGCTTCAATCCTGGAGGATTTCCGTTCAGCTTCTCTTAATCTCATCACCTAACTGCAGATCAGAAATGACCGAGCGAGCCGGGCTACTCTACTTGGAATCGGTCAAGATTACAAAACTAAACAGATTACCGTATTTTCCGCACCATAAGGCGCTCCTAAAAGCCTTAAATTCTCACAAAAAACGGCCATTTAATCCGGTGCGCCTTATGTGTGCACCGGATTCCAAAATCTGTCACAGATATACCGCCATTTTGAACTTACCGCAGGGAGCGCCGAGCATTCATCGGGGCATTAAGCCCCCTCCGCATCACTCACCGCTCTCCCTTGGCGTCGCTCACCGCCACGTTCACTTTAGCCGCGCCTCTTCGCTCTCTTACATTGGAAAAGAATAACATCTGGCCACTTCTGTCGCTATCTTTGAGTTCGGTGTGAATCCAGGCGGATCCCAGCCATTCACTCTGAATGGGGCGCAGATTGTATGGAGCTGTACTTAGCGATTGAATCATGTCATCATCAATGCTTCTGCCCATATCCCAGTGAGCCTGTTCTTCAGTCTGAGATGGGTGATGCAGACCGATGTGCAGTTTATAAGTTTATAAAGTTAAAAAAGACAGACGATGTTGTCCTTGACCATCGGACCATTTCCCGCTCACACAGGGACGTAATACATGCACTACTGTGCTGGCAGCGATAAACCAATCAGAGAACATTAGGTAATAGTAAGCCTTATAATCAGATGTGCCTTATGTATGGGTTAAATACAGAAATGGACCCCATATTTGATGGTACGCCTTATAATCAGGTGAGTCTTATAATCAGGTGAGTCTTATAATTAGGTGAGTCTTATAGTGCGCAAAATACGGTATTTATCCAGGAGTTGTCCAGATAGCAGGTACAATCAGGCCTTTTCTCCCTGCTGTAAACGCAGAGAAGTGGGTTCTCAGATGGCTTTCAGACCAAGATAATCATCAATATGTGTTTATATTTATGCATTTAGCAGACGCTTTTATCCAAAGCGACTTACAGGTAGGCAGGTAGGGTAAGGGGGTCTTGCCTAAGGACCCCTACTGGAGGTAATACCTTTCATACAGGGGATTTGAACTCAGGTGGCAATCATACCACTACACTATCCAGTCCCTATCCAGTCCCTATCAAGACAGAGACAAAGACTGGGTACAAAGACAATTTCCACAGTATGTTAACACTCTGTCAACATTATACCACAAACTTTCCCTTCTTTGCTCATGTTGTGCACAGCTGGATTCTCATGACACTCACAGTCAGGAGAGTTGCTAAATTCCTTTAAGCTGAACTCCTTTCAGCGTGTAACCAGGTAAACAGTAACACACTGTTTCCCAAACTACTTTGTGAAGACAAATAAGGCGAAACTAGCTTTGAAAGGAACATGAAAGTAAATATCAGGAATACGATGGACAGCAGTTAAACATCAACCAGAGAGTCAAACATTGTATTGATCTGTCGCGGCTGTCATACTGAAAACTTTATCACAGTTTTTTCAGTGGGGATGACAAAGAGACCACTTGAAACAGCTTGAGCAACATAATCACTGAACACCGTAAGAAAATTCTCTTTTACCACTTGTAATTTATTAATCGCCCCTCCTAATGTTACACATGCAGTACAAACACGGGTTCCTTTCAAGCAGTTGTGGTGTGACTGACTCAAACACTTGTCCACTACAGGAATTGTTTGGCCACTAAAGCAGTGCAAACAAAGGACTCCTGACAAATTATAAAGAGTTATTTACAATATATTTGAATATGTTGTCAATACTTATGGGTTAAGGTTAAATATTTTCATAATTCTATTTGAGATCAAGAGTCTGTTACATAAAAAAACAACTAAGAGTAGCTGCCAGCTGTTATTAGGGAAGAAATAGTTCAGATTTGATAGCAATACCCATGTTAAAGTAATTCTTATGTATTAGAAAGTCCATCCATCCATTGTCTATACCTTCTTAATCCATTTCAGGGCCCTGGGAGGGCTGGAGCCTGTCCAGAGTGCCACTGGGCAAGAGGTGAGTTATACCCTGGACAGGTTGCCAATCCATCACAGGGCCAACACAGAGACAAATGGGACCAACAACCAACACACTAAGTCTGAGGGACAATTTAGGTTCACCAGTTACCTGAAGGTGGGAGGAAACCTCAGTACCCGGAGTGAACCCGGGTAGAATGTGCAAACTCTGCACTGAAAGGCCCCCGCTGGTGCTTGGAAACATCTGCACTATTATAACACTCAGCAGACATAGAGTAAGGTGAAGGATTCTGAGTTTATTAATAAAATTCCTGCATTCAAAACCCTGGTAAAGTAGAAGCCTATTTCATTGCAAAGTGTAACTAATGTATCCATAAATGCAGGCTATGGCTCTGTGGCCAAATGCTGCTGTCAGTGTAACCAGGAACCTTCTTGCTGTGAGACGACAGTGCTTCGGACTGTATGTACTGCAAGAGTTCCCTTTGTGAAGAGCCAAGGCAGGTTAGAGGGCTGCAGATGTTTCATGGATGGACATGTGCAGAACCAGGGAGGTAGAGCGTTAACAGTCACCAGCAGCACCTGCAGTTTTACAATCAGACAGCTGGGATTAACGGAGGCAAGGCTGCCACAGTTTATCATGACTTACTCTGTTTCTTTGCCACTACAAAGTGCTACAGTGGCCAAGACCTGAGGTAATTACAGCAGGACTCACATGTGGGTGTAAGTTTCCCAATTAGACAATGTTAAAAACGTCCTCGGCTCGAGTGGAAGTTAGATAGTTGATATCTGCAGTGTTTGTTTTTATGATTTCCCAATTAAGCAGTGTGTAAGCAGCACTTAAAACAAGCCGTCTGCCTCATTAGTACGGTTCATCTAAGCTAGTCTGAGATCTGTCAGTGAGCGTCCTCAGCAGACACCGGTGTCTCCGAACAGAGAGCTTTGGAACACCTCCACACCTGGTCCTTGTGTTTATTCATGTGTGGCTGAGCTGTAACAAACATAGTTTACTAAAAGACTTTAAGAACGTGGCTGGAAGCGCGATAAGGAACATTTTAGCTAAATCCAGTGCCTCCAATCGGCCAACTTTTAATGACAGTCTTTGGTTGGGTTTGATTTCAGTACATTAAACCAGTGCTGAGATATGATAAGATAGTTAGCTTCACTGCTAACTCTTGTAAAAGGTATCAACTGACATGCAAGCTAATATGTCTCAGCCTTGGGTCATATTACCTGACACTAAACCTGCTAAACTAAGATGCTTTGCATCCTCTTTCTTCCTGTGTCCAGAAAAGCATTCCTGTTCTGCAATCCGCCTCAAATGCACCTGCACAAGAAACTAAAAGCACGGAGAAGGAAGAAACTCATAGCGAGGAAACACTCGTATATCTCAGTGAGAGACTGAAGTGGTGTTAAATGTGAACGTTGCTTTAGACTGAAACAAAGGCTCGAACCCTAACCCATTTATTGTTTCTGACTGTTTCTGCTTTCCTCTCCTTATATTTCTCCTTTGCATTTATTTCTCACTGTAATGTTATACATAAGCTTTGATAAAGAACATCAACTTATTGCTGCTGTGGAGTCCAGCAGTGTAAGCGATGGTCAGAGCGATGCCTCCCAGTGCATGTGATGGAGATTATTGCAACTCTCTTGAACAGCTGGTGAGTGGACTTTAGGCAGATTTATTTATTTCCCTCATCAAAAAACAATGCCCACATGATTTGACTTTGCATGGCACTGTTTTGTCCTTCTCTTTTGTCCAGCCTTTCGAAGAAGGCCACATATCGGGTGAAATGTAAAGCTGTGTTTTGATCTGTGGGAAGTCATTCATCCAGTGCCAGACTACCCAAGAAGCTTTGGAAATAACTAGAAGCTGTGAAATGAAAAAAGCGTACCGATGGCAAAATAAAGTCGATGGCTATTTGGAATTCAGAGAAACATCTGTGGGGCATGAAGTCATGAGAAACAGATGTGTGTACATCTGAGAAAGATCAGATGGCAGGCGCTTTTGTTGAATAAAACACTTACAAGTTGAATCTCCATATTCCAGATGTCTCCCAGCATACAGGGTTCAACTCTTCTCTTCCAGAGTAACCCGCGGCAGAGAGCTGCACTTCAGTTTGAATCTGCTCATTTTTTCCTCTTCGACATTTACATGAACAAGCAACATTTTACAGAGAAGACAGAGGACAGCGTGGGGAGATGAAGAAGTAAAGGCAGATGGGGATGACAAAATGACAGAGAATGTGTTTGTGTCAACCACTCATTTAAAATCAGAGCATCGGTCACACATAAGGAGAGTTGGGATGAGGGAGAAGATGACAAAACCAACAGGAGATTCACGCAGCGGAGGTTGTGCTCTGGTTATTCACCCCCCCACCTCCCTTACATAAGAGATGCACGCTTGGCTGCAGGCGCAGAAAACAAGGTCTGTCCCCATGCACTGAACCTTCCCCTTCACTGGATCTTAAGCATGCAGTGCACAAGAAAAGCAGACAGTGAGCAATATTGAATTATTCAGGCAAAGAGAACATTGTGACAGCAGCTCAAACCTCAAACTGGCCCGTGTTGTCTTTTGCCTGGTAAACTTAGCAAAGAGATTTTAAAAATGCAAATTGGTAAATTGGTGACTCGTGTAAATTCCCAGCGTTCCCAGTGGAGTATCCATGTGCTGCTTGTCTTTTTTTTACAGCTCATGTGTGAACACCTGCAATAAACTCTCTAGTTTGAGCTGTTTCACTGAAAACTGTGATACTATCTATTGACAATGACTCCAAATGACTCCTTCTGAGTAGAAGATGTCAGTCATGAAGAATCATTTGCTTATTCTGTGGTTTCCCTTCAGGATCACCATCTAATTTGGTTCACTCCCACGGTCCTCGCACTATAATTTTAGGAGTTACCAAATAGGTTCTGTGCAACAGAGACAAACATCTTGGCTGCATGCAGCATTTAGCAACATAAGAGACAAATCCATGAGCTTCAGATCTTTACATCACTGCTCTCACATTGTAGGTAGCAGGGGAATTTTCTGTTTTAATGCAAAAGGTGTCCTGTGTCACAGCTCTGTCTTATGGAATATCTTCAAATGGTCTTAAAAGCTCAGTCAAGCAGAAGGACAGGAATTCTTCTTCTTCTTTTTAAACTTTCTTCTCCCATTCTTAACCGATGGAGCACGATTGTTCGCCCTAATAAACCAGAACATGCATCAATTAAACATGTACAACACCATAGCTATAGATAGGCCGTGCAGGCTGTTTCACACAGAAACATTTTTAATGTCCAACCAAGTGATTGTTAATGCTTATAAGGACTAAACTTAAAGGGTTAAAGGGTTCGTGTTCAGGTGCTTAGTTATTTTGTTTGTTGTTTGAAATGTATAAGAGGCAAACTGAGGGATATTGCATGGCATTCTTAGCTGTGGGATCATTTCAACCAATCTGACATGAAAAAAGTGTAAAGTGGGCATTTTGGCCTCTTTACATGAAGCAGTTCTGCCTTCTTTGCACAGGAAAGACTGTAAAAGATGTGTCCAAGACCACAAATCAGCAGACATCATGTACTGACAGTGACAGTTGGCCATGAGGTTATGCTTCGTGGGATTAGGCATCAACTTGAGTACACTGCATGTTTTGACACCTTTCAATCAAAGCAAGCATTAATACTTATAGCGGTTTGTGCCAGGAATACTCCCCAAACACCTTCCATTTCTGGAAATCCTCTAACCCAGTCATCTACCTGCCTCCCCAAAGTCCCACAGATATTTAGCTTCAATAACTGGCTATTCCAGTTGCTGCTTAATAGATCTCCTCCCTTCATAATTGTATAAAGGCAATCTGTGTGATTCCTATGTGCCTGGAATGATAGAAATGTCGGCTCCAGGGCTAAATAGATATTTATACCCACTATTTCCCCAGACAACTCAGGACAGTGTGTGGAGTCTTTTGATTGCTGCTGTCTGTGGAAATATTAGATTTAAACAAAGTCTTTGCCAAGCTAAACATTTAGTCTTTCTGGGAAAAGAGTAGACAGTAGTGTTGTCGCAAAGATACTGTTGATGATTAAACTTAAAGGTTAATGGAAAATTCCCTTACTGATGAAGTTTCCATTAGATTAAATTCATCCATCCATCCATTTTCTACACCTTCCTAATCCAACTGGGGGGGGGGGGGGGGGGGGGGGGGTTGGAGCCTATCCCAGCTGTCAGGATACACCCTGAACAGGTCACCAGTTCATCACAGGGCTCCAGGGAGACAAATGAGGCAAACAACCAGCCTGTTAGGGTCAATTTAGAGTCACCAGTTAACCTGACATGCATGCTTTTCAATTAATTTCACTTCAGTTCAATTCAATATTTGTGTATTGACAAAGTCACAATGTAACATACTGAGAAAAGAAAGAGGAGACCACAGTAAAGTAGTAAGAGAAAACTCTAAATTCATTTTCTTTGGTGCTTTGAAACATGACTCCAGGTTAATGACGATGTTGCTCAAATTCATGAGATTAAGGTTTTCTATCAACTGTTAATGCAAACATATTTCCTGCCCCCCCCCCCCACTGACACACAAGCGCAGATACCAGTGGGATGCCCTTTATTAGCAGCCACGAGATTCACATCACCCACAGATCTCATGCTCTGTTTAAGACATTTCACCAAACAAGATAACATGACTTTCTTCTACCTCTGTCTGCAGTTCAAAACAGGAGACAGAAAACCCATTTCAGCCAGTCAAGTGGCTGAATCGCAACTTGACAAATCATACATTTTGTTTGATAAGAACTGTTTGATGTGATGATGTGAGTTATTTACCGTAAGAAATTCCAGTATTGAACTTCTTTTTATTAAGGGTGAATAAAATCTTAATCTGTCCTTAGCGACTGGTGTTCTCTCAGACTTGATTGGGCTCTCTGTAGATATTTTAAGGCTGTTTGGGTTCCACTTGTCACACTCAAAATAAACCTTAAGTTCTGTAGGATGTCAGTAAATGTTAATGCACAATATGACCATGACGTTTTTCCTTTTTTAATCTCCAATCTATGAAATCAGATTAGGGTGTTGAGAAACAGTTCCCAGTGTTTCAACTCCTGCAAATCGATTCCAGTGGGCGTGAATGACGTCATGACGACACGTTGCGTGACTTGCGTAACCTACGCAACGAGCGTGGCGAGTCCAGTGCAGCCAGCAGTCAACAGTAAACATGGCGCCCAAGCGGTACAAACGCTCGAAAGTTTGGTTACACTTCACTAAAAAAAGACAACAACAGGGCAACGTGCAATATTTCAAAGTGGATATTTAATCAAAGGGAGGAAACACTACCAACATGCAGAAAGATTTGCGCACGCAGCATGCAATAACGATTAATGAATGTCGCGTTTTCGATCAGCTCCGGACTAACTTCAGTGAATCTCCACCCGGCAGCAGCAGCAACGTTAGCATGTCCTCGGCTAATACTGCAGGTAACTAATTAACTAACAAACACTGCCTATCATGTTAGCGCCATTTGCCTGATTGTAAAACCTGCTATTAGTTAACGGTTAACGTTAAATGAGGGCCTTCTCATGCATTACATTTAGATGAGCATCACAAGAGACAGTCTGACTGGCTCAGAGCCAGAGGCTGGCAGTTCTACCTCTAGTCTCTCCTTCCACCGAAGCAGGGAAGAGTAAAATGACCCAGGCCAGGACAGACGAATGTCACAGAGCAGTGATTAAGTTTGTGGGAAAAAGGCTTGCACCCATTTGCCACAGAAATCGATAAGGGAACCGATAAAGAACCAAATTGGTAAGCAGAATCGAAAATGGAATCGTAAAAATCTTATCAAGTCCCATCCCTAATAGGGTGTGAATGGTAATTAAAGATAAATAAACTGGAATCTGTATCTCTAAAGCCAATCTCCCATGGGCCAAAAACACACTAACAACTACAAGTGTTTGGCTTTTGACTGCAATAGGAAACTGTTTAATCCTCATCCAGCGCTGCTTCAAATGACAGGCAGAAGTCACTGCTATTTATCGGCTCTGACTCCAGTCAGCAATGATGGGAAGTCCTGGATGCACTGGCAAAATTTCAAAGGGAGTGCTTTGCTCAGGAGCTGCCACAGTAGACACAGCTCACTTTCTCTTTACAGAAACACATGCTTAGTGACACTAAATCTTACATTAGGATGCTAATGAAAGTGACAGCAACAACTCGAGGACAAAAAGAAACCGAACTGATCAGTTTTACATGTGTTCACTGACAACTTTGTGCTCTGTCACTATGCTGGCTGGTTAATAAATTTGCCTAATTATCTCAGAGTCATGCTAATCAGAAATTGTTCCCTTTATATTGTTGTACCTGATATGTTTAATCTTTGTGAAGATGAGATGTTAACTGTCCACTTTACAGTCTTGCATTAATTCTGTCTGTGTCTTTGATTTCCACTAAATACCAAATATGTTAAATGTCTTTATGTACCTATTTAAGCCCTGTAGTTATGTTGTATTTGAGCAAAAGAGATACCCAGCAACAAATCTCACCACAAGGCATGTTTTGAAGGTGAGACAACAGAGATATATATATATATAAAAAAAATAGAAAATATCCAATGAGAGATTTCCATTGTCTGCCTAAGAGATGAGTCAGCCCATTACCACGAACAACACTGAAAGGATGTTTGGTGGGTGTGAAGGATGTGGACACTTGTTGTCCGGGAAGTCACAAAGCTAAGCAATTAGAGAAGGATGTCTTTTTTTAATGAGGATATCCTGTGCACACAATCCACAAAATGTCACTTGACAACCACAACTTTAGACTCATTCCCTGAAGATACAATGTGGACAAAGTAGAAAAGACTGCCTTTGTTGCCCACTGCCACACAGATGCTATTAGATGAATGTATTAGAACAGAAAAAGAAAGAAAGGAAATCCTGCTCTGTTGTTAAACCTATCAAAAATACGACTTTTCATGGACCTACAAAGTTCTCAGGCCCAACTTATTTAGATTTATGTGGTTGCACTAACATGGCTTTATTAGGTTACAGTTGCTTGCAAACATCTGCACTATTATAACACTCAGCAGACATAGAGTAAGGTGAAGGATTCTGGGTTTATTAATAAAATTCCTGCATTCAAAACCCTGGTAAAGTAGAAGCCTATTTCATTGCAAAGTGTAACTAATGTATCCATAAATGCAGGCTATGCCTCTCTGGCCAAATGGCTGCTGTCAGTGTAATATTGTTAAAAAAGTATAGTACTACATATTGGTGACTAATGAAGGGAAGTACCTCATCTCTTGACCCCTACAGGGAGGGGGTTTAGTGATTTTCCTGTGCTGTGTGAGGCATTATTCTGGCATAATTTCTGGCATAAAACAATGAGAAATTGCATGTGAAGAATATTGTACATTGGGTGGTTGGAAAAAAATCAAGTGTTTTTAACTGATTTTAAGGAAATAGATTTGAGTCAATCTATTGGTCCAGAGATTCAGTGATCTACAATGTCAAAGAGATCCTGAATAAGACTGATGGATGCGACTCTGCTACCCACCCACCTACCGACTTACCTACCTACCTACCCACCTACCCACCCACCTACCTACTTACTCACCTACCTACCTACCTACCTACCTACCCACCTACCGACTTACCTACCTACCTACCCACCTACCCACCCACCTACCTACTTACTCACCTACCTACCTACCTACCTACCTACCCACCTACCGACTTACCTACCTACCTACCCACCTACCCACCCACCTACCTACCTACCTACCTACCTACCTACCTACCTACCTACCTACCTACCTACCTACCTACCTACCTACCTACCCACCTACCTACTTACTCACCTACCTACCCATCTACTTACCTACCTACCTACCTACCTACCTACCTACCAACTTACCTACCTACCTACCCACCTACCCACCCACCTACCTACTTACTCACCTACCTACCTACCTACCTACCTACCTACCTACCTACCTACCTACCTACCTACCTACCTACCTACCTACCCACCCACCTACCTACTTACTCACCTACCTACCCATCTACTTACCTACCTACCTACCTACCTACCTACCTACCTACCTACCCACCCACCTACCTACTTACTCACCTACCTACCCATCTACTTACCTTCCTACCTACTTACCCACCGACCCACCTACCTACCTACCTACCTACTTACCCACCTACCTACCTACCTACCTACCTACCTACCTACCTACCTACCTACCGACCCACCTACCTACCTACCGACCCACCTACCTACCCATCTACTTACCTTCCTACCTACCTACCTACCTACCCACCTACCTACTTACCTACCTACCTACCTACTTACCCACCGACCCACCTACCTACCTACCGACCCACCTACCTACCGACCCACCTACCTACCTACCTACCTACCTACCTACCTACCTACCTACCTACCTACCTACCTACCTACCTACCTACCTACCCACCTACCTACCTATCTACCTACCTACCTATCTACCTACTTACCCACCTACCTACTTACCGACCCACCTACCTACCTACCTACCTACCTAAGGGTTTACCTTACCCTAACCCCCCAAGTCTCCCCTAATGACATCTAAATTTGGTTAATATTGATCTTTTATGAAAATAATATTAAGCTAAATGGCCCAAATATGGCCCTAAAAGTACAAAATGTGGAATCACGGTAAGTAGTACAACATGATGCATCAAATGCCAGGAAACTGGACTTGGAAGGTCCAGTAACTGGACTGGTAGGGTCCAGTAATGTAAGTAACTGGACTGGGAGGGTCCAGTAATATAAGTAACTGGACTTGGAGGGTCCAGTAATGTAAGTAACTGGACTGGGAGGGTCCAGTAATGTAAGTAACTGGACTGGGAGGGTCCAATAATGTAAGTAACTGGGCTTGGAGGGTCCAGTAATGTAAGTAACTGGACTTGGAGGGTCCAGTAATGTAAGTAACTGGACTGGGAGGGTCCAGTAATGTAAGTAACTGGACTTGGAGGGTCCAGTAACTGGACTGGGAGGGTCCAGTAATGTAAGTAACTGGACTGGGAGGGTCCAGTAATGTAAGTAACTGGACTTGGAGGGTCCAGTAATGTAAGTAACTGGACTTGGAGGGTCCAGTAATGTAAGTAACTGGACTGGGAGGGTCCAGTAACTGGACTGGGAGGGTCCAGTAATGTAAGTAACTGGACTTGGAGGGTCCAGTAATGTAAGTAACTGGACTGGGAGGGTCCAGTAATGTAAGTAACTGGACTGGGAGGGTCCAGTAATGTAAGTAACTGGACTGGGAGGGTCCAGTAATGTAAGTAACTGGACTTGGAGGGTCCAGTAATGTAAGTAACTGGACTGGGAGGGTCCAGTAATGTAAGTAACTGGACTGGGAGGGTCCAGTAATGTAAGTAACTGGACTTGGAGGGTCCAGTAATGTAAGTAACTGGACTGGGAGGGTCCAGTAACTGGACTGGGAGGGTCCAGTAATGTAAGTAACTGGACTTGGAGGGTCCAGTAATGTAAGTAACTGGACTGGGAGGGTCCAGTAATGTAAGTAACTGGACTTGGAGGGTCCAGTAATGTAAGTAACTGGACTGGGAGGGTCCAGTAACTGGACTGGGAGGGTCCAGTAATGTAAGTAACTGGACTTGGAGGGTCCAGTAATGTAAGTAACTGGACTGGGAGGGTCCAGTAATGTAAGTAACTGGGCTTGGAGGGTCCAATAATGTAAGTAACTGGACTGGGAGGGTCCAGTAATGTAAGTAACTGGACTGGGAGGGTCCAGTAATGTAAGTAACTGGACTGGGAGGGTCCAATAATGTAAGTAACTGGGCTTGGAGGGTCCAGTAATGTAAGTAACTGGACTTGGAGGGTCCAGTAATGTAAGTAACTGGACTGGGAGGGTCCAGTAATGTAAGTAACTGGGCTTGGAGGGTCCAGTAATGTAAGTAACTGGACTTGGAGGGTCCAGTAATGTAAGTAACTGGACTGGGAGGGTCCAGTAATGTAAGTAACTGGACTTGGAGGGTCCAGTAACTGGACTGGGAGGGTCCAGTAATGTAAGTAACTGGACTGGGAGGGTCCAGTAATGTAAGTAACTGGGCTTGGAGGGTCCAGTAATGTAAGTAACTGGACTTGGAGGGTCCAGTAATGTAAGTAACTGGACTGGGAGGGTCCAGTAATGTAAGTAACTGGACTTGGAGGGTCCAGTAACTGGACTGGGAGGGTCCAGTAATGTAAGTAACTGGACTGGGAGGGTCCAGTAATGTAAGTAACTGGACTTGGAGGGTCCAGTAACTGGACTGGGAGGGTCCAGTAATGTAAGTAACTGGACTGGGAGGGTCCAGTAATGTAAGTAACTGGACTGGGAGGGTCCAGTAATGTGAGTAACTGGACTTGGAGGGTCCAGTAATGTAAGTAACTGGACTGGGAGGGTCCAGTAACTGGACTGGGAGGGTAATGTTTTTGCTGCTGGCAGTGAAACGGCACCATTTAAACAAAGCCACAATTTTTTTCCATTGTTGGGTATTTCAATAAGCCTCGCTTTGTGATCTGGCTGCCAGCAGCCTGAATAGTTTTGTTCCTGATAGCAGACAGACTTTGAAGTACAGAACAGTTGGCTCCACTAAGCTTTGTACCACAGCTTTGCTCTTTTATTGAATCAATTTGGGTTCACTGCTACCACGTCTTTTTATATCAGCTGGCTGTATTTGGCATCTTCATCTGCTGATGCTGTGCACACAACCACAAAGGCTCTCACACACACACACACACACACACACACACACACACACACACACACACACATGCTCATGTCCAGGCCAGAACTTAATCTTTCACATCTACTTACATATAGAAGTATTCTATCGTATAAACAGGAAGTGAAGCAGCTTGTCAGCTACAAGCATCAAACAACTACTTACCAATAAAAAACTTCATAAAGGTAAAGTGATAAATGTGCACCTGTGTATCATCTGTACAGGAACAGTTTGCTGTGATGCAAACACCGGGTGGCAGATTGTGTGCAGTTGCCGTGGTTTCTGTGCATTCAGCAGATGTCTTCTGTCCACATGGAGTACCTGCTTTCTTTTCTCTCTGGGAACTGCAGGCTTAATTGGACACAAATCACACATTTTCATCTTAATCTTTCTTGGATAAACCCTATAACACAATATATTTGACATAATGTTTAATATAGGAGCAGATGAGAGAAATAACACTGACTTTACTTCTCTGTTGTCAATCAGTGGTTTTTTCTTTTTATGATTTGGACCCAGCTGTGCGTCAGCAGCAGCAGGCTCTGATTAATTATTAAAGCTATTTTTCTAACTATGTGCACCTCCTACTGCTTACAGTCGATCTACCTTTTTCCAATTTTAAGGTTTTGCATTTTGGGATGTAACCACAACATCAATAAAACACAGATAAATAAATGCACCCCGTCATTGAACAGCTTCTAAATCCCCTTAAGCAATAATAAGTTGAAGTAATTGTTTTCTCTTCCACATTCAAATGTTCCGACTCTTCTCTCCAGCGTTGCTTCAGCTCATTGAGGTTTGCAGCATTGGTTTCTGCACAGCTCTCTTAAGGTCCCACCACAGCATTTCAGTCAGGCTGAGGTCTGGACTCTGACTGGACCATTGCAACACCTTGATTCTTTTCTTTTTCCCACATTCTGCTGTAGATCTGCTGCTGTGTTTGGGATCTTTGTCCTGTTGATGAGCCAGTTTCAGCCCAGCTTTAGCTGTGGGACAGATGGCCTCACATCTGACTCTAGAATACTTTGGTATCCAGAGGAGTTCATGGTGGACTCAATGACTGCAAGGTGCCCAGGTCCTGTGGCTGCAGAACCAGCCCAGATCATCAGCCCTCCACCACCGTGCTTGACAGCTGGTATGAGGTGTTTGTGCTGATATGCTGTGTTTGGTTTCCTCCAAACGTGCTGCTGTGCATTAGGACCAAACATCTCCACTTTGCTCTGGTCTGTCCAAAGGACATTGTTCCAGAAGTCTTGAGCTTTGTTCAGATGCAGCTTTGCAAACCTAAGCTGTGCTGCCATGTTCTTTTTAGAGAGAAGAGGCTTTCTCCTGCAGCCCTCCTTACGTCTTACTCGCTAACGTTAGGTTTCTCTGAGTCCAAACTTGGGCTGAATTTGCTGAAATGGCCACTCCTGAGGAGTCTGGCAACTGTTCTGTTTCCCACTCGTGAATAATCTTCTTCACACTTGAATAATTGTGGAATGTCAGACCTTAGAGTTGAATGATGGCGTCCTTTCTTTTTCAAATTACTCAGCTCTTTGAGAAGATGCTGGTCTGTTACAAAGGCTATTTTCACATGCCGCAATGGTAAGGAGTAAATATTAGTCATTAGTTCAAGGGTCGTATTATTGTATGTACACAGTGAGTTATTTCCAGGCTGAAAAGAGTTTCATGTGTACAAAGTGTCTTCTGATTTAGTTTTTTATGCAATGGTTTTGTTCATGGCGTGCTGTTGCTGTTGTAATCCTTGTGACCTCTTTGCCTGCTCTTTTATTTGTCTTAATCATGTGCACTTGACACTGCTTAGCTTTTTAAAAGAGGTTAGCTCTTTGGCAGTCACAGAGCATTATAAAAGAATGTTACATCTACCTTAAATTTAGTCAAATTTCAACTAATCAGAGAGAATATGTACTGTGTTTGTCCTGCTCATAAAAATAACTCACAAGAAATCAGGTCGGTACATAATTATGGAGTTAGGCGACAAAGTTTTAACGCCAGTTAAAGCTAGTTTAGCTTCTTTGAATTCTCAAATTCATGGGAAATGATGCACATGTTGTCATTTTTCTCATGTTATAAACAAGCGTGCATTCTGTGGCTCTGTGAATAAATCAAATCAAAACTTAAACAAGTCGTTAAGTTAGGTGGAAGTGAATTATGTAGATGTGCACTTTCTGTGTGGAGTTCTCCCTGTTTATGTGTGGCTTCTCTCCAGCTTCCTCCAACCGTCCAAAAACATGCAGGTCGTGTATTTGTTGGTGTCCCCAGGAGTGAGTGTTTATGTGCATGGTTGTTTATCCTGTTTATCTTTTTTTTTTTAAGGTCTACTGCTGCCCTCTGCTGGCCTGGAGCAGTACTGGTCCTATAATGTCTCTATTCACAATTTAGAGAAAATGACTCTAAATCACTACTTCAGTTTGAGAAATTCTCAGAGAAAAATTATTAAACACCCAGAGGACTCTCTGGGATGAATATCACATTGTCATGCATGAAATATGCCTTCACTACCTCTTTTTGTCTCAATTTCCACATTTTCATGTCCTGTTGCGACGACTGGACCACACATTTTCATGCAAATTGCCGCCAGATGGAATCAAAGTCTAATTTGAGATTCTTTGGATTCAAATTCAAAAAACATAACCGAGCAGAAAATTACTGAAACCATATTGCTGTCCTCTGTATTTTATGTGCCAAATTGCAAAAAAAAAAAGAAAAGAACTGCTTAGAAACACCAAAAATGCAAACGTTTCTAATTTTATGGTGATAACAGCTGTTCAGAATTTGAAGCTGGCTGTTTATGATTTAAGCCGTCAGGTCTCTTTGTTTAAGTGATAACATCCATTCAGTCGCATTTCCTGCTATAGCTTCATGTCTTTCCTGTCATGAGAGATAGCTCAACCCTGCAGGATACAGCAAATCTTTTACGACCTCCGGGTACTTTTTACAGCACCGTCTCAATAAAAAAACCCGTCTCAGTTGAAATAATCTTTAAAAATACAAACAAATATTGATAAATCACATTTTTACGATTCCCATGCCCACCAGTGGCATGGACTTACTGAAGAGGTGGGAGGCCAGGCAGGAGTGACGCATTGGTCTCTCTCTGCAGTGTGGGAAAGAAACTTACCAAAGCAGGTCAGGAGTCTACTTTGAAAACCTGCTTCTAAAGCCAAACATTGGTTGACAAATTGTTTGCATAGTCCATCTATTCTATGTCATTTCTTTAGGATGAACAACACCCAAAGGGTTATATCCTGTCTTTTCCTGCATAAATTGTTTTGCTTCCACTGCTCTCATCTTACTCCCAGCAGCACCAACATGTTGTTTCTCTTTTAAAGCCACAAAGTTTTGATTAAAGCAACGATTAAATAATGGCTCGTACTTCTTGCCACAAGACATTTATAAGGTAAAAGCAATTAGTTTAAGGCTTGTTACGCTTATATCTGAATAAGATAAATGAATAAATCTTTTTTAGAGTATTTTCTTGGCATTCTGGACTGGAATGGAGTTGCTAACTCAAATATATTAGCTAACAAGTGACCATCAGGTGTGGAACTGCCTTTTTCAGCTGTTCAGTGCTGAGCAAATCCTGCAATAATGATAAGCTATTAGCCAAATATTCACTTCTTCTGTTAGCAGTGTGTTAGTTTGCTATCTTTCTCTGGAACTCGGTGGTGAGACCTCTAACCTGTGCAATAGCTGTCTGACCTTCCTTAGATGAGCCCTCCACATATCTCCAGGCTGGACCGGGTCAAGTACCGACACACCATCCCATCCTTAGAGGCAGGATACTGTGGGAACCCTTTCTGTGGTTAAACCACAGAAAGACACGGAAACAGTCTGATCATAGCCTCCGGTCCCTGGATTTCATCACATTTGCCCCTCAGTCCGTACTGAACTTGGCAAAAAGGCTGTAACATGGAACTGAAGCTGTCCAGTTTTATTTCATTAGAGGACTTCAAATTACTTGTAGGAAGGCTGGTGAGACAGTCAGTGGGGGTCTGCACATGTTCTGTACTTAACTAGTTCCTTTTTTCTTTAATTTTATTATTACTAATTATCATATGTTCCTGTTTTGTCTCTTGTACGTTCAGTTAATCTGTAACTTTGTGTTTTGCTGCTGCCTAAAACAGGTCTCTCTTGCAAATGAGACCCTGGGTCTCAATGAGATTTTACCTGTATAAATAAAGGTTAATAAATAAATAATAAACTGGTTAAGTTGGGGCGGTTGTAGCTCAGGAGGAAGAGCAGTCGCCTGGGCTGTGGTTCAAATCCTGGCTCCTCCAGGCCACATGTCGAAGCGTCCTTGGGCAAGACGTCATGTGTTGACTCTATATAGACATGTGGCATGAAAGCTAAACTAGAACAGTGCCATTCAAGTAAAGTAATTTAGCATTTAAGTGTTAAGGTGCTGCTGTTCTTCGAGTCTGGACCTAGCAACAAGACGTACGTATAAACAGAGCATTTCCAATGCAATGCACGGCCGAATGCACTCAAAATGGACTCCGTCTCCGGCCAGGCTTTGATTTGAACCCACAGAGTAGAGCACTGCAGTTCCCTTTTGTCTGCTTTTGTGAAAATCAATGCCAAGTTGGTGCACAAGCTGCTGAAAACGTTGCATCAGAAGAATGCAGACAAGTCAGCTTCGCTGATAAGACACTGATGGGTGTTTGGAAAAGAGGTAATTTAATAGAAAAACTGTGATGTACTGCTCTGAAATTCAAAGCACAACAATACAACCACAAACATGACAGAGACTCTGTTATGAAAACCAAATACAGCAGGTCAGAGCCATCATAGCAACTAACATTTAACTCACTTTGATCTTTGAACAATGGGTTATTATGGGTAACGGTTTATTTGGTGTTTTTCATTAAATCGGGCTGTGACCCTAATCTAATAAACTGAAAGCTACAACATATAAAGCAGAAAATAATGCCTTCATATAACTTTTATTCCTAGTTTAGAAAAGAACATCCAACTAATGACAGCTCACAGCATTTTTCATTTCCTCCAAAGCTTCTCACAGCACTGCAGAGAAGGTGTTGGGCTAACAGACGTCAGCAGCCTACGAAGCTCTGCACCCCAGCTTCTGATCGTCTGTGGGGTTTTTTTTTAAGGGGGCAGAGTTCACGTCTCTCTCTGGGATCTGTTTATCATAAAGGTTGTGTGACCTGCAGAGGGGTTGGCTGGAGGGCAGCAGGAGACCTTGTTTACCAGTGGTCACCTCCAGGGAAGCCCCACAGCCAGTGGCTGATAGATGAGAGCATAGTGAGGAGGACAGGGTGTATAAAAAGGCGAGGGACACCAGATCATGCTGAGAGAGGCAGCTTTCACAAACTCTGATTCATAAACTTGGATATTCACCTGTTTTTTTGCTCTTGCCGTCAGAGAAGTCATTATGACTCGACTGCTGTGTTTGATTGCTTTGTCACTGGCAGTGGCCACGAGCCACGCTCTGAGGAGGTAGCACGGTTTTTCCTTAATATATCTTCCTGCTTTGCTTAAATAGGGCAGTTCGGGGAAAATTGCATTTGAAAAGGAGAAAAATTGTGTACAACTAAACACTAAATGTGTTTTTTATTGGTTTGTGACAAAAAGCATGAGCTTAACATGTGGTTTTGTTCACATCTGGGCGTTTATTACAGCTTTATTACAGGCTCATTGGCACATCTATCAGATACAGGAAAAATACACCTGACAGGACTCTCTGTCATCACATCCCATGTGTTTCCTGATTTTTCCTCTTTCTTTTGCTGTGCTTTCAGAATCCCCCTGAAGAAGATGCCGTCCGTCAGAGAGACGCTGAAGGAAATGGGAGTTTCTGCAGAGCAGGTGCTGACTGAGCTGGCCCACCTGACCACAGCCGACACCAGCAACGGGACGGTTCCCACACCTCTGACCAACTACCTGGATGTGAGACATTTTTATGGGCCATTATGTATTCACGGGAACATTTCTAAAGCTTACCACAAAGCCTCGTGAAAGGTTCTGCAGGTGATAGGAAATCAAGATGTGTTAAATTGGAGGCATCTGGATTTGCTGTTTTAGTTTTAGACAAAAACAGACTTTCGTCTTGAGGGTTAAAGGGGCCCAAACGTCTGGGAGCCTTCATCGCTGCTCTCGGACAAGTGTTGAAATGTTTTCTCGAGTAAAACAGCAGATCCATTTGCCTTTGTGTGAATCATACTCCCAAAGTGATATATTATCCCCTCAAACTACATGTGAGGATTATTGTAAAGAGGTAAGTTGTTTTTCTTTATATTCGAACCGTGTGGCATCAAAAACAGCAGATTATTTCCTCATAACAGGCTCAGTACTTTGGAGAAATCAGCATCGGCTCTCCGGCCCAGATGTTCAACGTGGTATTTGATACCGGTTCAGCCAATCTGTGGGTACCCTCTCAAAGCTGCTCACCTTTCTCCACCGCCTGTTGTAAGTTTCACTTTACTTCAAAGCTTTCTATATTTCCGTCAGTCAGAGGTTCAAATGCAGTCTTCCCAGCTGTTGTTTTATCACTCAAATGCATTTTGAACTTCCAGTCACTCACAACAGGTATGATGCATCGCAGTCTTACACTTACATGGAGAACGGCACCGGATTTTCCATCCAATATGCCTCTGGAAATGTCAGGGGATTCCTCAGCGAGGATGTGGTCGTGGTGAGTTACGACTTGTTCCTTTTTTCACGCTTCTTACAGAAGAACGAACCCCTTCTGCCATGCTCCACCTTTGATCCCTGCAGGTCGGTGGTGTTCCTGTCGTCCAGGTGTTTGCCGAAGCCACCTCGCTGTCTGCCATGCCCTTCATCTTTGCCAAGTTTGACGGTGTCCTGGGGATGGGTTACCCCGATGTGGCCGTTGATGGCATCACGCCTGTGTTTGACCGCATCATGTCTCAACATGTCCTCAAAGAACAAGTGTTTTCCATCTACTACAGCAGGTGGGTTTGGGTGCATGTATGCGGTTGGATTTTTAAAATAGAACTTAACTAAATGACAAATTTGTTTGGTTTAATATCAGGTTCTTTTAATCCTATAGAAAATAATGCTTTCAGTAAGGAGGAATCTATTGTGCTCACTTATATATAGAATGAACAGAAGATTTTCTGTTCCCGTGGAGGGCTTTAAAGGAGTGAGAGGTCATAGTATCAAACCTCTGCTCAAGAACCTTGAGACTTACCAGCATTATAAATCACAGAAATCCCAGTTTCACTGGTGACAAAGACAAAATGCACTGCAGACGTGAGCTTCGGACGTTGACAGATCATGAGGGATGGACCCCTGAGTACAGAGTTGTCAGAAGGCCTCCTCTTATCAAAACAACTGCACACAATGCGGTTGTTGTTTTTAGTCTTCTTCTGGTTATTAAATGTCTTTGCAAAGGTTGCGTTCATCTAGTCTTGTCCATCTCTGCCACTATTTGCTCATATGTTTCTTTTTCTCCCTCTTTTTGGAGGAACTTTCCGTCTGTTGGTGTCTCTGTGACAGTTTTGTTCTAATTTTGTGCTTTTTTCAGGTAATTTTGCTTCACTGTGAACATCTTTTTGTCGTCATTTAACGCTAACAGCCACTCTGACCCTTTGGGCCCCTTGGCCTTTGCACAGCTGGTCCATTTTTAATCTTTGCACGGTTGATCCATTGTTTTAAGGGACCCCAAACACTCCCCTGGTGGAGAGCTGGTCCTCGGGGGGACTGACCCAAACTACTACACCGGGAATTTCAATTACATAGAAACCAGCGAGATGGGAAAGTGGGAGGTTATCATGAAAGGGTGAGATATATTGCTTATATTGAAGGCAGTATGCAACCATTCAGAAAGGACTTGTTTTTCCTCATGCGTCTCATCTTGTCCCTTCAGTGTTTCCGTGGGGACGGAGACCATGTTTTGTGCAGAAGGCTGCAAAGCTGTGATTGACACGGGCTCCTCCTACATCACAGGCCCGGCCTCCTCTGTGTCTGTGCTGATGAGAAGCATCGGCGCACAGCTCGATGAAAGTGGAGTGAGTCTAACACAGAAAAAAGTTCTGTAAAAGTTCCCCACCTGTTCTGATCCTTCACATTGTGTTATCCACCAGTACAAAGTCAGCTGTGACACCGTGACCATGTTGCCCAGTGTCACTTTCCACCTGGGAGGCCAGACCTACTCACTCACACACGAGGATTACGTCTTATGGGTAGGAAGGATCCTAAAGATATGCATAAGAAGAACTTTTATTAGATTTTTTGATCCTTACAGTTACTTAAAACTAATCATTTTCCTCTTGTTCAAATGCTTCTTTCATAAAACATTGCACAATTCATTTGGTTTAACTGTATTAGTGGCTTATATTCAATAATCTGATCTTTGTGGCTCCAGCAATCACAAATTGAGGGGGATGTCTGCACCGTCACCTTCAGAGGATTGGATGTGCCACCTCCCACCGGTCCCATCTGGATTCTGGGAGCCAACTTCATTGCCCGATACTACACAGAGTTTGACCGTCACAATAACCGGATAGGGTTTGCTACAGCTGTCTGACAGGAAGTTAATCATCAGCAACCTTGTACTCTGTCTCTGCTTGTCTATGTTTGCTGTTATCGCTCTATAACCACTTTTAAGTCCAGTCCTACCTTCTGTGTTCTTTTATAGCAACTCATGATCAAAATGGGCCTTTTTTTTCTGCAAGGACAAAGAGGAATGCGTAGGATTTCTTGCATTTTTTTGTCTGTTATGTGTCACAAGTTGCACCAAATGCCGTCTGAATATGTTATTATTTATACACATTTATAAGCAAATGCATTTTTTTCTGTGTGTGTTGCTCTACTTACTATTAACTACAGCAGCAATGGACATTTACATCTGCACTGTTCTGACTAAAGAATAAAGAGCTATTTTTGAGGCCTCATTTCGATTTGAAGCTGATGCTAATACTGGCTGCATTGTTTTCATCCTCGTCTGTTTAATGCATGCATGACAGTGATATTACAAATCAGGGCTGAAGTTGGAAGCAGATGCGTCAGCAGAACAGTCACACCAATGGAGTCCCAAAAATGCTTTTAAAAGTGACTCTGTGATGTGAAAAATGTGATGTGCTTTGTTTGATTTGAGCGGATTCTGTGAGGTGGGGCTTTAAAGTGAAGCAGACGACAGTCGGCATGAGCAAGAGCCACACATAATGAAACTGTTTTTCAATGTTAAAGTTTTTAGGAGGCCCCAATACTGAGGAGTTGCACTTTTCCTTTGCAGAACAAGCTGTTTTAATCTATCAGAGAACAGTTCGGGATCTGAGCAGCAACACTTTCATCTTCAAGGTGAATTAAAGACCGACTGGACAGAAATAGTTCTTTTTGCTAACGAAGCAGCCAAAGGACACACAAAGACAATAAAGCAATAAAAATGTACCTAAATTCATCAGACGCTCTTGTCAGATCTTTTGTTCTGTTTTCTCAGAAGTGGTCGGGAAGTTCTCCTGTGCTGCCCCGCACTGACAGTTGGGATGTCACGCTTCCTTGTTCTTACATCCATGAATTGTCTACTTTAGATTTGATCTGTTCGCAGTGTGCAATGAGGCGAGAGTGGATATGATCAATAGTCAATTCAATGCATAAACACGCTTCTCATATGAGTCGACACAACTGTGCAGACAGGAAAGCTGCCAAAACAAGCAGTGATACAAACAGGAAATGATCCAAGCTGTAATTTACATTATTTCTGTGTAAATAATACCTTAAAGCTGTGATGTATGCCACCCACTATTACAGAATGCATCATTCAAGGTGCTGTAGCCTACAAAACGTGGGCCTCTCACTGTCCAGTTCTGTCAAAGTCACAGAAATGTAATCTATAAAAACAAATAGTGATTTGCAAGCTAGCTTGGAAATCAGGAAGAGGAAATTGTTCTTTACCCTCTCAATCAGAGAGTTTAGTCAACACTGAATTGTTGGCAAATTCTGCCAACAGTATCACATGCCAGCCTGACACAGTCCCAGAGAGTTATCCCTGATTATGTGCTACAGACTGTGCTTTGCATGGGGAACAACCCCAGCAAAACGAAGTAAATTATTTTCATTTTTCTAGAAGAAATAGTAATGTGTCTTAAATGAAGCCCAGCTATAGTATAGATAAGTTGCTTAACAGTTTGGACCAACTTCAAAGAGTAAGACAAACTCTAAGCTAAGTA
This sequence comes from Leuresthes tenuis, assembly GCF_036924035.1. Taxonomy (NCBI): domain Eukaryota; kingdom Metazoa; phylum Chordata; class Actinopteri; order Atheriniformes; family Atherinopsidae; genus Leuresthes; species Leuresthes tenuis. The sequence goes on from NW_027325370.1 coordinate 3,449,601, forward strand.
AGACAGATTTCCAGGTTTTTGAGACACAGAACATGGTTTACAGTTTTTAGATGACAGTGAATATCAAACCTGAGCTGATCTGGACACTTAGAAATGTGTTAAACTGATCTTATCCCTGAGGCGTTGGCTTCAACTCTGGATGCAAGAGTCCAACCAACATGAATGACAAAAGTACAACATCCACTGTCAATTCAGCAAGAGATTTTTTTCTCATTCTCCTCTTCAGTTTGGCAGTTTGACTGCCCGTGAGTAGGCGGAGGATATAAAAAATGAGGAAAAAGAATAAGAACGCCTCTTGTATTCAACACAATACGACTGTATAATGAAATTACAGCAGGGACTTTTGTAAAGATCTGGTAAGACACAACCGAGGCTTAAAGCAGCACAATATACTTTTTCAACACTGCTCAACAACTACTGGGGCTGTGCAAAGTGAGTCCTCCAAACAGACTCCAACAGACTGTGTATTAGAAGTATATATATATTTTTGCAGGGGGGCAAAGCTGCCCGCTGATGTGCCGAGATAATCAGGCCTCTTAATGGCTGATTATCAGTAATCTAATCACCTCTGTCGGCATGCCTTCCTGGAGCCCCTCTACCAATTTTCTCCTTGAACAAAGATTATTGAATATAGTCAAAGAGGTAACCTTCTTAAAACGATGTTCTGTTATTTATTCATTTCTTCTTTTTCCAGTAGGCGATGTATATAAAAGTATATATGCATGATCAGTGTCTTATCTGCCATAGACACCATTCAGAGCGCTCTCTCTCTATGGAGACACAGACCGAGGCCAGCAGACAAGCACATTTTCACCATCTAAAACAGCTGAAAACCTAAAAGATTTCAAGCTAATGCTTCGCTGAGGATTATGCACCAGTTTGTTTTAGTAAGAGGTAATAACACAGACTGTGGACCTAACACCGTGACACTGTGAGAGTGTGTAAAAATCCTGAAAAGAGTGTTTACTCAAACTGCTGTGACACAGAAATGTTAGATGTTTGAGTTAAAGATTTTAATCACTCGAACGAGCGCTCAAAATTCACTCAACCAACACTCAACGTTGCTCCCAGGAACTACGGAACCACCTGTAGGTAAAATATAAGTTTAACAACATTAATAACAGAACCAGGCAACACTTAGTAAAAAACCTCACAAGGAAAGTACCCTCATGCCTCCTTCCATTTTAAGTTCAATCTGAACAAAAATAGAGCAGCTAATTCTTGAAACCTCGCCCAGCCATCATCTTCAGGTCAACCCTTTATCTCTCTGTGGCGTCCCATGAGGCCACTTCCAGAATCCTATACTGCATGGAACAGCTGTCGGAGCATTTCCCAACCTCATCACTTACTTTCCCACTGGATGATTGTCATCTAGACTTTATCTCATGATCGTGATCACAAGCCTGGCATCATAAAAGTTTGTGGAGCAAAGAGCAGAAAGTTTCCTAGATTTGCCTGAAACCTCTCTCCCGCTACAGCTACATCCCTTTCTTTACCACAGCTTCTTTCTCTCAGATATCTGTCACAAACTGGTGTTTGAATGTCAGTAAACTGAAAGCATTACTGTCTTTCCCTTGTTAATATCTGGAGTCTGGATCCAGATGATGGTTGGTTTAGAAAGTGCTAAGAGCAGGATTTTGTTACCTCCTCAGCAGCAGAGTTGACTCTTGGTCTTCCTTTCCTGGGGCGGTCCTCATGTGGGTTAAATGTTTCACATTTAACTGGCAGACATTTCCTAAAATGTCAAACAGCTGAAATTAAGTGGTTCAACTACTGATAGATAAAGTTACATCAGCAGCGTTTCTAATTTCAGCCCGGGGGGGTTTTTGTTACAAAAGGGTAGTGTCAGTCCAGAAAGAGATTCTTGAATTCCAGAGATATCTGAGATCTGTTTAGTATGAAGAGACACTGGTATTCACCAGTAATCCAACCCATTAGCAGCTCTGTGTAATAGAGAGTTGATACAAAACATATACAGTCAGTTTTGCTCTCATTTAAGCATAAAAACATCTAAGTTCATGGTAAAGTAATAGAAAATACAGCATCTTCAAGCAAAGTTTAGATATCATTTGTGACCGGAGACATTTTGGATATCACAGGAAGAAATGCCACTTAAGGAGAGTTGTGTGGCTGAGGTTAAGGGGTTTATCTGCTGTTGTGTGCACTGACGCACGATCATGGTTTACGAGCACTCTGAAAGGCATTTAGCTCATTAGGTTTATAAGTTTGACTCGTGCTTTTTGAAGCTCATTGGAAAACGTGAGCTTTATGTGATCTGCTCCAATGATTGATTATAATTTGGCATCGACTACAGAGGCTAGGCTGTTGTACTGTTGTTTTTGTTTCTAATGAGATGAAACTCCCTCCTGCTATTAGAGAGATATAGCTTTGATATAGAGTGAGGATGGAGGACTGAGGAGGCGAGGACAGGCGATGAGGAACGATGAACTGACTGACTTACACACCAAAAAGGAAATGACAAAAGGACGAGTAAATAGCGACAAACAGCATCCAAATGATCTGGCACTGAACAAAGGGAAACCTGGAGGATATATACTGAGGTAGCTGATAAGAAACAAGGATCAGGGGTGGCAATAAGTGACTGAACCCGGTGTGACGAAGGAAGTAAACACAACAGAATACACATGAGGGCAAGTGCTTCAAACATAAAACAGGAATCAAGGAGAGTGCAAGAAGTAAACTGATGACAAAAAGGAAAAACCAGAACATAGACACCAAAGACAACAACAAACTGGCAGGGTGGATACAATGGATGGACAGACAACCTGAAAGGCCGATGCATCTGAGAGTGTTTCCATTAGACGTAACCAACAGATATGTTGTCAGATCAACCACTGAAAAACCATGTGTGAAAGTATCGTATTTTGCACACTATAAGACTCACCTGATTATAAGACTCACCTGATTATAAGACTCACCTGATTATAAGGCTCACCTGATTATAAGACTCATCTGATTATAAGACTCACCTGATTATAAGACTCACTTGATTATAAGGCTCACCTGATTATAAGACTCACCTGATTATAAGACTCACCCTCAATCATGGGGTCCATTTCTGTACTTAACCCACACATAAGGCTCACCTGATTATAAGGCTCACCTGATTATAAGACTCACCTGATTATAAGACTCACCTGATTACAAGACTCACCTGATTACAAGACTCACCTGATTATAAGACTCACCTGATTATAAGACTCACTCTCAATCATGGGGTCCATTTCTGTACTTAACCCATACATAAGGCGCACCTGATTATAAGACTCACCCGATTATAAGACTCACCTGATTATAAGGCTCACCTGATTACAAGACTCACCTGATTATAAGACTCACCTGATTATAAGACGCACCTGATTATAAGACGCACCTGATTACAAGACTCACCTGATTATAAGACTCACCTGATTATAAGACTCACCCTCAATCATGGGGTCCATTTCTGTACTTAACCCATACATAAGGCACACCTGATTATAAGATGCACCTGATTATAAGGCTCACCTGATTATAAGGCTCACCTGATTATAAGGCTCACCTGATTACAAGACTCACCTGATTACAAGACTCACCTGATTATAAGACTCACCTGATTATAAGACTCACCTGATTATAAGGCGCACCTGATTATAAGACTCACCTGATTATAAGGCTCACCTGATTACAAGACTCACCTGATTATAAGACTCACCTGATTATAAGGCTCACCTGATTATAAGACTCACCTGATTATAAGGCGCACCTGATTATAAGGCTCACCTGATTATAAGACTCACCTGATTATAAGACGCACCTGATTATAAGACTCACCTGATTATAAGGCTCGTCTGATTATAAGGCGCACCTGATTTCAAGACTCACCTGATTATAAGACTCACCTGATTATAAGGCGCACCTGATTATAAGACTCACCTGATTATAAGACTCACCTGATTATAAGGCGCACCCTCAATCATGGGGTCCATTTCTGTCCTTAACCCATACATAAGGCGCACTATTACCTAATGTTCTCTGATTGGTTTATCGCTGCCAGCACACGTAGTGCATGTATTACGTACCTGAGTCAGCGGGAAATGGTCCGACGGTCAAGGACAACATTGTCTGTGGTTTTTACACTTTATAAACTTATAAACTGCACATTGGTCTGCATCACCCATCATCAGACTGAAGAACAGGCTCACTGGGACATGGGCAGAAGCATTGATGATGACTCGATTCAATCGCTAAGTACAGCTCCATACAATCTTCGCCCCATTCAGAGTGAATGGCTTGGATCCGCCTATAGTGATGCCTATCCGTCACTATTTACAAAACTACAACTAGATTTTTTTCCCATCATGCTCAGCAGAAGTTTTACAGAAATGGAGGAGAAGCAGCTTTTAGCTGCAGCTGCTCTGGTCTGTGCAGTGGTTTGTAGTGAAAAAATCAACAAAAAGAAGAGAAAACGCCACAGAATATGGGCACAGACAGTCCATTTTCGCCTGCTTGTCGCTCGTTCTTCTACGTCCGCCGACATGTTTGTTATTGACTGTCTGCTTCCTGTTTCTGATGCTGTCAGAGCTCATCTATTGGTTGCTGATTGTGTTACATCACTGCGACCTGCGATAATATTAAACACATTTGATATGATCCAAAGCCAAAGACTAGGGAAAGACTGCAGATTACCACCTTAAACTTAACGATCGAGATGACGGGAGCGCGCCGAGACTCCAGTTAGACTCCTAAAGACTGTCGGCTGTTAGTCTGGGACTGTGGAAACTGTTTGGTGTGAGCCCAGAATGAGGTGTAGTACAACAGCTCCCTTTTTAACTCCACTGTGTTCATCGCAGCTGGGTGGAGATAATTACTCAACTCTACTCCACCAGGACCAGATGCATGAATTAGGTTTGATACCTTTAAAGCACAAAAACTGATATTCATGAAGGAAAAATGTGCAATCAAGCATGCATCATATAACACCATGTAACACGTGGCGCTATTTTTCCTATTATAGACCTTTAAGATATTTATTAATTTATCTGTTTTTGCTCATGATTGAGAAGTAAAGCCAATATTAAACTGAAGGCATCACAACATTAAGTGAGCACATATGGAGTTAGTAGGAAACAAAAAAGCGTGAAATAACTCTAAATATGTTTCATATTTTAGAGTGAGCCGCCCTTTGCTTTGTTGACAGCGCTGCAAACCCTCGGCCTTCTCTCAGTGAGCTTCATGATGTAATCACCTGAAACGGCCTTCTCAGGGTTCATTTGTGGAAATTTCTTGCCTTTTTAATGGGGTTTTGACCATTAGTCGTGTTGTGCAGAAGTCAGGTTGGTACACAGCTGTGAGAATTCATATTATGGCAAGAACCAATCAGCAAAGTAAAGAGAGACGACAGTCCGTCATTACTTTAAGAACTGAAGCTCAGTCAGTCTGGAAAAGTGCAAAAACTTTGAATGTGTCCCCAAATGCAGGCGCTAAAACCATCAAGCGGTACGAGGAAATTGGCTCACATGAGGAGCGCCCCAGGAAAGGAAGACCAAGAGTCTCCTCTGCTGCTGAGGATAAGTTCATCGGCCTCAGAAATCACAAGTTAACAGCACCTCAGATCAGAGCCCAGATGAATGCCACACAGAGGAGAATCAGGCCTTTATGGTCAAACAGCTGCTAAAAAAACATTACTGAGGAAAAGCAACAAGCAGAAGAGATTTGTTTGGGCCAAGAAACACCAGGAATGGACATTAGACCAGTGGAAACCTGTGCTTTGGTCTGATGAGTCCAAATTTGAGATCTCTGGTTCCACAGCATCCTGCAGCGACACCCTCCCATCTGGTTTTAGATGGACCATCTTTTATTTTTCAACAGGACAACGACACCAAACACACCTCCAGGTAAGGGCTATCTGACCAAGAACATGACCTGGCCTCCACAGTCACCTGACCTAAACCCAATGAGATGGTTTGGGATGAGATGGACCGCAGAGCCAAGGCAAAAGGGCCAATAAGTGTTCAGCATCCCTGGGAACGCCTTCAGGACTGTTGGAAAACCACTTCAGGCGACTAAAGCAGTAAACAAAGCAAAGGGTGGCTTTTTTGAAGAATCTTAAAGTTATTTTGCACTTTTATTCGCTGCATGATTCCACATGTGCTCCTTCGTAGTAGTGATGCCTCCAGTGAGAATCTGCAGTGTAAATAGTCATGAAAATGAGGAAAAAACATTAAATGAGAAGGTGTGTCCAAATGTGAATCAGACTTGTGGAAATAAAGACAATTTCATGGTCACATAGATTTATGTACAAAGGACCATGCGAAGACAAGGGTTCATGAATCTAACACAAAGGTGCAAATGCACTTTCAGGCTTTATGTGCACAGAATTTTATGCACTGTGTTGTGGAAAAAGAGAGTCCTCTGGGGTTTGTGTGAGCTCAAACTTGCATGGTCTGTGAGCAGGGTAAGCCAGTGATTTATGGATTATTTCAGCTCTGTAATTTACATTTACTATGATTTTCTCAGTTTCAGTCAACATAACGAAAGTTAAGGCCTTTAATTTTGTGGGACTGTATTTGTCTCTGTGTGTATGTGTCTATTCTTGCTTGTCTCAGTCAGAAAGACAAAGCTTAGCCTGTTCTGTCACTTTTCCTCCAGACTGACTTTCACGCCACCCGTCTCCTCCCCATCTCCACCTCTTCCTCACACCGGAGGAGCCTCATCCAAAGCATCTGACACCTCCTATCTCAGTGTCTGGACTCCTCCTGGGGCCCCTTACTACCTACAACTTGTGTTCATATCATTGCTACATCAAGAAGATTGTTTTAGGCCTGTCCATCAATACAAGCGGGTTGAAAACTAAGAGATAGAAGATGAGGGGAGATATGTTATCCAGATTGCTATTGGCATGGCATAGTCATCCCATGGGGCTCAAAGAGGGGGGATTGGTGCATGTGACACATCACAGGACAGTTCTCAGCTCTTGATTGGCGCCCTTTCCATGCCTGTTAGTTTGATGGTTGCCTCAGGACAATCTGACAATGGCTCTTAAAGCAGAACAAAAATCCCTCCAGACATGGGAACTGAACCGGGGCCTTTAGTTTCTTCAGCCGACGAATAGTGGAATAAAGTGGACCAACAAATAATGTAGCCAAGAACCATGGGACCAGAATCAGGCTGGAAGGGGAAGAAGAAGTTTGGGGTTACAGGATGCCAAGTAAGTGCACTCATTGAAGGACCTGTAGATGGATAGAGTCTATTATACAGATGATTTACAGGATTACATTACCTGGGTCTTTAGATTTAGATTTAGATTCAGATTTATTGATCCCTCTGGGAGGTTCCTGCAGAATCCAGCAGCCCGTCACAGAAAAACAGCAAAATTAGAATAAAAAGTATACAAGACAGACAACAATAAAATTAAGAGACAAAATGAAGAAATCCGAGTGCTCCTTTCCATCCTCTACCTCCTGATACCCAGACAGATGGCAGTCTGTCACCAAACAGGCTCCTCTGTTCGCTGAAGACGGTGTTCAGAGGGTGTTTCCTGCAGATGTTAAAGGGCTGCAGCCTCCTCAGAAAGCACAGCCTGCTCTGTCCCTTCCTGTACAGGTGGTCGGTGTTACAGGTCCAGTCCAGCTTGCTCTGCAGCCACAGTCCGGGGTACCTGCACACAGCCTCGAGTGGTCTGGACCTCCTGAAGTTTATGAGGTGCTATAGCTTTTATTTAAGCGTCTATAACAGTTAACCAGGCGGAAATACGAGGGAAACTGAGTCTGTACAATTTTGCAGAATGTGGGAGCAAGAGGCCACTAAAAGTAGCAGAGTTGATTGGATACGGCTTGCAGGTGGAGCGTGTCGGAAGGCATCGAGTCTGCATCTAAACACCAACCAAAAAGGGGAAAGAGGACCAGAAGAGAGAGAAAGGATCATAATTCAATTCTTCACAAGAATTCTAGCCAAAATATGATCCAGTGTTTCACACACAATGTTAATATTTTTACTTTTATTGATGTTTTTTGCAGATTTTCTTCCATAAAGATGTTGTAACAGACCTCACAGCAGTCTTCAGCAGACAGAAAAAGGATCAGCAGCTGACAATGATGGAAAATACGATCATCTCCTACAAAACTATGCTTAAAAGAGTTCCTACTGGAATGTAGACAACATTTATAAGGGAGCAAAGGTATGGCTCCTACAAAACCTGTTATGTCAGGCTCAGGCTGTACAAATTATAAAATTTATTGCCAGGTCACCCCCCCCACCTCATGTCAAGAGGAGGATTCTTGTTCAGGACTCCAGCTGTTATCAGATTATCTGTTAATGTGATGGGTTCACATGTCCAGTAATAAACCTCCCGGACTACATGGAAACTGATTGGGGCCACGTTGATAACATCAAACACATTTGATACTTAAGAGTTAAATCTGTCCATGTGACGTAACTGATAACCTCTAAGCATGTATAACTTTATAACTGTTACCTTTTCTTATGGGGACGCAGTATATCATTTGTCAATGATAACTTTTAATCAGATGGATGTTCAAACTAGACGTTTGACAAGTCACTACATTCCTCACAACATCTGCATTCGGCTCTTGCTACATACTGATGTCAGCCTCCAAAAATTTATATTTGCCTACAAATTCTTATAGGGAGAAAGGAAGGTCAAACGGAGGCATTTGTCTGCCAACCCCCATGCTGAAGATTAAAGGTTCAGACCCATTCCACACAATGTTTTTCATTGTCCTTTCATTTTTCATGCAGAAATTGTTAGCTTTCTTGTTAAAGGTACATTATCAAGATTGGAATTGACATAAATTGTTGAGTTTGAATGTTTCAAAATACATAGAAAGGGGGAAAATGTCAGGAAAATGTACACAGTGTATATTTTTTGAGCCTTTATCGAGTAATTGCAAAGTTTGTGTTGCATCATCACAACAATTTACTCGCCCAGCCTCATCAAAGGTGTTTCCCCCCCACATGGAAAAGTATTGTTAATATCACAGCAATTTGTCTGCTTTCCCATGACATCACATGATAATGTGTTCTTAGATATGGTTGAATATCGGGGTTGAAGAAAAGATCATCTGTGAAGCTTTTTATTGTGTCATTACACCAATTTCAAAGGGTTTTAAAACCTGAACCGTATGTAAAATATTTAGGAAAGATTAGGAGGTTTCAGTTTCAGTTTCAGTTTGCTGTGGGGAATGACTGAATGAAAACATTAAGGTAGATTTATAAGCCCAAATAAAGCAAACTGCTGAAAGATAGATTGCACTGAGCTGTGGAAGAAACTGGACGAGCCCAGATGTGACATCAGGAGTTGAGCTTTCTAAGCCATAAAAATGTGATGGGTGAACACAGAAAAGCCAGAATAAATGGTACTAAAAGGTTTATCTGAAACAGGTGCTGAACACATCAGCAACAAAACAAATGTTCCACTGTCAGAGGTTTAAATTATGCTTGGTGTGTTTTCGGCAGGTTTTGATCCTTTTTAAAGTCTTTTCTTAACTAAAGTATGATTAAAAACTCTCTTCTTCATTATTATTGAGTTAAAAAACAAATAAAACAGATGTTAACGTCCACCTGAAGGTGCCAAACTGAGTCTTCAGTCCATTTTTAGGAAGATTTCTGGAATAATTCCATGTGAAGGCAAGCGGTGTGTAACCCCAAAAAACTGTTAGACATCACACATCTACAGAGACCGGATTGGTGCATCTTGTCAAACTTGCAGAGGTGGGAGGTCTTTAAAAGGGCTCTCTGACAGCTGAAACAGTTAGTCTCAGTTTGAACTCACTCAAGGGAGGAGGAGCACATCAAGTAATGCTTTGAAGAACAGCGCCACATGACGAAGTGTCAGATTTACTTAACAACAAATTCCTTTCTGTGGAGTGGAAGTGGATATATTAAAAGGATCTTTTTGCTTCAATGTGTGTGACAGAGGAGTCTGGTGTTTTCCCAAGTCAAACACGTACCAGATGACCATCTTTGTGTCAACCCTGAGTCAGAGCAAAGTAAAGGTAGGTGAGAGCTTTGTTATAATCACAGGAATGGCAAATAAAACACACTCAGTGTGAAGCTGGGGAAAATTAGAGCCCGTTCGTCCACATGTGCAGTTTGCTGACCTAAATGCAAACCTTAAAGAAAGCATGGAGAAAACAGATCATGTGATATTTGCATCATGTGCTCCTGCATTTGCCACATACTTAGTTACCTCAATCGTTTTATTAGATTATATTAATCAAATTATGTGTTATAATCAGTAATTAAATGGGCTCCGAGTAATAGCATGATGCTTTTTTGCTCCCGTGTAGCATCTTGTTCTTTGGGAATGACTCTTTTCACAGCTCTGTTTCAAATTACACACACCCTTGTTTCATCTTTGCTTTCTCGACAAAATTCAAATGGCATCAAATGATCATCATTCATGGATTTGCATGAGGTTTTTGTGACATGTAATTCACAAAAGCAATTAGTGTGTGTGCAGCTTAGATGTAAATGAGTAACAGGCAACAAAAACTGAGGATAATGTTTCCATTAACAAATCTGAAAGTTCTGACTTTTGTTTCCCAACACATGTCAGAAGTTTAACAGAAAACAAATGATACTGTCTTGTTTCAGTTTGGTGTTTCATTTGAGTCTGTCATGACTGTTCACCGCTTAAGCTTCACAGAACAAACAGACCAAATGCATCATGTGGGTGATAATCAAAAAAATACCTTCAAGTGCTTTTCTTGTAGAGTAAAGAACATGTGCTTGTCACCATGTTTTAACCCTGAGTTTAAGTCCATCTGGAGCCCATTTTACTTTTACAGTTGCCAAAAGGTGCTTCGTAGCAGGCATCGTGAGCTAAAGAAGGAGTTTGCTTGTTCCCTCCTTTGGCCGAGCTTCAGTGGCAGAGGGCACTATACGACCAGGGATAAAGCTCGTCTGAAACCTCCGCCGAAGGAGCCTTTTAGGTCAAACTTAATTAAAACATCAACCGCTGGTGATGGAGCAGCCAAACAACGTGCCCTTTGACCAAGCTTGATTTAAAAAACCATGTCCTCGTTAAGTTGTTTCACACAATTAGGTGCAGTGGTGAAACTATAATCTGCTTATTGTTTTTCACGGATGCACGGATGTTCGGGTGGAAATTGGTGACAACTGTGTAGAAATTCCATTGATGGTTGATGTGAACTTTTCTTCCTTTTTTTGGGGGGGAAATGAATCTGTAAAACGGTGCTGTTCCCTTTCCCTCTCCTGGGGACTCTGAACTGAAGAGGCACCGTAATGCCTGTTTAAATTTGTTGTGGAGTTTTTGATAGACGAGTTGATTTTTAAGTGCTTTTTGTTGCTTATTGTTATTTGACATGTATCACCTACTCATATATTGTGCTTGTGAGTCTGATTCAGTTAAGATTATTCTTTTAACCTTCTCTGGTTGGCATAGAGATAATGTTCGCTTGTGTCAGTTGCAGGTAAAGTGTCTGTGTGTGCTTATGTTCCTGAGCTTCCGCCTGACAATGGCTGAGGTCCCTGGTCCATGCAGACACTCAATCACTAGGGAGCACCTGCTAACTGTCAGGCAATTGGTAGGTGTTGAAACAACCTTGGACCGATCGGATGGCTTTCCCCCGTGCTGAAATTCTGCCGTTGTTGTCTCTACAGATGGACAACCAGTTGAGAAGTGGATGCTCGATAACCTACACATTCGTAGAGCGGAGAAGTTTGGTAGGGTGACCTTTGCCTAATTGGAACGTTCCCATCTGAAAAGCAAAACTTCCGTCAAAGTGCTTTTCCTGCTTCTCACTTTGTGCTTTTCAACAGAGCAAATATTGCTTTGTGAAAGCTGCTTTACCCTGGATCCTGGAGCTGCTCACCACCCACTTCAAGTATAATCGGGGTTCAGTGAACGATGGCTATGTGCAGTCCTTAAGAGCACTCATCCTCAACATTTACTCACAGAAATGTGTGCCTCAGATTAATGAAGAGATCGAGGTGAGTGGTGCGGGTAACATCTTTCTAAACCGTAAAATCAGAACATGTGGAGGGAAAATCAATCTCATGTTTGTCTGAATCTGCGACAGGATAAGCCTGAAAGTTTTGAGATGCTCCACAGAGGGTCTCCTTCAGAAGCGCTGCAGAAAGCTTCAGAGGTGTTGACTGTTTATTGGGAGCTTGTCACTACCAGTGACTCACCAGTTGACTGGAAATGCCAGCATGAATACACAGAAACCTTCGGCTCCACCACAGAGCCATCCACAGAGTCAACCACAGAGTATTTAACAGGTGGGAAACTCAATCTGTTGGAATGTTCTGTGATGAGTAGCGCAGATGTCCTGAGCTGCTGTAATCACAGATCATGTATTCCTTTTTTTTACAGACAGTAATGACAGGGATTCAGTAAAGGCCTATCAGAGAAAACCAATCACAGACCTGTACAAGCTTGGCTTCATCATTACATCCATCTGCGGAGGACTGTTGGTCATTCTTACGCTCTACTGTCTCGTCATTTACAAGGTACTCGCTCGTGTGCATTTTGCAAAGTGTGCTAATAAAGTTTAGCCTTGGATAACAATCATATTATGAAAAAAGTTGGCCTTGGGCAGCCTGGCTCTGCTTCTGGGGCTCTCCTTGCAGCAGCAGCAGCCCTTTTTCACTGATAATAACAAAACAAGGTGAAGGTTAGGCGTACAGATGCTTGGCAGAAGTATCTGTTTTGTAGGAAACACTTGCACAACATCTGCAAATGCATATGTGCATTTATTGTTGTATTACATTTCTAAAGTTATGTGACCAGTGGACTCTTATATAAGTTCCCTTTGGGATAAATAAAGCATTTTTTTTCATATGGCATTTTGAAATTAACATTAATTGCTTTTGATCTGCCTGAGGCCCACTATCCACATCTCACCTTATTCAAAAAGCTAAATTCATGAGCTTAACAATATGCACGAGTGATCAAACTCAATCAAATTTTTTACAAAACAGACCACATACAAGCAGTTTTATCTCAATCAAAAACACCAGATATTTTGATCGCAATGACAGGTTAAATGAAAAAATGTTGTGAAAAATTAACTGAAATTTAGACATTTTGAATTACAGTTCAGCATTTGGTGCCAAGCTATCAAATGATCTGTCCTTGTGGAGAAAGTTGTGCTTTGCCTATGCTTGAGATATGTTGTATATTAGGGAGCATTGATCCTCAGGCCAGAGATTCAGACAAGCACAGAGGGAGAACTCCCAAGGCCTTCTTTAATTGTGCTGCATGTTCTGTTCAGTATCAAACTGCAGTGCCTGCAGAATCGTGCTCACAATACACAGAAAAAGTAGTAGTAGTAACCCAGAGGCAACACAAAGTCATAAAGTCAGACTGTTGGAGCCATTCACAAGCCTACTAAGCTAAATAGCAGGATGAAACAGAAGTGTTTTCACTCTGATGGCATCATATATGTCACTTTAGCCAGGACCTCTTGGAGTTCAATGCAGTGAAACTGTGTTTTTTTAGGGGGTTAAGGTTATGTTAGCATCCAAAATGCTAGTTTGATGTTTTCTTCAAAAGTAGTTTGATTCCTAATCGTGACCATATAGTTTTATAAGGACCTTGTCACCTGTTAACTCTCCAGAATGACGCCTTCTGAGCACCAGAGCTCACCTCACATGCATCTCTGCCAGTTTTGACAAAAGGCTAGAACTGAATATCTTAGTTAGAACTAAGAAAGCAGCTTAAATGACAGATGAAATGTTTTCAAGACCTAAAGAAGTTCAGTTGCCTTCTTCAGAAGCATTAGGAGAGTGAGGTGAGATCTGGTCAGGCTGGTGCTCCAGGGAACATGTTGGCAGCTGGGTCCAACCAAACAGTGGGTACATCCTTTTCCTGCTGCCAGGTTACAAGCCAGAGAAAAGCAATGATAAGCAGCTGGAGCTCAAAATCATGACCCAAAACTAAAAGAGAAACCAAATAGTCGTGGATCTGTCTGTCTGTCTGCTGTATTCTTCTTTTTGTGTGAAGATTTTTGTCCAAAGCAGGCAGAATTTCAGACTGGCAGCCATTCACAAGCACAAACAATGAATGAGCAGACAGGCAGCAATAGCACTGAAATGAGATGGATTAGAGCTCTCACAGGCAGAGAAAGTGGCTTCTTTCTTTGATAAGAGTGCCTTTAAACAGCTGTTGTCAACACAGAACAGAACTGTTTGCTCTTGCATTAAGATTACATAAATAATGAAGGATAATTCTCCTATAGAGAAATATTTCTCTTTTAATATTACCCATTCGGTTGCTTTTGTCACCTAATTGGGATCTCTTGTTGTGATAAATCTTTAGGAACCAACTGAGCCACTACAGCATTTTTAATGGTCCTGGACAGAGTTATAAATGAGGTTTAAATGCATTATAATGTGTTCAAACATCAGTTTAAATGCTCTGTTTTGTATCATTTCACAGTGAAGGAGACAAATGCACGTGTCCTAAATAATGTACAAACCGTATTCCCCTCATTCATTATAGAGTATGATCTGTGGTATTTGTACAGCATCGAGTCTCAGCATTAACTCACAAATAAAAGCTGATTCATTCAAATGACGAAGGGGGATGAAGACGTTCCCATCGTGTCATGATTTCATTGTCTTTTTGGCTGAGTCTTAGGCACAAGTATACAGGCCAGGCAGCACGAGAAAGCTGGTGGAATTAACTTCTCTTCCAGGAGGTTTTGCTCATCTGCTTGTTTAGCTAATTGCATGCAGTGACAACACATACCTTTAAAAGGCGAGGGGCTTACGCATGACTGCTGCACAAGACACCCTGATCTTATGTTGCTTTCAGCGATTTTCTAGATTTCTGCACTCAAGATTGAGTCAGTTTCTTCAATATTTTTGTCATTTCCTTGGATTCTACTGTTTGAGCTTGTGTGATTATCTGATTTTACTTTTAGATCATATTTGTGCAACAATATGGATCATTTTAAAGGCCTCAAAAGTATCCCTGTAACTTACCGTATATAATCCTAAATAATAAGTGTTTTTCTTGCTCTGAGAACTGACGAGATCCCCATGAAAATGTCACCTGTGAATATATTTTCACCTCATATTTCTTCTAAACGAGATAATTTCATTCAGCACTTATTATTGAATTGAATGTTGCTCTTACTGTAATATTGTTATAAGTCATGAGCTGGTTCATTTGGACAGTCCCCCTCATGAGAAAGTCAGAGTATAACATCCCTGTAACACATGGAGATCGAATAGAACAGAAATACCTGGCAGACTTTTATCAAAATCACTTGTGTTTGCAAGTTGGGAGAATATTTGGGTTAGAGGAAGTAGACAGCACTAGAAAACAAAGCTCTGTGACTATCCTGTGAAAACTGCAGTCGGTATGGTTGTGCCGGGAAGTCTGAATCAGCAAACGTAACTAATAGTCACTCTGGAATTGTTGAATTGAATATGCCATAGAAAAATGCCGTCAAGTCAAAACTGTGTTGAACTCAGTATCGTGTTGGAAGACAAACGGTCAAATATTTTGCATGCTTGGTTGAAAAATGGAAAAGTTTTTTTGTAAACTGCGACACATGCCAGATCTGACCGTCTCTTTGGCAGGATGGCAGTTTGAATATGGAGCTTAACTTATAACTGGATCAAGATCACGACACGAGGCAGACATTCAGGTCTTTTTGGTAACACACAAGCTTTCGAAAGACCTCTATTCGCCATCACCATCAAACGGTTTTCCTGCTACAGCTCAATATCCAGCGAGAGTATATTTGACTTCCAGAGATTGATTTACTTTGGCTGGAATTCTCTTGAAAGTGATTTGTGACCCACCTTGGGTCACCACCCACTACTTGAGAACAAGGCTGTAGCTTTGCTTTGTTCACAGGGGCAAGACAAAATAACATAAACATCACATTCCCAGAGACGTTCCATGCAAAATTTGTCTGTGGACTGAGATGCTCATCCGTTGTAAATTTGATATGGCTGTAAAAAAAAATGCAATTTACTCAGTTGGGAAGCGTGGAGCCTGTGGTGTAGTACGGACTCAAAGCCGTAAGAATGCATTCCAGTACTGATAAAAAGAAAGATTTCACAGTGGAAAAAATACTAAATCACCTACAGAAGGTTTTTGCAACATTACATTTAACAGTCTCATCCATCCGTGTACTATGTGTTCCAATTTTTGCAAAATATGTCACATTCATCACTTGAGTTTATTATTTTTGGGGGGGTTTAGTGTGTCCATAGATGGGTTTGCTTTAATAAAATCTTCTCTTTCCAAAACAGAAAACTCATAACTATCATGGATCAAGAATAAGCACAAATTCGAGGTAAGACGGTGCTGTGTAATTGACCCAAAAGGCAGCGGCCTTTCCCTGTTTGTTTAAATCATGCTAATGCATACTTCTCTCATCTGGGTTAAAGAGGAGGCCCGCAGGACATAGAGATGGAGCGACAGTAAAGTGAGTTCTATCAAAGTGTTTCCGACTGTCACATCTGGAGTTAGCACAGATAGAGATGTGTTAAACACATGCTTATCCATAAAATATGACTGCAAACCACATACATCTTTATCATTATCATTTTCTTTTTGTATTTCCAGTGTCCTACTTTCTGTGAGAACACATCGCTGCAACATCAGAAAGAGCACTTGGGAAGCTGTACATTTTATCCTTTGCAAACAAATCGTCACGTCCTTCTTTGTATGATGTATCCAGCTTACTTATTTAATCAAAAGCTTTGCTTTGACTGAGACCGAAGGTGGATCTTGTTTTGAAAGATGCACTGTGTATATTATGCATTATCTATTGCAGATATCTTCTCAAGCTGGCTAAATAAAGGTTTTATTTTTTACAGTAGTCATGTATGTTGAATCATTTGCCACCACTTAACCAACTGTTTGTAATGTAATGTTTGGCAAACATTTGCATGTTATTTATTATTGTAACTCTATTCAGTCGCTGTATTGATAATAAAAAGTTAACCATCAGTGATGGTGTGTTTTTATGTGACCCCTTGCCGGTGTTTAGGTGGCCATTTTCTAAAAGTTATTTACAGTTTTAATGCAGAGCAGAACACCCTGAACTGCTGGCAGAGCAGCTCATAGGATAGAAACACATCCGTTACAGAGGCAGCTCAACAAGGGAAGTATTCACAACAAAGCACATGACAGATTGGGTAGGAATAGCAGCCGCAGTTTACTCATGTATCTATGACATTCAACCACCCCTGCACGGTAATGGCAAATAACAGGCAAATATTGAAAGAAAAGGCAAAAGGGTCCGTAATGCTGTCAGGATTTTCACTACTGGGTGATGGTCCCGCCTAATGTTTTATAATCAGAAATTTCATAATGTCTGAGTTCGAGAGGAACTGGACAATTCCCCACAAAATTGAAACATTTGTATGTGTCCCAAAGGATCACATCAGTAAATCCTGTCAAAAAAATGTGATCAAGTGCATGTGTGCTGGCCTCGCTTTTGTTTTTGAAGAATTTGTGTAGGAAGCAGAGGAGGACTAAGAAGAAAAAAACAAGAAATAGCCTTACTCCATTGTCCCTGCAGGACCATGTGTAGCCTGCAACACATTTAATCTCACGGCTTATCACTTATCGGTGTGCTAACCATTGTTACAGAGGCAGTAATCCATTTTTCATCCCAAGACAGAGCTCCATTACAAAACAAGGAAAGTATTTCTCTAATTCAATGTACTGCCTTTTAGAGGATTAGAGGCAGCTGTGGGGAGATAGCTCCAGAGATGAAAGGGCAAGTTGTCTTCAACAATAAATATATGTGAAGAGCCTAAGAGTTAGAATGGTCCCACCCTTTTTCTCTTTCCCAGCCTTTTTTCTACCTTTTGTTTTCACCTTCTGAAAAACGTGAAGTCCTCACACTTTCCAAGGACATTCACTGCTTCTTTATGGCGGTAACACCTAATTCTCTGCAATGAGCACGTTGTTCCTGCAGATATAGTGGTGCCCAGAGCCTGTGAACCCCTTTTAATCTCAATATCTCTGCATGGATATGACCAAAAGACAGTTTATAGAAGTAGATAATCCTAATTTGGTAAATTATGCCGCATATCTATTAGAGGAAAAAGTATGTGAATGTTTCCAGTACCAGGAAACACCTCTGGTAACTGCAGCCTTGGAATAATTTAAGCTTTATATCTGGGAAGCTGGTGGATTTACATCTTTACGTCGTGTCCTTCACATTTCTCCTGGATTAAGGTCAGGATTTTGATGTGGTCATTCCAGCCCATTATCTTCTGCTAAATTTATTCCTCCGTAGAACATTTCGTGTGCTGGGGTTTATTGTGGTGCTGCATGACCCACTTTTTCTTTGGACTTAGTTTAAAGCCAGTTGTTCGGATATTTTCTTAGAACTCACCATCATGATTAAGAATCCATTGTATCCTCAGTGACAGGAAGACGTCCCGCTCCAGATGCAGCACAATGATAAACTACGTTACCACCATCAGCGTGTTTCACAGATAGGATCATTTTTTATTTTTTGGACGGCAGCCTTTCTATATCCTCCAAAAAAGAGCATTTAACTGAATTGTTCTGCTTTGCTACGGTCTGTCTGCAACATGTTTTTCCAACAGTTTGTGCACGTGATCTTAGGCAAACTGAGGTGGGCTGCAACGCTCTTTCTAGAGAGCAGCGTCTCCTCACAGCTCTGCTTTGCACGTCGTTGTCATTCTGTGTTCTCTTGTTGGTGGACTAAAGAAACTCAACATCAGTTCATGTGTCCAGGCAGACAGTGAAGTAAATGGTTCGATGCCATTTATTTGATTATTATCAGTGCAGGATAATGACTCATTTGAAGAGTGATGCTTCCTCAGAGACACAAACACACGTCTTATGCAACTTGAAAAAACATTTTAGTAATATATATATATATATATATATATATATATATATATATAAATATTCTGACTGGGCCAAACAATCAACCGAAAAAAGTTCTCGGAGAAGTACTGCGAATCACAACAGCCTGAAGTTTCCCCATCTTCCACAGAGTGGAGACAAAGATCCAAACTGAACGTAATACATAATCTATTCAGCTGGTACTTTGCCAGAGATGACAAGCGGAACTTATCGCTATTGGCTACAACTCAGTTATATAGGAAACAGTGTTGTTTTGCCCCAGAAAAAATGATATATGAAAGGATGTCAGCAGTCTGATCTTGTTTTAATCACTTTCTGTCATTCATATGCCTGCCATCTGGATATGGGATTATATAATGTTGGTAATTCCCAGTGA
Organism: Leuresthes tenuis; assembly: GCF_036924035.1. NCBI lineage: Eukaryota > Metazoa > Chordata > Actinopteri > Atheriniformes > Atherinopsidae > Leuresthes > Leuresthes tenuis. The sequence continues at coordinate 3,468,842 of NW_027325370.1, forward strand.
CTAATACTGGAATTGTTTATTCATTGTAATAATGATAGCATTACTTACAACTGTTTAACAAGATAATAATCCCAACCGTGTTTTAGTGCAGTGGGAAGTGAGCAGTATAAGGTGGATAAGAGACACTAAGAGACACTAAGAGAGAGCGCTACACATCAATAAAGGCAATACGCCGCAAACAGTAGGCAGCTTCGGCAGGAATGTCTCCGGCGCTGATCTCATTGGCATCCAAACGCAGCATTTTCAGCTTGGAGAAGTTTGTCATGTCTACTGTACCACAGAAACTGTTCAGGGAGAATTCTGGAAGAGAAACAAAACGTAAAAAGGGGTTAAACATGTACACACCTCACAAATGCTATCAGACCAAAGCGATCTGAACTGAAATGACCACGGCCGTAGATTAATCCCACAAGGCATTGTATGTCTGTGCTTTAAGGTCAGATTTCGGTCACACAGCCAAACTGAGGTCACCAGAGTAAACTTATTAAATCAATTTAAAATTGTTTGATTATATTCAGTCAAGATTAATTTGCTGGAGTTCTTGGTAGTAGGAAAGCATATGACTGACTGAGTGTGTGTGTGTGTGTGTGTCTGCTTTAAATTATGGAATTATTTGGGCTTCTTTAAGCATTTTTTATCAGATTTAATAAAACAGTTTAAGAAAAAAAACCCTGCTTCAGGGGGTGGGCATATTTTCAAAAACTAATAAACAGCTTAAAATTCAGCTTTTGCTGCCATCTAGTGGTCAACAATTTATCTTGTTGACACACCAAATTATGATCAGCGGGAGGCTTAAATTTCCAAATAAAAATTGTACAAAAGCCCCAAACACATGTGTGAACTATTACATGATTAACTTCAGCTTGTAATCAAGGCCTATTGTGCCTGATTGATTTATGCAAGTGTTGACTGTGAAAGAAAAGTGCAACAGCGAGGAAGTTCTCTGAATTTGCTCTTTAACAAACCATTTATCCATCCATCCATTTTCTATACGTGCTTAATCCAACCCGAGGCATCAGAAGCCGAGCTAAGCTGCCATTGGGCAGGCTGCCAGTCCATCACAGGGCCACACAGAGACAAATAACCATGCACACTCACCCCAGAGTCACCAATTAACCTAACACGCCTGTTTTTAGACAGTGAAAGGAAGACGGAGTAACTGTAGAGAACATGCAAACTTCACACAGAAAGGCCCCAGCTGAGGCTACCCACCATACAGCCTGTCAAAAGTACAGGATAGCTCAAAATATCCATTTCAATTTGTGCCTTCAAAGTTAATGTGTTAAAATCATCGCTGTTGAATTATTATGAGCGTTATTTACGTGCATTTGACTGAGTATGACCGTATAAGCCGTAAGGTTCAGGGAAGTCCCCTTTAATTACGAGTCATTTTTAGCCTAAGTACAGTTCAGATTGATTAATTACTTCAAAATACAATCATACAGTCACTATGAGTGGAAAACTAGCCCTGGAAATTGTAATAAAACACATTAATAGTAGCACAGGCTGTTGCAACATGCTATGTTATAGCAGAGAGAAGGCTTAATGTGGATGGATGATCCATTTTCTTTACAGGCTTAATCCAATTCAGAGTTGTGGGGGGTGGAGCCTATCATAGCTCCCAATAGGCAAGGGGGGGGGGGGGACACATCCTGGACAGGGTTTCCATGCACATCCATACACACTCACACTCACTCTTAGGGTCAGTTTAGACTCACCAATTAACCTTAACATGCATGTACCTTTCTGGACAGTGGGAGGGAGCCAGAGTAAACCCTATTTCTATTTCTCTGGATAGTAATGGATCAGAATCCAGGTTTTTATTCATTAGTGAAGGGAATCTGAAGCAATCTTTTGGAAAGATTCAAAAAAGGATATGTGGATAAGTCACATTTCCAAAGACGTTTTCCTGTGAAGGAAGTAAACCAGACAAAGTGGCGTCACCAGAGAGTGACAGTACAGGCTGCGTTGGTCATGGCTGTAATTCTGCAGAAGAAGTAGTTGTATTAGGGAGGGAAAAGAGTTTTTATATCCTATCTGGGAGGCCACTGGCCTGTCATCTGTGAGTTCATTGTTTACTGGCTCAGACTCATGTAATTTTAGCCTTTTTTTATTAAAAGAAAAGCTGTTATTGCTGTAAAAACAGGGGGGGAAACGACTCAAATGAAGCTTTTTTTCCCCCAATCACCTTTTTAAAATGACATCTCCTGAAAGTGAATCAAACACTGAGATGGAAATCATTGCAGTTGTGCTCCTAATAATTGATCCGTTGAGTCGGGCGTAGTGACATGTGGTGGCATAAACTGACTACTTGAAAATATTTCAAGCCTTTTGCTGTAAGTGGAAGGAAAACTACACTGGGCACAAAAACAATGCAATGCCTGTCCTGCAGGCTGCGATTGACTCGACCCGCTGAGCCACAGTTGTCACCGGATGAATGGTCGGACGCGCTCTTATTTTCTAATGAATGCACACTGTTTAAAACATTTAAATCATGAATATTTATATGCACAGCGACACTTATCCACTCAGCCCAGTTGCCTGTTGCCATTTCACATTTCTAGAGACCAGAAATATGTGCCAAGTTCTGCACATAAGTGGAGGGCTGTTTGTAAAAGTAGCAGAAGGATGCTTCATCATCTTCCAGATCACTTACCTAATCTTAAAGGGGAACTCCGGTATTTTTAAACCTAGACCTTATTTCTAGCATGAAATACGTTCATCTACTCACTCATTCACTCCGATAAGAACGTCCATCTTACTCAAAGTTGTCGTCCACGTTGTCAAAATCTGATAAATATCCTGCCATGTTGCACAAAACTATCAGCAGCAAACTCTGTGTGAAGTTAGCCGACTGTCACAGAGCACGGAGTGAATAAGCTGTGCTGCAGGGGGGCGTGTGGATGAAGTGGTCCCAGTAGAGTGCCTGTGTAGAAATCCCTCCGTTAGCTCTCCTATAGCTGCAAGTAGCCACATAACAGCAGCTATGAGCTAACAGAGCTATAGCACACGTTCATTCATTCATTCTTCTTAAAGTATTGGTGAAATAAAGACAGATAATGCCTTATTTAGAGGCTGCATCCTCTAAGCCCCGTTCACTCCGTTATATGGATCTCCAGTTATCTAAATATCTTCAGAAGGACGCCGACTTTCACCAAACTGTTCTCAGTGAGCAGATGAACATATTTCATGCCAGAAATAAGGTCTAGGTTTAAAAATACCGGAGTTCCCCTTTAAGTTTAGTGAAAAAACTGCAGCAACTTTAGGTCAAATGCGTATGTTTTAGCTTTTGTCTTTTAACAAAGCACCTGTTCCTTGGCTGGTAACGCTGACATTCACAGGTGTGTTGTCCCAGCACATGTCCCAAATGTCTAAGAAACATAAAAATGGGAATGTGCAAAAGTTGAATAGACACAACATAGACATCTGTCTTTACAACTTCCAGGTGTCTGGGTTGGATTCTGGAAGAAAAGCTACATGCTCTGCAGCATTAACAGGTCGAATAACTAAGAGAAGAAGGATGCAGGTTAATCACAGGGTCTTTACAAAATAAAAGCTGTAATAGTGTGATAGCAGACAGCAGTTTTATCACCTGGCAGGATCACATTGACTTAGGATCCTACAGGTAGTCATTAACAAAAAAATCACGCTTAATATAGTATATATTACCACCTTCCTTTTACATCAACTAATTATTTGCATTATCTTGTTTGGGAACATTATAATAAACCTTTAAATGATCATTAAACTAGCCAATCATTGCAGATCTACTATAGTTTAAGACACTCTTAGTCTACCAGGCTGTTGGTACGTGTATTTCTGCTATAATGTCAGATATTTTAACAGTGGTTTTGGGGGTTTGACTCCCTTTTACAGCCAGCCAACTTCTGTATTAGCTTAATTTCACAGTTCTGCATGGAGACAAAGGCAGTTTAGACACACTGTGATCTGACAACTAACAGAATGATAAATCAAAATGTAACCGTTGAGCAGGTTTCAATAATAAAAATATATGTATATATGAACTTTTTTACCTTATGCCGAAAAAAACCTGAAGAAATTTTTACTTTAAGTGGCAGAGAAGTGTTCGTACCTTTGATCTTATTGGCTTGTAAGTACAGGTTCTCCAGGTTCCTATTGACCGCAGGGATCCTCTCCAGTTTATTAAAGGACAGGTCAAGCTCAGTGAGTGTGCTGATGTTAAAGACATTGGATGGAAGTCCTTTATCAGTCAGCATGTTGTGAGCCAACCGAACAAACTGCAGGCTGGGGTATGTGGTGAAAAATCCCTCAGGCACACTCTCTATGCCATTGAACTCCAAGTAGAGCTGCTGTAGATTTTCAGGGAGGCTGTCAGGAATTTTCTTCAGCTTGTTTTGCCTCAAGTCCAGCATGGCCAGAGATCTCAGTCCCTTAAAGACACCGACTGTGTTGTCTATGACATTTGCTTGGAGCTGCAGAATGGTGAGATTGTTCATCCCCTCAAAAGAGTTGGGGAGGATTTTGGAGATCTTGTTGTGACTAAGCCGCAAGTTTGTGATTGACCTGGGCAAATTCTGAGGCACACGGGTCAGTTCGTTGTGATCCATGTAGAGCTGATCCAGGTTTGTCAGCTTGCCGAAGACATTGCTGCTGATCTGGTCTGAGTTGAGCTGGTTGTGAGACAAAACTATCCAGACAAGGTTGGTAGCATTGTCAAACACGCCATCCTTGATGCCTGTGATCTGGTTCCGCTGCAGGTAGACATACTTTATACGTGACGGGACATAGGGAACGTGCTGAAGATTGCGGCTGTGACAGTACATAGCTGTGGGGTAGGCTGAGGGGCAGTCACACTCCAGGGGGCAATCCACGTCGTCAGCCTGCCTGTGGGCGTTCTGCCACCTCCCCTGAAGATGGGACAACCACCGGAACGGCCTGTGGTGCTGGCTGATGCTCACATCCACTATTCCCATTACGAGGAGGAACACCTCTGTCTGCATGATTACTGATAGAAAACAAAGGGGGAAGATAACTGGTCAAAATGATGCAATTTACAGACAACAGGAAACAAAGTGCCATGTTTCCTTTTCACCAAATCACACACTTAGGCTGAGAATTAGGCTGCTGCAGTAATCTGAGACATTTCATGCTTTCCAAATGGGCAGAAGGTACAGAATCCCTACCAGTCAATTGATCTGTGACGGCGTCTCCTCCCAAGCTCACCTCTCCTGTGTCTCTCTCTGACTGAGTGGAAGACGTAGCTGATATAGTGTAAATAACCCCACCATCCCTCTTCGCATCTGTAGTCCCTCATTAGTGCATAGAACATACATTTTTCCACGTGCATGTAATAAAGATTACAACATATTACCTCAAGCAATCCCATCTGTGAGCTGGCGAGAACATCTGCTTTTTAACAACCTTGTTTTCCATCTCCGTGTCGAGCCTTTTCATTAACACAGAAACTACATGTCTGGTTTGTCTTTTACAGTTGTGTTGTGGCTGTTATGTACGTGCAATTGCTATTGAAAGTGTAACCACACAAGACACGGCAATTAGTGCCGTTCTTTCTGATATTAAATCATTGCAGCTAAGGGAAATTTTTAAATCTAATCCTTGTGTCACGGCATGCTTCGGGTCCAATATATACAGTATGTGTCAACAAAATATGCCAAACCCTGTTATTTGTACAAGATCTTCCTCCTTCAACATATCTATTTCTTTTCCCATGCCGCAAGTGCTCCTTTTGTCAATTACAGTACTCAAGTTGTATGGAAAGTGAACATATGGTTCTGCTGGCGCCGGCACACAGAGAAGCACCATGATCATCCTGCAAATAGTCTTCAGAAAGGCCTCGTCACCGATGTTCTCTATTGGGGCAAGGAAATTGGATGCAGAGTTTTAAGGGTTGTTTTTTTTCACAAATTCAAGTCTCTGGGTCCCTTTGAGGAAATTGGTAACACTCTGTTTTGAAATGGACTTTGTTCAGCCAGTAACAGACCTTAATAACCCTAAAATTATTTCCCATCTGAAAAGAAAGGAAACTTGAGGATTCTTTTGCGAAAAAAGGTCTGGAAACTCTTAGTAAGAGCACAAAACAGAGCAACTTGTAGTCTTAAATCTAAGACCAAATGTGCAGCTAAGTACATTCAGTGTGACATTTTTTTACATTGTACATGTATGTTGATACAGCCAAATTCGAAATAAAGCTACTTATAGTTATTCTTTTTTTCTGTTTCATCCGTCAGACAACAAAATGCATCAAAAATCATCTCATTAAGACTGCCTGTGGTCACTTGAAGCATTTCCAGACTGCTCTAATGACTTCCTGATTCTATTACCAAATCAGCTGCCAAAGTCACCATTCAACTAACTTAAAGACAATGTGCAGTAATTGCATTTATACAGATGCTGAAACAGATGTGTGGATTTTTTTCATTGGAGGTTCAAATTTTCAGCAACTGAGGCCAGAATTTCTTATACATACAGACATGTTTTTATGCTTTTTATTAGATGGAATTTCATACAATCTGGGAGACACTTATGCTCCATGTCTCTTTTTGGAAAAGCACATCTCTAAATGATTGAATCATTACTTCATGAGTCCATCATCAAGAATCAAATTAAACTATACTGCCAAAAGTATCCACTCACCCATCCAAATAATTAAATTCAGGTGTTACAGTCACTTCCACAGCCACAGGTGTATAAATCCAAGCACCTTGGCATGCAGACTGCTTCTGCAAACGTCTGGGAAAGAACGGCTCGCTCTCAGGAGCTCAGAGAGTTCCAGCTTGGTACCATGATAGGATGCCACCTGTGCTAAATATTCCACCGTCAGCTGTCAGTGGTATCATAACAAAGTGGAAGCGATTGGGAACGACAGCAACTCGGCAACGAAGTGCTCGGCCACGTAAGATGGCGTCAGCGGAGGCCGAGGTCGCCGACTTTCTGCAGAGTCAGTCGCTGCAGACCTCCAAACTTAATTTGGCCTTCAGATCAGCTCAAGAACAGAGCATAGAGAGCTTCATGGAATGGGTTTCCATGGTGACTGCATCCAAGCCATACATCACCAGGTGCAATGCAAAGCGTCGGATGCAGTGGAGTAAAGCTGCCGCCACTGGACTCTACAGCAGTGGAGACGCGTTCTCTGGAGTGACGAATCACGCTTCTCCATCTGGCAACCTGATGGAGGAGTCTGGGTTTGGCGGTTGCCATGGGAACGGTACTTGTCTGACTGCATTGTGCCAAGTGTAAAGTTTGGTGGGAGGGGGGATTATGGTGTGGGGTTGTTGTTCAGGAGCTGGGCTCGGTTTATCGCTAAACCACTAAAAACAAACTCCAAAAGCCACATTTGGAACTATTCTGGGTTTAAACAAGGCACAGACGGTAAAGCGATAGACGATGGCGCTGCCATCAAGCTGTAGGAGACAAAGGAGGCAACACATCCAACCTCATAAAACACCTGCAGTGTCCTCACAAAGATGTATATGTTGAATACCAGGGTAGTATTTCCTGTTTATTTTCTAATTGGCTAATATTAGGCGATATGCGCCGTGTACAGGCTGAAGAATGAAGAGTTAAAAGCTGTTAAAGCACCTATAAAATACATTAAATATAGTTTTCACAGGGAATCAGTTCCTGTTTATTGTATTTTGTCCTCTATGTTTTATGTTGGAGAAGAAGAATTATTGTCAAATAGATATTTTTAAAAGACAGTGGATTTGTCATCCTAAGTCGATTATTTATATCCGTATTCTGTTTATCATGCACATAACAACATGTGTAATTAATTACATATTACATATTAATTAAAGTATTTATAACTTGTACAAATACATTGCAGTTCGTGAAAATAATGATAATTAAAAAAAAGCCGCAGTATCGCGATAATACCTGGAACCGTGATACTTTGTCTGATATAGTATTGTGGTTAGTTATTTTGGTTATTTTGGTAAAATGGGCCATAAAAGAGCTGAAAGATGAATTAATTAAAGAGTGACTGTTCTGCAAGCTCATGCTGAAAAAGAAATCAAAGTAGCTTACCATTCATGCAGGTTTCCTCTCTTATTTTTAGGTATGTTTTCCTGTAGTTTTGTACAAGAATTGGCAAAAAAATCAAATAAAATCTCTGAACTTTATGAAACTCGGTGGAGTTTCATAAAGTCCATAAACTTTGCAACACAGACAAAGGAAGAAGCCATCGGGTCCTGACACAGAGCGAGAAGTGTTTCCTGAAAACTGTGAGGATAACTGGCCTTGGTGGAGGACTGCGCTCTCACAGTGAGCTCCTGGTCTGTCAGTAGAATTTGCATTTCTGACATTTAAGACGTATCTTTAGGCTTGGATCAAAGTGAAGTGCAACATTTTCTTTACTTTACTTTAGTTTTCTTACTTTTGTGTTTCATACGACCAACTTCCTGTGCCACTTTGCTGCCAAATATAGCAACAAAAAAAAAACCTCTTTCTTGATGTTGGAGGAATTCTTCTCATGTTTGAAAATGATAAAAACAAAAGTCGTGGTTTCTGGTCGGGGTCATTCGATAGACACATAAATTATGCTGGCAAACCTTCTCAGCAGCATCCGTGAGCCAAGAAGTCTCTCTGAATGGTTTCAACATCGAAAGCAGACCAGGAGTCCAAAGTTGTCTGCCAGAGTTGTGGAAACTGTCCTAATAAAAAGTGCGCACCTTATCAGCCTCAGACCGCTAACACGCATCCCCACATATGACATTTTTCCAACTCTGCACTCCAGTTTGTGCAATAAGAGCATCTTTGCACCAGTGAGCTGTTCATACAGTGGCAGAATGCACCATTTCAACATCTTTTATTTCCTGCAACTCAATCAAACGAGCAACGACTTAAATACAATTTTTTTTAAAAAGATACTGTTCTGAGTCCTTTCTAATCTAACTAACTTGGCTTATGTACTTGGCATTGCTTATGCATCATGTTGCTGCTGTGAGGAAGAGTTTGTGGGAGCTGAGGCTTAAAAGGAGTAAAAAATCTAAATGGTCATATTTGCAATATATCAGTAATAGTTTAATATAGTTGTATATGAGTTTAGGCTTGTTAACTAATTCATTCTTGTTGGTTATAAGTAAATCAACCACTTAAGATGATAACTTCTTGATAAACATAAGAAAAAGAGCATGTGAAAGACATTTCCTCACAGTTACATGGTCTTCTTTCAGCATTAAGCAATTCTGTAGCATCAAATCCTTTAGTTTGGGTTGTGTCAACATAATTCGTTAGGGTCGATTAAATGAATTTACTATGGCTGGGATAAACAAACCAGTACAGGTTTTATGGATGTTATTTATACTTTTTTCAATTAGACTGGAATTGAATGGAAGTTTCATTTATTCAACTGACATAAGAAACATAGATAAATTCCTTGTTTATATATGGAGTTTTAGTTTTTATTCAGAGAAGATGAGGCTGAACCAGCCCATTCATATTAGGCTGACACAACAGAATGACTTGATTCTGAAAGAAAACCATCTGTTCCACACTTTTATATTCGTTCAACAAAGAATATATATATATATATGAGAGTTTAACCTGGTCAATAACTTAATTTGTAGTTTTCCTTGTGTGAAGAATCTTAATGAACTGCGTAAAATGTCTTGTAATGCCTCTCCTGTGCTATTATGAGCAATATTTGTTGGATAATGTTTTTAGAAAGTGTAAAACCTGCTTTGAAGCAGTACCATACCAGTGATAGTCTTTCCTTTTACATGTATTTATGGTTTTCCTGATAAACGAAGAGCAGCAGCTGACAGGCTGCTCACCCTTTAACCCCAGAAACCAGGCCAATGTTACTGTGTCCTTCTTTTGTGTGGAAAACAAATCCCGCTGTTGCCAATTATTATTTAATTCATTTTACACACCAGCTTAATGCCACGCACGGTCACAAAGTGTCTGGGGTCATTTCCGGCTGTTATTGGGCAAGAAGCACAGCAGAAGTCACCAGCCCATGACCCACAGACGAAAACCACGCACTCCCCCCCTATGGTCCAGTTAAAATTTATCAGCTAAACTAGCGTGTTTGTTTTTGAACTGGAAGGAAGCTGGAGCACCTCAAAAGAACCCATGCTGGCATGGGGAGAACATCCAAACTCCACACAAAGAGGCCCCGGCTGAGATTTGAAACAGGAACCTTCTTGCTAAGAGGCGGCGTGCAAACCACCAAACCACTGCGCGGCCCCTGCTGTTGCCATGGAAAAGTCCAATATCTGGCAGACTGCTTTATCAGAACAAGATGTTTGGCTGTGCTGCAACCAAATACACATGTTATTTTAATGTTGTGTTTATAGGAGCTCAAAATAAGTCTGCGGCAACTGGGGGTGCGTTTCCACTGGTGACAAACCAGACCAAAACACAGGGGACGCATTCTCCGTTCTGCTTGTGTCACGTGTTTAAATCTCTTTGTGAATGGAGAATTCCTTCTGTCAAAACCTGAATAATTCACATCGATTCAGACTCAAACAAGGGGCAAAGATACACTTTCATGAGTCTATGAAGATAGAGGGTCCTTTGTGTTTGCAGCAGGAATTATCTTATCTTCTTTATGTCTGTGGTGGAGAGTCCAGTTTTCATCAAAGTCATCAGAGATGGACTCAAAGGCCTTTTCTGTGCAGGTGACACCTCATCGTGCAAAGAATAGAGCTGCCAAGCATACTGGATGGTACTGGATGCACATCCAGGGGATCATTCCCGCCAGTTCATTAACTTTATGACTTTGTTTGCCAGATACTTGTTGTTCTCTTAACTTAAATGCAAAACGTATCTACCTGTTTTTTCTAGTATTAATCAGTTCTATTCGTATAGATCACTCCCATTTCATTTTGAAAGTGATTCATAATCAATTGGCCAAAAAATGAATTAATTAAAAAAAGGTTTCATGCCATCAGTTGTACTGATGCACTTCTACATCAGCACCAAGTCAGAACTGCATTCAGTTAACCGAGTCAGAATTATCTGGCAGGAGGTTTGGCTTTTTTCTGAGTACCATCTGTCTTTCTGTTGGCAGAACCTCATATTTTCTTGAAAGTTGAAGGTGGGGTGGACCTTGAACAGAGGACAAACCCATTAGGTCTTGGACGTGTGGATCAGAGTTGGATATGCATATGCATTTTCCAGCTTTGTGATTTTCACATATGAAGTTTTATTGTTTTGTTTTTTTAATCTGCTTAAGTTCAATGTTCCCTGTGATGTCATTTTATACCATGAATTTTATGATGCAAATAAAACGTTTAAACTTGTTGTACGTGTTGGTCAAAGTTTTATCGTCTCTTCTCCAAAACACAGCTCCACTCGTGGTGTTTTCAGAACAAGCCTCAAAGATCCCGGCACATCAAAGCAGTCCCTGTTACTATATGAACACACATGCACGCACACGTGAATCAGTTTGCAGCAACATCTGCATTTATTTGTTGTTGGAAAGCATTGTTACAGCACAAGCTATGTTCAAGCAAACAGCTTTCAATACTTCTCGTAAACACGGATTATTCCACCTTTATATTTTCATAAATCTGTACTCAGAGGCTTAGTTTTGCTCGAGCTTTCGTTGGGAAGATCTGTAACACAGAATGGGTGCATGCTGAATTTCAGATGCTTCTCAGCACCACAATGTTTTCTTTAGGACATAAATATATACATGATCAAAAATGTTTCCATCTGTGTCACATTAAATATGTTAGGAAATGTCCTAATTGTGCTTCCTAAGACACCGCAGAACAGCACAAGAAGAGCTGGAGATCAGAGCAGCAGCTTGTACACAGTGTTTAGCCAGATGTTTTGCTACATTTTTCTACCTTGAACACTGTAAAGTTCAAATATTTGTCCCCATTAGGGCAAACTTAGCGTGAAACATCTTGCCTTGCACCTTAAGATGACACCTTACCCCGCTGTAACCTGCCAGATTTCATTACCTTTCACCCATCTGTGGATTCCGACTCGAGGCTGCTTTTAGACACAGGCATGTCTCCTCTCTCTCCGGCTGGTGGTGTTTGCTCAGAACATGTCAACACTCCTCATGTAAAACAACATGAAAGACCCGAGGCTTCACCCCCTGGGTAATTTGTAATAACTGACTCTGGCACAGAAATTAGACACTGACAAAGCTGTCTGTTGAGAATGAACACACAATCACCAGAAAATACAGATTTCTGTGTGGAAAAAAAGAAATCAATAACTCATTTCAGTGACCTCACCTCTAGAACTTGGGCCTCTCATTGTAAATATTGCCTGTCACCCCATATGCAACAACCCGAGGTGGTACTATTTCACACATCTGTTAACCTTCACTGCAGCAGCTTCAGCTACTTATTTTGCAAATAGTTGTAAGCATGTGATGAAAAGCAGACGGGCTGAGAGAAGGAAGTCTGTTTGTCGAGCTTTCATGCTGTGCACAGTGGACATATAAAGCTTTAGAAAGATGTTGCTCTGTCATGTTAATGCAAAGAACAAATCACTGGAGCCGAGAGGTAGAAATAATTAAAGGAGTGTTTGATGCATGCAGATGAAATTGAGCACATGAACGATGTTAATATGTGTATGAAAACCCTTCGGATGCAGATGTTATAAAGGCTGTGCGAGCTATAGTCAACTGCTTGATTTAGTATTATGTAGAAGCTAGAACAACGAACCCTCTTTCTTCAGCTTCACGTATAAGTTGAGGTGCTTTCCTTCGAACAATTGCGCTTTACACGCGATCTAAACTCTTCATCTGAAAGAATTTACGCAAAGTTTGCATTCACGCAACGAGACATGAAAACAACTTCATTAAGGAACACAGAGTCCCAGTATTGTGGGAAATGCTCAGAAAAACAACTGCTGTTACATTTATGAGGCCACATATTTAGCATTTGGGGGTCCTAAGGATCGTGTGGAAAGGTGCTCTGCAGACGACAGTAAAGCGGTGCAACCAACCGAGTCTCGTCCACTTGTGTTTTTAAACTCACTTTACCTTAAATAGCCTTTTCTTTGGAGTTAGCCTCTCTTTCCTTGTGCTTTCAGTCACCGTTTCATCGCTGTTTTGCACATTACAAACTATGTGGTTAAAGTTAGGAAATCTTCATAGCTTGCATTAAAGCAGACTGTAATAACATCCATTCATCCATTTTCTATATCGGCCCAGCGGGGGGGGGGACTATCCCAGCGGTCTCTGGACTAACGTATCACATGAAAATATACTGTATAAATATATAGTAATATGTTATCGTTGACGATAAACCAACATAAATAGCATTTTAAAGCTGTCAATGCACTCTTTCTTTGCCAAAGAGTACAAATGAGAGGAAGAATGAAAGTGTGATAAAGCACTGGCTTAACAATATGTGTTTTGAGCTGAGGTAACTGTGATATTGTAAATGTGAAAACCCAATTTAATGGTGCGGCCAGTCAATCTCATACAACGGAAAGCTAATAAAATTTCCGTTTAACAGCAAAGTGTTTTCCAGATGAGAAATTCAAGGCAGACCGAAAAAGAAGTGGACATCTGTGAATCATGTGAATGCAGAATGTGAAGGTATGTTATTTCATGTTGGGACTGGAGCCCCGTCTAATATGGAAAACTCTCCCATTATGTGTGCATGCAACGACTGTGGCCTGATTAGCTTTTGTTTCATTTTGCCAAAAACAAAAAAAAAAAAGCTGGTCCAAATGATCAAATACGGACAATAAAGGAAAATAGGAGACATAAAAGGGGACAGCAGATGGACCCTATTTGGAAAAAATGCCTGTGTTATCTCTTAATCCGATTCTATACTAAATTCAATCCTTACTTTTGCTAATTTATTATAGTATGATACTTATTTAGCATCATAGTTATAATGATTTAAAATGCATTATGTTGTGTTTTCATTTCTTTTATGGATTTAGTTTTAGAAACCCTTTTCATTTACGTAACGGTTTTGGTTATGACTATTAAAAAAATATCTCAATTCTGTCTGCCTGCTTTTAGATTCACTAGATGAATGAAGTTGGTTTAGTTCTAACAGTTTTAACTATCTTCTCTTTCTCACCACTTTAACTCCTTAATAGTTAAACGCATTGTTAGCTTTTTGTATAGCTTGTTATATCTTCATTTGTAAGTCGCTTTGGATAAAAGCATCTGCTAAATGCATATTATAAACATAATAGTCCGAGTACAGAATTAAACCAGCTAGGTTCAGCTACAAAAGCTTCTAAATTAACGGGTAAATACTGGGAAATTAGGGCATGGTGACCTGAAAGTGTGACTGAGAAGTTATGGCTGCGGAACGGCTGTCTGTCTTACGGTACAGTTTCCTTACGGACATAAATATGCGTCGGACTGTCTTGTTCAACGAGGAGCGCTTAGTCGCTGCAGATCAGTATTGATGACGTTCAAAACATGTTGCCGCAGAAATGTGCTGATGTATGGAACAGAAGAGACTTTGTCTAAATAGTGCTGAATTATTCGCTGTAACGATTTTCTGTGAATATGTTTGCCAAACCCTTCCGTGTCAAATCCAACACCGTTATCAAAGGTTCAGACAGGTGAGTTGGTGCCGCTGCCCCCCGACAGTCAAACCCAGCGTTGCAAATCTTACGTGGGGGTGATAAATAGCGCTTTTGTCGCATTTGTAACTTCGTCAGACCTGTAATTGCATCGGTATGAAATTGTTTCTGAGCATTTTTAATCATTTTCTGTGAGTCCTACTGTCCTGGTCATTCATTTTCTGAGTCATGTTGATGGAAGACACCTGGAATTCATCATCCGGCATCAGCACATTCGGTATCACACAGAGAGAGACCAGTCTGAGAAAAAACCCCGGCTGGTTGACAACCATGAGCTGACCGGATGTGACTTTTTAATGAAAACCACTTGAAACGTTTCTACCTTCAAAGTGTGTCACTCCCAAATAAATGAGACCACTGTTTTTGTTCCTACGTCTAGGAGAAAGCTCAAAGCTGACCTCTGTGCAGCATTTCCTTCGCTGTCCGCTGATGAGCTGTCCGAGCTCTTGCCCAACAAAGAGGAGTTAAACGTTGTGAAGATTTACGCACACAAGGGAGAGGCTGTGACAGTTTATGTTCTTCACAAAAATCCCCTTTTCTTTGAACTGGAGAAGCGGCTTTATCCTACAGGTAACGCAGCTGGAATAACACTGAGATGATGTAAAAGGTGACAGATGTGCTCAGTGTGTTGTGTGTCGTCACATCTTTCAGTGTATGTGCTATGGCGCTGCCCTGCTCTCCTTCCAGTATTCAGGACGTGGCCTCCTGTGCTTCAGAAATTGGTCGGAGGGGCCGGTGAGTTTCTTCTCTAAGACGAAAAACATTTTAGTGTCGACACTGAGGATAGAAATGCTGAAAATATGGTGCTTTTCCAAAGATCTCATGCTGCCCGGGGTGGTGGTGCCTTCGTGTGGCCTGCCGGAGGTGAACCGGGGGGACGTCTGTGCAGTTGCACTCGTGAGAAATAGGTACGCTTCGGAGAAAAAAAGCAACCTTTTCCCCACATTTCTCAAACATATAAGCTTGACAGCGCTCTCCTGGTTGATTGCAGGTCGCCTGTTGCAGTTGGCAAAGCTGCAGTGTCCACTTCAGAGATGCACAATCTGGGTATGAAAGGGAGAGGAGTGTGTGTCCTCCACACTTACATGGATTACCTCTGGTTAGTGTCTTCCATCTTCTTGCTTATTGTTGAGTAACGTTTCTTTAATAGAAACTGTTCATTCATGACAACGGCTCAATGACATGATACAGTGCAGAAGTCTGGGTTCAAATGTCTTAAAGGGGAACTCCGGTATTTTTAAACCTGGACCTTATTTCTGCAGTGAAATACGTTCATAAATAAACTGTGCTGCAGCGTTGGGGGTCGATGACATCATCACTTTAGACTAATGTGTAGAAAGCCCTCTATAAGCCCCCCGATAGCCGCCAATAACAACAACACAGCAGCTATGAGCTAACAGAGCTATAGCACACGTTCATTCATTCATTCTTCTTAAAGTATTGGTGAAATAAAGACAGATAATGCCTGATTTAAGAAAGAAAAGAGATTTCCCAATTTCCAGAAGGGATAAAGTGACAGATACACGTTAATAATATCATTAAGAATGCTTTTTACAATCCATTTTTATGGATTTGTGAAGGCTCGATGAAAGTTTGGGGGACTTCAACATGCCCTCTTTTCCGAGGTACCCCTCTAATAATGAATGAAATGCCCCGTGTGACACAGGTTTTTAGAGACACTTTATGAGATTTCCTCATGTTCTGTGAGTTAACCTCAGCTGGGCAACAATGAGGCGTTTGTTTTAGTTTTCTTCCTTTCAATAATCATCCCTTTTCGTTGCTTCTCCAGAGTTTTGTGCCTGAACTGACCTGTTTTCAGTTAGCGTCTTGTGGTGGTTGCGCCTCTTGCTTGATGCTGATTCAGACTCCAGAGCGTTTTACCATCGATGTGCTGCACGCTGACATCTTCTGACATTTATAAGCAGGCTTAGTTGAACTAATACTGAGAGTTTCAGTAAAACTTTTCACTGTGAATATCAGAGAGCTGTTGTTGCCGTTTAATGTTTTTTTGACATCAGTTTCTGCTGTGACAGCCACCAGAAAGCTGCTCTTCCTGCAGCCGTGCGTTAAAAATACTTCTTTTTTTGATTCTTTTCATATAGGGCATTTGGTGATAAGTCAGGCCCTCCTTCTTTACCAGATTCAGCTGAGAGTGAAGAGCAAGGGCTGAGCGGAGATGAATGTGATGTCAGTGAAAAAGAAGAGGAGGAAGAGGTTGAGAAGCGTGTGGAGGAGCAGCCGAGTTCTGGTGAAACAGTCGCAGATACAGCCTGCTGTGGGCTGGAGGAGCTGAAGCTAGCTGAGCTCGAGGAAAACAAATGTGAAATTAGCAATGAGAAAGAGGAGGAGAACCAGGATGACCAGAAAACACCTCAAGGTAAGAGATTCAGTCGGGTCTGCTTACTTATTGAACTACATGCATGAAATTACTGGAAAGGGTGAATCTTAAAAGCTAATTCAGACGAGGCTGTTATCAGCATAACAGCTTCCCTTTATCTGCCTTTTAAATAACGACCACAGATTCAAATCCATTGGAATAGTCGCCACTGAAGGGTGGCAGGGCAGATCCGAGGGCTGGCAGCATTAACTTTGTGAACAGATGTTTATGATATGAGGCTTGAGCTGGAAAATAAGAGTTCTGATGTTGCAAATGTGCAACCTGTACAGCTGAAAGGATGTGACCAGGGTCATACCTGATTTTACAGAGGTGATGGATGCCCTGCTGTTGCAGTGCTTTCTGCACGCTCTAAAGACCAAGGTGAAAAAGTCGGAGCTCCCTCTGCTGACTAGTACATTTCTCCGCATCCACATGTTCTCCTGCTGGTAAAGTAAAATCCCCCTTTCTGGAACTGATGGAGGGGACTTGAAATACATGCTGATGTATTTTCTGTGTTTTGCAGCCCAAATGGAATGCAACTTGACATCAAGAAATCTAGCTATAAAAAGGTATGAAAGTTTTCCCTGAATGATGTGTTTAAGTCACGGAGTAGAAAACATTACGTGTGTATCAGTATGCGTGTTTGTTCTTCTGACAGCTGTCCAAGTTTCTCCAAGTCATGCAACAGCAGCATAATCTGGTGCGAGTGAAAGCTCTCACCAAAGGTGTGGAGAGCATTGTGGAGGTGGACTGGAAAAATCCAGCGTGAGTCCAGTCCTGCCTCAGCATGAAGAAATTCTGGTTTAAATTCAGACTTGTCATCTGCCCACATTGAACTGCTCTGTTGGGTTATTTTTTTTTCTCTTTTGTGTTGCTTAAATATTTTATAGACTGCTTTCCTTCAGCATTCCAGAGGAAACAGCTGTGGAACCAACTGTGGTGCAGGAGTGTGGGGAGGGAGAAGTTGCGTACCATCCTCCAGAGATCACAGCTCTGTACTCAGTGACTGCTCGGCTGGAGCCTCTCTTTTCAGATGCACACAAGAGGTGTGTGTGTGTGTTTTCTTACCCTGCCTCTTCTTCTAGCCTCTTGTTTCCTTGGCTTCCCCAGACTTCAGGAGGACATCAGAGGGCATACTTGTGTTTACTTAAAATAAATATTCCAGCCACCCAGGGATAGCTTTGCTTCAAGTGACCTTTACCTCTTCAGTCTTGTAAAGGGATAAGATAATATTCCAAAATGAAATGAAAACAAATAGTAATCTGTATTACTGTCCCCTCTGTCAGTCATGAATGAAGTAGTAGTAACTCTGTTTTTCTTTGAGTATTGCTTCATTTGTCATTGACAGAACTTGACTTCCGCAGTAAATGATAAAACAGGATTTCTGTCACTAATTAGCATTTTTTCGACTCCTTTTTTCACATCCATGAAACGGGATGTGCAGTATTTGGGAGATTTTTTTAAGAGAAAGCAGCAAACATCATGGTTACATGATCATGGAAGCACATGGCGTCCCAGTAACTAGATTACAACACGCTTCATGCAAAAAATAAGTAGATAAAAGGAAAAACATTGTAATATCTACAGCGCGCACAATGTTGCTCTAACTGTGTTAAAGTTGGCGTTTTCTGATTGTAAAACATTTGAGAAATGGCGTAAGAGATACACAAAGTTGACCTGAAATTAAAAGAAATGAAATCAGAATGCTGTAATAAATCATAGAATCACAAGATTAATATAACAAGTCAGAAAGATAAGATATGATGAATGATCTTTGAACTGTTTATGGAGCCGTGGCGTTCACAGTAGCTGCATTACGACACACTGTTTGTACTGAATACAACTTCAAATACGACTCCTAAACACATTTCACGCATGGTTAAACAGACAAAGTCTGTTAGTAATAGTTGCTTACCAGGAACTCAGAATATCGAGCTGTGAATGTTGGCACCAGCTAGTTGTAGCTAATGTTAGCGCGCTGCATTGGCTACTAGCTTCGGAGTTTGTAGTTCTGTTCATTTTATAATGTGCTATTCAGGCAATTAGTGGACAGTTCAAACATAGCACCAGTTGCCAGTTTATCAAGCTCACCTAACCCAAGGTTATGTTTCTATTCCATGCTAAGTCACCACTTCTTCAAGTAAACGAACGTGTTAGCTCTCTTTCAAATAAGAACAAGTCATGAACAACTTAGTAGAACGGATAAAGTTCTACTAAAATCACAGAAAGTGAAGATGCTTTCAGACATTTGCGCTCTGGTTGGGGTTCTGATGTTTGCTTCGTTGCCTTTGCAGGAAAGGAGCAACAATGCACCCTGCTGAAGTAAGAAGCATAGTCACGGAATATGTGAAGAAAAATGAACTGGTGGATGAAAATAATAAGAAGTAAGAGACTGATTAAGCTCTGTAAGGGTTTCATTAGGTTCTGATCTGCGTCATTTGAAAACTCAAGATAACGGTGCATATTGTCCGTGTGACAGCAGAGTTTAGTCGAGGTTTTATGTTCATGGGGAGTTTTTTTTATTTTTTAAGTAACTGCTATTTCTCAATTAGATTCTACTGGCTTGTCAGCTGACAAAAAATGGGAAAAAAAAGGATGACCCTCTGAAATAACTGAAGATACTGAAGTCATAAACTTCTTAGAATTTCTTTCAGTGGTAAAAATACTGCCCTGATTGCCACTAAACAAATATAACTCTGACCCCAGACCATGTAATGTCATTACGGTCAGCTGAAATGTTTAAATGTGACTCTGAACAGCAATGTAATGCTTTTTTTATCATGAAGGTGAGTGTATGATGTCATATGATGTGAAACTAATTGATAATTAGTGTTGAGAGGAATTAGATATAGATTGTTTAATGATGCAGCATGATTCTTGTTTACTTCCAAGCATCTAACTCAGGGATGTCCAAAGTCGGACCTCGAGGGCCGCTGTCCTGCAGGTTTTAGATGTTTCCCTGCTTCAGCGCACCGGATTCAGATGAAATGGATCTCTGCAAAAGATTGTTCAGTTCTGCACAAGCCTGCTAATGATGCATTGATCTGAATCTGGTGCGTTGAAGCAGGGGAACATCTAAAACCTGCAGGACGGCGGCCCTCGAGGACCGACTTTGGACATCTCTGATCTAACTTAAGTGCTTTTCACCCTTTCTTCAGTTATGTGACTATAAACCCGACTCTGTGTGACTGCTTACTGGAGAAATCGGAATACCAGGAGGTGGAGTCTCTGAAATGGGATGACCTCTTTGCCAGGTAAAGTTTATTTTTATTCAGACATTTTAAGGTTTTTCCTTTATCTTCAACTTACAGGTTACACAGCATGCTAATAGTTGATGATTCGGTTCAGTTTTACCTTTCATGGAATATGGTTAATGACAACATGGGTAAATTCCATCTCCTGGTTTGCCTGCTCTCCATTTTGCTTTGACATATCTGAGGGTTCGTAACGTCATCACTTGGAGATTCTGTGTCTGTACAGCATTCATATGGAGAACTCTTTATCCAAGAAGGCTCTGCAGCTCTGGCATGGCAGCTTGAAAGAATTTAAAGTGACTGAATATAGAAATACAAGCTTTCCACCCAGCAGTGATGATTTTCAGTTTTCAGTTACCTATCTACCTATTTGCCTACCTAACTAACCTACCTACCTACCTACTTACCGACCTACCTATCTGCCTATTTACCTAACTAACCTACCTACCTATCTGCCTATTTACCTACCTACCTATCTGCCTATTTACCTACCTACCTATCTGCCTATTTACCTAACTAACCTACCTACCTATCTGCCTATTTACCTACCTAACCTATCTGCCTATTTACCTACCTACCTAACCTATCTGCCTATTTACCTACCTACCTAACCTATCTGCCTATTTACCTACCTACCTAACCTATCTGCCTATTTACCTACCGAACTAACCTACCAACCTATCTGCCTATTTACCTACCTAACTAACCTACCAACCTATTTACCTACCTACCTAACTAATCTACCTATCTATCTGCCTATTTACCTACCGAACTAACCTATCTGCCTATTTACCTACCTACCTAACCTACCTACCTATCTGCCTATTTACCTAACTAACCTACCTACCTATCTGCCTATTTACCTACCTAACTAACCTACCAACCTATTTACCTACCTACCTAACTAACCTACCTACCTATCTGCCTATTTACCTAACTAACCTACCTAGCTACCTACCTACCTACCATCATATCTATCTATCCATCCGTCCATCTGAGTGAACTAACGTCAGAAATTAAACCTTTTTTTTCCCACAGGACATTGGGAAGAATGCAGGAGTGCTATCAAGTCATCTTCCCTGGACGAGCACCCATAACAAAGAAGGGCCACATTGAGCCTATAGACATCTCTGTGGCTTCTCGAGGCTCAAATAAGAAGGTGACAACTTCTGCAAGACTTCCTTAAACTGCCTGATCAGTGGGGGGTTTGCAGGAACGTTTCAGTTCTCATGCAGGTGTTTGACATTTGATCACTTCAGACTCCAGTTCTAACACGTTTGGTAAAGATTAAGGCTATTTCAGAAAAATGTTCACTGAAGCAGCGTCCATTGGCCTCTTTTTAAGCATGAGCAGACGGCCCCTCTCATTTCTCCTTCCCACGCCACATCTGCAGACAAAGAAACGTTTTTCTTTTCTCAGGAAATAATGATCATGAGGGAGGCGCAAAAATTTAACTTCAGAAAGCTTTAATGTGTATTATCGCTCTTAAGCGATTAACTGAGTTATTGGTTAGGTGATTAATTCAGACGAATTAATGGATAAGTACTATTACCAGTACTTAAGTAAGTTCCTCTCTATTCTGTTTATACATGAATTGGGTTACAAAACAAGCTGTTAAGACTGAAAATCTTTGAGTGATGACATTTGGAGTCCGCTTTGCAGTAATTTTACCTATTATCAGCTTTTTTTTTTACACTGAAAGGTCAGAAACCACTTTAAATTGATTACTGAACACTGAAATTCCCTCCTAAATGACATATAAAGAGGCAGCAAAGGCTGGTGCCTCAGTTTCTTAGCGATCTTAGTGGTGTAACAAGCAACACAATCCATAAGTCTTCCAAATCATGGACATATGAGATAGCATAGGACTGTAATACGTTCCCATAAAGGCTATTTACCAACAGTTCTTACAGTTGGATGACATTACATCTTTCTCATCAGCCGCAATCTCAAGCTCCGATGAACCCGACTTTCTAAGACACCATCCCTGATCTCCTGAAACCCCTTTTTTCCTTTGATCCCCATCAGTTTGGCTCTTAAAAGACTTCCTGCTGACTGGGTGACCTACATTGTTGAGGAGTGAGTCAGTGAGGACATATTCATAAACTAGAATAACAGCCCTGAAAGGGTGGCCGTGTCCTGCTGATGTCAGAATGCAACCTCAGAGAAGGTCTTAACCGCCCTTATTTTGTCACTAAATCTGTGGATTTAGTAGGAACCAAACGAACAAAATCAAGCGAGCTCACCCAAGTGAATTTTTGTTTAATTTTTTATTTGCCTCGTAATCTCACGCTGACGCCACTTTTACTTTTATGACACTCGCCGCAAGTCAACATGCAGTTGCTTTAATCTCGCTGCTCCATGAGCTACTTAACTGTAATGGCTGGTTCGCCTGCTCGGAGGTTTTTGGAGCCCGCTGTGACTTTAGCTCTGTCCTAACGGCTTGTTTCTCCTCTTTTGTAGGAAATTAAACAAACTCCTCAAATTTAAATTTGATTTCTAAGGGAGCCAACAGTGTTCGGCTACGCTGTAATGACCATCAGCAGGCTCGGATTGGCAGTCTGACGTTGGTACAGCTCACATGGGTGTGTGTGGGGGGGTTATATTGCCCTTTAAAGGGCATCTATACTGTAGTATTCTCAGGACTATTTTGCAAATTCAAATAGACATTATTAAACATAATTTTTCTGATTACTTGTAATTACTTGTATGTTACATTTGGATTTTTTTTTACTGGAAAGGCAAATGCATGACCATGGCCGGCGTTTTATTAGATGGAACTAGTTGATTATGTCCAAGCACTTATTTGAAATTCATGCTTATTTCCTGAAGTTCTACAAATACCACTGACCCATTTTGAAATGGCCTGAATATGGCAGATAAGGCTTACATGTCACTGTTAACAGAGCGGCCATTGTTTGCTGCACAGGCCACTCGTGAATCATCTTGTGAGAGATTAGGAGTAGACTCACTTCTTCTAACACCACTTCATGGCTGTCCATGTGATAGTTTCAACACATGTGCACTGAAATGACCACTTCGCATACAAATTGTCTTCTGGGAATCACAAATACCCGTACAACGTCTTAGCTTATGTGTCGCCTTTGCTCATTTATCGTTCTAACTCGAGCTGTTTCCATTTACTGCCTGTAGGTGACTCTAGTAAAGAACTTGGAAGTGTATGGTTTGGATCCAGGAGTTGTTGCCACTGCTTTGCAGCGAAGAGTTCAGGCCAGCACCGTCTTGCAGCCCATCCCTGGAGCCAAGGACAAAGTCTTGGTCCAGATTCAAGGCAACCAGATTCATCAAACTGGCAATTTGCTGCTTGGTATAAAACTTCAGAATACTGTTACCGTATTTTCCGCACTATAAGGCTCACCTGAATATAAGTCTCAATTATGGGGTCCATTTCTGTACTAAACCCATACATAAGACACACCTGATTATAAGGCTCACCTGAATATAAGTCAATTATGGGGTCCATTTCTGTACTTAACCCATAGATAAGACGCACCTGATTATAAGGCTCAATTATGGGGTCCATTTCTGTACTTAACCCATACATAAGATGCACCTGATTATAAGGCTCACCCTCAATTATGGGGTCCATTTCTGTACTTAACCCATACAAAAGACACACCTGATTATAAGGCTCAATTATGGGGTCCATTTCTGTACTTAACCCATACAAAAGACACACCTGATTATAAGGCTCACCCTCAATTATGGGGTCCATTTCTGTACTTAACCCATACAAAAGACACACCTGATTATAAGGCTCAATTATGGGGTCCATTTCTGTACTTAACCCATACATGAGACGCACCTGATTATAAGGCGCACCTGATTATAAGACTCACCTGATTATAAGGCGCATGCTAAAACATGGTCCGACGGTCAAGGACAACATCATCGGTGGTTTTTACACTTTATAAACTTATAAACTGCACATCGGTCTGCTTCACCCATCTCAGACTGAAGAACAGGCTCATTGGGACATGGGCAAAAGCATTAATGATGACACGATTCAATTGCTAAGTACAGCTCCATACAATCTTCGCCCCATTCAGAGTGAATGGCTGGGATCCGCCTGGATTCCGAACGCAAAGCGAGCGACGGAAGTGGCCAGTTGCCATTAATTTAATGTAGGAGAGCGAAGAGGCGCGGCTAAAGTGAAGGTGAGTGATGCGGAGGGGTTTAATGCCCCGATGAATGCTCGGCGCTGTAATAAGTTCAAAATGGCAGTATCCGTGACAGATTTTGGAATTATGGGTGCACCAGATTATATGGCACACGGCCGATTTTTGTGAAAATTTAAGGTTTTTAGGTGCGCCTTATGGTACGGAAAATACGGTAATCTGTTATTGCTCTATTTGTACTAATTAAGTCACTTTGTCATATTTATTAATTTATTTTTTTTTGTTTTGATTTCAGATCATTATCAAATTCCTCGCAAGTACATTCAAGGACTAGATAAAGCTCCCAAAAGTGGCAAGAAAAAGTGAAATTTCAAAAATGTGTTATTAACCACGCAGCCCAAAAGGAGTAATTACAATAAAAATGGGTCTCAATATGAAAAACGAGCGGTGCTTTCTGCTCTCAGATGCTGGGAGCGTCTGATCAGCTGATCTCCATGGTTGACAAATCTCAGATCAGCTCAAATGAAACACACTGATGGTTAAAACGGATCTCGTTTTAACTGAACCCAAAAGTGCAGCGGTTCCACATTTAAGCTTAACTTTTTCTAAATTAAATCAGTTGTTGTTCCTCATCAGTGTAAGTAGACAGTTAAGAGTGCTAACTCTGGCATCCAAAGACGACTCACTTCCAGGACAAAGCCAGAACCGGTCGGCTTTTGGCCGTTTGATATACTCGGTCCACTGCATCATGAAATTGGGATTTTAGACCTAAAAAGCAGAAAATCAGTCAAACTTTACAATTCAGTAAAACACAGTTGGTTTTAAGCCTCTATTGTCTAACAAATATAACGTGTTTTTGTGTGCTTTGACTTTAAAGTTGCTTTATTATGTGGAAAACAGCAACAACTAACTGTTAACCATTCATTTGAATAAACCCACTTCACTGTATTTTTCTGAAGATTGATGAAAATAGGCTGTTTTGTTGCTCTGTTTTGGCTCCTTCTTGGTTTTTAGAATAAAGTTTTTGGTGAGTTCAGACCAAAAGCTTGAGTTTTTTCACTGACCTGGTTTCTGCTGGCAGCAGAGAGCATGCATCCTCAGCTGTATCTCAGTTGGGCCAGCTGCAGTCTGCAGCTGTAAGTGTGTACTCTGATTGAGGGTATTGAGTATCCTTATGATCCTGAGAGTGGTGTTGTCTGGGACTTTAGCCCCTGGTAGGGGTTTCCCATGGAAAATTTGTCAGGATGCCACTCTCTCGTGGGCACTCAGGGAGGAAATTCAAAGTCAAAGTGGATGGTAAGCAAAGGCGGGGGCCTAAATCATGTCGTAAGAGGATCTAGACTTTCATACTTTGGAGTTGCTGTCGGGGAGAGGGTGGTGGGTGTGGAAATACTCACAATCTGCCTAGCCGAGCGCCTCGATGTTGGAATTTTCTCCAGTTAGCGAGAAAGTCACCTGGCTGCATCTTAAAGTCGTCGTAGGGAAGATTCTGACTTGTTTGTCCATAAGCATCTGACAGCAGCTCAGGTTACCCAGCCTTCCTGGGATCTCTGGGTGGTTTCCTTCACCAGGTGCCACCTGGGGCCACCATTGTTCTTCTAGGGGACTTCAGTGCCCATGTGGGCAATGATGAAGCGACCTGGACAGGCATGATTGGGAGGAATATCCTCCGTGTGTTGTTTTTGGACTTCTGTGATAGTCATTGATTGTCCATTACAAACACCATGTTTCATAAGTAAACGTGGTACCAGGCCACCTTACCCCATCGGGCGATGATCAACTTTGTCCTGATATCATTAGACCTGCAGCCATATGTCCTGGACACTCGAGTGAAGGGAAGGGCAGAGCTGTCAACTAATCACTGCCTGGTGGTGAGGTTTAGCTGGGAAGACGGCTGAACCTACCTTTCAAGCAAAAAACAGGTCGTGAGGGTAAACCGGAAACATCTGGTGGAGGCCCCTGTACTTGAGAGTTTCAACTCGCCCCTCCAGGAGAATTTTTCCCATCTACCGGGGGAGGTTGGCGACAAGTATCTTCGTAGACCATGTTCAGGACCACAATTGCAGATGTGGCTTCCAAGAGCTGTGGCCTGAAGACTGTCGAACCGGAGATTCAGGAGGAACAGTGCATTTTTCTCTCAAGTCGTGGAGCAGATCTTCGCCCTTGACGACTGGGAGGTGGATCATTCAGTCTAGTGTTTCGTGGACTTGGAGAAGGCTTACGACCATGTCCCTCAAGGGATTCTGTGGGGGGTGCTGCAGGAGTATAGGGTATAGGGTAGAGTTGCTATTCAGTCTCTGTATTACCAAAGGAGCTGTGTCTGCATTCTTAGCACTTAGGTGTATGTTGGACTCTGCTAGGGTTGCCCCTTGTCACTGATCTACAATTTGGAGGGTGAAGTTGTCATTGTACAACATGAGAAGAGAAGCTGAACCAATGAAAGTCAAGGAAGCCATTATGAGGCTGGTAAACGAGACTAAAACCATCACAGACAAACCCAGGATTATCAAAATCAACTGTCTGAAATATCAAAAAGAAGAAGGAATGCACTGGTGAGCTTTGTCACCAAAGGGCCTGTCCCAAAGGCCAAGGAAGACCAGACCGACTACTATCCGCAGAAGACTTCGTGAACAAACAGCTGCTACACTGCAAGATGCAAACCACTAATTATGCACAGATTACAGTTTGTGAAAAAGTACTTAGTACGTAGCCTGCAGAATTCTGGGAAAAGGTGTTCTGGACAGATCAAGATGAACCTGATGATGCAAGAAGAGAGTGTGGAGACCCAAGATCCAAAGCATAGCAGCTGTTAAACATGGGCATGTAGCCTATGTCTGCTACACTTATCTTCAGTGGTGATGTCACTGCTAAAGGCAGTCGCACAATGAATCCTGAGGTGTATAGAAACATTCAATGCCTCTAAACTCATTTTACAGTGTTTCATCCAGCAACATGATAACGATCCAAAACATTCTCCTAAGGCAAGACGAGAGTTTCTCAGCTGAAAAAATGGAAAATTGTTGGACCGCCAAGCCAGTTACCTGATTTAAATCTAATTGAGCTTGCTTTCTATGTGCTGAAGATGAAACTTAAAGGAACTAACCGCAAGAGTTGCCAGTGGCTGCAGGAGCAGAGCAACACCAGAGAAGATGTCTACCAGTCACCAACTTAAAGCTGTCATTGCATGTATGCAATGTGCAAAAAAGCACTAAACATGTCTGCTTAAATGTACCTACCATCACGGTACTATGTATAAAAAGTATTGTGGAACTGAAATGTGTGAAAATGACTTCAAATTGAAGTCTGGAATGTGTACTTTAAACGCTTTTGAATTGTTTGGTTTTGGATTTTACTCTGAGGAGCAAACATTATGTCCCAAACATTATGGAGGGCACTGTGTGTCCCATCAGGCCTGGGAGCACCCTGAGATCCCCCAGGAGTGTCGCTGAGTGGAGGGATGTCTGGGTTTCCCACCTGGACCAGCTGCCTCCGCGATCCTCCACGTCAGGATTTGGAGTCTTGTGCAACGCCTCAATGGCTCTGGTTGTACGAGGTAAGGCCAAGTCTTCATTCCTTTCTGTTTTTAAAGAAGCGCTTCCCAAATCATGTCAAATGCTTTTCTCGAGTCATGTTACACCTGCGAGTCCATTTAAGTGATTTCAAAGTGAAAACATCAACCAGTGCGTTTCAGGTCATGTAGGTTTTATTTTTGCCAAACACGTATAAATGCAAAGAAACTGGGATACAAATGAAAAAAAGTATCTAACGCTTAAAGTGCACCCCCCACCCTCACTCATGCTGATTTTAGGTTTTTGTGGGGATCTAGTGTTCCCTCTGGAAATAAACTTTTGGGTTATTACGTTTGGAATTTTTTGTTGAGCAGTAAAAGATGAAAGTGTGAGCCATCTTATCCTGGAGGCTGCCCAGTCATTCATAATTCTCTCCTGATGGTGAACAGTCAACCCTCTGATTTCCTCTGAGGTTGAGATGTCACGATGTTGTTCCAGCTTTCAAAGTCTGACACTACCTCACTTTAGCTTTCTCTGAAACAGTATTTTCACGTTTCACTTTAACTGCATGTGCACCGCATGAAATGCATGGAACTGTAGTGCTAATAGTGGCAACTACAAACAAGTAAACACGCCTGAAACAATGACGTATCGCAGAGGTTGGAAAATGTTACAAAACTCAATTTTTGTATAAGACTATCTGTCTTCTCTGTTTCTGCCAGGAATGAACTTTATTACTGTTCTGCAGCTAGAATCATGCCTCTCCAGAGCTTTCAGCGATTAGATTTTTATCAGCTTTGTTGTAGACCGCAAATTTAACAGATTCATTTCACTTTTCACTGACATACAAAATAAAAGCCCATCAATAACCACTGAATCATTTAGCCTAAAAAAAACCTGGGAACAGGCTCAGCAAGAGAGGTTCAGAAAATTCTTTGTTAACAATCAACTGATGACAGTTTTTCTCTGTTATATTGTGAATGTCACACGGCTTGCTGTTAGCTGCAGGTTGTCTAAAGATAAATGTAGACACACAGCCCTGGATAGTGACATGTCTCATGTAAAGATGACTCATTTCCAAGCTGAAGAATGATAAAAACTTCACTGTTAAGTTCTAATAGTCT
Organism: Leuresthes tenuis; assembly: GCF_036924035.1. Taxonomy (NCBI): domain Eukaryota; kingdom Metazoa; phylum Chordata; class Actinopteri; order Atheriniformes; family Atherinopsidae; genus Leuresthes; species Leuresthes tenuis. Next base: position 3,497,774 of record NW_027325370.1, read on the forward strand.
TACTTACATAGCAGGTTGTTGTGTAATGTTTGTTTCAGCATGAAAGATACCAGGAAGTGTTGCTCACTCCAACATTGCCATGATGCTTATCTGATTCATCAACCTTTGCACATTAGTCGTTGGATTGCAAACCTCCTTCCCAGTAGTGATAATGGTTGTCAAGTCATGCCTTGTTTGTTTGCTCAGAGCCTAAACGCCAACTGCAGGAAATTAATTTTCAATTTTAGAGTCTTACATCAAACATTGGATATGTGCGCCAGGTTGGACCTGTCTCTTTTCTCTTTTCCGAAACAGGGACAGGATGAATAAAAAGCAGCAATAAAAGAAAATGAGATGGTGTTTTTCCAGTGAAAGACTGGTCATTATTCAGTTATGACTGCCATGAGAATATTTCCTCTGTCCCACGAAGAGCACCTGTTCAAACAGTGGCTACAAAACGAAGCATGTTAATGGTTATTTTTTCCTCTCTACAGTTTTATTTTAAAGTAAAAGGACACCTGTCTCACACAAGCTAAGAACTCCTGGCGAAACTTGGACTGGGTGCATACATACAGGTACATGTTAATGGCAGCGTTGCTGAGGCACAGCATGGTGCCGGCGTCGGCCGCTATGTTTACCCTGAGGCTATAATCGTTACGATCCAAAGTGTACATGTCAGTCGTGCGGAGGAGGATCTGAGTTACAGCGCGGCTGACAGACAGTAGCACAAAACTCATAGATATCGTCACGAGTAGAACCACGGATTTTCTCTTCCTCGAACGAAGGAGGGGCCTAACTTTGTGAACCCCTGACCTCAAAACTGCAGTGTTGTGAACCCGGTTGCTGAGAGAAATAAGTTGTAGGGTCAGTCCGTTAAGTGTCAAGATGATGACAAATGGGAAGATGTAGGCTTGTATTGTTTGAAACCAAACCAGAGTGTGTATGAACCGAGGTGGAGCCTCTGGTCTGTATATACACAAGGTCTGATTGTTTTCATGGACCGAAGCGTTCGACCAGTAGTACGGAATAGCAAAAAGAAGACTGAAGACAAAGGTGGTCATTATAGTCCACACAGCACAACTGGGACTGCAGATTTTTGTTTTAATTTTCCACGTGTGGATGCTGATGAAGCGTTCCACCGTGAACAGAACCACCAGCCAGGTTGACGCATTGGAGGCTCCGTAGTTGAAAATGTCTCTGAGGTTGCACCACGGCTCATAACTCCAGTACGGCTCCTTCTGGTGGTACTTTAAAGACAGCTCAAGAACCACAATGAAGATCAGAACAAGGTTGTCAGCCACAGAGATGGCCATCAGATAGAAAGCACTGGACCGGGAGAGCATGCAGTTCTTCCTCCAGATAATCAGAAAGGTGATGGCGTTGGCTGAGGAGAAAGAATTATGTCAGTGAAGGCATCTTATGTCTCACATGGTTCAAATATCTAACATTATCACCACTTATGTGATAAGTCCCTTAATGGCAAAGAACAAGAATGACTGCATTTGTTCCCCTAACATGTACTTACATGGGATACCGACAGTTGCCAGGGCAGGGTAGAAAACCTCTTGCAGGGTTACCATCCAGTGTTTGTTGTGGGTATTCATATCCTCTCACACCACAGAGAGTGCCGTGAAGTGCAGCATCGTGGAACCTCCGAAGCTGAATATACTCATGCTGTTCAGGAGCCATACGGTCACTCCCACCTCATCTCATATACAAACCATGGTGTGTGTCAACATTATCGCTTTGCTCCAACTCAGACGATCAAAATGTATTTATGGCGCGGGAATCTCAGGACACCTTTGAAAACAAAGGCCATAGAAAGTATTTTCAAGCTGAGTTTGGGACTAATTAGAAAAGTGAAAAGCCTGCTAAAACAAATTACCACCTACTGGGAACATAAGTGGGTAAAATAAACTATATTCAGTGGTTTTATAGCCAAACTACTTATGAAACACACTCATGATGATGCTTAGAATTGAGTCTATCCCTTTGTTGATCACCCGACTTTTCATCTTTCGCAAATTTGACCAATGATTTAGATTAGATTAGATTTCCCTTTATTGCCCCCAACAGACTTCGACTTAGACTCAACTTTATTTATCCCTTAGGATGACTCCTTCAGGGGAAATTTGGTTCCTTTCCTAAAATGTTTCAAACTGAAAACATTCCCATCAGCCTCCACTGATTTTAAAGCAAATTATAACATGCCAATCTAAGGTTTAAACAACAAACTTTACCTATTAAATATCACAGTGCGATTGCATTGATCTGGTAACACGACTATATGTTCATCATACTGTTTATCCACTTAGAAAATCCACCTTTATGATAACATTAACATTTACAGCTTTTATGTTTTTGCATCTTTGCTTCCCAGCAGAATCCACATCAGAATATCTGTAGTTCTGATTTATTGAGAAGGTCACAAGTTATTTACTCCAATAAATGAACCTGAAATAGCATTTGCCTTTCTGGGATTTCATTCCACGATGTTTTACTTTACTCCAGATGAGACAGAAAAATGCAACATTCCCATCTGCAGAAATTTAATTGATTTTTTTTTAAATAAAATAGCCCCTTAATGCTGTTTGTGGCACAGAATAAGAAAATGTTAAGTTGATCTCAGATGGAATGATTAAATGAAAAGCAGTGCAGGCTCTGTGGTTTCTGAAATTCAAATGAAATAAGTAGATATTTAAACTGGAAGGACCTTGAATCATATAATAAGAACACAAAATAAATCAGAAGGCCCTGAACATCCTCTCTTTGGTAGCAGTCCACCAGTCTATGTTTGTGCCAGGACAACCGAAGCCACACTTCTATTATTATAAGGCTGGAAAGAGGCTTTTTCGTGACAACAAAGCCTAAATCATAACTCATAAAGTTTTCCACACCTTTCTGCATGATTCTGCAAGGCTGGACCACACATGGCGTCCGTTCCCATCAGCCCGCTGAGTGATAAGAGCCAACAAACCAGGTTTGTTAGCATTCAAAGCAGAATCTGGATTTAACAGGCTGAGAAATTTACAAGGTTTAGTAAACTGATTATACAAAATGATTGTGTTGTCAGCTTGGTCTCCCGATGGATCGCTCATAAGACTTCCATCATTTTCCCAAGTGTTGTGTTGTTTTTGTGCCTCCGTCAAATCTAACTCTGTCTGCAATTACTTATCCAATTTGGCCAAAACTCTTGAAACTGTGTGTGCCAGGAACAGCATGTTTGGTGGTATTTTTCACCAGGACTGATAGATGTCCCTTTATAAAAGGAAGATTTCTGAGAATTTGGTTTGGATCAGTCTTGTCCTAACGGTTGTTCTGGAAAAGCTTGGCCCTCATCACTCAAAACATTTTTTTCTGATACCATTGTCATCTGTTTGCCTGCTTTTTTCACTATTTTGTGCAACATACAGTGGCTGCAGGCTGTTTGCGCATAGCAGTGAGTAAATGGTCTTTGTTTCTCTCTAGATTTCCTGCTGTGATGCTGCTGAGACTCTGACTGGAATAAATATGATTCATGTTCACGAGTCTTATGACTAATGGCTTTAATATGAAAGAAATTTTACTGAGCCGTCTCCAAAGCACAGTTATGCTGATGCAGCATGTTAACAGTTGTCCATAAATAATTTTAGGTCAGTAAAATCACTTGGTCATTATAAATATTTCACTTTGCAGCTAGAGCTGAGCGATATATATCGATGTTTTGTTACCCGATAAACTATCTTTTTTTCCTTCTTTTTTTTTTTTTAAAGCAAACTTTATTGAAAAGTCAGACATTACAATTAGTGAAAACAAAGAACATTAACATAATACAGATGGGGGGGTCACATTATACAAAACAGTGATAAATTAGTTCATAAAAATGTTATAAAGTGCATAGCTCAGTGGTTTTTATAGCTTTTTTAATAGAGTGTAGGATTGTTGTAATTTATTGTTTTAGCTGCTTCTCAATAATTAAAAAAGATGGTTTGTAATTAGAGAATTTGGATTTGTGTAGATGGTATTTGGCATGTAAAACAAGCAGGTTGATGATGTAATATTAACATAAACATGAGTCTGAAGACTCGTTTGTGACATGTTTGCTTGTTTCCGTTTGTCTGGCGTTGTTGTTCCGGTTCAAAGGTCAGACCAACAGTCCAATCAGCGACGATTCATGTCAAATCTCACTGTCCCTTTAAAATCTTTCAGAAAATGATGTGTATTAAATCGTATTAAATGGTATCGAATCGTAGGCTGAAAGCCGTGTATCGTATCGTGAGATTAGTGCATTGCTGCAGCCCGACTTGCAGCTCAGATATTATATTCTGAGGTCTATTCTTATTAATTGCATATTAATTTTTATTTTTCTAACGATAGAGACATACACTTCCACAACAAATACTGGTAGAATCCTTTGGTTTCAGTCAGCAAGTCGAGGTGTTGATTTGTTTCTCCACATGTAGGTTTAAAGTGAATGTCGATGTAATGATTGAACTAATTTTGCATATATAACTCTATCTTTAGTTGTCCATGGAGACAGCTACTGTTTAGGACCATGATCCATCCTTTTTCTATACCTGCTTTATCCATTTCTGGGTCACAGGGGAACCGGAGCCTATCCCGGTTACTATTGGGCTCGAGGCAGGGTAGACCTTTGATGGCATCACATGGCCACACAGAGACTAAGTTACAGTTAATTTAGAGTCGCTAATTAACCTGACATGTATGGTTTTTAGATTGTAGGAGAAAGCTGAGGTTCCCAGAGAGACACCAAAGCATGGACAGAAAGGCGACCCTGTGCAGCCCGTTATCATGTAAAAATATCTGGGTTTTCATGAAAACCTGCATGCACCTAGTTAAGATCAACATGACAGTTAAACTCTTGGTGTGACTTATGGGTAATTAGTTATGATAATCACTGCGAGGCTTGTGATGGTAAATTTTATGTCTCAGGACTGACAGACTCTCCAATCCACATTAACCATTTGTATCACCCAGACACGCTAATTGTTTTAAACTATTTACCTCTTAATTAACACTCAGACAAGATAATTGTTTTAACCTCCTGTTTCTTAATTATTATCAAGACTGCATCCTACCCCCCCTGGAGGTGTGGTTACACACCTAAAGAACAAAGCCCACCTCCTCAGGTATAAATCCTTTGTGTTCCTTTTGTCTGTATCTTTTCATACCGCTGAATGGTGTGGACTGACTGATCTTTTTCCTTGCAACGAAGAATAAAAACTTAGCCGGTTTCTCTATTTCATTGCTCATCAGAAGTATTAGGAAGGAAGCGATTAAAAACTTCCATAACAGGCTGCATGGGTCCGAACCTCAACTTGTTGATGGGTCACAGGGCACATTCGAGCTGTTAGGCTGTCAGACAGCTCAACTGGTTGAGTGCTTGGCCCATATACAGAGACTGAAATTCCTTGATGCAACTGGGCCAGGCTCAAGTTCCAGCCTGTGGCCCTTTACTGCATGTTGTCTCCCTCTCGCTGACCTCATTCATGTCATGCTGCTTTCAAATATAGGCCTCCAGTGCCAAAAAGAAAAACATTAAATTAGCTGTGGTATGCAAATGTTTTGGTAACTTAACTCACACTTGGCTAGTTAGTGATTTCTGACCAGCCCATTGAGGCGGGTAGAATTGATTATCTTGTCTCTTTTAGCCCATGAGTTGTTGCTGTCTGTTTCAGAATCTCCATGTGAAACGTTACGGTGAATAATTGTGGCTTTCTGTAAAGAAACAAGTGAGTGGTGCCTGCTCTCATGGTGCAGTACCTTCAGTGCACCCGGGTGTTGTATTTCCATCAGTGCTGACTGGAGCCATGACTTTTGTGGAATTATCTGAAGCGAGACTGAATTAAACATGTTCCCATAGCAGTTTTGAGTTTTCATTAGCTGTGAAGAAAAAAAAGCTCTATTCCAACTAATTTACAGCTTAGCGTGGCTTTTAAGACCACACAGATCTGTCTTTGTAATGCACAAATTGAATAAACAAGATAAAGTGTCTCAATTTGTAAGCTTTAGTGGTCTTGTGGCAGTGAGTCAATCCCCTGCTTTTTAAGCTGTTCCTTCACAAGCTGCTCCGCAGGCACACTGATGGGATAGAATTTATTGAACTTTTACAACCTTTGGTAGAGCTACTCTGCAGAGGCATGTGTCTGGCTGAGCTGGAAAAATATAAGGATGATTGGATACAGAGAGAGAAAACACCTTCAGACACGTATTCTGGTTGCTATGTCAGGCTAGCGCTTCTCTCTGCTGAGTGAGAGGACTCATCTGGAGAGGATTTCATGTCTCAGGCTGCATGGAGGGTCATCTTATAATTCATAGACACAGTCTTCCCAGGCTGCTCTCAACAATCTGGCTCTACTTAGCGCAGTGTGCAGCAGGGGTCCCTGCTCCTCCCTGCAGTAACCCGCTGAGGAGATATCTGAGTTTACTGATAGTCTGCCAGCAACTCACAAATATATGACAGCGATTGCCATGTGGTCCAGGGGTTGCATAAGCTTGTAAGCCAGCCAAAAGATGTTTTTCAACCATTTCTGAAATTCACATTTGCCACACGATATCCTGTTGGTGAATGATGTTAGTGTTGTGGTGCCACTCTTCTTTGTGTTTCAGCTCGATAAAGCTGTTGATTCGAGGCTCATGTGGTCCTCTGGCCTTTTCTCAAGCATTTAGTAAAACCATTAAACTTTAAGAAAGATTTAAACTGAAATAAATTATAAAATCATTAGTTTTTTTGTTGGTTTGCCAAGACAAATGCATATAAAATGATAAAAAAAAATGGAGGCGAACTCAACTAGTATTAGCTCTTACAGTGACTGTTGTAAGTGAACAGATTTAAAGATTGTGTAAGCAGAGCACAGCGATGCCTACTTTTATTTTTCTGTCTGGATCACAGAGGTTTACGCTGGTCTGACTTAAAGCTGAGAGGATGAGAAGAAAAAATAAACTATTCGGATGATAATATGTGGTATCGTGAGCCTCCGTTTTGGTGAATTAAAAACCAAAAAGGCTTCCTAAACTCATTAATTTGTATACTTTCTGACACTGACTCATCATGATGCAGCATTAAACAAAGATGAGTTTACTTCAGGAATTTTCCCCCAGATGAATCACACCAGAATCAAAGTTCTGGTGTGATGTGGTGAAAATCTCCCAACAGAAGCAAAGAAAACAGAAAATAAATCCTTCAGCATAGTTTGAAAAAGAAGAGAGGAAATATGAAATGTTAGATAGTGGCACAGAGGACCACGCAGGATATGAAAGTAAATGATAAGCCACTTATAGATAAAAAAAAACAAACAAAAAGATGCAAATAACATCAGAATAACAATAACATTTCTAAATAACATTAGAAAACAGCAGACCCAGTCTTTGTCGCCATCTCTTGGTCATTAGTGAGCACTGCAGGAGTCCTGCACAGTTCAGAATACCTGGAATACATATTAGGTTACATGCAGCAAAGCCAGAAAAGTGTAACTCAACCCCAACCGGAGGTCCCGCATTGAGATGCTTCTTGAAACCGTAAAATGGTCGACTTGTGTCAAACAAATCACTGTGAGAAACATTTCGGGCCGCGGTGATGAACCCTCACTTGGTCTTAGATCATAAAGACTCGCCGTGTAAATCTCATATGAAAAAATATCTAATTGCAGTCATCGAAAGGATAATTTGAATGTGTTTTTATTCACCGTAACTTGAAACATTCTATGTTTCTTTTAGCCCTCTTTCATTACGAATATTCCACGGTCAACTTAATAGATTTGACTGTATTTCCTTATAAATGCCAGCAGATGAACCCCCGCGTGCTCACCCGTTCCTCACTGCTGACGGTGGCGTCAGGCAGGCACGCGCTGATCCATCGCGCTGGCTGCAGCGCGTCATCATTCTGAGAGGATTGCTCTGGATTACACCAGTTTTGCATTTTTCATGCAAAACTGCTTAGCAAATTTGAAGACAAACATAAATCAATGACGAAAGCAGATCAAGCTGTAATATTTTGGAGGGTTTATTATGCTCGTGGATGTTGAACTGACACTGCTGAATCACGAAAAGATGAGCATCACTTTAGGAAGGAGCTGTATCAGATGAACTGCAGTCATTATTATGACGCTGTTGCATCCATTTTATTTACCTTACAAAGGAATTAAATTTCTCCTAATTGTACGTCTTTCCGAGGCGCAGAAAATAGCACCAGCACCAAGACTTTCTCCTGAAAATAAATAGGAATTGTGCCAGAAAGAGCGTTTCTATAGAAGTTTGACCATCGGTTTAATTTACGACAACAGTTGAGCTGCTCCCACCAGCTGCTTTACAGCATGAGAGTACATCCACTCCATATATTGACTGCTAACTGCCATCTGTCAGCCAGCGGTTTGTTCAATCTTGTCTTGACATTCAGACTATATATCAGAACATGTGTTAAACATCAGAAAAGGTCATTTTCATTTGCCTCAACTTGTAATATTTTACTGACAGTTCAGACCTGCCGTCTTTATTTATTCTCCGTCTGCATGCAGCCTATGACGTTGTTGTCCAGGCCAGAGATATCTGGCCTGGTGTCGTGGGGGTCGCCTGTCCTCTCAGCCCCCGGCCAGATGGTCCTCCTTCCTGAGTCTCCTGCATCTGGAGGTTTCCACGACTTAAAGCGAGTTTTCCTCTAAACTGTCCCCTTGTGCACGCTCTGTATGGGAGACTGAATTGAAGAAAAGGTGTGATTCAGTTTCTTTAGAGGGGCAACTTTCAATGAAACGACATTATGTGAACTAGACTAAAAGCATACCTGGGTTATGCTTAAATGAATGATCAAAAGTCTGTTAATACACCACAATAAACTGATATTTATCTGAGGGTAAAAAGGTTTCTGGCAAGTGAAACTGAAACTTATTGGATGTGTTGTGCTCTTTTATTAGCTCACGCCACAGCTCAGCCGTTGGTTTTATCACGGCTCAATCACAGGTGAGACAATGCCAAGGTGTCGCCTTGGTGCTCAGTTGAATGAAGAAGTGAGAGAAAAGCCGAGGTCGGGCCCTGTGCTCAAACAGGAAAAAGAAAAAGTGGATTTCAGCCGAGCGCTGCGTGACCTTAATCTGCAGGATTAGGCCATAATAAAGTTCACGCCGGAGAGTTTGCCTGTTGTGTTTGAAGTGTTGGGGCTATTTTTGTGTTTGGTTTTTGTTGTTGTTGGTTCTTTTGTTTGTATTTTTCATGAGAAAAATGTTGCATTTGCATTTTTTATTCCAGCACAGGGGATAATGAGTTTGACAGCTCTGATGTCCAGGGCCACATGTGCAGCAGCAGCAGCAGCAGCAGCAGCAGCAGCAGCAGCAGCAGCAGCAGCAGGCGGGTGAGGAGGGAGGGAGGCGTCCACGGGTTAAGAGCTAAAGCCGCTTGGCCCAGATGAAGATGGCTCTCAGGCTCTCTGCCAATCAAAGCCCAGCCAGCAGCCCACTTTCACTGACAGGAGAGGAAAGGGGTGAGCTGGGCAACATGCACGCTTGATGTTATCATTTATGATCCATCCACTTCTTTTCTGTACCCACTGAATCCGGTCGAGGGGTCGCAGGGGGCTGCAGCCGATCCCAGAGTGTCCACTGGACAGGTTGTCAGTGCCTGCAAACACCCACTCCCTCCAAGGGACAATGTGGAGTCACCAAATGAAGCTAACATGCTTGTTTTTGGGCGGTGGGAGGAAGCCGGATACACGGGGAGAACATGCAGCTCCACACAGACAGCATTCCCAGCCAAGATTCAAAGCAGGAACCCTTCTTCTGTGAGGCAATACACCACTGCTCAGTGTTCAGCCACCATTTCTACACTGCTCATGACAATAAAACCACAAAAAAAGATCTCCCACCCTCATCTCTACAGAGCATTCTGTCTTCATCGCTTGGCTTTTACAGCCCACAACTTTTAGCCCGCAGCTTTTGTCAGATTACTTTCAGCCTGTCTGCCTGTTATATAAAGCAGACATCTGTTCCAGATGGTGAACAAAGCCGAGTATTTATTAAACAGTATTTATTATAGCCAATTACCTCCAGAGTTAATGGCTGCCAAAGCACAGGTAACAGGAGAGTGCTGATTGGACTGAGACTCGCTCAGGACTGGGAGGAAAAAGATGCTGATGTTGTTTAAAGTGTTGAAAGTTTCCCCTTCTGCTCAGAGCCTTTGGGTTAGACCTGTTCTCACCCTGAGTTATGATGTCTAAGTGTGATGTCCTGCTTTACACTTACACGTTAACCAGGGTTAATGAAAAGTTAAAACTCCTGCACATCATGGGTACTCTGTAAAGTCCACCTGAAATGTCTGACTGAGGGCTGTTTCCCTCAGTTTGTTCATGTGTTTCCTATGAAACCGAAGCTGGAGGAGGGCAATCCTCACTCCATCCACCCTGTTTCTATACCCACTTTATCTAATGAGGGGAGGTGGGCGTTCCTTCTGTGTGGCAAACCACTGTGCAGCCCTCAATCCTGCTCTGGATGCACTCAGGCCTCAGCTCAGTCTTTTTTTTTTGTGATGAAGCTTTTCATTGGATGCAAATTTGGATATCTGCAGCACAGATTATATTTTCATTAATGCTGATGCTGCAGTTTGTGGAGCAAGATAAATGGAATTAAAACACTTTCAGTCCTGAAGCTTCTTTCAAAACAGCATTTAAGATTCACACGTTGTGTAATAAAGTTAATTGTGTAATAAACATTTTGATTCTCAGCCTCTATAAAAACTGGAAACATGAAAGGAAAAGGCCCTCAATTCAATTCAATTCAATTCAGCTAGTTTATATAGCGCCAAATTACAGTCAATGTCATCTCAAGGCACTTCAAACTTCAATAAAACAGTCCAATTCAAGCCATTTGGAGTTCAATTCATTGTAATCACAGTCCAATTAATTAAATTCAACATTAATCCAATTAATCCATACAGAGACTATTCAAAAACAACTTCCCAGCTAAAGAAACCAACAGATTTCACTGAAACTTCTCTCTGATCCAATCCCCCGTCCTGAGCTGCACCAGGACTGTGGAGAGAAAAAATTCCCTTTAACAGGAAGAAACCTCCATCAGAACCAGAACCAGGAAGGGTCCATCTGTCTGGACCAGATGGGGCTGAGAGGACAGGAAAGAGGGGACAACAAGCAGCGTAACACCAGGCCAGAGACACCTGCTGAGAGAGAGAAACACAAGTTAATGACAACGATGATGTCATATGTACATGGAGGGAGGAGAGGTGCATCATGGGAGCTCCCCCAGCAGTCTGGGCCTACAGCAGCAGAACTATGGGATGTTTCAGGCTCACCTGAGCCATCCCTAACTATAAGCTTTATCAGAAAGGAAAGTTTGAGCCTGATCTTAAAGGTAGAGAGGGTGTCTGCTTCCTGAAGCCAAACTGGCAGCTGGTTCCACAGAGAGGGGCCTGATAACTGAAGGTTCTGCCTCCCATTCTGCTTTTAGGGGCCTGATAACTGAAGGCTCTGCCTCCCATTCTGCTTTTAGGGGCCTGATAACTGAAGGCTCTGCCTCCCATTCTGCTTTTAGGGGCCTGATAACTGAAGGCTCTGCCTCCCATTCTGCTTTTAGGGGCCTGATAACTGAAGGCTCTGCCTCCCATTCTTCTTTTAGGGGCCTGATAACTGAAGGCTCTGCCTCCCATTCTGCTTTTAGGGGCCTGATAACTGAAGGCTCTGCCTCCCATTCTGCTTTTAGGGGCCTGATAATTGAAGGCCCTGCCTCCCATTCTGCTTTTAGGGGCCTGATAACTGAAGGCTCTGCCTCCCATTCTGCTTTTAGGGGCCTGATAACTGAAGGCTCTGCCTCCCATTCTGCTTTTAGGGGCCTGATAACTGAAGGCTCTGCCTCCCATTCTGCTTTTAGGGGCCTGATAATTGAAGGCCCTGCCTCCCATTCTGCTTTTAGGGGCCTGATAACTGAAGGCTCTGCCTCCCATTCTGCTTTTAGGGGCCTGATAACTGAAGGCTCTGCCTCCCATTCTGCTTTTAGGGGCCTGATAACTGAAGGCTCTGCCTCCCATTCTGCTTTTAGGGGCCTGATAACTGAAGGCTCTGCCTCCCATTCTGCTTTTAGGGGCCTGATAACTGAAGGCTCTGCCTCCCATTCTGCTTTTAGGGGCCTGATAACTGAAGGCTCTGCCTCCCATTCTGCTTTTAGGGGCCTGATAACTGAAGGCTCTGCCTCCCATTCTGCTTTTAGGGGCCTGATAACTGAAGGCTCTGCCTCCCATTCTGCTTTTAGGGGCCTGATAACTGAAGGCTCTGCCTCCCATTCTGCTTTTAGGGGCCTGATAACTGAAGGCTCTGCCTCCCATTCTGCTTTTAGGGGCCTGATAACTGAAGGCTCTGCCTCCCATTCTGCTTTTAGGGGCCTGATAACTGAAGGCTCTGCCTCCCATTCTGCTTTTAGAAACTCTGTGAACCACAAGGAAACCTGCAGCCTGAGAGCAAAGTGCTCTGCTGGGGAAATATCCAACTGTGAGATCTTTAAGATGTGATGGAGCTCGGTCATTAAGAGCTTTATCTATTCTGAATAAGACGATAGAGATCCTGTCTGACTGCTTTATCTCCCTCTGCTCCCACAGGAGAGCATTTAATAAAGGTTTGTGTTGACATCTCTTTGATAAAGATGGGATCCTCACGCGCTGTTCTGTGTTTTCTCAGTCCGCAGAGCGCTAAAGGCCGCAACGACACCTTCTACCTGACCCCTGAGCCTGTGGTGGCCCCAAACAGCCCCATCTGGTACTCGACTCAGCCTATCCCAAAAGAGCAGGTGGAGCAGATGCTCACCCGCATCCTCGCCATCCGGGAAATCCAGGAAGCCATTAACCTGTCTGAGAGCGTGCACTAGTTGGAGGGAAAACCTTCTTTACAATAGAAGGTTAAACCACTGGCTTCTATTGTAAATTCCTGATTCTGCCCCTTCGTTTGTCTTTTTTTTTTGGCAGAATAAAGAAAAAGAACATTTTCTGCTCTTTGTCTGAAGCTAAATGATGAATCTATAGATTAGTGTAATATTGGCTCTTTGGGTGCAGGTACAGGCTGAGTTAAGATGGCTGCTCATATGACATGCTGCTGGCTCTGATGGCTTTTTGCACTGTAGCTAAAGCGGACATAAAGGAATGTATGTTTAAGGTACCGTGTTAAGCTCTTGGTGAGCGCGGTGGGGTAGCTGGTTTCTGCCAGTGAGGATAAAGTCCATTTGAACATCTGCCGAAATTCAGAGATCATGTAACCACAAATGCAGTCGGCTCTGACTTAATGTGCAAGCATACAAGTACTAATGGTTTGTTGTTTGTCTTTATCACAAGGCAGTTGGTGTGGATTAGTGATGCTGCACCGTAAACTTCAGTATGGGATACGAAACATCTTAACCGGCCACCATGGGACTTTTTGTCCACTCTCCACCTCAAAGTTTATCCTCCTTTTACTTTCTTCTTCATTTTTCTCTAGATTAGCCTGTTCTTCCCTCATAATTTGTCATTTCTGTTCATTATTTCTGAACAGCTCTGTTGTTTTGCGTTCCTCATCATGCTGTCGTCATGGTGACCTCCACGGTGCTATTACTGCAAATCTCTTAATTCCTATTAAAATACAAATGGGTTACGTTGAATTGACAAACTTTTGTCACATTGCAGGTCATTTTTAAACCAAATGTAGATATTATTATATTATAATTACAAACCATTTGTCTTTCTTTTTAATTTTCACCAAGATATTTTTGAATAAATGGTAAAAAATGGCTCCCACGCACTCCAGGAGTCCAAAGGTCTGCTCCCACACAGAGACGCTCCAGCCAGTGCTTATGGTTACAGTGAGAGTTAACTTCAGAGTTACACAAGTGCAGCCTCGAGCTCTCCCACAGATAATAGGCCGTGGCCACACAGGAAAGTATAAAAGAGAGATGAAGCAAGGGAGAAATCTAACAAAAGAGGGATGAAAAGATAGTAATGAAATGGAATCTCATCTTCTGTCTGAAAAGAACATCAAAGGATATGCTTAAACTCAGGAGGCAGTACTTTGTCATTCGACTTGTATCCCCTGTGTCTCTCAATCCTTTTCCATCCATCTCTAATGATGAGATGGATGATGGTGACCGTGCGTGAGAGGGAGAAAGAGGGAGGGAGGGAGGAAGAGGGAGATAATACTTTCTGAATACATGATGAATGTAGTCATCAGGCTTAAACTGACTGGGGGGCAAGTGGCGCGCAGAGACCAGGAGCGTGCATGTGAGTGATCAGCATCCACTCTCCCCTGCAGCTGCTCTCAGTCTCTCTATACTCCACCTGATGAGAGACAGAGGGAATCACGCAGCAGAGAAATTAAGTAGAGTGCAAAATATAGCCTTTTCTCTGGTGTAATTTTCCTTTTTTTTTCAAAAAAGACACAACATCCAGAGGGAAGAAGTGAGATGCACAAGTAAAGCGCATCTCATCTTTGAGCTCTCGCACACCCAGAGTTGTCTTTTCCCTCCATCAGCTAGATCCAGAGCCGTGCTCGGTGTACGCAGCCTGATGCAGAACAACGTGACGGACTGTGAGGAGGGAGAAGGGGGACCCAACAGCCAGGGTGAGTGACCCATCAGTGCGTGGTGTGAGTGGATCTGGATGCGTCAGTTTACGTATGTGTCGTTGGCAGCGTGGGAGCTGAGAGATCACGCATGTGTCAGTTAGAGAAAGTTGGAGGAAAGATCATGTCAAGGAGTAGTTTTGGACCTTGCATTTACTTCTTTCTATGTGAAAATGTTTAAAAAATCCAAAGAAAAACGGATTTTTCTGTGCTGATGGAGTCTGGAGAGTGGAAAAAACGATCCAGTGAAGAACCAGAGTGCACCGCAGCACCTTCACCTGGCTCTCATGCATCACACCTGCTGGGGTTGTGTGGTGTTGCATTCAGGGGAGGCTCACCACACATTTATACCTGGGTTGTGTGGTGTTGCATTCAGGGGAGGCTCACCACACCTTATCTTCTGGCTATGAGCCTGTGGACCCTGCAGCATCTTCAGGGTCAAATAGGGGAAGGTTTTACCTTACTTAAGGGGAGAAACACCCTCGGTGAGACAGAGATTGCACAGACTTTTGGGCTTTGAAGATCCCTCCAGATTTGATGCATCATTCTGTGGTTCTGACACGGACCTGGTTGGTAATAAAAGGCTTCTGTGAGTCAGCAGAGTTCTTCCTGCATCATCTCCACATCGGCTGCACCACAGCTGCATCCGTAAACCTTCACCTGCTCAGTCTGTGGTGTCATTCTCCTCTTATTGATCGCAAATTCACAGTTTTGGTCATAGAATTGATGAATTTCACACTTTGGTGCAGATTATATTCAAATGTGATCATCCAGTGGCTTCAAACTTTCTACCAAATGGTTTCAACATGAGCTTTTGTTGTCATGTCTTTCTATATCTTTAGAAAGTTGTCATTGATGGTGTCTCTCCATATAAATGCAGGTATACACACACACATATATATATATATATATATATAATGCAAGTCTAGACACATACAGACAATATTCTTCATTCAAATCTGCACCTTACATTTGCTTTGTTAGTTTTTACTTCAAGTGATGCAATTACAACCTGAAAAAAGTCATTGATTTAAGGGAGAAAAAGATCACTGAAGACATCGATATTAATGGTTTAAGTAGTGGAGTAATTGTTTGTTGCAGCCGGTTTTAGTGTCTGCAAACAGAGCAGTTCTGGGGTGGTTAGTGAGGCAGATTAGTCATGTAGCAGGAAGACAGAATAACATGATAAATCACTGGAACTTTTCCAAATAAAATCTGAGCTAAGCAGCTTTCCACATCACTTCATGACTTGGGCTTAAATCTTAGTGTCTGTTACTTATTTCTTATACATTCATACACTCACACACACACTGTCTCATGAGGACAATTAGCAGGTCGTACGTATGAAATAAAAGGTACAAACTTAAATGTACAATGATTAAAAATGCTCAATATCTGCTTTATCTCTAAGTTTAGTGGAGAGGTCGCCTGTTCCTATAAAAGGTTAAAATCCCCATTATGAAGAACTTGTGACACAGCTTTTGTTTCTCAGTGCTTTGCATATCTCTGATAACAGACTCCACAGTACTGAGATGTTCACTCAGAGGCTCTTTTTTTTCATTTTCACTCTTTTTTCTGTGTTATTTTGTTTGCAGCTTTCTTTTTCTTGGGGAAAAGGCTGCAGTCTATGTTCTGAAAGGATTAGATTAAAGGGTTCATTTTCAGTGGTGCTTCTGACCAGCTTCTCTATGGAAACTCCATCTGAGGTTTAAAAAAACTCCTTTTGATCCCATCTGACTGAAGAATACGTCCCCAGCTCTGCTTAGTTAAGTTTCAGCTGCACCTCGTTGCCAAAGATCCAGAAATGGGGTTTGACATCAGTGTGCTTCACAGAGACTCAGCTCTTCTTTGCTGCCCCCCCCCCTGCCAAATCTTTAGCACTTTTCTTCATTAGTCTGGTGGTTTGAGCCCCACCTGGAGCCCTTCTGTGTGGAGTCTGCATGTTCTCCCTGTTTATGTGGGTTCTCCAGGTTCTCCGGCTTCCTCCCACCATAAAAATGCATGTTAGGTTAACTGGTGACTCTAAATTATCCTTAGGAGGAGTAGGTGTTTGTGGTTATTTGTCTCATTCGTCTTTTAACCAACACTAACTAACTATCTAACCAACTCCCTTCATTGGCTTCCTGTCCTTTATAGAATTGATTTTAAACTTTTAAAGTTAGTTTTTAAAGCTCTTAACGGCCTCACCCCATCATATTTATCTGAGCTTTTAACTGTAACCCTGGCAGAGCTCTGAGGTCAACAAATCAACTTCTGCTGGAAGTGTTCAGGTCAAAATACAAGCCCTGGGGTGACCGAGCCTTTTCTGTTGCTGCCCCCAGGCTCTGGAATAAGCCCCCCCCCCCCCGAGATGTGCCTTATTTCTGACCTGGGCCTCTTTAAATCAGGGCTAAAAACATATTTATTTCAGATGGCTTTTAATACCCAGTAGTATGGAGACACTTTTATATTATCTTATTCAATTTTGCTGTATTTTATTGCGTTTACTGTTATTTTATTGTTTTTTACTCATATTTTCTTCATTTATTATCTGCTGTAAAGCACTTTGGGACCAAAATGGATTGTTGTAAAGGGCTGTATAGATAAAGTACATTTACATTACATTTGTCTCTGTGCGGCCCTATGATGGACTGGCGACCTGTTCAGGGTGAACCCCGCCTCTCACAGATGGATTAAGCGGGTATAGAAAATGGACGGATGGAGAATACTTCTCTGGTCATGTTTTTAATCACATGCCATTTGAGTTCTAATGTACATGACGGTGTTCTATATATAATGCACATAATGCTTCTCAGTGAGCACCCTGACATCATACAGCAGCTTGTGACTTATCTGCTGACAGCTGTAGGTGAATAGGAGGCGATGGACCTCAGCGTCTGTGTTTTTTAGTTGAGTCTGGAACAGTCTGACTGTTGATTCATCGTTTTTTCACTCACTGTTCGACTAAAGCCGGAGGGAAAACCTCGGTTTTAGTCAATCAACTGACTGAGTTAGCATTCCCCTCAAGGCCTTTAGTTTGAGAGGATTATGGCAGGAAATTGGATTACAAGGACAGTTACTTTAAATTAAGTAGATGTTCAGTTGACTGTGACCACATGGCATTTTTTCCAACAGCTGTTCACCAACCTGCAAAGCATTTAGACACATTCCCATCTTCTCAGAGGAAACTGGACGCAGACGCTGTGTGGAGCAGCGTTGTGACGCATGATTAAGTCCTGGTCTATGAGTCATATTCAGAAATCAGGATAAATAAAGCAGAATATTCTTTCAGATATCATCGGTATGTTGACAGTTTTGATAGTTGTGGGCTTTTTTGGGTGTTGGTGGGACATCCCACCCTTAGATATCCCACTGGTGACTTAATAAAAAGTTCCTTATTACTGACTAAGAAAGTTCTTGAAACCAAATTTATATCATTTTCTGTAATTGTCTAATGGTAAACTCTTATTTTTTTTGCTATTTTCAATGTGAAAAGACCCCAATTGCCAGATTTACTGTATCTTCTACGACATCTTGTTAATTAACATATATATTAATTAAATCGTGGTGCGATTAATCAAAAAATCGATCACGGTTAATCGCGGCCTTAGCAATTGGCTTAATGAATAGAAGAAAAGTCACTAAGAGTTCTGAATCTGATGTGTCTAAAGTCTGCAGTTTTTCATTCATTTAACTGTCTTTAGGCCCTGTTCTGTTAGCCGTTAGTTGGCTGCTTCCTCTTCGGTTTTAAAGCCACTGTTGTGGCATTTTAGGTGTTTTTAAAATAGTCAAGTGGGTCTAAAATGAACTTTTATATTAGAAAGAAGAAATAAAAGATAAAATACATTTTTTCTTTGTGTTTATTTCATTCCAACGCTATATTTTTAATATAGAGATTAATCGTGAGTTAACTATGCGATTAATCGTGATTAAAAAGAATAAACGTTTGACAGTCCTAATATTAATATTAATATATTCCTTTTATCTTTAGGCAAAGTGACCAATGGCCCTCTCTCATCAACTGTTCTTAGAAATAAAAAGATTTTGTAACATTTAACTGATAAATGTTCTTTTAGGTTTAAATCTAGGTATTGCATTTCTACATTTAGTTATAAAGTTAAGTAAATCTATTCCCTTTAGCTTGATGCTTGGATTTAGTTCACATGTATCATTCTTTTGTAGCTATTTGCAGTATTTTAACAGGTAGTTGCTGCTGCTTTAACACCATCAGTGGTAAACTGCAGAGTCACATTCTGTAAGTGATGCACTCGTGATGTATTCATATCAGGAAATAATTCTGTGGGGATGGAGCTTCAACATGGAGCTGTTTGGGATCCATGGCTCAGGTCTGTCTCTTGTTTGGCTCTTATTGAACCTTTAGCTTTATCTTTAAAGTTTAAGTGTTCATAACTGTTTTCCTGACAACATGTGAAGAATAATAAGGGGATGAAGGAGGCCAAATAAGCTTTTTGAATGTCACGATGAGTCAAACCATCACGCCACAGGGCTCAGTGACATGGTGACATTCAGGGTGTAAGTAGCAGCAGGCGGGAGTGAGACCTTAGTAGGACAGAACGAGAGCATATAATGAACCGTGAATTCACCTGGAAAGGACTAGCTTTTTATTCTAGTCTAGCCGGTTTCAGCAGACGGGGCAAAATGACGTGAGAATCCTGGAAGCTGAACGCTCGCCGCTGACAGAAGTAACAGGTGTTTGTCTTCAGGTGTTTGGTGCTGGTGTAGGTTTCCACCAACTGGTGTAGGTTTCCCCCAACCACAGGTTGGTCTATTTGAGCTGTAAATGAGCCTCCTACTCAGCTCTGCACCTGTAACGTGTCGTGGTGTCTTGCGTCTGACCAGAACTGAGCGTCAAGCCGTGAGACGTGTCAAACACGCAGGAAAGCGTTGGATTCAGGTGAAACGGTAGACTTTTACTATGCAGCTTCTGACAACAACATGCCATTTCTGTCAGCTCAGCTGGTTCAGCAAACAAACAGAAGCCACGTCTTCATCAAAACTTTGTTTGTATTTGAAATTGTAATGACAAGAAACAAATATACAGTAAAAACAAATCATTTACTTTGTCGTTTTGAAGATAAAGCATCGAGACAAGCAAACCTGCAACAAAAACCTTGTGTCCTTCTGATTAGAGCTGCAACTGACGACTATTTTCATAGTCGACTAGTCATCGATTATTGAAACGATTAATCGATTAAGACTAATCGGTTAATTACTAATTAAAACAATCTAAAACTGAAAAAGGATACATTTAAGCCATATTTTATCTTGACTGAAAATGCTAAGAAGAGTGCTAACAGTAATGCATCAACAGCCAAATAAATACCAAAAAGTGAAAAAGAATACAGCCTGGTTGTAACTTTGGACTGAAGTTGAATAATACAGTTTTAATGTTGAACTTTAATGTTAAAATCCAAGACAACTCCTCTTATTTATAGCTAGCAGGCTACGCTAACAAGCTAAATCTCTCGCCAGAGCTCCAACCTGCTTCCTCTTCAAATGTTCATGCATTAACCTGCAGGTAATCAATTTTTTCTGGGTGTTGAGGGTGAAATGCTCCCAGATCCTGGACACTTTTGGACGAGAGGACGATAATTCAGCCGCAGCCATTTCACTGTTTCTACAGGTCATCTCCCGCTATTATTTATCTCTAAGCAGAGATAGGTAGGAGGTGAGATGACTCACTCCGTACGAAAAACGATGTTGACGTGTGATGACGTAACCGACAATTATCGACAGTTAAATAAGTCGGCGACTAATTATGTTATCGATAACGTCGACTAATTGTTGCACCCTTGTATTTTCAGGCCCTGTTGTCTACAACAAGTTTTGCAGCAATCTATTACTGACATATAAAGTCAGAAGATCAGCCAGGACATTTAATCCTTTGGAGGGGACTTAAATGTCTGCTGTGATAGAAACAAATGGTTTGGACTAATTACCAGTGGGACATGAGAGTCAACTGAGATCTCTCATTTTTAAACAGACTGTAGTCAGTAGAAAGTCTAAAAAGTGAATAATTCTTAGACCGAAATGTTTCTTTCTGCTCTCCTCCCATGTTAGCGATCTTTCACTTGACTTGTGACACAGTTTTAATGCCACAGTTCGCTCTCTTGTAGGATTTTGGAGCCATCTGATCCGAAAGTGATCCCGGGGCACAGTTGGCTTTCACTTGCTCTCCGGAGAACAAAGTGTTTGGAGCGGCTGAAAGAGAGTGGCTCCGAGAAAAGAATACACTCGATGTTGTGCTTTAACATACATGCTCTGTCCTCACTGTGAGTAATTACGAAAAAAGTAATAAGTGGGGGAAAAAAGCCTTACCCATGTGTGAATGAGCAGCTGTGGACAAAGCATGGACCTCCGGCCTTGTTTTATCATTCATATAAAATATCCATTTAGCTGAAATAAAGCTATAGGCGAGTTTCACGAAGCACAACGGCTGTAAACCTGGAAAACAACTAACCAGGGCCTGTCAAATACAGCAAAATACCCCCTGAGTCAGCTTTATTAAATGAATATGCTTTATCTCATTTTCTATTTCCAAAAAAGCTTGAATCGTATGCTCTCACAAGACGTTATGAGCTGAATATTCATCAGTTTTTATACAGCGAGACACTCTGTGGTAACTGGTTAGCTTTAAAAACACTAATAGAGCAAATATTGACCTATTCCATCAAAGTTAGTCTGATACGTCTGTCCTCGCTGTCATAACCACAGCCTGCAGAGATGGATTTAATCTGCTCGCCAGATGTTATTCGCTCATCCACTGGTGTTTGTATCTAAATCAATTTGTCTGATTGCCCATAAGTTAATACAGTGTCCACTGCTGTAATTTCACTGAGAGAAAGGTCACCTGACACTTTTGCATAAAATGCACAAGCGATGCATGTGACGCTTAATGATCTGCGCCAGGATCATAATCAGGGGGAAATACTAAAGGTATTGACAGATGTGGTGGCTTTGCTGCATTTCATTATCATTTCTCATGCATATCACTGCACAATAATATGAAAATAAGGACATTAAACAGGGACTCATCACTTGTTTAAAGCTCATTAATTTTTTCTCAAAGGCACAAGATGTGCATCTTACAGTTTTCTTTCTCTGATATACATAAAGCTCGTCAATATCAAACCGTCCAGCCCACAGAGCAGCAGCGTGGGCTCCGTTATTCTCCATTAACCACGTTACAGTGAACCCACAAGCCAGGTAATGTCTGCATTATGTAAAGCTGCTCTCTTAAAACGCCATTTAGGTGTTGAATATCACCGCTTCCCTTTCATTTCAGTGACAAATCCTCAGCTGATTTGCAGCTTTAATAAACTGCCTCAGAAAATACTCTATTTGTCTGCATTAAAGCGGATCCTTGTGATAGAACCGTGTTACCAACAAGAGGAAGTCTTCAGGCCTTCAGGTTTCGGATGAGTCTGACAATAAATTTAACAGAAGCTCAGATTGGCATGGATGGATTAAGGTTTCGACATCTTTTGCACAGTTAGTTGGATTGGCCCACCTCCAGCAGAGTTTTACTGCAGATTAAAAACATCCACATCACTCCTGCTGCGGTGCCTTCTTATTGGATAAATCTCTCCAGTTATGAACATGATTTATCTTTCTTTTGGCTCTTCCCTCAGGTAATCTTATTAGGTGGGCGGCCATGAGTTGAGCGAGTCAGTTCCTCCTCTCGCCACTCAAAGATTGGTGGAGCTGGAGGGGTGGCAGTCCACCTCCTTGCCCCGGCCAAGGTGCTTTCATACCCCCAGGGTGCTGTGAATGGCTGCCCGGTGTATCTGTCTCCATGGATGGTTACGTGCATTTCCCTGTATCTACATCACATATGTCAAAGTCCGGTCCTCAAGGGCCGCTGTCCTGCAGGTTTTAGATGTTTCCCTGCTTCAAAACACCTGATTCAGATTAAATGGATCTCTTCGAAAGATTGTTAAGTTCTGCACAAGTCTGCTAATGATGCATTGATCTGATTCAGGTGCGTTGAAGCAGGGAAACATCTAAAACTTGCAGGACAGCGGCCCTCGAGGACCGGAGTTTGACATCCCTGATCTACATGTACATACCGTACATGTATTTAGTTGCAAAAAGGTAAAGCACAGGTGTGTAGTTTGGTTTAGTTTCAAAGACCGCATCACTCATGTTTATAATATGATGTAACAAGCCCAGCATCAACATATTCCTTTACATGATTGTTTATAATACCTTTAGAAATGCCTCATTAGCTAATTTAGTTTGGCCCAAATTATCTGTGTACATTCTGTCTGAGAGTCTAACCCGTTTTTAAAAAAGACCGAGAGGGACTAGTAATGGAAATCTCCTCAAATCCTCCCACGGAGCTGCAATGCATCTCCCCACAAGTCATCTTAGATGAGAGATTATGAAACAGTGTGGTCTAATCCTGTCTTCCTCGTCACTTCCCCTCCCACAGCTCGCTCACAGCAGCCCAGTCGTCCGGAGAGGAAACTGGGAGCATCCTGTTTCTTCCCCACGCAAACTACAGCCATAGTGGCATCTAACATCTGCCATTAGCAAAGAAAACCAAACAATCCCTTTTTTTATTCCACAGATAATGCTGACTCATCATTTGGCTATTTAACATCTGTCATTAGCAAAGAAAAGAACTTATCAAACTCCGCTGTTACAGAAATAACGATCCAGACACTGGATCCATTGCTCATGTGGCTAAAAGTTTAACCAACAGTTTTACTTAAGTTAAATTAGCTCATTTGATGAGTTCACTCTGCTTGTGCTGCTGTTGCTCTCTTGCAGCATCACCCTTTGAACAACAGCTGCCACTTAAGGCCACAGTGGTACTTTTTGTAAAACACACGAACTCATAGCAAACGAGACACACTTGATCATTTACTCATTCTCAAACTTTTTTCCATCTGTAGACCAAAGCTTGGCTGCTGAGATGCTTCTTGCAGCTGTAACATTGTTCAGGTTGTTTGACGACAAGCTGATTACGATAAATACTTCGTGCATCCAAGCTAACCTCCCAACGAGATCCCAAGAAAAGACGGGGAGAGATAACTGGATCTGCCAGGGTGGGGAAAGTCACCTTCTCGGACTTTCATGTACCCCGAAGAGTCGAAGGACGATTCATTATAAGCCTCCACTGGATTGACCTTTATGCCTCTTTTTTTTTCAATAACAAGTGAATATTCCATCCATCTATTTTCTATACCTGCTTAATCCAGCCGTAGGGTTGCGGGGGGGTGGAGCCTATCCCAGGCTACACCCTGGACAGGTCGCCAGTCCATCACAGGGTTACACAGAGACAAATTAAATGACCAATTAACCTAACATTCATGTTTTTGGATGGTGGGAAGAAGCCAGAGAACCTGGAGAGAACCCACCCATACATGCAGACTCCACACAGAAAGGCCCAGCTGGGAATCGAACCTGGAACCCTCTTTCTGTAAGATTAAGATTACTTTACGTCATTGTGACACAAAATTACTCCTCCACATTAGACCCATCCAGGGTTGAACACACTCATGGAGACAGATGCAACACAGAGAAGCAGCAGGCAGCCAATCACAGAGCATGGACGTACGGTGCCTTGCTCAAGGGCACCTCAGCTCAGTCTTTTTTGAGCAGTGAGACTGGGAATCGAACCGCCGGTTTTTGAACTACCCACTCTGACCCCTGAGCCACAGCCGCCGTGCAGAAAACCAGCTTTAAAGCCTCTTCATATGTTGTTTTTAGCATTTACTTTGCAGCCCTGTTGTGCTAAACTCACAGTTCATGTTCGTCTTTGGGGACTTTGTATAAATGGAGCACCCTACTCTTTTTTTTTATTGGTTCTCTGAAGGAAACATTTGGTGGTTTTGGACACAGAGTGCATTAATTGGGACAAACAAACAAAATGTTATTAGCTCACTCAGTTTTCAGTGGTCTAAATTTTCTTTAAATGATCCAACATTGCAGCCTTTACCACAACTTTAACAGTTTTAGAACATCTGCTTGAAGGATTTGTTGAAAATCTGTCTGTTAAAGACGGCCTGCTTTACCTGATATTCAGCAGAGACAAAGTGTCACACAATAAGCTGCCGAGGAGCTTCCTGTACACACCGCCCCTGCTTATTTAGACGGGAACGGGCTTTTATAAAGGGGGTCTGTGGGAATCTGAAGCAGTTAATGCCCCATCCTTTTCTTATGTCGCTAAACACGAAGAAGGCACGTACCTATTGTGCTTAAACAGCAGCCTGCTGGCATAAACAGCAGACTGTGTACTGGATGTAGGCCAGTGTTTCTTCTCTCCTCATCCAGGCAAATAGGAACAGGGTGGTCTCATTAGCAGCTGAGCTATATGTGGAATGCCAATTTTCACTAACAACAAAGTGCTGTTCAGCTTGGCAGACATGATTGTTGGAGTAGCAGAAGTGTAAATTGATGTCAGTGGCAAAAATATTGTTTTGTTCAACGTGACAAATATTCACATCTGGAAATGTTAAGGCTGGTTTCAATTTATTTATTTTTTCGTCGTCTTTATTTGTTTGTTTCTGTCTCTCTTTTTTTTTTGACTCATTCTTGGATGATCTTTATTCTTTGGAACTGGTTAAGTGTTGCCAGTGAAATGATATAAAGTCACACAGAGAGCAAGCCTGAAAGCAAATCTGATTTCTGAGACAAACTATTTTGAAATAATCAAGTGCAGGCTTCCCGAAGGTTTCTGCAACTTGGAGAAGTGTGATTAATGGAGCTACTTCATGCAGGCAGCTGTTGGAAAGATTGATTTTATGGCTTTAGTAATCATTGTGTTATCTTTGTGAAGCAGATGACATCGCCTCTCGGCATATAGCATTAATCCTTCTTCAGGAACCTGTGAAATACTCTCATGACTGACGCTTTCCAAACAAGCCTTTACTGTCTTCCACTCGTTTCTTTGGGCAGTGGCATGAACCCACTCGAGTGTCTGCTGTGACGCAACAAGCTTTTTCATGAAATACACTGATTCCAAATGTGCATTACAGTCACTACGACACCAGTTTTTTTCTGTGTGAGATCAGCACACATGCACTGTCCTTAGGTTTCTTCGTCAGTGATACCGTCAGATGACACTTTGGTTATGAAATCAGGATTTTACAGGATAAGAGAAACAATTTGGAAATGCTTCAAACGGTGACAAACTGTCTTCATAGACAGCTTCAGCTCACAATTTCAGAGTTGCTCAGCCATCTGACAAAAGAAAAAGAAAAACCAGAGAATAAGAGCAGCTCTATTGAGAATTTGGGTGCCTTATATACCTTTAAGCTATGCTGTAACTTTTATAACTTTGGAGCATGTGCAGCGGTCATGTAAATGTGTTTGCTGTTGGATCCCTGTGGTAACCAAGAAAATGGCGCACGAGCTCTTCCCAGCAGGAGACGATGTGCAATTAAACGAGGGTGTTTTTTTTCAACGTTTCAAAGTAGTTTTTGTGCCTAAACTGAACAAAAATCTAAACCAGACAGTGAGTGAGTCCAAAAAGCGTCAAAAATGCAACAATAACGGTCCAACGCAGGACCACAGAAATGAAATCCTCCTCATTAAATACCACACGCTGATGCTCGATGAGGAATCCTGTAAGAAGTCAAGTCAAGTCAAGTTTATTTGTAGCACATTTCCTGTGCAAAACGATTCAAAGTGCTTCACATAAAATAAAAGCATTGCAGCGGGGAGTGGAAGAAGCATTAAAAATATTTAAAAGAATATAAATAGAAAGAAATAAAATGAATTAAAACAAGCAACAGTTTAGATAAGTTAAAAGATACCGTGCAGATTTCATGCATAGACACATGAGAAAAGACAGTTTAATCTCCTCTGGCAGTTTGTTCCTCTTGTTTGCAGCATAACAGCTAAATGCTGCTTCTCTGGGTTCAGTCTGGACTCTGGACTGGACCAGCTGACCTGAGTCCTTGGATCTAAGAGCTCTGCTGGGTTTATATTCTCTGAACATATCACAGATGTAAACCATTAGTCGGCTTTTAAAATCTATTCTGTGACTGACTGGAAGCCAGAGTAAAGACTTTAAAGCTGGTGTGATGTGTTCAGATCTCTTAGTCCTGGTTAAAACTGGCAGTAAACGAGTCTTTGTGATGTGTTATTAATGAAATTATGAATAAAGACTCAATTCTGTATTTTCAGCATGCTAACATCTGCTAATTATCTAATTAGCGATGTTGCAAAAACGTGTTGCTGACATAATTTTACAAGTATTTGGGCATATTTTACATCCATCTAGTCTGAAATGAATGTCATGTGAGTCCAACCCTGCAAACTAACCTGAAACAAGTTAAATAAATGAACCACCAGTAAGGTGAGACACAGAAACAACCGTTAAAAACGGAGGATTACTCCAGATTAAATAGAATAACAGTATTCTAGTACAGACCAGAGGTTAATTCATCACTGAGTACCAGCATAGCAACATACCACAAAAACTAATGACATTGTCTTTGGCCTCAGCTACAGAGTGGGTTTTAGCAAATGTTGAAATGTAACTGATTAAGAAAACAAGCCAGACATCCTCAGGCAGTTAGCATTACGCCCACAGCATCACTGTGTTGGATCAATGCAGCAGAGACATCTAGCAGCTCAATTTGCAAATGGTAACTACTCCCCAACAAACTAGGATGGCGACAAAAAAAAACACAATATGGCCACTCTGGAGCCAATATTTGATTTGCAACTTCTGCAGTGGCATGGAAGAGGAGATAAGGAGGGATTAGTGCCATAAACAGCTCATTCTAAAACACAATGCCTCTCATTTTCAGGGTTGGGCTCATCCACAAGAGCATAAAAAGAGCTAAATGATGCACTGTGGAATCAAAACATGCTATCAGACTTCATTCTTGGCTTTGTGAAGGTGCCATCAAACAGAGTTCTAACCTGGGAAAGTGATGACATAAGAGAAAAACATATTCTCGGATGATCTTTCGTGGACATTTAACACCACCACGCTGCTGAGGAAGGCTCGACGGTGTTTTCAGTTTGCTGAGAAATGCTGAGAAAATGTGGCCTTTCTCAGCAGGTGCTGCTTTTCCTACTCACGCTGCACCACAGAGAGCATCTTAACCCACTGCATCTGCATGTGGTTCCACAGCTGCACCGCAGCTGACCGAAGAGCACGACAGCGGGTGGTAACGAGGGCTGAGAGGATCGTCAGAGTGCAGCCGCAGCCCTGGAAAACAGTTACAACACGCACTGCCTCGGGAGGGCAACCAACAGCCAGTGACCCGACACACCCAAATCACGGCCTCTTTGAACTGCTGCCATCTGGGAAACATTACAAAGTGTTCCGGTTTCGAACCCCGACTCAGAGGTACAGCTTTGTGCCAAGAGCAATGCACAACTTAATCAGTCCAGCATCCATAATGGACAAATGGCCCTTTAATACAACCGCTGCTCTTTGCCCTGAGCCCTGCTCATACGTGACAGTTTACTCTTTATAGTGTATTTTATGATCTTTACATTTATTTTATGTATTTTATATGTATCAATACATCTATATCAAGTAAAGTAAAAAGAAATCAAATGTCAGCATTTAACAAAGCAGTTATACCTGTTTGCTTAAAGAGACTCCAGTGTTTAACGTGATCATTTTATGTAAAATTTATCACCGAAAACTGCACATTAAATACAGTTTTTGCTTTATTTTGACTAAATAAAACCTTTGTTCGGACAGGTAATCACATTAAGACACGTGAGAGACTTGCCCTTCAGTCTGGGCCATGGAAAGCTAATGCTACAGCACTCCTTCACTCATTATTCTTGTTCTCATTCCCTATTTCAATGAAAAGTTTGACATGATGTGTATTTTTTCAACAGCACCTGAGTGGCAGACAACCGTCTGAACAGCGCAGCTAAAGAGATGAACCTAAATCAAACTATTGACTTCATGGAATTAGCCCTAATTCCACAGTTACAGCATGAGGGTTGCAAATGAATAATAGTGATGCTCTTATACAGCTGACTGGTGCATTTCTCTCCCATGCAGAAGTTAATTTCTGCGTTTCTCGGCGGCCTCCAGCTGCCGGATAATCCCCTTGAGCCTGTGTCCTATTAAGCTTTTAAAATCCGGTATGAACTGTCCATTTTTTAATAACCATGTCGCATCAAGGGTACAAAGCTCCATCACCCGATGCCTTTCATTCGCATGCTTCATCGTCAATTCATGCTATCGACGTTACCTGGAGTTCATGTAAAGGAAGACTGTCGGTTCACTAATATTTAACATTTATTATCGT
This sequence comes from Leuresthes tenuis, assembly GCF_036924035.1. NCBI lineage: Eukaryota > Metazoa > Chordata > Actinopteri > Atheriniformes > Atherinopsidae > Leuresthes > Leuresthes tenuis. The sequence continues at coordinate 3,526,562 of NW_027325370.1, forward strand.
CCTTTGTCCTTATTTCACTGTAATGGCACATGAACAATAGATTAGACAGAACACACACTAAACTTAGAAGCCCTAAAAGTATTATTTACATGTTTGCAGTCACATCCTTTCCTGTTTCTTTCATGTGGACTTTTTTTATTTTCCTTTTTCTGGATATTCTTATGAGAAACTGCTGCAAGAAAACACAAACAATCGCTAAGTGTTGCTCACACTCCTATAAATCTTTTGGATCTGGTCAGGTGCTCGACTAAACCTCCTTAACCTCCGGGTCAGTGATTCTCCTTTGTTGTGCGAATCAAAGGGAAATGTGTTGCTCTTTGATTTTATCACATATTCATTTATTCAGTTTGGCCACAAGCGCTCCAAACTGTGACAGACAGAAAGAAGACAAAGAAGTTCACGTTTTCTCTCATCTTTAGTTTATTTCATGGGCCACTTATGAGCTCAAACTGAAATTCAAAAACAAACCATTACCAATAGCCCCCAGGTACCAGACTGTCTGACTCCCTTTTAAAAACAAGCACTGGTGACCTCGGCTTGAACTGTGGTCTGTAACTCAGTCTTGTTCTGTGTTGTATTGCTGGGCACCAGAAGATGATATGCATGTAAAGGGAAGTTTAGAAGTTTCTCGTGCACGGTTGTGTAAAGGAAGTAAAGAGTCGGTTGGTTGCTTTGCTGTTACAGATAAATAAACGTGGGATTCATTCCAGCCATCTTTACAGCAGAGTTACCTTCAATCCGGGTGGAAATATTGCAAAAGCGTCTTCAGTAATGTCAAATTTGCATGTGGATAAAAACCTGTGATAGAAATATCCAAGTACATGTAGACAAGACCTCACAAATTAGGTAAAATGAACAGATTCATGCATATATTTGCATTTATTCATTCATTTTTCAGGCACTGAGAACAAACACGGGTATTACACATTCTGCAGTGAGACTGGGCTGGGAAGTTTAAGTACATTTTATTACATTTATAAATCACCAGGCCATGCCAGAGGCCAAAATATGCATCACAGGTATAGGTCTGCTGCACAGAGAAGCAGGTGAGGCCTTTAAAGAGATGAGCCCTGCTTGGGAGAGTTGACATTTTTGTTCTGGGCAAGAGGATTTTTGTTGAAACAGTTAAGAAGCAGAAAAAAAATGGGTCTTATTATTGTCCAGACAGACAGCTACAGCTTCCCACAATCCTTTGTCCTAATATACTGTCTGGCCATATGTTATGACAGATCTCTTTTGTATAGCATGTGCTTCTTCAGGGATAAAACCCGTTGTGCCTCCAGATATTGCTCAGCTTGGTCTTTTTCATTTTTCCCAGGAAGACCACAGAAAACGGCAATAGAGCCATGCTATTAGCTCTGTGGGGCGTTCCGTTCAGAAAGCCTTGCAGAACATAAATCTCTCTGAGAGATTTTATCATTGAGCATCGCCTGTGATGAATGAACAAAATGTTAACAGGAACGTACGTATTGTATCCTATGGGCAGCTGCACCATCACTCAGTGGCAGCTGCATGTATTTATGGATGTGCACAACAGCTGGGACTTTATTAGTTATTCAGAACAGCTAATTGTTCCCAACTCAGAGGTGAGATGAGTCGGAATATATTGATAAATCTCCGTCTCTGCTTGTTTGCATCTCAGCTGTTGCACCTTTACTGCAAGTCCTGAGTTTGTCCTGAATCACGTGATCCAGCTGGTTTAAAGTGGTGTTGTGCTACCGCATTCTGATGATGTATTAATACACCTGCATGCCTCAGAGAGATTCGTTTTGTTGGCACTTGAGTGAATCAGAGCACTGGACAAAACAAAATAACATTCGCAAAAGTGATCCGTAAAGCCCATCAGAAGCGCTTGCCACACACAAACAACTTCTTGGCATCAGATTAGAGTGTGTTTAAGTTTGTGAAATGTTTCTGTCTCGATCAACCTCTTTAAAAGCATAACTTTGATGCCCAGTGGTCAGATGCAAATGTTAGCATGTTGCTATGTGAGTGCAACAGTTAATAAGATGAAATTGATAGATCAGGACATGAGACTGATTTTTCAGTTAGTTACACTCCACAGTCACTTGATTGTTGTCATGGGTGTGCAGGGTTAGGTGCTTCCAATGCCAGGTTTCAGAGCGAGGATTGCTGATGTGCATCTTGCAAATGGATTATCGTTGCGGATTATTATTTGTCGGGTAAAAAAAAGGAGGAAAATACATTAGAGCTTTTATTTGTATGAATGTTTCAAAGCATGGATATTGTACAACAGTCCCATCCCAAGGGTTAAACTCGGGCCAGCCAGCAAAGACTCTTATACGCAGCTTTATTGAGAGAGTAATATGTTTTAGGGCTGCTCAGTGAGGCTCAGGAGGCACAGTACAGAGTCGACTTTGTTTTTGTCAAATGTTTTTGGTAGGACAGTCGCCACATCTGAAGACTGTGACATTTACCAGCTGAGGCAGAGGGAAGAGGGGGAAAACAGAACAAAAAGGACATGTGTGATGAGTAACCAATCCAAAACATGTCACACAAACACACGCAAAGGCATTTAGTGTAATGAGGTTAAATTGCATTTGCATTCTTTTAAAAGCAGATTTCATCCTAAGAGCAGCAGTGAGCTTTACATGCAGATTTTAAAATCGTGGTGGATTACAGAGCACCGCTTGGCCTCAGCTTAATCCAAACTAAAAGTGGAAGTAAGAGACCTGTTGGCAGTTTGACAGCGCTCATCAGAGCAAGTGAAAAGTAGTTGGGATTCTTCTTCCCTGCACAGATCAGGCACAAAAACGCTTCTTTCTCTGCAACCAAACCACTTTGAAAAAGTGTTTTCTTAAAGAAAACGTTAAAATGTTATTAAATTAAAAGATCTGCTCACTAAGGCGAGGTTTCACACATGGTTTTAAATGCGTTGTTGTGTCCAGGTATTGATAAAGCTCCACAAAATGAAGCTGAAATGTCTGCTGGATAGTGGTCAAGGATTACAAGCTGTGTGAGAGCAGTATGGCTGGCATTTGACTCTCCTCTTTGCTTTAAAGATTAGTGTATAATACTGCTGTAGCGTCGGGAATTCGAGAGGTGATTTGATTGTGTTGCTTTGAGCTTCCAGATGCTGCTCTGCTGCAGGACATCAACTCACATGGCTCTCTTCATGACTGAGACAGGCTTTAAAATGCCGTTGTACTCCAAATTTTGATCATTGTTCCACAGTGCATGTGTGCCTGTAATGCTAGAAAGGTGAAAAGACGTGGGAAAGAGGAAAATAGTTTGCCATAGATCAAAAGATTGTAGGGTGGTTTAAAACTGGTGTTTTTGCTTGTGCTTTTGATTGAAAAATGAAGCCAAACAGCATGACTCTGTGACAGTGCAGCTGTGGTGGATTCATGTGAGAGAAGAGGAGGGAAAGCGTCATTGTTGAATGAAAGATAATGAGATGGAAGGGCTGAAAACATGCAGTAATTAGATGAATTTAGAAAGAGCAGGATGCAGGAAGACGGAGGAGAAACTGGACTAAGAGAGGACAGGGTGAAAGAACCAGGCTCAGCCTCAACTTTGAACTGCAGGCAAGTTTAAAATGGCAATAGGGAAAAATTAGGCTGCAAAAATGAGTTGCTGGAGACAACAAACTGCTGACAACCGCCAGAATAATCACTACGAATGTCACTATAACCCCAGCAGTAAAACTGGTAAAGAGTATGGAAGTCGCATCTTTGCTCCGTCCACCAGCTCTGATTCTTTCTGAGTCAAGTGTGTGAAAACAGGAAGTTAGGAGCTTCTCACGTAAAGGAATAAATGGTGGCTGCAGATGTATCCTGACTGTGATCAGAAGATGGGTTGAACATTGTTGTCTGTACGCTTTGTTGGTGTCTCTCAATCAAAAGTCAACGCGTTAAAGCATTTTCCTGCCACTTGGGGGCAGTTTTACAAGCACCTTGCCCAGTCTGAGCCGCTCTTTGCTGATCCTTTAGCTTTACTTTGCTGTGGAGAAGATCAGAGTTTAAGCAGAGAAAGATCTGCTTTGTTGCTCTGCTGTTGCTCAAGTCAGCTTCAGTTAACTTTAAACCAGCCTCTTATCTCAGAAGCCTGTACATGCAGAAGGTTTAAAATCCCTGAGTCCATCAGGAGTTGTGGCAGACTTGTTTTATAGCTCACTACTCGCTGTCACTTTTGTGTTTGTGCAACTTCAGGCTTTAAATACATTTTTAGTCTCAAAGTTGGTATTTGGGGAATAGACCAGCTGATTTGTTGTTGACATTTCGCAGCCACTGAGCATGCAATGAGTAAATAACTGTGACGTAAAAGGGATATGGTGTACAATTCAGCAAATATATATAGCTTTTGTTCCAACTGCAGACATTTATGAGTTCTGAGCTGTCTGAGATAGAGAAAATTCCCTGTTTTGTGGCCTCATCGGGAGTAGTTATTAGCTTCCCTCCCAGCATGGTTCCTCATTCTCCAAACCGCTGTGACAGCCATCTACCACAGTTAAAACGCTGGCTCCTTATAATAAAACAACTAAAAAAACAGATATCTGAAATTCTGATCTAAAATATGAAATGAAATAAAGAGAAATAAGGAATAAGTACATAAATAAGACCCATTAAAATAGAGGTTTTGCTCTATTAATTAGAAAAAGATGCGGCCTCATAAACAAACGCGGTTACTGCACAGTGAGAAGTAACTGAGCTTTGATACCAAGGTGTTGCACAGTGGGATGTGAGTGGTTAAAAGTCCTTCTGTCTGACAGCTGAAGGCCCTGCAATAATGTTCCTTCAGAGATTTAGTGTGTGGAAACCTCCCACTAAAAGAGATTCATGGACTGACGGACCTTGACCAGGAGGTAAAATGGATTGGCTATAGCATCTTCCTTATTTTCCACCACTTGGACTTTGTCGAGGGAGCCTCCCGGGACGTAGCTGGCCTTCCTGATTAGTTTGGATGCTGGTGCCACAGCAGACAACTCTCCTCTGGGACTAACATAATGCAAGTTTGATTGGTGTGCTGTTCAGTCCTATTATTATATATTAAACAGGCTCCAGCTGCACCTGATGCATCTAAACTGAACAAAAATATTTCTTCAGACGGTTAAACAGTCACATTTTTTATATTGAAACTGAAGTAGTTTATAATTGTAAATTATCTTATTATCAACAACATGATTCAGCTTTAACAATCATTGTTTTTTTGCAGTGAACTCTTTGTCTTGTCCTCTCCCTTTTGATGTCTTTGCCTTTTATTTCTCACATATATTTCCTTTCTTTTCTTTCTTTTTTACATAACAAAGTTCCATTTAAATAAGGTCCAGTTGCTTCATTACAAGCTTGTGATCGTTTCCCAGTTTTTAATCAGACATAATGGGAAACTGTACGCCTTGTTGCTCTGTGCTGCATTTGCTTGGTATAACATAGTCCATTATGGAAATTTAACAAAAGGGGTTAAGGCAAATTTGAACAGTCAACAACATGGGAACTGGTCTCTTTAGCCCGTCACAATGCCTCTGGGGGCAGTGGATATTTTCCACTGGGCATCCATTGTGGCTAATACATACTTGAATGATGGATTCCAGATATCCTGGCCAACCCAGTCCATGCACAGGTCTGCAGGTATTTTAATGCATGCTAATAATTTTGGGGAAAAGCTAATAAGAAAACTTTCAGTTAGCAACATGATTCAGTTAGCAAGCTAACTGAGCACTTTTTAAAAAACATATTTCAAATTTCTGAAAGGTATTTGTATTAACTGATATTTCCCTATGACAGAGTGAACATGTTAAGCTTGACAACATCCAACTACACACATAATATGATGAAAATTACGAAATATAAGAGTAAATACTTACTTTGCAACTTTCTGCTGCCATTGAAGAAATACAAAATGCTTGTAGGAATTGAACTGAAAATGTGAAAAAGGATTATTTAAAGGGACAGTTACCCCATAATGACAGCAATTCGTGCAAAATGTTCGATATAATTATGAAAATAGAATATACATGATCAAAATTACTCCTTTTATCAAATAGATGGTTGTGGACAATTAAACTGTGTAATATTTTTTTATTTAGTATCATTTAAGCAGTTATTAGACAAACTGTAGTTAGCAGAGCACTGTGTGGGACGTGCCAAAATCACATACTTTCAATGAATAAAAACGGTATAAAATGAAGGAAACATATTTTAAATGTACCAATATGTGAGTAAATGTTTGGCCATTTATAATATGACATCAGAGTTTCATTATTCTGCTACATTTTCATGATGACTGACTGATTCTGACGAGGACACCAAAGGCACTTTATAGTGATATTGACTCAGCTGTCTGGTATTGTATTGTTTCAGGTGATGGAAACCCCAAAGAAAGCAGTCCTTTCATCAACAGCACTGCAGCCACAGATGTGGAAAAGACCCAGCAGTACGACGGCAAGAACATGGCTCTATTTGAGGTGGGGACAGTTATCTCTGGTGTTAGAGGTGTAAATGTGTGTGTTTTACAGCTGATGCAGACGATTTCCAGCCTCATAAAACTGTCCATCCGCATGTTTGTGCCGCAGGAGGAGATGGATACCAGTCCAATGGTTTCCTCCTTGCTCAGCACTCTGGCCAACTACTCCAACCTGCCAACTGGCAGCAAAGAGCACGAAGAAGCGGAAAATAATGAGGAGGGAGCACGTCCATCTAAAAAGCCGGTCAAGGTAGAGCGCTGCACCTGATTTGTTCTCGTCTACTCTGGGGCAACAAGAACTAGAAGACCATTGATGTTGTGTTTTATTTAGAAGATTGGTGGTTCAATCCCCCTCCAAGTGTCAAAATGTCCTTGGGCAAGGCACTGATCCTAAATTTCTTTGTAGGCGCTACAACCCCAATCCCAAAAAATGGGATATTCTTGTCTGATAAAGTTTTCCAGCTGCTCAACAGTTATAAATCTCACTTATTATTGTTATATTTTGTATCAGTAGAAGTTGATGAGGCCTCATGTACAACTGGGACGATGGGTGCAGATAACGAACTTAAAAATGGACAGTTAATCACAAAACTTTCACGTAAAAAGGATGTGAACATTTGGACATCACATGAGCCAGATCACAGGGCAGAGAAGTCATGCAAAGAAATGGCCCATTTTTGCACATGTGCAAACATGCTTGTGCTGATTTATGAAATTCACCCTGCAGCTGGAGACAGTTTCACATCAAACTGCAGCAACCGAAGGCAGTCAGAGCATCACTGACATCTCAGCATCTTTTCCCTGTGTGACTTTCATCGGTCCGTTCACTGTTCTCTTCCATCTCATCACAAACTAATGGCTGCAGACCGATCACCTGACAAAACAATGAGGAAAACGTCATCTGCCACTTTGTCTGCTTAGAGGAAACAGACGAATCTCATAAACTAAGAGCTCGTCTTTCTCTCCTCCGCAGGATTACTATATGTCTCTAATCCTCTTTCTATTGAAAATCCTTGTGTCATAAATTTCAAAAGCAAAATAAGAGATTGTAACCCTGATTTCAAGCCTTCCCTGTGTGATGTAAGCCCTGAAAACACTGAAAACACTTCTTTTTCTTCACATTATATGCTGTTTGTGTGTGTCTGTGCATGTTTTCCAGGCACCGCAGCTTGGCACGCTGATGGGAGTGTACTTGCCATGCATCCAGAATATCTTTGGGGTGATCCTCTTCTTGCGGATGACTTGGATGGTCGGAATTGGAGGCGTGTTTGGCTCTTTCATAATCGTCTTCATGTGTTGCTCTACGGTGGGTTAAACTGCCTGTTGTCCCCTCAGAAAGCAGATCTATACCTGAAATAAAATAAAATATATATACCTGTGTGTATATATACCTGAAGATCGAGAGATCGAGATCAAGCCATCAAACTCGGTTCCTTTGTACAACACATGGCCCATTACTGGAGTTCATGTGTGTACAATTCAGTGTGCAGATGTTGAAGATAAATCCACCAGCACCACATGCACCCTGTCAGCGGTTGCTGCTTTATCAACATTGTACTCTCTTTAGATAAAGCAATACTCACTGATCCTTGAATATGATGATTTAAAAAATATCTCCGTGCCTCTGCTGACACGGGAAAAGTGAACAGCTTGTATTCTTAGGCAGGTTTAACATCTCTTTGTGCTCTTAAAAGTCTGTTTTATGCCAGAGTTCACATACAGTATTGTGCAGTGTCGTAAAATGAATATTATAGAGAAGTGAAGTAATGATGCTAAACCAAACGTATCAAAGAATGTGCAGAATTTGTTTCAAAATGTAGGAAAAAATGTGTTCTCAAGAGAACTTAAGGGGCTTGTCTAATGTAATTCAACAGTTTATTAGTTAGATTATTAGTTTATAGTAGAAATGATGTAAGTTCTTGCAGATAAATTGTGCTGAAATGATCTTCTGGTCCTGTAACAGACAGAATCACCGGGGAGACGTGCTAAAGCAGAGTTTCTGTTGATATTCAAATGAATCAGCCATGGATGTTTTTCTCTGCTCGCTTTCTCAGTTTAAGACCTCGCTTTCAGCCATGTTTAATTTTGATTGCTCACCTGTGACCTCTCAGAGCCCCATAATAATCCTCTGATGCCTGCTGCTGTTTTCAGACCATGCTTACAGCCATCTCCATGAGTGCCATTGCAACAAATGGAGTCGTACCAGGTAACAGAACACCTGAGGGCACGTGTTAGTCTGTGTGTTAGAGCGGTGCAATAAATCCTCTGTTCGTTACCCACAGCTGGAGGTTCTTATTATATGATCTCTCGCTCTCTGGGGCCTGAGTTTGGTGGAGCTGTTGGGATCTGCTTCTACCTGGGCACCACATTTGCCGGTGCCATGTACATTCTTGGCTGTATTGAAATCCTGCTGGTACGTGCACTTAATCATCAAATAGCATGTTTCAAAATGTTGTTTGCTGCATTGGTTTTAGAGATATCTGTATTCGCTCTGTTTTAAGCGGGGTTGAACGTTGTACTCATGAGTAGTTCCCTCAGGTTTGAGGATCAGAAGGCTTCCAGAAGGGTGACATAAAGCTAAAATCTACTGAGAATGAAGCCAAACTTTAACAAATGAACTGCTCTTTCCAGCACACTTATCCATTTTCTAATTTTCTTCAACTCTTCTTCATCAAACTTCTCCACATTTTGCCTCAACTTCATCCCTCCTTCTAATGCCTCCTCCACTGTCCTCCCTTTGTCCACGCTTTCAGATTTATATTGTTCCTCAGGCAGCCATCTTTAAGATCGAAGGTCTCGAGGGGCCAGAGGCAGAGTTGGCTCTGCTCAACAATATGCGAGTATACGGCACCATTGTGCTGAGCTTCATGTCGCTGGTGGTGTTTGTGGGGGTCAAATATGTTAATAAACTGGCGCTGCTCTTTCTGGCCTGCGTCATCCTCTCTATTCTGGCTGTTTATGCTGGAGTCATCAAGACCGCCATTGACGCGCCTGTCTTTCCGTAAGTGACGCTGTCATTCGTAGGTCGATGCTCGCCTGTGTCACATGACGACAAAGACTTTTTCTGGCTGTCTCTGCAGTGTCTGCATCCTGGGGAATCGAACTCTTGTCTCCAAAGCGTATGACATCTGTGCGAAGGTCATCGAGATAGACAATGAGACAGTCACCACCAAACTGTGGAGGTCCTTCTGTGATTCTGAGTCCCTGAATGCTACTTGTGATGAATACTTCACCAACAACAACATCACAGAGATACAGGGCATCCCGGGGGTCACTAGTGGTATCCTAGCAGGTAGGTTTATAACCAAAAATGGGCTTCTATCTCTTATCAGAATGGCGGTTTGATGCCAGCTAAACTAGCTTATTCACTCATTTTATATGCGTTGGTCTCCCTCTCTCTTTCTGCCAGAGAATCTGTTTGGAAACTATCTGGAAAAGGGGGTGATCCTGGAGAAGCGTGGGGTCGTGTCCAATGCAGATCCTGATAGTCCCACAGTCAACACCAACCGCTACGTCCTGTCTGACATCACCAGCTTCTTCACCCTGCTGGTGGGAATATACTTCCCGTCTGTAACAGGTTAGATCCAGAACATTTTACCCTCACCTCGTTGATTTCAAAGGGACATTCATGACAAAAACATGTCAAGTTGTCCAATCAAGTGGAGTCATGAGATAATTGGTCAGGTGTCTGTTGAAAAAGCAACACTCCAGATTAGCCAGTCAGCGCAGACTGATGCTATTCTCATTACTGAACGTTAAACATCTCTGGTTAGATATCACTGGTCAGTAATTGGTTCCAGAAAATCCTTTTCCCCACTGAAATAAGGCTGAGTTGATGCATGCTGTTGTCTCTGATTTCTGACAATAAATGTTGCATTTACACTTGTTTTTGCTGCCATCTTGTGGCCAAAAGGAAAACGTGTCATTGCAACTTTAACAAGACCTTTTGGTACACACTCCTCTCACCGCTGTGCAGAGTATATCCTTTGCTCATTCCTTGGTTGGCATATCTGCCGTCATCCCTCCTAAACTAAAAGCTGTGGAGTGACCTTTACAGTTCTTCATGTAAACTTATAGCATAGATGTTCTCAATTCAATCGTTACAAACACCACACCTTCACAGATTAAAGAACAGGTTTATTAAACCAAGAGTTTGAGCCTGTAGACAGAACTGTTTTTAAGAAGAGGCTATATATGCACAACAATTACATATAGAGCTAACTTAGTTTTGGACACCTTAATGGTACAACATGCAACCTTAGAAGAGCCCCCGATAGCAGCCAATAACAACAACACAGCAGCTATGAGCTAACAGAGCTATAGCACACGTTCATTCATTCATTCTTCTTAAAGTATTGGTGAAATAAAGACAGATAATGCCTTATTTAGAGGCTGCATCCTCTAAGCCCCTTTAACTCCGTTATATGGATCTCCAGTTATCTAAATATCTTCCGAAGGACGCCGACTTTCACCAAACTGTTCTCGGTGAGCAGATGAACGTATTTCATGCCGGAAATAAGGTTTAAAAATACCGGAGTTCCCCTTTAAGGAGACGGATAGAGATGGTATGAAGGTATGAAAGTATGAAGCTTTGCCTCATTTTGCTCCTCTTGTAGGCATCATGGCTGGCTCCAACCGCTCTGGTGACCTGCGAGATGCTCAGAAGTCCATCCCAATAGGCACCATAGCAGCCATCACCACCACATCGACCGTGTGTATCCTTCACTGTCGCCACAGCCTATGAAATGGAAATCATTGAAAAAGCTGATATTACACTTACTTAATATATGATTCTCAGCCATGTGTTCCTCAACTGTTTTCTTTCTCAGACATGTCATGTGTGGTGCTGTTTGGTGCTTGTATTGAAGGCGTAGTACTTCGAGACAAGTAAGCCTGATTATGTGCATTTGTAGATGTCAAATATACCAGAAAGGTTTGTCCAGATTTAAATAAACTACATCAGATTAATAGAGAATAGTCTTCCCACTGCTTTCTATTTTTCACACACTCCAGGAATCATTATTAACTCATTTAACTCCAAACTCCTGCGTTTCCTGTGAACACTGAAACAAAGCTCTGGTTTTATTACTCAAGCATAGTATCTTCCTTTTTCAGTTTTGTGATTTTTCAACATTTCTCAACACATTTTACACAGAAACCTACGTTAATAACGTCTTTCCCATATTTCCTCTAAGATCTTGTGGAGACTAGCACTCGTCTTTAAGCGTGATATCATTTTTTAAACATCTTGAAGACCTCTGCGACTTAGAATAAATGTCCCAGAGACAGAAAGTCAAAAGGAGGGATCGTTTTCTGCTAACACACAGAAAATTACCTCAGTTTACCTTCGTTAATCCATCTCCGGTGGATCTCGCTATGCTCATTAAATATGCAACTGTGTAAGAAAACAAAAAGCTCAATTAAGGGGAATTAAGGACGTGTTGTGCTGCTCCGTCGCCGCTGAGGAGAGCCAGAAAGGATTCCTCACTGAGCACCTCTTGAACTTTAACGTGCAGAGTGTTGTTTTAGGTCTGAGTTCTCGTCTTTTTCTTCAGGTTTGGTGAGGGGGTCAATGGTAACTTGGTGATCGGCACGCTGGCGTGGCCGTCTCCATGGGTCATTGTGATTGGCTCCTTCTTCTCCACCTGCGGAGCAGGACTTCAGAGTCTGACAGGAGCTCCACGTCTGCTTCAGGCCATCTCAAGAGATGGCATCATCCCCTTTCTTAGAGTGAGCACACGTGCGCTGTAGCATTCAAACATGTCATAAAAGGCGTCTTTTCGACCTCTCGGAGTCAGGGATGCTGCAGAAACAAATATCACAGGGTTAAAATCCCATTATATCTGTACTTTTTGCACTGTTGCAGGTTTTCGGGCATGGCAAAGCCAACGGGGAACCCACCTGGGCGCTCTTACTCACAGCTAGCATCTGTGAGATTGGCATCATCATCGCCTCCCTGGATGCAGTCGCCCCCATCCTCTCCATGTAAGAACAACTGTGCACGTTCCCCTCTGAACACAGCCACTGTGCCTGAAACCCTCTCACTGTCCTATCTCTCTTCGCTCGCTCTCTTTTTAAAGGTTTTTCTTGATGTGCTACATGTTCGTCAATCTTGCCTGCGCCCTTCAGACCCTCCTGAGGACACCGAACTGGAGGCCACGGTTTAAGTTCTACCATTGGTGAGTGTATGTGTAAGAAATCTGTTTTGTTTTCTGGTAAAATGTGAACGTATGTGACAGTATAAACGTTGAGCCTCTTATGGAGGACCGAGTTTACATGTTTCCAAATCATTCTGCTCATGGGGCACTAATTGAGCTGCTTGACTTACACAATATGACTGAGAAGTGCAGTTTATAACCCTAAGATCTTCCAGCAGGTCGAATCTTCTTATAATCTTATCTTATATCTTAATCTTATATCTTCTTATGTTAGCTACAAAGTGCTTAATGGAACGGCTCCCATCTACTTGAATGCTCTTGCAAAGGCTTCTGTCCCAACTGGGTCCCTCCGTTGGTCCCAGGATTGTCGTCTAGCAGCTCCTACACCACGCCTAAGACAATCCAAACTCTGTTCATGTGTCGTCCCACGATGGTGGAATGAGCTACCGAGCGCTACCAGAACAGGGGCGTCCCTGTCTATCTTCAAGAAGCTCCTGAAAACCCAGCTCTTCAGAGAGCATCTCCTATCCCAGCACTTACCTTGTACTTCCCTCCCCCCTCTATCTCTGCACTTTATCTTTCTGCACTTCCTTCTATGCCTGCACCCTATCTCTACTCTGTCCCCTCTGACAGAGTCGGACTCCTGGGTTCCTTCTATGTAGCTTATTGTTAGCTTCTTATATAGCTGTTATATCTTCATTTGTAAGTCACTTTGGATAAAAGCGTCTGATAAATACAGAAACATAAACATAATGTTCTCCTGTGCGGCCTTGGTTATCGTGGCAGGTTGGAGCTTGCTTATCCTGTCTTGTAGGGTCATCTTAGCAGAAAAAGACTGGACAAACTGTGGTCGTTGTTGTATTTCAGCCAGCCGTGTGAAGCTTGTTACATCCTGTCACCCACAGGGCTCTGTCTTTCTTGGGTATGAGCCTGTGCCTGTCCCTCATGTTCATCTGTTCCTGGTATTACGCCATGGTCGCCATGGGCATCGCCACCTGCATTTACAAATACATTGAGTTCTGCGGGTAAGTGACCGTGGCAGCACAGGACTTTTGCTTCATTATCGTGCTGAACAGAGAACCTGTTTACCATGAATATGCTGTGAAACAGAGCCGAGAAGGAGTGGGGAGATGGCATACGTGGCATTTCGCTCAGCGCTGCAAGATATGCTCTGATGAGGCTTGAGGAGGGACCGCCACACACCAAGAACTGGAGGTCAGTTCAGTTCATCCTCAGAGTTTAAGGTTCTTGTTTTGAGTTGTAATTTTAGGAAATAGTAGATCAGCAGATTTGTGTCTGTGGACAGGAGCATTGTTTCCCTACCGTACTTCTCTGTTAATTCTAAGGCCTCAGATCCTGGTTCTGGTGAGTGTGGATGCCGAGCAGAATGTGGAGCAGCCCCGACTGCTCTCTCTGACCAATCAGATGAAAGCAGGCAAAGGTTTAACCATCGTTGGTACCTCTGTTCAAGGAACCTTCCTCGACAATTACACCGAAGCCCAGAGGGCAGATCAGGTCCGTAGCTCCATCACATTGTGACAGATTCAGAGTCATATTCCCAGACAAAGGCCTAATCCTCTTACTGTGTGTCTGCAGTCTTTGCGTAAGCTGATGGAGACAGAAAAGGTAAAAGGCTTCTCTCAGGTGGTCATCTCCTCCAACCTGAGAGATGGAACATCCCACCTGGTCCAAGTCGGAGGACTCGGAGGTCTGAAGCACAACACCGTGATGGTCAGCTGGCCCCTTAACTGGAAACAGCCCGAGTACTACCAGCAATTTAGGAACTTTGTCGGTAAGGCAACTTGGCTTGTGAAACAAAATGCAATCTACTTATGAAGCAAAGAGGGGGGTTAGAGACTGTTTTAGGGCTTGTGAGCTCTCCTTTGTTCTTTGTTGATGATTAAAGAACAGAATGTAGTCTTGGGAAGGCTATCAGAACCGTAGGAGCAAATAAATGTGGTCAAATCTGTCGTCGACAGTCAAAAATGCTGTCATGGATGTTTGTTGGAAGCTGGTCTGAGGTTTGGAAATGTCTGTGAGCCGTGGGGAAATTTTGCCAAGGGTCAGATGGTTGGAAATGATGCAAAGACACTGATCAGTGTGGCTTTTTTTAATCACCGTTCCACCTCCAAGTCAAGAGGAAAGAGGGCCAATGTGTGTGTCAGTGAGTGAGAATAACTCCTTGACACTTGGAAAGGAGAGGAAATGCGTGGGAAAACCGAGGACTTGTTAAAAATGATGGTGTGGATCCACAGAACTTTCTCGAAAACAGTGAAATAGGATAATAGGTTTGGGATGGCAGCGCTGTGTGTCAGTTTATGACCACAAAACAGTCGAGTCAAAGTTCTTTTTACAGCCCATCGTTGTGCGAGTCTTTACAGATACTACATAGAATAGGACACTGTAGACAAAAAGAGTAGAATAGAGTAGAATAGAGTAGAATAGAAGTACTTTATTCATCCCAAACAGGGAAATTTCTTTGCAGTAGCAGCATTTACACCCGAGACAGTGAAATAAACGTAGAAGCACAAAGCACCTACTATCAAGTAGTACTATAGATAAAAATGTACAATTCAAGTACAAATATCGTCTGTATACCACAAAATGTGCACTTGTGCAGTATTAAAGTGTACCAGTAGCAGTATGTTTAACAGAAAATATATCTAAAGTGCATGTAGAGAATAATGAGCAGTGCTTTCAGCTTTTATTTAACAGTGTGATGGCATGTGACAGCGGAGCTGAAGCAGCCTGTGTGAGAAGGCGCTCCGCTGTCTGACCACGGTGTGATGGAGAGGGTGCTGATTATTATCCACAACAGCTTATTCAGTGTCCTCCTCCAACCTGAGACCAAGTGCAGTCTGTTGGTGTCGCTGGCTGCTGCCCCGACACACAGCAGCAAAGAAAACGGCAACAACACAGTCACAGGAAATGCAAAGAAATAAAACGCATGAAACAAAAGTAACCTGCAAACCCTCACTGTGCCTTAGCTTGTTCTCAAAGTTTTAGTGTCTAATATCAGCTGTTTTGTGAGAAAGGTGCAGAAGAAGAAAAAGTCCTAAAGCCATCAGACGGTTTATGCATGAAGAAAGTTCTTCATCTAATAGCTTGTGATCACTGAACATCAGACGGTGTGGACGATGCATTTGTTCTATTCACACCTTCTTAATACAGACTGTATTAACCATTTAACACAATTACTAACACAGTTTGCTGAAGCCGATTTGTGTCTAAAGGGGCTTCGGATGCTCTTGAAAGATCCAAATCATGTATTTTTAGAGCCAATCCAGTCCTGCTGCATATACTGTATGTCTTTTGAGTCGAGAAAGAGACTTGTTTCTGCCACATTCATGCCTGATGTCTCGTATACGCCTACAGTCCCTGGATACCGTGCTCGTGTTGGATGGTCTCCTCTGTCTGCTCGTAGACTTAATCACTGGCATATTTTGATTTATAAGTCTATTCTAGGTCTGCTCCCATCCTACCTTCTGACCCACATCAGTCAGAGGAGCACAGAAGCCGATAAGCTTTGCTCTCAGGGTCTTTTTTACTGTCTTTTTTCCGAAAGTCAGAACTGAACTGGGGAAAAAAGGCGTTTAGGTTTGTAGCTCCATTGACTTGGAATAAACTAGAAAAAGACCTGAAACCTTTAAAAGGTTGTGGAGCGACTTGGAGGCAGACACATCTGGCTGCAGATGTTTTGACTTTTTATCTCAGAAGCAATTCTAATTTTGACCTGATTCTGTATTTTTTTGTGGGGGTATTTGTCTGAAACTGTTCAACGTATCGCTGCCCTTCTTGGCCTTAAAAAAATAAGGTTATTCCTGGTTAAATAAAGGTAAATAAATAAAGAACTGTACTTTATTGACAGTTTTATTTCTTTAACTGTATAAGTGCTCATAGTCCATATATTGGTCAGGGTTCTTTATTACAGAAGGTCGTGGATCTTTATCAGAAATGTGTTTCAAAAATCAATATTAGCTCATATTTCTTTACCCAAACTTAATTATTATAGTTATTATCAGCATGTATAAACTAGCATAGGTTAGAAACTCAACCTTATATGGTTTTTATCCGTTTAGCTTCATTATGAGATGAATGTTTGAACCAACAGAATGTGTTTCAGATAAAATAAATCCTTCAATATTGTCCACATTTCCTCTGCAGAGGTGGTCAGAGAGACAACTATTGCGAGTTTGGCCCTATTGGTTCCCAAAAACATCTCCAGCTATCCATCGAACGGAGAGCGCTTCACCGAAGGCCACATAGACGTGTGGTGGATTGTCCATGATGGAGGGATGCTGATGCTTCTGCCCTTCCTGCTGCGTCAGCACAAGGTGGGGGACAAAAAAAAAGGCTGTGATGGGTTTAATATGATTTATGGGGGAATTGAACCAGTATAAAGTGTATTTAAGGAACAATGGAGACATTTTAGGAAAGTTTTGTGCCGTAGGTGTGGAGGAAGTGCAAGATGCGCATTTTCACCGTAGCACAAATGGATGACAACAGCATCCAGATGAAGAAAGACCTCATCACCTTCCTCTATCACCTGCGCATTGATGCTGCTGTCGAAGTGGTGGAGATGGTGAGAGATCTGTCCGACACATCATGAGTTCACAAACAAACCCTGCCAGAAGATGACCTCTTTTGGAAATGGTGTAAAAAAAACTGTTCTGTCCTGAGCAAGCACCAGGAAATGTTCTGCCACAGACCAAATCTTTTCTCCATATTACAAATATATATTATATATATATATTAGGGCTGTCATAGATTGATTAAAAACAATTAACGCGTTAATTAATTTGATCGCGATTAATCGATTTGATCGCGATTAATCAATTTGATCGCTTTTAGATCGATTAATCGTAGAATTAGCAATTGGCTTAATAAATAGGTGAAAAGTCACTTCAGAGTTTTGAATCTGATGTGTCTAATGACTGCAGTTTTTCATTAATTTAACTGTCATTAGGCCCTGTTCTGTTTGTTGTCTACAACTTCTTCAGTTTCAAGACCATATTTTTGTGGCTTTTTATGTGCTGTTTTTTTTTTAAATAGATACGTCAAGTGGGTCTACAATGCACTTTTTTATTTGAAAGAAGAAATAAAAGATTAAAAGTGATTAAAAGAAACAAAAGTGTTTATTTGATTCTAACTCTATATTTTTAATATAGAGATTAATCGCGAGTTAACTATGAAAAAAATGCGATTAATCGCGATTAAAAAATAGTTTGTCAGCCCTAATATATATACTTTTAAAGTATTCAAATGACATCCAGTTGATTCATGGAAATGTGTTTTCCCCTCAAAGCTTGACAATGACATCTCGGCTTACACCTACGAGAAGACGCTGGTAATGGAACAACGATCGCAGATCCTTAAACAGATGCATCTGACCAAGAATGAGATGGAGAGAGAGGTAAATATAACTGGGATTGGCAAGCGTGACACTCATTTTAGTTTTTTCATTATCACTTCTTCTGCTTTGAATATCTACTCTTATGCAGGAACGTTGTCTGGACTTGTCCTCAGTGAGTCTAACGAACCTCAGGGGAAAATTAGAAACCAAATTATATATTTTTTTATTGCAGATCCAAAGCATTACAGATATATCTCGCGGTTCCATCCGGCGTAAAAACCCAGGCACCTTGCGGCCCCAGCACAGCACAGACGAGGGAGCCCGTGTTGCAGAAAAACCAGAAGATGAGGTAATTCAGCTGTGGCCATTTTTTTTCTGTATTCTCATTAGTGACAGACCTTCTAAGAGCAGTTTTCTCAGCAGTTTGACGTTGTCTCAGTGATTTCTCACTGACTTCCAGAGGTTCACCTTTGCTCTCTTTTCGCTTTTTCACCCTGTCACACTGTCATGTTGCGTGTTTGTCTCTCAGTCTGAGGCTGTGTCCAACCCAAAACAGGTACAGCTGATCCAAAGTAAGGATGCCGCCGCACCCACAAGCCCCACATCGCCTGCTGCGCCCCCTGCAGGAGGGGCAGAGAAGGGGAAGACGGTTACAGCAGCGACGCCAGAGTCATGCAAAGACCTCTTCAATATGAAACCGTGAGTGACCTGGCAGCAGACACAACACACTACTCACCTGTTTATACTGACAAATGTATTTTAGGTGTGTGTGGAAGATGGAAACAAGGCAAATTATCTTTAATTGAATGTGATTTAATTCATGTAATTTATCAGTCGTAATATGTGCTAAGATTTAATGTTTCTGGTTAATTTAAAGCAGGCGGTAGTCAGCACCAAAATTTGAATTCTGCTTCCTTCTTACTCTTTTTCCCACGCTCCAGCTTTCCATCAAGTTTGCTTAAAGGAGAACTCTGGTATTTTTAAACCTGGACCTTATTTCTGGCATGAAATACGTTCATCTACTCACAGAGAACAGTTTGGTGAAAGTCGGCGTCCTTCGGAAGATATTTAGATAACTGGAGATCCATATAACGGAGTGAACGGGGCTTAGAGGATGCAGCCTCTAAATAAGGCATTATCTGTCTTTATTTCACCAATACTTTAAGAAGAATGAATGAATGAACGTGTGCTATAGCTCTGTTAGCTCATAGCTGCTGTTATGTGGCTACTTGCAGCTATAGGAGAGCTAACGGAGGGATTTCTACACAGGCACTCTACTGGGACCACTTCATCCACACGCCCCCCTGCAGCACAGTTTATTCACTCCGTGCTCTGTGACAGTCGGCTAACTTCACACAGAGTTTGCTGCTGATAGTTTTGTGCAACATGGCAGGATATTTATCAGATTTTGACGACGTGAACGACGACTTTGAGTAAGATGGACATTCTTACCGGAGTGAATGAGCTGTGCTGCAGCGGCGGGCGTCGATGACATCATCCCAGTAGACGAGTGAGTAGAAAGCCCTCTATAAGCCCCTCGATAGTTGCCAATAACAACAACACATTCATACCGAAGCCTGTGCAAAGCTACAAATATCTACTCATCAAAACAGAAAAAAGAGGAATTATCAGCACCCTTCAGTCGGCTGGAGGTCACAATGCTCCACGGCTCTCCAGAGCTTCAGTTATGAGCCTTTTTCGGTCATTTTAGAGGATTTTATATTTCATTTGAATATGTTAATTTCATGTAGACAAATGTCACGCTGCTGATAATCAGAGAAACCAATAAAATACCTGCAGCTGTGTGTGTTGGTGGCTCTCCAGAATGTAACTCACACACTGCTGTTTCTCTTTGTCCAATCATGCTGCAGGGAATGGGAGAACTTGTGAGTATAAACACTTTGTAGCGAGACCTGCTGCCTGAGGTGAGCAGCTAAAACTGTGACCTTGTGTTTTCTTGCACCAGAAGCCAGCTCGACGTGAGGCGAATGCATACAGCGATGCGGCTCAATGAGGTCATCACAAAGAAGTCCAAGGAGGCGAAACTCGTCCTGCTCAACATGCCCGGGCCGCCAAAGAACCGAGTGGGCGACGAAAACTGTATCCTTCCCGTCACTTTCCGTTTTCCATGTCGGACACATAGAATGAGAAGCATCAGATGCAGCACCTTGTTACTTTTACACATTCAGGTGCAACAATCTGCAGTCCTTCACTCTGAATGTCTCAGACATGGAGTTCCTCGAGGTGCTCACTGAGGGTCTCAATCGGGTCCTCCTCGTGCGTGGAGGAGGCCGTGAAGTCATCACCATCTACTCCTGAGGGGCGTCTGTAAAAACACTGGCCTCCCATCCTGTCGCCTGCCACCCCCCCCCCCACTGCAGCGTCCCCAGGTGACATCGACCCGCATAGACTCACCTTTAAACCTGAAAGCAGCAGATAACATTTTAGGTTGTTCTAAAACTTTAGCAGAAACTTACTCAAGAAAAATGAAAGTTTGCTCACGGTTCTTTTTCTTTTCTCTGTTTTCTGTTGAATCAGCGTCCTGCTTTCAACTTTTCCCTCAGGAATGTTCTTTCATTCTCATTTCTACTCTTTTTTTTCAAGTGTTTAGTGTCAGTGTTATTTAAGTATTTGTTCTCCGGATCCCGTCTTCTTTGTTTCGTTCGTCCTAGCATGGTTGCAACAACCAGAGTGCTGTTGGTTAAACTAATTCAGTGTGTTAGATAAGGACTTCCTGTGTTCATGTGATGCATTCACACTCAGCTGCAGTATTACAACAGCAGAAGTGGGGGCTGTCTTTCAGTTAAATGGATCAAAGTAATTTTAGTGTCCCAAATATAGAATTATACAATCCAATACAGTTGATGTATAATGCACGACGGATCAAATACAAACACTGACTTGATTTCACAGGGATTTTAAATGACGTGATTAAGATATAGAAATATTAGATATATGTTTTACTCTGTTTATATATTTTATTTATGATGGGTGCATGAATAGAAATAGTTTGGCACTGTTTGAAGATCTATACCTCTACCTTATTAACCAGAATCACGAGGGAACGGCTTGTCTTGTTCTGTCGAAAGCTGACCAGCTCACAACTGCCAGCAGCTCTCTGTAAAGCCGACAGAAACCAGATCTGATGCTCGAAATGCAAAGCTCAAAGGAAGTAAAAAGTCTATAGAATTTTCTGTATATCTGCATAACCATCACCTAAAGCACCTTCAGATTTCAGAATTCCTCGGTTGGCAAAAAGAGACAGAAATTGAGCTATCGATCATTTATTCAGATGCATTATTCAATATCAAATATATGTACATGGCATAATATTTGATTATTATTTAATTACAAAACATGCAACCGAACGTTTCCAGGAACTTTATCAGTGTTGCTCATCAGCTTGTTGGACTTTTGGTTTATTCACTGTGTGGGAGAATTTCAACTCTGGGATGTCATTTCCTCATATGTGCTTCTTCCTTTTTATTGGTTTAAGATGCTATTTATTTATTCTTTGTTGGAACAACCTGTTTTTTCCATCAATGAAGGGGCAACAGAACATGCCCTGACCAATGCTACTACTGTGTTTTACAGATGGGATCATGCCCTTATACTAGAATATAAAGTTTTGGTTCTCATTTTAACATAAAAGAGGAGAAAAGCCCTGCTATGCACACCATGTTTTCCTCAATGTGCACATGATGGTGAACTTTAAACTCAGAGATACAGGCCAGCAGTTGCTTCAAAGTTACTCTCGTGACTTTGTAATCAGAAACCTTGCCATGGGAATGAGATTTGTTGGTTGACCACTCCTTGGAAGGTCAGCTCTTTGATTCAAATGTTCCTCCATCCGTTCTCAATCTCCCTGACTCTCGATTAGTGAAGGTCACACGCTTCAAGGACGGGTTTTGGAAGCATCAGCTGTTTTTCTGATTCTCCGCTGTTTGATGCAAACATCCTGTGAGACCGATTGTTGATCGTTAAATACAACATCCACCCATAACTATCATTTCTTCAACAGGTAAATGAACAAGTGTAATATTGTTACATTATTTACTTCACTGTGCTGTTTGTATTTGTTTCTAGAACTAGTGTAAAAATCTGATGATGTTTAAGATCATATATATGCAGAAATATACAGAATTTTAATGATGCCTAAACTTCACTGCATTTATCTATTAAAAAAAGTGTCAAATACATTTATATTTTGAGGGTATTCTTGCTTATTAGAGTCCACCAATTCTGTAACAATATTAGCGTGAGATCAGGGTACGTTACTTTACTCCGGAGCTGTTTATTAGGATGGAAACAGCATCTTCAGTATATCTGGGTTTTTGTGCAAACATGATTGTAAATAGTTGTTTTGATTTCCTCTTCCCTTTGGCCTGTTAGTGCCGTACAATATTTTGTTTAAGAAAGTCTGCATCACTTGTAACTCCTCTGATATCCTTTAATCTATTGTACGCATGTTCTTTTTGATGCCGTAGCATACAGTGTGCAAACCCTCCCCTCCTCATGATGGTGTCATTTTGCAAGTGAGTCATTCTGGTCAATAGTCTGCAGAAATATAGAGTCAACTCCCTCAGCCAGAGTGTGTTTTATGTATGTTTGTGACTGTTTCACTGAGTGTTCAAGACCAGTGTGACAGAGCTAAAGGGAACCGTTTGTATGAGGATCTGTGATTTTAGGCTAGTAGATTACAAATGAGTTTTATAGATATAAAATAGGCAGTTTGTAATGTCTTTGAAAATCTTACACTATTTTAAGTTTTATGATATCTTTTGCATTCATGTACAATTAATGGTTGGAAGAAACCATTTTATATGTCTGCACAAAATGCAATAAATCTAAATACTTTTAATACAAGACTTAGAGGCACGAGTCATCTTTTGTGGAAGTGTTTGCTGTGTGACTGACAGGAAACTGGTCAGAGGCTGCTGCAACTGATAATTTGTGGCATCTGAGTTCTGCAGTGATCCTGTAAGAATTATAGAAAACTTGATAAATTCCTAAAATGGTGAAGATCCCCTCCAGCAATCATCAATTCCCATAAAGCTCATCTGCATTACTGAGACGTTTTGGCCAAGATTAAAAACTCAGGACTCAGTTTTGATAACCTTGCCCTCTTCAACCCTGCAAATAGATCATTCTACTCCCCCCCAGAACTGAGCTGGCCTTCTGAATAAGTATACTGGGACCTTTACCATCTGTGTTTCCTTCAAAAGAGAAGAACAGTCTGTAAAGTTGCACTCCTTGCCTCTCCTTTTCCTGTAACAAAAGTATTTCCAGGTATTGACTCTCTTCTATCAGTTTTCTCTTCCTATTATGTTAGTCACTAAAGAGACACACTTAAGACAAAAAGCAGCATGCTGAGAGCAATTTGATGACTCTTTTCCAGTTTCATTTTACATCTCTAACAGCGTTCTGCAGAATGAGATGGTGTTTATAAAGTGTTTGTGAGTCTGCTGCTGTTTAACATCCATATTGTACAAATCTCAGTGAACTGGAAAATGATTTGACTTTCTTTGAGGGTGAATGGATCGATAATGTTACCGCTCACATAGCAACTTTACCTGGACATCTTGTGCACAAATAGTCAGTGTCACAACGTGAATTCAGCAAAGAATGCTGATGTTTCATAAATGTTTATGATGAGGGACAAAGTCCACACAGTTACATCTCTCTGGGAGGAGAATAGCTTTGTGCTTGTCTGAGTGACAGCAGCCTGGACCAATGTCTCTGACCCGTCTTATCTGAACAGAGATAATCCAGGCTGCAAAAGAACCAAATGCTCCAGAGAGTTGTGAGGATGAAGACGCATTCGGCCAGCCTTCGGGTGAGGTTACCTGTGTTTGTGTTTGTCACTGAGGTGATTTTTGTTGCCCTGTATGCTGCCTTCGTCACCTACGATGAGCATGCCGATGCCCGTTTTCAGACCAACCAGACAAACCCAATGCACAATGCAGTGTACAGGGACTACCCCTTCTTTGCAGACATACAGGTCATGATATTCCTCGGCTTTGGATGCCTCCTGGCATTTTTCCGACTCTATGGCTTCGGGGGGATGGTTTTTAACTTTCTGACTGCCACATTTGCCATCCAGTGGGCAGTTCTGGTGCAGGGTTACTTCCAGTTCTTCCATGACGGTAAGATCCACCTCGGAGTGATCAATCTCATAAATGCTGAGTTTGCCTGTGCTGTGGTGCTGATATCTTTCGGGGCGGTACTGGGGAAGACCAGCCCATTGCAGCTGCTGGTTATGGCTCTGCTGGAGGTGCCGGTGTTTGCAGTCACAGAGTGGGCCGTGCTGGAGTTTCTGAAGATCAACGATGCAGGAGGCTCTATTCTCATCCATCTGTTTGCCTGTTATTTTGGTTTGGGTGTCACTTTTGTGCTGTACAGGCCTAGTTTGAATGAAGGTCATGCAAAGGAGAACACCAGCTACCAGTCTGACATCCTGTCTGTGATGGGGACATTGTTCCTGTGGGTGTTCTGGCCCTCCTTCAACTCGGCATTGACCCTGAAAGGAGATGACCAGCACAGGGCCATCGTCCACACCTTCATCGCCCTCTGCGCCTCCACACTCACAGCCTTTGCTCTCTCTGCCATGCTAAACAAAAATGGCAAACTCACCATTGCTGATGTTCAGAACGTGACCCTGGCAGGAGGCGTGACAGTCGGGGCGTCTGTGGATATGATGATCTCGCCTGCGGCTGCGTATGCTCTGGGTATGATGGGCTGCGTGGCGTGCATGCTGGGTTACAAGCACCTGAGCCCCTTCCTGGCACGGCACTGCAGGATCCAGGATCAGTGCGGGATACATAACTTGCATGGACTAACAGGACTTATATCATGTGCCGCAGGGATCTGTGCCATACTGATGGCTGACGAGGATGTTTACTGCCCCAGTTTGTACGAGATCTTTACCCACAGAGCACCAGCAGACGGAGACCCCAAGCTGAAAGAGCTCCAGATGTTGATCCCAGGCTTACGGTCAGGTTTGGGGAGGACAGCCCGCCAACAAGCTCTTTTCCAGGTCGCTGCTATGTTCTCAACGATAGGACTATCAGCACTGGGAGGCATCCTGACAGGATACGTGTTGAGGCTGCCATTCCTCGCACCACCTTCTGATGATTACTGTTTTGATGATGAGCTGTTTTTCGAGGTTCCCCGAGACTATGATTCACCACTCAGACCCAGAAATTCCATTACTGCTGATGTGTAACAGCCGAGTCTGTCGGTGCATTCAGCTGTCAGTAACACAAAAAGAAGTTACCTGCAATTGATGGTAAAGATTATTGTGCTGACAGTTTGTGTGACACTAACCATCAACACTTTAAATATGTTACTATAGTGATCGCATGGAAGCTCAATCTCTTTTTCCTCTGTTATTCGTGCTGTTATTCAATATTAAACGCAATCAGAAGACATCCAAACGGAAAGGTATGTGTGTCCCTGGTGGTCTAGTGGTTAGGATTCGGCGCTCTCACCGCCGCGGCCCGGGTTCGATTCCCGGTCAGGGAACAACGCTTTTAGTGGACTGGATCGTGTAGTGGTATGATTGCCACCTTTCATGTAGGAGATCTGGCTTCAAATCCCCTGTATGAAAGGTACTATCTCCAGTAGGGGTCCTTAAGCAAGACCCCCTTACCCTACCTGCCTACCTGTAAGTCTCTTTGGATAAAAGCATCTGCTAAATGCATAAATATAAACATACAGCATACTGACCCCAAATAGGCTGCGTTTGTTACTTTGATTTAAAAAAAGTTGGAAGTTCTTCCTAATATTCACTAGATGGCGACGCAGAGCTGTCAAACTAATCCAACTCATGCTGAAAGGTGATTTTTCACGTATGTTTGGGCCATCAGAGGCGGTCATTTGGAGGAACAAGGTGCTGCAGGCACCGCAGTATGGACCTCGACCAGGTGTGTAACCAATCAGCACGTTTAAATGTATATGAATATGAAGATATATGTTAGGAAGAAAACATCTTTTAGGGTTTTATTTTGATCCCATATGTGATGTAAGTGTTATTATTCAGATTTTCTCAGGAAACCTCTGTGTTTTCAGTTAATTCTGTATAATTTTACATTGAACTATATTTACTCTGTTACTTGTAATCATTTAACTCCATAAATACAAAGGAATGTGTGAGGCGAGAAAAACTCTGTGTCCAAAAAAGAATAAAATGCAAATGAAAAGAGAATGAAGTGACAGCAAATCATTTTTAATCTATTTAACTGAAAATGGACAATATACTAAAAGTTTATTTTCTTTTTTTTTTTCAATTTATGCTAATAAATAATCAGGGAGGGGTTGTCCAGTCTGTGCATGGGTAAATAAGGCAACAATTTAAGACTTTTCCTAAAGACTGTTGTCACTGAACGCTGTTTATCACTGAAGCACACATGGAAATGAAAGATCTATCATGTAAAAAAAGAAAACATTTAGAATCACGATCCACTGCTTCGGTCAAAGGCTCCTTTAACCCTTTCATGCATGAATTATGAAAGCCTCAGTCAAGATTTTTTTTCCCAAGTGTTTTTATTTATTTTTAGGCATAAAAAGAACACTTTATTATTATTTTTTTGCACCAATTATTTAAGGAGTTACTGGTCATCGTGCATCTGAGGAACAGAAACACTTTAGTGGCCTATGTGCAACTTTGACAAAAAAAAGAAACATTTATTATGATAAAAAATATAATTTTATTTCTGTTCACTCAAGTGGAGAATCGTGCGTGAAAGGGTTAATTAAGAGTTTGTTTACTGAGATCCCCATTAGGTGGTTTTTCAAATCCATTTGTGACAAATACAAACCATTTACAAATAATACAAACTTATTACATGACACCAAAAATAAATAAGAAAACATATACTTAATACGTACACATACAAACAAAACTTATACAACAAATACCAAACCTGAACACTACCAGCTCCAACATTGAATCATTATACAAAGATACCCAGAGCCACTTTACAATGGTCAAAATTAAGATCTGAATAATAATCTCTTAGTTTCATTTTAAAACTGACCATGTTTCTTTGTTGTGTAACATAATTTGGGAGCTCATTCCACTCCTTCGTAGCTCTATATAATACTGTACACTGAGAAAGAGCCCTTGGTAAAATAAAATAACCTCTAGCAGCATGTCAAGTAGCATAATTATGTATGTCTGAACTAAAAGATCATTTTCTGTATTAAAAAATGGCATTTTTGTTGTTAAAATGTTTCTAAGAAATACCCTCCACAGATACAACAATCTATGCTTAACATCCAAGAGTGAGGTGAAAATGGTGAAAAAACATTGTGTGAACCCCAAGCTTTTTTGGAAATAAAGTATTCTTCGTAAATTTATTCAAATAATGGCGATGAAACTACTTCCTCAATGGGTATTTTCCTTTCTGTGTGATTCGCGGCCATGATACGAACTGCTCTTAGTCAAATGAAGTCCTGTTTTGTGCAGATGGGTGGAGCTTGGTTCCGGAAGGGGGCGGTAGTGAGTTCCAAACCGTGGCCTCTGCTGTTGAAAAAAAAAAGGAAATCAAAGAAGAGGAAGAAGACGAAGAAGACGGAAGGAGAGGGTCAGGCCACGACCTGCTACGATTAGTTGCTAATAGTTGGTGCGGAGAAAAAGGTTACATAACATCGAAAATTGTGACCTCATCTTAGATTTTGTGTCCTGTAAAGAGAGGCTCCTTGAAAGGAATTGTTTGAACAGCATATTAACCGTGATATATTGACTTTGGCACACCATTTCATCAATTTCAGACGGTAACGTCATTGTTTGCTAATTAAGCTAGCTCGTTGCCGCGGAAATGCTGTTAGTGGCCATGTTGGTTCTGTAAACTGAACGCCTATTTTTTTCATCAAAAAGCCATCTGCGCTCCTGCTATCGTTTCTGAGTAACTAGCTTTCACATCTATTTAATTTAACTACTATGTGCGTTTATTTGTGACTTTACTGGCAGGCTATTAATCGAAACTTAAGGCAAACGGGCCTCGATCTGAGCTGTTTGAAACGACGGCGATGAAGCTCACGAACGTGGCTAGTTAGCATTAGCTTAATGTCGCGTTAAACGCTGTATGACTTTGCCGACCTCTTAAATGTCACCGAGCTTAGTTCGAATCTGCCTCTTTAAGATCGATGTCCTTATTCGGGTATTTTGGTCAATAAATTACTTGTAATATTTATTGCGGAAATCTGAGAGATGTTTAGCAGACCCTTTGAAAGTCTTAGCCCTCTCGCCGTTAGCATCGGGCCTGTTTTTCTTGACTTTTCACGTATGTTTGTAAGAGCAATGATTGTAAATTTTTTCTCTTGTGTACAGGATCAATATGGCTGATGACTTTGACGTTGAGGCCATGCTGGAGGCTCCTTACAGAAAGGTGGGTTGAGAGTTACAGAAACTAGGCCTGCATCACTGATATAATCCTTTGTGTAACTCTATATTTGCTGTTGTGAAGAAGTTTACTTGAATGTTGTGTGGTGTGATTGAGTATTAAAAACGCAATACAGAATTATAAATAAATCCACATCTATCTCTCTTTATAGACTTCCCTAATGATATCTCACCTCTACTCCCATGAATTCATCTTTGATTCCACTGTGAACTGTGAAAAAAAAGGAAGGTAGTTATTGCGCATATACTGATGTACTGTGGTTCACTTTAGGAGTAAAAGAGATTCAACCTAGATCATCCAATCCCTATTCGGTTGCAACAAGGTGAATGCCAATGGTTCATAAGCGCATCTTTACCTACCCAGCAAAGGAGGCAGTATTCAGATTTACAGTCTGCATCTCTGTGCTGGTCCAGAACGTTGAGTCCTTCTCATGAGGAGTTAAGATTCTTCTCATTCAATGGGAAAAAGTTGTTTTCTCACAGGTATATTTTTGTCAGCTTTATGTATTTTATCTCAACTAATTCTCTCTTGGCAAGTGTATGTGTACAAACTTGCTTGTATTCACCTTTAGATTGATGACACTTAGTTTTATTCTTGTCTCCAAGTGACAAACTTTGATTATTTTGCCCATATTTTCTGGTTTTGCTGTGCAGTGTAGATTTTTCTCTTCTCTTCTTTTCTTTCTTTTATTTTGCCCGTGAATATGAATACTGCCTCTTTGCCTTAGTCAGCTGTAATGTGAATCAGCTTCTTCTTTTTTTTTTTTGCATGCTACACAAAACCACATATGTTAATATTTGAGAATGACTGTAAAATAATACTATCTAGTGTCATTGTTTGATAAAAGAATGCATTTAAAGTAGTTATTATATCCTTCTGAAGTCAAAAGGCTGTAAGTATTTAATAATGCAGACTACAGATAATGGTAGTGTAACAGGTGGCTGATTTGAATCTTTTTATTTATTTTCTTGGGCGTCAATATTACTAAGAAGTGTGAATCCCTGTTTGCTTCAGGGCAAGATGTGTGACAGAGGTGGCATCGAGCTCTTACAGTCCAAGAACGAAAATGGGTGAAGATCACTGGACTGACACCAACCACACAGGATCTCTTTTAGTGGCCATGGGCCATGCGTGGTCACATGATTAGGCACAAATAGTGGCATTGGTACGACCTGTTAGAAGGGGGAAATGGTGGAGATGACCTGACACTTGTCAAAGCTTCCTGAACTCTGCTAATATGTTGGAAACTCCCTTAACTTTGCATTGTTGCATTAAGTACTGAGCAGCTTTGTAAAATGTGGGATGGGAAGCTATTGGGGGGGTGGCAGCACACTGTCCATGCTTGGCAGTAGAAAGTTTGTATTATTATTATAATTATTAATTGAATATATTCTACATTTTCTCTTGTCCCACCCCACCCCCTTTTACCTTGACGACTCTAAATGTTTCATCTACGTCCTCATGATGTTCTTCTATAAACCTTGCTTAGGATGAGAACAAGTCCTCTCATGCCAACGGACACGATGACCACAAGAAGTAAGTTTTCAATATCTGCTGTTCAAGAAAACTAATTCAGTGACTGATTTTTAGCACTTTAATGCATTTATCTGTCAGTAAAGTATGGATGGAAGTGTTTAGCTTGTAAATCTTCTTTTTTCTTAAGTAGCAAAGCCAGATGTAGTCGTGTCCCGTCAGAGTTTGACCTGTGGCTTGTTCCTTCAGGAAAAGGAAGAGCCGAAGCAGGAGCCGAAGCCCAGGCTCAAAGAAGAAGAAAAGCAGAAGCAGGAGCAAAGACAGGAAGAAGAGCAAGAAGAGGAGCAAGAGCCGAGAAAGAAAACGCAGCCGCAGCAGAGAGCGCCATCGCAGCCGCTCCCGCAGCAAGGACCGGTCTGGGCGGTACAAAGCCCGCAGGAGCCCCATGTACGTGAATCCTTTAGCTGCAGGCTTCTGTCTGGTTCCTGCAGCCGAGTAACCGGTCCTCACAAAGCTCAATGTTCCATTGATTATTCCCTTATGACACCATGACTGTAGCAGACATTTTTAAAATCCTTTTCACATAACAGACTTAAACGGAGCTCAGTTCTTCCTGTAATGCATCAAAGACTTTTGGGCTGGTTTGATGGTCATTTCTGCTTCTTTCGTTTCAGTCGGAAACGTTCCAAAAGCCGGAGCCCTGTGAAAAAAGAGAAGAGTCCTGTCAGGTATGGTGAACCTTTTAGGCCCTTTTGTACTGTTCCACTAAATGAAAACATCTTAGTTGTGTTTGGAGACGTTTTAGTGCTCATTTGGGAGAAGTTGTGATGCTTTCCAGTTTAACTCTTTGTTTGTCGTTCTTCCCAAAGGCAACCCATTGACAATCTAACCCCAGAGGAGAGGGACGCCCGCACAGTGTTCTGCATGCAGCTTGCTGCCAGAATCAGAGCTCGAGACCTGGAGGATTTCTTCTCAGCTGTTGGAAAAGTACGCTGATGTTCCCCCTCTCGGCTTATAGAAACCCACCAGCGTTCATGTAGAAACAGTCTCTAAAAGTTTGACCGTTTTCCCTCCACAGGTCAGAGACGTGCGAATAATCTCGGACAGAAACTCTCGGAGATCAAAGGGTATCGCATACATCGAGTTTGTCGAGTCGTCGTCTGTACCGCTGGCAATTGGACTCACTGGCCAGAGGCTTTTAGGCGTGCCCATCATCGTCCAGGCCTCTCAGGTCAGTAACACGTCTTTGATGGGACGTTTGCATCAGAAAAAGCCTTTCCAGGCATGCTGGGGGGTGCAGAAAACGTCACTGGTGTTGATTAAACTTTCCGTGCATTCGCAGGCAGAGAAAAACCGAGCTGCTGCTGCAGCTAATAACCTGCAGAAGGGCAGTGCGGGTCCGATGCGTCTCTACGTGGGATCGCTGCACTTTAACATCACCGAAGAGATGCTGCGAGGGATCTTTGAGCCGTTTGGAAAGGTGAGGAACCTGCTCCACGAGGCACTTGGGTCACATTTGTGTGGATGCATTCATCACAGTCTGCACTGCTGTGTTTTGTTTCCAAAGATCGAAGGAATCCAGCTCATGATGGACAGCGAGACCGGGCGATCCAAAGGATACGGCTTCATATCGGTAACCTGAAGCTGCTGCTGTGTGACGGGGCTGTTGGTGTTGGCTGCCGGGTTCGCTCTGAGCGCTTCTCTCTTTTTAGTTTGCAGATGCAGAGTGTGCAAAAAAGGCTTTGGAACAGTTGAACGGCTTCGAGCTGGCCGGGCGGCCCATGAAGGTGGGGCATGTTACGGAGCGCTCAGACTCATCAACAGCCAGCTCTTTCCTGGACAACGACGAACTGGAGCGGACCGGCATCGACTTGGGCACAACAGGGCGCCTCCAGCTCATGGCTCGACTAGCAGAAGGTTTGTTATATCTGACTCTAGGTTTTTATTTTGCTGTTGAGGAGAACCTGCTATATCCTGGTGTGATTGGTCCTTCATAGGAACTGGTCTGAAGATCCCTCCTGCCGCCCAGCAGGCTCTGCAGATGACTGGATCCATACCCTTCGGGAACATGGGTGCTCCAGCAGGTGAGAGCCGATGCGATGCACAGCGGTTTGTGTTTTTCCTTTGAAAAGTCTCTGATAGATCACTTCTCTTTCAGTTCCAGCTCCAAGCCAAGCTTTGAACCTCCCATCCCAGCCCCTGGCCACACACTGCCTTCAGCTGTCCAACCTGTTCAACCCACAAGCGTAAGGACGTCGTCATTCTGCCCAGCTTGTTTACGTTAGCCCCGTTTTAGGAGTGTTCTCAGGTCCTAACGCTCGTTTCTCCTCAGAGAAAACGATCCCGGCTGGGCCTCCGAAATCCAAGATGATGTGATCGAGGAGTGCAACAAACACGGGGGAGTTGTGCACATCTATGTCGATAAGAACTCTGCTCAAGTAAGTCAAAGCATGTCCATCATCCAAGTCCAGGCGTTAGGTTGAATATCAGCGTTTTTTTAACAATATCACTCTCTGTTGCCAGGGTAACGTGTACGTGAAGTGTCCCTCTATACCTGCAGCAATGGCGACTGTAAATGCACTTCATGGCCGCTGGTTTGCAGGTATGTAGAGTAAATCCACCCCGATCAACAGGAAGTTTGCATCTATAAATGATTCACATTCATTTGTTTCCTCCCCCCCTCCTCCACCAGGTAAAATGATAACCGCCGCCTACGTTCCTTTACCAACCTACCACAACCTCTTCCCAGATTCAGTAACCGCAAAGCAGCTTCTAATGCCTGCGCGCCGATAGTGAGCCGCGTGGAGGAGCCGGTGTACATACATTTGTTTGCATTCATAGAAGTGTCACTGAAGCAGAAGCGTTGACATTAGTTGGCTGTGTGTAATAAAGTGGCCTCACATTCACCATTGAAATGTAGAAAATCCTTTTTCTTTTTTGAATTTTGTGGGTTTGTGTTGTAAACTACCACTGAGGAATATCTCCAGGTATCTATTGGTCTGTATGTTTTTAAATATTACCGTCTTACCTGCTTGTTAAAAATCAACAGTTTTTAGATATGAATACATTGCAAAAAGTTCCAGAAATGTTGGGTTAACGGGCCTTAAATGCCAAAAGTATATCAATGTCAATAATCCTTTGTAACTTTATACAGCCATAATTTCTTTTTTTTTGTATGAAGGATTCCAATAAATTTGGCGACTTCAATTTATTTTGCTTTTCTCCCCGTTTTGGGGCGTTTGTCAAATCCAGGTTCAATTTGAAATGCCTCTGTGATTAAAGTCTTAATTACAGCATTGGAGCCGTTTCTCCGTCGACTCTTTTTAACTCTTTGGACAAGTTTGTGCTCGTTCGGTTCATTTCACTCATTTATTTACGGATTAACAATCAATGCCCAGGTTGCAGCATTTGACCCACAAAAACATCTGGAAGTGGTTGCTGCATTAATTCGGCACTAATGACACATTTAGCGTATTCTGTTGCTCAACTCGGTTAATTTCGCTCATTTATTTATGGATTAACCTGCTGGAACTGCGGTAAAACCAGCCGTCATACTGTTTTATCATGCTTTTCTGATCGGTACCAGAGGTTCTGCAGGTCACCTTATTATCAGGCCCCTCAGCTGATTAACTGAAACTAGAACTGCCATGATTAATTCGACATGGCTGCTGCTTTTGGGCTGTAAACGTGCACATATGCCCGTGATGTCAGTCCACTTTGTGCAGGAATCTCATGTTTTACAA
Organism: Leuresthes tenuis; assembly: GCF_036924035.1. Taxonomy (NCBI): domain Eukaryota; kingdom Metazoa; phylum Chordata; class Actinopteri; order Atheriniformes; family Atherinopsidae; genus Leuresthes; species Leuresthes tenuis. The sequence continues at coordinate 3,560,118 of NW_027325370.1, forward strand.
GCCTTGATCAATCAAGATTTAAGTAACTTTTCTTTTCCCTTCAAGTAGTCATTGCATTTGGATCTTTAGAGGTTTATGTTGCTGTTTAAGTGGCTGGTGGAGAGCGCATGTGCACCCCTCACATGACCATGTTTTTATGTGGGGGGGGTTCCCATGGTGATTCAGTTTATGCATTTGTTACAGTTTTGACCACTGACCAGCCTTGAATAAAAGAGGGAGTTGTTTTTGTCCCCCCCTCAGGTTCAATTCAATTAAATTTTATTTATAAAGCGCCAGATTACAACAATCGTTATCTCAAGGCACTTAAGTAAAATAGTCCAATTCAAGCCAATTGGAATTCAATTCATTGTAATCATAATCCAATTAATTCATATAGAGAGCATTTGACCTACAAAAACATCTGGGAGTGGTTGCTGCATTAATTCGGCACTAATGACACATTTAAGGATGTTAAACACGACGGTTGCTTGCATTTCTGGGGTTTTTTGTATGTAAATGCAGAGAATAAAATGCCAGCCAGACAGTGCAGCTATTTTCAGTCATTTAGCCTTAATGCAGTGAGATCTGTCTCTGCCTATTTAAATATTACATTCCCCTAATAGCTTCCAACATAACATCTGGAGACCTTAACCTCAGTGACAAACTACCCCGGCGTTCTGGTATTTAATGAGTGAAAGAACCACGTCTGAATGTGGTTTTATTCATCTGGTGTAGAAAGTTAACCATAAATCCAGTGTTTTATGCATCTGGTCCATCGTGTTGCTTTCGCTGTGCTCTAAAAGTGTGACGGCGCTCCTCTAAACTCCTGCTACACTGAGCAGAGACGCATTTTCATTGGGTTTGATGTTTCTAAAGGTCATACATGGAAAACAAGACAGACTGGAGTGAGTTCCAGGACCAGGAAGTACCTCTGACATCACAATATGCAGAAAACCTTTCCAGAAACGACTAAACGCACCAATCAGCCATGACAACAGGTAGAGGAGCACTGCTCAGTGTGTCGGGACAAAGGATATCCTCTGGCTGCATGTCAGAGCGGTCCGAGCTGGGTATTTATGTCCCTGCTGCTCATCCCAGTGAAAAATGCAACATATCCTCATCACATTCCGTTAAAAGACAAAATAAATGAATAAATTATGACCTTTTTCCTCTAAATCTATTCAACTGAGAGAAGCTTACAGGGACGAGGCAGCAAAGAGTCCAAAGCAGGGATATAAAGCATTTAAATGCTGTTTCTGGGCACAGATTAAACTGGAACTCGCATGTCTTCGCTGCACCTGGAGCGTTTCTTTGGCTCGTTCAGGAGCGTGTCCAAACAGGGCAGAGGCGGTCAGAAAAGGCTGAAAGCACAGCAAGCTGCGCCACAGATGCATTTAACAAAAGACATAAGACGGGTTTAATGCATACAGCGGAAACTTTATCTTCTAACAAAAGATATTGCAACAACAAAATAGCTTTAACTTCAGTTAACTTTTCACTGGCAATTAGATTCTTTTCTTTTTTCCCCCCTCAAACATTGTACTGAACAGTCTTCCCCCTCCTCTTCCAGAACCTTGCTGACACCTGGAAAAAAATGGCATGGTTAGGTCATTTGAGGGAAAACGTCTGAGCTGGACTTGTTTGATTTCAGTAAATAACGCAACTTAAAGCCAGCGTTTGCCAAATCCTTTGGGATCAGCAAAGACGGGGTTCGCTTTTCCAGATAAATAGAAATAACAAGCAGAAACAATAAGAAGAATAAAAGGAAAGAGCAGCTTAGAGGAAGGTACGACTAACACAATTAATGCAAAAAAAACTTGTGCTGCTTCCTGTTGTCCTGCCAGAGAAGCCGTGCCCCAGAGACTCGTAAACAATCTGCATTTCGTGAAATTATTGTGTCTGATCTTTATCTCGTTCTGATGGCAACATTTTTATAGTCTGAGGAGAAGGTTTCGGACAGGATGCTCGGACCAGAAAGCACTCCGTGAGGCACATGGAGGAGGCAACGATGCTCTGAGGGTCATCCCAGCAGGGTGCTTCCCCCAGGATGAGCCCCCAGTGATCAGGAGGATGCACTCTCAGTATCTCATGACCTCAGACTCCTGTCGGCTCCTGAAACTCGGAGCGACCAATAACCTCAGCTTCAGCGTAAACGAGAGCAAAGATAGGATTGTGGGTTTAAGAAAGACCAGGAATAAGACAAGATGACAGTCAACTGAGGCTGTCTGCAAGAAGGGAGACTCGGGTTCTTCAGGAAGATGTGGTCCTCGAGTGTTTGCAGCAACATGTTGCATCTCCATCAACCTGTGGTGGAGAGTCCAGGCTGCGGGGGCAGCAGAACCAGTGACTCAAAGAAGAAAGAAGGCTGGGTTCAGCTCCGGAGCCCCTGGTGCCGATACAAAGGCTGCTCGACATAATGATGAATAAAAATCCTTCATTATGGAGCAGTGAAAGGCCAAAGTTAGGACCACCGGGAGACCAAAACAGGTCTAAATGTTTAGCATCAAATCTCTTCAGCAAACTTAGTGCAGTTACTCTCCCATTTATTCAGGTTTGCATGGTGATTCTAATCAAAACACAAAAAAAGTAGACGCAAATTCTATTTCTACACTTTACTCCGGCATGAGCATTTTTGCCAGCATCATCTGGCAGTCTTTCCAGAACTTTAATATGTCAAATCCAGCCTGTGGATGTGTCACAGGCTGAAAAACAAAAAAATAAATCACGAAATGACATCCAACCGTCTCATCACACAGAGCCACAGCCCTCAGATGAAAAATCCCAGAGCGCTTCCTGCAAATGGTGGATGTTGTGTAGTCAACAGTGCTGCAACGGAACGTGTTGCTGACCTGAAAGGGCTTCACTTCTTTGGGGAACACTCTTTGGCCTGGTGAGCCTGCAGCACAGCAATAGCCTCATCCACCTGCACAAAGGACAGGAAGGAATACGTCTTCAGCTTTAAATCACCTTAATAAAAGAAACTCAAGCTACAGCCAAACTGTGGCTCTCTCCAAAGGTAACGACACGACTTCAGCAATCAGAAGATCTGCTGCAGGAGAAGCAAACTAGTGTGCATTTACAGTATTCTACACAAACAAATCTGAGACTTTCATGAATTAAGTCAGTCATTAAACGACTGATTAAATAACCACCAGCCTCACAACACGTAATGAGAAATGTCAGCGAGGGATGGACGATAATATGCCTTCGAGTTGAGGGACTCGGGTGACTCCAGCATGTGCAGCAGCTCTGAATTGTCGATCTCCAGCAGCATCCCAGTGATCTTTCCTGCCAGGTTGGGGTGGAGGGCATGAATCAGCGGGTACAGTCGCTCCCCTGATACAGCAGAGAGAGGGAAGAGTGAGGACAAATGCACGCAAAGCGCCTCGAAATGCACGGAGGAAAAAGCAGAAGCGAGCGCTGCCAAACCAAGAAGCTGTTTCTGGTCCATGAGCGGAGCTGCAGCCAGCATCGAGGCGGTGAGCGGCTCCAGGCCCGGATGGTGCACCGGTGGCTCCGTAACAGGCACAGGAACAACCTGGGTGCAGAACAGTTTACTTTGGCCTGAGCTGATTAGCATTAGACCCATTTCATTCTCAAGCAGGGACAAACCCACAGTTGCTGCACTTCTACTCATTTGAAATCTCCACTTGGTGCCATTATGGCAGCTGCCCATCCTCCGATGTGCACACAACATCCTCACATATCCCATAATGCCTTATAAAAGGACTACCCTGTTGGTGCTGGCAGCTCAGAATAAGAGAATGAACACAGCAGAGCGGTACCTGAGGTCTTGTCCCGGGTGCAGGGACGGTAACAACATGCAGAGGGTTCCTCACTGCAGACGAATACTTGTACTGACCGCCTCTGGGCGCACCGAGCACGTCAGTGCGCCCGCCGACAGTCTGAGTCCCAATGTTATCTACAGAGAGACGCCACGTGTCAAACAGCAGCGTCCACATCAACGGGACCGTGAGGAGAACGGAGCTCAAGCTGTGAAGTTGGGAGTTAGGTACTTGTTTTTTGTGTGGAAGTTACGATGCGTGGAGCCTGAGTGGAGGCCTGTCTGACTGTGGTAATGGTGCTCGGTCCACGACGAGGAACAGAACCGCCGGCAAAATGGGTCGAGTAGGGGCCTGAAAACATCACGACCACATCTATACATCAGAGTCCGTGCGGCAGATTCAATTAGATCCAGATGTGGCTACAACAAACTCACCCTGTGGTCTTGGTGGCTGTCCTGTCGAACGAGGAACTGCTCTCATGTTACTGACAGCACTGTGGTTGTAAAAGGAGCGAGCAGGAGGCTGCAAAGGAAGGAAAGGAACGTAACTCAGCAGCAAGGCGTGCAAATTAACCACTGGATCGTGCAGACAGACGACAAACTGGAGCGTCAGCTGCATATCAGACTAAAACCAACATTTAAGGGTTTTATTCACATGTTCAATCTGCATTTGCCTTCACCAAAATAAAAATAGAATCAGAAAAAAATGATTACCCAGAATGCAGCAGTGCAGAAATATCTTTAATCTATTTTCCCAACACCACAAAATACTAAAACGCACCAAAGAAGTGGTCTAATTCCCCCTTTAAGCCTGTTTAAGCCTCCATACCTGCATCACTGTCATGTAGTATCCAGACTGCTGGTACGAGTCGATGATTGGACTGCTCATGGTTCTCAGGGTAGCAAGTCTCTGCATGTACTTATTGGTAAGAATGGCTTTACGCTCCTCCCTCCGCTGAGCCAGAGCAACGTACAACGGCTTGGTCGCAACAATTCTGCCGTTCATCTCAGTCACTGCTTTTGTCGCCTCTTCAGGAGAAGAGAAGCAGACGAACCCGAAGCCTTTGCTTTGGCCGCCATCGGTCATCACCTGAAGTTCAGAGACGTTCGATGTAAATGACACGAAACCAACCAAACGGGCTCTTTAAAGGGGAGCTCCGGTATTTTTAAACCTGGACCTTATTTCTGGCATGAAATACGTTCATCTAGAGAACAGTTTGGTGAAAGTCGGCGTCCTTCAGAAGATATTTAGATAACTGGAGATCCATATAACGGAGTGAACGGGTCATAAAGAGGATGCAGCCTCTAAATAAGGCATTATCTGTCTTTATTTCACCAATACTTTAAGAAGAATGAATGAATGAACGTGTGCTATAGCTCTGTTAGCTCATAGCTGCTGTTATGTGGCTACTTGCAGCTATAGGAGAGCTAACGGAGGGATTTCTACACACTCGTCTACTGGGATGATGTCATCCACACACCCCCCTGTAGCACAGTTTATTCACTCCGTGCTCTGTGACAGTCGGCTAACTTCACACAGAGTTTGCTGCTGATAGTTTTGTGCAACATGGCAGGATATTTATCAGATTTTGACCACGTGAACGACAAATTTGATAACGCTGGACGTCTATAAGCCCCCCGATAGCCGCCAATAACAACAACACAGCAGCTATGAGCTAACAGAGCTATGAGCTAACAGAGCTATAGCACACGTTCATTCATTCATTCTTCTTAAAGTATTGGTGAAATAAAGACAGATAATGCTTTATTTAGAGGCTGCATCCTCTAAGCCCCGTTCACTCCGTTATATGGATCTCCAGTTATCTAAATATCTTCCGAAGGACGCCGACTTTCACCAAACTGTTCTCAGTGAGTAGATGAACGTATTTCATGCCAGAAATAAGGTTTAAAAATACCGGAGTTCCCCTTTAAACACTGTCCAAGCTCTGTCCTGAGCAGTCCGTTGTACATGACACCCACCAACGGTTGATATTTTTGATCGTTTGATGTTATTACTGTACTGCCATTACCTTTTCATCAGCCGTACAAACATTACCTTTGCACTCGTGATGGTGCCATAAGGATAAAACTCCTTCCGGAGTCTTTCATCGTCTATGCTGTCATCCAAGTTCTTCACATATAAATTCACCCCCTGTAATCGGAGAGAGTCCAAATTCAGCAACTAAGGGGGCAGGAATTCACATTCTGCTGAACGGGGATCTTTAAATCTTCAGTGAACATTACTGAAGCTTTCATTAGCAGAACCAACTCCAGACGTTACTACAGTTTCTACACAGCAGCACCTGATAGCGTTGGATGCGGTCCTGCTTGATCTGGTCAAACTTGCGCTTCAGCTCCCCCTGGCGCTCCAGACGCTTCTGAGCCCGACCGACGTAGATGACCTTGCCATTGATCTCCTTTCCATTCATTTCATCAACGGCCTGGGAAACGAGAGTGAGTCGCATCAGCAGGTCGCCTTTAAAGGAGACCGTCACTCTCCCACAGTTACAGGTTTATAACAAACTCAACTCTTCACAGGTTCTACGCTCTGTCCCGCCACTCAAAACCAGCCCAGAGATCAGAATCAAACAATCAGGATTCAACTCAAGCCCGGATGCTTTCAAATCATTTCGGTCCGTTTGATATTGATGAGTGGAAGTGGATTGGACTCTTTTTTTTGGAATAAATGTAAACAGATAAAAGGTTTCTTACATGCTTAGAGTCTGACTTGGTCATTTAATTGGACCGCCGTCCTCGTCCCAGAACACATGCACAGCAGCAGAATCTAATCCTAAACACAAGCACGTCTGTTTCCCCGATCAATTTACATAAAGCTCAATTCAATCCAGAGGCCCTCTTCTCGTTACTTAAATGGTAGATTTGTCAATTCATGGTGCGTCTAGAAAAAATAAATCAGGATTTTATTAGAACAGAGTAACAGTCGAAACTCAGAGCCTTGAAGTGAGAAAACTGTTCAGAAACAGGCAGAACCTGTATATTACAGGATTATTCATTATCCTGCAATCACGATGCAAGACGTCAGGATTAAACTGAATACTTTTTTAATCCTAAAGAGGAATTATACTGTTGCAGTATTAAATAAAAATCTAGTATTTACAAAAGCAAAAAAATAAACATGTAAACAACAAGTTTTCATCCCAACTCCAGCCACAGTCATAAAAATTATCTGTCGCGTTTGCTGCGTTTTCCCACGTTTGCCCCGTCCCCTGAACCCATCTCTCGGGTTCTCAGTGGCCCCGATCAAACGAGCTCGATGAGACCAGATGGAGACAGATGGAGCCTGACAAACACAACTTTGGAGCGTTCTCATGTGGCGATTGATGACAGCCAATGGAACCACTGATTTGCCTCAGATCTGAACTATTTGTCCGAGACCTCCAAGATTTACAGTGAATTCCGGACAATAAAGCACACCTGAATATAAGCCCCGCCCTCTCATTTTAAAAAGAAAATCCATTTTGTACTCGTATCGGCTGCACCGGATTATAAGCCGCGGGTGTCCACATTGTAACATTAGATATTTACACAGAAAGATGTTTTAAAAGGACCAGGAAAAGTCACTGATCGCCTTCTTCATCTTCCTCCTGCGCACTAAAACCATCAAAGTCGTCTTCTTCAGTGTCACAATCTCATCTCAGATTGATCACCTTTAATTTAAAAGCTGCATCATTTGCATTTCTTCGTTTGTTTTCTATGTTGAGGGTGAGCACAAATGACCGATTTATAACAATTTAGTAGTTTAAGTGTGTTTGATTTATTGTACAGTTTCACTGGACCGCTGTGAACTATTTCTTCATTTTATTGGTCAAATGTTACGAGGCAAAATGTTTTTGGCGGCATGAAAAAAAATATATATATGCTACTGGAAAAAAGTAGCAGCTTATAGTCTGGAATTTACGGTATCAGCATCGTAAAAAAACCCTGAAGAAACCAGAACCTGGCTTCAGTTAGAAGCGGCTAACAAGGTCAAGTAGTGTTTGTTAAAGGTTGGAAGAAAGGCGAGTTGAGCTAATATTTGGGCCAGTTAATAAGTTTAACAAATTACGTAGATAGGAACAACTCAAATTAATTAATGTTCGTGTTCCACTTAATTAAAAAAAATACTTTAGCTACTATTAGCCGCATTCGGACAGAGACGTTCTAAGAACTGTTCACCTCAAATTTAGTTCTAAGAACTGTCCTTCCCCGGGGGAACTGTTTCATTTTGCATTCACATAAGTCGGGGACCTCGACAGGGACTGATGTGACGCAGCCGTCTGCGACAGACGTGTTACTTTAGCGCCACTCAGCAACAGAACAGAACCCGGGAAAAGTAAGGAGAGAAGAAAACAACAGCACCAAGAAGCTAACATGGAGAGCGAGGAGGCCACCGTGTTCACGGTCTGCATGGCGGTGATATTAATCATGGACGATCACATCAGGCGTCTAAGATGGAGGCTGGAAGAGCTCACAGCAAGAGTCAGGAGACGGAGAATCCAGCAGCGGGCGATACTTCTTCGTTTCATGGAGGAAAGAAGGAGAGCAGAGCGCCGCAGACAAAGGAGACGAAGTTTAACTCATTAAACAGGCGCCGGTTGGGTCCGTGTCGTATGAGGAAACGTTTCAGACAAGGGGCGGAGCTACAGCCACCAAACACCTACGTCATGTTCCTGTGGAGCCCAGAAAAGACCCTGAAGGAGCTGAAATGGTTCCAGGAACTGAGGGCCGTGGTCTCTAGTTCCTGAGCAAAAAAACGGCCCTACTCCTGAAAAGGTTCTAGGAACTGCAAAAGGTTCCTACAGAGGGAATGCGCCAATATTTAGCACAATTTTCTTGGCCCATGGAATGCAATGAAAATGCCAAAAAAAGCAGCCAAGTGCTTCTCTTGGTGGTTTGCGGTGGCAGGACATAGAAACTCTGCACACGTTACCTTCTGAGCATCCTCGTGGTGAGCATAGTTAACAAAGCCAAATCCTCGTGAATGGCCCTTCTCATCTTTCATCACCCGCACACTGAGAGTCTTCCCTGAGGGAGGAGAGAAATCCCCAAAACAAATGAATTTTTAAAAAATAAAACCGCTGGCCACTGATCCAGGCATCCAAGAGAAGCAGGGTTTCTTACCAAATGCAGAAAAGACCTCCTTAAGGTCCCCATCAGTGTAGTCTTCCCCAAAGTTTTTGATGTAGACGTTGGTGAACTTCATGGCTTTGGTGCCGAACTCCACCTCTCTTTCCTTGCGCGACTTAAAGTGGCCGACGAACCTGAAGAAGAGAACCGAACCCCAGAAACCGAGACGACAGCAATTCCAGGGAGGAAAGACAGGAAGTCGGTTATAGTATTTACTGACTAATCTTTTTTTCTGCTTCCACCATGAATAAATGGTTTGATCCGTACAAAAGTCAACTGCTGAGCCCTAAAAAGAACAACGAACACAAAGGTGACAAGCCTAGACACAGATCCTACCTATTCGCTGACCTAACCTCGACGAACTGACAATTTTCCCACGGGAAACGGTCTTTTGGGTTGATGATGTCAGATTCCAACCGTTTACCTGTCTTTCCACTGAGACACACATGGAGAAGTCATCCTCATCATCAGAACTCAAACAGTTTCAACAGGCAACATTTACTGAGTCTGCGCTACTCTTTGCCTAAACTAAGTTTTTCAAACGGCTTTTGGTGCCAGTGTTTGAAGACTCGGGGTCAATCGAAGCGTACTCACACTTTCCTGTCATTCAGCAGCATCCCATTCATTGTTTCAATGGCACGGTTTGCAGCCTGCTGAGTCTCGAAGTGAACGAAGCCGTAGCCTTTGGATCCTTTCTCATCACAAACCACCTACAAAGGCAAACGCTTTGTATAATGCTAATTATAAGCTTTTCTTGTACTACTAACCATCGGCTAAACTCATTCAGAGCTGACCCAAGCCTGTTACCTTGCAAGACAAAATGTTGCCAAAGGCTGAGAAGGTGTCATACAGTGCTTTGTTGTCAATAGAATCATCCATGTTCTTGATGAAGATGTTTCCCACACCGGACTTCCTGAGTCCCGGGTCACGCTGAGACCACATTATTCGAATTGGCCGACCTTTGATGACATCATAGTTCATTGTATCGAGGGCGCACTCCGCTGAAACAACATAAAAAAAAACACCTCATTGCACAGAACAACATTAAAAGGGGAACTCCGGTATTTCTAAACCTGGACCTTATTTCTGGCATGAAATACGTTCATCTACTCACCGAGAACAGTTTGGTGAAAGTCTGCGTCCTTCAGAAGATATTTAGATAACTGGAGATCCATATAACGGAGTGAACGGGGCTTAGAGGATGCAGCCTCTAAATAAGGCATTATCTGTCTTTATTTCACCAATACTTTAAGAAGAATGAATGAATGAACGTGTGCTATAGCTCTGTTAGCTCATAGCTGCTGTTATGTGGCTACTTGCAGCTATAGGAGAGCTAACGGAGGGATTTCTACACAGGCACTCTACTGGGACCACTTCATTGACGCATGGCTGCAGCACAGTCATCGTTCACATTGTCAAAATCTGATAAATATCCTGCCATGTTGCACAAAACTATCAGCAGCAAACTCTGTGTGAAGTTAGCCGACTGTCACAGAGCACGGAGTGAATAAACTGTGCTGCAGGGGGGCGTGTGGATGAAGTGGTCCCAGTAGAGTGCCTGTGTAGAAATCCCTCCGTTAGCTCTCCTATAGCTGCAAGTAGCCACATAACAGCAGCTATGAGCTAACAGAGCTATAGCACACGTTCATTCATTCATTCTTCTTAAAGTATTGGTGAAATAAAGACAGATAATGCCTTATTTAGAGGCTGCATCCTCTAAGCCCCGTTCACTCCGTTATATGGATCTCCAGTTATCTAAATATCTTCTGAAGGACGCCGACTTTCACCAAACTGTTCTCTAGATGAACGTATTTCATGCCAGAAATAAGGTCCAGGTTTAAAAATACCGGAGTTCCCCTTTAACTGTGAGGGGAGGGGGGGGGGGGGGGATTGCTGTTTTAATCCCATTTATCACCAAGAACCTCAGCTCCATGCAGGACTGAGTTTCTAGTTTTAATGAAACACCAAATGGATTCTATACAACAACCAAACTATTGAGTGTGTTTGACTTCATCAGGAGTACTTCTGAAACATTTCAGGTTTATTCCATAGGATGTCGTTTCTTCGAGTTTATTACTTAAATATACCGTCACCATCAAATGGTCTTCTGCCTTTTTCTGATTGGGCTCTGAGCCAAAGTGTTGCCTTTTGGGTCCCATTGAAAGTTGCTACTTGTGTCTCTCAGCATGAGTAGAGTAATATTTCAGGTATAGTTTGTACCCACCACAGAAGCAACTTCCGAACCCCAAAAAAACTATTTTCTGTGATGGTGCAGCTTGTTCACCAGATTGATTAAACTGTAAGTGAATGCAGAGGCGGTGCTGTACCATCAGCTGGTTGCTGGAAGTTTATGTAGGCGTATCCCAAAGATCTGCGGGTAATGACATCACGGCACACACGGATAGACATGATGGGTCCAGCAGGAGAAAATTTCTGGTAAAGCATGGCCTCTGTAACATCAGGGTGCAGATCCCCAACATACAAAGAGGCGAGAGGGTACGCTGGTCCACTCCTGTTCATCTTGCAAGACAGCTAGATCAAGACAAAACGTGCATTTAAATGTCTTTACAGCCCAAAAATACACATTTTGTTAAGAATTCATCCAATGCATTAAAGTAATTTTAGTTTAACTCAATTACAGGTGCGTTTATCAGAATATAAATGCAGATGCAAGCACACCTCATGGGCTGCTTTGGTTAAAACCTGCATGCTCATGCACGTGTGAATATATTAAAACTATTTTATTTAAATATTAAAGCAGATGCTCAGTAGATTTATTAGGGTTACATCTTTCTGCTGTCTTGACAAATTAAATACAATTCGACTACATCCAATATGTTCACATATTTAAATCAAAACATCTCTGAAGCAAAAGCCGAGCAAGGAAATGTCAATTAAACAGTGCAGGGCGACGTTTATTTTATTGGTACTTAACTTGAGGAACTTTATATGAATCTACTCGTGTTTCAAGGATAAATATATAGCGTAACAAAATTCAACCGGATAAGACAGTGAAAAGGACATTTAATGAACCGCTTTGTATGTATTCCGCTGGAAAAGGCCTCAGAAAGGAAGTAAAGAAAAAGTTTAAACTACTTTTTTTTTTTTTAAAGAAATAAAGTTTTATCAGCCAACTATTTGTGGCGCAACTTTGTTCGAGTTTAGGGAGGAAAAAAAAGAAGATGGATCGACCTCCTGCGCAAAAACTTTCTGAGCTAAATAGCTCTAAGATGTACCAAAGGAGAAACCGATTAAACCGACCAGATGAACTTACATTTAACACGAAGGCGTCGGACTTTTCAGGACAGCAGCTTGTGAGCAGACTTCCACATCGGGGTGAGATTGTTTTGATTTAATTATCACCGTGGAACACCTGCACTCCTCCTCCGCCCAACGGTATTCCAATTAAGCTGTGAGAAGGCAGGGATTAACGGGACGGGACGTCGTCCTCCGCCGTGAGAAATAGTTCTTGCTAGCATATTAGCTAACATCATATTTAAAAGGCTGCTCGTGTTAAACAAGGTGTAAAGCGGTGGCAAATGACTGAAAACATAGCTCAACGCTTTAATGCGACTTTTTCATTCATAAAAATGTCTTGTCAGGGCTTTAATGTGAACAGAAATGAAGACGTATGTTGCTTCTTATCTTAAACGAAACTTTATTTCACTGAATGGTCTTTGACACTTTTCCTATTTTTTTTTTTTTTTTTTTACATGAATAGTGAAACTAGAATGGTTTTAAGATACATAAACACAAAGCTAGAATTACACCAACCATTGTTTATCTCCATTTCGTCACTGCTTTTTATAGCTATTCTAAAATTTTCACAACCACGTGTGTGCACTGGGTAATAGACTGTTACAGAAGCAAATTTTAGCCATAAGACTTGTCAGTAAAAACAAAGCAAGTAAATACCTGATATACAGACAGGCTTCGTTCCACATTCACTAACTGCATTTTCATCAAGCATAATAATAAACTGACATGTTTTTTGTTATTCTCCCCAACAGAAACTTCACTTCATTTGAGCATTGTCAGAGTAAACAGACCGCCAGCTATAATGTGGAATGGTGTCTTCAACTACAGTAATGTGGAATGTAGTGGTGATGCATGGTATTGTGACACTGAGCCTCTTTCCAAAGTGATGACATGCGTTCATTCCCCTTCTACAAACAGACCTGGTTTTTGAGGCGATCATTCTCACCGGCTATCTTCTAACAGCAGTGATTCACTCGGCTAAAACCGAGGTCAAGCTCTAACCGCATCTCTTTTTCTTTTAAAATGAGATTTCCCAAAACAAGCGTATGTTGCTACCTACAGAGAAATGCTAGAGGCTGTAAGAGAAAGCCAGGCACAAAAACTTTTTTTTGGAGAAAACAACCGTTTTAAGAGGAATATTTTTGCAAGCAGGGTTGATACAGTGTGGTAAGACATTTTCAATTCTCAATAAAGGTTACTTTAGGTTTTACATACAGATGATAGTCAATCTTGCAAAATACATGGAACCACATTTACGCACATACAATTTCCATTGTACTGAGATCAAGCAGCACCTGAACAGTGAGTAAAACTACAATGACAATCCATACTTAGTTCAAAATAAACAAAAAGGAGCACTGCCGTTTCCAAAAGCCTAATAATGTGGAATGTCTTATGTCTGAGCAAATCTAACTTGACAATTTAAGGGGTCCCTTGGAACTTTTAAACTGTGAATTTGTGAACATAATCAAGGAGCATTACACCAAGATGTCAGTGTCACAATACAGCCTGCCTCCTTTCTGTATGAGCTCACAGCAGAATTGCTAATTAGTTGAATACAGGATTGTGACGTGTCTGGAAACACAAAACTGTTCCGGGGTCGTGAAGCAAATGGGACGCCTACCATCACAGTGTTTGGTGGAAATCAACTGCCAGTTTAATTACCGTACAATAAAACCTGTAAATATCATGAGGAATCACAAATAAGAAAAGTAACAAAAAGGGATGAGAAATGCACAACAAACTAGCAGGGACAAAGGAATTTGGAAGGACGATTAGAAGTCACAACACCCCCCCCCTCCCCCCCAGAACAAACGCACAATCTTTCACATCCACTCACACTTGCTCACTCACTACATGCAGACCTACATACAAAGCTGAAAAAAAAACAACAGCAACATGGACTCACTAATCAATACAACATGTTTCCACAAAGTGACTCAATCTGCTAACAACTGAAAATTACCCTGTCGCCTCACAGTGAACTGAGAGGGGTAAACTAGTTGGTCAGAAGCAATTCAGGCTGCTTGTCATACAGAAGTGGGAGGGGCTGATGGAGTGGAGGGGGATGTATATAAGCTGTCTGTGTTTAAGATAAGAGTGTAGGTGGATTAACAGTGCAATTCCATTAGTTTTCCCCGTCTCCGGTTTCTCCCTCATCTGCCTGGTTTTCTGATGTCCACAGCTGCGAACAGAAAGAAACGAAACAAACGAAAGAAAGTTACAACTTCCTGTGAAGACAGACAACGGGATCAGAGAAGGACCAACACCAGTGTGCGGCTTCAACTCACAGTCAGGTTGTCCCTTAGTAGTTGCATGATCAGGGTGCTGTCTTTGTAAGAGTCCTCGTTCAAAGTGTCAAGTTCAGCAATGGCTTCATCGAATGCCTGGAGAAAGAAGAAGAAGAAATTTAACTGTTTGGGACTGGTTCAGCCTCATATTTTCTGACAAATCGAAGTTCTTAACAATAACCTTTAAGTTTAGGAAAATGCCTTCAGGCATCATTTCATACCGTCTTAGCCAGGCTGCAGGCACTGTCCGGGTTGTTGAGGATTTCATAATAGAAGACTGAGAAGTTGAGGGCGAGGCCAAGCCTGATGGGGTGTGTTGGCTGCATCTCTTTCTTGCTAATGTCAAAAGCTTGCTGGTACGCCTTCTGGGAATTGTCCACCGTTTCTGTGTGGACACAAGAAAGTGTAAAAGATTCATGATTCACAATTTTAAAAGCGTGCTCATCGATTTCGGCCACTTGAGGGCAGCAGAATAAGCAAGGCAAGCACTGAGATGCTGTCTGAGTTATCACTTAGGTTCCACTCACTTCCACACAGTTGCCTCAAATCAAGCAGACATCAAGTAAAACATTAACGGTGACTGCGAAATGTTAAGTTTGCATTCACTTGTTTTTAAGTTTGGCTCCAGCATGTCCTGAGAAAGCTGTTTAGGTTCCAATTTATCTAGTGTATTTTAAAACTAAGTGTGAAATTGGTGTAGGTATGTTTAATTGTTCACTTTGCCATTAAAAAAAGGGGAAAACAGATAAAAAAACAGCTGAAAGGATAAATATTGTCCATTTGGAACGATTCTAATAGTTCAAGGTGTGTTTAGGACATTTTAAGGCCGATTTAAAGTGTGATGTACGAATATAATGATAGAAAACTTGATTTCGGCACAAAATCAAAACAAGTCCTCACTTACTAGTTTTAGTTTCTCCAGATGCAACCTCAGAAAGGTATCTATAATAGTCGCCTTTCATTTTCAGATAGAACACCTTGCTTTCAGCAGCAGATGCGTTGACAATGAGAAAGTTGTCCAGTAGCCCCTGAACAAAATACATGACAGTGTGAGTGATGAGGTCACCTTTTTAAAACAACACAAAAGCACTGCTGTCATAAGTGCACGAAGAAAGAAAACCTTACAAGCACATCGTGGCAGATTTCCTGCAGCTCAGATTCTATCTTCTCCCGGTATTCACGTGCCATCTGCTGTTTTTTGTCGTTGCCCTCGGTCTTCTGCTCAATGCTGGAGATGACACGCCAGGATGAGCGACGCGCTCCTACCACATTCTTGTAGGCAACGGAGAGAAGGTTGCGTTCCTCATTTGACAGCTCCGCGCCTTGCTCCGTCACCGACTTCATGGCTGCGGCCATGTCGTCATAACGCTCAGCCTGCTCGGCAAGCTTGGCCTTCTGTACCAGGTCGTTCTTGTCCATTTTCTAGACTAAAGGAAAGGAAAAGAAAAGGCAGAATTAGTAGTGATTGTGTCCAGTTAATCAATGCACATGGAGGACGTTTCTCAGTAACAACCCCAGTTATTTCTTTGTGGTCTTAATGACTATGCTGCAGCATTTTTATTATATTCATTTTATTTAGAGGAAACCTCTACATTTACTGTACAGTTAAGATAACTTTTGAAGAGGGCCCCTTGGCAAGTGGGTCAGCCATACACATCATTTGCTATGGTTAGCTGCTAGCTAGTTGATAGCGCTCCCCAATCCTTTCTCGTCCCCTTCGTCACAACCTTATTCTTATATTTCAATCAACAAACTGTATGATTGTTAGCTTTACCACGCACGCTAGTTTTCTTGACTTGCTGAGATATGCTTTAGTCATAATCATCAATTATCAGCCGAAACCTTTTTTTCGGTCAGGTTTTAATGCCCTCCCCCTAAGGTTGTTAGCAGTACTAGCGGACTATGCATTTTAATGCTCAATCTTATTATAATCTTGGAAATATAGATGGAATTGATTAATAATTGCTACCCATTTACAATAAAGAGTATGGTCTAACTGGATTAGGGAACATTAGGGGTGCTAATCTGTCGTGATAACGCAAACCATTCGGAGTGGCTAACATTTTGCTAGCCACCGTCGTCTGATTGCCGCTATTGGTAATAGCTAGGCCAGCAAAAAACAACGGCCAACTTAACTCAATAAAACAGGATTGAGACGCTAACGACTATGATTTCAAACATATTTAACCGGACAAAAGCTAAATATTTTATATCTGTGAACCGCATTTGCGGTTAATTCATTTTCAACAGCTGTACCAAGGCCCGCCCAGGCTGCCGAGCCTGTCAGAACAAAGTGTCATGGAATCCGACCGTCGGTTAGCTCGTTAGCTAGCAGCTAGCCAGCGAGCTAACCTAGCCTTTCACAAACCCAGCTAGCCTTTCGGTTATGATGGCTTCTCAACAGGATTCAACCGGACACGATAAAAACAGCCCTTCTATCATTAAGCTACGAATGAAAATATAGCGTTACCGAGCTATATTGAAGCCCGCGAGGTTGATACACTTACAATATAGATGACTTTTAATCCTGCTTTTTTTCACTTTCTGGACGATTCAGCCTCCGTCCTCCGTCTCGCTCAACGTTCAGGGCAGTACCACTTCCGCTACACTGGCACTTCTGTTTCCTCCTTTCTCACCACACATCTGCCTTACGTAATGCAACCGCTGCTCCCGTGTTTAAGACAATTAACGTTGCAAAGCTTAAATCATTTTCTTACAAAATACCTTGTTTCCGTGTTATTAACGCTGCATTCTCTTTTTAAACGCTCTAAAACGGCGAGGATTTTGTTTTTCCTAAAAAAAATCAAAACGCGAATAAATCAATAACGTGTATTGACATGGCCGCAATGCTTGACATTTGTGACGCCAAAGGTGTGCCTCACAGTTTTACTGTACTGATATCTATTCATATTATCTAGGCTCTAAAGACTGCTGCAGTGGATCTCCTGGAATAACGAAAGTGTTGATCATTTTTTACACATAAATATCCGTAAATAATGCTAAAACCACATCAGTCATGCGTGTGCACGTGCGTGTTTTGAATGTAGGTTATGGTAATTAAGACTTTTCCTTCCCATCCTGCAATACAAGGTCAGAGGCCAAGGTCAGTGTGCTCTGTGATTAATAAATCAGCTTGAAGCAAGCCTATAGGGGTAACTAACAACGTTATCAATTAATAAGTAATAACGCATCTTTATAATAACTTATGTTAAACTGAATAACATGTCAGAGGCAGTTAAGGCTTAATGGCCTCATGAAATCAGTGTTTTTTTTTACTAGGCCAGGTCTTGAGATACATTGTGTTGTAATCTGTAAAAAAGTCATTGTTTGTTGATATTCTTCGTGGTTTTTCAGAGTTGGAGAACTATTTTTTTTAAAATGCAAGTGAACAGTCCTACATTCATGGATGTATGCTAACGTTGCACTTAGAGGGCAGATTTCTCGCATTTTGGATGTGGAATGGAGGGCGTTTGCCTGATCAGGCCACTGGAACGGACCGATCAGAAAAGAGTGGGATCCTGTAGACGTTGTTGTCGCCCTGGCTTTTGCAGAAAGAATATAAATATGCAGGAACAGCTTCCCACAGATTGTTTCATGGGAACTTTTAAGAGAACCTACTTTGGATACTGAAGGAGGGAAACTGATTGTGATGGAACTTTTGACCATCCTGCCGTTAGAAGGGAGACATGCTGGTTATAGTTAAGATAAAATAAGTAATCTACTAGAGCTCATCAATGGCAAAACAGATTCAAACATATTTGAAGATATAAATAGTTAACTTCTAATAATAAGTTGAAATACATAGTTAAAAACCTCATCTACTCTGCCCTCACACTAAATTACTTCAGCTTGCATGAAGCTCCTACTTCCCATAACATTCATTAAGTTTCCACATCACACCTGTGTGAAAGTGCTTATAAGATGAGGAATCCTAAAACTCCCCTTTTCAGAGAAATTCCAAGTGGATTCATTGAAACCTGGGGTTATTTTTAACCACCTTTACCAAGAAACGTTTTTCTGAAGCTGTGGCAGGGGCACTTTGGCTAATGTGCTCTTACTATATTGTTTGAAGGAGGCTTCATTATTGAAATCACATGAATAGAGCAGAACAGTAACATAAAATATTACTTTATTAAGAACGGTAACTAGAAAGTAAAGGAACAAAGGTGGAACCTTCCTGCCCTCATAGCTCTTAACATAAATCCCAGTAAGAGCATCTGTATGAAAGTAACTGAGCGATGCTTTGAAAGTCTCAAGAAATTGCCAGAAAGTATCATCTCTCCTTTTAGAAATTTCCAATGCTAAAGGAGTTGATAAAGGAGGCACTGAGGCTCTCTTTTATCACAAGTATACAGATGATTTGACCCACTCTTATTGTGGCTGCTGCTTTGATACGGCTGTTCAGTCAACGAGGAATCTCCCCAAGGACAGAAGAAAAGTGTGTTATCTGCAGTCATGTTGGTCGTTTAGTATTTCGTTGAAGAATACCTAAATTTAATAAAAAAAACACAGTTTTTACACCCAACTTTCTCCAGTCACCAGAATAAATGGATTATTCTTCCAGTAGCAATGAAAATATGACATGCTGCATTGTTGACATGGTGATTTCATCACTGAACCCCAAAGATATGATACAAACAGCATGTATGGAGTTAAAGTGTGTTTCCTATACTTAAACGGTAATATGCTGGCAGCTTAACTAGATGGAAAATTTTTCCTGCTCACATTTAACCCAGCCTAGCAGACAGCACTCCTGTCTCTGACCAGCAACGGGACACCACGATGCAACTGAGAAATTCAATCTTTGCCTCGGTTGTGCTCTTATGGACACTGGTGTCCGCTGCAAAAGATGGATACGAGGAAGCAAGAAAACCTGCAGTAAGAATAGCTTTTGGAGTTTGAAGCAGGTCTTAATGAGTGGAAGAAAGATTTGCATCGTCGTCTGGGTCGAGTGGAAAAGAAAGGCTAAGAAGCAGCTTTCTTTTTCTTTTTTTGCAGATGGGGATTGTAAATATTCCGGCCAACGGCTTCCAACAAGACCCAGAAGCTGTTCCAGCAGTAGCTCAAAAAGCCAATGGTAAGGTTTTATTTAAAAAGATGAATAGTTTTCAGCAACTCTTTATAAGTGGATTATGCAACACTCGCAGAGGCATTCTTTCACATTTTTGTGAATGTAGCTAAAGCCCATATTATGTAATAATGGGGCCGATCAAGTGTCCTCGTCTAAACTTTGCCCAGTGCATTTCAAGCTGTGCAGTCATATTGCTCAGACCACTTCACTGACTTATTCGTTAGGTAACCTGTGTCTTACTGAAAGATGTAACCCTTTTCAGACCTGCCGACGTGCCTAATGTGCGTTTGCCTAAGCGGATCCGTTTACTGTGAGGAGGTCTCCCCTGACATGACCGCCGTCCCATCGCTGCCGAAGGAAACTCTGCATCTTTATGCACGTTTCAACAAAATCTCCAGAATAAGAAACACTGATTTCGCTGACACGGGTAAGAAAACTCAGCTATTGTAGTCATCAAAGGGTTCTGCTCTCTAGACATCTTCCCCTTTATCTTCTGTTTTCCAGCCACTCTGAGAAGAATCGACCTAACTGGTAATCTCATCACCGAGATAGAGGATGGAGCCTTTTCAAAACTCCCCCTTCTTGAGGAGCTCACTCTTGCAGACAACATGCTAACCAGGCTTCCCGTGCTGCCCGTGAAGCTAGAATCTTTCAACGCCAATTACAACAGGCTTAAATCCCAGGGTGTGAAGGCGACTGCGTTTAAAGTGAGTCAGTCCACTAACTTCACGTTAAATGGTGCAGAAAGCGTCACATGCGCCTTGTGTATCACATCGTGGCCTTTTGTCGTCGCAGAAACTTACTCGCCTGGCTTATCTTTACCTCGGAAACAACGAACTGACAGAAGTGCCACAACTTCCAGAGTCTCTCCATGTTGTGCACCTGCATGTAAGTTTCACTGCAATTCACATCAATGGAAGCAACAAATAGGAGATGGTGTATAAGAGTGACTCAGATTTAGTTACGTAACAGACCGATGTTGTTGCAGAACAACAAGATCTCCACAATTACAGATGAGACATTCTGCAAAGGTAACACCAGCCACTACATCCGGCTCAACTTGGACCAGGTGAGGCTGGATGGAAACCCCATGGAGCTGTCGCAGCACCCCAACAGCTTCATCTGCCTGAAGTCTCTCCCTATCGGCTGGTACAACTGAAATTTAAAAAAAAAAAAAAGAAAAGGAAACACGCAGCCCTTTGAAGGAGGGTCTGTGTGAACCGAATAAAACACAGATAATAAAGCAGAACAAAGTTCAGTGACATGTTTATGCACTCAATAAATCAACAGTACAGTTTCCCAACATATGCCCTGAATCCTCCGATTCATAAATACAAAGTCGTGGTTTTTTAGTTGATGAGTGTGTCTTGGCAGGTGTTCTGCAGTGTTTCCAACATGATGCACCAACACAATTACAGTTTGGTTTCCATGAACAGACGAGACTTTAGCTGTGACACCTTTCAAGGCTCCATCTCGAACCGGCTGTATTTTCTCTGCAGTGTCTGCTTATGCTTCTTTAACTGACCATATAAACAATAAAACCTGCATGCTGGAAGTGACTTCTCCATCGTCTTTAACCTCCACTTGTCAATAATGTTCATTACGGTTGTTGAACCTGCGAGGGAGTAAGAGTCCAACGCTACGTCTGAGGAGAACGCCGCCCATCTTTCACTTGGCTGCAGGCTGATCGTGAACTGCCCGACCTCCTGTGATCTTCTGCTGGTACTCCCGCTCTGACTGTTTCCTTCGGTAGACATCGTCTGAAAAGAAGAAGAAAAAAAAGAAGATTCAAAAGACTGAAACGTGTGAAGGCCTCAGCGATTAAAACTAAGACACACAGCTGGCTATTATTGCCACTTATGTGATATCAACTGACTTTCTTCACAGCATGACTTTGATGTTGCATTATGGGAAGCAATGGCTCTGTTCTACTTAAGTTCCCAGCAAGCGCTGCAGAAAAGTGATATTTTTAAAAAATACTGCAGAGGTAATGTCGTCACTAAACTACTTTCAAGGTGAGGAATGTGCTCTGTGTGCCTGAAAGCCCTCAGAAAACTGCAGGATAAAAAGTAAGGGCTGGATGGGTTTTTTTTCCTTCTTTTCTTTTTAAATCACGAGGGGATGTTAAGTCCTTTTAGTTCTCCTGAAACGGCACATGTGAGCACATCTGGAATTTTGGGAAAGGGGTTGAGAGTGAGTGGATACACACCATGTTAGCCTTTTTGAATGAGGCACTCTTTCAGGGGTAGCTGCAGACACATGGATGCAAAAGTAGCCATGTGTCACACACCTAAGCTCCGTCTAAGTGTTCAAGATGAGGTTAGAGAGCTACTTTTTGCACCCGTTTATGTAACTTCTACTCTGCTACAGTTCACAAGGAAATATTTACGAATTACTTTGAAGACTTTATATGAAAAGCAGTTGATGCACGCTCAGAAACAGCCCTTAAAATGGTTCTAATAACCTTCATCTCAGCTCGGTAAACCCGAAATCCAGCTCCTGCATTTATAATCCAAATACATTAAAGGGGAACTCCGGTATTTTTAAACCTAAACATTATTTCTGGCATGAAATACGTTCATCTACTCACCGAGAACAGTTTGGTGAAAGTCGGCGTCCTTCAGAAGATATTTAGATAACTGGAGATCCATATAACGGAGTGAACGGGGCTTAGAGGATGCAGCCTCTAAATAAGGCATTATCTGTCTTTATTTCACCAATACTTTAAGAAGAATGAATGAAGTTTATTCACTCCGGTAAGAACGTCCATCTTATTCCAAGTCGTCGTTCACGTTGTCAAAATCTGATAAATATCCTGCCATGTTGCACAAAACTATCAGCAGCAAACTCTGTGTGAAGTTAGCCGACTGTCACAGAGCACGGAGTGAATAAACTGTGCTGCAGGGGGGCGTGTGGATGAAGTGGTCCCAGTAGAGTGCCTGTGTAGAAATCCCTCCGTTAGCTCTCCTATAGCTGCAAGTAGCCACATAACAGCAGCTATGAGCTAACAGAGCTATAGCACACGTTCATTCATTCATTCTTCTTAAAGTATTGGTGAAATAAAGACAGATAATGCCTTATTTAGAGTCTAAGCCCCGTTCACTCCGTTATATGGATCTTGAGTTATCTAAATATCTTTTGAAGGACGCCGACTTTCACCAAACTGTTCTCGGTGAGTAGATGAATCTTTAATCTACACATTTTAATGAGAGATCAACAGCTGGAGCTGTTCGGTTCAAGCTTTTCCAGCGTGCGTGTTCCTGCTTTTCTTTGTTACAATATTGTTACTTTAAAGCTTTAGTTTTAAGATGAAAGAAGAAAAAAAATGACAAAATCAAATATTTCAACTGAACATCCATTAATTGTTATAAAACACGTAAACACAGCAAAACTCCACATAATGAGACCTTCGGCTCTTATACTTCATGTACAGATTTAATTTCATTACTTAAGAAAAAGCATGAATCCAGGGCTTATTTTTCAGTGTCACAGCTTGATTATTATAATAAACACTGTTGTCCAGATCAAAGTTTAATGATCTGTTTGTTTGGGGCGTTAAAAACCATCCGTAGCTTATTATTGGATGGAAATAAACAGTGGAGGAGTTACTTCCCTGCCAAAATCAGTGGTGGAAAAAGTATTTGGATTCTTTCTTTAAGTGAAGGTATTCATGCAGGAATGTAGGTCAAAGTATATGTGCATCAATAGGTAAATGTATTTAAACCAGTAAAAATACTGGCTGATATATTAGATAATTAATACTGAAGCGCTGGTCTGTAAACAAGCATGTCTCTGTTTTGGAGCTAGTTCAAGTTTTATACCAAGGAAAGCAGATAAATCATAAAAATCTTTAATATTTTGGGGCATTTACTCTAAATATTCGGGAGAAATTGAGAAGAATTAAGCTATTTGGTGGAACTGTTACAGACATTTTTAAGTGTGACCCCGTCTGTAACCCTTAAGCTCATTAAATATAGAATATAAATATATATATTAAAAAAGCACAATAAGTAAAGTGCAAACACTTATTAGTCTTGCACAGTTTATTAGTCACTTAAGTATTTGTGTTTGACCCTCATTACTTTATATCAAAATAGCCTGTTTCCGGGTTTTTTCCTTTTCTTTTAAGTGTTATTGATGAGCAAGAGAGGAGGAAGTTGGAGGACATATCCTCATTAGCTGTCCTCCTGGTCAACACTACGTGACAAATCAAAAACGTTTCAAATTGAGTGAAGAAGTATGTCAGGAGGACAGCTAATGTTTAATTTCATATGTACAGACAGAGAACATTTAGCGGCATGTCTTTATTTATTCTGAACTGTCGTTTTTGTCTGCAAAATGCTGGCGAGCTAACACTGTCCCCCGTCTCCAGTCACGAAGGTTTGTGCCTCTGGCGGAGACTGTAGTTGTGTTGTCGTTTAATACTTACAGAAAGTCTCGCTTCCTATTCTAACATTGATCATGATCCACTCCATGATTCCACCGATGCAAAAAAAGACAGGAAGGAACCTGTACGGCCCCAGGCGCCGTTTCCCGGGGACCAAGTCCAACAAATCTTTTACGAATTTACTTCTCTGAAACATTGCGGCATAAACAAGCTGTGGCCAAACCGGTGTAGGTATGGACCTTTTTACATGTCCTTTAAAAACGTTACGAGAGCGATGAACGTTGCACGTTGCGCTCGTTTTGCACCGCGGACTAAACAGGACGGGCGGAGCTCTTAAGAATCAAACGACGACTCGGCAGCAGCTCGACTGTGGTGTTAAAAACGAACGCATTTTTAATGGTTGTCGTCATATCCGGTTGTGTTGTCCTACACGTTGTTCTGGTTCCTCCGTAACATCAGTGAGGACGTAAACTGAATCCGACCGTTTCAAATATATTACAATTATTATATTGTAGATTTATTCATATATATTTTTTGTGACACTTGCTCAATATGCCCAAAACACAAACGCAAACAATACACAATGAATATATAATAAAACATGCAACATTATATTGTGGTTTCCATGGCAACTACGTTCCTTTGAAAATGTTGACCGTTTGTAGGGAACCAAACACTGATCCATTTTACATAGTTGATGGCGACGGTTTTAACTTTGGACAGACGTGGTTAGTTCTCTATTTCCTGAGTGGGAAAGACTTGGACAGTCTTGATGCATAATTGTAGGGTTGTCAGTATGTTATTACAGTGGGGGGTGCTGACAGCTTTTGTTCTGTGCCCAAGTCCTGCCAGGCACCGACAATTACCAAATCCATCAACTGATCTTGAACGTGTGACCGTGTGTCTTTAAGCATAAAATATGGTCACACGCCACATCCCAGAGTTTCCTGTCTTGGCTTATTATTCATTTATTTATCGTTGTTTGTTTTTTTAGCAATTAGCTTTGAAACATTTCTTTTAAAACAGACTAGATGTATTTTATCTGACAGGATCATAGATACAGTATGTAATACATGTCTATGGGTTAGCATTTATGGACATGTCGCTAATTCTAGGGCTTTCTACTTTGAAATTCAATAAATAACGTATAAAAATCGGTCACTGGATAAAAAAACAAGGGTATATGGTTGCGCTGACACTGACAAAAAAATAAAAATAAAATGTATGAACAGCTTATGAAACAATGTGCTTTTAATAAAGTCAAATTACTCCTGTTCTACAATTCAAAGACATTGTTTTTTAAAAAGAAACATTTTCATGCAGGCTCATCCTATGATAACAATCTATGCGATACATTCCCAAAAGACTACTTTTATTTCAACCATCTCCTCTCAGCGGGTCTGCAAATTGTAGTAAACCTTATACATCATATCACGGGGCTTTGGGAGGTTAGTTGTTGGAACAGCTCGTGCGCTGCCTGAGCTGTCGTGCAAAGCTGTTAGAGCTAAAAAGAAAAGCTGGTTCGTGAAATGAAATACACCGATGGCTTTATTTTTTGCCTGAGATGACCAAACACATCACTGCTGACATGACAGTATCACATGATATTACAAAGCTTATACATATATAATACAAACACAAGACACTCGGACACATGCAACAGCTTTTTGAGGGGGGGGGGCTCAGAAATAGTAAAAAATGTGGACGTAAGACGCACCTAAGAGACTAATTTTACTACTGGGCTAAATATAATCATAAGTTATAGCAGAATAATCAGAACAGCTACTAAAAAGGACACTCCTGAAAAGAACCGGAGCGTGAAATGTGACTTCACGTGGGACCAAGACGCTTTTTGACCTTTAGCACAAATTGTGGTTGGAATGACCATTTACGCATCCGATACCATAGATAGGCACTGAGTCTCAAATAACTGATCCTCTGAAGAAGAAAATGATGATTTCAAACCAGAGCTAGCCTGAAAATCCCTGTATGCTAACACAGTTTTTGCATCGTTGCGATAACGGTCCGAAAAAAAGACGTTTTGGAGGAAATTCTGTCGTGGCGCACAGCTCACAATCAGAGATAAATATCACATATGCAGTGGGAGAACAGATATAAAGTGTTATGTTCAAGCAGATAAATAAATTAAGACTTCACATTTCCTTGGTTTTTTGCTGCTGTCTGGACTCAAACGATGAAAAAAAACATGGCGTCACTCTGTTCTGTTCGTCTGTTTTCTATGATCTGTGTGAAACGAAGACGGGCGTCTTCAGTCTTCCACTTTGTGCGCTGGTCTGCAGAAAGTCCAGTGGTGCTCCACGGTGTTCTCGTTTGCACGCTCGCTCATGTGATGCACACGCGTGTTCCGGATGGTGAACCCTTGTTTCATGATGTAGTCCATGAGGTGAACCCTTAAGGACACCTCTTGGTGATAGTCACACGGCCCAAAGGTGAACGACACCTGACAGTCTCTGGTGTCCATCATGTGTTTGTTCCACTTGGTGAAGTTGTTGGAAATGCCCTCCAACAGGGCGTGAACCTTCGTCGTTATGGTTAGCTGCGTGATGATAACAGCGACCGGGTTCGAGTATTTTGACAGTTTCCGAGTGCTGGAGAGCTCCACCACCTGCTCGAAGATGTCGGGCGGGTACAGCGGCTTGGGATCATTAAGGCACTGGATCAAAGGTTCGATCTGGTAGAAGTCTGCCTCCTTCCTCAGCAGGTCGGTCTCTGTGAAATCCAGAGGAAGGGTGAGCTCAGATGTCCGCAGGAAGTTCAGGATGTAGCGGAAAAGTGTGCCATCGCGATCGATGAAATAATTCCCTTGGGAATCTCGAGTTGTAGGAAAATCTCCCCGGAACATGGCACCCAGCATGGAGTCTGGATAACGCTGCAGCGTGGACAGACTGGTGGTGTACAGGTGGCCTCCCACGTTCAAGGTAACAGGAGTAGTCATCTGGAGGAAAAAGAGTTTCTTAAGTTAGCTCACATACTGTAGAAGAAAGCAAAGACACCAACAACGTGAAGAACAAAATGGAGCCATTTAAACACGGTGAATGCAAGCTGAACTGGCAACATAGTGGATTTAACATGAATCCTTTCCTCATCCCAAACATTAGCTTGATTTCTGGCCACCACTTACCCTATGGCCCCAGTCTCCATTATCCATTTGTAGAAGAGTACCCGCTTGGCTAGAACCAAAATTGAGACGGAACAATTAAGGATTGGCTCACTTTAATTCTATCTGTGGGAAATAAAAAGGTCAAATTAGCACGACAAAAATGTGTTTTTCAGAAGAGATTACGGTTTACAGCATATCTTTGAACTATGTTGGATCAGATTCACTAACCACTGTGACGTTAGCTACCATCAGGAAATGAGTTCTGATCTTTTAGGACTCAGTCGAGATGCAGGTTTCTACATAACGCCTGCACCTTTTTGTTCCTCTTCACAGTTTCTACACACATGCATCATTCAATGGCTTTAGTCGCAGGGAAAAGTATGCAGGATTAAACACATTTAGTCTGAGTAACTCTCAGAAAGAGCATAAACTGTCCGTGTGTGGTCAGAACAGATGACCAGTGCTCGCCCGATGGGTACTGAATCAATCTGGTGTTCCCAAAAGAAGTTTGGTGTGTTGTCCTACAAACATTTCACATAAAAACACCTGTGATTGCTGTTCATGCACCTCTCAGCCATTATCCTGGACTATTTATGGGTCTGAGGTGAAGTGTTTCCCTGAAGATTGAACAGCTCTTTCACACCCATGGAAGAGGTGTCATCAAATCATCAAATTTAATTAGTGCAGTCGATTTAGCAATACTATTCCCACCAAAAACGGTTAACTTTTACGCTAAGAGACAACACGGTGTGACGCAAAGCCGCCGCTATGATGCTTTGTCAATGGATATTCTTCAACTCAACAATAAACTTCACAATTCTCATGGCCGCGTGTAAAAGTCAACACCGGGGACCAGAAACGACAATGCAATTTACTTGAGATCATAAGCTGGAGTAAATTCATTTTTAAACAAAACCGCGGTTTCTAACTGGGTGAATCCTGGAGAAACAAGCTCCATAATGCTCGTTTTATAGCCGATTTTCAGAGGAAGTTACCGCATTTGCTAGCGCGACAGTTAAAGCGGCTGAAAAACGAGCGGTCACCGAATGCAACAAAGTTAAATTTTAAAGTTCAACCGTTTATCTACGCGTCATCAGTTCTGGAGTCGATCAAACTGGAAACGTTAAACGTAA
Source organism: Leuresthes tenuis (assembly GCF_036924035.1). Classification (NCBI taxonomy): domain Eukaryota; kingdom Metazoa; phylum Chordata; class Actinopteri; order Atheriniformes; family Atherinopsidae; genus Leuresthes; species Leuresthes tenuis. The sequence continues at coordinate 3,588,269 of NW_027325370.1, forward strand.
CGGCTACTAGCCTGGCTAACTGCTATTTTCTGGCTAACAAGCTAACACAGCTAGCAACCCATTGAGGCTAGCTGCGGTTACAACTGAGGTTAACAGCGGGGTTTTATCCGGATTACCTTGTAATGAAACTGGCATAGAAAACAAAACCTCACCAATTATTTTAAGGGATTGCTTTTTATTTTTCTTCCTGCGGTCGATCAGTGTTTAACCGTGAAGCCGGACATTCATAGATGTTTGCCACTGGTCTCACCGGACAGCTGTTCAGGGTTCCAGGCTGCAGCAAACTGCGCAGACAGGGAGGATGAGGGAGGGAGGAGGTCCTGCTGCAAACAGGCACCTCTGCATAAACACGTCCACAAACACTGACCCGGCCCACTGGGCAGGGGACCAGGAGCCCAGGATGTGCCCCGGCTTCTGGTCGCACACATACCACAAGAAAACAGAGAAAAAGCAGAATGGCACACAGGCGACATGTAAACGACCACAAAAGGGGAAAAAAGCCAAATCAAAGAGGCAAAATGACCACACTGGGAGATAAATGAAACACAGAGTTCACTGAAAGAGATGGCTGCAAAGAGATGCAAAATGCGTGTCACACAAATACACACACACACACAAAAAGATTAAATAAAGTAAATAAAAAAGATAGAAACCGAAAAACAACCAGAATTAAACCGAAAATAATTATGAAGATGACCAGTAAGAGAAAAATAGTAGTTACAAAATGGATGGAAACTCATCAAAATGAGTAAGGACTCTAACAAATGATAGATAGATAGATAGATAGATAGATAGATAGATAGATAGATAGATAGATAGATAGATAGATAGATAGATAGATAGATAGATAGATAGATAGATAGATAGATAGATAGATAGATAGATAGATAGATAGATTGATTGATTCACGCATTAGGACACAGATGGATACAGATAAAACTATTGAGTTTTATTGTCATGATCCAGTTTAATCACATGTGCAATTAAAATATTTCAAGAAATACAGGAGCACTGTAATTACTGCCTGCTGCATAACCGTGTAACCAGTAAAGAGGAAATGATGCATACAAAGAGAAAGGCATGTCAGCGTGCTCGGTTCAGGAAGACTTCTTTGTGCCACTCCTGGCGTTCTGCTGCGAGATAATAAACTCCAGGATGAGTTTGGCTGTTCGACAAGGCTTCTCCATCGCCACAGAGTGGCCACAGTTATCCAGCAGGTCCACTCTGCATCCGGGCAACATCTCTGCAATGACTTGTGCTCCAGAGACATCCACCACCTGGACAAATAGGAGACACTGGTGAATCAATAAATGAGCCTCAAGAGAAACTTGAGCAACCATATTCAGGTTACAAGTTCGTACTCATCCTCCATAATCTTGGGATTAGCTTGGAAGCAAAAGCTGCAAGATCTGCCAAGTGACGATAAAAACATTATCAGTACCTGATCTTGTTTGCCCCATATCACTTGTAAGGGTGCAGTGATGAGATGTAAGTGCTCCTGTAAGGCATATCTTGATTTCTCAACAACAATCTCCATAAAAACTGATGACAGAAAAGAGAGTGATTTTATTTTTCAAAGTTGCCTTGACTGTGCTGCAATAAGGGCCACGTTTCAGACCACAGTGCACTGACCTTCCTGGTAGAAGGTGTTGTGAGGTTCCCGGGCATCGACCAGTCCTTGAAGAATCTTAACAACGGAAAAACACGGCTTCAAACATTCGCAAAACATTTCTGAAAGATTTCGACGCAGATCTTCATGCCGTGTTAGTGCAAAGAAGGTGGATTCAAGTGTGGACCTGACCTGCTGAGGAATTTTAAAGCGGACGTGTGAACACAGTCTGAACATGTCCTCCATCTCTTCAGGCGTGGTGGGGATCAGCGGGATGCTCATTGTGTAGTTGCTGTGTTCGAGGTCCTGCAGGTGATTGTCGAATTTGGTCTCACATGGATGTTTTATACCTGCAGGATGACAGCAATGCTTCACTGATTAGAAACGGATAAATGGCAAGAAACAAGCCACAAAAGAGATGGTCAAATGAGGGATAGTGTCTGCAGGTGCCACTGTCAGAAACAGCAAATCTCACTTGGATAAGATAAATTCAAGCTCTGCTTGTAGAGGCACCGATAAAGTTCAAGGACTTGGTCAGAAAATAGTTAAAGTTAAAGGGGAACTCCGGTGTTTTTAAACCTAGAACTTATTTCTGGTATGAAATACGTTTATCTACTCACCAAGAACAGTTTGGTGAAAGTTATTTAGATAACTTGCAATCCATATAACGGAGTGAACGGGGCTTAGACAATGCAGCCTCTAAATAAGGCATTATCTGTCTTTCTTTATCCAATACTTTAAGAAGAATAAATGAATGAACGTGTGCTATAGCTCTGTTAGCTCATAGCTGCTGTTATGTAGCTACTTGCGGCTATAGGAGAGCTAACGGAGGGATTTCTACACAGGCACTCTACTGGGACCACTTCATCCACACGCCCCCCTGCAGCACAGCTCATTCACTCCGGTAAGAACGTCCATCTTACTCAAAGTCGTCGTTCACGTCGTCAAAATCTGATAAATATCCTGCCATGTTGCACAAAACTATCAGCAGCAAACTCTGTGTGAAGTTAGCCGACTGTCACAGAGCACGGAGTGAATAAACTGTGCTGCAGGGGGGCGTGTGGATGAAGTGGTCCCAGTAGAGTGCCTGTGTAGAAATCCCTCCGTTAGCTCTCCTATAGCTGCAAGTAGCCACATAACAGCAGCTATGAGCTAACAGAGCTATAGCACACGTTCATTCATTCATTCTTCTTAAAGTATTGGTGAAATAAAGACAGATAATGCCTTATTTAGAGGCTGCATCGTCTAAGCCCCATTAACTCCGTTTAAAAATACCGGAGTTCCCCTTTAAAGCAGGCCCCATTCATGTCATTGTAGTGCCAGAATTATTCTGGCTCTAGGAGCTTTATCTGACCCATGAAGTTGTCGTGATGTTTGCAACAAAGAGAGAAAGGTCACACATGGGAGACTTTTCCCCGAAAGGTGTCCTGACATTTTTTTGATGTTGTGAAAGGTTTCATTCTAACCCAAAGCATGTCGTTGTGATGCCAAAACCCAGCCAAACTGCAACTCATTTATATTTATTCCTCTTTTCCTCTACCCAAGAAGCCTTTTTCCATTAATTTTTCCTTATCGGTGATGTTTTCTCCAGACATTTAAATGATGAACATGAGAAATGTCAGTTTTCTGAGGACCATTCAGGGTTGCATTTACTCCTGTTACATCACCTCATCTTTTAATTTCCCTTTGTAAGCATTCGGGAAACGAGGCGACGAACTGCTGTCGTTTTGAAAGTCAATATGTACATGTGCATACGTGCACTAATGTGCTCACACACCGTCATGGATGCTGATAACAATTCTCCCGACCTTAGATGAATTTTCCACTTCACCTCAGTCCATTTTCTTTTATCTGTGCTCCGATAAGGTGGCAGCATTTATGGATCTTGTTTAGGCGTAGTTCTCTCTTTGCATTAAGCCCAGTTAATTGACAAAGTTTTTCAGAGGCCGTGCAGCGAATCGTGTCTTTTATATTACTGCAGAGCATCACAGCCGGCTGGGTTTTGGTGAGCTGCCCAAGCTTAACCCTCTTCTAACTTCACCTTGAATTGACTTTGTCTCTCAATGGGAGTTGGGTCCTGCATTGCGACTGATGAGGCCCCCTCAATAAAAAACGCACAAATACACAGACACACACGAGCAGCGACTGACCGTCTGGACAAATGAGAGTCATGCTGCAGATTTCTGAGGGATAGCAGGCTGCGTAAACCCCCGCCACGTTTCCCCCCATGGAGGTTCCGACCAGATGGAATGGTTTCCTGTTTAAGCGAATGGTTTCCACAAACTGAGAAGAATGAGGAACAAAAATAGATCTTAAGTATCTTCTATACTGTGCGGTTTCTGTTCTTCTGTATTTCAAAGCTCTTTCTGGATAGTAAGTACCTGATGGATCCTCTTGACCTGCCCTTGTATTGAATAATCCTCTGAGTTCGTGCGTGTGGTTCCTTCATGGCCGGGCATGTCCACACACACAATGTGCAGATGTTTTGGTAGATACTACAGCAGCAGAGCAGAAAAAATACAACTCAGAGCAGTTAATATGTTGAATGTATCGAAGCCAAAGAGACAGCAGAGTAAGAGGAATTTGAGCTTTGACTGTTTCTTATTCTTGGATCACGTGTGTCTGAACATAAAACGATGGACCAGACGCCATGTCGACCGCACATTCTTGGTGTCTGAATTTCACTTCTGCAACTTTCCTCTTAACGTTGAACACTCTGATTTATTTTAACCCCCGACTATTGAACAGAATTACCTCTTAAAAAATTACTTATGCATAAGTAAAACCGTTTAGTTTCACATGTTCTGAAGACCGATGATTTAATTATGTGTTGTTACGAGTCAGCAATGCTTCCCTTTAAGGAAACTGTACATTTTTAGTTACTCCAACCTTGACAACAGTCAGCCATGTGTCTTTGTGAGCAGAGAAGCCATGAAGCATTAAGATGGAAGGTCTCATCCCGGGCTTTCCTCTGTAGGAGAAACAGAAGCGATAGCCACCGCAGTCTGCGTGGCGCACCTGCAGGCCCAGAGTCCTCCTCCAGTACCTAAAGACACCCGGGTATTACAGAATAAGACATGGAGTCAGTAAGCTCTTTAAAACTGGGTCAGTTGCTGATTCTCTTTAAGTTACGACTCAAATTTTGATCTCTACAAATAGAGCTGACTCTCAGCTTCACACTGCATGTGTTTTTTTTAAAGGACACACCTGCTCAAAGTGGTCTTAACACAACACCCATGTTTCTTTGTGAATTAAAAGAGTTACTGGTCACAGAACCTAAGAAAAGGAGACTCTTCTCTTAAAGACAGTAAAATCCACAGCCTTCAACCTTACGTTGACCATAGTGAGTGTGGCTTATTAGTGGAGAACATTTCCTAATCAGATGTCAAAACTGGATTATAATAAATGCATTTCGAGTAAATATATAAAAAATGTGATAAAAACAACAAGATCTAGCTGGACTTGAGTGGACTTTTTAACCCAAATCTCAAACTAAAATGTTTCCCTCACTTTAATAATACTTTTGTTAAGCCTTTAAGATCATTTTGACCTCATCAACAGGGCTTTGTGGGACTTAAGTAAAAGGAAACTGCAAGACAAAACGCTTTCAACATTAAAGACAATAGAAATTTCACTACTAAAAACTTACCCATAGTCAGCCGAGCCACTACATCTTTCACTACAGCCTTACCAGTAATAGACTTTAATGAGCACAGAAGGCCAGAGGAGGAAGGAAGCCAGAAAAGCCAGGATGGGAATAGCCAGCGTTCCCCCAGCAATGATAAACAAGTTCACCACATCTAGCTCAGCTGCCATGGCTGACCTAAAAATACACGAACACTCACGTTGCACACATGCTGGATGATGACAGACACAGTATTTGGCTAATAATGATGAATAAAAGTTTCAAAAATAACTCGAAAGCCCAGCTAATATAGCACATGTAAAAAAACCAAATGTAACCTTACTTTTCAGAGGATCTTTTTCTCTTTCCTTGCCTCTTCTGCCACAGGCTGACACATGTGAACGATGGCCCAGTTGGGACTCAGCAACCAAACGCTGCTAAGTTTGCTGTGTTGAAATGAAGCTCTTTCTGTGACTGTTTTCTTAAAACTGCCCCTGCACAGAGTGAAGTTAGCGCTGGCAGATTATGTTTGGTCTGTTGAAGGCCATTGATTACTACTCATCATCAGGAAAAACCAGGACACTACATTATACGGTCAATCTTTTAAAGTGAACGCGCAGGGTTCAGGTTTGCTTTTGTCTGAGGGGAGTAGAGGTCGAGTTTGTATTACTCAGCAGATGCAAAGAGGCAGAAAAACTGCAAAATGCAACGCCAAAGGCTGCTTAAATCAATATTACTTTACTCTGCCCAGGTTCAAAAGCTTGAATATTTGATGCTCTTCTTGGTTTTACATTCCTGTATAATGGATATTCTGAAATTTTGGCAAAAGTTACACTTTTTATAGTGTGTTTTGTGGGTTTTTACTCGTCATTAACCAGTATCATTCAAAAGCAAAGTGTTTCATGCCGGATAGCTCACAGAACAGTTTGTGCTTCTGATTATTACTGTAAATGCCGGATGCTTGAAAAGGAAAAAGGAGATAATTTTGAGTGAATTAGCATTATAAATGACCATCGTTACCCGGAAGGAGGGCTGCATCGTTTCTGGTCCATCATTTATTCTTTTTAATCAATCTGTTCTGTGCACAGTGACAGCTGACTGGAGTCCTGCAGCTCTTTGTTGGTCAGTGCCTTTGATTCAAGTTTTGTACAGTTGGTATTTCAGGCTGATGAGTTCAAGCTCAGGACCAGAACTCCCCACTAGATGTCAGGATAGAGGCAGGCTGTGGCGTGTCCCTTATTTACCGCTGTGAGTAGATTTTATTGGTGTTTTGCACCGACCGCTGAGTGTCCTCACATCCACATATAATGTGACAACATCTTTTCTGCTTTAGCTGGTTGAGCAGCTGTGGCCTCTGATGCAGATGTGGACGACCTTAATTTCAGCCTTGAACATGCACTACGTTAAAAACCACCTATCATAGGCATGGTAACAGCCACTGATTCTTCAGGCGAGCCCCTAAGTGATGCTGTTGGGAAATACATACATGATAAATAATGTAGGTACACTGAAATTCAGCTTATGAGATCGGCTAAAGGGGACAGAGCTATTCTCTGAATGAGAAATTGGTTTAATCACCTCTGTTGGAAAGGAAATCAGCCAACGATTATACCATAAAAACACCACTGACAGTGTTATCCTGCTGCATCTCTGGTCCACTACAGATGACCTATTTACAAAGTGGAGCAGAACAAATGGACACGGTAACTGTGCAGTGATGCTTGTCTTGCATGAGAATGAGTCTCATATTTGAGTTTACACAGGACAGAGGGGCTGTCCCAACTCTGCTCATATGTCACATCAAAGGTGGATCTCCCAGCGCCGAGGTCGAAATTTAAATAATATTCGCCACATTATGCTGCTGGTCGCGTTAAATCCTGAGAGATTCCTAACCAAGCAAAGCCGACACAACAGTATGGGAGCATGGAAAATTGGATCAAGTATGCCGTGACAGATGATTCATCCTTTCAGGGCCACTGATCTATTCTGGAGCAATGACTGTATGGACATTGTGAAACAGGAAATTTAGTAAGCGACCTCACATCCTGTTGAGACATATGCAGCAACGTCCCTCATGGAGAGACCAAGGGGAGTAACTGGTGTAACGTCTTAGAAAAGCTTCAGCAGAATGGCCACAAATGGTGAAGAAGTGGAGCGGGTCACAACAAGTTTCTCAGACTGCACATCTCAGAGGACCTGGGTTGGACTGGGAACACCACCCACGCTATTAAAAAGGCCCAGCAGCGTCTCTTTCTTCTGAGAACGCCGAGGAGGAACACTGAAAAACATTCATCACTGCACAGAGTGTCCTGAACTATGGGTGTACAGTGTGGTGCGGCAGCTGCACTGCACCCGGGAAGAAACAGGACTGCTCAACTGGCTCCCCACTCCCACACCTAGAGGAGATCCACTCGAGCTTTCTCCTCCGATGGGCCACAAAGATCCAGGAAGCCCCCGCCCAGGACCCTCTGGCAGAGTCATGTGAGCCTGCACCAACCAGCTTCTTCTCCATGGCTGTGAAGAGACTGCTGCAGGAACCATGACCCCCCCGATGTAGCCGCTACAAGATGATGCCAAACGCAATTTTGTTGTATTCTTGTACGCTGACAGTAAAGCTTCTTATATCTTATGTCACCACAGCCATTGCTGGTGGATTTATGAATGGGCCCAAAAGGCGTTGGGGGATTCCCGAGTGAGACCCTCGTTTGAAGGAGGCCGACACATTTAGATGGACTAAACCACTACAAGAGCCTTTTTAGAATTGTGTGCACCGCTTTAACATTAAACCAGATGTTCAAACTGTGCTTTTATCACCCTTTAATCCCCTCGAAGGGCTGCAACGGCAATTTACACACTTCTGTGGGATTGGGAGAGTCCCATAGACTGAGAACCAGGGGATTCTGAGAGCCAGTTGCTGTGGCAGAAAGTGTCTCCTTGTGTCTGACTTCCCACGATTAGTGTTATCTAATCTGAAAAAGGTTTATTAGACTGCAGCGAGGTCAAAGCGCACCGCTCTGCACTGAGTTAAACGTTTAATGCTCTATTTACTACTTAAAGAAAACAAGGCCAAAGGTTTCCGACTGTGTATCTTCTGCAGAGGAAGCAGATTGGGACAGAAATCTTCATTATTCATCTTCTTTATGCGTTTTTAGGGTTACTTTTAGACAATTTGAGGAAGCAGAAGACGTGCCGAGAGAGCTGATCTTTCCACTTTAGGAATTATTGGAATGCTCCTTTAGCACTTCAACTGAAAGTGTAACTCCTGCTGAGTCATACAGCGGCAGGAATAATGAAACCCCTTTCTTTTTGAGGGGGGGGCACACAACTGTATGTATTGTGGAAGCACAAAACAAAACCCTGGAAATTGATCAATTGCAATTTATTATCAGTCCACATGTTCACAGTAAAACTGTATATATTGCTCCATGTTTCCCATGTTATAGTGTTGACCAGATTACGTACACAACGGTTTAGCTAACAAACTAGTTCTCTTTGAGAAACACCCCGGGGCATGGGCTCGCTACTTTATGTGGCATCTGCAGAAGGGCGGTTGGAAGAAGCCGGTAAAACAGCAGGTATGAACAATGCCAGTGTTTGCCTGCGGGGACGGTGCACGTGGGTGGTAAAAGTAAGGTGCAACAGGTTACTCTTACACTTTTAGAACAGTTACTAAATGTATAAAATCTTTAAGTCCAAGACACTGCAGCTTTCAATCTCTTTCAAACTTTTCACATAGAACTGTGGAAATACAAAATTATTCCCCCAAATGAACATGTTTTCATTAATCTATTTTAAGATAAAGTCTTGGATTATTCACAAACTTATACAAAGTAAACATTTAAGCAATATAAACCAACATTTGAAGTAGTATATGGGTTTCTTGCATTGGCTATTGGTAAAGTGTGGTGCAATACACATAGATTAATGTGTAGGATGCTGTATCGACTTCTTTTTGGATACAAGAGTTGAATAATATCTTATCTTGCAGTGGCACAATACTTTGTTTTGTCCTCCTGCTGCGGAGGTAGAGCTGCGATCCGAGCTGTTTCTGAGCAGCCAGTAGCTCGAACACGAAGGAACAAACGTCTTAAGGTTATCTACAGCTTATCATCACAGGTCAGGAGGAAGAATGAAAAGAAAAGTCACACATGCACAGAAAGGACTGTCGAAAAACTCAATCAGTGAAAGAAACAGTGGTTCTGTTTAACGATGCAAATCATTCTCATCCAACCTATTTTCACGCTGGTAATACTTCTGCCAACAGAATTTTAGCCTTGCCACCCACAACCATCCACTGCATTCATTATGCACTCCAAAACAGGCTGTTATGGAGACAGTTTTGAACTCTTTACATTATTCTAATAATCACATGGATGTGCTACATGTAGAGATCCACCCAAAAATATTCTATGTATTTGAATGAAATTAGTCAAATGTAAAGAGCATTTTTTACATTCATTAATGGATAAAACTTATCACCTGACCGTGTTTCCTTCGAATGACAGACATACAGACTTACTGATTTGCACACAAAACTGACATTCTTTTATTAAAGTCTCCGCCATCTAAAATAGAGCATCTTAAGAATTAAACAGTTAAATACAAACCCTCCTAATTAACAGTGCAGATATGAGAAGGGAGCCAAGTGTGGACATCTGAGGACGATGATGGGTTTACTTGCACGTGTGTGTGTGTGTGTGTGTTTTTGAATGAGTTGCCCTCAGGTCCTGAAGAGCACAGCAGCAGTCACAGCTGTTAGAGCTACAGCAACCGCAGGCCCCCAGATCATCCATGGCTTCTGAAAATAAGTGGAAAACTGGAGCTTTATCACCGGATAAAATCTCCCATCCAAAGAATTGCCGAAGCTTTGACAGCGGGAGCTAATAACTGAGATCAAGGTAAGGTAGAGGATGAAATTTACACAAAATAAGCATCGTCAAAGCCAGCTCAGAGGAACAGTTGTTAGGCGTCAGCCACTCAGACAGAACAAGCAAATGTCAGATGTTGGAACTGCATGATTAGAGAGGTTAGGCTTCTGAGATGACAATTTTCAGAGTTTCCACAAAGGAAGGCATTCTGGGAAATGAGGGAAAACCCGAGTAAGTCATGCAATGATCTGGAAGACACTGATGAAAATGAAAGATGTAGGCCGACTCGACAGGAGTATTGTGTACCTTACTACCACAATGCGCCGAAGCACCAATACAGCAAAGCCAGGAAAAGGCCGATGACTATGGCTTGAACAGGCAGCAATAGGGAGGTCTACAGAAGGGAAGGGATATTATAGCAATCAACTGAAATGGGACATACTTTGTTTGGGCGTAGCTTTATTAATAGTCTGTAACTGCCGTTTATAGCAATCTTTAAATCATACATCTGTCTAAGTACAACAGTGGCTTCTCACATATGGATGCAAAGTAGCTGGTAGTACACGGCCCCTCGGGAACCTGTTTTAACCTTTTTCAGCTGCCTGATTAGAATTCGCTCCAGTATCTGAGATGGAAATATTCAAAGCGCTGTTTGTTGGAGCTGCAGTTGGGCCATGCCTGCCAGGACTTCCTCCTGGAGGGTTCCTGGTGACTTTTTGGGTCTGGCCCAGCTCTCTGAATCCATATGTGTGAATGATCCACAGGAGCAACGTTTAAAGACTTTGGATGAAAGCTTGGCAAGCGATTCGCATTTCGTGCCCGAGATATTTCACAGAATAAAACAGATGTTTACGTCATCCTGTTGAAGCAAACTCACGGTCCTAAAATGTTTGCTTTTGTTTTAAAGAAATGAATATTCTGAATAGCAGGTCGTAACAGTATCTTCAAACAGTATTGGTCAGTTGCATGCAATTACACGACACGTGGAAAACAATGCCTTCCTCTTTGTGTGGAGTGTCTCAGATCAGCTCTCACCTTCGATCCCTTCTCCTGCAACTCCTTCATGCCGGCTTTGCATTCCTCAAGCTGGTCTGTGACCGACTGCTTTTCCTGCTCGGTCTTCTCGTATTTTTCCTTTAGGTCTGACAGCTCAGTCTGGGCCTCCTCGTACTGCATGAAGCAAATTATCAGATTTATTTTGGATAACACTTCAGAGAAAATATTTCTTCCACTTAAGGGCCACGGTAAACCTCGTAGATCTGTCCCACAAGCGCTGTCCTGTTTCCAAGCTTGCATTTGTGCTAACAAATGAGGGCAAATGAAAGCTTAGAGTACTTTTTGCTTTTTCATTCAGAGACAAAGAGCAGCCCCAGGTTGGGATGAATGAATGTGCTTCAGACTTCCTCTCCAACAATGCCAGCCCTGTCTCAGTGTTACAAAACTGGATGATCTTGATCTCTCCAGATAATCCATACTGGGAGGAAAAGAAGAAGAAGAAAAAGCACCAGCAGATGCACGATGTCTGCCAGGAGGAAGTTTTAAAGTGTTTCAGATTAAAAGAGTTATTGAAAGACAGATTTCCTGATATTAATCTGTAAATCTCCACAACTGTAAATCCTCAAATCTGTAAATTCTCGTATCTGTAAATACCCACATCTGTAAATGTCCACATCTGTAAATGCTCACATCTGTAAATACCCACATCTGTAAATGTCCACATCTGTAAATGCCCACATCTGTAAATGTCCACATCTGTAAATGCCCACATCTGTAAATGTCCACATCAGTAAATACCCACATCTCTAAACTCTCACATCTGTAAATCCTCACATCTGTAAATACCCACATCTGTAAATGCCCACATCTGTAAATGTCCACATCTGTAAATGCCCACATCTGTAAATGCTCACATCTGTAAATCCTCGCATCTGTAAATCCTCACATCTGTAAATACCCCCATCTGTAAATGTCCACATCTGTAAATCCTCACATCTGTAAATCCTCGCATCTGTAAATCCTCACATCTGTAAATTCTCACATCTGTAAATGTCCACATCTGTAAATCCTCACATCTGTAAATGTCCACATCTGTAAATGTCCACATCTGTAAATATCCACATCTGTAAATGCCCACATCTGTAAATCCTCACATCTGTAAATGTCCACATCTGTATATCCTCACATCTGTAAATGTCCATCACTTGTACAACCAAATGTTGAAAATGAGACATTATTCTATTTCACAAAAAAATAGCTCATCGTGAATTTGAGGGCAGCAACACGTCTGAAGAAAGTTGGAACTAAAATACATTCCAATCGATTAGTTTGGTGTAACAAGACTGAACAGGTGAAGAGCAGCTCAGAGAGGCAGAGTCTCTTATTTTGGGGAAGAAATAAGAAAAATAAGATAATAGTAGTAGGCAGGTAACCCAAACAAAGTTGCTACTGTTCATTGTTGCAAATCATTAATTCAACTCTTTCCACTCATGCTCACATAAAATCCAGCTGCAAGCACGAAGGAGCTTGAAATGGTCCTGAAATACATCGATTTCACATACTTACGTATTTGATATTCGATAACTTATCAATATATTCCACATGCTGATGAAACGAGACGATGAAGGTTGATCATCAGCAGTGGCAGAGTTATGCCAAAGCATGTTTCTATTTAAATGCTACTTAATTCAAGGTCAATAGTCACTCTTAAAATGAGTCTACAGTAGACTAACCGTAACCCTTGAAGAAATGGACTTTTCTTTATTCAGTTATATACGTTCTTGCATGAACTTACTGTTGCTGCACACAACGTCATAAATTCTTATGATTTTGTCCAAAGACGTATAACTGATTTGCTTTCAAGAGATTCCACGAAGGAAATGTCATTAATACTGCAAGATGTGGTCAGCAGGACACCTGCAGTCCTCCCATCTGGACCTGCTCTGCACACAGAACTCCTCAGATTCTGCTCACAGATCAGTGGGTTACAGCTGAGACTGAGCAACATCTATCCAACGCAGACAGGCTCGGCCCTTTGGGAGCATACCTCTCTCTGCAGTGCCTTGCTGCGGCCGTCTGCCTCGTCCAGCTGGGTTTGCAGCTTGGTGTTGTCCTGCTCGTGCTGCAGCTGCAAGGCCACCAGCCTCTTCTCCAACTCCTGCTGGGATTGCTCAACGGCTCTGAGGCTGCCGCTCAGCTCGGCATTCTGGCCTTGCAAACTATCAAAAACACATCAATATGTGATGGATGACAGGATGAAGATGTGAAAAGTATACTGTACAGCTAAACTAACTGCAGCTGAGTCAAGCAAATGGGACAGAAGACACACAAAGGTGGGGGAGAAGCTGCACCCTGGGTAAAGGAAATCAGTGCACTGACCTGACAAGGTCTCTCTCCAGCTGCTGCTGTGTCTGCACCACTGCCTCCTTCTCACTGCGCAGTGCTGCACATTCGCTCTGCAGGCTGGCCTTCTCCTTCTGGAGACTCTTGAGGAGTTCCTCCTTCTCCGCCCTCAGAGAGGCACACTCACTCTGCAGACTGCTCTTTTCCTTCTGCTGCTTGTTCACCATGTCCTGTTTCTCAGAGCGCAGGACGGAGCACTCCCTCTGAAGACCATTGCACTCCACCTGCATGGACTGCAGCTCATTGGCTGGAAGGGGAAAACGTGAGCGACTGAATATGAAGACACGTGAGAAGAAACAAAACGTATAAATAGCGTGGAGCTGCTTAGCATCTCTTTTTTAAGTAGGGAAGGAAGTTATTTTAATATAAATCAAGTACTACAACCAGTGCCTAACTCAGGAAAATTAGTTCTTTAAGACAAATCCTTTTGGAATAAACAGCACCATGAAACCAAAGGTTAAAGGTTGTAAGTTGCATCTATCGTACATTTTCCAAGCTATCGTGTTAGCTTCTGTCAGACAGTTTCAGCGTGCTGCACCTTGTATTTCAGCTGTTTTCTGCCACTGCTTGCTCTGCTGCTGTAAGTCACGCTGCAGGTTGTCGATCTCACGCTCGTACTTGTTGGCAGTCTGACGCCACTTGTCCAGATCTTTGGAGACAGTTGCCAGGTTAGACTGAATAGCAGCGACGTCCTGGTCCCGCTCGGCAGTGGCTGCCTCCAGGGCCCGTTTCAGCGACTTCACCTCATCTCGTGCACTTTGAAGCTCACCGTGTGAACCGGAGGAGTCATCCATCTGCTGTCTGAGCGCGCCCATCTCATCTTGGAGCTGCTGCAGCTGGCCTGTCCAAACCGAGGTCAGAGCTCAGATAAGCAGTGGTGACATTTATAAATCTGCTACTCTGGGTAACAGAACAGAAACAAATCCACAAACACCAAAAAAATGTACCTTGAAGATGTTTTACTTGTTTTGCAGATTCACCAGCGTGCTGTTTATTTTCTTTACGCTCTTCCTCAAGGACTCCTTCAAAATAAAAACAGATTTATCTGCATCATGTGGACTTAACTGTGTGTGGAGACGTGTCTACATCACAAAACGTCATGACGTCTTACCTTGGAGCTCCATTAACTTATATTTGTCCTTATTAGCGAGCTCCCGGGCCTCGCGAAGCTCATCATTCAGTCGCTGAATCACTTTTTCTGAGTCACCAGAGGAGCCCATGTTTGATCTTGTCAGGTCATCTGATATATAAAGAGCCCACGTGAATAAGATCCATTTTCATCACATGAATGTGCAGCGGTAAGAGGTCAACAGGCCACATACAGATACGCGGGAATGCAACGTACGGCAGGTCAGGCTAATGATGGAGTCGGTAACCATAGAAATACAAAGTTAACAAAAAATTCCACCATGTTAATTCACTTTTAACCAGGGCTGCTGGATGATTTCCCAAGATATTGAAATGGCCTATTACATAAACTAATTGCTACCCCAGAAATAGACACAACTGCACTTATCTGCATTTTCTATCCAAGTTTTAAACCAAACTGTCCATCATCACAGCCACATTCGAGTCTCTGGCACATCCACATTGCTCATTAATAGCATTTAACTTTAAACAACACACAAAGGGAATGGTCTTGCCAACGTTGTCAAGGGGCTGTTGTGTTCCCTGGAGGTGAAAACAGCTCCACAAATGCCCAGTGAATATCTCGATCCCCTAATCTACCACAGCTTGGAAAAGAGATGATCTCATCTCAGACTGAGCATTTGCTGAAGGCCAAAAGCAACAGGCAGGACAGGTCAAGCATGTGCACCATAAATGGACACATCGCGGGGCTCGGATGGTCATGAAATGTGGCAGTTGTTATTAAAACTTTGATGTCACTAAGTCTAGAGCACATGTTGAATATTCCACTCACACACACACACAGTTGATGGTGCTATCAGATGCACTGATAGATGTCCCTGAAATGATCGAGCATGAGACAAAGGCTGGGGGCTGGCGACGCCCTCTGACTCAAACACATGACCACCCTGCTGTGTGCCAGACAAAGGCTGTGTGCTCCGTCATGTATGCATATGTATGAGTGAGAGGCAGAATGTGAGTGGGCTCCCTGTACTGTAAATACTTTGTCTGTGTCCACTTTGTTTGAAAGATGAATGCTCTCTGAAGACAGCAGGAAGGTTAAATGATGTTTCAGCTGAGAGTGCAACACTCTATCCTTAGAAACATTAGCTACAACAGCCATTATGCCTTTTGGTGCAATAGAGTGACACCTGATAAAGTAGTAATGGGATTAGTCCATGTGTAAAAATACCTCACAGTGGACTAGTGGAGAATATTGCGCGTCACGCTGCCTCAAGTGACGACAGAAAAAAATGTAGGAGAAAGTCTTTTTTTAGCTCATGTGCTGAGGGCTCCAGCCATCGTGGTGCATCTTTACTCGCTCTCTGTTCCTTAGCACGGCTCAACTCAATGCTGACAATTTTCTCTTTCAAACTGCTCAGAAGCAACATTAAATTTCAGCTCTAAAAATCAGCCGTAGGTGGCCGATTCCCCCCGAAAGGACACTGTTTGCCTTGTGCTCCCTGGCATTACAAATTCATTCATCATGAAAAATGGATTCACTCACCAATGTGCTTATGCATTTTGACATGAATGCCCCGGCTGATTTTTAGATCATCTGTGTGGGACCCTCACTGCGTTATCCTCCACAACATTCTGTTTTAATTAGTCACTGAAATGCCAGAGCGAACGCACATTAGTGCACTCAGTCAGAGGGACTCCATCCTATAATAAGCTGTTGGGGAAAAGAGAGCTCAGCCTCCAAAACAAGGCCACTGCCAGCGCTGTAAGCTCTAAAGCCAACTAACTGTCCTCGTATGTCCAAACACTGATCTCAGGTGTGACTCATGCTGTTTTCTACTTCAGCACGTTCACTTAAAAAGACAGGGCCAAGTTATTCATTTAAATCATTTCTGTCCGTACGGAAGAGAAGAAAATGAATGAATAGCAGTGCAGGGTTACCTTTGATCAATGACACATTGTTCAGAGGATCACTCAGCTCTTTTTGATCCATTTGCTTATCTGTTTAGAATAAGAAAGAAAGGAAAAACAGCTTGGCAGAATGTCACAAATATACAGATTTAAATCAAACAGAAATGTAAAAGAAAAACAGATTTGAGAGCCCTTAAAGGTAAACACAAAACTGCACGCTCATCTATGAGCACATGAGCCCTTCTAAAAGGGGCAGCTGCACTGAGCTGCTGAGACATTTCCCTTCAGGTCTATCACAGACTATCCACTAAAAGCAAGGCGAAGAATAAAATGTTACCTTGTGTGATCCAGGAGCAACAGTGTTCTGTGTGCTGAGGCTACAGCAGTCCCTGACATGAACAACTCTTCCCCAACTATCAGATTCTTTTCAGATGTGAAATGGAACAGTCCAAGCTGTGAAAGGGGGGCACTAATGGGATGACACGCACTGCCTTCCAAACCGCCCTGCTATTCGTGGACTGGAGCCCAGGACGGCACACATCAACATAAAGTAAACAGACAAACGCCTGAAAAGCGATCCAAATACTGGTCTAGAGGTAAGTGAGAAGCTCTTCCTCCAACACAGGACCCCCCCTTCATTTTGTGCCTGTCTTCAGCCCCTCCACACTGGGTCATGTATCCGTGTAGGGCATCTCGGAAGCTGCAGCTGCATGCTTACACAGAGAGGTTTTGTTCAGGGTGCTGAGCTGCTCTGTGGCCGGTTGGTACTGATGTAAAAAATCCACAGGATGACACAGAGTAGGTCCGGGCATTGTGAGCCATGTGTGCAGCATCCATGTTCTCTGCTGTTATCTCCTATGGGACACCTGATTACCCCTATAAATCTGTTGACCTTTGGGTTTAATGCTTAATGACATGCTGAGAATGAAGCTGTGCAGAGATAATCCATATGCAGTGTTTAGCTCATTTACTATTTATTGTATAGCCAAGAAACGTGTGTATTTTAGCTTGAACTTGCCTTCAAACAGACCTGACAGCTACAAACTCTTGTTTCTGTCAACTACTTTAAACATGTCATATCAAAATCCCTAAAGCATACCTGCAGCTGTCCCAGCCAAAGCTGATCCCGTCACCTTTCAGCTCCTTTTTGCTGTTTGGTTCCACTTTATATGGTTGTTTAGTTTCACTGCTTTCACATTACTATCTGTCAATCTAGGTCAAATTATCTATCTCTCTGTGTATGTCATGTCAGACTTTTGGTCTCTATTGTCACCACTGTCATATGTGCTTTTATTATATATTTTTTAATTTATTGTCATACCCCCCCCCCCTTTCCTCTTTAAATCTAGGCTAAAAACATACTTATTTCAGATGGCTTTTAATACCCAGTAGAATGGTGACTCTTTTATATTATCTTATTCAATTTTGCTGTATTTTATTGCGTTTACTGTTATTTTATTGTTTTGTACTTATTCTTTTCTTTATTTATTATCTGCTGTAAAGCACTTTAGTACCGAAATGGACTGTTGTACAGGGCTGTAGAAATAAATTACATTTACATTTCCCTTTGCCGTGTAGCAGGTCTTTTGCCTCCTACCAGGCCATTGCCATAATAGGAATGCTTTCTTAGCTATTTTTGCCTGGTTAAATAAAAGTTACTACTACTACTACTACAAATAGAGGCAAATTTTGCTCAGCCATTATGAACATTTTTCACATATTTGTCACAGGAATGCTAATTTTGAAGCTAATCTGAGTCTTCTTCTGTTTGTTTTAAGCCTGTTGGCTGTTTCACTGTTTAATCACAATAATCAGTGTAGATTTTATAATAATAATAATAAAAAGTGTCAATTTTCTTCATTCTAGCATGCTGAGAAAAGTTTAGTCTTTCATCAAGCAAGCTATGCTGAAAGTTAGTAACACAGCTGGTAATCCTGTAAGAATTAAGAACAGAACAAAAGTTACTCATTAACAAGTCACACTTTATTGCATTTTAAAAAAAAAAAACACAGGCAACTACTGTTGTAAAACTAGCTTCAACCGGGTTCTCAGTTAACTATGAACAATAGTTAATAATAGATATTTGTTTTCAGTCGCAATCCCGCGGTGGGGTTAACGTTAATTGGCTGTAACAAGCTAACTCGGCTAAGCTAATCAAGGCACTTTAAACGCTAACTGGAGGCGTCTGTTTGGCGTATTTATAGTCAGCTATCTCTGGCGGCCTTTGACTCCCCGACACGGCTGCATGTTTAATTAAACACATCCACGCTGCCGCAAAGAGAAAGGGGAAGAAAAACTAAAAAACCTGTGCACTTTTCACGTATTATACCTCTACGTTTAACTGCGGTGGGTGTTTCCTGTCCGCCACAGCTGCGTGTCAAGCTTTAAGTCTCCACAGAGAAAAGAGTTGAGTAGAAGTGATGCTTCCTCAGAGGAGGGCTGTAGTGAGGAGGCAGGACTTCACTTCCAAGTGACTCTCCAGGCTTAGCTTGCTTGCCATTGCTGAACTTTTCTGCTTACCGATGACTTCCTCTATCTCCGCTTGGATTTGGAGTGAGAAGTTTTGGCTTCCCGAAAATGTGTCCTGGGCAAATGTGGAGCATCCACCACCTGGAACCGAGTATCCCAGACCGAGGCACATACTGTATGCTCTACCTCTGGCTGTGGGAGTTTTACTGATAAGGCAGCTTTTTGAAAGGTAAACGAGACCCCTGTTTGTTTTTCTGTTTTGGAACAGCGTTGGTTTCTTCTTCTTCTTCTTCTGCGACTACGACTTCTTCTTCTTCTTCTTCTTCTTCTTGGGAGCTTGTTGTGTGGGAGTCCATTGGTTTATGTGGCAACTATGCTTTACGCTGACAAAAGTTAAACAAAGCAACAAAAATGGGAAGTGGAACTGTACAAGTTGCCACTCTCAGGGATGTTGATTGATAACTTTCTATCTCTATATCTCTATCTATCTCTATCTATATATCTATACAGAATGCACAGTTGTTGCTTTTGCTGTAACCTTTAGTTCAAGTGTGTCAGCATTCCTGTGAGCTGACACTTTAAAATGACTTCATTGACTTGAAATGTGTACTTTGCTCTTCAAAGGGAAAATAGTATTAGCATCATTCTTTGTGTGACCACAGAAAACAGGATGCTTACCGGTCTGGCAGGGTAGCTATTTAAAACACACACACTCTTTCTCAATCTCAGTGGAAAAAGTCCTCCCCTTTTTTTTGTTTTCATAACTAGGGGTTATGAACATGACCCTAACTTTCTTGTTTGGGGTAAAGTGACCAATAAAGCAGAAAACTAAAGCCCAGTAGACTTTTTTTTGTTTGTTTTACTGCTAGTCATTCACTCTGGTTGGAATATGCACAAAGTATTCCAGATAGACGAGTTGACATGCTATAAAAGGCTCTGGGTTTTTAGCTAAACTCTGGCTAGCTCTACCGGATAATCTTGTGACACACATCAGTGTTTTAGTCGGAGTTATCCCTCCCACAGAAAGTTTCTCACATGACAGCTCATCGTGCTCTGTTTAGACTAGGTGCTACATTCTCCAGGACTTCTAGCGCAGCCCCGTGTCTCCCGTATAGCTTCGGCTCTGCTCTTTTCCTCCCCTCAAGACCAACAGACTGAGTTGTGTCAGAGGTA
The DNA here is from genome assembly GCF_036924035.1 of Leuresthes tenuis. Classification (NCBI taxonomy): domain Eukaryota; kingdom Metazoa; phylum Chordata; class Actinopteri; order Atheriniformes; family Atherinopsidae; genus Leuresthes; species Leuresthes tenuis. Next base: position 3,608,412 of record NW_027325370.1, read on the forward strand.
ACTCTGCCTCTTTGTGAGCAAACGGTGAAAGCTTTGCAGTTCATGTAAGTTGAAGTCTTAAAGTTTGACTGCCATTGACATGTTTTTGTCCCCGCCCTCTCTTTTTTGTCCCTCTGTCTGTGTGTACTCAGGCTAGTGGCCAAGCCCTGTGCCCACATACTTCAGATTCAGGCGGGAGTGCTTCGGCGAGCTCAGCCCAATGCTGCCCTGGAAAGACTGTATCAGTCCAAAACGGTATATAGGCCTGTGCTTGTTCTGTAGTACATCGCATGTTCCTGGTGTTATTGCTTTGGTACACACCACCACAGGCCTAATGATATGTTCAGTAAATGCTACTTGGTGTGTGACCAAAATACCTGTTGGTATCGTGTTTCAACAGGCAAACTTTGGAAAAAGCAAGTCATTTCATGGTTGTCCCATATCGTCCTTCTTAGTGTCCCGACTCGAGGCAACTGGAGGAACTGTCCAAGCGGCTGGACTGGGATGAAAGAAAAATACAAAGATGGTTTCGTGTCCGTCGGACCCAAGACCGGCCCAGCATGCAGAAAAAGTTCTGTGAGAGCATGTAGGTCACCACAGAGGTTCTACTTCACCTTTGTGTCATGTGCACAACAGAAAATGAGTGCAGAATCAACAGCACTGCGGCGTAGAACGGTGTTTTAGGACCAAACAGTTTCCAGATGGCCTAGATACCTCACGGCTGCATTCACACCACACAGGAACTCTAAAATGAGTCAACAAGCAGCCAGTTGGTGACAGATCGATCAAAATCATGTTCTAATTCCTTCATCACATACACTGATCATCTGTAACATATGTTTTAAAAAATATACATGTATAAATTCTTAAAGTCTAGTTCATGCTACTTAGGAAATGCTTGAATTCTCAGTGTGAACATGTGACGTTTTATACGCAGCCTGAGAAAATACTTCCTAATTTTCTACGTCTATATCTTTCCATCACTTCAGGTGGCGATTCAGCTTCTACTTGGGGATTTTTATCTATGCCATTTGCCATTTGTGGGTGGTAAGCTGAGCTTCCATACTGCATGCAGTATTATCGGAGAGCTCAAGTTGAGCTGTAAAACGTTAGCTTGTGATGAGAGATCTGAAATGAATGAATGTGCAACTAAATTCACTTTGTGTCTGATCCATGCCTGTTAGTCACCGTGGATGTGGGATACGAGACAGTGCTGGCACAACTACCCTCTTCAGGTGAATACTTGTTGTTGTTTTATTGATTCCCTGCACAAGCCTCATGTTCCCTATGACTGCTCTTACCAGTCCAGCACTTTATTGTTGGCTGGTCAGTGTAGCTACCTGTTTGTTAAAGGTGTGTCTGCTTCACCCCCCCCACAAAGCCTCTGAGTCCTGGACAGTACAATTACTATGTTGCTGAGCTGGCTTTCTATTGGTCCCTGATGCTCTCCCAGTTCACAGACATTAAACGCAAGGTGAGTCAACAGCGATGGTCTCGCTTAAAGCCTGTTGTGTCGCAGCCTTTTGGCTTTTTTTTTCCACCTGTTTTTGTTATGTTTGTTGACATTGTTTATATTTTAAGTGTCATATTAGTAGCTGTTATCAGCATATAACATTAAGCCACGATGCCATATGGATACATACTTGGAATCATGTGAAAAATGTCTTTTTTTTTTATATATTTCGTTAAACATTTGAGCCTCTTTGGAAACATGCTTGTAAATGAAGGTGATGCACCTGAATACAACCTCTCTGAGACTTCAATGCTACTATTGCCAAGTATAGCTGAAATTAGCTCGTATAGGCAATTGAGACCATTTTTCCACCTGACATTAGCTGACTTTTGGCATTTTATTCACCAACCTTGCGTGCACTTTGGCTAGATAACCCTATCTGTGATTAGTCTGTGCAGAGCACATTATTCCAACAATTGCTTTTTTCCAAGGCAAATCCCGTCTGACTGCTGATGCATTGCCCACGTCAGTTGCAGGTATTACCTGCTGGTAATTTGATTAAATGTTAAACTTTATTGAGACATCTTTTTGCATACAATGGAGAGTAGTTCTTGTCCTGAATTGGCTGCAGAGGCCTGCATATTGATGAAGAGGAACGTGTTGAAGTGAACTTGATGCAGCTCTTGGATACTGTGACTAAAAGTGGAATTACTTGGTTTAAAGTGATTCTGAATTATTTTTAAATGGAGGCTCTCAGGCACGGGCGACCTTTCTTAGAAGGCACCACTCTCATTGATGTCGAAGCGAAATCAGGGCGTCAGAAATTTAAATGGGACACGTTCTAATCACTGACGTCTCCTGGAGAATCCCTGCCTCTAATTTACATGTGACATCTGCTTTTAAATGACCTTTATCTGTGGTCACTTTTTCCAAATGGAAAAGAGTATAATACGTCTTTAAGGTCTTTTTGTGTTGCTACGAAGAGCGTCTTCATTGATTTAGCTGCAATTTGCATAGATTTCCATTGGAATGAACTTGCCTCTCCCTTTATTTTGCTGGTGACAGGATTTCGTCATCATGCTTGTCCACCACCTGGCCACCATATTCCTCATCACTTTCTCCTACGGCAACAACATGCTCAGAGCTGGCACCTTGGTCATGTGTGCGCATGATGCATCGGACATCTTTCTAGAGGTAAGCAAATGTGTGTTTAGAAGTTTTCAACGGCTGCTTACTGTATCTGTGACAAATCTAAAGTTCTGCAGGAAACGTGTATGAAAATACACGATGTCACTGTTGTAAATTGCGACATTGAGGTCTTGGTTTGACAGTTTATTGTTGTCAATCATTAATGTTTTATTCACTCCAAGGCAGCCAAGTTGGCCAACTATGCCAAGTACCAGAGGCTATGCGACGGCCTGTTTGTGGTGTTCAGCATAAGCTTTTTCCTCACTCGACTTGTCATCTTTCCTTTCTGGTGAGAGTTTAATAGCACGGTGTTGACGGCTTGTTGCACATTCAAATATTTGAGCACATTTTCTCTGGACACATGTCTGCTTTGTGTATTTGTTGTAGGATTATTTACAGTGTCATGTTTGAGAGCTGGGAGATCATTGGGCCGTATCGGGCCTGGTGGTTGCTGAATGGGTTCCTGCTGGTTCTGCAAACTCTTCACATCATCTGGTTCTACCTCATCGCTCGCATTGCTATCAAAGCCATTTTCAAGGGAAAGGTGGGTCTGGTTTTTCTGGTGAATGCGTGCGAAACAATTGTAGGTATGCTAATAGTATTTCCCTGCTCAGAGGAGTATCTGTCCACTTCTTTGGTTGAAATTGGACTCATGACTCACCTGGTTATGCAAAGGGTGACCAGTGAGAACTCTGGCTGAAATCTCCCTTTTTTTCATGGCTGCTTATGTCTAAAAACCTGCAAATATTCCCCTTGTCTGCAACTGTAGGTTGTGTTTAGTGTTTATCTATGATGTTGACGATGCCCAGCTTATCGTCAGGATGTTTTATTTTGTTCTGTTTTAGCATGGTTAGAGCAGCTGGCATTGATTGACCTTTGGCCTCGTTTTAACGCTAAATGTCTCGTTTCCTTGTGCCGGTTAGAAAATCTGTTTTATTTGTGTTTTTTTTGTTTTATAGGTGGCAAAAGATGAGCGCAGTGACGTTGAGAGCAGCTCAGACGAGGACATTTCCTCCAGTAACGGTAAAATCTCCAGTCAAACCCCAAAACTGAACGACAGCGGCCGCACTAGTGTCCATAATGGAGAAACTCATGGCCATTGACTCTTCTTTTCTTTTGTTTTTTCACAAATATGCTGAGATGTTCAAATGAAGAGAGGACTTTGATACAGAACACTTTAAAGTGCCTTTACTGAGAGTTTACAATGTGAAGTTTACACCTGCTTTTTGTTTTTTTTTGAGGAGTAGACTGAAACGTTTGTGTGTTTGTGAGGATTGTAGAAGTGCTTACAATGCTACTGCCGGTGCATGTAAATAGATTTTCTTAATGGAAATGGGTAATAAATATCACTGCTGTAAAACGCAGCATCTACTATTAAATGCATTCCACTTAAGTGTGCTGCTTTCTCTTGTGTGCTTATGATTCTAAATGGCAAACATCTGAAAGTTTGTTAATAAAAGACCAAAGCATCAAAACCACTGATGATTGTAGTTCCTTTATTATGTAATGAATGGAGAACTTTCAAAGGGAAGAACTGGTGCAGAAACTCATGCGTTTTTGTTTTTGTCATTGTTTAAAGCTGAGGGATATGTAATCTTCCTAATTTTCAGGTAGGATTTATCAAACTGGGAAATATTTATGACCTTAAATCAGTTGCCTGATTTTGTATAGATTCCCCCGGAGCTCCCAATAGAGTGAGCACCCATTGGGGCATGGACATGTGGGGGTGTTATGTAATGTGTGGCTCCTGGATACTGGTCACAGATCTCGTAGGCTACCTCCACACCGGCTCGTTGTGTTGCATCCTGCAGATCCTGTGCCAGCGGGGGAAAAATAAAAAACTGAGATGTCCCAGAGCAGTTTCTGAGGCATGTTGGGGTGCACTGTGCTGCTGTTAGAGACTGTTGCCATCACAGAAAAGTGATGCCATGGAACGAGGGTGTGGCTCGTCTCTCATGAAGTCTCAGAGGTTGGTACTCGCCAAAGTATCGTCCAAATGTATGCTGAAGCCGAGGTTTCCAAGCAGAACATCGCAGTAGAAAATCTGCGTTATTCAAGTGGTCCATAAGTTCTTTTAATGTTATGTCTAATTAGTCTACTTTTTTCTTTCTTTTAAATGCTGGCAAATCAAATCACGAGTGCCGGCCTGTAGCGGTCTGGGAGATAAATGGACTCCTCAGTATGTTATCTTGTTGGACTCCTCCAAGATGTCGAAAACATCCTCGCTGAAGTCATTGTACCTCAGACTGAAAGAGATGGAGGCAAAAGCAGCAGTTAGATTCTTATCAAATTGGCCTTTCTGTATTTAAAAAGATTAAGTCTCCTGGTTCAGCTCTTACACCAGCTCCTGCATATTGTGGCTGTTCTTCATCACTTGGTTGAGTGCTGGGACGGAGGCATCAGTCAGTGAGTTGTTTCTCATCTCCAGCTTCTTCAGAGTCTTGCTTGCTCTTATAGCAGCACAGACGTCTTCAACACAGGCATCCGTCAGCTTGGTCATTTCAACGCTGGAAAACAGATTTAAATCAGATGCAACGCGATGTGGCGATTGTGTGGGATGAGTTTTTGCCTGTGTGTGTGTACTCACTCCAGTTTCTCCAACAAGCAGCTTGGATGTGCAACAGCATCCCATAGATGTTTAACCCCATGGTCTCCAACTTTATTGAGACCCACAATCAGGGATTTGAGTTGACAAGTCCCATTTTTCAACAGTGAGCCCAGTTCCTTGAAGACTGCCAGAGTTAACTCGCATCGCGTCAAACTGAAGGGTGGAGCAGAGTAAAATCAATGCTTACATCAGTATTTATCTAAATATTAGAGAGAGATGGTACTTTCCCCATCGGAAAGTCAACAGTCTGTTCTGCTAATGCAGGTGACCTACTTGAGTTTTTCTAAGGCACAGCCTGGTCGACTCAGGCCTTGGCAGAGCAGCAGTCCCCCCTCCTGGCCCAACTCATTCAGTGACAGATCCAGCTCTAACAGAAAGCAGCCATCTGACAGCAAGGCTTCCTTCAAATGGGAGCAGCTGACGGCAGTCAGGTCGCAACAAAACAACCTGAGATAAACAAAAGATAGTAATCCATCTCATCTGATCGCATCATGAGCCAAAAACTATTGCATTGCACTGATTGCAAAACTGATAACTATGAAAGAGACTTACCACAGACTCTGCAGTCTGCAAAGTGGGTGTTGCAAGGCTTTGCACAAGGCCTCCATTCCACTGTCACCGATGTAATTATTCTCCAGCTTCAGTTTTCTCAATTTTGAGTGACCCGAAGACAAAGCTTCTGCACAAGCCCCCATGGATGCTGCAGTCAAGCTGCACTTTGGCACGCTTTTAATGAAAATGAGCAGGCGAGACAAAGTGCAAGAGTTTGAATATCACAAAGAAACGCTTGGTTTAGAACAGAGAAATGGAAAAATACTTTGTGAAATGCAAAGGTTTAGGTACGTACGCGAGGTCCTGTAGTCTGCAATGAGGACTGCGCATGGCGTTGCACAGCGTCGTGAAGCCAAGATCCCCGATGTCATTATATTTGATTTCTAGCATGTGCAGCTGAGAGGTTTCTGAGGTCAGCACAGAGTCCAGGCTTTCACAGCACGCCCCCGTCAGCTCGCACACTTGGAGACTGAAAGCAAAATATCAAGAACAGAATGAAAAAAAGAAAAAAAGAGGCAGGATAAGAAATAAAAAATTGGGTGATGATTACTTTAATTTCTGCAGCTTGCTGTCTTTGAGAGCAGTGCAGAGAATTTTCAAATTTTCATCCAAGAGGTCCAAGTTGGAGAGATGAAGCTCCCCGACGACTCCCCTGCTGAGAGCTGAAGCCAGACGAGAGACGGCTCTCGTACTGAAGGAGGTCTGTGATAACCTGGGGAACACAGCCGATCAGTTTTACACATGATACTGAACACGTCACGCAGATGATGCTCACTTTTATCACCGATTTCTGGCTTACAGTATCTGCTGCGACAGACTCACAGTTGGAGCCAGGACTTCTGCCATCTCTTCCGTAAAATGTGTGCGGTTCAGACTCAGCCTCTCCAGTTCACCGAGGCACGTGACGACATAATTTAGAGCCGCACAGTCCTGGAGGCTCAGGTCCTCGTGGCCCATGCTTAGTCTTGCTGAAGGAGTCATGATCTCCCGGACCAAACTCTCATTTTGGGCTTGATGCAGCAGATGGAAGCACCTGTAGCGCTTGCCCCTGTGGAAGCCCCTCAGTGTTTCCTTCGAGCTGCTTTTAAACCAGCATTTGTAATCCTTGATCTGATCAGAGTCAAATATCCCCAGCAGGTTCTCCAGTGGTCTGCGTTGGGTTGGCTCTGAGAGCCCGGACAAGAAGAAATCCAGGAATTTTGCTTTACCTTCATGCCTTTTCAGCATCCTCTCCACACCCTCACCTGTCGACTTGTCCAAAAAGAAAGCCACGGCCAAAATAAACTCCTGCATCAGCTGGGAGTGAAAGGAAAAGGTACGTGCGACCGACTCCACGTCACCAAATACTTGCAAAAGAGCATTAACCGCAGTAAGAGGCTGTTGTAAGAGACAGAAATCAATGTGCTCTTTGGCGCAGATTGAATGTTCGTCAAAAAAGCAGTGAGAGGCCATCCTGCAGAGGGCCAACACAAGAGCTCGGCTCTGGGCCTGATTCAGTGAGAGCGTCTGAATCAGGTGGACCAGAACATCCACCAACAGCTGAGATACGGTTTCAGGGAGATTTGCACCAGAATCAATAAGATACTTGTAAATAGAACAAACTGTCCAACAAAATCTTGGAGAAGCACAAAAGTCATAAAAGCCTAGAGTCCTTTCCATATGCAGTCGTGCTTTTCTGGCATCAGCGGGGTCAGTAAAGAAGCTGTTAAAGTAGGCCTCCCGCTGGGGCTTCAGGAACCCCAACACCTCCACCTGTGTGCCGGAGAAAAACGTCAGACTTTCTGTCGGCCTGGTTGCCACCACAAAGGCAGCTCCTCTCAGCAGGGATCCATGGAGCAGACTGGCCACCAAGCAGGACACTGAGGCCGCTCGGCTGGGGTCAGAGCAAAGGGTGTGGATGGAGGGGTCCAGGCTGTGCTGGTACTGATCCAGACCGTCAAATACAAACAGCACATCCTCAGGCTTCTCTATAACCAGAGGAATGGACTCAGGAGTGACACGATGATGATTGTGTTGGATCAAAGTCTTCAAAGTGAGAGCACCTTCAAGTGAATTTAGCTCCCTGAACTCGAAGTGGAAAACGTGTGAGAAGTTTTGCAGGTGCGCTTCTTTTGCCCAGTCGACCACAAGCTTCTGCAGAGCAGTGCTTTTACCTGATCCTTCCGGACCTATGAGCGCAACCCTTCTCATTTCATCACACAGAGCAGTGCGGATGGCACGATCAAGAGAGTTGCCTCGAGCATCAGTGCTTAGTGCAGGAATGTACTTGTCACTGTTGATCACGCTGGCAGGCAGCTCTCCACCTAGAAACGTGGGTGTACCCTTCGACTTCCAGATGTCAGTCAGCACAGCTTCTTTGTCCATTGTTCTAATAACTGAGGAAGATAAATAAGTTGTAATACACGGTTTTAAAAAGAAATCACCTCGAATTTGACAAAGCAGGCAACATTCAGTCTGCGAAAGATAGGAAACTGTACTTCAAGAACTGTTAAGATCTTTACGAGAGAACAAAACACATTGTCATTTTCATTGTTAAAACTAAAGTTACCTCGGATGCAGCGTTAATGGAAATCAAGCAAAACTGTCGCAAAAACAATATCTGCAGGGAACAGATAGATTTCCGTGAAAACGCAGGTTGCACATAGACTGGGAATGCAGCAGCAGCACTCCCACACCAGCCAATGATCAAACTATGGGGCTTAAAACAGGAAGTATGTGTTTGGATGAACAAACCCTGAACTTTGTCTTAGAGACAAGGGCGTACTGCAAGTACACATAATCCCTCCCATAAGAGCAAGGAGAAAAAAAGGGACTCAAAGTAGGTCTGTGTACAATGACGGAAAATAGGTATCTGATCAAGAAATTACATTTTAAGATGCGCTTTCTCCTCCACTGCATTTAACAGCTGTCTTTATTTAACCTGTTATGGCCATAATGTCAAAACAGTAGCCTAAAAATATAAGGAAGTGTTAAATTAACATGTGGGGATAAATTACGGAAGCCGTGCGCGGCTAAATAATAATTTAACCGCTACGATATTAAAGCGATGCTTCTTTCATAAAAGGCCAGATCAAAACTATGATAACAACTATATAAAAAACACGCGTTTTAATTAGTTTATTTTCGTTATTCTTTGGGTCCCAGTTATCTTTGAGGGCAGTTTTTTAAATTATTGAAGCAACAGAATATTATGAAACCTCTGTGGTTTCCTTATGGCCAAGCCCACACGTGGCAGGCGTTAGCTTGCTAGTCTGTTGTCTTGATTTCCACAGAGGAAACTGGTGATATGTGGTCACAATCCTTTATTTCAGGGCGGCGTGGTCGAAAATTGAAACGTATTACTTCTACTTTGGATGGTGGAAAAACTGTCGTTTCCCACTGTAACACACGGTTACTGGTAAAACGTGTCAGATAGTGCTAACTTTAGGAGTTTGATGTGAGTTAGACGACCCAGAACAGCTGGAAGATTTAAGGTTATCCTGCTGTAGGCTAATGGAAACCGGACAAATCAGATCAGTGCGTGCCAACACAGAAGGTGGCGGTAATGCACCTTAAAGCTGGTTACAAGGCGGAGGGAGAAACTTTAGAGAGCTGATGGATGTGATGTTTCATCTCAGAGCGTCTGTGTCGGCGATGTATGTAAAGCAGCCTTAAAAGCTGAGGGTGAAGAAGTATTTTCTTTAATAAAGACTAAACGAACCAAAGAGGCTGCGGGGCAGGATGTCGCAAAAGCATTCCGGAAGTAAATCCACAATAATAATAATTATTTTTAAAAAATTACAATGAACAGCAATGGGCAGGGCAGAGTAAGAAAAATAAATAAATAACCAACAGCAACAAGCCACAAAAAGGGGAAGCAGCAAGCTTCAACCCAGTTGGTGGAAACACTCAAACGGAAGTCGCTCTTTCAAAATAAAACAGGAAGTGAACCAAAACACAGAAAGAAGCAGACCAAAAGGACACGATCCAGACAAGCAAACAACAACAAACCGCTGACCAAGAGAGTATAAACTACTAGCTGTGGCCATGCAATAAATATTAGCTCGAGGAATTTCAGTTAATCAAGAAAATGTGGGGACATCAACCATACCTACGGCAGTGCAGCCAGATCAGTTCACCTGGAACGGGTGAACATTTTGCATCACAAATACTGTTGCTGAATTGTGTGTTTTGATTTAAACCGAAGTTGTTTTTCAGAAGGTTCCATCAGATCACTTCAAATTAAAGGTGAAATCACTTTGCTTTCACATCGTCAAGAAACTATGTTGGAGGAGGCTCCGGTGTTGTAATAATTTCTGCTCCTTAACGAGAACTGCTACTTCGTGGTTTTGCGCATGCGCCGAGCCGATTTGAAGCCCTGGTTTCGGCTCATCAGTCCACGCTGTGTTAACGGTGAGTTAACATCGGCGGTGAGGTTATTAGCAGTCATGCATGAATGCATTGAGTAGCGGGAGCTTTATTTGATAGGATGTTATTGTGCTATCAAAATATGCTACCCCTGATATAAATAAATGTCTTTACACGTTTTATAATTACACACAGGAGAGACGAAAACACTCACTTTATGCCTTTATTTGATATACAGAGGTAGAAAACCATAAAGTAGCATGTTTTGATAGGGTAGCTTAAATCGATAGACACACCTATAAGTTTATGCGGCGGTAGCAATTCTCGACAAAGCAGCAGAAATCGACAGAACGACAGAGGCCAAAATGTCACTTTACCCACTTATACAGTGACACTTTCTCCTAATCACTTGTTTGTATATACTGGTTTTATTTATTTATTGAGGCTGCTAATTTGCACACTGCAGATATTGTATCTAGTTACTTATTTTATTTTTATTCTTATTCTTATTCTTATTCTTATGCTTATTCTTATTCTTATTCTTTATTTCTTCTTATCTTTATTTTATTTTTAATTTAATTTAATTTAATTTAATTTAATTTTTGTTTTATTCATATTTCAATTTTAATTTAATTTAATTTTATTCAATTTAATTTAATTTTGTACTTTCCCCCTTGTTCCATAACTGTTGCACAGCAATTTCCCTCGGGATAAATAAAGCTTCTTGAATCTTGAATCATGAAATATATTTATTTAAAAAAAAGGGGGGGAGGTCAAAGCTGACAGGTGTTATTCAGCAGCCATTATACAGCATATTTATACAACATTATACAGCATTATTTAAATGGCCAGTAATCTAATTCTTTATTTGACAGATGCCACAAAAAAGCTTGCATTTCTGAGTATTGTGAAGGAAAGTGTTTTTCTCTAATAAATCAGCTGCATGCTCAACTGTGGCACAAAATCATCGAAATAAACTGAGCTAAGATTTCAAGTGGCAGAGTAGCAACAGACCAACACAAAACATCCAGCTTTTAAAGCCTCGAAGCAGTTGTTTGAAGAAAGACAAGTTTGCAGCTGTTGTTTAAAGATTTATTTAGTTACTGGTAATTCATGTGAAGAAGGGAAACACACACACACACACACACGGCTCATTTGTGCAGTTGGCTTTTACAGTGGCAAGTTCCAAAGAGATTAATGTAAAGGCAGCATTTAAAGGGTCACCCTGGCACCCGGTGAACACTGCAGCCTGTTTTCGGCTTTAGCTGTATGACCTGTCTTGGGTCTCCACTGTCTTGATGAGGATTGGGCCAGACCTTCTCCGCTGGCGGCTGTCAACCATGGTGGCTGTTAGGACAAAGGGAGGACACTGAAGCAAACGCACCACGGACAGGATAGCGGATGGCACTGATTTAGCATTGGTGCTAATGATGGAGTTGCTTTTTTGTGAAATACTCACTTTGGGTGGGCACAGTTTGGATGCTGACAATAGACTGCTGTCCAAGTCTGTCAATGAGAAAGCAGGAAATACAGTGAATAGAAGATGTGTAAAGAAAGAAGTTCCCACAGAGAGGACAGTTGAGGAAAGGCTGTTTATTTGAGTTGAACCACTATAGTGTTAATCTCATTGCACCCCCCCCCACCAGCCACAGTGAAACTGAGTGACTGACCCTAAAGTGGGCTGATTTCGGACACTTTTAGCTGTCTGACTAAAGAAGCAAAAAGACACGTGTGAAGGAAAGCGGTTTTATTGGGATTTCAGCCGCTTTATTTTACAAAGAGATGGAATCCTCAGCTATCTGAGCCCGGTTGAGCGTGTCCATAGCAGGAGTGATACGATCTCCAGCTGCATTATTCTGGGTTTGAGAAGCTCAGTTTTGTACGATTTCTACACGTTTGATTCACATTTAGATTCAAAGCAGCGTAGTGAGGTGGAGCGCTTGCTCTGACAAGGCACACAAAGCTTAGATTGGATCGGTTTAGGTAAAAAAAAAATCGAAAACACTTGTTCTGAAGTGTCTGATTGAAGCTTTAGTAGCTCGTGATTATGCTCCCTGGTCTTTAAGCAAACTGCCAAGAGGCAGATTTGCATTGCCAGTGAGGTTTTGTCCATAAAGTTTTAACCAAATGATGATGAGTTGTTGCAGAAGTAATTAAAATGTATGGTTTTTTTTGCTAAACACGGCCCAAACTCAAGCCTCCCACCAACCCTGAATTAAGTTAAGCGGGTATAAGCAATGGATGCATCGTTTTTTATCACACATTCAGACCTGTGTCGCCCCGTTGCTATGGGAACTGCAGTACCCACACATTGCATCGGGTCTCGACGGGTTAAAAGCGGTGAGAACGTTAAAAGCTGTCAGTTCAAGTCCCTCAAATACTTTGTGCATGAGTCAGTATTTCGTTTACTCAAGTAACTAATAATTAAAGTAAAAAATAATTCTGTGAGCACATTCATTCATCTCTAATGGCTCTTCAGGAACTCCGGCTATTGTTGAGTATCCTGAGGCAAGGCAGATTTAAATTTCTGAGAGTGGTAACCGAGCCAGAGATCTCCCAATGCGACTCACCTTTCTTCCTCTCCCTCCAGCAGCTTCTTGTAGGTGGATATCTCTATGTCGAGGGCCAGCTTGACGTTCATGAGCTCCTGGTACTCTTTGAGCTGCCATGCCATTTTCTGCTTGGCCTGCTGCAGAGCCTGCTCCAGCTCCTTGATGCGGCACCTGGCATCTGCCACCGCTTGTTCCCCGAGTGTTTCCACCTCAGCAATGCCAACATTGAGGTTGGCAACCTGCACGGAAATGAAATTTCATGGAAATCTGAGCTTGTCAGTCACACCTTTTAAGTGGAAGTCAAGGCTCCTTGACAAAGTGACAAAGGGCCTGGAATGTGATAATTACAGGTGATTGTCATGTGTGACAATCACCTGTAATTATCATTATCACTTGAATGTGTAGAAGTGGCCGTCACCACTGTAGTCCTCATTTCTGTGGCTGCTTAAGGTTTTAGAAAGCAATGTCTGCCACGTGGCCTTTTGGATTAGTTTAGATGCCCTCACACGACAAACTGTAAGCCCTCATATGTCTTTGTGTTGGAATGAATCGGAAACCTTAAACTCACTTGTGTCTTTGCAGCATCAGTCTCTCGCTGTAGACGGGTGATCATTCGCTTGAGCTCAGCTATTTCCCCCTTGGTTTTATGCAGCTCACTGTCATACTTGTTTGCCTCAGCCTCCATCTGGTTGAACTGGTATCGATTAGGATCAAACAGGAAAGCAAAGAATAGAAAACAGTAATTATCAGACCAGTCAAAGCTAGTTCAGGCTCATCTTGTAGATTGTTAGCTAACTGTTGACCCTTTATTACTCCCAACGTTTGAACTGAAACTTGTTTTACAAATTGGCTCGTCACACAAAGGTATGTGAGCAGCTAACCCAAAGCTGCTTACATGCATTACATGCCTATATGACATTTACCACCTTGCTTTAGACCCTGGTCATCTATGCCTCACCTTGGTCTTGTACCAGCTTTCAGCCTCTTCGCGGCTGCGGGCAGCAATGTCCTCATACTGAGCCCGAACGTCACACACAATCTGATCCATGTTCAGGCCACGGGAGTTGTCCATCTGCACCACCACATTGGTCTCCTCCAGACTCTCCTGCATCTCGCGCAGCTCCTTTTATGGAAAAACACAAACGGAACAGTAAGAGGAGAAAATCCAGACAGATCACAGCGGATTTTGAGGCGTTTATGTACCATATCATGCAGATTCTTTAGGAAGTTGAATTCATCTGTGAGACTATGCACCCCGTCGTTTAGCTCCACATTTGACATGTACCCTGAATCCAGATCCTGGAGGCAAAAATAAAAATAAATAACCCTTTCTCAAACTTTTTGGTAAGAATCGTTTCGTGACTCAACAGACGACCATGTTCCACAGCAGCCAAATTGGAGAAAACAGGTTTAAAGTTGCAAATGAAACAGGAATTTTTTTATTTCTTTTAATCGTTATGATCGTTTACCTTTTTGAGCATGACAAACTCATTCTCTGCATCAGACCTTTTGCTGATCTCTTCCTCATACCTGAAACAGCCACAGATATGACAGACATTACTCATCGTGAGCCCTTTCTTATTGTGTGCTAAAAACATCATCTCCGGCTCTCGGATGCATGTGTCTCACTTGGTCTTGTAGTCGTCCACTTGTTTGTGCATTTCGCTGTTGTCTGCCTGAAGTCTCTGCTTGTCTTTGCCGATAACGTCCAGCTGCCTTTGCAGGGTGGCAATGTAGGCCTTCAGCATGGGCTCAATGTTGGAGGAAGCAGAGGTCTGGCTTTGCATCAGTTTCCACTTAGTTTCCAGCATTTTGTTCTCCTTCTCCAGGTTTTGCACCTTGAACACAAGGTTTAAACAATGGCTCAAAGACTGCCTTTTAGCTTGTTTTGTACAACCAGGATTATCCATATCATATACATTCCACTTGCCAAACAAGAATGTGAGTGAAATTTCTTTTTACCTTATCAATGAACGAGACAAAGCGGTTGTTCAGACCCTTGATCTGGTCTTTCTCCTTTGTGCGAACAGCTTGGACAGTGGGGTCGATGTCTATCTTCAACGGGGTGAGAAGGCTTTTGTTGATGGTTACAGCCTTAATGGGAGCCCCAGAGTTAGGGGCTGTGCTCATTCTGGGGATGGAGTAGGATCCCAAGGACAAGCTGCTGAAGCCCCCAGAGGACGCGTAAATGCCAGGGCGGGTGCTGCGCTTGCTCCTAAAACTCATCGTGGTGCTGTTTGGAGATCTCACTGCTGGTGAAGAGTGTTCAGGTGGTGGTGGTGTTCTTCTGTGTAAGTCTTATCTGTTTTTGGAGACTTTATAAGGCAGAACTGGGAGTGGCCCGATAGTTATGTGAATGTGGGTTAACCAGTCTGACACATGCCACCTGTTCTCCCACCTACCCCCCTGAAAAGATTCTTTCAGTTGTTGTGCCAGAATCTTATCTTGCACTAAAGATCGAACTGTATTTTCTTTTTTCTTTTAAATACACAAGAAATGCCCTTGACTCTGGGCCAAACTCTCGTTGTAGCTTTGTTGTGTCGAATCACATTCCAAGTTCAGCTTGTTTCCAGTGTTTCCCGCGATAGTTTTGTTGTTTTTCCTGTTTCCGTTTGTTTTTAAATTAAAGTAATCAATTATTCGAGATGCTCATCACATTTAGGGCTATTACTAAGACCCCAGCACGGTTAGCAAAACATTTGCCAGACTTTTAGCATCTAACTGAATAATCTTGGCCATGTTTTTTAGGTCGAAAGGTCGAAAAAATCTCCTCAAGGGCCAAATCAATTGGATATTATTTCCTCTGTTTGCTGATTTATTGGGTTCTTGTCTATAAATGGGAATACAGGTGTTCATTTTTCTCCTAAAGGTCTGTGATGGCAGACCCAGAAAAGACTCAATTGCAAGGATGAAGTGTATCACCATGGCAACTTAGGCTGTAAGCCTAACCTGTCCTGGGGGTTTTGAGATAAGGGATCAACACCTCCTAACTAATCACTTCTTTTGGAAATTGACAATATGTTAACAGCCAGAATCTCTCTGGAACTTAGCTGAAACTGTAGCCTGAAACTGAGACTGATTACTAAAAAACTTATTTCTGCTGACTTTCTAACAGTTACTTTAAATAATCAAAATCATCACTAAAAATACAAAAGACTTTCAAGCTTTTATCACATACTGGTTGAGATGATATTTGTAGGTTCATATTGATATCTTATGGTGTTTTAAAGATTTATAGAAATAGCCACACCTCTAAAACTCCCTTGGTCAGCATTTCAGAGCCTGAAAGAGAGAAAATAAACGTAGACTGATTTGAATTGCTTTCATGTTTGTTTATTTTGCTTCCTACAAGGAGCATTTAGAGCAGCCGGCTGACAAGATAAGACTGAAACTTTCTCACATACTTTAAGATATCATCTGCATTCCCCTTTTTTTTCTCTCATGGCATCTATGCTTCCTGTTTTGGCTGCTGCAGCTGTCTGTCTTTGATGGAATTACTGATTGGGGCTGTTCACCTGTTGCCCACGCATCTGGGTTGATAAAGATCTCCATTTTAGGCGTTAGCTAAAACAGATCACCTACAGATACTGAGTATTTGTTGAACCTGCTTTGTAGTGCACCCCCAAGTGTCTCAAACGTCATAGTTTAACAAGCAAATATCAGAAATCCAAGAGAAATTATCAATTTTATTGGCAAGACAAAACCAGGAATGAACTGAAAGACATAAGACAGCAAAAGCCTGAGGAAACCAGGCTAAAAAAGCTCATGAAACAGCCTGGCAAAGAATGACTGAGCCAGAGGAGTTAATATGCAACGCGAGAGATGACATACAAAACCAGGCATTTAATTCAGGAAAAGACTGGAAATAAGTTGGCAAAGTACTGAGTACAAACACAGGATATAATATATAATAATATAATAAAATAAAAATAAATAATAATATACAAAATAATAACAGATAGTTACATGAGAATCCTCACAGGACCAAAGATTATATCATGAATGCAATAAGCAGTCATCACCAAAGAAGTGCAGTGAACCAGCAAGTTTTGGTGCGCCTTTTAATTCCCAGGATTCCCATCCTGTTACAAAACCACTGAGTAAAGTATGTTTGGACAGAGATGAGGGTGAGAAGCAGCATCCGGGCAAGCAGCGGAGGTGAAGGCGCGGCTAATGCACACATTTCTAGGTCTGCACAGGGTGTTGAATTACATCTGAGCCACATTAAGCCATATAGGGATTATTATAAGAAAAAAATACCTCTAAATATGTCATTTAAACAAGCTGTGAATGTAATTTCTTTATTATTATAAACGCTAGGTACACATGCTTTCTCATGATGATATAATTCGTATTCTATTTGTGTATATTTGTGTATTTACGTTTTATGTACAATAAAGATGGTTGCCATGGCATTGACTGCCCTTAATCACATCAAGTGTGAACAGAGGAACCGGTCTGTCCACTCGATGTGAAATCCTTTTTCAAACTCTCCCTCCCTTCTGTCGTGGAACCAAATAGCCAGTAACTTTCCTCCGCTAAACAACCACAACCAAGAGCTGGTTTATTCCACAGGTCTGACATGCCTGTGTGCGACTGACGCTGCACCATTTCCATCTGGACATTACTAGAGGTAATTAAGGTTGGGGAAACACAGATTTAAGTGTATGTATGAATGAAAGCTCATATGTTTATTTACCAGAAGATTAAATGTCTCATTCTCGCTCTTCTTCTGTCAGATTATGAAGATCGCTGCATTCAACGCACAGAGGTTTGGACTGGCAAAAGTCTCAGATCCAGATGTCTTGTCTATCCTGGTCAAGGTAAAACAGCAGTAACTGGAATTATTGATGCACTGTAAAGCTTCGTGGCGACTGTTTCCAGAGACAATCCTCACATTACACCGGCGGATTAGTTATTACCTGCTTCGGTCTTGTCACTGATGTGGTTCTTGGGAAGCTGCCAGGTGTGGTGTGAAATACGATAATGAAAATGGTACCTGTTTTGTAACTGTTTTGAGTTTATCGTGACAAACTCCGGAGGGAGGGGGGGCAGAACAAACAGATCCCAAAGCCTGATAACAGAGGTCTTTTGCAGATTGTGTCTCGATACGACATCATAGTCATTCTGGAGGTTGTGGATGTGAGTGGGGCTTCTATTAAACTGCTCCTGGAGGAACTTAATAGGTAATTTTACGTTTTATATAATCCACTGCGGCTGCCTTTGACAGTACAACACAATGACAACACGCTTGCTTTGACTTTCAGGGTGAACACATCCAATCACTACGCACTGCAGCTGAGTGCCCGCCTCGGAAGGACCAGATACAAAGAACAATTTATGTTTCTCTACAGGTAAATCATTCATCATGCCACCAGATTTCGAAATATAACCGCCAAAAAGCTGCGTAAAAACACATTTTGCTCCCCACTGATAGGGATAATGTGGTCGACCTGATTGACAGCTATCAATATGAAGACAACCAGCCGAATGACGTGGATGTGTTTGTAAGAGAACCCTACATTCTCTTCTTCAAACCTCGCAACACAGGTCAGTCTCTGCACTTGACTCAGGCTTGAAGAGTAACAGGGAGGGTTGTTTTAACATGGCCTCTGGGCTTTTCTGAGTCACGTCTATGCTGTATGCAGACAGTATTAAGCTATGTCACAGTGGGGGAGTATTATTAAGCATGTGGAGTGAGTTGAGAGTCGTTTCTGACGCAGTGCTGAAGGATCTCGTGCTGATCCCAGTCCACACCACACCGCAGGATTCGGAGAGAGAGCTGGATGAGCTGTACGAGGTCTTTCTGGTGGTCAAAGACAAGTGGAAAACTGATGTGAGGGGCAATTTCTTGGTTTTATACTCATAACCACACCTACTTCTATATATCTGGAATAGCTGCTATTACTGCAGCTGACATGACCTGCGAATAATCACTGAAATACCGAAGTTCTGAATTGTATCATTTCAGTGAATGGATATTGTAGTAAGTTATGATAGCACTGGCTGTTTTTGATATCCTCTCAGAATGTAATGATCCTGGGGGACTTCAGAGCGGATGGTGCGTTTGTCACCCCTAAAGAAATGGAGGGGATCCGGATTCACAGGGACAAGAATTTCCACTGGCTGATTGCTGATGATGTGGACACCACTGCAAGAACAACCACTGATCACACCTACGACAGGCAAAGATTTGTGACAGGATTGTTTCTTTTCAGGAAGGGAATGTTTGTATTGTTGCATGAAATCATGAGCTTAAGTAATGCTTTTCTGCGGCAGGATTGTAGTGTATGGAGAGGACATGCTGGCAGCCATTGTGCCAAACTCAGCCAAGCCATTTAATTTCCACAAAGAGTTCGCCATGACAGAAGAAATGGTGAGTTAGCCTTCTTTACCACAGTGAAAGAGACATTTTCCCTGGTTAGAATATTCCTCAATCATTGCACACAACCTCCTACAGGCTCTGAGAGTGAGTGATCACTACCCTGTTGAGGTGGAATTAATCTGCGCTTCTCCTTTCTGGATGAAAAGGACCAACAAAAGACGAGCAAATGTTGAGTCCCAGCTAGTCTCAGTTAACAGATCTGTCACAGGTAAGGAGCAAAGTTGTAATTTACTCTGTCTAATCACTAGGAGACATGACGACTAGACTTTGTATGTAATGTTTGTTTCTTTTAATAGTCACAATGTGTTGTTGCCTCTGGGAAAGACAAATATGTAAGGAATGTGGGAGTGTCTACATCTGAATATAATTAGTTACTGCTCATGTTTTCAGGATTTTGTGAATAACAAACGTTTGCATTATACGGTGTGAAGGTTTGGTTGTGTGACATCGCTCAGATTATCCTCAGTGCATTGAAAAGATATTAATCCGTTGTTGCACCTCTCCTGTTTTCTCACATTACAGCCTTCAGTTTAAATAAGAAGAATTTATGCCAGAGACTTATATTAAAAGTCTGAATTGGTGAAGTGAGACATAGCTTAGTCCACTTGTGTGTGAGAGTCTGTCTCTATGACCACTTTAAGATGCCCCCACAGAGGCTAAAATTAGCGACCGGATGTCTCTAAACACACTTAAGTTGAATCATAGTAAAACTGAAGTTCCGTAGTTTTCTTTTCCCAAATCAGCTTCCAATAATGCTGCTTATAAACTGATAACACATGATAAACATCTTCAGTCGAGGAACAAAGCAGAAAGTATGCTCTCTGGACTCTTTCCAGCAGACAGAAATGCTCATTCATACTTTTGTGTCGTCACACGTGACAACTCACGCCACCCAAGTTCCACGCTTCCAATTAAAATTCAGGACATAGTTCATAACCCCCCTCCTCCTCTATGAGAGCTCTGTTTTACTTTATTCATAGTTTAGCTGTTTCTTTTCGTTTTTATGTAAATCTCTTACATAAAACACACTTTAAATGTTTTGAAAGGTGCTATATAAACAACAATAACAAAATAAAAAGTAATCAACTAATTGATCAAATTCCTAAATGCGTGCGTTGTTGTGTGCTTTTCTATTTCCAGAGAGTTTGTCAGATGATGTGCTAAATCTGCAGAAGGAAACCCTGTTGCTGAAGCGAGAAAAACTTCAGCTGCAGATCAGCTTATTGAAACACAATCTTGTACCACCGGAGAAAAAAGGGAGATTTATTTCAGATCTTGATGAAACTGAATTCACATTGTAAAAAACTCCACAATTTTTCTTTTTTTTAAACAAACTAATAGGGAAGGACATTTCTTTTGTTGTTGTATATAACTATCTTCCCTGTAATCTGTGAATAAATAAACGCCTGATACACATTAACATGTATTTGACTGTGGATGCTCTCTGTGAAAAGGGGTTTGCTTTGCTGCAGTTAAAGGCAGAAACTGGGACATTTCAAGTCGTCCGACGGTGGAACGAAACAATGAAGAAGACAGAGCTTTTTATTCAAATAACTCAAGGAAACTGCATGTCAAGAACAGCGTAGAGTCTCATTCTTTATCGGATATTGTTGCAGTAAAATGTTTTTTCAGACGCGGAGAATGTTCGAAAATAACATGACGTCGAATGCTGCATTCGGGTTACCCGTTTGAGGTGGGAAATTTGAGTTTTAAAGCCATTTACGGGTTCTTACTAAGTCAAATTACGTCCCTTCTGCTTGAACTCTCAGTCGAATAAACTTGTTGTAAAAACTGTCTTGTTTTATAGTAATAATGTAATATCAAAGTAGATTCACAATAGAGAATTGTATAGCCTTTATTCGCTGACTTGCGAGGCGTCCTACATTCGCAGCTTTTCCGTACAGTACATGACGTAAGTGAACGCTCTCTGGTCACATGACCGCTGAAGCCTTCGACCAAAACACAGATGACCCGCAGGTTGTCAACAACAGTCCAAGGAGGTGTGTGAGCTTGCCAACTTTCTCAGCGTCCTAAGAGCAACCTGTGAAGCTACACCTAACCATCGCTCACCTGTCCGGCAGACAGGCCGTCTCAATGCATTACAGAGGACCGAAAACGCCGAGGAGACCATGGATGTGCACGACTTGTTTAGTAGTTGCAGAAAGGGCGACATTTGTAGAGTCAGGTAACCAGAGGCTGTGGTGACATTATTTTGGTTAGGCTAAAAGCCCCGTTCGTAAAGCATGTACAGTACGTGGGTACAGTTAAAGCATAGCCTTCTTTCTGCCTGCTTTCTTGCTGTTTGACTGTTTTGCATATAAACGGGAGTGGAAGCTAACATTAGCTGTGACAACACAGTAACTTTAGCTAACATTTGTAGGTCAGCTCCTCAGTTTCCAGATGCAACCAAGCTGTCAGGGTCAGATGGCCAAAGGATGGTACGTTCATACTTTCTGTGCTTTGGGAGAGTCCCGCTAATGACTAAATAGCGTTACAGTCCAACTCTGTAGAGAACTCTGTTTAAAGGTTTCAATTACTGTAACCCAGGTGATAAGGTGAAAACATCAGTCAGTTTAGTCATGATAAGTCAAGAACCCAGGGTTGTGTGATTAGAAAGAGGGGATTAAATTGTTGCATGAAGTTGCAGTTGTCCCATTTTGCTGCTTTGCACTACACTCAGGGATGATCCTGTTGTCATGCACCAATTTTAATCTCCCGAAGTTGCTTGACTTTGTGTCGCTCATTTGATAACAAGCTGTGATCGTGTTGATTCCAGCAAGTCACTGTATCCGCTCTTTTCATTTTCTCTCCAAGATACCTTGTTGAACAAAGAGACGTGGACCTCAATGTGAGAGATAAGTGGGACAGCACCCCTTTGTGAGTACAGTGAAAGTAATCCTCTGTCTAACACCCCGACATTATGATGAACGGTCGATATGAAGACACTTTGTCCATTAGGTATTACGCCTGCCTCTGTGGTCATGAGGAGCTTGTCCAGTACCTGTTGGCTAGTGGTAAGGCCGAGTAATGTGCTCATCATAGGGGTAAAAAACGAACGTTAATCATGCTTTTTTTAAAAAAAATAAATGTATTTCTTGACTTTCAGGGGCCAAGTGTGAAGCCAACACATTTGATGGGGAGAGATGTGTCTACGGCTCCCTGAATGACTCCATTCGACGCCTGCTCAAAGAGTATAAGTGTGTCAGTGTCCGTGCCATGCAGCGGAATGATTTTAACTACTTCCTGCACATGTGAGTGTGTCCCATCCCATCCAGGCGTTTACTTAACAGTAAACAGGAAACAGTTTGCAAGAAACACATCTGTATTCTGCCTTTAGGATACTGGAGCAGGGTCAGCACAGTGATGTCAAGTTCCTGGTTCACGGGCAAACATTTCCGGCGCACCGATGTATTCTCAGCGCACGCTCAGAGTACTTCACCGAAATGTTCGAGAGCAAATGGAAAGGAAAGAACCTCATCACCCTCAAGCATCCTTTGGTAAGTAAATGCCCTTTCTGCCTTGTGACTCTCATGTCTGTTATAGAATAAATAGAGTTTATGCCGATACAAATAAAAGCTGTTCTGATTTCAGATTAATCCTGCAGCCTTTGGAGCCATCCTGCAATATTTCTATACAGGTGAGTGTGCTTTGGAGCAGCAAGATGTCAGGCTGCTACACTTTAGATGCTGTTGAATTAGTAGTTTGTGCAGCTTCTCCATTGGAGCTGCTCAGAGGCCAGCATGTCGCACTGTTTGAATTTATTCCTGTAAAGGATGGACTGTCTCAAATATGCACGCCAAGAGTAGGAAAGACAGTTAGAGATCACGTATTGTCTAATCCGTTAAGAAGAGGCGCTCCTATTTCAAATCCAGATTTTGTTTTAATCACCATTTAGATTTAGAGAAGCACAGTCTGAGAGGCAGTTTTAAAGGCAGTGGTCCTAATGGGCGTCTCATTTGAACGTGTTTTGTGAAATTTGACCTGGCAGTATTTGTGTTCTCCTGCTAATAAGAGGTTTTGAATGCGTACCCCTTTAAAAAGGCAGCTGCAGTCTGTTGCACTCACTGGATTTAAAGCACTTTGTCAGTTTGCTGACTGCTCGTACTGCTTTGGAGCAACATTTTTATGAATGAGACCCAGCTTTGTTAGCATTTCACAAAATAAACTAGCTCAAAGACTTGAGAAAAACTAACACAACATCAAAGAGATTAGTTGAATAAAGACATAAAACAGATACAATTCCCGCCATTACTGATGCACAGATAAGAGTAGCTGTGCTGTGTCGAAGGTCAGTTTGTTTTTACTTCATGTTACAGGACGCATGGATATTGACATTAGTCTTCTGGAGGACAGCAGACGACTCGCTAAGCAGTGCAAAATGGCAGATCTTATCGAAGAGCTGGAGAATAAATGTAAACAGGTGTATGAGTTTGGTAAGACAGAGCTTTGGTTTGCATTTACAGCTACACTGCGAATCCATGCACTGATTGCACGTTGCCACAGTGATAAAACACAGTTTTCAAACAGTTTCAAAGTGCCAAAATGTCTTATTTCTTATTTCTGTCTTATTTAAGTGTCCAACAAGCCGGGAATCTGTGTGAAAGTTCTCAGCCTGGAGCCTCAGAGCTGTCAGCTGCAGGATGAGATGGCTCAGTTAGCAGACTGTGCGTTACCCACAGAACTAAGAGTGAGGACCTGATGGCAGCGTAATTAACAATTTCAGTACACTGCGCCTGCTTCCGTGCGTAACATCTGTCGATTCCTTTCAGGTTGGATTTGGTGAACTTCCCTTTAACAGAGTTGACCGTTTCCCTACTTATCCCGACATCTGCTTCAGAGTAGATGGCTACGATTTCTTATGTCATAAGGTACGAACTGGAAGCCCTAGCAGCACTCCTCAGACCCCTGTTCCGGTCCTGACACACTGCCTTTATCGTGTGTGTGTCTCCAGGCGTTTTTCTGCGGACGCAGTGATTATTTTAAAGCGTTACTGGAGGACCACTTCAGTGAGGGAGAGCAGCTGCAGTCCCAGCCCAGCACCCCAGTGATAACTTTACACAATATCTCCCATGAAACCTTCATCCACGTCATGTATTACATCTACACTGATGACACAGAGGTTTGTGCACGCTTTCTGTCAGAGGTGGACACACATTATTAATATTGTTATACACACTTATTATGCTTATTATATTATTTATAAAATGGGAGAAACTTGCTTCTCGTGACGATGAGTCATGAAAAGGTTGTCAGCTAAGAAAACCGCCATTGTGGACCAGATTGTGGCTGATAAACTGGTTTCTTACTGCAGGGCACGAGCCTTTTTAAAGAAAAACAACGTGCACTTTAACTATTGAACTTTTGATATCCCTGTACCGGGCCACGGGGTTCGAAGATAACTTAACAGAGCTAAAAGAGAGCAAATATTTAAGCTCCAAACGCAGCCTCAAATGAAGGCTAATGTGCTCTGTTTTCAGTAGCTGTGGAATTAAGCCAACAAGCGCATGAACCAAGGTGATGATTGTGGCTTCTGATTGGCTCACTGATGTGTTTACATCCTGAACCCTGCAGCACATCGAATGTTTAGATGAATTCTTCAGATGTGTCTTCGATCATCGACTGCCTGAAAGAATGAACTCTTAAAACACAATGTCTTTACAGAAGAAGCTAAATTGATTGCTGTTTTGTGTCCAGCTGATGATGGAGAACGTGTTTGATGTGCTGTGTGTGGCCGACATGTATCTGCTGCCGGGGCTGAGGCGACTCTGTGGGAAGACGCTGGCGAAGACTATTTGCGAGGACAACGTCGTGCACATGTGGAAGACGGCCAAGCTCTTCCGCCTCTCTCGGCTGGAGGATCAGTGCACAGAGTTCATGGCCAAGATAATCGAGCGGGTGGGTTTCCGTGTCTCTGTGTTGACGCCAGCCTGAGCGTCATTATGGGTGAATGACCTGAAATATCCCAGCTGATGGTTCATTACTGCTGTCTTGCCAATTAGATGTGATGTTTAACTCAACCTTCATGTTTGTATTGACTATAATGCTAGAGTTAGCATGCTTTTACTTTGAAAAACGGGGCAGGAGAAAAGCTTCTTCTGTAATTAGCTCACTGCACAATCTATGCAAACAGTCGTGTTTCATATTCAACATACAGATGTGAGAGTAGCATCCATAGTGAATGTACATATTACCCAAATTGCTCAACAGCTGTCTGTGTATAACTATCCAGCTTCTGTCAAAACAGTGGAATATGTACGGGTGAATTCTAAAGGGTGGGTTTATTTTCTTTGAAGCAGGTTTTTACGAGGCAGTTCCTTAGTGTATTGTCTGCAGCAGACTGTCGTTGACACACGCCTAGTTCGAAAGAAGTGCTGGCACGCAACCCTCGCCGCTGTGAACAGGCCCAGCAGCGAAACACGCTTTACTTATGTGATTATCAGCTTAAGAAAGTAAACCTAGATTACAGCAGGAAACATTTGACTTTTAAAGCAAACCTCAGTGGTACTCGACTAGCATTTTATCTTTTATCTGACTTTTATCACAGTGCAAAGTCTCATGAAAGGTTAATTTAGTGAGCAGAAAACAGAGTTCAGGATATTCTGGTCAGGCGTGTCCCCCTTAGGATACATTCACACCTGTTACACCCGTTTGTCACAGCTGGTGGATCGGGCTGAATTCGCCGAGATCGTAAAGGAGGATGCTGCATCACTGGAGGAGAGACAGGAGACGGACTCCGTCCCTCTGGTGGACGACATCCGCCACCACATCGCCAGCAACGTGCAGACGTACAGCGCGATCGAGGAGGCCAATCAGAAACTGGAGGCTTTGGAGGAGCTGCTCTGCAGCATCAATATTGACTGTTGAGACGTCAGGCTTTCATTGCAGCTGCTGTGGAGATGTTTGGGTGGACGCCTGTTAAGAGATAACTTAACAAGAGGTGAAACGTGATAACATGTGGATGTTTGCAATGTTAATTTTATTCACAGTGTATGGCACACAGTACACTATATACGCAGGGAGCTGGTTCTGATGTTACAAGAGACAGCTGGTAGCAGTTTAAAGCTTCTGAGGTAGACCTACCTTATGTGAGAGAAGCGTTTTGAAACTGTGGCTCAGTTCTACAAGATGGATTGTGAGTGACGAGCTCATCTTTTGCATATTTAAAACAGAACATTTGCATCACACATGCAAAACTTTATTTTAGACATTAGCTGCTAGAATCAACACTGGCAGAAAGCTCTGCTCTGTTCAGATGCAGTTTGGACCCGACGTGGATCGTGTGGAGCTTAATGAAATTTTATTGTTATTGTTTAGTGTTAAAAAAACCAACCGAGTCAGCATCAGGTGACACTTGAGAACTCTGTGTAAAGAAGTTCATGTTTGTATGATTGTCTGCTCCTCAAACTCCAGTTTTGATGTTATGTGAAATATGGTCAGATTGGATTTTGCAGCTCTTGTTCACCTCATTGTAGGATCGATAGTCCTCCAGTTTAAAATATTAGACGTTCACGCTCTAACAATATGGCCCTCGTTTAAACCTAAAATCATAAATCCTTTCTGCAAACCTCTTTGCCACGTGTGTGTAGTGGAACATGGAGTTATTGTCGCCCGCTGTCATGAAAAATAAATGAATGGTCGCCTCTAATTTTAACAATTAAACATGCTATAAACGAGCATAAGTTGTGTTTAATTCAACTTGAGTCTGTTTTGTTTTCTTAAAACTGAATAGCTTTAATTCTGACTTTATTTATTTAACCAAACAATGCTGAGACCACCTGAGATGACATCATCAGAGGCATCAATCCTTTTGTTGGGTGGATCTTAAGTGTGACTTCATGCTAACTTCATCTGGTCAAAATTTCCACCTGAACTGACGGGAAACCCTTTAAAGATACCCCAACACTAACCTCTTTACTTCTGGTTTGTAAAGAGGTGACATCACAACCATATGGATGTCCTGACACTGTCAGTTTTTTAACATTTTAACCATGTTTACAGTATTTACCTCCTACACCTGGTCGAGCCTCAAAAACAAGTAATTGAAATGTTTTCTTGAACATTTGTATTCCACTTTTTAAGTGGGGGGGGGGGGGGGGGGGGGCAGTCACCGAGTTGTTGAAAAATGCATGCTAAAGTGCTCGTTTGGGAGCCAAAACATGTGTTAAAGTGCCCTCTTGGGAGCCTAAACGGTGCTAAAGTGCCCGTTTGGGAGCCAAAACATGTGTTAAAGTGCCCTCTTGGGAGCCTAAACGGTGCTAAAGTGTCCGTTTGGGAGCCAAAACGATGCTAAAGTATCCTCTCGGGAGCCAAAACGGTGCTTAAGTGCCCTGAAGTGTCCTCTCGGGAGCCAAAATGCATGCTAAATTGCCCTCAAGTGCCCTCGCGGGAGCCAAAATGCATGCTAAAGTGTCCCCTTGGGAGCCAAAATGCGTGCTAAAGTGTCCCCTTGGGAACAAAAATGCATTCTAAAGTGCCCTCAAGTGTCCTCTCGGGAGCCAAAATGCGTGCTAAAGTGTCCCCTTGGGAGCCAAAACAGTGCTAAAGTATCCTCTCGGGAGCCAAAACGGTGCTAAAGTGCCCTTAAGTGTCCTCTCGGGAGCCAAAATGGTGCTAAAGTGTCCCCTTGGGAACAAAAATGCGTTCTAAAGTTCCCTCTCGGGAGCCAAAATGCGTGCTAAAGTGTCCCCTTGGCAGCCAAAATGCGTACTAAAGTGCCCCCAAGTGTCCTCTACAGTGATGAGGATGCGCTATATGTGCCCTTTTTTTTCTTCCCGCCCCTGCCCTTCAAAAAGTCTGTGCACGCCGCTGTATAGACCTGACTGTGATATAGTCATTAAGCATATTACGGTGGGACGTAAACTTTTGTTGAGACAGTTTACAAATGTCTTTCAAGTTATGCGAGTTGGGTGATAATGAGAAAAAATTAGCATAAACATTACAACTATATTCAGACTATAGTTAAACTTAACTCGGGTGTTTATTTTTAGATTAAAAACATGAATATCAAAAGTCTAAATGCAGGTCATAATCAGAGAAACAAGTTCCAGAAATCTGCTAAAGATGGCGCCATTTCTCATTTTATGGCGGACCTGCTGTGGGTTTCCTCTCACTGGAGAGTGGCTGTTTCGCAAACCTTCTCATGCGTTTGAAACAAACAATTCCCAGCTCTCTGAACTCATGGGAACCCTCCCTGAATGGAGCTGGTTGACAACTGCTTATTCATCATTCATCACAAGTGCACAGCAGTGTTAAAGAGGGAAAAACATGAATTACAAAGTATGTTCGCAGTAATTGAGATGAGTGTACAGGTGTCACCTCGGAGGACTTTCGATGTAATAAACTCAATTCCCAGCAGCGGAGCGGGGCTGCTGTTGCAACACATTACTGTGCAGTTAAGCACCGTGAACATCCACAAAACAAACCTCTTGGCTTTCTGCCCAGCCCACTGAATCAGGCTTACATGCTGAAAAAGACAAGAATAAACAGCCGAATTAGTTATTACCCCGGCGAGATTGCTTTACAAATGTTTTATACTTGTTGCCAAGCAACTCAATGTGGCTTTACCCTTGGGTCGGAGAGTCCAGTTAATCACAACTTACTTCAGACAAATGGATAATATATTTCATGCATTTTTATTCACTTTCCCTGGAGACTGTGTTTACAGTTCACATTCACATCCGTAGAGGAACTGTATGCTTTGGCTCTATGCATTCAAATGTACTGATTGATGTTTCAGGCTTAGAGCCTTTCTCAAGCACCAGCAAGAGAAAAGCTCAGGCCACACCCTGGTCACACATCACACCCAGTCAAAGTGACGCTTCCTAGCTTTTTAAAAGTCATGATTTCTTTCCCTCAGTGATCAGCATCTCATTTCAGCCTTTTTCTACTATGTACAGTTCACGTTCAGCGTTTTCACACTTTTATTCTACGTTTTAAACATGGCTTGATGCAGAATATAGCAGATTTGTGACCATGCAAATCTCTGAGCTCCATGGAAATATCTAAAGAAGATCGCTGGTGAGAATGTGTGAGAATGACACTTCCTAAGATTGTACTGCAAGTGTGGAAACTGACTCATTGCTATGTGTGCTTGTTGCGCTTGGCTCAGAAGAGTCATCAAAGAGCGTCATCTCACAGTCTCGACATGCAGTTAACGAAACAAAACATGTTCCCGAAGAGTTTTGTGTCCTGAATCGTCAACACTCGGCCCTGTTTCGCTGCTCAGATTCTAGCATAGGACCTCTTTCTGTGAACAGTATGTCTGAACAGCAGCTGCAGGAAACGCCCAGATCAAAATGCTCACACTTTCTGCAGAAAATCTATAGTATTCATGCTATTGTCCTTTAATGAAGACACATCATGAGCGTAACTGTTTTTAATCAGCATCAAAAACTCCAAACTACACACCAAAGAGGATTATTCTTCTCACGTGGGTTACTGTGACACGGGATGTAGTGATTTCCTGCTAACTGGACGGCTTGATCCTCAGATTCCTGAGTCCACATGTCAGACCTATGGCAGCTTAATGAGCCCCACCATCTAAGTTACTTTGCATAAAAGTGTCAGCTTCTGAACTACCTCGTTCTTTTCCACATATCATAATTTGCATAATGTCCGTGGACTAGCTTGTTTTTTTCTGCACATTTAAAACAAGCATTAACTGCTCCAAGTTGGCATTTTGCTCCCCGAATAAATGCACGAACGAATTGTGACGTTAACAAAGTTAACAACGCACCACAGCTGTTCACATCTGTGCTGGGGGTGTGCTGGAGTTGCTGAAGTTCCAGATAGTAGGAGTAGCTTAAAATGTCTTTGTTTTTCTTTTAAAAAAAGCCGACCAATCATGGCGATCAGGACCTTTAAAGAGACAGGAGTTAAAACAATGCGTTTGGGACATGCAAATCCCGCTCAGAGGCGGGATTCAAACCAGGAACCCTCATGCTGTGACGCGACAGTGCTAACCACCATGAAACGTTACAGTTTGTAAACCTGCTATAGTAGGTGCCTTAAATATCATTAACATGGAAATGAGCATTGAATAGGCTTCTCAAACCTTAATTTAAACAACAAATCTGCACAAAAACATAGACAGAGAGTGAACACTAACATTTCTGATGAGTGCAAGTGGAATAGCTCTTATTGCATGTTTCTTATCCCTAGCTTGAGCAGTTCTTACGACTTTGGTGGACCTTAACTCAGCCTAAACTTGTCCTATTCTTCCGTTAAGACCAATAACTGATCGAATAAGGCCGGTAACACGGCCATTATACTTGGCTAGGTCGTGGTAAGTGCTAATTATCAGATGTTAGCTTTGCTAATATGCTTAACTAAGCTTGAGCTCAAAGCACATTGTGCTATTGTAAAGCCTCCCAAAGCCACGAGAACGTGTTTTGTCTTGCTTTGCACTTTGGTTGCATAACATTTTTGTTTTCGGTTAGCATGACTCACATTCAAATCTCTTGGTCAACACAAAATCCTTCTATGTATACTGTTAAGCAAACAATCATGTTCTGCTTTTGCGCTTTGGGCCAGTGTTGCGTTTAACACCAGCAAAGACTCGTTTCAGGTTCAACCTCCAAGACAATTTAGATCAGCAGTGATGGTACCGAGTGTGCATCTTCAACAGTGGCGCCAAATAAAGATGTGAGGGAGTGCTCATATTTCTGCCGTGTGTCCATTGCAGTTTTAAAGAAGTGAAACCCTGAGGAAGGCAGTAGAGATCAAGATTTCTTGGCACTTGAGTCATGCCATGGTGTGACTCACGGTGACTTCACTGGCACACGTCTGGGATGTATGGGGCTAAACTGCAATATGCCTGTTTTATCAGTGAAACGTGTCATCTCCCACGTGGGCCTCACTGATGATGAATATAACAGGAAGCAGGTTTATCCCTCGTTGTCAACATGGTGTGAAGAGGAGTGAGTTTAGTTTTGGTTTGGGCCGGCTTCCCTTTGGAATCTCTCAGTGATCATTTCCTCCATCTTGGCTTTGCTGTTTCCTAATCAAACGTTACCTCATGTGCTGCACTGATGACGTGCGCAGCACACGCAGAGCTGTGTCATTCACACCATCTGGTCCCCTGTCTTTCCAACAAGCTCATCTCAATATTCTTCTATATGTGGAATTTATGGCATACTGAAACAGATGGAGAGGGCTCCAGGTGGTCAGACGTAAAGCTGATAACGAGTGTATGAAGCCTGCTACGTTTTCCTCTCTTTTTTTATTCCATCTTCGGCATTTTTATGCCTATGCTGTACTTTTCTTTTTAAAAGTAAGTAATAGATTGTGTGTTGCTTATTTTAGGGCAGTGGTTTGAGGAAATAAAAATAAAAATAATACAGAGCAATAATTTACCAATTACAAAAAGTATTTGGGACAAAGTGACCGTATTGTTGAATTATTTTGGTTTCACTGATGTTTGAGAAGTATTTGAGCGGTGCAGATGGTGGGTGGAAAGCAAATTTAGCTTTTCTATGCTTAATATTTTCTCAATCATTGGCTGATAAATATATATTTTCAATATTTCAGTCTCCTAGGTAACTTTAGACATGCCATGTCAAGTTGTGGTGTAAAATGGTACTAAAAAAAGGTGGAAAATCTTATGCAACAGGATGTTTGCACAGACGTAAACATCCTGCTCACTTGTCACTTTGATCTTATATCAAATGAGCACCAATTGTTTTTCTGTTGTTTCATGAATTGTGACTTATTTCCATGTACGTTAACATGTGACACACTGAGCAGAACACTGGAAATATAAGACAGCTTTAGGTGAAAAGGCTTTAGATGAGTTGAAAGGACGGCATTTCAGCAGGTTTATATCGCTCAGATTTGTCTCTTTTTGAACAACCAACCGCAGTAAAGCATAAAGTTTCATGAATTGAAGTATTTAACTGAAGTACACTGCGTGGATTTGACTTAGCAAATGTGCCGGGGTTGCCTCAGTTGGTCATGCCTCAGTTCAGCAGTGTTATGAGGTCAGCTGACCACCTGAATATACTGAATGACCAAGATTTCTTTTCTTCGCTGATGATATGAGAATAATCTAAGATGACAATGCCAGGATTCATCGGTCTCAAACTGAGAAAGAGTGCTTCGGGGAGCATGACATGTTTTCCCAGGTGGATTGGCCCCCACAGAGTCCAGACCTAAACCCCAAAGACAATCTTTGGGATTTCATCTGACTCCCCCGACATCAACACAGGATCATGCTGAACCAAAACGCAGCTTCCGGGGGACATTGCATAGGTTAATAAAAGCAGTGCCACAGTGAATATCTGACATAATCAGAGCAGTGTGGAGCTTTTTTTCCTTTCCGGCAGGCAATGTGCAAGCTAACAGGAGCTATTCCTCTCCTGCCTTTCTGTTAATACTTTTGGCTGATGGCAATTTTGCATTTTACTTGTAGTTTAAGTCCAAAGAAGAACAAATAGATTTGATTTATGGTCTGGTTTTCACAGGCATATAGCCTCAATACTGTAGCCATGGTATGTGTTTTAAAGTTACTAACCTTGACTGTGTTTTCCAAGGAGGGGCTCTTATTTCTGACCTTGGCCCTGCATGATACATCCTCCAAGGCCACATAAGACATAACTCACTGGTGCTGTCGCCGTCGATATCCTAATTTGCTATTAGTTAGAGATTACCACCCGAGAGGGGGGGAGAGTGGTAAGCCCATACTTAGCAGAGACTGACCTGAAAAGCTTTGCCTCTCTCTCACATCTTCCCACCACTTTACATCTTCAACGTGTTTTTGTGGCTGCTTGAGCACTAAAAGTGGACTTTAGATGCATTATTATTTTTCCATCTTTAGTTTCAATCTTAGTTTGGCAAAATGGAAGAGTTGAAATGACACATTATCAGATAGATAGATCAGACTTTGGACAGTGCGGTGTCATCACAGACAGCCATTACGTAAGGAACCGGGACGTAAACACCACACAGGCTCTAAATTAAATTACAGGTCCCCGTTGATAAGGTCTCCTTGAAGGATTATCTTGAAGTGAGAGGGGTTCAGCTGCCATTAATCCGCATTTTCACTACCACACCATGCAGGAACCAGTCTAAGGATACCTACAAAGTTTCAGAAATACTGATTGCGGCTCAAGCTTATCAACCAGGAATTCTGTTTATCTCCCTGCTCTGCGTGTAGGCTCTGCTTGGAAGTGCGACAGTCAGATGCTTACACCTAACATAGCCACGGTAATATGGGATTAAGCCTTACGTGCTCTCTTGAAGCATTAGCAGCCAGGACACAGACGAACAAGTGAGCAGTGGTCGCATTAGTCAGCTTTGTCAAAGACAGCGGGCTCTCTGACAAAGCTGAGTAAATATATCCGGCAATGCGTCACAGAAACAATGCTAGCTTTTCTGCTTGTATGTGCCCGATGGATATCAGATACACGTTAACTTCATCCCTCGTTACATGTCTATCTTTCCCCTGTTTTTGTGTATTGTTCAAGATTAAGCTGCACCTGAGGAGAGTTACAAGGTTGCCAGTGGAGAACATGGCAAGCTCTGCAGAGATACCAGCAGCGTCTGCATGTGAGACAGGATTACAGTGTCACTGTGTGACTGTTCTGCCCTTAGACAGACCTCTGTTATAGACAGGCTAAATCTATCCCGGACAACAAACTCCGGCCCATACTCTTTAAATTGTAAACAAATAGTGCGATTCATCAAACTTACCACAATGTGGACAAAGTGTTTCATCTGCTGAGGCTTTTTTTTTTCGAATGAAAAAAAATCAAAACATGAATAAAGACACATTTTTACTTTGAAATTCACCTGCATGACATAGATTTAGACCCAAAAACATTTGCTCACATGAAAGATGTGACATATATGCATCACACCAGTAATAAAACCAACAGGGCTGCAGGTTGGTAAATAAACTATTGCTGTGTTGCCATAAGATAAAGGAATTGCACATATGAATGCGATGCCTGAGGTGTCATATACTTCGACGGTGCCCCGGGGCATTTCAAAGGTTCAGATAGTTTTCAAAACCCAGCCTCACCTGTTTGGGGAGCTCCTTGCTCTTCATAGTGTTTTCTCTTGGTGGTGCTTCTTTATTAGTGGTGTTTCAGACTCTGAAGCCTTTCAGAACAGGTGTTTACACTGCAATATACTATTTTCTGTGTAAATTGCACGTTGTAGTGCAAAAAAACCAGGGATAAAGCTGCTGCTACGCATGTTTGAGACGATGTACACTGTTTACATTTACCTGTAGCTTCTTGTTTGTCTTGTATCTGCGGCACCAGGTGAGCTGCGGAGGGCTTTTTATAGTAGACGGAGGATGGAACATATGCCCTTTTTTTTCACAAGTTGACACATTTTACTCACTGAAATGTCTGTGACATGTTTGTGCACGTAATGCAATAAAGTTTCATTGCAAGCGCTCCCTTTTCTGAGCGCTCAGGCTATTACACACAAACTGACCTGCACTTCTGTTCTCAGATTCTGTCATTTCTCCCATCTTGTTGCGATTTATGTGTTGAACTGGTAAGAATGGAGCAACAGGAATGCTTTGGTAATGGTCCTCCTCGCTTTCCTGTTCGGTGCGACCCCCCCACTGTGACCGGAAGAAGCTGCACTCCTCAGATCAGAGCACTGAGACAAGTCGGGAGGTTTCTTTTCATCCTGAATACAGTTGAATACGTGTCCATCTTCATCCAGAACATATTGTGTTTCCAGCAGCGAATGAGGACTCCACGCATCTGGATCCTGGTGTTTTTACCCAGTGAAGCACGACTTTATAAATGCACTTGATGCAGCCCTGCAACAATAAGACTCCAGGTTCAAATAGGTCTTTCTGTGTGGAGTTTGTGTGTTTTCTCCACTGCTCTGGGTTCCCCCCACAGTCCAAGAATATTCATGTTAGGTTAACTGGTGATTCTACACTTTACAGTGAGCGTAAACGTGGTTTAAAGTTGTAAAGCATGGTTGTTTCTTTGTTATCGCTGTGATGGACTGGCGACCTTTCCAGAGTGTACTCTGGCAGCTGGGATAGGCTCCAGCCCTTTCAACCCCCATGACACTGAGCACTGATAACGGGGTTAGAGTTCAAGGTCGAGACTGACGGTGAGGTTTGAAGAAAGGTAACTTACCAAGTAAACAGAACCTTTCATATGGTATTTCTGGTCTGATAAAACAGTAAACCAAGCACTGAAAGTGCATTTTTATCTCATTTAATTTCATTATTTCTGATCTAGATTTGCAGTTAATGGTAAAATTATTGGAAGTTGATGTTATGTGTGGAGCTAAAGAACTCTACATTACATATTTTCAAATCCAGGTGGGGTAAAACAAAGTGACAGGGTCGTGTTTTTGACTTAGCGCTCCCTTCACAAGCCCAATTATGTGCTCTTTCTTTCCACAATGCGTCCCTTTAAGCAGGAACAGGAAGGATCTGGGAGACTACATGGCTCCCAAGTTAAAGAAAGTCTCCAGGGGTAAACCAAACCAAACAAAGCAAAACAAAAGCCGTATTTAACATAATTCTAAAATAACATGTTTATTTCATATTTGTTGTTATCTGAATGAGCTTTTTCATTATGACTACAATGCTTTCTTTGTAAACATCTGATGTTTGCCTGCTATTGTAACTAGACATAAGTTAGATAAAGCCTCCATGTTTGTGTTCAGCTGCTCTACTTTAGATTCAAGGTTGGTTTTAGTCAGTTACAGAGTGTCCAAACTTGCATTTTTTTCCCCAGTCACTTTCCTGTTTCCTTGCCATTTCACCCTCAGGCTTCAGAAGGCTGTTGTCCCGCTGACAGATCTTTTGTTCTCTGCAGGGTAAAACCATCACACAGACTCAGGCGGACCATGTGGCTTTGAAAAACACTGCTTTACAACACTGACATGAGATGTTGCTTCAGAGGCTAATGAGGAAACATGCAAGTAAAAACAAGTACGAAGCACAAAAAAAGGGAACTTTAGCACAAGCTTTTTTCCTGTTGTTGGCTTGAAAAAGCTTTTTGTTTTTCATAACATTGCACAAGTCCATCCTCAGCGTCTGGATGGATAACATAATGAAATGAATCCTGATTGTGGGGTTGGTGAGAAGGAGTCAACGTGTCTAATATTGTTCAGCAGTGTGTTGGCAGCACACAGATTATTTTGAAGTATCATTCATAATTAACTTAATGACACTTCAAACCTCTTATTATCCATGCTCTCGCCTGTAGGTATTGTTGCTCCGTTAATCAAGATTAACTCAGTTTTATTTCATTAATGCAGTTTCTCCATTTACTGTGTAATCTTTCTCAGTGATAGTGGTTTAATGCGGTTTGCTTCCATATAAATGAGAGCGAATACAAGAAACTGGTTCTGAGAGAATCAGTGTGACGTCCAAATTGCATAATGGTGGAAATTCAGTCTTAAAATGTCTTATAAAGGGGAAAATAATGTGACTTAATGTTAATAACTGTGGCTTTACGAAAGGTTAGAAATCCTTATGCATTTTATTAATGTTTCAGTTAGAAAATATGAGTTATTTAATTAATCCTGCATGCAGAGGACCTCCATACGTGATCCAGATGAGCAAACATGCCCAAATTATATGGAGTGAACTTGTGCCGCCGGCTCCCTTGGATGAAGTCAATAAAATGTCTGAATTAGCCCGTGTGGGATTGAAGTGGATAGGTCTCTTGAGAACATAAGGCGACTGATTTGGCATTTTGAGAAAGGTTTCTGCTCTTTATGCTTGCCTGTACATTGCTTTCTGTTTTTTAGCCAACAGTACGATTACATGCACTGTACATAGAACGCATGTCATCTTAAAAACAGTCTTCATTAAAGGTGTAGGATCCACTCTGGTCCAACTCTGGAGGATTTCAGGTTATAACAACGTGTCTGACATGGATTTTTGCCGCTGCATATGTGAAAATGGACAATAATGTGACCGATAAAAGCAGCAAATCGTCTGATTTTATAGAAAAAGCAGCCATATGATATTTGGCTTTGATATGTTTCATAGCGTAAATATTAACTGCCTATAAAACATTTGAATAATGAAATAGCCAACACTTCACTGACCTAGATTAAGCTTGAGTAGGCAGGTCACGAGACTCATTCTGATCACTGATAACCATTTGAGCACTCCTATATGTATTTGGTCATAAAGCAAAGTACTGGACAAATGGTTCAAATGATTCAGCAAAATGCTTGTATGAATCATCGAAGAGATTATCTTTTTCACTGCAGACAACAGGAAAAGTACTCGTGTAAATAATTTACAGAAGTTCCATTAAAATGTGCAACTGGAGCCATGCCATAGCACACTAAAGATACTTAAATGCACCAGTGTTTTTCCAGCTATATGATGAAGAAAAATGGGTCTGTTCATCCTGTTGTGAAACAAGTGTGAAGTTTAAACATCCAAATGCACAGTGGGACACAAGTTTTCTTTCCCAGGACCAAATATTAAGCAGTCCAGAGAAGCCCTGCTTAGACAGTGAGGTAAAAAGAGAAGAAAAACCATTAAAAGATGGATTAGTTCACTGTTTAACCATCAACAAATCTATTAGTTCATTTAGTTCGAAATTGGCTCCTCAAATTATCATAAAAACACACAAAGCCTGGGCTTTTTCAGACAATTACCCCAAGATGGGTACAGCTTTTCTAAATGGCTTGAAAACATCTCCGCCAGTGACGCTGAGTTTGAGAGTCCTGTGACGGGATGACGGAGGGGGGACTGTCGCTTTAAGAACTTGTTAGCTGGTGATTTTCCACTCAAACTGATAATAACGCGCATCAGCTCATAGATTCAATGCGCTCTTAAAGAAAACAGATCAGGTTATTTTAAGTCAAGTCTATTTTAGGCTGCAACACCAGGAACAACAGGCTGCTTAGTAAAAGTAAGAGGACAGGTAATTAAGTATCTTCTTTCCACACGAATGAATGAATGAATAAATGAGAATGAGGTAACGTTTTAATGTTAGAAACGTGTAATAGTAAAAAAACAAACCCAAAACTATTCGCATTTGATATAGATTTTTGACATCCATATTTAGATTCGCTTTACTCTTGATTAAAACAGGTTTGTTCTCTTTTCTTTGGACATTTACTGCGTCCTTGTTTTCATTTCCACGAGGCATCCGCTAAAATTATAATGGTAAAAAAAGACACTCCAGGTTGTAACCCTGCTCTAAACACGGCCTAAGTAAATGTTTAAGCTATAAAAAAGCGCAGACTTGGCCTATGAACCCAGTTTCCTGTGTTTATATCTGATAAGACGACGCTCCACGTTTCTGTTTGATCGTTTTGGAGGTCCAGCGTGATGCCTTCAAGCGCCTCCGGGATTCCCAGTGACATGATGCTGGAGAAATATAAATGTTCGTTGTCTCCCGTTGGTCACAGGTACACCTTTCCTTTCCACGACCACAGGTTAAATGTTTATTTTGCACCCCTGTGAGTGAGTAATATAGTAGGTCTGATGAAGTAAGACGTTTGCTAACTTATATCTCATGCTTAGTGGTGCATACTTAACCTAGTTCTGCCTCTCCCTTGTCCAGAGTGTCCAGAGTATGATGGATTGGCGTGTAACCCCAATCCACCCTCTCAGCAGATAAAGACTAAGGGGCTGCTTGACCCATTTTTAGCTGCAGGTGCTTAAAAAGCAGCTGATTGACAATGCTAAAGTGACATTCTCAGACATTAGCTTGATAGTTCAGAGTAGCATCATCTGATGATACAAAAAAAGTTTAGAAACATTTGATTAATGATCCACTGGACTCTACACTTGTTTTTATGTAAGGAAGTAGTACCTTGAGATAATCTTTCTCTTGTAAATGAGGATATTTACGTGTTTTAATCTTCTCAAGCACAACACAAGGTAGCTCGCATGCGCACGCCTCACTGAGGCGTTAGTTGAATGGGAATGATTGAATTCTGTGTTCACCATCTTTAAAATCAAGCCTGTGGGCAAAGACAGCACACAGAGCATGACGTGGCTGAAATCTGAATTCAGAAAGCGGCGCTGTGTTCGAGGTGTGTGTGTTTGACGGACATCTTGTCATCACCTGAGTTTTGTTCTCCCCTTTAACCCTGCTGAACCTGAATGGGAATCTCTCAGTTGCTAATTGACTGTTGCTGCCTGCAGCTTTTGTGCAGCTATTGTGAGCCCTCAGAGCAGTCACCGGTGTCTAAACAGACTGTGCACAGGCAGAGAAGATACATGACCTTATTAGGTTTGGTTATAAGCCGATACTGTGCTCGTTTACATTTCTTAGATAATAAAACGCATGTTACTGGGTAGATTAAAAGAACCCTGTGCTAGAAATGATCCAGTTTTCACACAGCCATGCTTGGAAACTCGTGAATCTGAGCTTCATATTTCAGCATTCTTCAAATATTCATGAAAAGGCACTAAAACACCCAGTTTATCCTTTTGTTGGAGATCATAAATCAAGATCCACCCCCAGTAAAGGCGCAACTCAGCCTTCCTCTTGCTCTGAAATGTTCTCTCTGTGTCCAACATGAATAAGAAGTGTGTGTGTGTGTGTGTGTGACACTCGCTCGTCCCCCACCACTGAGCTGTGTGTATGTTTGTGGGCAGGGTGTACCGAGAAGTGGAAATTTACAGTCTCCCATGTTGGTACCTGAGTTGTCTGTCACAGCGACGCTGCATCCAATCTCCATGTTGGATTTAATTGTCTTTAGCCAAGGGGCGGGCCCTACTGTCAGCTCCACTTCTTGTGACCCGTGTCTGCATAAAGGCATTCAGTACAGAGGAATGGTGACAGCTGAGAGAGAGGAACACTATACATAGTCGCAGCCATGAAGGAAATGTAAGTTTTCTAAATTGCTTTTAGACTTAATATAACTGGGTACGAATGTGTTCAGTCGGATTCTTCTCTTTGAAGGATGGTCAAGAACAGTGTAAGGTTTTTGTCTATGTTGCAAGAGGCTTGGGGCTTTTTTTGTGTGTTAAAAGCTTAAATACATTAAAGAAATAACTGCCAACAGGACTTATTGTTGTCTTTTATGATTCATGTTGTCAGGAGAAAGAAAGACAATATTAAACAAGCCTTATTTTACTTTGCTACTGTAAAGGAATCATTAAGTATTTCCGAGTTGAATCACATGGACGGTTTCTGCCAAGATCAACCTCAGGCTGGCACGTGAAGGCACATATGCCGAGTAAAAGGTTAGAATGGGATAAAGGCTGGAGGGGGGGGGCAAACAGGATGAGAAACAGTGGACACGAACTGATCCAGTTACATAACCAGGTTTGAACGTGGAAAGCAGTTTGAGTTGACTTATCAGGCTCAACAGGAAGAGAGAAATCCTCGAAAATGATGGGACACAGTGTGCACTGTGTTAAAGTCAAATTAGGAGACACATGGTTCCTAATGGGAATGTGAAAGCTGGTTTCTGTTCAAAGTGTCATATCCTGAGGGGGAGAATTCTTCATCATCACTGTGATGATCATTATTCTGTTGTTAAGTGCTTTACATTTCAAGTTATTACTGTCCTGTTCAAAGCGTTCTTCATGCTGACTCCAGATAGTCCCGTGACTCTTATCTGAACATGCTTATTTGTCCCAGCTTCCGCAATCTTAATTTTATTTTAGTTGGCTGAAAGAGTTAAGGGGAAGTGGTTGGTGTTGCTCTGCCAACTGCTTCTCTAAGTTAGAGAAACCTACAAAAAAGAGGAAGTCGCTCGCAGACAGCTCGTAACTTACAAGTGATTAAAGCGTTGTCGTTGTGCCTCTTTTGCTCTCTAATATAAACCAGCTGAGAGCTTCCGTTATTTGAATTTCTTGGCATGTCTTGTGCAGTTATTCCCGTCGTATTAAGGTTTCTTTTCTCCTCTTTGGCTCTTGTGGGGAAATCGGATATTCTGCTCAGCAATAACAAATCCCGTCTTTCTTGGAAAGGCAGACAGTGTAAACACTCAAGTGAAATTAAGCTGTCGTAGCTTCCTGAGAGCAGCCTTCGCTTTGGAAGTGTAGATGGTTCACCCCCCCCCCCCCTCCTCACTAAATTTGGCTTCTCTCAGGCTGACTCATAAGTACATTAGAGAAAGCAGAAAGTAAAACTGTCCCTGAGCTTTAGACAAGGTCTTATTGTTCCAAGGCAGTGACAATGTGCCCCCCTCTGAGCAGGGGATCCACCCCGAGACGTAGAGTAAAGCTGAAAAGCAGGCTGCACAGATGTGAATGTGCACTGCTATGAAATGGATATTGTTTTTGGAAACGCTGAATGGTTTCATATTTGAGAAAATGGTGGAAATGTTGCCGTGCGTCTGCAGACTTTTGGGAAATTGTTTACTGGCTAACTCAGTTCTCCCCTCTCTGTCGATGCAAAAAGGGTTCTGTGGACATTTCTTTCGTCTGAATGACCTCCATACAGTTGCTCAGATTAGGAAGATTAACAGCATTGTGCTGTATACCATGTGCTCACGCAGCAAGCTGTAACGCAGTCAGGTCACAGCATTATCTCACTAATGCTCCTGCCTGTCTGTCTGTTATCGCTCTCACCTTTGTCTGCCTTTCTCTTTGTCTCTCTGTCTCCTGTGTTCAATGTATTTATTTTCTTTTTTTTTACGCCGTCCACAGCATGGCACAAAAAGAGAAGCTTCAATGCCTGAAGGACTTTCATAAGGACACCACCAAACCTTCACCTGGGAAGAGCCCAGGCACCCGGCCTGAGGATGAGGCAGAAGGAAAGGCCCCTCAGAGGGAGAAGTGGGCCAGTAAGCTCGACTTTGTCCTCTCCGTGGCCGGAGGCTTTGTTGGATTAGGAAACGTCTGGCGCTTTCCTTACCTTTGTTATAAAAATGGTGGAGGTAGGCAGGAGATTATATCAGATTCTGATGAACAGTTATGACGAGGCATTGATGATGTCTCACTCTGAAATGATTCCTGTATGTATTCCAGGTGCATTTCTCATCCCTTACACTATCTTCCTGTTTGGGGGTGGCTTGCCTGTGTTCTTCCTGGAGGTCGCACTTGGACAGTACACCTCTGAAGGAGGCATCACCTGCTGGGCCAAACTCTGCCCCATTTTCACCGGTCAGTCCAAACACTTAAACACACACATCTCCACCCACAGAAAAATGAACAAAAGCTCCGCATCCCAGCACTAATCTTCCCTGACAGCTTAATTTGATAATTAATGCCGTGTAAAGGCCCCACTTGTCTGAACAAGATTTCTGCCCTGATCTTCGGTCCAGCCTTCATCATTTGGACTTTCTGTGCTGCAGTGGTGTCCCCTCACACACTCAGACTGGCATACCATCATTAGCTCTACTTAAGGTTGGATAAACAGTCTTAAACAACAATTCAAAGTAGCTTCTAAAAGTTGAAATGACCGAACAAAGAGGATCTAGTTTATGATGGGGAAAGTACACGCACACAGTTCTGTGAGCATAAACAAAGCACCACGGACACAGTGTGCACGAAGTCGCTTCAGAGCAGAGGATTACCCTTGGATTGCAGATCTGGTGAATGCGACGGACTGAAGGCTTCTTGGTTGCCACGGTAACAGAGCCAGGAACAAAAACAGAAACATCGGGTTGCCACGCAGCAGATCTGCATGAAAATCTTTTCTTTTCCCACCGTCTGTGTCTATTAGTTTTGTTTGGCTCTGGGGAGATTAGAAATACTGGACGGTGCCGTCTTGAGCTTCTCGCTGCCTTTACATACTTTACGATACCTATGAGTGACAACTGTAGACAAGCTCAGGGGCACCGCACCCTCAGCAGCTGACACTACACCCTTACTCATGTTAACACAAGGGAAGTGTCGTGAAAGAAGAGGACACTACACAGCTGCCGATTGGCTCCATTTAAACAGCATTTTAAAGCGCCCCCCCCCTCCATCTGCTGCAGTGTCTGGCTTAGCTTAGCAGAAACTGGACGATAAAACAGACCCCCTCTTTATTTTCCCTCCAAATCCACAACTTTATTCACAGCTCGCCAGCAGCACACTACGAAGTACACACATGCACGCATGCACACCTGTCACAAGCACTGACGTGCTGGTCATACTGCATTTGGAATGTGGGAATGAGGAGGTGGGGGTGACAGAGATGATGAGTTTAAAAATACTCTGGAGTGGTGGACGAGCACCAGGGATTTCTGTGTTCAGGTTCGTGGCAAAGTCATCTAAAAATAACATAAATACACCAAGGACGTTAGAACAGTTGAAAGTTCGTTTCAAGCTTTGGACGGCCCCCCCCTTTTTAGCTTTAGCCCACTTTCGAAGTTTAAAAAACAGAGTTCACCCCTCAGTATCCCAGATGGGTGTGGTCGGGTGTGG
Organism: Leuresthes tenuis; assembly: GCF_036924035.1. Lineage (NCBI taxonomy): Eukaryota > Metazoa > Chordata > Actinopteri > Atheriniformes > Atherinopsidae > Leuresthes > Leuresthes tenuis. The sequence goes on from NW_027325370.1 coordinate 3,651,747, forward strand.
TCAATAGTGGGTGGCATTGAACCCCCATCTGCAGCCAACCTTTTAAGGAATAAACGAGTACAACACTGCAGGAAGTTTAAAGTTTAGAAGCTAAATCAATGACAACATGAGAGTTTAATCAACACGAGTAGTTGTAGGTGAAAGTTGCTTTGATGGGGATGACACCATCCTAGCATCCTAACTGTTTCTATTCACTCTGACTACACAGCAATAACTGAGAGACACAGTTAGTGACCAGCTGGGGAGCAAACTGTAGCAGTAAGAAGCTAAAAAGACAAGTTTTTAGCTTAAGTTCCAAACAAACATTATCTTATATTGAGTGTTACTTTGTATTTGGTGGATGTGTCCTATAAAAAAGGCAACTAACAAGTTTGCCACTTGATACTATGTTTTTGCTGTTCCGAAGCGGTGCAAAAACCCATTTAAACTCTGCAGGTTTAAACCAAAAAGTTCAAATGTGAAACGAAAAGATGCAGTGACTGAGCAGGGCTTTATTTTTCCTGCTCTCTTGTCTTGTCTGCAGGTATCGGCTATGCTTCCATCGTGATCGTATCGCTCCTGAACATCTACTACATCGTGATCTTGGCTTGGGGACTCTACTACCTCTTCCAGTGCTTTCAGCCTGAGCTCCCTTGGGCAAAATGTAACCAGCCCTGGAACACGGAGCACTGTATAGAGGACACAGTCCGCAAGAACAAGACCCTCTGGCTGGCAGCCAATATTACCAACTTTACCTCCCCTGTCACAGAGTTCTGGGAGTAAGTATTCACTGGCAACACACACACACAGTAAAGTAACACAGCCTCTTTATCTTGCTTGCGTAAATGTGTTTGAACAGGCACCATTCCTGCATGGTACAGTTCACTTTTATGAAAGTCTACTTTTCCAGTAATTCATCAGAAACTTTTATTTGTACTGCACTTTTCATAGATTAAATACGGCTCAATGTTTTGGCTTTAGTCGCCAGCCGAGACTGAAACACTGACTAGAAAACCTATTTTTACATCTGCTCTGTGAAAAGTCTCAAACTTGATCCTGTTCATCGTAATAAATGGCTATAAATCAGAAGTGTTTATGTTGTATTAGACTCTTGAAGAGTCCAAGTCCGAATATTTTCCAAACAGTTTAGTATTCAGACTCTGGGCTGGCAGAAGTAAAAGACCAGCACTGGAAGGACAGGGCATGTGCATGTTGATTTCCTTTGTTGTACTTTGATTTAGCTTCTCATGGTGAGGCTCTAACGTTGGTGTACGTATTTGAAATGCCCCCTTCTTTTTAAAATTTTACAAACTATCCTTAACATGTTGGGCTTCTTTGTTTCCTCTGCAGACGCAATGTCCTCAGTATCTCCTCTGGGATTGAAGACATAGGGCCCCTGAAGTGGGACTTAGCTGTGTGTCTCCTGGCAGTGTGGGTTATCTGCTTCTTCTGTATCTGGAAAGGAGTCAAGTCCACTGGGAAAGTGAGTGCTGAGGCGGAGACACATCCTGTACTTATTATGTTGCCTGGATGTTGTTTGCCTTTTACTTTTTTATCCCTGCCAGTGATAAAACACACACTGCTCAGGGAAAACCCACATGCTTGGAAATAAGGTTAAAGTTGTTAAGTTGCTGTTAGAGACACAAGCCTCCACGTTGTCTTGGAAGTTACTTCTTGGCCAGACTCACTGTCGACCGTTAGCAGATGTGAGTCGCTCCTGTGCCCTGTCTTTGTTTCTGTTAACAGGACAGAAACTGAGTCACAGTCAGCCGGAGCAGCTCTTTGAGGGAAACTATTTACCATGTTAAGAACTATGAGAGGTATTTCTCTAATGGTAGGGTCAGTTCTGTAACATGAGAGCTGCAGTGGTGTTTAACCAGACTGCAGTTCAGGAAGTGAAAAGTTTTCACACAGCGTAATTGCATTACACTCCATTAGGCACGCAAGTGTGAAAGGTACACTTTGTGCAGAGGGAATTCAACTGCCTATCACTTAGTGATAGAAAACAAGAACATTCAGTCATTAAAGACATGGACAAAAGCTTAAAAACATGTAAATAGCTATTTCAGTTTCTTTTGAAAGACCTCAGAAATGAAGTGTGTATCCCATTATATATCTAATGATTTATTTTCCTGTCCAGGTGGTGTACATAACAGCAACTTTCCCATTTGTAATGCTGATCATACTGCTGGTGCGTGGTGTGACCCTGCCTGGGGCATCTGAAGGAATCAAATTTTACCTATACCCCAACCTCACCCGACTGCAGGATCCAGAGGTAGTATAAAAACTATTGACTTCCATGACTTCCTGCTCTAGCTACATGGCCATTATGTTCATACAGAAAATAATAAAACAGTATGATTTTATCTTTTTTCAGTGAAAAGGTACATTTCTCATGTCCTTTATAGCAAAAATAAGCTACAGGCAGTGGGCCGTTAGCTTATCTTAGCACAGCAACTAGAAACAACTACACTTGAAATGTTTAAAGGTGTTGTAATCCTATTTCAATCAACATCACCTCTTACTAATTAGATGCTATGTGTAATTCAAAGTTATATTTAATAATATTGTTAGCCATTTTGCCAATGTAGACAACATCTTGTTGCTATCAACAGTGTAGGAATGCGCTGAATATTAAGCAGAAGGCAGGAGAGAGACAAATTGATCTAAAGGAGCTAAAATGAAACTCATGGAAAAGAAATTTAAAAAACCCAAACAGACCAAAATTAAATCGTAATGTTGGCAGTTTGAGGAACAGAACCAGTAACAAATGACTGGTGCAATGAAGATTTGAAAATACAGCAAACAAATGGAGTATATTTACAAGAAGGGAAATTAATCAACAGAATACAGCTGAATAGCTAACAACAAACCAAATACACGTGTGTGTGGGGGGGGGGGGGGGGGGGGGAGTAAAGGAATAAGAAGTACGATTAACTGAAAGCTTTATTCTGAAATGAACATAACTGAACTACATTATCCAAATTCACTTAACTTGTGTTTGAGTCTGGTTACCCTGGGACTCAGTCACCATTTCTAAGCTAATGTTAGCTTGAGTTGCTCACTGCTGGGATGGAAGATAGATGTTTAGGAGCTAGCTTACATCCCTATTTCTTTTCATTTGTCCTGGAAAATTCATGCAGAAACCTTTACATAGAAATTATTCCACAGGCAAATAAATTGAGTTATTTTTCACCTTTATAACCAAAGCTACAGGTTAATTAGCGTTAAAAGCAATAGCTAATATATTAGCTATATTAGCCATTATATATAGCCATGGCTAATATATTAGCTATTTTAGCTATTATATATAGCCATAGCTAATAATACCTGTGTAAGAGGGTTCACATGTGTTGAGGTTCGATTGGTATGAATGTAGTTTTATTGCATCTTTCAGCTAATTGTTTTGATCACTTCTGTCTCCTCAGGTGTGGATTGACGCGGGAACGCAGATTTTCTTCTCCTATGCCATTTGCCTGGGCGCCATGACGTCACTGGGAAGCTACAACAAGTACAGATACAACTGCTACAGGTGAGTAGCGTTTCCGCTGGGAGGAGTGTGACTGTAGTAGTGACAGCAACTCGTGTCAGAGATGGTTGCGTGAAAAGAAAATGGGAACTTCGGTTCCGCTTGTGTTCATTAACAACCTCCATGACATATGTGTGACATAGGGACTGTTTGCTGCTGGGAGGCCTCAACAGCGGTACCAGCTTTGTGTCTGGCTTCGCAATATTTTCCGTCCTGGGCTTCATGGCACAAGAACAAGGGGTGGACATTGCCGATGTGGCAGAGTCAGGTACGAGGGTCCAAGGTGATGGCACAGTGATGGTGGGCACTGCTGCCAAAAAAAAAAGAAAAAATGAAGAAAAGGCAATTGGAAATGTAAACATTTCTAGATTATTTAAAAGAGATAAGAAAAGTAGTGTGTTTTTATCTCAGTATCGGACACAATGATGCCCAAAAGTAGAGGTTAATCGGCAATTGCACACTCCTTGAATAAGAGCCTGAAACAAACAGAATTGTTCGTTCAGTGGGAAACCTGCTCCCTGTTTTCTGTGGACAGATTACACGACACCCGTCAAGTGTTGTGTGCCTTACCTACACCATGAGCTGGGGTGTTAAGGAGCTCCTTTATCGGTCCGTCGTCACTGTTAAGGTGTTCGGTGGCACCAGGTGTGCACATGACCCACATTCAACTCGCTCACGCCATTAAGTAGCTCCATATCTTTCTGACCAAGGGCATTGCTAAGAAGATTAGCCCTGTACTGTATGTAAATGTGGACTGGCACCCTGAGTTGATATTCCTGACCAGCAGCACTGCATGGCAAACTCAGTTCTGTTAACCGGCTGTGGATTTATTGAGGTGGTTCTCTTGCTGTCTCGCTGTATTTCCTATGTGGGCTATGTGGGCTGAAGGATATGTGACTTGTTTTAGCACGCTTGTCCTGTTCAGTTAGAATACAACTCTTGCAAAATTGAAGACAATTGTGATGTCTTGTTGGAATATGTATTAGAATACGTATTTAATCACATTTTGAAATACAGAACAAATGAGTAAGTGGTAACTTCTGCTCAAATGATCAAATGAAATCCAGTTGGTGACTCTGTGTCTGATGCTGTTACTCTATCCTGCTGAAGTGGTCTTCTTTGTGTAGATGATGTTAGATTACATTCAGCTTATTGTCACTGAACGCAGTAAGTACCAAAATGCAGTCCAGTGTCTTACAAAGTGCTTTTACAGACATAACGATGAACTCATGTTCAAAATGAATGGTAGTTCTGTGCATGTAGGGACAGGGACGTAACTGTATGAAATGCCATCAGAACTGCAAACATGTGTCAGTGTGGTTTCTCCATAGATAATGAACAGAAGCAAAACATCTGTTTGTGGAGTAGAAATATTCCATAATGTTGCATACTATGTACACTTTAGAAAACGCAGTATGACACGCTGTATATTGTTTTTTGATGTTTGACTTGCATGTAACATCATACAGGACACCTTTAAACATATTTTTTATTTCACAACAGCCACAAAACAGTTTTGGTCCACTAAGTACAAATGTTGGAATGATCTCATATCATTCTTTCTGGCCACACTGAATGTGGAGTATACCCCCAGTTAGACGAGTTAGACATCATTTTCTGACCCCCTTTGTTTGTCGTCCAAGCTGACATCAGACAGAAGAGTTAATCATGTCTTTTGACCCTTCTCCCCATCCCCACTCTGTTCTCTTTCCAGGTCCTGGCTTGGCCTTCATTGCCTACCCTAAAGCTGTGTCCATGATGCCGATGCCAACCCTGTGGGCCATCCTCTTCTTTATCATGCTGCTGCTTCTGGGCCTCGACAGCCAGGTCAGTGTTTTTGCAGGAACTGATAAACTTCAGGCAGACTTCCTTTAGGTCCCTTGGATTTGTTGGCTACTGCCAGCCCTAATGTGAAAAACACATACAGTGTCTGTCTGATCCATATCGAACGTCCCCGGAGGTATCAGATAAGTTACGTTTTCAGAAATTCGGGGACTTCATGCAAGTCATCCAATGTTGATACGAAACAGAGCTCTGATGAAGACAGGATAATCTGGGGAGACAAAACACAAGTGCATTGCCAAGAGATTCTCTTGCTATATCACATTTCCTGCCTCCAAGTGTAATTCTACTCCAGTACTAAGTCAGTCCTTCTCTTTGCCAGCTACCTATCTCAGCTAAGTGAAGGCCAACCAAGGCCGACGCTCTAAATTTGAGTACATGTAAATGGTCATGCAAGTGCAACTATTTCCATGAGAGAAACAGGCTCACTGTGTGTTTGCATGTGGGTGGCTGCATTTTCTAACCATAGATTTCTTGCAGATTTATAGTCCTGCATGCCGTGTATAGTTTACATAGTTTACACACACACATGCCTTTGTTATATAAGAAGGTTTTGTTCGGTGTTGTGTAATAACAGAGCGCGTTATTAGTGCATGGAACCAATTTCATCATTTTAACGTGACTTTATGTAGTTCATAAAGCAAAGAGGAGGCACACGGGAGCACAAGAGTTACAGAGACAGGAAAACAGTGATTCACTGTCGTTTTGTTTCTGCTGGGCTCAGCTAGCAACAAACCAGTGTTGCAGAGAGAAGCCTTGTTTAAACTCTCATTACTGTCCAACAAAGACGGCTCTCTTTCTCTAATCACTGGCTTGTGGAGGCTTGCACACATTGATTTTCCTTTTTTCTTTATTACACTGAGAACTTAATAGTTGCTTTTGTCCTCACAGTTTGTTGAAGTGGAAGGACAGATCACCTCTATTGTGGATCTCTATCCATCCGTCCTCAGGAAGGGTTATCGCCGAGAAATCTTCATAGCAGTGATGTGTTTCATAAGCTATATCCTGGGACTCGCCATGGTAACGAAAGTAAGTCTCTGTGCTCCTGCTTTTGCAGCTTATTGTGTGTTGCAAAGGAAACAAGACTGTGTATTTGGATTTACCGGAGAGATAACGCAGCAGACTTTCCACATGCCTGTTTGCTGCTTCGTTGTTACAACCAAATATGGCTTCCTACCACACTGACAAGTCACATCCTGCATGTCCGAATGGAAAGATTTGGAATGCCGTTTTCCATTTAGCGATGCTTCAATGACGTCTCGACACCTGTTGAACTCTGCCTCAATTGGTCGGGTGCCAGCACTTTTGTGTCCAACATCCCAACACGCTCTGCTTCATACTCCCTTCTATCTTGTTGACTTTCTTTCCTGCCACACAAAGAGATAATTAACGCACCATTTTGTCTTTTCTTTCTTCAGGGTGGCATGTATGTGTTTCAGCTCTTTGACTACTATGCAGCCAGTGGTGTGTGCCTTTTGTGGGTTGCATTCTTCGAATGCATTGCTGTAGCCTGGGTTTATGGTAAGTGGAAACGAGTATAACTGTATCATTTTAAGTAACGATTCACAAGAGTTTTGTAGAAAGACCCAAAGGATGTTTATTGAGGTGAACAAAGGTGTGGGCGTTTCACTTGTCAGTAATAAATAAGTTTAACTGCAAGGCTGTGTTGAGGCTGTGAGGGGATCGAGATGGATTGTGATTGGCTATCCAGAGTTGCCTCCCACCAGATTATACACTGCCACGATTAACGAGTCAAAAATATTTAGCCCAAAGACAAAAGTCTGAAATGGGTTGAAAGCCAAAGCTTTGTTGTGTCATTTGATACAGTAGTGGTTGAATCCCACAGAACTGTTGCTTTAGAATGGAGACTCTGTCTATGTGGGGTTGGGACCCCTCAAGGGTTGAAACGCTGATAATGCAGTTACAAAGTACAAGGCTGTGGTATGAGAAGTGGACTTTTTTAAGTCCAAGACACTGGGTCTATTTTAGAAAGCTCAAACTTTAATTTAGGGGGTGGAAAAAACATGTTTTTGATTTTGAAATGGCAGACAAACCGAAGTACTAAATTAGAAAAGAGGAGGACAAACATCCCTCTTTCGCTCACAGTGTGTTACATTATGTTACAAGGTGTTAAAAGAAAGCATTGCCAGATTGTCTCGGATGTCATTAATGCAAATCTGGTTGCAGCTTCTATTGTTTGTTGTATTTCTCAGAGACTTTGCTCAATATTCACTCTAAAAGACAAATGAAAATGCACAACAACAGCAAACGTAACCCATGTGTTTAGCACATGACTGAAGTACAGTTAATAGTCAGCCAGGGAGGAGGACTGATGGCCTATTAAGATAAAACCACGAGTGTTTGTAGCAGTATGTGGAACTACTACATGTATGTATTATAGAAAGCATGACCCAGTGGAAAGATATGCAGCAGTGTATAGTAAACAGCACAGATAAGGGCTCATAAACCTGCTCATCTGTGCAGGTAGATGTGAAGGTCATTCTGCAATTAGAAACAATGTTCAATAAAAAACGATGCTATCTTATGTGCTCTACTTACTTGGCAAAAACACGCAGCACAAAGTCCGTTTATTCTTTTTTTCTTTGTGTTGGACAGGAGCTGACAATTTCTATGACGCAGTGGAGGATATGATTGGCTACAGACCAAACCCATGGATGAAGTGGAGCTGGACCATAATCACTCCTGTCCTCTGCATGGTGAGAGAGTTACTGTCGTGTGGGGGGAGGGGTTGAAGATGCTATCAATGAAGACATGTGGCAAATGTTGATAGGTGAACTTTTCAGGTCATAGGGGGAGGCTTGTTCTAAATGCAGCATGTGTTTGTTTTGCAGGGCTGCTTTGTCTTCTCCCTGGTGAAGTACAAGCCCTTGACCTACAACAAGGTTTATGAGTACCCTGACTGGGCCATTGGCCTAGGCTGGTTTTTGGCCTTGACCTCCATGATCTGCATCCCCATGGTGATGGTCATTAAGATCTTACAATCTGAGGGACCTCTGATTGAGGTGAGTTGATACTGTGTTTTTTAAGGTAGACTTTCTTGCAAAGATTTAGATGAAAAAGTGATCTATAAGGTGATTGTTGTTGTGACCAATAACCTGCTCTACTGGCCACAGCTCATAGACCCTGTCTGTTAAGAGTTATTCCTGCACTAAAGTCAGCCCAAGCCCATCTTTTACACACTATATGCCAAAAGTATTGGCTCATCTGCCTTCACACGCATATGAACTTAAGTAACATCCCACTCTTATGAGTTTAATATGACGTGGGCCCACCCTTTGCAGCTATAACAGCTTCAACTCTTCTGGGCTGGGTTTAGGGGTGTTTATGGTGTTTTTTGACCATTCTTCCAGAAGCGCAGTTGTGAGGTCAGACACTGATGTTGAACAGAAGCTCTGGCTTCAGTTTCCGCTCTAATTCATCCCAAAGGTGTTCTATCGGGTTGAGGTCAGGACAAACTGTCAAAACTGGCTCATCCAGTCTTTATGGACCTTGCTTTGTGCACTGGTGCATAGTCATGTTGGTACAGGAAGGGGCCATCCTCAAACTGTTTCCACAGAGGTGGGAGCATGAAATGGTCCAAAATCTCTTTCATTCAGAGTTCCTTTCACTGGAACTAAGGGGCCAAGCCCAGCTCCTGAAGAACAACCCCACACCATAATCCCCCCTCCAACAAACTTTACACTTGGCACAATGCAGTCAGACAAGTACCGTTCCCCTGGCAACCGTCAAACCCAGACTCCTCCATCAGGTTGCCAGATGGAGAAGCGTGATTGGTCACTCCAGAGAACGCGTCTCCACTCCTCTAGAGTCCAGTGGCGGCAGCTTTACACCACTGCATCCGACGCTTTGCATTGCACTTGGTGATGTTTGGCTTGGATGCAGTTACCATGGAAACCCATTCCATGAAGCTCTCTACGCACTGTTCTTGAGCTGATCTGAAGGCCAAATGAAGTTTGGAGGTCTGCAGCGACTGACTCTGCAGAAAGTTGGTGACCTTTGAGCTCTATGAACGTCAGCATCTGCTGACCCGCTCTGCCATCTTACGTGGCTGAGCACTTCGTGGCCGAGTTGCTGTCGTTCCCAATGGCCTCCACTTTGTTATGATACCACTGACAGCTGGCTGTGGAATATTTAGCAGCGAGGAAATGTCACGACTGGACTTGTTGCACAGGTGGCATCCCAGTGAACACATTTGAGTGAGAGGGTGAAGGTGGAGAGAAGTGAGGGGTGGATATCCCGCTCCGAAAATCAAAAACGACCTGCAAATAGAATTTCTGAGGCCGCTTCTTCTCTTATTTTGTTAAATTAACACGGCTCGAATCTTCTGCAGACGTCTGCCATTTAAAACGTGATAACTGACATTTTGAGCCTTAAACCGGCCCCGTTTCTAAAGATCATCAACCCAATGTTTCATGTCCTTCCCTCAGAGGATCAAAGCAGTGGCAGCACCAGCGAAGACGGGCGTGAGCTCTCGGCCGAAGGAGTACACTTTGAAGTGCAGCGAGCTGACACAGCCCCTGGACCCAAATGGGAACAATGGCTTGATCAAGCCCACCCACACCATTGTGGAAACAATGATGTGAGCGCTCTCTGTGAGAGGAATAAGATTGATGTGCTTTCTGTGTTATCATATTTGCTAACTTTGATAAGGGTAGGTTTACATTGTTCAACATATTCATATTAGAATTACTCGGGTTTGATTTATATTAAGAGATATATATATATATTATTGTTGTAATTTTTTCTCCTGTAATTTCTTTCTTTTTTTTTTTTCCATTTTTTACTCTATTGATATTGTTGTTAATGTTACAATTGTTGTTGCTGTAGTTGGCACTGATATCAGTCTAGGCAGTATTTTAAAATAGAACATGTTCAATATTTAATACCTTTCTGTTGATTCTGGAGAGATGAGGCATTTGCTATGTTTTGTTTCAATAGGAAGGAAGAGGAAAATACTCTCATATATACATAAATTCAGCTAACAAAATTAGAAATGATCTGTGAAAGAAAAGATGTCCAAACAGCCTCTCATGATCTCGCTGCCCCAGTTAACCTCTAATTTCTTCTGGTTGTTTTTGCGTGACAATGAAAGTGGATGTACCTCTGCTAGCAGCAAAAGTGACATATCTCAGAGTACATATTCATAACACATTAAGTAGCAGTATGCAGTGTATAGTGTTAATCTTGCTTTATATCTTTTTAAGTTACATGTTGAACAAGGCCTTGGTCAAATACTGAGAAATGCATCCAACAAAAGCTCGATCCTGAAAAAAATAATAATAAGACAAACAATTAAAGAGGAAAACAGTTTAGAAAGAAAAGGGAAGTGGCATTTTTAGAGTATTTGTACACTGCCTGTGTGACTATTATAGTCAGCCCCAGTGCATTTATTGAAACCTCTCTTTGCACTTTATAAGTCGTTTCACCTTTATTGTAGTGTTCGTTTTTATTGTGCAAGGTATTGCATTTACATTTGCAACATGTCAGGAAGAATTATTTCTAGCTTCTAACTTTTGATATAGTAAACTTTGATACAGAAAATCTACTTGTAATGCAAACGTGAAACAGAGTAGAAGTGTGACATCGAAAGCTCAGATTTCTAATCATTAGTGGGATCTGTGAGAACATCAGCTCATAACTTTTCTTTTCTTTTCTTTTCTAAACAACCTGACAGCTCTCTCCGTTGTGCTCATTTCAATAGCAGGCGTGCTCTGCAGAACTACCACTGAATTCTAGTTTATAATGTTCGGTTATATTTGTTTTGTAGAATGTGAATTGTTTGTAAATCACATATGCCTTTTTGTAACAATTTTATACTGTACAACATTTGAACACCACCTTGGATTGATTATGTCACAGAAAAGCTCACCAACTGGGTTTATTAATATCAGTCATTGTGAACCCAGGTTACACGATAAAATGGAGCAGTGGCATTCTCTGCCCGTGTAAAACACATGATGAATTTGATACTGAAACAACTCGTGTAGTTAGATACAAAATCTGATGCAACTATTTTCCTGAAGCATGTGCAGGAGCCACCACAGAACCTTGCTGCTTGTGCTACTTGGATATCCAAACGTACCAAAGTATTTTTGTCTCAGTTTTCCCCTTCAAGGTGCACATTGCATCATTTCTGTCTAGATAAAATAAACCTATTTTTCATTGGATTTACTTGTGTTTTTTCTGCATTAATTGCTGTCAAACCTGCAAAATGGAGACATTTCCATCCGTACCGCTAACACAATTAGCAACGGGCTTTATGGGGAATACCTACATGGATGCCTCCTGAAGTGGCTGCTGACACCCAACGCAAGCCACGAGTCGAAGCTGAATATCTTGCCAGTAAAATCATTTTTAATACTCGATTACTATTAAGAATTGATCGGTCAGTAGTGTTGAAGTGGCACGTTTAACATCTACTTGTCCCATAATTATCCAGGCTCTGCAGATTTCAGGTGTGGTACCCAGACAAAATGAGAGGCTTCATGCTAAACATAACCAGGAACCAAGAAAAAACAATGCACTTCAGAGCATACATTCAAAAACTCCCAAAAAACAACCCTGGACTTATTTGGGTCCCTTTTGAAGTGAAAACGTCTCATTCAGAGAGCAATTCTGATTTGTAGCAGATTTCCAAGTCACGCTGCCAGCGAAAAGCAGGAAAATCCAGCCTTCTCAGCTTTATCCTCATATATTCTTCAAGAGTTCTTGACTACTACCGTTCTCCAGAAAGAAAACCTTGCAGAGGAGAGAGCTGGGATGGAGGGAATGGGTCATCGGCCAAAAAGCTGTTATTTTGACTTTCTGTGGTCTCAGAAATTTACCAAATGGTGGAGCAGGAAATGAAAGGGGTGAAAGAGCTGTATATATGCATTATTTATGTGAAGCATAGCTTCTTTTTTTCCTTTTCTTTGAATACATTACAGCCCTTCATCCCACAGTTTCTGAACATTTAGGAACAATGGCTGATATACATATATATATATATATATATATAAAATAAATGATACTATGGGCCCTGTTCCCATCCGTCTCTCCTTCTCGCAGCAGCTATTGCAGCCACTTAACCCACAAGATTTACAAAATATTTCCCAGCCAGAGATAATGCTGCAACCTGCAGCACATTGCATATCACAAACCTTAACAAATAACATTGCATAACTGATTTACTCTCGCAAACTCCCCAAAATACATATGCAACAAGGCCAGCAGGCAAAACAAGGTTTGCGCTGATGCAGATCATTAGTAAATCCGGTCCATTGGCCATTGCTCTCGGAGGCATCGCCATTAGATTATAGCCGATGACTTCCCAGACTGCAGTGTGAGTAACCTCAGTGAAGAGAGCCAAACTAAACTCAAACCAGAGCTGATAATTCATGGTCCGATAACTTTATTGTCAAAAAAAAGAATTCGGTACAGGTCTTACTGGACAATAGATTAACAAAAATAAGATATCCAATAAATCTTTGCGGTTCTTTTGAACCAATTACACATTAAGAAAGAAAGTTTAAACAAATCCAAAAAAATAAATAAAGCACAACCACATTCTGCATCACAGCTTGCATGACGATACATCATATGTGCAGATACTGTAAAGGAGGAAAAAGTACTGCATATGATGTACTTTACAGTTAAATAAAGCTGCAGTACAATAATTTATATAAAACCTTAAAAATAGGCCTCTGTACACAATGACATTTAATAGAAGACATAAGTCTGAAATAACAAGGTTATCGTCCCAATTTATAATTGGCTTCTGAGGCCGTTATAAACGGGACAGCGCTGCTATGGCACAACATCAGCCAACCATGAAACCAAATCAGTAGGCCGCGTTTCTGCTGTGTCGCTATAAGAAATAAAAATACGGGTGTATTCTCCCAAAAATCCTGTTGAAGGCTGCAGATTACAGCCAGATTATAGCCAACTCCTGAGGACAAACATTATGCATGCTCAACATGCTTATGCACATTAGGCGACTCGAACAGTGAAAGGAAGGAGGCCGGGGTGAGATGTGAACTCTTACAGCATAAAAGACAAAAGTGGGTTTTGTGCAGAATCAGTGTTACAAAATGTGCAAAAACGTGAAACTGAGAAAAAAATCTTTAGAAATGTGTGTCAGGAACCATTAAAAAGAATTAAACAATAAAACTATGCAGCAAAAGACTATTTAAAAGTAACAGTTAGCGTGTCCTCATAAGCATTTGTGGTTTTAAGATATAACAGGCTTTAGTACATTTAGTTAACACAGTTCGTGATAGTTGGCAAGTATCAGAGGGCATTCTGTCTATTTGGAGGCCCTGTCCCCTCTCTAGGGCAGGCAATACGGGGTAAAGGCTGGAAAAGGAAGGCAGTGTGCCAAGTCCTGGCTGAAATAACTCAAATAGGTGCAACGTGCCCTGAACCTCGAGTTCACAAACACCCTGTGTTCTGTTTTACATGCATACAAAGCATTGCATCCTGTGTGCAAAACCAAAAACGGCTGATGAGAACACGAAGCTTATTAAAGTAAAATTTATGCAGTGAACGTGTGCAGCGTGTGATTTGCCCCAGAGCTGAGGCATGCGCGTTGGCTTCCTGGCCCCATCAGAAGCTATGACTCCTCTGTTATACAACCCTGCATGTGGGGGGGTGAGGGGTGAGGGGGGGTGTCTGTTCTGAAGCCACAGCAGTGGCTGAAAGTGGCAATTGTGAACACATGCGCTTCTGACTGAGTGAGAGATGCTTTCAGGCAGAGTGTGGTCGTTTTTGCAGAAGCTCTGTGTAATGATTGTGAGCATGAAGCGCTGTCTGAGGTACAGAGTGACAAAAGTGTGGTGTTGTGTGTGTGTGGGGGGGTCCCAGCACTCTGCGTTCACAGGGCGATGCTGTTGGTCCTGTGGTTGGCAAAGCAGAACAGTGAGTTTGAAGGGTCGTCACAGTCGCTGGGCAGCTCTGAGTCTGCCGCTGCCAGTGGATTCCTGCTAATGACCAAATCCAGGCAGTCTCCGGCCTCCATAATTAGGGGCACAGTTAGACAACAGTCCAAGTCCCTGGTCCTCGCACGGTTCACCTGGAAGATCCCAACCAACTCAATTAAGATTCAATTTGTGTCACATTCCTCTGGAGGAATGGCTAGAAAACCTGAAAGCTGTCCTCCCAAAAACAACCCCATGTGAAACCTGCTTTCCACTCAAGGACTCTGAATTTAGAAGAAAACTAACGTGGTTTGTTTTTGCAAGAAGCTGAAAAAGAATTACTATAAATGTTCTACTTGAAAAATGTCCTTTCCCCCCCCCCAAAAGTTTTTATTCTCTTACAAAAAGCACTACACTTTAGGTTCTTGGGCTTCTATGTCTACAAGACACCGTCACTTTTAATTAATCTCTTTATTTACTGTTTTTTTCTTCTTCACAAATTCACCAACAGTACCTGAAGTATGCGGTCGAAAGGTTTTAAACCCGCCTGGTCAGCTGGGCCGTCTGGCCTAATCATATTCACGTAAACCCCTTTTTCAAGGAGCCCATCTGATACACTGAAACCAAAGTCATGGCTCTCAAGGTCCTTCCTTAAAGACACCTGCAGACATGGGGGCGGCATTTGAGTTACACGGATTCATTTAGATATTTTCTTTAAGAAACCGTCCAACAAATACAACAAACAGGAATATGCATCGAGAGCGCTAAAGAGCACCATCATAAGTGTGTTTGCATAAGAAAAATGTTCGTTTTCATTCAAATCAGGCTGCCAGGTGATTGTCGGCTTAGTTGAGCGTGAAGGCTGGAAACTGAGATTAACGGATGACTTTTTGTTGCGTCATTATCGTGTCACCTTCCTGTGTTGACACTAAACAGAGCATCCGCAGCCGCATGACTCCCCGTCATCTCCTTGCATCCGGATGCTCTCGAGAACAGGTCTCGCAGCTTTAGCCGTAACCAAATAAGAAGCAGCTTTAAGGTGGGGCTCGCGATGACGGTCCGTGATATCGAACAGGTTGTGTCATCTCAAAATATTGTGTTATTACTCACTGCAGGACTGTGCATCATTCGGTTTGCTAGGGCCAACATGTTAGATGTGCAGATGACAAACAGATGTCTCAGGCACAGTCCCACAGCGCGTGGGGGGGGGGGGGGGGGGGGGGGGGGGGGGGGGGGGCTCAGGTGAGACGCTTTCACATCCACTACAAGTCCCGACTGTTCAGGTACCTGCGTGGGCAGGTTACTCTGAAAGGAGCAGTGGGTGTGACACCAGGTGGAAAAACCCATTTAAATAATTGGGTAGAACATTTTTTACAAAGAAGAAGAAAAAGAAATAAATTGTTGCACGATATCAGGAACACAAATGAAAACCAGCGTCAGTGAGCGCAGGTTACAGAGTTTATAAGAGTAACTATAAATTCCAGTTAAAACTCTACTGGGGAAAGAACAAAAGGCCACTTTTTATTTTTTTTGCTCCACTCCTCTCTCCTCTAGTATGGTACCAGTACAGTTTAACAGCCAACAGGTGTGATGACGTAGGGGAGTACACGGACACCACCGCAGATGTACGTTTATATTAATTAATTTATCATATTTACAGGTTTTGGATTATTATTGAATGTATGATTTTAAAAAGGAGGTGATGAAGTAGCCCGTCCTTGTTTTTTTGGGGGCATTTAATCCAAAAGTAGCAACTTCTTAGCTCTAAAATGAGGCATCTTTGTTCCATATTTAATAATCTATAGGTTTGATATATTTGCAAATGGCAGCAGTCTATCTACATCTATAAATCATCACCTCCACTGTGGTAAAAACGGTAATTTTTTAAACAGAGTGCTTGTTTGTTTTTACTGTATTATTAAAACTTTTGGTTAAGTCTGAAAAGACGTGCATCAGTTCACCTAATTCATAACTTTTAATGCTTTTTGGAGTCCAGAGTAGGTTATATTGACGGAATATAGCACCCCATGTGATCACTGTGTAGTACTTTTTATTGAAATCACCTTGTGTAGTGCCAAGGCTGTGGGGGACAACATTTCAGAGGGGTCCCCTTTGGCCCTGGATGGTACCTCTCTGGCCCGAGTTGACATGTTCAGGCTGCTTTTCTTTTTAGACTCGCTGTAGATTCCCTCCTTCTTTATGGGACTAATTTCAGAATGAAACATCGAGTCTTCGTTAGCCTTGGTCTCCTCAAGGTACAGACTAAGAGAGCTGCCTGTCATTGATGCCTGAAACAGCCCAAAGTGACAGGAATTATTTGTGCAATGGGTATTAAACTGGCTTGGAACACACATTTCTCATGTAGTATATACAGATTAGAGGCCAAGGCGTTGTGCAAAAGCCTCCCTTGTGACAGCAGGTGCCTGGCTTGTCTAGTCAGATTTAACAACAGATTAGACACTGGTGATTATCATAATGCTTTGTTGGGCATGTTCATTTATGCAGACACCAGTCTGTGAATACATATGGAAGGACAAAGCAGATGGAGGACCTGCTACCTACCTCCAGCTCCCTGAGTATCTCCGACTGGCCACAGGTCTCAAGGTCCTGCAGCGCCTGGGACCAGAAGCTGTCTTCCTTGTTTAAGGTGCCATGGCAACGAGGGGGGCTGACGAATCTATGGTAATGCAGGAACCAGAACATGAGAGCAGTCCTGCAGCCTGGAGGCCGGTGCTGCATACAAAAGCAGCATGGGAAATGCAGTTTTTGGGCTGCAAAGCCTCAGAGTCCCTTTTAAAAACCTCTCAGGACAACAATGAATTTTCTCCCTTGTAACAGCAATCGGAGGGGAGTCCACTAGGTTAGATATAGCCTTGAAATTTACAAAAGTGATGCCACCCTTAGAGAGAAAAAAAAAATGCACGTGGAAACAGAGCATGTGACACAAAAGTTCAGAAAAGTCAAGCGTGAGGAGACACATGAGGCAGATGTTTCCTTGGACCAGGAGCGTTCTGGGGAGAGTTTTGTTTTTTTGCTTTTTTTTGGACAAGGGCGACAGAAAAAGATGCATCTATTTGAAACACCAAAGAGTTCGTGGGGAATTAGTAAAGCAGATGAGAGAGAGAATACCTGAGAAAGAAGAAAAAAGGACAGTTTGGAAAAGCACAAATCATGAAAACACAACAGAAAATGATCAAATTATTCAATGGGTGCAGTTTGTGCCTGTAAACCAACCCCAAACAGTGGGCTGGGGGAGGATCACAGCAGCACTTTGCCTTAATACACAGAATGCAGTTCTGGTCAGATTTAATGCAACTCGCAGTAGTTCTTACACATGAAAGAGTAATATTTTCACTGGCATATGTCAGATACGTCAGCTCTCTATGTCAGGATTCATTGCTTCAAACAGTCCACAGAGGTTTCATATTTGCTTTGGTTCGTAGTCAAAAAGAAACTCCTTCTCCAAAAAACGCTTTGATAATCTGATTTATTCATTAAACACATTCAGTGCCTCCAGTATAAGAGGCAGGGTGAGTATTCCTTTGCTTGAGGGCTTCATTTTGCTGCATATTAAAGAGCTCAACTTTGGCTTTTTCTGTCTACATAACATAGTCCTAGAAAGACAGCAGTTCATCTGTGACATTTCTCCCCAAGTGTTGTTACGGTGCCTCATCGTGAAATAATCTCAATTTTATGACAGAGAAACATTATGAACTGTTGAAACTGGTATTTTCTTTTCTTTTTTTAACCATGTTTGGCATTTGCTTTGAGGATTTTGGAGTTGTTGTACTTGGGTAATGGCATTTGTGACGCTCTGGCGGCCCTCTCATTATCCTCATTGTTTAAAAAATGACAACAGTCGGCCCCTTGATTTCCAATTCCAGGGGGCCGCTATTCTGACCAGGACTGTATTATTCAAAGTAAGGAAAAATGAAATGAAGACAACCACTTAAAGCTGCACTGAAAAAGATGTCAACAGAGAAGTAGCTTTAGAAGTCAGGTGTACATGCCTACAGTTAACGTGATGACACACAGACTTTATTTCATGTTTTAATCGGCTCAGATTCCCAGAAAGAGTTCATAAAAAAAACTCTGAACTGCAATAAATGTTGGCTTCAACAGTCTATACTTAGGTGTGTTCGAAATAAATGACATGCTTAAACAGGAACTGTCAGAACATGTTAAGACTATCAAATCTTCCAACTCTAAAAGTCATCCTCGCTCAGAAATATTCACACATTAGCTTTGATGTATTGTTTCAGTGGGACCAGTCAAAATATGAGCAAATATCATTAAAACTGCAGACTAAAATTTTGTAGAAACGATCACAGATAAGATTTTAGTGCAGAATTGATCAGCGTGCAGGGTCCAAATAGGTTTTACCTGAGAATAAATCCAATGTGTGTGTGCACTATTTGAATATAAGGGAGAAAGAGCTCCTTAAATTCATGTTCTTTTACATGGACTGTATGGAGAGGCAGATAAAATGCTGACTCAGCAGGAGTGGAGGTGAGGTCACAGCTAGAGTTTTCACCAAACCTGCCTCCTGGTGCAAACTCCTCGTCTCTGCACCTACCCAGGTATCTTGTCCCACTCATCCTCAGTGAACCTCTCATCGTACAGTGCTGCGTTGTGGACTAGGCCTGAAGATCCAGAAGTGGCGTGGCCCCGGTGCTTCGGGCGCCTCCACTCGTGTGGATTTAGCAGGATTTCTGAGGCTTTGTGCAGATATGTCCCTAAAAAGATACGAGCAGATATAAGAATCCCAGCAGTCTGAGATGAAAGAAAGTGTATTTGTAATCTTTAGGGCTCACCTTGGCTAATGTAGCCCGCATCAAAACCTGAGCTATCCCATGAGCTCATGGCAGAGTCTATACTGGGCACAGTGGCAGAGTAGATCTCTGAATGTTTGCTGGTTTTCTGGGAATCTGTCAGTTCGTCCTCTGGGTCGCTTAAAAACACAGCTTCTCTATCTGGAGGCCGCCGACACTCGGAGTCTGGAAACATGCAGCGAGTTGACATTAGACAATGCATAAAACTGCACATTTTTAGCTTAATAAAGCTAATTTAATTCACTTCCCGATTTATTTTCTTTGTTTTGTTCGTCTACTGGGATGACATCAAACGCCCCCCCTGCAGCACAGCTCATTCACTCCGGTAAGAACGTCCATCGTACTCAAAGTTGTCGTCCATGTCGTCAAAATCTGATAAATATCCTGCCATGTTGCACAAAACTATCAGCAGCAAACTCTGTGAAGTTAGCCGACTGTCACAGAGCACGGAGTGAATAAACTGTGCTGCAGGGGGGCGTGTGGATGAAGTGGTCCCAGTAGAGTGCCTGTGTAGAAATCCCTCCGTTAGCTCTCCTATAGCTGCAAGTAGCCACATAACAGCAGCTATGAGCTAACAGAGCTATAGCACACGTTCATTCATTCATTCTTCTTAAAGTATTGGTGAAATAAAGACAGATAATGCCTTATTTAGAGGCTGCATCCTCTAAGCCCCGTTCACTCCGTTATATGGATCTCCAGTTATCTAAATAGCTTCCGAAGGACGCCGACTTTCACCAAACTGTTCTCTGTGAGCAGATGAACGTATTTCATGCCAGAAACAAGGTCCAGGTTTAAAACTACCGGAGTTCCCCTTTAAGTGCTTTATTACTTTTAGCTTTGCCATGAGTTCAAAGACATGATCTTGTCAGTGAATTTGCATAGATGCTGATGTTCTTCCCAACGAAATATAAACTAATAGAACAAAAACTGGAAATAAAGGAAATGACTTATTACAAGATCTGTCTTAGGCTCTCAAAACAAATTAAATTGATACCATTTGTTGCATCTTTTTTCTATTTCTCGTTTCAAAACATAAACTGCCACACGATTAATTAAGAGGATTAAAAAATGTAATAAGTTTGTTTACGGTCAGCTTGTTTCTTGATCTTGAGGGTGACGGACTCCCCGGCCATCTGCAGCAGGTGGATGGCTTCGCTCAGCGGCTTTCCTTTCAGGCTCACCCCACTGATGGCCAGGACTCTGTCCCCTATATGGATGGCCCCGGTCCTGCAGGCGAGAAGAAGAGACCGATACTAGCGAATACCAGACAGCACAAACAACCGGGTCAGTAAAGCCTGTCAGGCTGCCAGTGACTGAGACAGAAACAAAGAGGCTGCTTGTTGCAGAAAGGGACGAGACAGCCATTGTTTACTGGCTCATTTATGAAAAAAAGTTTCCACAAAAAAAGCTAACTGGCATCAAATTAATGTGCCACCATCTCCTGAAACCCTGCCCTCCTCTCACCTCTCAGCCAGACCTTTCTTGGTGAGGCCAGAGATGACGATGGGGTCAAAAGGCTCCTCTGTGCCAGAAATCGTGATGCCGAGTGGTCCGTTATACCGCTTCAGCTCGACTGTGTAGATGATTGAGCCGGACATCTCCAACTCATCTAAAGCGGAAAAACAGACACCATGAACTCGTTATAATAATCGTAATGTTTGCATTACAAACATCACAAAGGAGGAGCTGCCATTAAGACAAACGGCTGATTAAAATGTACATACAGCTGGTAAAATAAAGGAACCCTTGACTGCCAATATGAGGGGAACTTTGGTTCTGCTCATCTCATTAAAAGGGAAGTGAAACTACAGAAAACCATTGTCAACAAACATCTACATCCTTTAAGGAAACAAATGTCCTCATGGAAGGCGTCTCTTCCAGGACAAAAAAGGGTTTAACTGGGTTAAACATGTACAGGAAATACTGGGCCAACACGTTACACATTAGCAAAACATGGGGATATATTTGGGAATAACGTGTGCATTGTTCCAGTGGCTCAACACTCAACTTACACACATCATGCAGTTTTTTTTTTTTTTCTTTCAAATTCGATTGTTTGGGATCAGGACACACCCAAAAGATCACATGTTAAATTTTAGGGCTTATGGGATGATTATTAGTGCATTAAGCAAAGCTGTGCAACACTAATTGAGTTTTAACTGTTTGGGTTTTTGTGGACACATATTTCCTTGGTTCTGACACACGAACAAGGGTGTAAAATAGTCACTTTTTATGTAAAATAAAGGCTAAAAACCCAAAGGTTAAGGAACCAAGGGTTTGGTTTAGATTAGATGGAACTTTATTGATCCATTTGGGAGGTTCCTGCAGGGAAATTCAGATTCCAGCAGCACCATTATCCATGCAAAGGATAGATAATAATGAGATAAAGAAATAAAATAAAGAAATCCTATGTCCAGCTGGTGCTCCTCCCATCCAGCTACAACACCTGGGGGAGGCTGTGTGGAGGGACAGAGAAAGGATGGCTGCAGTGGGGGGGGCATGGGCTGGTTGAACCGGTTGAAGAAGTTCTTCATCTCGTTCCCCTTCCCCGCCTGTGATGGTTTTCACACCATCCCAGACCTCCTTTCTCTTTGACTGTGTAGCATATTAGCTCATCTTACGTAGCTCCTTTGGCCGAAACAGAAGTAATGTTATGTGACATGAAGAGGTTAAGGTGCAGATTCCCTCAGTACCCTGCAGCCTCACCCTCTCCTCCCTAACATGCAACAGAAATCATGGTGGAAACTAAAAACATCACAGGCCCTCTCTGGAGCCAGGGCTCGATTTGCAATTTGAGGAATTTCTACACGATTCCCTGCTGAATACTGCTGTTACTGAATATTGTTTTGCATTTCTGCCAGTATTTCCCCCCTTGGGGCACTAGAGAAAATGTAGTAGTTTCTTCCCACCACTGGTGTTTTATTCTGGATGTGAATATGGGTTTTCAGGCATTCATATACCGATGTTGTCCTCATCTTTCTGGATCCGCAGTTTGACCATGTCCTCGGCCTGCTGCAGGATGTGCATGGCGTCCTCCATGGTGCAGTTCTCCAGACGCACCGAGTCGATGGCCAGCAGCCTGTCTCCGGGCTCCAGAGTGCCTGTTCTAGCGGACAGAAGAGCAGAAGAAGAGTTGCTTCTCCTGACTCACCAGCAGAATCCTATTAACTTGCGTGTCAGTGGGATCCGTGGGGGTGACCCTCACCTCACCCTCAACCTAATCAACACTGAGCCCTTCTGAAATATAGCTGCCCCACTGATCTAGTTTTGATAGCTCAATCCTATTAGGCTATTGCTACACACTCATGAACAATCCTGTGTAAGCCTCTGAAAACCTGCAGAAGTTCTGAGAAATATTGTCTCGCTAATGTGACCTGCACCATACCTGAAACCGCAGACTGATTTCCCCGATTATAAAAATCTAGACGACACAGTGCCGTGAGATCTGAGCAGCAGAAAGTTCAACAGTGGCATGATTAGCTCTGCTGGATGATGCCCACCTGTGTGCTATGCTTCCTTTTCTGATGTCAGAAATGATGAGGGGCTTTCCAGGTTTCTTACTAGCTGGTTATAAAAAGAAGAAGAAGAAATTAGTGTTCAGCATTAGTAGTATTCAGGATATGAAGAATAATACATTGTGAACTCTATAATTGAACCATTTCAGACTCGGAACCTAGTTTTGTTTTTTTCTTAAGCTAGTTGGAGCAGAAAGGTTGATGATGGCTGTTGGTGCAGGCAGTATTGTTCAGCGATAATGAGCCATGTGCCTTCATGCGTTTACAAGCCCGAGTTTTATGGATCACAGGACATAGATTAATAGAGTTACAGTATGCGGCAACACTGCCCCCTTCTGAAAGTCTACAAACTCACCACTGATGGTGATGCCCAGCTCCACTCCTCTCCTCTTGGGTAGTTTAACATGGAAGGTGCCACTGCTTGGAACCACAGACTCTAATTCAGATTAAAAACAGTGGGAGTTTGAAAGCAGGATGGCTCGGACGTACAAGATCTCATCTAGAAAGTATTTTTCCCTTGTAATACCTGCAACATCAAACTCAATCTCCACTGTGACTCTATTAGCCAAAGCAGAGTCTCTGAGCAGCTGATGGGCTTCCTCCAAAGTGCCGTCTTCAGTTGGGATCCCATTAATGGACAGCATTCTGTCGCCAACCTGCAACAGCCCACACCTTCACAGAATACACAAAACATTTTCCCAGATGAAACAATCTATAAACACATCATGGAATTAAATCAATGGGTATATTTGAGTGTGAACAAATCACTGGCATTTTAGCTAGATTGCAGCAGACATGGCTAATTTATCCTGCATCTGATTTCGTTTAGTATGTAGTTATTACATTTTTTTTAAAATTATCTTTGAAATGGCCATCATAACTCAAAAAACTCAAAAGAGTGAATTAAAAAGAAGAAAAAACAAAACCTATACATCAGTATTTAGGTTAAACACACGTAGTCTAATACAGCAACACTACAATCAATCTTTTGGTCATGAAGGTTATTATGATATTTTCTTAATTGTTTTTGAGAAATATGCAAGTCAAGATTAAATTTTATATTCCTTTAAGATGTTTTTTTGCACTACTAATTCAAACTGTCTATTGTAGTAGACAAAAGGTCCAACTAACTAAGAGAAAAAAGAAAAAAAAAACCCATCTGTGTGTACATTTAGAAACATCCCTCAGTGATGTATCCGATCAGCAGATAAAACATAACACAAAGCAGTCCATCTATTTAAACTGGACTCATTTTACCTGCATTCATTTTTAACCCTACTACTTTGTACATTTCCCTACTGAAAAATGGCCTAATCGTAAATTTGAGTGGAGGAAGATTTGTCTCCCCCTGTTGGCCGCAGGCGTAATTACACAAACACCATAAACGCGTGCTCCACACCAACAGTAATCTGCATTGTTCCTTGACGTCACTATCTTTTTTAAGACCGTAATCCTTCCTGTGAACAGTTTTTTTTTTAAATATATATGTAAAATCGAGAGAATCTGAAACTTTCTAAGACCTCACATCGTGTATCCTGCTGTCTGTCGCTTCAGCTTCTCCCATCTGAAGCAAACACATCACTACCAGTGTGCGAATGTCACCACAAGCACCAGATTTAAACTGTTACTGTGTGATGATGAGCTTAATCAGCTCTCTGCAAACATTTGGCAAGCACTTGAATGCAACAGATGTTCAGTTAGATGTAGAAGTCCCTCACAATAGCTTTAATACTGCACGTAGTACAAAGAGGATGTTAAGAAACAGTCTATGAAATCAAGTGCAGCCTCCAGGCTCGAACAGCATGTGTTAGTTAAGCTTAAATCAGTTTTAGATTTACCTTAGTGAGCAATAACATAAACGCACATCACACATTTAATCAGACTCCTAGTTGTGCTGACAAACACAGAAGCAGCGTCAGCTGACATTAGTTCACGGAGCACCGCAGCTCGTTAACCTCGTGCACAGGCTGAGGCACCAACATCACAGTTGGCTGCTGTTCTTGAGTCACTCCTGTCCAACTGCTGCTGGACTAATCATGTTACAGGACCCGGGGGACACGGCCCTTCTCTTCCGACACACACCAGCATGACTCTTGCAAGACAGAAACCGCAAACTGGCCTCATTTGTGCTAAATGCACTGCGACATGTGCTGTAGTCTCGTGCAATATCATACATGCTTCTGTTGGGGGCTTTTCAGAGAGCATGGCTGCGTCCACACCTATATGAAAGTAGGTAAATTTAGTTTTTTTTCTTTTAAAACCTTCTGACCTTGCAAATACCCTCTTAATAAATCTAAATGTATTAAAGCTGTAGTTCAGCCTGATGAGAATGTCAATCAGTGAATTGAGGAACCGGCTGACCAATATTACTGTCCCTCTGTTAAGCTGCAAGCACGATAGCTGTGAAAATGAGATGAAAGAGGAGGCATAAGTTGTTGAAGGAAATCTGTTTTCCTGCTTTAGTCATCTGCTGTCCCTTCAAATTTATCAAGCGACGCCTCATGTGGGTCTGACCTCCTTTGGGTACCACTGTAGCGCTGCTCTTTTCATTCAGTTGTAACTGCTCGGATTAACTTGCAAAAAAACGGAGAAAACAAGGAATTGAAAAAATATTGGATAAAGAGATATGTTTAGGGCCCAATTCCAGACTTGTCTCAGGATTTTTAGGACCACATTTGCTATCCAAGTGCTAATTCATTGTTCAAAATCGTTACATTTTGATTGCATGCTATCAAATAATTGCTCCTGGCATCTACGCTCATTAGCCCTTCATGGGATATGCAACATTAATGACTTAATAAATCTGGTAAAGCAACAGCATACAGTCATTTGGACATAAGCTACATGCATATACTAATGTATTTTACAGCTTCATTAGAACCAAGAGCGAGGCACGATAAGTGAATATATGACACATTTCTTTTTTAAATGTAAAATGCCCTGTAGCCATAACAATTTATTTCAACCCATTCAATGAAGGGAAATTTTCATCCCACTTTTATAGTTTAACAGGAGATATCAAGCGTTCTCTTCCATAAGATGTATTCGATATTGAATTGCTCTTAAAAATGCAGCCAAATTTGAAAGAAAAAGTGTGTAATCATAGCCCTGTTTCAAATATCCACCAGCTGCACAGGGAAGTTCTCTCAAAGTTCTCATTTACTTAAGTAAATGATCTGAACACTATTGATTTCAGTGTCTGAAGTGAGTTGCTAACATATAATCAGTTGTATAATGTGTGAAAACGTTCAGAAAGTACTGTCCCACGTAATACCTTCTGCAAACAATCCCTCTACACGCTGACCTGTTTTAACGCTCACTGACAAACTTTTATAGATATTTTACTTGTTTTATGCACTTATAAATGAATAAATATTAGCAAACTACAGCTAGTTAAAAAGAAAGCAGAATGAGTGAAAGTGGGGGTGATTTCAGACAGCCCCTCTCCCCCGTCACATGAGTGAATGATTAGCACTGAGGCCCTCCAGTTCAAGGCGACTCATTGCGTTACCTCTCTGCTGGGCTGTCGGGCTCAATGAAGCGGATGACCGGGGGAGCCGACAGCGTTTCTGTGGCAAAGACACCCCCCTGAAGCTGGATCCCAAAACCTGTGAGCAGATCCCCCCTCAGGACGACCTCACTCGTTTCCACATGAAAAACCTGCCCCCCTGGGCCGACAGAACTGGACGCCAGGGACACTGAGCAGGGGACACATCAGATAAGGTATCAGCAGATAAACGGAGCGATTGTTGGAGAAAATGGAGGAGGGGAAGGGGAAAAGACATGCTCCCACAGAGATGACGACATGGGAACAGAGAGGGGATGAGTCAGGGTCATGTTTACATCAGCAATCAGTCAAATCTCCTCACACACTGGGAGGAGTTTATTCTGTTAAAAGAATGTTTTAACACCCATTGTACCACAAACTACACCCACCAACATGACTTAATTAAATCAACAGCTCACCAATGTAACCACAACACAGTTAGGCTTGGCTTACTTAATACACTGTCAAGGGAGTGTATTCTGTAAGAACATGCCTGAAATGAGCTTGCTTAGTAATTTGCCTGAAGCAACACTTTAATGTGTGTGTGGGGGTGGAGAGGAAAGTGATTTGTCATACATGAGCTCTTATGGTCCTTCTTCCTGTTCCTCCTCTTGCCAGTGGACCCACGAGGGCTGGTGGGAGCTATGGGAGGGATGGGGCAGGGCAGGGTGTTGCTACCCTGGCTACTGAAGCCTGAGGTGGCAGTGGAGGAAGGGGAGAAGCCGCCACCCACCAGAGCTGAAAGGAGACAGGATACAGCAGCGCTATCTGTATCAAAGGGCTGGTTCAGCAAGAGCAAAACTCATCCAACAGGGCATGCAACAAAAGAGGGAAATGTGGCAGCTTGTGTCGGGGTAACCCTCTTGGAGGATGATTTAATCATCGTGCTGATGAAAGGGCTCCTGTGATGGTGTCTCGCCAGCAGCGGTGCTGTCACAACTAATAACTTACATTTGCAGTGGTCCTGCTGGTTGTGTGGGTGGCTTGGGCTGCTCCATGTCTTGCTGTGGCTGCCATGTGGGGGATGGCAGTAGTTGCTGCTTTGGTCCCAGTGATGATGGTTGCTTTTCTGCACTTTTACTGCAGCAGCAAGGAGGAAAATGCATGCATTAAATAAACAAGAGCCGCTCCTCTACAATGCACATTTCCAAGTTTTATCCATTTAATCAAGCTTTGATTTCCATGTCTATAAATTTGCACCGCGCCACACAGTGCCTGCAGGATGATTCAGAGCAGAGTAATTGATATTTAATGTCTTTGCCATGCTACGCTACATTAAATCCTGTGTTTAATGCATCTTGAAGAGCTTCCGAAAATCAGCCTGACAGAATAGTACAGAGAAAAATAACCCAAAACCTTACTTTTATTAGCAAGCCTCCAAAAAGCTGTGTTCAAACTGAAGATCGTTTTCATCATTTCATTTTCAAAAGGGCCCAAAGGTGCGAAAACAGCAGCGGAAAGCTGACTGCTGGACATGATCAGGAAGTGACACTAACTGGTTGGAGGCATGTGGCTGGCTCTTGATTGGGCACAGCTGAAAGCTTGATTGGAGTTAATGCAGAGTGTGTGTCTGCATCTGTCTGGTACTGTTAATGTGCTTTATTTAAGTCCCTTTTCTCTTTGCATATTCCATAATCAGAGATTTCCAGATGTTTTTATGTTGACTTGCATCTTTTCCTCCTGTAAAAACCTGAGTATTCAAACAGCGTATGTGACGTCTTCACAGGAAAACAGCTGACCTACTGTCTGACTCATACCTCAATCAGGAACTTCCCTTTTCACATTCATGGAGCTATATTTGTCACTGGATGTTACATGTGACAGTAATCCTTGCTGCCTTATTTGGAGGGGTCTAATCTCTGGCAACTTGCTCACATTATGGAGGGAGGATTTGCTGAGGAGATGGCTGACTGCAGAAGCATGGGGAACCTGGTTAAATCCAACGATTTGCACTCAGAACACATGCAGCAGAACCTCTGGCCCCTTTTCAGGAAACCAGTTCCTATTTAACTGAAACTAACCTAGAAAGCTGTGCCTCTGCCAGCTTATGTTAAGCTCACCTTAGGGACTCTGTCCAAGAAATTGTGCTTTCAGTCTACACTGATGGAAAGATGCATTAACTCCTAATCTTTTAGTGGTCATATCAGTCTTATTAAATCCTAAATGCAGATTAGACAAATTGCATCTTATAATTATGCCGTGTCCAGCTGAGGAAAAAGAGCTGTGACAATACCGTCCAATCATAATGGGACTACGTCTCATTTGAGATGTTGAAATTTCCAGAAGACATGCCTATAATATCACAGAGAAGAAAGGTACTACCTCCAGTAGGGGTCCTTAGGCAAGACCCGCCTTACCCTACATGCCTACCTGTAAGTTGCTTTGGATAAAAGCGTCTGCTAAATGCATAAACAAATCAGTTAATTCCTTTAAATCTCATTTGAGATGTTGAAATTTCCAGAAGACATGCCTGTAATATCACAGAGAAGCAAAGAACAGGGACATTTCTGTGGTCAGCAGGTGGGAACACTTGCATTGAAAATAAGTACTTACCCAAGAGCAGGAGAAATTGATCCAGAGTGAATAATTAGCTGGAGTTTTACCTCAACAAACTAAGAGGAGTTTCCATGTATAGGAAAGTAGAAGAAAACCATTGTTTAAACAAGATTTTTAACAAGTTTAAGTTAAAAATCTATGGTGCAATGAAAATGACCCGAATAAGCAAGGCCACATGAACACAACCACCTCCTCTGGACCCACATTCATTTAGGATGGACTGATGTGAAGTGGTGAACTGTCCTTTGGTCCGATAAAAGGAAATTCTGTGTGGAAATCATGGACACACTGTGTCCTCTGGGCTAAAGAGGAGTGGGACCATCTGGCTTGTCATCAGTTCAAAAGCTGTGATGAATGGATGCACGTGGAACGGGTGAGTTTCACATCTGTGAAGGCATCATTAAAATTGATGATACAGACAGGTTTGGGAACAACATATCCTGCCAATCAGTCAACATCTGTTACAGGGAAGGACTTTCAATAAGACAACAGCGAAGCACACTGTCCATGAATTACAGGTGTTTAAACGATTTGATTAAATCATTCTTCGCTTTTCTCGATTTTACATCTTGCACAGAGTCCCGACCTTTGGTGAAAATGAGGTTTTTCAGCCTTCACTTGTCCAGGACTGTTACACGTAAGAGAGTATTTCTTAGTGAGTACCTTTAGAAAACTCAAAAATACATTTGTGAATAATAATAAACTGATGCCCTGAAGACTTGACCAGCAAAAGTAGTGACCAAAAGAAAAGGAAACGTTGTGGAGAAGAATTGACTGCAGCTTATTTCCTTTTGTCATACTGGGCAATCCTTTTACCCATGACTTCACAGAGTCCCTGCAGCCGTTGACACGCAAATAAGTCTAAGAAATGTGACGAGAACTTGATCTCTGACAGAAAAAGCGTGGCTCATTTGTATGCATAAAAGGCCGAGTGTGCATCCAAAGCCAGAGGGATTGAGGCAATCAGTGTGCCGTGCACATACAGACACACTCGGGCAGATTCCGAATGCTTGGAATGAAAAGGCAACTGGGAGGCAGCCAATGTCTTTACAGCTGTAGGTGCTATAGCAGAGAACAGAGAAGTCCCGATACATATGGTGAGGACAGCGTCTCCAGAACCTGAACACACTTATGGAGGGTTGAAGCGGTAAGTCAAGTAGCTGAGGTTCTCCTCAGGAAACCTTTGCACTGCTCAGGAGATTTAGCTTTAGGAATGTACATGGTTGTATTGCATTGTTTAGCTATGGCAGTATATAGTATGAACATCTTCATTTCATTTGTTTGCTACCTGCAAACACGCACAGATAGCACAGGTCTATTCTTTTCCCACCATTAACATTCCCAATCAGTTCATTTCAGTAACTCTCCGGAAAACACTAAACTATGTGGAAAACTGCGCTTTTGTTGTTGTGTTTTGCACCTCATGGCCATTATACTCTTTTTATAATGTTTTGACATTTACTGGTTGGTATACCCTCTCTCTTCTCTTGCTGTTTCACAGCTGATTCCTTTAACTCTCATTTCTTTTGTCTCAAACAGGGTCTTTGAACTGCAGGAACGTACCTGTGTCTTGTGGCCTGATGGGAAGTCTGCTCTGATTGGCTGGAAGAATCTCGAGTTTGGCAATTTCAGAAGTGCTGGCGAGTAGCTGTGTGGCCTCCATCAGGGAGCAGTGCTCTGTGCTGGTGCCATCAATAGAGAGGAGGACGTCCCCTGTGTGCAGCGCTCCGCACCTGAGAGTGAGACCGAGGCCGGTTCTGTCAGGACGCTTTCTGTCAGAAAACACTTTGTGGGGTAATAACATTTGAAATATCTGTTTCACCTTTCCACAACGCTGGCTGGCTTTATCTTGTCGATAATAATGACTTGTTTGCTCCTGTATATTGTTGTGGCAAGGCCGATTCCCAGGCTGGCTGAGGGGTCTTTCACTATCTCCACCAGCAGAGGGCCTGAGGCCTGCTGCACCGCCTCTGAAAAAAGAAAACAACACACACACAGAGGCCAACAAGGTTACCGAACACAGCTAAAGTCAGTTCATTGTTGGGTATTAATCGCCTTTTGATATCTGCAACTCAGAAGTCATCAGGAAGTGAACCAACAGGGATTAAAACAGTCCAGTGGCAGGAAAAACTTCATATTAAATGCTTAAATGTTGATGTTACAGGTACATATTACTGCTGCTTGAATACACACTTCTGCATTAGTGTGTTCTTAAAGGGGAACTCCGGTATTTTTAAACCTGGACCTTATTTCTGGCATGAAATACGTTCATCTACTCACTGAGAACAGTTTGGTGAAAGTTGGCGTCCTTCGGAAGATATTTAGATTCCTCGAGATCCATATAACGGAGTGAACGGGGCTTAGACGATGCAGCCTCTAAATAAGGCATTATCTGTCTTTATTTCACCAATACTTTAAGAAGAATGAATGAATGAACGTGTGCTATAGCTCTGTTAGCTCATAGCTGCTGTGTTGTTGTTATTGGCAGCTATCGGGGGGCTTATAGAGGGATTTCTACACACTCGCCTACTGGGACCACTTCATCCACACGCCCCCCTGCAGCACAGTTTATTCACTCCGTGCTCTGTGACAGTCGGCTAACTTCACACAGAGTTTGCTGCTGATAGTTTTGTGCAACATGGCAGGATATTTATCAGATTTTGACGACGTGGACGACGACTTTGAGTACGATGGACGTCCTTAACCGGAGTGAATGAGCTGTGCTGCAGGGGGGCGTCGATGACATCATCCCAGTAGACGAGTGTGTAGAAAGCCTCTATAAGCCCCCCGATAGCAGCACAATAGTTCAATGGTTCAACTTCAATGGTTGGAAGAGATCCTTCATATTTACGGTTATAGTTCTCTGTGTGTCATCAGCGAGAGGCATAAAGGCCAAGGACCGAAGCCTAACCCCTGTGGTACGCCAAACCATACTTAAGTGACGTTTTGAGTTGATTTTTACTTATTTTTTTCAATGAATATGAATGAAACCATGAAAACGCTGCGCACTGGAACAAATGGGATTTTTCAAGTGGTTTACAAGTATGCTGTGAGTCCCAGTTTTAAAAGCTGCACCGAAGACTCGTGTTCGATCAAAGGTTTGAGTCTCTAAATGACCTTGAATGTAAAACAGAGAAATAAACAAAACGTTTCAGCAGTGTACACCTCAAATTAAATACACTTTTCTTAAATTCTCTGTTTCTTTTAATCATTTGGATGTTGCAGTGCAGTTGAAAACAATGTGAATCTACTTCTGATTTTAAAAATCCTCCCCATGAAGCAGTAGAACAAGCCACCAAATACCAGAGCTCACTCCATGACTAAACGCCCAATTATAACTCCCTTTTGGTCATGGTGACTAATTTTCAAGATTGCACCCTTTGCACCGGTCTGTGCAAACTAGGGCAGGTCACTAAGGAGGGCTGACACATATTATGTATCTGTGTGTGGGAATTTGGGATTTAGACCTCCTGCTTTGCTCTGAAAAGCCACAGCATGTAAGAACTTCACCTGACAACGGCAGACGCTATGTACCGAGCAATATAACAGTTGATTTATCCGTGAAAAAATGTCACCTCTCGCTCTTTGTCTCTGCTTGAGTGACGTTAAAGATCGGACCAATTTTTTTTTTTTGTCATATCTCATCAGGACTGTCAGTACAAGCAGCATCCAAACAGAAAAGACAAATATCATCCTGTATGTTGAACAGCTTTCTTTCTTCTGATATTCAGTTTTTTTGGCATAAAATGCTTTTTATATATACATAGATGGCCAGAATGAAGGCAAATTGAGCGATTCAAATTTTCTCGATACAACAAATCGATGTCGGCCTCAACGAAAGCATTTACAGAAATGTAAATAGCCTCGCCCTCAATCCAAACATTATCATGACAAATGTTTTGTAGGTCAGTTATAAGCCATACAAAGGAGCATATTTTGATTCATCAAACTTTAGAAAATTCCCTTCCAGGCTAACTTTTCATTTAATTTGAGAATCTCAAATGCAGCCCTCATAGAGACATCAACAGGATCAAATCCAGCTATTAACTACTTATTTGGCATTTACTGCTACAGGCCTATTGGCAAGAAACTAGCCAGGTTTACTCTTGTGAAGGCATAGTCTTGACAGAGAGGCACGGAGGTGGGAGTGTAGTGATTGGGGTCGTGCAAGTGCACAAAAAAAACTGGATAACTGTGTAAAGACGTAGATAACCAAAGTAAAAGTCAGATTTCCTTCTCGGAATATGGAGCAAACAACAAAGGACTGGTAGAGCATGATTAGTTCAATTATTTCTTCAGTTAATTATGTAACTGGTGATGATATTTATATGTGTATATATATGTAAATGTAAATGTAATTTATTTATACAGCCCTTTACAACAATCCATTTCGGTACCAAAGTGCTTTACATCAGATAATAAATAAAGAAAAGAATAAGTACAAAACAATAAAATAACAGTAAACGCAATAAAATAAAATACAGCAAAATTGAATAAGATAATATAAAAGAGTCACCATTCTACTGGGTATTAAAAGCCATCTGAAATAAATATGTTTTTAGCCCAGATTTAAAGAGGCCCAGATCAGAAATAAGACGCATCTCGGGGGGGAGCTTATTCCAGAGCCTGGGGGCAGCAGCAGAAAAGGCTCGGTCACCCCAGGGTTTGTATTTCGACCTGAACACTTCCAACAAAAGTTGATTTGTTGTCATATATATATATATATATACAAGTATGTATGTGTGTATGGTAATCTTATTGTATAAATTGTGTGTTAACATGCACTAATTTAGTCGAATGCACAGTATCACCCATCAAACCTTTCCCTGCTGAATATGCTCTCAGGCTTGTGTGACTCCTCCTCTGGCCTCCCCAGCGCCGGCACTCACTCACAACCAAACAGCCACGTTATTTACCCTCAGAGCTACGCTGCTTCACCATGCCTCCACATATTCCCAGTCTTTGTGTGTGTGGGTGTGTGTGTGTGTGTGTGTGTGTGTGCTCACCCATGACAGAGACGTCATACTCGATCAGGAACAGAGCTTCCTGGCCGCTCTGCATCAGCATGGTCAAAGCTTCGGCGTGCCTCTCTCTGTTCAAAGGCATCCCATCTATGCTTAATACTCTGTCTCCAGCCCTCAAAGTGCCCTCTCTGTGGAGACACATGAGGAGAGAGGGCAAGAGCATTTAATATATATTTAATATATGATGCTCATACAAGCGTTTTAAGCACCAGTCACAGTAAATGATTAAGCAATGAGCATTTCCTCCCAGGTGAGATGAAGGATAAACAAGATAAATGACCGTAAAGTCTTTGATGATGAATTATGTTTGCTTCAGTGTTTTCATGGGGAAAAGTGCAATGCTGCATTTGCCTGGGGATGAGCAGTGCTTTCTCTGCTTTGAAGACACTCTCTATATATGTCACAGCCACAATTTCAAGGAGTGCCTGAGCAAAAGAAGGGTTTTTTTAATCGTTAAAGCGCGTTATTACTCATAGTCTAATTCCACGTGGATAACCGACTAATTCTTTAATAAACAAAAAGGAAGGCAATTAGTAAAATGCATCCATTAGAGTATGAAAGCAAGCAACCATTCATGCCAGCATACAATAATTCAGACAGACTCATTCGTGCATGTTCGAGACATGAAATAAAACATATAACCTCGATGAATATCTGCACTTACGCAAACAAACACTAGATACAGCAAACGCATGTTGTCCTGACCTGTCAGCGGGACCCCCGGGCCTGACGCTGGTAACCACCAGAGAACGTGACCTCCGCCAGTCTTCATGGAAACCCCCTGAACCAAAAGTGAACGAATCAATCAACAACACCATTAAGAGTAGAAATAAAAGCTCGTTAAAAAACATCCCCGTCACCTACCTCTCATGACAAACCCAAAACTGTTTCCCTCCTTGTGCAAACACACCTCTACGGTTTTGGTTATGACTCCTGAGGGGGTCTGGACTACGATTAAAGAGGAATGACAGATTCAAGAAATGATTTCCAGGATTCATTAAGCTACAAATAAATATTAGCAACAAAAAACAGATTTTACAGCAGTTTGGTTATAATGACACCTGAGTCCCCTGAACAGTTATTGGGAAGATATGATTTATGATGACGGCCTCAATGCAGCTGATGGGACCAATTATGTTGCTGCCTCACAGATAGCAAACAGAAACAGATGTGTTAACATACTACATCCACAGGTGAGCTCTGATGGGTGGCATGCAAACATGAAGGGCTGAGCCTCCTCGCCTCAGTGTGGCCGGCATCATTAGGATCCAAATCTGAAGCCACACATCTCATCCTCGTTTTTACAAGTAGTTAAAGATTTTTCTGCTTGTCAGACCTAACGATTAAGATCATTTCTAAGCCTGTGCCCTGCCTTTTTAGCATTAGAGCTGCAGCATGTTTGTTTTAATGTTCTTCTCATGGCGTCACCCACCAAATGGAGGCAGCTCGTACTCCACTTCCAGCACAACTCGTTCCCCGATGTTCTTCAACAGGCTGATGATCTCATCGTGCCGGAGCTTAGACAGGTTGATACCATTCACTGACTTGATGTAGTCACCCACATTCAGCTGGTCACTCCTGTGGAAGAATCGAACAGCTGGTGAACGCAGGAAACTGCTTTTAAATTCCTCTACAGTAAGCTGGAAAACGCACAGGACCACGTGCACAGAGAAAAGAATATATTCTGAGGTGGGATGGCAGAGAGCCTCTCCTCCTCTGACACTGACGGGGGTGACGGTGTCTCACATCTGATATTCTGAGTCACCGTGCCCCTCACTGGAGAGATAATTAATGAAATAAAGTCCTCAGAGGCACTTCTTGCCCTCCTCCCTTTCGGGCTTCTGCCACTCAGCTGTGACGGGGCTGAACGTCCTGATGGTCCGGTCTCATCTCGCATTGCCAGCCACTCTCCTGTCTGCCCGTGTGCCCCCACCCAGTCAATGAATTAGCGAGCGCTTTCACACCACCGTGCACTCAGCTGTGGGAAGACGAGTGTCTTGCAAGAATTAGCACAGTGTCTGTGCCATGCCTCTGAGGTTAAACTTCAGTGGACTTGACAAGTGATGACATATTTGTCCAAGACATTTTCATAAGGGCCATGTCATTCTTATCAAACTAAAGGTTTGTGTGTGTATTTAACCTCAGTCACATGCTGCTTAATCATCATGAGTCTTCCGTTAGATTTGATTTAATTTGGTTAATCTTGGGCAAAACATGTTTAATCTTAATTAAGGAATCTCTAAACATAAAAAAGAAGCTCATAAACAGAATACCGATGCCATAAAGCATAACTGACAATGAAATAGCTTTAAAGAACTCACTAATCTGTGTTGTTTACTGAAGATTTCACAGGAAAGCCATCATGCTATGGTGTTACTTAGGGTCAGCATCAAGCCGATCTAACACAACACCTGGTGTAACTTTGAAACACATCGACATTTGTGGGGGCAGAATCCGGAGAATTTGCTGTGGCTGCCAGGCTTTAAGTACATCACAGAGCACAGATCTCACCTGGCAGCTAGCCCACCTGGCCGTAGGTTTGACACTCTGGGCTTGCCATCCTTATCAGAGCCTCCAGAGATGGTGAGGCCAAGGCTGCTGCCTTCCCTTTTCATCAGGTCGACCGTGGTCACCCCTCGATACTCCTCTGCTGACAGATACAGACGCAGGCACAGATCCGCAGTCAGAATTAGCATCTGCTTGACAGAACTGCCATGTCTGAGAGGCAACGAAGGGCTCTTTTCCTGAACCTCACACAAAAATTCCCTCTGACACACAAGCACAGCCCACATTTCCTCACTCTCACTGTTTTTTCAAACGTCTGGGTGTGAGTAAGTGTTTGTGACAGGGTCAGAAGGAGGATGAGGAGGACAGAATTATACCACTAAATGTTGAGAACGGCAGGAAATATAAAACATTGTTCAAAGAAAACACTGGAAATGATATGAAACTATATCCATTAAAAACTGGTTGCATTCTACAGTGAAAAACAACAAATTCATCATTGACTGATGGCTATGTGAGGCTGCACTGTGGTGGTTAGCACCGCCGCCTCACAGCCTTTCTGTGGGGAGTTGGCTTCCTCCCACCGTCCAAAAACATGCATGTTAGGTTGACTGCTGAGTCTAAAT
Organism: Leuresthes tenuis; assembly: GCF_036924035.1. Classification (NCBI taxonomy): domain Eukaryota; kingdom Metazoa; phylum Chordata; class Actinopteri; order Atheriniformes; family Atherinopsidae; genus Leuresthes; species Leuresthes tenuis. The sequence continues at coordinate 3,688,617 of NW_027325370.1, forward strand.
TGTCCCTAGGAGTGAGTGTGGTTGTTTGTCTCCATGAGGCCCTGTGATGGACTGGCGACCTGTCCAGGATGTACCCTGCCTCTATGCCCTCTATGCCCTATGACAGCTGGTATAGGCTCCACCCCCCTACGACCCTAATATTGGGTTAAACCGGCATAGAAAATGGATATGTGGTGATATAGCGTCATCAGAGAGGCATTCTGTGTTGTGGCCAACTTTGTGCTGTGCTGTTTAATCTCTCCATGTGAGGTCTGTCAACTTTGCTTTGGTACCCGTTGACATGTATGCCTCACAAGCATCTTTTCACCTTAGCTAAGCATTTAAGCAGTGAAACATCAAGCAAAACATGGGGGGCACATGACTTTACGCACACATCAGACAAACATGGCATGACTCTTCCCACTGCTGAGATCCCAGGTGAAATGGTTTGAGGCAGGCTGCAGACAAAACAAAAGGAAGTGGAGTCAAGTTTGACTGTATTGTACCTGAAAGGCTGCGCCTCCGCGACGAATGCGACTGGTCAGTTGTCTCTTTGCTCCCCTTTGAGTACGGCCCTTCATCTGAGGAGACAGCAGAGAGGTGAAGATGGTTATGTATGGAAACGTCTAACTGAACATGCCATCGTCATAGTGACAGCGACTCACACCCCAACAGCCACGCTGTCAGGCAGCAACTGAACCAACTCAAGACCCTTAAAAGGTCCCTTAAAATATCCATCCATCCATTTTCTATACCCGCTTAATCCGTCGGTCGGGTCACGGGGGGGTGGAGCCTATCCCAGCGGTCATTGGGCGAGATAGGCGGGGTGCACCCTGGACAGGACGCCAGTCCATCACAGGGCCACACAGAGACAAAGGAGACAAACAACCACACACATGCTCACTCCTAAGGACAATTTAGAGTCACCAGTTAACCTAACATGCATGTTTTTGGATGGTGGGAGGAAGCTGGAGAGAACCCATGCTTACATGGGAAGAACATCCACACAGAAAGGCCCCAGTCGGGAGTCGAATACCTTAAATTTTTCCATATTTAAGGGATTTGCTCTGCCCCCATTAATTTAATTCAAAAATACATTTTACAGCATGCTTCATGCATGCACTTCAGGGTGGGAATTTTGTCAGAGGAACAGCATGCGGTTAATGGACTGTTCTTGCATGGAAAGAAAATCATCATTTTCATGTCATTCACAGCAGCTGCTCTGCAGAAAAACAGCTTTTGTTTTTCTTCAAACTTGTCAGCCACACTGGGACCCATTTCTGATACTATCCACAGATTAGCTGAACCGTTGCCCAGTCATCTGAACCTGAAGGCAGCCGTGCAACCATATCTGCAGTCACAGTGATGAGGAAACTGACTTGGCAGTTCTCTAATCCTGTCCACTGCGGATTACCTTTTCAGCTGTCCAGCACAGTGATTCAACATCACACTGTGTACCTGAAGAAATGCTGCGCCAGGTCCTCTTTTTAAGTGTGGACGGGTGACTGCCTTTAATTATGCAGGCATCAAACTAAAGTCCTCACAGTATTCACTGACTGCTGTTATAATGCTGGTAAAAACACCCAATATTGATTAAAAAGTTAGTTGCACAGATTGGCAGCTGCCTCTGGTGACATTCTGAATACATTGTACAATTAGTTTGAGTAGTTTGATCTGATGATAGACTTTATTTTTTGTAAATACAATAAATAACTTGACTTATATGCTCCTTTTTGTTTTGATATTAGTCCCCAGACTCAATGCAAACTGAAACAGCTCAAAGCTAATCCAGCATGCTTTTAACAAAGCCAGATTGAAAGAAAGGCAGATTTAACATGGGATGTAAGTTTGTAAGCTCCCCCAGAACCTTGTCTATCTACTTGCTATACAGTGTATGGGTAAGCAAAAAACTCGATAAAGGTCAAAGTGTGACCTATACCAGAGGTCAGAACCGGAATATGTCATCACTTAAAGAAGTGGGTCAGTTTATTGACTCAGGATTAAAAAAAAAAAGCCACTTTACTTATCCTGACGTGTTTATTGCATCTAGGCTGATGTGTAAAGACTAAACTATGGAAAACGAGTGCTAGGAGTCCTTCATCTCTTTCTACGGTGACTCTCCACATCTGTCCAACTGAATACGAAGCCTTTCGGACAGCTGAGAGGTGTGGATCCTTCGTCATACCTTCACTGACCTGAAACCAGCCCAGGCAGCCCTGGGACACATGGAGTAAAGAAGAAAATCTGGCCTCCACGTTCAAACAGCTGAATGAGTCAGCCCTCAGCCGCAGAAATCTAACCACTGGACTTGTATGTCATGGTGATGCACAGAACATGATGGTATTTCACTCAAAGTTCCCCACATCTTTGCACAAATCCGGTGTTCAATAGCTTTGAGGCACAAACATACATGAGTGAATGACACATAACGAACATGTTAACCAAGGCAAAAATCTCGTAACCATGCGGGCTCCTGGGGGCCGTGACAGTCCAGCAGCTGTCATCGCTGTCAAAAGGCAACGTTAGCTCTGGGTTACGCAGACCCAGTGCTCTGCACGTGACTGAATGCTACTGTACCATCGAGCTGTCTGCCTGTCATCCTCCTCCAGCTTAAAATAACCATCACTAACCCTAAAAGTCAAGGCTCAGAGAGAAGCTGATTATAAAAAGCCCCAACAACGTAAATTTATGCTGTATCAATCTGATCTATCTGGATCTGGTGGGGGGGCTACTGGCTCTGTGCCTTGATTAGCTGGTGAGTGGACACAAAATCCTTCCATCCACCATAAATATATGGAGAGTTGATCAACTCTTCATTTAAATCAGGGCGCTGTGAGCTATCTTTCTCCTGCCCAATCAGAATGTAGGTTAAATACGGGGGCAGAGCTGACAATGAAATCACAATGCTATTTTCAGACGTAAAACTTTATTTATAAACCGGGGGCTTCTAGGTCTGGTTTACAATGCTATATCTGCCCCGATTACACATGGCAGGACGCTATGCAGAGCTGACGGTCGAGTCGACTCACATTTAAATCTGTTACAGTTTATCGCAGCTATTATTCATGCAGAGTACCGATTCCCCGAAATGTGCCGAGTGTTGATGGAACAACATGTTTAAAAGATAAGCAGCTCTCACAGGTGATCAGTGACCCCCTGCTGTTCCAAACACATGCAGTCCCCTTGACTCTAAGGATCAAAGCGGGCTCCCCTTACCAATGCTGGTCTTGTTGTCTCTCCTCAGCCCACAAAGCATGGCTGTGGTTAAGTTAGCCCAGCCACCCTCAGGAAGCTGCTCGTTAGTCAGAGGGCAGAGCTGAGGTTCCACCTGAGGAAGAAGTAACCAGGTCTGAGGCTAAGACAGAAGAAGAATCTCTGTCTCTTCACACCTTTGCTCTGAGTCCAACATTTGGCCCGTGTAAGTGAAGTCTGGAGCCGCAAATTCTGATCCCGAGATATTTTGATCCTCCCGTTGAACTCAGTGGATGATTCCTCTTAATCCTCACAATTATAACTACTGTCTGCTGAGATCTTCTAGAAAATCCAAAGCAGGTAGAGGAATGCTTCGTGCCCTTTTCTTGTCATCCTGCGGTGGCCCCGTTTTTGAGCTATTCTTACAAATGGTTTGTATGTTCAGCAGAGATTTCCTCATGCCCGGTTCATCCACTCACACATAACCCTTCGCTCTCTTTCTCTCTGTCTCTGTGTGAGTTTGTTCCCGCTCTCCTCCTCTCTGCCAGAGGGGCTCAGTGAGGCAGGCACACACGATAGTTACTCCCTTCCCCCCCGCACACAGACTCACACACTTCATCCATTTCCCACCCAGTCAAACACATCCTCAAACCCACCCACACACGCAGAGTTCACACACCGAGATTAGACTCGCCGCAGAATTAACAGCACCTGCACACTCATTGTTAGACTCAGTGTCACGTTTTTCTCACTAAGAGTCTGCACCCTGATTACAGAGCTCCAATCTACACAGTGACAGTGTCTCTCTCTTGTGCACACGCATGCTTACACTCACACACACGATGGAAAATGCATGTGTTAAATTCTTGCGCGGAACAGCTGCCTCTGTATCTCGCAGTTGAGACTGATTGAAAAGACTTTGCAGCTGCTGAGCACAGGTGATAGATTCAGATTGTGAATAGAGTCGTGACACAGAAAGTCCTCCATCTTTCAGCTCCGACGCCTTACATATCAGGACATAATAGATCTAGAAATTGAAAAAACAACACATTTTCTATTTCACAAGAAGTCCAGCCCATGATTCAGTAGCTTGTAGAATCACGGCCATAATTTGGAGTAATCTTTGCCTCGTTATCAGTCTCTCACATCACTATTAAGGCATTTTGGCCCACTTTCCAACATCATTCCACTTCAGGCTGGGTTTTGGGCTATCATTTATTCACAGCTCTCATAAGGTCTCAGCACAGTCAGGTTGAGGTCTGGACTGGACCATTAAAACACCTTAATTCTTTCATTTTTCAGTCATTCTGGTGAAGATTTGCTGCTGTGCTTTGGATCATTCTCCTGCAGCATGACCCAATTTAATGTTTAAGCACTTTGCAGACGCCTTTATCCAAAGCGAGGATATATTATTACAGCTACATCAAAGCTAACAATAAGCTACATAAAAGGAAAACCACCAGTCAGCCTCTGTCAGGGGTGACAGAGTAGAGATAGAGTGCAGGCATAGAGGGAAGTAGAGAAAGGGGGGGTAGGAGATGCTCTCTGAAGAGCTGGGTCTTCTTGAAGATAGACAGGGACGCCCCTGTTCTGGTAGCGCTCGGTAGGTCATTCCACCATCGTGGAACGACACATGAAGAGTCTGGATTGTCTTCAGCGTGATGTAGGAGCTGCTAGACGACAATCCTTTGACGACCGGAGGGGCCGAGTCGTGACGTAAGCTTTTCAGAGAGCTTCAAGTAGATGGGAGCTGTTCCATTAAGCTCTTTGTAGCTAACATCAGGGACTTGTATTCCAGCCACACCTTTTATATATTATATTATACATATATATATATTATCAGTATATATTTTAGATACTTTTGGTCTCTCGAAATACGGTAAAATGTGAGGCCGTGCATCCTAAATTTGGTCTAAATGTGGCTGAAATTGGGTCATGTTGCAGCAGAATGATCCAAAGAACAGCAGCAAATCTACAACAGAATAAAAGAATCAAGGTGTTGCAATGGTCCAGAGTCCAGAGTCCAGAGTCCAGACCTCAACCTGACTGAAATGCTGTGGTGGGACCTAAAGAAAGCTGTGCAGAAATGATAGCCCAAGAACCCTGAACTGGAGTAACGTTGATGCACACGTGCTGCTGTGCATTAGGACCAAACATCTCCACTTTGCTCTGGTCTGTCCAAAGGACATTGTTCCAGAAGTCTTGAGCTTTGTTCAGATGCAGCTTTGCAAACCTAAGCTGTGCTGCCATGTTCTTTTTAGAGAGAAGAGGCTTTCTCCTGCAGCCCTTCCAAACAAGCCATCCTTGTTCAGTCTTTTTCTAACTGTGCTGTCATGACCTTTAACCTTTAGCATGCTAACTGAGGCCTGTAGAGTCTGAGATGTAGCTCTGGGCTTCTTCACCTTGGGGTGAACTTGCTGGGACGTCCACTCCTGGGAAGATTGACAGCTGTCCTGAATGTTTTCCACTTGTGAATAATCTTTCTCTCTGTACAATGATGGACTCCAGATAGTTTGGAAATGGTCCAATAACTCCTCTCAGACTGATGGGCAGAAACCGTTGCTTCTGTCCTCCTCGACATTGTGTTCACACATACCTGGATGCTCCAGAGCAGCAAACTGACAAATCCTCAGTTGCCGATGATCAATTAAACAAATGCATTCGATAAGGACGATTTGGCTGCCACTTATTCCTACGTCATCTTGTTTCACTTTGTGTTGAATAAATAATAAAGTGCAATATGTCATGTGCTGTTTTCCATTGAAAGTTGCATTTACCTACACTAGAGAAATGGTTGTGCTCTGATATGTCAAACCCTAAAACTGAAGGAGAGCGTGCTTTCTTTTTCACTTTAAATCACGTTCAAACAGAAAGTAAATCAAGTAAAGCCCCTCAGCAGGTTTACAGCACCCTTTGCTAATCCCCCACATGCTGGGACTCTCTTATCCCAAACACAGGCGTGCTCCTCGTTGCAGCTGGGACCATTTGTCATGCACACAGGCCTCAGCACCTGCCACTTCCTCGACCTCCACACGCAGCCTCTTCTGAACCCCATCTGCCTCTTTTTCTTGGTCTCATGACTGAGGCTGTAAAGGCAGACCGTATAAACTACACCTCCTCTCTTTTCTACAGATGCACAGAGAGATCACAACTTTCCATGTTGTCATCCGCTGTTGCATGCAGCATAGCCTAATTAGTCTGATGTTCCAGCGGACAAAATACTCTTTGGTGTAGATGATTTCCTCTGAGACATTTGTCCTTAATACCCCATTTACAGTGTGTGCGGGTGGAGTCTTTCAGAGCGAGACTAATTAATTTCCCGCAGAATAAAGAGAATTGGGATGTGGAGCATGGTGTTAGACTAATAAAAACCTCTGGGAAGAGGCCTGTGAATATTTGCTTATCCTAATAAAAACATTGAGTTTTAAAACTGTAAATCAAGATTATTTATCTAGTGTGACCGATAGGCTAAATGCTAAAATAAAGGATAGAGAGAAAGGTACAAACGCTTAACTTCTGATCAATATCTGCCCTTTTTCTTCCCGTCTTTTTAAAGTATTACCTCTGAAAATAACCAGCTTTTAAACTGGACTCATTCCTGGCTGGAAGGCAAACAGCTCTTACTTCTTATTGAGCAAACTGACCACGCTGCCACCTAATGGTGAACAGCTCTCGCTGCGTCTGAAGAACAAAATTCACCTGCAAAGATCAGTGAGTGCGGAGCAGGATGCATGAGCGCATCTTCTAATATTTAACCTCTAAAAGTAAAAAAAAAATCCCACATTTTGGTTTAGAAAATGCTCAATTTACCAGCTCCACTGCACACATCGTTTACTTCTTTTTTAAGAGGAAGATAAAATTAACACATTTGTGAAAGTTTAGGGCTTTAGTTACAGATAACCTTATTGAACATTTAGGCATCAAAGCTTTCCTGTCGGCTTTACCTTTGCTTCTCCCTCTGATGATGCCCAGTCGACATCTGAGGGAAAAAGAGAACATCCTCCTCTTTCCTCCTGCAGACCGGCTGCCTTTCCTCATAGGATCCGTCTGAGGAAAGGCGAATGAGAGCTGTTTGGGAGTCAGGCGCCCTTTTCCAAACACTACTCTTGCTGACATGTTCATTTTCTGACCAGTGAAAAGGAAAAAATTGATTCTTTCCTCCCGATGCTCTCACCGTCCCTCAGCCTGCAGTCTCTCTTGCCCCGCTGCTCCCATCTCTGGAGAACATCCAGTCCTGTCAGGTCAGTCTTCCGGGCCGCTCCACGAACAGGTGCAGATTCTCAAATGAGGACTTATTCACATTCCACTTTATGCGTTTAAGACATCGACTTACTTCCACATCCAGGCCAGCACAAGCCGACTGGCTGCGTAAATACTGGCTGTGTTTCTGAATCTCGAGCTGGGGCAGTTTCTCTTGCAGGAACAGATGGCAGAGGGCTCAGGGCTGTGGGGCACAGCTTGCCTGCCAGAACGCAATGGAAACTTTCTCTGCAGGGAGCTGGTGTTCAACATTGTAAAAATATATAGAATCTGAGCGGTGGAGCTCAAACCATTCCCTCAGAAACGCGAGGTTAAGTTGGCTGAAAGAAAGATTCCTGGTTCTTACCTAAAGGGGCACTTTAGCACAGAGTGTGGTTAGTGTTGCTCGGCTTTTAAAATGGTTGCAAAAGAGACGTTATGGAGATTATACGAGATGAGGCAGTTCAGTTCCTCATTTAACCCTCAACTCGCACACACCAGCAGTCAATATTAGAAGCTAAACTCCCATTTATCAGTGTCATAACTGCACTGTGCAGGAAAACTATGGATTCTGTTTCACTGCCAAAATACCCAGACAACTTAGTACCGTCTATCATTTTAATTAAATAAGAATGATAGACGCCCTTTCATTGCAGGCACCAGTTCAAACTGTTGCAAATAACAGATTTTGAGCAGACTTGCAGCAGTTTTTTGTGGTTCATCCTTGTACGGTTGCCTTCTCCCCTCACAGATAAGAAACGTCTCACCCAAATTCACACTTCTTCAGGCTTAACATTTGTTTCACACGTCAGAGGCAGAAAAAATAAGATAAAATGCAGCAGCCAGTTTCCATTTGAAAGAGTTTATTGTAAATAAGCAGTTTACTCGTTCTCCTCGCTCCTGAGCCTGGCGTTGGGGTTGGTGATCTTGATTGCCAGCTGAGCTGCCCTCTCCACAATGATTTTCCTGTTCTTGGAAGAGACGTTGTGGGCGATCTCAGCACAGTGAGTCCTGCAGAAGCACAGAGAACAGCGCTCAGTGGAAAACAAGGACGAGCTTTTACCCAAACGGCACTTAAAGACACCTACAGACCCAGTCCAAATATTAAAGACGCACTCATTGATGCGTAAACCATTAACACACAACTGTTTTGTTGCTGCTACTAATGAGCCCCCACCACCCCCAGCCTGCTGTGTCACTTTTAAGTGTTTTCTTCCCTTAATTCTCTGACACTCATGAATTACCTGAAAGGCAGCTCTTCCTGGGAGGAAATAGCTGGACTTTAGATCACAGATTGTGTTTAAGGTTTGCGCTTCGCTAAGTAAACCCCCACGATGCAACTTTTACTGTAAAACCTCGGCCACATAAGCTGTCTGGGCCAGGTGCCGTTTCCTCGGATTCCTCTTCCTACATTTGGGACCGATTTGTTGCAGAGTGCGATCCTTTTTTTCTTCAAAAATTAACTGAAATTTGTCACCAAATGGTCCAAATTAGAGACCCAAACAGTCAATTCTCAAGTCTCGCTCCCTGTTTTTAAATTATATAATTCAAGTGGTGGGAATATTAGCCATAAAAGCCATGCTGGGACTCAAATTAAGTCACACAGCCACAAGAGGCCAACAAGTCTCTAAGCAGGTCAGTCTGGGCCCGACTGATTCCACTCAGAGCATTTTACAGGACTTTACCGCCACATGCTTACGACCTCCACCATCCGAGAAAGCTTCCTACGTATCCCAGTGATCGACAAAAGGGGAAATAATAGGTTGAATTCATCCCAATAATCAGGGAAAGAAAATGAGTAAAAGTCTAATTTCCCCACATTGGAGCGAATGAATTAAGCAACAAGATCTGAAACAAAACACTTTGTTTATGAACAGAAAGGAAGAAGTCACTAAACTTCTATGATCTATGCAGCAGCAACTGTAAGAATGATTCAGTAATTCAATAAAAATCTCCCTGGACGGTTCATGCATGAAGTGCTCACCGGTGGAAAATCGACCCACCTCAAACTGGAAAATAATACATGGCAGGGCTCCTTAAACTGGTCTGACTGGTACTGCTTTACAAACCGTAAATTACAGACTAGAAGCTGCTACTTTTCCCAGGCTTTGAGCACACTTTGAGCTTATAATACGGTGCGGCTAATATATGGTTCTTTTCATGCTGCTGAAAACATTTTGCCCCGTAACATTCGACCAATAAAATGAAGGAATAGTTCACAGCGGTCCAATGAAACAAATGCACTTAAACTGCTAAATTGTCGTAAATCGGTCATTTGTGCTCAGGCTCAACATGGAAAACAAAAGAAATGCAAATGATGCAGCTTTTAAATTAAAAGGCGATCAATCTGAGATGAGATTGTGACACTGAAGAAGACGACTTTGATGGTTTTAGTGCCCAGGAGGAAGATGAAGAAGGCGATCAGTGACTTTTCCTGGTCTTTTTAAACCAGCCGCGCTACAGACACTGTTCAAGGGCAAAAAAAGGATTTACGCCACGTATTTGTGCGTTACCGACAGGTATTTAAGTTAAAACCATCGGTGTTACAGGCATTTTCAGCATGTATTTGTTTATGTTAACATACACATTTAATTAAAAGTTTAAAAACCCTCACATGTAACATCTTTCTGTGTAAATGTGGACACCCGCAGCTTATAATCCGGGCAGCTGATACAAGTACAACGTGGATTTTCTTTATAAAATTAGAGGGCGGGGCTTATATTCTTTATTATTTACGGTACATTTTTCTATCTGTGGGGGAACAGTTTCAAAAGAGTGAGCCGACTTTATTTCCACTGTGCTATTGTATAAAATGAAGTTATGAAACAACAGAAACGGGGAATCAACTCCCGCTTCCTCATGGAAGGTTGAGCTTTTGTCATCTTTGCCATTAAATCAAACTGTACTTGAGTTGTTTCTAATACTATGAATTAAAATGGCCATTTATTACCCGTCCCACTTGAAGTATCTAGTTCCTTAAAAACAGGGTCTCTGCAGGTGTCAACAAGTCAAATTTAAGACTTTTTAAGACCATAATGAATACAATTTAAGACCCATTTCACAACTAAACTGGCAAAAAAAGTACAAAAGGCCTGAAATTACTTGCAAAGTAAAGGATTTTTTACAGCTCTTTCACATTAGAATACAAAATGTTAAGCTAAATGCACCAGAAGCCTCTATTGTGAACTAATATTTGTTCTACTGACCAGAAGCAAGCTAGTTGTGATCGATAAATTCTGAGGGTGCTCAGGTACTTTAGTTCTGTTTTGTTGTTACAGCGTCCTCAAAAATTTTAATAATTAAAAGCAAGACTGAAGTTTATGCACTTGTTTTAAATTAAAGTAACGTTAATAGATTTTTAAGACCTTTCCAAATCGTATTTAAGACATTTTATGAAAATCTAAGATAACTTTAGACATTTTAAGTCCTTAAATTCAAATTATTAGGATTTTAGACGTTTTAAGACTTTTTAATACCCTGAAAAAGCTCTGTTAAGATTGGAGGTGTTTAGACAGCTTATAAACACAGGAAGTCTACGCTTTCAAATCAAAACTCTTATTTAGAAAAACAAAACAACGCCAGAAAAACAGTCTCTGAAAGCTTTTGTCAAAAACACTCAACAGGATAAACTTTAAGCGCGAAACGCAACAAATTCACACAGAACTGATCGTTGAAACATCAGCACAACATTAAGCCCCCCACCTGATTTTAGTTAATGCGTTAACTTTGTAACATGAGCCTCGTCCCCCCCCCCAATACTTTTACAGTGTTCCCAACTTACTTATTGCTCATCATCAGGACCTCCAGCTCCTTGATGTTGTGCACCAGGAACTTCTTGAAGCCAGTTGGCAGCATGAACTTGGTCTTCTTGTTGCTACCATAACCGATGTTGGGCATCAGCATCTGACCCTTGAACCTCCTGCGGACCCTGTTGTCAATACCTCTGGGCTTGCGCCAGTTTTTCTGTTGACAGGAAGTATTTCACAGATTAAAAGCCATTCATCTCTTCTTGGTAGCAGCAGTGGTTCAAAACACCTGGGCTACTTACCGCGATCTTGACATATCTGTCAGACTGATGGCGGATGAACTTCTTTGTCCGCTTTTTGACAATCTTGGGTTTAGTTAGGGGCCTGAGGGCTGCCATGGTGACTGAGGACAAAGTTGGACACAAAATTACAACAACCTGCCTCCATAAGTATCGTTTCAGTTCACTTAAGACTTGGATAGCGTCCGTACATAACTATTTAATTGAGTCGCCTAATGTACAACTGCATTTCGATATAACCGGGAAATCATGGTGGGGCTTCCCTTGATGCAGCAAAAGCCATTAAACTACATCCGCATTTATTTTTTTAATTTAGCGGAATTAGCTTCAAGGTAAACGTGTTGACCAGCGTTAGCATGCTAGCACTTACGGTGCAGTATGTTGGGCTAGGTAGCAAGCCATGCTACCCTACTTCACCCACGCCGCACTTTGGCCAGAAAATACACCAAAATGTGACTGTTTAATGTTGGGAACTGATAATTAATGTCTATTACAGCATGGTTTACAGTCAGCTGCGTAACACAGGGGGCCTTTACTGAATACTACAACCCTACTTTACGCTTATAGCATCAGCTGCTATGGCAGCAGCACTTCGCTCAAGAATGACTAATTTAACACGCAAACTATTGGTAAACCTGACAATTTTATTCATAATTTACTATACGAGTGTCAGTGATTGATAAACTATGTCATGATGGTCAAATTATGTTCAACATTGTACGGATTAAGTTAGATTGTCTCAACTCACCCGCCGATGTAAATCCAAAAGGGACTTCAGCGACGGCGGAAGGAAAGAAAAGGACTTCCGAGAGTGCCGCAATGGATTATGGGTATTGTATTTTATCTGAACTACAACAGGCTACTTTACGACTCAAGTACGAAAACTGACTTCCACTTTCTTCCTCGAGACATATTCAACAAAGTATTTTAATGAAGAGTGTTCAAGTGTTTCAGATGCTTTTATTAATCTTGTTTTAGGTTGCATGTACACCTAATTTATATGTGTATACGTGCACATTTTTCACGTCTGCCCATTAAACGTGTATTGATACGCACTTCATAAACGGATGAGATGCTCCGCATTTATCAGACGCTGCTGTATTCACAGATTGGCACGCATGATGAATAACTAAAAGACGATGTTCCTCTTTTAATGTTACAAGAGGAGGCGGCCGATGCTGATCACGGGGGAGTGGTGTACGGGAAAGTAAATGATCCATTCTCTGTCACATGATGACCTGTAATGTATTTCCTCCGCGCGACTACTGCTCATAAGAGAACTTACACGGTTAGTATTTTTAGGCGTAGCAGTGGCAAGGTGCGTTGAAAATGGCCAATCAGCCTATAATGAGGTGAGCGAGTATTGTCTGTTATTTGTATTTCACTCCAAACTTAACGTAACCCACTTTGGCCTGTAACTGCAATTTCCCGTTACTTTCAGCGGCGGCCAACACGCTAATTATGGGATTGCGAACCCCGGCTACGTACCAGCATCTGCGGGAACGGCAGGTAAATTCCCCTTTTACTCTGAAGGTTAAGATGACTTTCAAAGTTTTTTTTTCTTTTAACTTAATACAACTTTATAACTGCATTCTTCCGGGGTGCAGTCACGTGGACGTGCACATTATTTGATTGTGGCGTAGCACTTTCGGGGGGTTTTGAAGATTGGGGATTGTTGTGTGCTGCGAGATTTTTATCTGATAAATCCGTTTGGTGTGTTCCTAAATCCTGTATATGTTCTAACTTTGGAGGGGAATGAGGAAGTTGTCTAATCAGCAAATATTCTACAATGTGATCATGAACTTGATAGGTCTTGATCAGGTGTCCCACAAAGGCACGTGATTCAAAGAGTGTTACTGAGCCCGTAGATAATTCTACATGCTCAACATGGAGCCTGCAGATAACTACAGGCTCAGTGATGCTGAAACACTAAATACATGTAGTTAATAGATTTGAGCTTGAAAGAACTTGTGGGTATTTCGTGACCACATAACTAACAAAACTGAATGAAAATCAGTTGAGAATTAAACGGGTTACGGTGGATTTTGGAGAGCAGATCGGCAACATACCTCAGATGCATGAAGGTTTTGTCTTTTCAGCATCAGGGATACAGAGAGGGTCAGTTCATTATAGGTTATGACTTTTTTTGGGACGCTCTCAGTCTAATAGTCTTTCCCCCCGCCTATTGAACCTCTACAATTGATCGAAATGACTCAAATGTATCTGAGTAGCATAAATTGAGAGACCTGTCTGAATTCTTTAAATGTTAACGGAGGCAGCTTCAGTGCTTTTATTAGCATCTGCTTCAGCATTGGAAACATCCTTTATGAGAGAAAGGAGATCATTCCCACTGTAATGTAAATAAATGAGGACAGGTGGATACCTGTGAGCTGCCTGTGACAACAATATATCTTCACCTCAGTGGATTTTCCTGGTTTTCTAATCACCGCCCTTGATAATAAAGTATAAGAACACATAAGGCAAAACTACTAGTTCTGAACTACTGCAGAAGTTTTTTCCGCATTTGTAAAAAGCAACCGAAGCAGTATTCAAAGTGGGAATAAAGTAATTAACCACTAACCAGCAAACGATAGCTGTGATTTGATTTTTCTTGATCCATCCTGCAAACGACCGATGACGCAATAAATGACCCGTCCTGGCGCCGTCAAACGTATTTAAATCAGTTTGAGAAATAAACCCCTCCCTGGCCGTCGTCGAAGGGAAAAGGGCGGACCCAGCGAGAGCCAATATTTAATCGTGTACACAAGAGGACGAGTATTTTTTTTTTTGAAAGAAAGAAAAAATAAAAAGCTGAGAGAAAGACGGGGGGTGGCACCAGCTCCCCAATATCAGCTGTTTCCGTGGCGACTGTAGCACGAGTGCGACCGTAGAAGAGATAAAATGTACACCAACATGGAGGGACAAGGTAAGTCAACTCAGAGGATTTCGTCAAGTCCAATCGTTTCACAACTTGGGAATGTTTCTACAGTTCCGCTGGGTTTCCTGAGCAGATTAAGTGATCGACGGCAGTCTCTGACTGTGGTTTTTAAAGAGCCCTGTTTGTTGTTGCGCGCCTAAATTCACCAGATTTATGGGATTTAAAATGTTCGCATCTGTGTCTTAACTCATCTAACTGGTTCTTCTGGTTTGTTTCAGCAATGTTCGCCCCACCCGCGGCAGAGTCCCAGGGCCCCACCGCCCCACCGGCCAGCATGTTTGACAGCATGCCTGGATATGAAGGAACAGTTGTGGGAGGAGGTACAGTGAACCGCGCGTATTCCGCAGACCCACCAACCCAAAGAGTTCACAATTAGATTGACAGATAGACGTTAAATGGTTGAAAGTTTTGTGAAATCTTTCAAAATATCACATTTCATCATAACGCTTGAAAACAACAGCATTGGCAAACATGTAGAAATGTAGAAATAGTACCAGGGTATAAAATAATAAATCAAGCTGCCCTGTTTTTATGTGAATTATATGATATCATATAGATTAATGGTTGACTTTGATTCGAAACACAAGAAAATAATGGCTTTAGTGGAAAACTTGCCCTTTAATATTTGATTTGGCAAGTGATAGAGTTAGATTGATCGTTTGGCTGCAGTATATTGCTACAAGAAAGCTAAAGGTCAGGAAAAACAAAGCTGCTCTGAATCAAACTGGCTGCCAAAGTAGCTGGGCCTGTTTGTCTGGGTTGAATATTAGTCAGCATCAAAGTGAAGAAGGTGTAAACTAGTTACTGCTGTTTTGAATGATGACATAATGTTTTTGCTGATCACAATTAATTTCCCAGGAACATCTTTATGCTTCAGAAATGCAAGAGAAGTAACTCTTTCAACATGTTAGCTCCTGCTGTAAATAGTGTTGTAAAAAGAAGCACATCATCCAACTTGTGTACCAGGCAGATATTGCAGATGCAGTGACAGAGTTGGTGTGTTTAGGATTTCCACAGGAGTGTTATTACGTTGCAACGTGGGTGAGCAAACTTGGGGAAAATACCTGATTGGTGGAGGTTTTGGGTGTTTTTTCTCAGCACAAAAAGAAAGTATTTCAGAATAAATCAGCCACCGACATTAGTCTGGATTCAAAAGATTGAGAGTAAAACCAAGAATGCACCAGGAGCAGAACATCATGTAAAGATCAGGAAATATTAGTGGCATAATGTCCACTTTCTTAATTGATATAAGATTTTATCACAACATTTTGTTGCCTGATGTGGTTCCAGGTTGGAGGCTACCAGTCAACCCTCAAGTTCAAACAAGAGGAGTTAATGTATATAAGATGGATAATCTTACAGCAAATCATAACATGATTTAGATGAATTGAGCCTGATTAAATAGATTTAAACTGATGATCTGTGATGGGCTACAACAACCTTGGACCTTCATGTTACTCACAGAGTCTTGTGGTGTTTTAATAGTCACTTCAAAGGTCCTTTATTTCCTCTTCTTAACGTTAAGGCTCCAAAGATTAGACTGTACAGCAATCAATGCATCATCTCATCTTGATTGTAAGCAAGACAAAGGAAGTGATTGTGGATTTTAGGAGGAAACTTTTCCATAAACAACAGATTGAAATGGAAATGCAACACTGAGGCTGTCTACAACAAAGGAGAGAGCAGACTCTATTAAGAAAGCTTCAGTCCTTCGGTGTATGCAGCAAAGTGCTGCATGTCTTCTACAAGTCTTTTGTGGAAGGATACAGTCTGCTTTGCAGCCATCTGTTGGGGCAGCAGCATCAGAGCCAGTGGCTGAAAGAAACTGGGGACCGCTGGGCCCCTGAAGCAGAGTGTGCAAAGAGAAGTGTACTAGTGGCTGAACATAATGCACAATACTGCCCACCCTCTACAGAGCACACTGATGAAACAAAAGCATGTGTTCATCAGAGGCTTCTTCAGATCAGCAGCAGGAGTTCAGTGCTGTCCCACACCAATAACTGTACACAATGCCTTTTTTAAGTCAATGACTTACTAATAACTCTTATGATTCTATATGCTGCGATGATCATTTCCTATACCCATATATTAGTAAAGGATCAGTCATTTGAACTCAGTTGTGAAACACAATCATCTCTGTTGCAGGTGGATTTCTGCCACCTCCCATGCCTGCTTACCCAGCTCCTCAGCCTTCACCTGGACCCGATCAGCCGTCCTGGAAGTAATGCTCAAACTATTTACTTCCTTTAAGCTTGATATCCAGGGATGTTAAAAACCATTATTCACAATTTAAAGCAGTTTCCAGTGACTCTGCACTGTGACAACTGAAAGTTCCTTTCCAATGATTACATTGTGTGACATATTGTGTCATTTTTCTTCCCTGCCGGCAGTATCCCATCTATAACTGAAGAGACTGCCAGGGATGCTTTCATCCTGTTTGCATCCAGCAAATGCTGCTACAGTTCTGCACCTGCGAAGGATGGTAGGATCACAAACATGGAGGCATTCAATACATACAGGGTAAGCAAAAGGTTTTTCCAATAAAACCTTTTTGGAATGAATGACAGTCAATCCAAGTATCATTATTTCTTTTCACTGTTTGAATTACGAATAAGATCATTTATTCTGCCTAACTAGAACACGAGCAGTCACTCTTGTTTGTTTAAAACCACTCCTTTTTTATTTTAGTACCGCCTAGAAACATTTACTGAATCGAGATCTACAGAGTGGAGTCATGAGCCATACCACGGTATGTCACCATAAGAGTCTGCATTTTCTGTTAGCAGTCTGTAATTCTCATGTGTCGTTTTCATGAATGAGACCTAATGCCCTGTGTGTCTCCATCTGAGGAAGTTTCAGTATTCCACCCTTCCTCTTTAGTGAGGCGGCTTCCTTTTTCAGTGCTGCTCTCTCTGCAGTGTTTGGGAAAGCTAAACACCTGACATCTTTGTTTTTTTAGTTATATGTTGTGTCAGACTAACAGACCAAAGCACAAAGAGAACAATTATCTTTGCACATACTTCAGATACTTCAAATTAGTGTGTTAGTCCGACCAAAAAACGACTTTTAAAGTGCATGTAAAGGTGTTAGTTGCACCACAATCTGATGAAATTGTAAAGCTTTTCAACACCAGACTAACACACCCAGATAATGCAGTTAAAATTAAAATCACTCCTACATGTATGTATGCAACTCGACTGGATTAGGCTGATGCACGTGCTCAAATGTTCCACGTTTTTCTGTAAAAACAGAAAAGCAGAGGAATACATTTATATGGCTGAAACCTCAACGAAGCCTCTTCTTCTGTGTCTTTTGTCAGAAATTGTGATTGTAAATCTATTAAAACTGTGACTTGCAGTCACTTTTTTATAGAAGCAGCATCAGCTTGCAAAATCGCCATTCAAGTTCCTTAAAAACAACGTCTGTTCCCTGAGTTCAGCTGGTGACACGTGCTGATCTCCCACAGGGAAAGTCGAAAGCCGCAGAATGCCTTGAATGTTTTTCTTCCAGTCCACAGCATTGCGCTGTCAGACATACTTTTGTGCATATTTTTCCTGTGCATGTATACTGGGACAAGGACAGCGGACCAGTTAAATGGTTGTGAGTGAGACTGGAACAACAGCTCAACTCAGTTGTGCATCTAACCATGCTGAGTATCTGTTTTAACTTAAAAAAACAAAGGAGATACTTCCTACATCTATGTCTTGAAAAAGGTGCAGAGGAGAAGATGAGAAAATCCAAAGACCTCCTTTTCTTTACATAATGTAGACATAGGGTCACTGGTGGCGTCCTGTGATGTTTGCAGCCTGGACATTTTCAGCTGATCCTTCAGAACGGGGGAGTTTGGAGTCGGGGTCAATGCCTGGTACTCTTTTACGTTTGACTTTAGTCATCACAGAGCTGTCATTGGGTTGTATGCCTCCCGGTAGAGCGTTTCATCCCGATAGCACGGCGACATTGTGACTGATTGATGTACCTTCTGTCAATTTGCTTGTCAGCAACTGTTTGAATTATGCCTCCGCTCAGTCTGCTGTTTTGGGTGAATCCCAACAACGGTCTGATGTGTTGTTTGGTCTGGATCAGGTCAGCCAGTGGACGCACACGCTCAGCCACCTCCGGGGCCTTGGGATCTTCCCGCTAAAGCTCCTACTTTTTTTACTGAGGACAAACAGCGTATCAGAGTTCCCTACACATCATCTGTGAAGGTACATCACATAACACACATCTGGAAAAAGGAAGCTTGTTTTTATATGATTTTCTAACAAGAATCGTGACACTTGCAGAGCTGCCACACCTGTATGGGAATGGGCCGGCAACCTTGCAGAGACTGTTCGGGCGCTGGTAATGTAAGTATTCCCCAAAGGTCTTAAATAAAAGATAAATGGAAGGTAATATAAACATGATTTTATCTTTTTCTTCCTGCTGACAGAAAGTTTGTTGGGTGTGCAATGGCTCTGGTTATCGTCATGGAGATGATCGCTGCCATCACTGCAGCGGCAGGGGGAGGGAAAAGTATGCATTACCCACAGATTTCAAATGAAAGCAACAGGAGAGCAATTCAGGAAGCGTGTAGTGTTTGGAAAATTGACAGGTTTTAAACATTTCTCTGATACAGTTGCAATCGCTGTCTTGGACAAGGATCGAAACAATGTGATCTATGTCATGGAAAACGGCAGCTTCTGGTCTACATCAGTCTCACCGTGAAATGGTACAGTTTCCTGCACACACAGTTTATGTTCTATAACACCTGTGATATTGCTCTCACTTTTTATTATGTGTAAATACTCGCAGGACGAACCACTCTGATGCCTACGTTGTGGAACAGTTGAGCGGACTTCAGTTGGACAATCTTAATAAAGTTTCTGGCAAGGAGCTTTTCAGAGACTCTCAGTACATGGTAAGAGTCTTCTTCTTCCGCCTAAAACGGGAAGACATGTTCTGTTTTTTTTTTTTAAACCAGAAAAAAACTATGTTGTTGGGGGGGATTTGGGCTCAAACGTCTCGCTTTTCATTCACTTTCAATGTGGCGCCGCATTATGTTCTAGAAATGAATTGTTTAATCTGTTGTTTCACTTTTGCTAGTGTAATTTGCTTTGGAAAGTTGAGAAAATTCAACAACAGAAATGCCCTCCGTTGAGGTTGCCCACACAGCCACATTTATCACATTAATGTTGCATGCAACAGCTTATTGTGTGGTGGGCTTTTATCACTGAAAATGTGTGATGCGTGAGCCTGAGCACGTCCTGTGTGACACTGCAGGAAGCTGCTGACATGCTGCTTTCACTGACTTCTGGCTTGTCTGATTATGATCGCGTGTCTCGCATGCACAAAGTAAATGAATGACGTTTAAAGGGTGACAGAGAGCCAACACAACACCTTTTTGATGGTTCTTTGCAGGTGTACCCAGTGATGGGCTTCCCAGACCCTTCGGTGGTGCAGGCTGCGCAGCGCCTTGTCTCTGATCACCAGGGCAAATTCTCCCAGACTTCTCGCATTCTACAACAGGTATTTTAACACAAAATAACGATGAACTAATCAAAAACTAATTTTGTTTCCATGTAAAATGCTAATTTTTGCTTTATTTGTTTGCAGCGTCAAACCATTGAGCTGATCCCAGTTACAAAGGTCACTTACTCATGGAAAGGGAAATCGCATATTTACTTTGTTTACGGAAATGAGTTCAAAGTTGATGCAGATAATTATCCTGCTACTTGTTGCTGTTCTGTAATGTAATTCCATATTTGAGTAGGACATTTTTGACCACTTTCCAAACCACTGAATGTCTAAATTAGATTTACTTACTTTCAAATCAGTCCTACAGACGAAGTTGGGACACTGTAGAATGTAAATAAAAACAAAGCATTTAACACAACTGTATAAGTGAAAATGACATGAAGACAAACTATCAAATGCTGACACCGAGAATTTCCAAATAATGCCACATTCATATTTCATCAAATTTTCAAAGGGAAACAGATGGACTCAAAGTGGAAAACCATTCTGTGATCTGGCAAATCAAGATTTTTGATTATGCGTGGAAATGATGTGTTATATCCTCCATAATATCATCCATAATCTGACTTAGTTAGTGCACTTATCCATGTAACCCAAGTTACCCATGTTACATGCTGACATGTAAAGGCTTGATTAACAAATTATATATATACAGGTTTTTTTGAGCAAGACATGCTGCCGTCCAGATTATGTATTTTTCAGGGTAGGCCTTCTTTATTTCAGTAAGACATGGCTAAATGATATTCTGCGTTCATCATAACAGACAGCATGGCATCATACTAAAGGAGCCCTGGTGCTAAACTGGCCTGCCAGCTGTCCAGAGCCGTCACCCACTGAAGATTTTTAGCCTACTGCGATTCTAGGAATACAGCAAATTATGCACTGATTTATTAAGCTGCTCAAATACAGCATCAAGCAACATCACCTCTTGGTGTGAGGCAACATTTCTCTTACGAAACTACAAGTTCAGTATTTTTAAAAATGTTTTTCTAAATGCATAAAAACCAAGCAAATACACAAAAACAACAGAATTTATCAAATTTAACTTTTTATATATTGTCCTTGCTCTGTTTTCAGTTAACTTCAGGTTTCAAATGATTTCTGTCGGTTTCAATTTACATTTTATTCAGCATCCATCCTTTTTGACACATGAACTTCTCACAAATCAGCAGAACTGATAATGCCTTATGTATGATACATGAAATCAGCTCAACTCCAACGACAAGACACTGCAGAGGAACAATGCACACTGACAACTTCAGCCTTGATTTTCACCAAATCCTATAAAATGCTCTAGTATAATGCTCTATGTGAAATATGTTTATTTTTTTAACCACAATTGCATTTTTATTTTTTGCAAGAGTAATTATTATATAAAAGACCTTTAAAAACTGTATAATTTTGTACGACTTATATTTGTAATACTGGCTTTGCGGTCATTTGATTAAAACCTCTCGCAATGTTTTGCTCTTGACTTGTGTCGTCATTAACAGTGGACGGACGCTGGTGAAATGACGTGAGGAACGTGCTCGCCATAATGATAATAAACGGTGAACACAAAGCTACAATAAAGCAAATTAAGCGTTGCCTGTGAAACGGTAGTCGATGCGTTGATATTCGCCGAACAACTGCGAAGTTGGGACATATACCGGTGGACTCAAGTCTCGGTGTATTTGAGGAAACCAAGCAAGAACTGGGTGCAACAACGAGGTAAAGTTAGCATGTTGGCTAACTAGCCAGGTTCACCTGTGATGCTTCTAGCCATTTCCTTGGTGCCGTGTTACATGTGCAGGCAGGTTTCGTTCACGCGAGGATGGTTTGACTCTCACAGAATAAATTCTACACGCCTGGAAATCTCGAACGAATATAAACTGCAGCAGTGGAATTTGGAACCGATGACTTTAAGAACGAGCTAAGGTGGTTAGCTTCCTCGTTTAGCCACTAGGTAGCTAGCCAAACACTGCAACAGGCAGCGGCTGTGAGCGGAGTTTTGCTGCTGCCCGGTGCAGTTCAGCAAGTGGTATAACTTTAAGTGATTGTTGGGAAGACACGTTAAGTACATTACTTGTCACGTCTAAATGCCATCGAACAAATCTAAGAATGTGCAAAGCTATCAAGCTAACAACCTAATTTGAGCAAAACTTTGCGTTCAGTTGTGGCAGTTGGGGTCCCTCGAGGACAGCGGCACCTGCACGCTCAGTTTGTGTGCAGTTTGAAGCGCTGGAGTGCATCGGCTTGTGACACTGTCCCACAGAAGTGTCTCAGATGATGTTTTTGTTCCTTTTATTACGCAAAAATCACGGTTGAAACAAACGCTACAATGCATTTTTGTTTTTAAGGCAGTTTTGTACAACATTGGTTGTCTGGGAGTATTTTGATCTCTGCAGAGGAATGTATACGTCATGACCAGATACGACGTACCACTTGTTTTTAATTTAATGATGTGGGACAGATCATTTTGTAATATTGAACAGTTGTATTAGTCTTGAGGAAAGCCTACACCAGCTTCTGTGATGCACGTCAAGTTTGATCACAAATCTGTAAAAACCTTCAACATTTTCTATAAAATGTATAATCATAAGATAAAATCTTTAAAGTTTGCTGCTGTTTTAAAGTTTCCAACACTCTGAGTACCCTTTGTTGCACATAAAGTTATGTACATCTCACAGTGGGGAAGACCAACATGCAGGAGACCAGCATTGGGACTAATTTATGAAATGCATTGGTGAAAAATGAAGAAACCACAACTCTTTTTCATTTTAATACTTTGTATGCATATGCATGTGTATATTTGATTAGCTGACGTATCAATATAATTTTATTCCTGTTATCAGCTCCAGAAAAAACACTATTGATTGAGCTCTTCTTTGAATTTCCCTTGGAGCCAGCTGAGGGAAGCGAATATTTAAGAGATCTGACCTCCTCACCTACTTCCTGCAGCGTGGACATATTTACAAAGAATACATTTGTAAAGTAATAAATATAATAAGAGTATGTCATCCTGACAGACTGCGTCATGGCGTCAGCATCTGCCAGTGTGGATTCAAAGGCAGAGCTGACTGCTCTGCTGGAACAATGGGAGAAGGAGCAACAAGGCAGCACACAGGAGCTGGTCAACATCCTGACCAAGTAAGTAGCCGTAGCTTTGATTTGATATGCTGTGATATACTTTGGATGTGTTGAACATGGCTGAAAGAGAATTGAATATGTCCTGAAACTTTCAGAATCTCAGAGCTGGTTGAAAAGGAGACGGAGGAATATCACAAAGCAGACCCTGACCCTTTTGATGATAGACATCCTGGTGAGGAATAAGGGAAACTGTGTTGCATAATTGCAAGCCTACAACTGATTTAAATGTGTATAAATACTTTTATTATTACATTTTCCTCTTGGCCACCAGGGAGAGCAGATCCAGAATGTGTGTTAGGGCACCTCCTGAAGATTCTGTTCAAGAACGATGACTTCATGAATACAGTAAGGATCGATGGATGGATTGAGGACTGTTTCCTTGAATATGACTGTGAATATTTAGCGGCTTAGTCAGCAGAGAATTAAGAAACTCTTTCATTTGTAGTTGGTGAACAGCTACGTGATGACCAGCAGGGAATTTTCCCTAAATGCAGCAGCTTGTCGCCTGCTGCAGAACATCATGCCTGGGTTGGAGACGGCTGTGGTCTTTCAAGAGAAGGTAAGCTGTTTTAGCCCATAATATCTTTTTTTTTTTAGTGTTTGAGTTGCAGAACCGACATGTTGTTCAGCCACAATGTTAAATTTGCCTCTGACTGACATAATGATCATTTGAATTTAGACAAATTCTGTTTGTGCTGTCACAGTCCAGACAGGAAGTCGGTTACACTTTAACCAACAGTCTGACGTATGACATGCAGACACAGATCCACAGTAACCATAGGATGTGTTTCTAAGCTTCATTTAAAACTGCTGTATTTTAGTTCTGTATTGAGAAAAAAATGCAGGAATACACATTTGGTATGAATGCAGCACTGTAGAATGATTTAATTAATTTTGGAAGGGATTCCATAATGATTTAAATAAAAAGAAAAAGGAAATTATTCTGACGCCTTTCTGAATGTGACTCATTCTTTCTTGAGCTTTAATGGGGCGTGTTTGGTTTTAACGCATTAAACAGAAAAGCAGATGAGCGCTATAAGAATTTAGGTGTTTCCCACTGATAAGGTCAGCTATCTAACTCGTCAGTGGACATTTTTACCTGCTTTGGATTGCATTTAGATTTGTTTTTAAGCTTGATATTCAGAGACTTGAGCTCTGGCTCTGCCACCAAAGTGTCTTTCTTTTTTTCTTTGGTTAACAGATGTGTCTGGAGCTTAAATAGTCCTTTGAAACGGATGCAGTGTTTCTTTTAGGCTTCAAATTTCACTTTTTAAAAGTTTTTCATCCTTTAGTTTACTTGATGAAAATGGATTCGATATCAGACCATCAAATCAAATCTAGTACTCAGCATTTTCCGTTTCCATGATCACGAATGTGTTGATCTTCTTGTGCTTATTTACGGTTTACCACACCTCCATTTGCTTTTCTCAGGAGGGCATAGTGGAAAGGTTGTTTAAGTGGGCTCAGGAAGCCGAACAGCCTCTCAGAATCTATGCCACAGGCTTGCTGGCAGGCGCCATGGAGAACCAGGACATCGCCGCCAACTACAGAGAGGAGAACTCTGTTCTGGTCAGTAGGATTTTCTCTTGTGCCACAAATAAATATTTATTAAGGTTTCTAGTGACAGACAAGGCACTCCAACAACCACTGGAGCTCTTCTTCTTCTGTCTGTGACTTATTCTTTTATCCTTTACTTTGGCAGGTTCCTTTGATGCTACATCGGTTGCGTGAGCTTCAGGATAAGGATGCTGAGAACAAAAGGGAAATCAAACGACCGAGCCCCAGGAAGCCTGTTTTGCTGCCTTTAGATGAGGAGACTGTTGATGGAGGCTTTGAAGAGAAGTCCTTCACACCTGGTAGAAATGGACCTGAAAAGGAAGAGGAAGATGGCGAAATCCCTTTCTCATCCATCGACTCTGAAAACGAGCTCTCGTTCCGTCTCAATTCCCCTCACAAGACGAGCAGCCGTGCCAACTCGGCTGTTAAGACGATGATGAAGCCCATGTCCGCGCCCAGTTCGTTTACACACCCCGGCATGTCTGATGGCAGCAGTTACCTGAGGCGGAGGACAGAGAGGGAGAGCGGCCGGACCTCAAAGCAGAAGCTAAACTTCTCTCTGCCAGAGCCAGAGAGAAACTTCAGTGAGCTTTCCAACAGCAGCTGGTCTGAGATGAGCCCCTGGGTGATAGGCAACACCTATCATCTGTACCCTTTGACCCCGGAGATTGAGCAGAGGCTCATCCTGCAGTATCTTACACCTCTGGGGGAGTATCAGGAGGTTGGTCCTCATTCATCAGCCTCCACCATTTTTCAAACTGCAAAGGCTGAATTATCTGTAGCTTTGCTGATCGTCTTAAATTCACATGTAAAATTTGAATTGTGTCAGCCTCTTAAACGGGGACGTTTGACCTGTGATCGTTATTGGAGCGTGACCTTTGGACCAGTGGTCTGCTGGGATGGGGGATGATTTTACCCATTTGTTTTCAAACTGGTGATAACAGCTTTGAAAAAAGTATTGAGCTGCAGCTCTCTTTAAGTAACACCCGACTTTAGGCCCCCTAAAGTTGTCCCCCTTGTCTTACTGCATAATTACCAGCAGATGTCAGGCTTTCATAAACTTTATGAAATTAATTAATGAGAAATTAATCAACTTATACACTGTGTACAAAGTTAATTTGACAGAAATTTAATTTCTATATAGAAAAATGTTAAGTCCGAGTAACCTTTTGTTTTGGAAGTTTTTAGAGTAAGTATTGAGAGGATTTTTTTATGTGCTTGTACCTCCTCCTGTCCTTGTACCCTCAGCTCCTGGCAGTGTTTATGCAGATGGGAGCTCGTGAGCTGCTTATGCACTATATGGATTTAAAGCAGACCAACGACGTACAACTCACCTTTGAGGCTCTCAAGGTAAGCGCTCTCTTGCATTTGAGCCTTTATGGCGCTGACACACAACAAGCTTCTTACACTTATGCCTTTACTTCCTCGCAGTATCTGGCTTCACTGCTGCTGCACAAGAAGTTTGCAGCAGAGTTTGTTGCTCATGGAGGAGTTCAGAAGTTGCTGGAGATCCCCAGGCCTTCGATGGCTGCTACTGGAGTGTCACTGTGCCTGTATTACTTAGCTTACAACCAGGATGCCATGGAAAGGGTACAGAGACCTGGCTACATGAATGTTAATTGCAGCTTTATATGTTTTGCTTTGGCTAAAGGCATGGTGGGATGTACCATCTCCCTGTATTTGTTCAAAATTAGCAGAAAATAATTGATATCTTCTGAGATATTTTTGGACTATAGATACTCAGCTACATTACTTCCTATTCCGACAGTAATGTATGTATTCATGGCTGTGTTTTCTGCCCTGAAGGTGTGCATGTTGCCGCACTCCGTCCTGTCAGATGTGGTTGGTTACACGCTGTGGCTGTTGGAATGCTCGCATGCGTCTGGCTGCTGTCACGCGACCATGTTCTTCTCCATCTCCTTTTCTTTCCGTGCTGTCCTGGAGCTTTTTGACAAGCAGGACGGGCTCCGACGGCTCGTCAATCTGGTAAGAACTGAACCATCTGCATCATCTTTAGAAAGTATCAACAGCCAGTCCACTGTCAGGCTGTAAGATAGCAGACACATCGTGTGTTAATGTTTTTCAGATTAGCACGCTGGAGATCCTGAACCCCGAGGATCAGGGAGCTCTGCTGAGTGATGATGAGATTTTCTCCAGCAGGCAGACAGCCAAGCACACCTGCATGGCTCTGCGCAGGTACTTTGAGGCCCATCTGGCAATCAAGGTGGAGCAGGTGAAGCAATCTCTGCAGCGCACAGAGGGAGGTGCCCCCATTCACTCACAGCCGCATTACAAGGTACGCAGAGGACTAAGGATAAGTGAGACGGACATGATTTATCCATGGAAATGTTTTTGTCTTCGCTCTGTGCTGTAGCAGGTCTAAACGGTATTAGTTTAGTCTGGGTTCCCGTACTGATCTTCGGTGTCTCACCCATCAGGCGGTCAGCTACAGCCGTGAGCAGGTGGTGGAAATGATGGAGTTTCTAATAGAGTACGGTCCACTCCGACTATACTGGGAGCCAGCAGAGGTCTTTCACAAGCTGTCTTGTGTTCAGCTACTCTTGCAGCTCATCTCTATTGCCTGTGACTGGAGGACCTACTATGGCAGGTATTAAGATGGCTGTTTCTTTAGTCAGCTTCTTTTTTTTTAGCATTTGGTTGTATTGGGAAGCAGCATTGACTGTTTTCTGTTCCTGTAGGAGCGATACGGTGCGTTATGCCCTTGACATCCTCAGTATCCTCACTGTTGTTCCAAAGACCCAACTTCTGTTGTCTGAAGCTGTTGCTGTTCTTGATGAAGGAGGATCCACTGTGACCACTGTTGGTAGGTGTAGTCAGTCTGACCCAATTTCAGTCAAAATCCACCTTAGACCCGGATAGTGTTTGAATTGTTATTGGGCAGTCACAGTTTTGTTCTTCTTGCTTGTTGCAAGTCATCTCTAATAAGGTCAATTCAAGCAGTTTGTGTATTAGTCCTCCGTGCCAGATGACACGGTGTCTATGGTAACGCAGCAGCTTTTTATTTTGATTGATTTCTTAAAGTCTGTAATCTGTTTAGCTAAAATGTTTTTTTATTTGTCTGCTTCTTCTCTTAGGGATGAGCATAGTCCTGGCAGTGGCAGAAGGAGAGGTATTTGTGAATGATGCTGAGATCCAGAAGTCGGCTCTGCAGGTTATCATCAACTGCGTCTGTGCGCCAGACAAACGCATGTCCAGCATTGGCAAGTTTATTGCAGGCACCCCCCGTCGTCGCCTGCCGCAGCAGACCAAAGCCAACGAGAACGTACTCACTAAAATGTGGAATGTGGTGCAATCCAACAATGGCATCAAGGTAGAGTACCTCTCACCAAACAAATATTTCCGGGTGTCTGAACTGGAGCCAGTGGCGCACATTTTGGGGTCTTTATGTGGGCAGTGACAGGCGGCTTAACCATGGAATAGGTCTCAGATTGACTCACAACGACTTGTATCCTTGCACAGAAAGAAGTAAAGCTGCTATTTGAGTTTGCTTGTAGTGTCTGATTTCCCCGTGCGATTTACATATTACAGAATGAAAGCTGCCCCAGTATCATTAGCACCAACGATTTGATTTGATAAGGTTTGAAAATAAAGTTTGATTTTATATTTTGCTTGTCTTCTTCTTATAAACCCGATGCCAGAGCATATTCAGCTCAGGATAACATTAGTATCGTACACCTCTTATCACGACTGCTACTTAAACACTGCAGACTCGGTTCACCTATTTGGAAAAGAATGATCAGCTGTGTGTTTTACTTCCATGCTCTGTCTGTCCTCCAGGTGCTGCTGTCCCTGCTGACAGTGAAGATGCCCATTACAGATGCAGATCAGATCCGAGCTCTGGCCTGTAAAGCTCTGGTGGGTCTGTCTCGCTCCAGCACCGTCAGACAGATCATCAGCAAGCTACCTTTGTTCAGCAGCGGCCACATTCAGCAGCTTATGAAGGAGCCTGTCCTTCAGGACAAACGCAGCGAACATGTCAAGTTCTGCAAGTTTGCAGCTGAGCTGATAGAGAGGATCTCTGGGAAACCTTTGCTGATAGGTACAGACGTGTCTCTGGCATGGCTCCAGAGGGCCAGCGTCGTTGCTCAGTCCAGGATCAGCTTCCCAGAGAAAGAGCTGCTGCTGCTTATTAGGAATCACCTTGTGGCCAAAGGCCTTCATGACACAGCAACCACACTGACCAAAGAGGCAGATCTCCCCATGACATGTCTGTCACATCCAACCTCTGCTTACCCTTCTGTCGCCCCTCCCCCACCTGCTTCTCCTGTCGCTACATTGCCCCGTACCCCACGGCTGGCCAACGGTGTCGGGTCAAGACTGGGAAACCATCCTTCTCATTCATCCTCCCCCGCATGCAACCATCCTCAAGCACGGCCCTCCACATCACAGCCAGCTGGGCCGCCTTCTAGTGCTTTCCCTTCAACATCTGCCCCACACTGTAACAACGGCTCTCCACTGATCGGACGCATCATTTTCTCTCGCGAGCGCCAATCGGCGTGTGGAACAGTGAGCTGCAAGAAAACCCGAGTGTTAAGACAGAAGTCTGACCACGGGGCCTTCAGTCAGAGTCCAGCCATGAAGAAGCAGTTTGACAGACATTTGCCTTCCCCGCCAGCACTGGACAGCATTATAACAGAGTATCTGAGGGAACAGCACGCACGCTGTAAAAATCCTGTTGCAACCTGCCCACCTTTCTCTCTCTTCACTCCCCATCAATGTCCCGAGCCCAAGCAGAGACGCCAAGCGCCCATCAATTTTACATCCCGCCACACACGCAGAGTCATCTATCCAAAGTACGGCGGTGTAGACGGAGGCTGCTTCGACAGACACCTCATTTTCAGCAGGTAGGAGCCTTCGGGCCATTCATTTTTGCACCCCCCTCGACCTCCTCAGCCATCTCTACAGGCTGTTTTTCCTTTGTCCAGGTTCCGTCCCATCTCCGTGTTCAGGGAAGCAGACGAGGATGAGAGTGGATTCATGTGTTGTGCCTTCTCAGCTCGTGAACGTTTCCTGATGCTCGGGACGTGTACCGGGCAGCTCAAGCTCTACAACGTGTTTACAGGCCAGGAGGAAGCCAGCTACAGTTGTCACAGTTCAGCAATCACTCACCTGGAGCCTTCACGGGTCGGTAGAGCAAGAGTGCTGGATTATGTTGTGCTTTTTGTTAGTCTGGATGATTTCACTGGCACTGACCAGAATGAGTTCTGTACGCTGGAAAGTTGTCTTCGTATTTTAGCCTTTCCAGTGCCTAGTTTAAGCGGGAGTGTAACACATCTTAATGAACAACACGGTTAAGAATTTACTATTCAGGAGACAGATTACATCCAGTAGATGTCTTTTTGAATTTAACACATTCTGAATATTGTTAAAGAAGGGAGAAAAATGGATGCAATTAATAATCTTTCTTTATTTGTTTCCTTAAACATTATTTATATGACATAAAGCATCTATCAGTGGATCTCTAACCACCATCATTTGTATCTTCAGGATGGTTCTCTGCTCTTAACGTCAGCCTCTTGGAGTTATCCTCTGTCTGCACTGTGGGGCATGAAATCAGTGTTCATCATGAAGTGAGTGATGTTTTCACTAAATCACAAGCTCGTTATTTTACCAGCTACATAACTGCCAATATGTCTTCCATTTCTTTACATTTTATATTGACATTGGACTACTGTCAGTCAGCAGAGGTCTTCTGCCTCCTTTTGATGCTTTTCTGTGGATTTTTGCAGTCGGATGTACAGCAGCTTCATTCTGTTAAAAGAAGCTGACAAACGGAGATGTCACGCTGTTTAATTATGCACACCAACAGCCTCGGGGCTGCAGGCTGCAGTTCATGGAACACATGCACTTAGACTCATTCACTCAAACAGTTAAACGACACAAGTTTTGGAATAAAAAATAAAGTGTTTTTATGCTGTTACACGGTTTTAAAGTGCTCTGCTTTCATTTTCATTCCATCCTTCAGAGTAAATGTGGGAATATTCCTCTTGTTTTGTGCAGGCATTCTTTTCTGGGAGACCATTATGTGGAATTCAGTAAACTTTCACAAGACCGAGTCATTGGGACTAAGGAACATGTTGCACGTGTATGTATTACAGTGGGTTTTTTTTACACGTTGGCATGAAATATGTAAATGTAGACGATGCAGACTGATGCTCAGTCTCTGTGCTTCTTTTCTCCAGATTTATGACATCCAGACAGGTCAAGTTACTCTGACTCTCAACAACCCAGACCTGGCTAACAACTACAAAAGGAATTGCGCCACCTTCAACCCGACGGACGACCTTGTACTGAATGATGGTGTGCTGTGGGATGTGCGCACAGCTCAGGCTATCCACAAATTTGACAAGTTCAACATGAACATCAGCGGCGTGTTTCACCCCAACGGCCTGGAGGTCATCGTAAACACAGAAATCGTATCCTTCAGTGGTAACTCCAGCTGATTACTTTGTTTGCTTTTATCCATGATAAGACACATGATGGATTAAGGCACTGAGTCATAACTTACCTTTTCACTGTTTTTGAAAGAAACTTTGAGGTTTATGCTATTCAAAATTTTTGATTAATGGATGGATGTGTGTACATTACATTAGATTTATTCCATCTAAAACCATTTAGAGACCTAAATTAAGTCTTGTAATTGACAGATGAACACAAGCGCACTATTAAAAGGCCACTATTGAAGGCCTGTTTGACACTCCATGATCATAAATCTCACTAGGAGATAAAACAGGTCTATCAGCGATTGAATTTGAAGCTGCTCCAGTGGTGGGATGACCACTGTGGTTTTATTTCACAGCTTAACATTGGATATTTATTGTGCTGAAAATCTTTATAGCCCAGGAAATGGGTTATAATCATTGTTTAGTGTAATTAAACCTGTAGCAGATGCAAACCCAAAAGAATGCTATTGAGCTTGACCGTGCACTTCAGTGGGATCTTCGCACCTTCCACCTCCTCCACACCGTTCCGGCTCTGGACCAGTGCAGAATAGTTTTCAACAATAGCGGCACGGTCATCTACGGCGGTAAGTACACAGCCACTGCATGATGGGGCTTGCAGCACATTTGGCACAAAGCCTACAACTCGATTTTCAGGCAGTCCAAGTGTGTGAAAGGCGTGTTTGAATGAGAGGCTGGTGGTTAGGAAGCAAAGTGAGCATGTGTGTGTTTGCAGAGGTGTG
Source organism: Leuresthes tenuis (assembly GCF_036924035.1). Classification (NCBI taxonomy): domain Eukaryota; kingdom Metazoa; phylum Chordata; class Actinopteri; order Atheriniformes; family Atherinopsidae; genus Leuresthes; species Leuresthes tenuis. Next base: position 3,720,414 of record NW_027325370.1, read on the forward strand.
AACGGAGCCTGTAGAGGTAGGTGTGTGTGCAGTCACTTGATGCCACAGAGTCAGAGCCATATGGGCAGAAGGCTCCATGTTGGATTGGCAGCAGAAAAAAACCGGCACCTCACAGGAAAAGCCACGGGACGCAGTTTCAGAGCTGCCCATACGGTCGTTTCAGCCACTCAGGAGCCAGATCTGTGGTTAACCAGCGTGATGCGTTTGCTTGTTATTTACTCAGTCCTTCTCTCTGTGCTTCATTGTTTTTGTAGCAATGTTGCAAGCCGATGATGAAGACGACATGATGGAAATGCAGATGAAAAGTCCGTTCGGTTCGTCTTTCAGGACCTTCAACGCCACAGATTATAAACCAATTGGTGAGGCTTTTTGCCTTCACTTTGCTTTAGATGATTTTTCAGTAATGTTTGCAGAAAATGACACGTTCTTCTTCTACTCTGCAGCCACAATTGATGTCAAGAGGAATATATTTGACCTTTGCACAGATACAAAAGACTGTTACCTTGCTGTGATCGAGGTAAATGATTGTTTATCGTTTTACTTGCATGAGGTGCTAAGACTTGCATTGAAATGTCTAAAAGTTCTTAATCTGTCCCATAGAACCAAGACTCTGTCAACACTGACACTGTGTGTCGACTTTACGAAGTTGGCCGGCAGAGACTTGCAGAGGAAGAGGAGGAGGATGAGGAGGATCAGGTTGGAACTTCGCTCTGGATAAAGAAGCAGCTTTTGGTAAGAAGTAAGAAGCCGTAACGATTGAGCTTTTGGGCTTTCTGTGTTACAGGAGGATGATGATCAGGAGGAAGACGACGACGACGATGACGATTCTGATGATGACGTCGACACGGATCCTCTCATCGCTGAGCTGGAGAACGAGAATGGCGGCGAGGATGAGGACGAAGAAGATGAGGATGATGGGAATGATGAATTCTCTCCTTCGGACGAGGAGGTCGCACGGCTTCTCGAAGACGATGCTGATGCTGGAGATGAAGAGGACGACGACGATGACGACGACGACGATGACGACAATGATGACGATGACTCTGATAATGATGATGCTGATCTGGAGGGTGACAATGGTGAGTGACGCTTGGATTGAAGGGTGCCCACAGGTTCTTACGTCACATTATTCCATTTTTCTGTTTGTCCTTGCCCTGGTTCTTTGGCTGGGGGTCAACAGTTCAGTTCTAAATGAAACCCGGACGTGTCATTTCCTCAAAACTGTCCCTTTACTCTCAACACAAAGAAAGAGTCGGCATAATGCTCTCCCTCAGCATCTCACGCTTGGGGTCTGCGTCCTTTTGTTTTTGTTCAGTAGGACAAAAAGGCTGTTTTTGGCTTATTCTGGCTTATTAGCAGCTAACAGATTTTAGGCAGTGCTTTATGATTTGATGGGACCAACAAGACTAGAGGTTCATACACTTTTGCCACTTGCTGATATGAAATATTTGATCCGTATGTTTAAAAAATAGTTTAACTAGGCGACCCATCTACTTTCAGGACCCTGGTGATATATCCAGTGATACGTATGCCACGGTTCACTGTTTCTGAGTGTAAACAACCCAGTTATCAGGGTGAAACTTAAGGTCAGTTTAGCCACATTTTAGGAAATAAATCTCACGTACATTATGCAAAAAAAAGTCCAGCATCAGCCTTTTTGTGCTTGTCTGGTCAGTTTGAGGAAATGTCCTCGGCAGAGTGTTAAAACTGCTGTGTCCGTTTAATCCAGAAGATGAGATAGACAACAACATTTCTGGGTGAGAAACGGCTGGGTGCAGAGCTACTGAGCTGCTTTGTTTTTGCCTTTTTTGCACTTTTGCTCCTTTACCCACTGACCTACTCAGCAAAAAAACGCGTATTCCCACATTTCTGATCTGCATTTGTCTGTCGCACAAACAGACAGCTCGGACAACTCTGACCTTGAGGATGACATCATCTTATCCCTGAACGAGTGAGGGGGGGCCTTCGACATCTAAGACCAAGAATCCAGACAGCATGTCAGGAATTCTGCCTCACCGCCATCTGAGCAGCAGGGAAGCAGGCATGGAAAGAGGCTAACATCAGCCTATAATGTGGAAGATAACTTGGAGCACTGCCAGTTTGAAACAGTTTGAACACTTGGTGATGAGGGTAAAAAAAATAAAACAAGTCGGCAGAGATCAAGAGGGGGGGGAGAAAGTGCACATAATTTGACTTAATGTTGGACAAAAATGATTGTATATGATATAATTTTATATAAAAAGAAAAAAGTGAAGTGGGCAGGATGAGTGAATTGACCAGAGTTTAAATGGTGTGAAAGAAAAGTTTTATATATTACATTAACAGCTCTTTAACGAGCTACTTCATTTGATATCAACGCACTCACTCGCTTGGTAAGTCTCAGTTTGGTCACAGATTAGTTTTTGTTGGAGAAACGGCTCACTTTGCAGGGCTCATGGTCTGTAATAGTGTGGCTGAGGATTCAAGACCTCTCTGAATTATCACCAAAAAGTTATGAATTATTGAATTAGGCAGCTAATGTAATGCACAAACATGTTGCCGATGGTTCATTAAGCTTCAAAGCCCACCCTCAGGTTTTACTTTCACCATAAGTTGACGACCAAAAGGCCACACCCACCAGTGCCATCCATGAACATCGCCTTCTGATTTCATTTTGTAAATAGAGCCGTTAAATCAGCTTGGTGCTCTAACATGTGTGGACACTGTAACCAAACCATTGACACGTGCTCATTGTCTGCTCCACGGATGGAAGGAGGCTAATAGAGCCCCTTCCTATTGTGTTCTACCCAGAGTCATACAGGGATTTGCTTTTGGTGGATCCTCAAAAAAATCGCAGGGTCCAATTATTTGAGTAGAGTTTAGCTTAGACTTTTGTTTGAAAACAGAGAATTTGTCACATTGACTGATTCATTAGAGGACTGACGTGATCATAAAATTAATCTGTAGAATTCTCGCTACATTGAGAATATAAAACTGTGACATCGGTGTCCTCTGACAGGAAAGTTAAAGACTCATCATTGTGAAAACAAACGCCTGGCACATGCACACTTTTGGCGCAGTGCAACTGTCATGATTTTCTCATGATTTTTCGCCTTGTATCTAAAATTTTACCTTTTTATTTTGAGTTTCTTGAAACAGTTTATGTACAGGTTGTATGTATCTAAAGTATTTTTACTATAAATAAAGTTGCAAACGCTGTCTTTTGTGTCCTTTTAATGAATGAAACGATGGACGTTCATGCAGAGGAAAGGTTGAAAGGAACATCCTATAGATGTAAAATAGAAAATGAGTATTGAGGTGAAATGGACACACACACCTTGGATCAGCTTACCAGTGACCTTGGAGCTGCTGCTGGGTCCCTTGGAGGAAATCTGCCTTTGGTTTGACACAGTTGATCATCAAAAGAGGTTCCTCAGGGTTCTGCACCAGGCCCATCACTTATTTTTAGTAATAGTAGAGGTTCAGCAACATAGAGAAGTGTAAATATTTCTGTTTCTCAGAGGAATAAAAAGCCAAACTTAGGCTAACTTGAGATATTAACCAGTGAGCTTCTTTTTAAATCGTGCGTGCAGCAACTGGCTCGGTGAGTAGACAAAAAGGCAAACAAGGATGAAAAAAACAGGTTGTTGCTCACTATGGAAATGTCCTGTAGCCTCATGCTGCTTATTCCACTACTTCTTAAGCTGCTGTATTTCCATAAACTGATTAAATACTGGACTGGATCAGCCTTCCAGCACTTGGCATGTGAGTGGAAGGAGATTAACAAAGAACCCAAACACACGAGTGCCTCGTTCCGTAGTATTTAATTCAACTTTTGATTGTTTACATTTGGTTCTGTTACTTGGTATTTTGTAGCATGTCTTCTAATGCTTAATTCCCTTCACAGGGTAAAGTTAGTTTTGGTGAATAAGGGACTTAAAGTGAGATGTGAAAACTGAGCTCTGCGGTTTTGTAAGGAAAGTCGTTTACTTGCTATCAATATTGAAAAGTAGCCAAGCTTTGATTAGCTGATAGCTGATTGATTATGCAATAGTTTCACATCCATGTGGTCTCCCTCGATGGGATTTTCCATAAAGCAACATTTCTTAGGACTGAATTGGTGAGTTGTCCGTGCAAAAATGTGTCAAATAATGCATCAACATCAGGTAAAAAGTCTCACGTTGCCAGAAAAATGATGTGATGATGTTCTTTTTATAAAATTTCTACCATTTGCTCACAGAAGTTTTGCTTGAGGATGTGTTTTGCAGCGATGATGGAAGCTTGTAATTTGTCTTGAAATTTTAAAAAAAGAAAAAAGTCTATTATCTGGGATGCATATTTAGCTTAGAGTACGCCCCATTCTCCCCCTGCTTTATGCATGTGATTGGAACACCGCCCACAATGTTCCACTTGAAGTAATAGACAGATGGGAGTCAGTCGCAGCTTCGCTATGATGGAGAGAAATTACCCAGCTGAATACTGCCCTCCCTCCCACACTACATCAAACTCACTGGATGCTCAGTGTTTGCCAAATCACCCTGTTTCTTGCCTTGTATTTAGGACAAGACAGTTTAATGCACGGATACAACAGAAATGCCTCAAGTGACGGATGAGATGTGATAAACTCCTGAGTGAGAGTTGGTTTTAAACTTAAACTCTTGATTGTGTTGTCATCCCACTTGTTAAAATTAGGAAAAAGAGCAATGTTGTGACGAGATGCTAAGCATTAAGTTTGGTTTTATGGCTATGTTTTGTGTCCTGATGTCGTTTAACCTCCTCGTCCCGTTAACCTCTCTGAATTCATCACCAGGCCAGCCGTAAAAATCAAACCCGATCAAGCTTGATGTTTTGCAGAGAAGTAGAGCTCATAGTGTTAGTCATTGCCCCACAGAATATTTTAAGAATGATGACTCTCTCCTGTTCCAAAAGCTTAATATAGTCTTCTTGTTTCATTCAGCGACCAGCTCTGAAGTGTGTTGGGGAATAACCAAAGTGTGTCCAAAGTTTCCGAGCCAACCATTTCAGCTTATGCCGATGAATCTTCGTCCTCACTATTTTGTCCACTCTGTGCAATTTACCCTTTGCACTGGCACTACAACAGTCCCACAGCATGATGTTACCGCCACTGGGATTAACAGTTGGTGGGGCTTCACCTTCCAATGTGACCTTTTTTGTCCATGAGAAGTAAATGAATGAATAGTTCATGACTACTGTGTCGTTCCAAGCAGATGTGTGAACACATAACACTCTTAGAGATGATAAATGTAATCATTCAGTTAAGGAGAGATGAGGAAAAAATGTAAAAGGCTGTTTGAGAAGTCACAACAAGTGGGAACAACATGTTTTGGGTCAGAAAGTCCAAAGTGAAGTTTCAAATCACCTCTTATCTACAGCATATGAAATGGTGCTGGAAACGAAATCATGACAACCAATAACTCAGATTTAATCTTTCACTTTATGAGGGGATTTTATAAGATAGCCAACAGTGATGTGATTTAAACTGAATGTGCAATCCAGCTTCCCAAACCAATCCATCAAACTCAATGGGGAAACTGGCGGTATCTCATCTGTGTAGGAGCATGACTGCACTATGACAAAGCGTCGCTGTATAGTGGGTCTGCTTCTTGGAAATGACTCAACCAGGAGGTGTTCCCCCACATGGTGGTCTAGCCTGATGTGTAACACCGGGAGCTTCTTTATGGCCGGCAGCCGCCAAACTAACACGTCCGTTCAACACAGGCAGACTCCCATCAAACAAGCCAGAAGGACAAAAAGCAGTGGGAGTTTGTGATGGATGGAAGTGGCATGCAGAAAGAGAAAGAGGAGGCGCATGAATTTGCAAATGCTTGACACATCAGTGTTGACAAAACAAGTCATGTGACGACCATGAAGATGGCGCAGCTTATGATATATTGCAGTTTTCTCAGTATTTTCTTGCAGCCGCGCGGCAGTTCGGACCGGCGAACGACATCGCGACTTATTACCTGCTAATTACCGAGAGATTCAGCCAGCACACGCTGTCTCGGCAGCCCACTGAGGATCAGATGGACTGGAGCGCGATTGGCTGAAAACAGCAAGGAAACGAGAGAAACACAAAGAAACGAAATAGATAAGCTTCGTGGGAAAGAAACCCTTTGAAATGCGGCTGCAATAACAGCTTTTGTAGAGAGAAGAAAACCGCTCACCGTTTGCGTGCGCGCGCCCGCGTGCTTGTGTGTTACATTAGGTGGACACGGAGACTGCATCAGACTGGAGACGCACGCCGGGACATAACAGAGCGCATATATTGAGGTTTTCATGATCCCTCTTGCTTCCCAGCACACACAAACGTCAGGGTACTGATTCCGGTCGAGACATGTAGTCCCATGTATGTAAGAGCGGCCAAGACCATTTGGAGCCTTCAGCTCTCATTTTTAGCAGCATCATCTCACGATATCGACATAATGTGGCTTTCTCAACCGGAGGGAAAATAACCAAATATGTGGATACCTACAGAAGAGGAGAAAATTGGAGTTGGTGAGTGGATTGCATGATTTTATTGCTAATTAACTGCGTTTGGCGTCTTGCTTTTGATTAGACTTTAGTCGTACAGCGTTGTGATGGCAGCTTTTGCACGAGAAACACCTAATGGTGTTCCTTTACATCCCGTATTGGCTGTGCAGGGCTTTTTTTATTTTTTATTATCATCATTTTCTAAAAGTAAGCCCATTATATTCAGTGAAAAACACATGCACTTATAATGGCTGATATACACGGCCAGTGACCGCATAGAAAGGGAAATTGCGTGGGATGATACAGCCTACAACCCACCACCTTAAAGATGCCATCGCAGTCAGTACACAGCCCGAGGCGGAGCCTTGAATCACGCTCCTACTCATTACTTTTGTGGTTTTGTAAAAATGCGTCAGTGTGGCATTTTAGCCCTTTCTTCTTGTTTTGAGTCTATCTAGATTGGGGGGGATGAAGGGAGGGGGGATGGGGGGACGCGATTCGTGCTGAAACCACGAGGGGGCATCGTGACTGCGTCCCTCCAACAGGTGTAGGCTGAAGTGAAGCTGGAGTCTACCTGTAGACAAAAAAAGAAGAAGAAGAAAAAAAAAGCTGCTGCGGCCGCTGCGACAAGGACTGCGCTGTAACATCTGCTCGTCCAGCACGCATGTGCTTTCTGACTTTGAAAGAAAGGAAAAAGTTCCCATTTCCCACTAATGACTACAGTTTATTGAAAAAAATACAATCTTAAAGCGAGCTGGACACAATCTAACGACAACAGGAGACAAAGATACCCCCACAAGATACCACCAAGTCCTTATGAATCCACTGCTGGGTCTCGCTATCGCCGCAAAAGTATGTATAGCGTGTGATTACTCTATAGAGGGTTTTCATTAGGGGAATGAGTCATGTCCAGATGCTCTACAGCTTGTTATACTTGCAGAGCTACTCACGCTGGCTCGCACATGATGCTCCCCCCACATGCACACGCCCACATATGTACACTTAGTTTTGAGGCATTGCATTCGTCATGATTTCTTTTTTTTAATATAAAAACCGCAGACTGAGCGCCTGGATGGCAGTCCACCATAACATCGCCACTTCTGGTGGTGGCAGTGTGGTAATCACGTCGCGTTTGGTCGTTTGTATGTTCACCCATCCGTCACAGAATCACTGCAGTTCTTTTTCCCAGCCGCAAATACATGTGGGTTTTTAACCGGGCGGGAGGCAGGAGAGGAGGTAGCTCCGTGTGGGAAAGCAACAGTTCGGCGCTGCCTCCGCATCAGTCTGCGCGGACTGACCTGGCGCTCTCCGTGGTGCTGGAAATGTGGAGATGACGCTGTCCACGGTGCTGAAATGCGGGGAAGCAGAGACGCCACGCAGTACAGTACACACTGTACTTTGTGAAGGCAGAGGAAATCACTGGTGAATTTAGCAGTTTGCCTCAGATAATGCCTCGACATGCTAGGTTCAATATTTCTCCAACATCACTGTTGATGAATCCCACGCCGGTGGATTGTTACGTGTTCAGGCAGTGCACTCCCTGTACCCCTGCTATCAGTTCCTCTCCCGCCTCATCTGTAGTAACACTGGCTCCATTTTACACATTTTTCCCTATCTTATTTCCCTATTTTGGCATTATGTGTAAACTGCCTCTGACACATAATACCCCGTTCAGATAATAAACAGAGCTAAGGTCTGTCAGCAGCAGGCCAGGCCTTTCTCCTGATTGGTCTTAATAGCTCAGTCTAAAGGAAAACGTCGAAAACCACCTCATGGAGCGTTAATGGTTGTCTTAGGATCTTCATTTATTGATTGGTTGTTGGCTGTATTTATGCAGGAGATATTAGTTTCCAAATTAACTTATGAAGCCGCAGCAGGCCCGGTTAGAATTAACAGTCGCGCTCCACTGCTCCACTCAAGGGCTAATAATGAGTGTTTTAAACACCAAATAATCGTGTAATCTCTTGTTTTGTTTCTCAGTTAATTATTGGTGTGTAAAATTATAAAACCTGAGAAGTGAAAACCTGTCATATTAGCAAATTAGTCACTGGTGGATTTATCCATAAAGGCAGCAATTTGTCTTCATACTTGCATCAGAGACAGCTCTGACTGTAAGTCAGTACCTGCCCACATGAGAGTGTGGAATGAACCTGATGGCTTTATCTGTGGCCACATGATACTCAGGGACAAACTGCAGCAGCAGAAGTAACAGCATTTGAAATAAACAAACCCTTATCTGTAATCAGTGGTTGAACGACACAGAGTGTATGGACCCAAGTACTGCACTTAAGAGCAAATTCAAGGTATTTTACTTCCATTTTATGCAACTTAATGCTAGTTCTTTGTTGTATCTAAGAAGTTATAAGATATTGTATTTTTTACCCCACCATATCTGCTTTGCAGCTGTAGTGTTGTTCATTCCCTTTATTTACTGCGAAAACCATGTCTTTTGATCATGATAATTCTCCTACTTCTTCCTCTAAATAAAAATTGTACACCTCTTGTGGAATATTTAGAAAAACATCGTCACAAAGCTGGAAACGGGGCTGTTTTTCAGAGCTCATGAAGGACTGATGTTGTAATTTTCATGTGACAGCACTGCTACAGACATGATTATGTTTATGTATTTATCAGACGCTTTTATCCAAAGCGAGTTACAAATCAAAATATAACAAGCTATACAAAAAGCTAACAATAAACTACATAGAAACATGATTATTTTACAAAATATGATGCATTGCTGTCAATTAAAATGGCAAATATTGGATAAAGTGGTTGAAATGAGCTCAACCATAAATATTTTGCACTGGGAAATAAAGCAATATCCATATTAACGCAGTAGCAAAACATGATAAAATACCGATAATTTTCCTGCACAATGAATACTTGCATAGGCTTTTTAGCCCATTAGAAGTTGGGGCAGAACTTTGACTTGTTATAGGCTATTCTTGCTTCTTTAACCACTGCTGAAATAGATGACTGAAGGATTAAGTGTGTTCATAAAAGAACAAAAGAAATGTTCAACTCAAATTAGCCCCAAGGTGCATGTCTCTATAGTTCAAGCCATGATTTCAATCCTTGTTCTCATTAGAAGTGGAAAGGTTACAGAGCCTCATTTGGGTGAACATTTCTCTGTAACTTCATCAACTTTCACATAAGAAGGCTAATGCTACATACGAGTCAGTGGTGTACATGTTGTGTACTTGTCGTCACAAACACTTATGCAGTTGGGTGGCATGCAGTGGATTTCTGGGACACTGATTTTGAATCAGATACAATAAAATGCTTCTGTGTGGATGAAATCCATTGGTTAGCAAAAGTTTGGTTCAGTAATCTGTCTAAATATATGAAAGTGCATTCAAGCCTTTGTGAACTATGACTCCGTGGGTGAAGCTTAAGGAACAACTTAACTTAGCTGGATTTGGGACAAAATTATTCAGGCTAGGAAAACAGGACCCCCGTGGTCTGCATATTCACACTAAAATGATGACCTCTTTGGGTAATTCAGCTTTACTTGAACAAGTCCTGAAGGAGGCTAGAGCTGAAATAAAAAAGGAAGAAAATAATTCAGTCTATATGTCACAGTTTACACCTAATTTTCTATTAGATTTTTTTCCAGTAGATTGATACAATTATAACTCATTTATGTGATGATACAGCACGCAATTTATAACCCATAATTGTGTTTTTTGACGGCGTGTTCCCTTTCTCTAAAAACAATTTCCCCCCATTATACTGTTAAGTGATATATGTTTCCATCAGTAATTCCAAAAAGAGAAAAAGCTCATGAAGCGACCAGTTTTAAACTTCACCAGATTTATTTAACACATCTTTTAGACTATGACTGTCCATATTTACACATGAAGTGGCTCCTGTGGTACTATAAAGTCAGGCAAACTGTATCGTCATTTTTAATTTCTACATTAAAGAGTTCTAGGAAGAGGAAAGGCAAGTCAAAGGTGACAGATTACATCCCAAATATTTTTCTGGGCTGACTACATATGTTCACACTCATTTTGGTGCAAACTTTAACACTTTCTGAACAAATCTGACAAAAGTGTCTCCCACTCCCACTGAATCATGACAAATATTTCAACATAGGCAGTATTCACAGTGGTGTATTTGTCTCTTTTAACACCACAGAAGGCCTTGAATTGCAGTGCTTTTAATAAAAACTGCAGTCATCTCAGAAAAGACCCTTTTGTGCTGCATCACTGCAGTGTTCAACAAACAGAGCCATCAACGTTCACTCATCGGCTTCTGATTATCAAAAACCACACTGTCTGTTTTCTCACGACATGACTGCTCTTTTTCTTCACACCAGTGGTGGCAGCACTGCTGGTGAAGAACAGTAACAGGCACAATAGAGGAAGAGTGTCAATCAATTCCCTTTCAGGTTGTTTAAGTTACTGTAGAATTCAGTTTTATTCATCTCTGGTTCACAGTGTCCGATGCTTCTTTTAAGCTGCTTCATGGCTTCCTCCTCTATGATTCTTTATAGATAAGCAATGCGATGCCTCTGACAATGTCAACACGGTGGCTCAAATATCATAACTTTTACCATGAAGTAAAACATGAATAGCAATGCTTCCTTTTCCCATGTAAGAGTGGCAAAAATCTATGCAAATGCTATATAAAACTTTTGGTCGAGGGACAGAGGATGTCTCTGTGAGTGGTGCTCTTTGAATTAATCTTTTACCCATCAGTGAAGCATGTAAATCTGCTTGTTTTACTTACTCACTTTGCTTTACCTGCAACTAAGAGCCACGGCTAGAATTGACAGACAATCATATTGTTGTAAAATATCCGTGTTAGCAAATGTTCTGACAACCTCAGACCCAAAACTGTACGAAGCTCCTCACACTTGCTTTGCTTCATACCAAAATGTTTGGAGACAGAGACTGAACTGTGTCGGTAGTTGATAAGTAAATGAATTAGTGTTTTAGTGGTTTTGATGGATGAACAGCCATCTGTGTGAGCCCCAACAGGAGCAATGAAGGTGGGAGGAAAATGGAGAACAGCAGGAGTGTCCTCCTGTGCTCAATCCCCATAATTCTTTCCAGTAAGTCGCACAATAGTAACCATCAGATGCCACGTTGATCATGAATTCAACTAGATATTGAACAGTCTGGACTGATTTGCTGTTGCTTAGTGGAAATGTTTCCTTTTGCCAACATTTTCAACTCCCCGTCCCATCGGCCCTTCCAACATCCTACGTTCAACATGTTGAAGTCGGTGGATTAATTTTTGTCGTTTTTTTTTCTTGCCGAAATGCAAATGCTCTTCAGGCACAATGAAATCAGTGTGCTTATACACAGCTTGGGGGTTTTGTGAGGGAGGACGAGGAAAATATGAGACCATGTGGTGTGCCCAACTCATCTCATCTTGTCCTGACGTTCCCTCTCTTTAATAGTTCTTAAATGGTACGAGCAGAGATTTGCAATTCAAATTAAATGGAGGCCATTAAAAAATATGAGTCTTAAAGGAAATACTTTGCCCTGGCTGGAAACAAGTCTGAGGCCATCTGAAAAAGGTGACAAGAATGCTCTTCAACATTGTCCACCTCTCCTTTTTTGAATACACTCTCATTTGAAGTCAAGTGCCATGTAATATCCATAAGCTTGCCATTCTAAAATGCCCAGATAACTGCTGCAGATACAGTGAAAAAAGCCCTCCAGTTTGTGGATGAACTGTTGCCATAGTTACCAGAGCACAGGAACTGAGCTCTTGTTACCCTCAAACAAGCAATGGAGCTGAGCTCAAGCCCCTCCCTCTCTTCCTCCCCCTCACTGGGTCCCCTGGCTAGTTTATTAGCATAATGATTCACACAAAACTCTCCGTGAAGGGCCACTATTTGTAGGTTTTTGAAATCATCAGTGGAACACTGTCATTTTCAAACAAGCCTGCTTTTACCAAGGCTTCTGTACAGTTGGTTGCACGGCTCGTGTTTCCAATCTGCAGCACTGCACAGATAAAGACGGGCTCCAGGGGCAGTGCAGTTGTCAATGCCTTTACTGTGTCATCTATCCTCTAAAGAATAATCATGTCATCAGTGTTGGAGTCACAGGAAGTTTCTGTATATGGTCAAAGACAGAATGATGCTGCAAAAGCAGGTGTCATGGAAGATTTATGCTAATACCGACTTATGATTAATCAGCACTAAGTCATTTTACTTAGCAGTTTGTGTGGGCTCCCTTTTAGGACACGGTTAAATTAACTCAACATTGTAGAAAATCCGGTTGCTTAAGAATTAATTGCCTATTACAGTGACTTCCCACTTCAGGGTGGGAACTTGTTTACAGTTCACTAAGCAGAGGCTCCTGTGTGACACTGTGCTTAGATGTTGAAAACAGTTTATTAAAAAAGCTCCACTAACTGCCCTCATACGACCTCACTGCGTGGAGACACTCAGGAAGGATCCACCTTTTATAATCAGGGTTCACATAGATGAAACCAACCATAGCTTTTAATCAGCAGAAAATTCTATTGATTACAGTCGACACTTAGAAAATTTATTTTTCACTAATTTTGTCTCTTCTCTGTCTTTTCCTCTCTTTTTGCACAGTGATCTGCAACTTCCGGTCACCAATATGTCAGGCACTGGTCCTGGAGATTGGGGAAACTGTACAGATTTTGGAGAAGAGTGAAGGTAAAAGAATTTAGATTCTTAATTGTGGTGCAGATTGTATTTGGAGGTCGACACCAGAGGGTCCAACACATTCAACTGGTAGTAATGAGACGCTGCCTGCTGTTTTTCATCAACTGTGTTGAAAAATAAGTTAAAAAAGAATAAATGAAATGCGTCTCCGAGTGCGGAGCGAGACAGGAATTTATTTAGATTGTTGTTTGTGAAATTATTATGTTTGTCTTTTGTCAACAGCTCACAAACTTTTTGAACTCTGACAAATATCAGTCCCAGAATCAGCTAAACATGTCTTTAAATACAGCGAGAAGAGCGCCTCTGTGATGTAGCTTAACTTACTGTTAAATGCTAATGATTTCCACAGGTTAATTTGCTGTCTCAGTACATTAATACATAGTTTGTACACTTAAAATGCTGGGGTTTGCACTTATGGTCAGCAGGCAAATATACGTTAATTAATGGTTTTAAGACTTTGCACAGACAGACTTGCTACAAGCTAAGCTCGACTAGCCAGAGTTACAGAAAGTTTGATGAGAAAACATGTTAAGTATTGTGTTTTGACATGCAGTGTGGTTTAAAACCAGACTAATCTGTTTTTTTGTCCCTATAGCTTACCCATAGTCTTCAATTCTTTTGGACCAATTTACCAGCTTTTACATTTTGTCTCAATGGGATGATGAGATTGTCTCATGTGCTTTCTGCTTTTTCCTCAGGGTGGTACAGAGGCTTCTCCACCAAGAAGCCTTCCATCAAGGTAATTATATCACAAATCTCTGGTGATTTTTTTGTGTGCATTTTATTTAACTGAATTTAGTAATTAAGAAAGTTTCTCATGACCCACAGTGCAATTTTGTTGTATCTGTTTATGTGTATGTTAGAATATGCAGAATGTCACAGGTCCACGAAAATAAATGTATTGTAAAGCAGAATGAGAAAAGTGTTCTCAGCACATCTGTAATCTGGGCTGCTTTGGAGCTAATCTCCTTATTAGCTCTTATCAAAGAAAAGTGCATTTTTTGTGAATTATGATGAAATGTGACAGAAATGCAGCCCAGAAATAACTCTGTCTAAACAACAAAGACCTTAATGGATGATTAAATTACTGAATAGAGCTTTGGTGTAAAAAATATATAATTATATTTTAATTATGTAATTATTCTTACTTTACTGAACAGAAGTATGAAATAGCTGTGTGTAGATGTCATATTTCACTTGTCACATATGCAAATAGCTCTTGGTGCCGTAGTTTAGTGGTATGATTGCCACCTTCCATGTGGGAGATTTGGGTTCAAATCCCCTGCATGAAAGGTACTATCTCCAGTAGGGGTCCTTAGGCAAGACCCCTTTACCCTATCTGCCTATCTGGAAGTCGCTTTGGATAAAAGCGTCTGCTAAATGCATGAAAAACATAGGATCTTGCAACTTATTGGGTAAAAACATTCAAGCATTTGAAGGTTGGAGGGGTAGTTGTGGTCAGGTTAGTGCACTGAATTTAAAATTTGTATGGAGCCATTATAGTTTTTCAGCTTAAGTTTAAGCAGCAAAACTACTTGGTTCTGTTTAAAGGGAAAAAATACAATGTATTGTAGTTAGAATACACATATAAGTGTGTAACAGTACAAAAGCAGCAAAGGGGATGCAAAGGAGGTAGTAACATAAGAAAATCTGGCTATGTGTGTGAGGTTAAGCTGGCATCTCTGAACTCGCCTCCATAACCAACAGCGCTGTTGCCACTCAGCTGATTCTGCAATGCTGGCTTGATGTGTGAAAGCACACACTGATGCAGTGCTGAGCAGGCTCTGTTTGGCACGTATGAAGGAGGAACAGCAGTGGGCTAATGAGGATGGTCATTTTATGCTGAGATAAGCCACAACCACAAAGTGTGAAGAACGCTTCAGTTACCTCAGTGATGTGTGACCTCAGTAGGTTCTTCAGGTCCCACATCACTGGCAAAACTCGCACGGCATCTAATATGTGAACTATACTGCCTTGCATGTTGAAAAATGTAGTTTTATCATTTTTGTACCCTGTACCCTGGTTCCACTTGTCACTTTAGAGGGAAGTCTAATTGCAAATCATTGTTAAGTTGATTTCAGGGGACACCTCGATAATGATAAGACATATAATGTGAATCAGATGCACAATAACTAGATCTCAACCCAGATGAGCATTATCATGTTAATCCGTGTTTTCCACCACCATCAACACAGCAAATGAAAGAATGTATTTTGCATATTGTGTAGAATATGGTGCAGTTATTAATCCTAAAACTAATCATACCAAAACAACTAAAATCAGAGATAAAAGCATATATGAATACTTGAATACATATGTTTAGTTACAGCTGTGGGACAGATGCAGCAGCACCTCTGCACAGTCCTTAGTAAGAAGGGAAAAAACTAAGCAAAAAGCACAACAGTCCCAGCTATCATTGATTATCATATAACTACATCCCAAATAAATGATTCTACAGTAAATAACCTTCATCACAGTTCACGTGTGGCAGAGCATTTTATAAAATCGTTGTGCACATTTGGAAGACAATTATGCAAAGTTTAATACAAGGTGTAAAGATACCAGGAAATCGATACGAGATGTCTTCTCAGAAATCGTTGCAGCTGTACATTTACTCTGCTTCGAGCTGAAATGTTCATGATGTTGCTGTAATGTTTTAAAGAAAGCACAAAACTGTCAAGTCCTGGTAAATGTAGGTGGCTACATGCTGTCCTTCTCTTCACTCATCAGCTATTTACAGTCCTTACCAACACCCCTCCATTTTGTTATGTACTCTGCCCACATTCATTCGCCCCCGTACTCTCTCTCTGCTGAGAGAATTAACTGTGCTCTCTTTGGCCGATTCCTCACATCTGGCAGATTAGAATAAGAAAGATGAACAGCAAGGGTGGCACCACTCAGACTCTCATGCTTTTCCCCTCCTAACCCAAGCAACAATAGTTGGAACAACATTGCTCTTATAGGCTTTTACAGTATAGGCTCCATGTTTGTTCCTTTTGCACTAAAAAAAAAAACCTCTCAGCAAATACATTTTAAAATCCATATAAAGAAATTGCGAACTTGCACTCTATGTCTTTTTGACTTTTTCAGCACTCAGCATGGATAGCTTAGACTGCAACACAAACATATTGCTATGGACAGTACATTTTAGTCATGTGGTGCTGGAGAATTAATGTAACGCTGTCACTCTCAGTAAAAACATCTCTGTTCCTTTCTCCATCCACAGGGTATTTTCCCAGTCAGCTATGTCCACTTGAAGAAATCTACAGTGACAAACAGAGGGTAAGTTGCATGATAAAGTGATTTCATTCAAGCATACGCACCATCATAAGCAGTGATGCAGAGAACCAACTCTTTATGCCTCAATACTAATTCTGAAGATTCAAATAATGGATGAAGGCGAGGCCTTAAAAAGGCAGCAAAGTGTTTTCAGGTAACAGTTTCCTCGGTTCATAATGTAATTATGTTTACCGAAACACTGGGGGCCATTAGGTCTAGAAACCAAGAAAATAGAATACCAATAAAATCAAATCAGAACCCCTGTTTCCCTGCTGAAGACCTCTGGAAAGATTTAAGAGGCCCAGCTGTGGCGTTCTACTGTTGATCTTTGAATATGAGCAACCTTTAGATACTGTCTTTAGGTCAAATGTTCAAAATGATCTCCAGCTTTTCAGTATTTTCAGTAAAAGATGGAGCAAATTCTATGAGGTTTAACTCCTAATAAATAAGATTAAAAATTATTTTTCACTTAAAACCCTGACTGTCTATTTATCAGGTATGAATATTTAATGTGGAGTCCTATTTAAAGTTCCTATATAAGTCCTTAAAAAAACATTCACTAGACCAGCAGAATCCCTTTTACTGAAAGTCATCCAGAAAATAGTCTGTTTCCGCTGGAGGTGTAATCCTGTCAGAAGGAATTTTTTTTCCTTTCCACTGGCACCAAGTACTGGCTCAGCTGGAATTGTTGTGGTTTTTTTTTTAAAGTAAACTGCTTCGAGATGGCTTTTTTCGTGTACTGGCTCTGAATAAATAAAAACATGTTAAACTGAATTTTATCCAAAGTTTGAGCTTTTCAAACAACTTTCTCTGCCTCAGAAAACCAGAGCAACGGGTCTGATTTCTTGCTTTGCGAGAGGCTTTTAAGCCAAAGAACATGGGTCCAATCAGTGGAGGAAATGTTGCATAAGGAGAATGTAAAGGACACGTGCCTTTTTGTTTATTTTTAACTATTCAAAATGACACGTGTGGCACCCTTTGTATAAGATGGCGCAGTGAGTACCACAGCCCCCTTCTCTACCCTGTCTTCACAGCCCTGTTCGGAGCAGCCGGTCTTAGGGAAGTGGAGTTAGCCGCCACCTCGTTTGACATGAGCAGCTTTGCTCTGTATGTTATTCCCTGTGAGAGCATACAGTGCCAGCCGGAGAGCTCACAGACACACATGTAGTTCACACTGCCACACTATAAACTGATGACAAGTTTTTCAGGATTACATCTCTGAAAAGGCACAAAAGTTTTCTCTGAGGTAATTCTGGTTACTTATTACAGGTTACTCACACATAAAGTTTTCATGTTCATGTACTAACACCCTAACTAAGGAATCGCGTTGCTCACACTTGCTTTGTCTGCAGTTTGGTGACAGACAGTTGGGAAAGGTCACTCATTTATGCCGATTACCGTATTTTCCGCACCATAAGGCGCACCTAAAAGCCTTAAATTTTCACAAAAAACGGCCGTGTGCCATATAATCCGGTGCACTTTAAGTGTGCACCGGATTCCAAAATCTGTCACGGATGCCGCCATTTTGAATTTACCGCAGGGAGCACCGAGCATTCATCAGGGCATTAAGCCCCCTGCATCTCTCACCTCCACGTTCACTTTAGCCGCGCCTCTTCGCTCTCTTACATTGGAAATTAATGGGAAATTAATGGCAACTGGCCACTTCCGTCGCTCCTTTGAGTTCGGTGTGAATCCAGGCGGATCCCAGCCATTCACTCTGAATGGGGCGCAGATTGTATCGAGCTCGTACTCAGCGATTGAATCGTGTCATCATTAAAGCTTCTGCCCATGTCCCAGTGAGAGCCTGTTCTTCAGTCTGAGATGGATGATACAGACCGATGTGCAGTTTATAAGTTTATAAAGTTAAAAAAGACCGACGATGTTGTCCTTGACCATCGGACCATTTCCCGCTGACTCAGGGACGTAATACATGCACTACTGTGCTGGCAGCGATAAACCAATCAGAGAACATTAGGTAATAGTACGCCTTATAATCAGGTGTGCCTTATGTATGGGTTAAGCACAGAAATTGACCCGTTTCGAGAAGAACCAAATATCAGGATGACCGAGCGGTTAAGGTGTTGTACTTAAGATCCAATGGACGTATGTCCTCGTGGGTTCGAACCCCACTCCTGATAGTGGGGAATTTTAGTATGTCAAATTTTAACTCGTGCACATTCGGAGTTAGATAAACGAAATGTCAGACTGCTTGCAATGTACTGTTGTAAAGCTTGATTGACAATAAAGATCACTTTGACTGAGAATGAATATCGGTCCTATAAATAAATTTAATTCAATGGGCTCTTATGTTCTCTGAAGATTTAGATTGATGTAATGATAGGAGCTTCTCTCTGCAGCTGACAGCAGAACTGTGGATGTGTGAAACTTGCGTCATGGTTCTAGCAACTATAATACATGCAAGAAAAAAAACGAGAGTGCACCACATGCAGCGGAGGTCAAGCCTTGGGCAGACCTGCTACTGCTGCTCTTAGCTCCAGCTGTGACGTCAGATAATGCAAATCTGAACAGCTCACTGACTGAATGACACATTTTTTAGACCTACGTGGCCCTAAAGGAAGTGAAAGAGTTGTATTATGTCTGATTTTCTGAGTTGGTGGTCAATTAGACGCCAAAGTATATTCACTTAAGCACAGAAAAAAAATATACACCCACTTTAAATACAAAAAGTTGTACGCCTGACGCGATGACGTATGCATAAAGCTGCCACAGAGCAGGTCACATGAGCATAGATTACAAGCCAGACTGAAGGAAAGTGACTGCCGAAGCCATCATTACACAGCTATAGCTTGCAAATGGTTGTTTGTTGCTGTATTAGGGGCTAAGATATTGTTAATTGAACCTTGAACATGTAAAGAAAAAAAAGGCTTTAATGTTAAAGGTTTTGTCATGTCTAATACCAGGAAAAAATACCAAAATCAGTGAGAATCTGTAACTAATCCAGCTGTGCACGTCAATGGTTAAGTTGGAAATGGTATATTCAACTCAGGTCACCAATACTGAAGCTTCTAAATGTACAATTTTACTTTTTCACGCTGGGTGAAATGGAGAATAAAGCATTTTTCACTGATACATTTTAAGCAGCTTAGGTCGTTCAAAATGATGTGAAGCAATCCCTTTAATATCTCTGGTAGTGTTAGAGTATGATAGGCACTGAGTTGGTCCTCTTTGTGGCATAATTAGATTTAAAATATTTACTTAATCAGTGTGATAAAGTGCCTTGACTTGTAAAACATTTAATTTTAATACTCCTTTTCACATCCTATTGTGTGGCATCTCTATCCACAGTATGTGTTCTGAGTATGTGAGCAATGTGATATAAAAGAATGATAGAGTTCGATAGATCCTTTTTGCCCAGCCTTAGAAACAGTGTCGTTCAAACACATTTTAAGATTAGATAGAAGCATTATCTTTGTCATTGAAACCTGTTTAATACAAAGCAGACATATATAGTTCCAGCATTAAGTCTCTGCAGTGCAGATCGTTTAATGTGGAACAGAAGTGCATCTCAAACTGCTCAAAACCTGTTGTGTACAACATGTGCAGCAGTTTCTGTCAGCAGTTCCACCACTATCGGGTATTTATTAGGCTATATATTGGAGAACGATATGAAGGCAATACGTTTGTTTTTTACTGGTCAGGCCCTCTGGCTCCTTCTGGCTTCACGCAGATGGTGTGATATGGATTTATCATCTTGTCAGTTTTGGAGGATATGTATCCCTTCCTCCGTTGCTATCCAAGTCTGCCTCACTACTTATTTGTTACAATCCAATTTTTAGGCGAATTACCACCGGACAGCTGCTGACATGCATGCACACCCTGGACATGTACATACGAATGCACACGCTGCGGTCATCTTGTCACAACAGATGGCAGCGGCTGCACAGGCCAGAATAAAGGCAAAAACAGGCAGCAGAGCGCTTCATCAGCCTGATTTAACTGCATTCTGGGATCTATGGCTGTGTTGAACTGGGAGTTTTGAAATATTGGACTTTATACTGCCAGCCACTCATGGAGGCACCGCATAGGATGACTTGTTTTCACTCAAACAGCTAAAAGTACAGACTTTGAAATTGACATTATTATACTTCCGCGCTGCGGGAGTCGCGCTCTGGGAAATCTGCTTTGCTGTCTCATGGAGTTAATGAGGTGACACACCTACTGCATCTGTGTAGTTCTCCCAAAGCATCCTCGCCACAGATAATCACCCACACTCATTCTGTTACAGATGGAGATGCTTGCCTTGTTCCATAAACACTATACAGTATCACATTTAATTCCCTGCAGCACATGCAGGAGCTTCATGGGCAAAGTGCAAAGCACCACAGGAGATCTAACCTTTGCTTTTATGTTTCCCTATGAATGTGGACACACAGGAAGGATGAGTAACCTGTTTTTCTTTTTTTTACTTGAGAGTTCCACTATAGTTTCTGAACTGAACTTAATTTTTGCAGTAATCGCTCAAGTGAAAAGCAGGGTCATTTTTTTTCTCCCTAGATTTCCTTTTTCACAACCACAGGAATTAGAGATAATGTAAGTTTGAGTCACTTCTGCATGCTTTATTTTTGTAAAACAGCACGTTAGATTGATCTTTCATATGGTATTTGATAATTGCTGATAGCCCAGCTTAACATAACCCATTTTTTACTGTTCACCAAACCTGAGGTTAACTCCAGGTGTGAAATATCACTAAATTAGTTTGCAACTCGTTCCCAAGTCATTCCATGGTGATCCAGGATGGCAGGAACAGGATCTTCAGTGACAAAACTAGTATTAAGAGCAGCATAAAGTAAAGAAATGATAATAATACAAAAATGATTAAAATCAACAAGCCTTCACTGGTGCAGGGTGTGATTTATGTTTCTGATTAGTTACAAAAAAAGCAACAACTTCTGTATAATCTGGGGATTGACCTCACATTTGTCCTCGTATCTTTAAATCTTTTTATTATTTTTCCTCTCTCAAGGCTGTGCGAGACAGTTGTGCCTCTGGAGGACCCGATCATCACAGAGACCACCACCACCCTGCAGGAATGGGGCGTCCTGTGGAAGCAGCTCTATGTGGTCAGTCTCCACAGGTTCCAGATCACAGTGCATCTCACGCCTATCTAAACAGAACAAAGAGCAGTAAATGTGATGCTGTATATGTCACTACCTAGATTTTAAAGAGACTTTAAAGAACTGCTTTTGCTCTTTGAGTTTTTTTTTTAAACACAAAATAACCAAGTTAACCAGTAAAAGCAGCAATTCACCTGAAATATGGTCCAAACATACAGTGACAGCTCCTTTAGTAATTTCCCTTTAGCATGTCGTTCTGACTGTCACACTGTATTTTCATATAGTAGCTACATGGGAGCAGAAATGTTGGTTGGATACAGATAATGGCCTATAGACCTGTCGTATGCAATTTCATGCTGTGTCATTCACCCATTGATTGATCTTGGTCTGCTGCTCGCAGTTTCTGCATCATATCGTCATCCACCACCTTCAGTTAGTCTTTACTTGCTGGGAAAAAAGTGATTACTGAGAAACTAAAGCATCCTTAATCCTGCAAAATGTTGAGGAGGCAGGCTGTAGTGGTTTGTAGGGTTTACAGTTTCAAGCTGAGTGGCTATATTGCAGAGCTGGCAGTGGGTTTTTACATAACCCCTCACTGAGGACTGCTCATGCTCTGAGCAACTAAGCAGCCCGAGGCATTGGTGTGATGATGTAACTACCTCTGAAGCTTGACTAATGTGAAGCCTTGATTTAACAGTGCTGGTTTTAGTGCTCACCCCCAGTGTGATAGGGGCTATGTTGCCTCAGTTGCATCTATTTTACTAGAATGTAACATTGCCTAGATGTTGTCACATTTCACCTTAGTTTTGCCAATTAGATTTCATGGTATTACTTCAGGGAGCAATGACCTAAGCATAACTGTGTATTTGTTGTAATGCACGTAATTAGCCCTGCAGAATAGAGGTCCAAAAGGGCTCATCAGCTCTGACAAAAACCTTTGTTTTCAGCTGCTACCCGCCTTTGAGAACATGCAGCGTTTATCCTCATTAAACTTACATGGCCATTGTGGTGCACTTAATCTTTGCGTTTATGTAAACAAACCTGGGTGGTAATGTGAGCTTGTCATGCCATTAAAGGGGAACAGAATCAAAAGTGTTGTCTTTGGTCTACGAGAAACGGTGATGAAATTCATTACTGTGATGAGGTCAGAGCAGACTTTTAAGGGAAAACTCATTTCTCTTCTTGATTGTTTATTTAATCACTTTTTTCTAATTTAGAATTTCAGTTGAAATGCACAACGGTCTGTTCCCTGTACAGGTTGGGTCAGGGTCAGTGTCAAAGCACGAGTTGTCTAGACTTGAATGGAAAATAGACCCACCTCGATAAAGTCTTATTTCTATTATTGCCAGAGATGATCTGAGTTTGATTTATGGTGCGCAGCATTAAAACGGAGCACAGGCACAGGACGCTTGGGGATATTCTGTGGTATCAGGTGCCGGAATATAGTCTGGCGTCTTGTTTGAGTCGTGCAGGTTGTGGGTTTGTCTGGGCTTCTTTTATTCTATGTTTTCATCTTGTTTATGCTTGTTCAGACTGAGGTTTGGGAAGGTTGAAGGTCAATGACTTGGGTTCTTTTTTGTGTTCATTGAGCCATTTCTGAGCTGTTTTTAGCTGTGGCTGTGTGCACTCTACCAATGGTGGTGGTGGGGTTGAGGTTTTTGATCTACACTTTGGTAGGTGGAATGTGTAAAAACATGAATGTGGGTGAGCCATCTCATTTGCTTAACCTGTCTGTGGTTATAATGTAGTGACTAATGGGTGTACATGCATTCAGATATATAAATATTTTAGCTGAAGGAGATCACATGTCCCTGATTCTTTTTGGCTTTGTCAATAGAAACACAAGGTGGACCTTTTCCATAAGCTGCGCCATGTGATGAATGAGCTCATCGACCTGCGTCGGCAGCTGATTCAGGGCCACCTCGCTCAGGACCAGACTCGTGAGATCAAGCGGCACATCACTGTACGACTTGACTGGGGCAATGAGTGAGTATTAATGTACTGAGCGGATTGTGTGGCATCGAGAGAAGCAAATCAAAGGAATCCTCTGCAATAAACACTTGTTTCTAATTGTTGGCCACTAAAGAAGACAATATTCTTCTTTGGCACCAAGCAGATCTACAGCACAGGATGAGAGGATGTGCAGCGGTATCGCTATGATGTAATTTTATGGTCATTTAGCAGATGAGTGAGTCTGAAGCTGCTTACAATTGATGCAAAATCCCCCTGGAGGAACTGTAAAGTCATTTTCTTACTGTTGCCAGTTTCAAACTCCAATTGAGCTGTGGCAGTCGTCCATAAGAGAAATAAATATATTAGGGCTCCTGTTGAGCTGCAGAGGAGCTCAGTAGTTTGAAATAGGTCTCGGTTTATAGTGGTCCTTTTTCACATCGCTCATTTGCTCAGTTTTTGGTGCTTGAATGATCTGCAAAAACTGTGATAACCGAAAAGTTTGACAGTATAGTTTGTTCACGATAATCTGTAATAGATGCTGATCTGAGAGCTGTTAAAGAGATCATAGCTGCTGTACAACACCATGTGCCAATGATACAATGAAATACAATAGATTTGCACCCATTCAGTACAGCCTTTATTTCCACAGATTCCTCAGTGGGCGTCTCATGCTAAGTAGATGAGAACAATTTAGCCTTTTCTACTAATAAGGCCTACCAGAAATGTTATTACAATAAAATAATCATCAATACTTTACAGTCATTAGAACAGAACTGTCTGTTTGAATATTATATAAGAGAATATATTGAACATAATATTTTATTCTTTATCAAAGTTTCTGAGAAACCGAATCCAGAATACCAATTATGAAACCAAGTGAAAGTTTTTTTATATAATAATTCCATAATATTTAAAACAATTACATTTATCTGGCAGCTTTTTCTTTCATACAAAATAAATGGGGGGGGGATCACCTACAAAATCTAATGTTGGCCGTGTCTTTTGTATGTAACACAAGCATCTGCTGTCTCTTGGTTTTGAGCGGTTGCTAGGCAACCAGTGGAAACTCCAGGAAGTCACTGCAGCACATAAACCCCCAAAATACTTTTGCAAGTCTTTAATTTTTGTTTGGATCTATTGGAGACCATCAAGGTTGGTGGTAAATAGGGACTGTTGCTGTTGGGCGAGCAGATTATACGTGTGAGCCTCTCTTTATTGTGATTTAGTTGAATGGCTGCTGTCAGATAAATGTAATTGAGTAAAAAAGTCATTTATTTTCTCATAAGTAGCACTACAAAGTAGGCATAGTACAGAACTTGAATCAAAGCTTGTTCATAAAGTTTTCAACTGTCTTTACAGTTTATTTAACGGTCATATCGTCCTTTTTTTCTTCTCTGCTTTTCTGTTTATTCCTCCTTGATTAGGCACCTGGGCATGGACCTTGTTCCCAGAAAAGAGTTTGAAATGGTGGATCCAGATCAGATCAGCATATCAGAGCTATACAAACTGGTATGTTGGCTGGGATTGTCAAACATTCATGCTGTTTTAACTCATACACTGTCTTATTAAATGACATGCAGTTAAATATTTCCCTGCAGCTTGTATGAACTATATTTATAGCCATGAGTCACTGACTAGCACATTATGAGCTTTTGTACATACTGTGTGCCTTTTTGTCATTGCTCAGCCTGGTTTTACATATAGAAATGCGTTGCAAGATGTGTAGGGATGTGTGAATGTTCTGATTATCAAATCATCCATAAGAAGGTGACTCACAAGAGAGAGCGCGATTCAGCTGTCAGAGCTGCCTCGTGTGACCAGTTCTTTATGCTTATCTCACCGCCATATTGAATGTGTCCCTTTTCTTGCATGCATGTGATTCTCACAACTGTGACTGTTCGCTAGCAATGCAGACATAATGCAAAGTGACAGTCCCAGGTGAGGCTATGGGAAAGTTCATACATATAAATGTTTTACAGGTTTTTCTTCTTTTTTTTTAATAAATTACATACCTTAGTCTTGCTTGCTTTAAACCACGAGCCAGACAAGAACCATATTTCTATAAATAAATGATAGCTCGGATGTGTTTTGATTGCAGAGATATGGGAACTGAAAGACAGAGAAAGAAGACAAATTGAAGCAGATGCAAATCTAGAAATGCACTATTACGGCACAGATGTTATGAAATCTAATGTAATACTGCTGGAGACTGCTGAACTGCTGTTATCTAGCAGGGAGATCCTTTCTGATCAGTAACCGCAGCTCCATATGCTGATGAAAACATTCTCCAACTGCCCTGCAGCCTCACATTATCCCATTGCCATGTTTCTCAGCTTTACACGCAGAATGTTTGCGCACTAAATGCTCTGTTCAGAAACAACAGTGGAGCTGTTCCTTGCCAAAGTGCCTCCTGATTCTGTCGATGAAAGTGAGCTCGTCTTTGGCAGGGCACAAGGCCTTGGCTCCTCTTCAGGTATGGGAGTAGAGGAGTTCTTTTAGGCTGCTGAGCAGAGAGTAGTGTGTGTGTGTGTCTATGTGTGTGTGTTGAGATACTGGCTTTGTCCTCTTCCCTCCCACATGCTCACGTTTTGCCTCATGTGGGCCTCTCTCAGTGCTGCAGGAACAGTAGTGTAGCCACTCTGCAGCATACGTAGGTGAAATTTTGTCAGATATGAGGCATCAGCTGAGGCATCACTCTGGCAGTGTGCGTCTGAAGCTGCTATAATGTAAATAAGTTTAATGCTGTGTGGGATGTGTAAAGGCTGGATAGACTAATCTGACATATTTCTTTGACACTCTTTTTTTTTATAGCACGTATCCAGCAGACACTGTGGTCAGCAAAGCACAAATCAGGTACTGTCATTTCATGAAATCATCACACTCTACCTTTCTTTCTCTCCTACTTTTCATCTTTTTTCCAAACACACTCTAACAGAAAGGTATCACGAATTCAGGGCATCGCTGTAGCACTTTAAGCTCTTTACTATCGGTTGTCTATAATCCTGGTGATCCATGAGTTGCTTTCATGCGCCATGAAAATCTCACACCAATGCTGAGAGTGAGAGGACCGATTCCCACTGGGAACACATATGTGCACACAAACGGGCACTGTGACCAGTTTGTCCATTGAATATCATTTATGTGGGAGCATCAGTGTGTTGCATTTGTATCCAGTTATGGGCTGTAGTTTTTAAACCTCGAGCATCGTTTTGCATCAAGGCCAAACAGCTAGCCTGGCTCTGCCTACAAATCTGCCCACAAGTACCTTTAAGTCTGACTTATTACCCTCATAAAGTCTCAATGTCTTGCTTGCACACTTTAGCTTTTGTACGCATGAAAAAAACATGATAATCGGTTAATCCCTGAGATACAGAGGTTTTTTTAAACCTTTGCACGAGCTCTAAAATACAGAATCTAACTTATCTGATAAGATTAAATAATTATGGTGGGTTCTTTCTTTCTTTAGCTTTAGCTCTTTAGCTTTTAACAGACTATGGACTGGGTAGAGCAGTGTTAAGATTGCCACCTTTCATGCGGGTGACCTGGGTTTAAATCCCCTGCATGAAAGGTTCTACCTCTGGTAGGACTCACCCTACCCACCCACCGGTGTAAGTTGCTTTTATTAAAAGCGTCTGCTAAATGCATAAACATCAAACAAGACAACAACCCCTTGAAGCCCTTGAATAACAGTGCATATACCAGAGTCTGTCATTTATTGATCCAGTAGTTTGGGCGTACTTGCTTATGTTGCTCTAACTAGCAGCAATGAATAATTTACTTGTTACAACAAAGTTTTGCTAAATGAAAATCTTTGAAAGAATGGCAGGCATTGGCCTTACTTGCAGCCTGAACCTGACTTGTCAGTGGTAATTTTCTTCTTCTTCCCCAGGGTGATAGCACGAGACAGCGTCATGGTGATGGATGCCGTGTTCCTGTGTCACACCATCTCTTCATCAATCTGAAGAGCTTTACCTACAACAGCATCAGCGAAGACGCAGATGTCTTCTTTTCTCTGTATGATACTCGCGAGGCCAAACAGATCAGGTACACTGACGAATTTCCGAGCAGACCTCGTGCGTGAGCACACATGCACCCGTCTACACACTATCTCGGTCCAGCAGACTGTGATTGACAGACACTCTGAAACTGTGAACTGGCCTCTTTTGCAGTGAGAAATTCATGGTGAAACTGAACAAAAATGGAGGACCAAAGAACCCAGAGAAGGCTGATCGTCTTTGTGCTCTCTTCACTGTAAGATATTTCACGTTGTGATGTATTCCCAATTAGCCCGTAATTAATCTGACATTTGACCTGACTGTCACTTTTCTTTTTTCATCCCATTTCTCTGTAGGACCTGAGCAGTAAAGACTTGAAGAGAGACTTGTACATTGTTGCACATGTCATAAGAACTGGTAATTTGAGTAAGATGCCTAAAAGCATGTTGTTCTTGATTATGATTCATCACTCTTTGACCTCACCACATACTTTCTATTTTTTGCTCCCAGGTCGTATGCTGCTAAACGACTCGAAGAAAGGCCCGCCTCATGTTCAGTACCGGCGGCCTTATGGCTGCGCTGTACTTGCCATGAGCGATGTTTTCCACACCATCACAGACCTCAAGGAGGAGAAAGACTTTGTGCTTAAAGTTTACACGTGAGTCTCCACTGACGCTGTCCTTTGTTTAGGTGTCTCTTATGAAAATGTGCTTACGTTCTCTCATTATGCAGTAACACAGGAATGTGCTGAAAATGTTCTGCATGACAACCTAGCGCTTCGCTGCTGATGCTTGGTGTGTTTTGATCAGAATGATAATGAAGTGTCCTCTGGAAAATGAATAGCTGCTCACCCTGGGTCTAAGACAGGGCACTTGGCATGTTGGGAAACTGGCTTCTTCTGTTAGACTTCACCACAGAGAGCCACTCCTGTCGTCTGGCCAACACAGTGGAGGAGAGCGGGGGAGGCAAAGACACTGAGAGGGACACAAAGATAATTGGACAAAGTTAGAGGACAAAGCAAAATAACACCAAGCTCAGCATATTTTTCTGTCAGTCACCAGCTGAAATGTCCCCTTGCTGCTGCTCTCACCCTCTCAGCCTCCACTCCGGGTCAGAGGTCACACATACGCTTTGCGCCATCTACGAACGTATTCGTGTGAATTTTGTCCTGTGTCGTGCTGATAGGACAACCATGCAGCTCAGATGAATAAAGATTTCTCCAGTGAAAAGCTGTTGTTTTTGTTTGATTTCTCTGCTGATCTGAAGAGTTCTTCCTTTTAAAAAGCAAGCAGTAATTCAGAGCTGAGCTGCTTTCAGACTGTCGGCTCCTATAACGCTCCAGTGTGTGCATTTCCTCATGCCTTTCCCAGGAGCCTTCGGGCCCACAGTAATGAAAAAGGCTGGTAGAGAGCTGGCTGTCGGGTTTGCTTAGTGTGTTGTGCATTTGGGCTAATGTGCTGCTTGAAAGCAACTCCCCCTGCTGCTACCTTTTCTCCAGGAGGAAATCGGCTCTGGGACTCATGCTGTTCATGTGGTCCCCGTGCACACAATCCTGATCCCTCCATCTGGACCCACAAATGGGCGGGTTGTTAACAGCTGTACCCAACTCTCTTTCTCTCCAGATGTAACAATGAGAACGAGTGGTACCAGATACACGAGAACATCATCCGCAAGTCCAACACCAAGTACTCAGCCCCCAGCACCAACTATGGTAAATATGTTTTATTATTTTATGATATAAACTAGAATTTAAGAGATGCGCTATATCTATCTATCTATCTATCTATCTATCTATCTATCTATCTATCTATCTATCTATCTATCTATCTATCTATCTATCTATCTATCTATCTATCTATCTATCTATCTATCTATCTATCTATCTATCTATCTATCTATCTATCTATCTATCTATCTATCTATCTATCTATCTATCTATCATTGAAATTGATGTCAACATCTCTGCAGAACAGAGCAATTTTATTGCGTCTATTTTAATAGACAGTGGAAGAAAACAGCTATTCAGTTTAAACATATTAACAGGAACGATCCCTATCCTGAACAATTAAAAAACACCAAAAAAATTGATGTAGCGTCCAATTTTCCAGCCAACATACAAATTCTTTATTACTGTACTCTTTCTAATAACCAGAAGGGGGCGCCCTGCCTGGTGGCAAAAAGAGGTTTGAACAAGTCCACCAAGTCTTACTTTATTTCCTCGATTTTCTCAAGGGACTAGTTTCAAAGCATGATTTCCTATTTATTTATTTATTTATTTATTTATTTATTTATTTATTTATTTATTTATTTATTTATTTATTTATTTATTTATTTATTTATTTATTTATTTATTTATTTATTTATTTATTTATCATAACTGGAATTGGATTAAGTGGGTATAGAAAATGGAAGAATGGATGGATAATTGGAGTAAGATTGCTAACAAAGCAGGGTGCTGCAACCCCTAGCAAAAAATATGGGATCACTTCTGTGCTATTTGATTTACTACGTTGTTGCACCTCCTCTGGATTTAATGTTAGCTTGATTGTTTGAGGACTTCACAAATGAAAAACAATACTCTTCATCCATCAGATTCCAACTTTCTTGTAAAGGTGATAGATCAGCCTTGCGGGATGGAGCCTTATTATGGAACAATTTTTCTGACAAACTGTTTGCTGGCTGTGTCATTGAGTTGATACCTGAACAACATTCGATGGTTTGACTCAACTCAGCTCAGTTGTTGAGGATTTTTATACTGAAAAACATCCCCAGCATCACCAAAACTTCCTTTTGATCTCCCCCGGTCCTTCATCTGACATCACCTAGAGTTTCAACATTGTCTCCTTGCTCAATGCAGATCGGTGACTCATCACTGAATATCCCTTTCATTCAATAATCCACAGTCCACGGCTGCTTCTCGTCAGCCCTTGATTTCCTCTTTTAAGGTGATAGATGTTTGTGATAGTTTACATTTGATTTTGTGGATGTAAATCCCATTTTTTCAGCTGCTTTCTTACAGTTTGGTCATTAACATTGACTACTGTTGCCACCAATTAGTTTTTCATTGCTGTTGTTGTATATTTTCTATTCTGCCTGATGTCTTCATGGTTTAATCAGTAATCCCCCCTTTTACTCCCCAAACTCTCCCTATTTTTCATAATTTCTCCAAATTTGGACCCCAGCTGATTGGGAATAACCAACATCTTTTGCCACAGTTTAAGTTGAATTGCCCTCCTTGAGGGATTTCATAACAATTTCCATTGTTTCCTGTCAATCAGCCTGGTGCAACAGCTCCTTAAGGTCTGAACTATCATTTTTCACAGCTGCTTCTCTTTTTTGTGGACATATCATGGGTTTAATTATGAATCATGCCTGACAAAAATTTCTCACTAGAAATGCGCAGAACTCATGTTTTTCCTTGTTTTTTTAGTGCGATTCCACATAACAATTCTCTTTATTCACTCTCCTGTCGGTCTTCTCTGCCCCCACATTCTGACTAATGTCCTTTAAATACCCCTTCTGTCCCTCCCTTCTCCTATCTCCCATCTTGTTTGTCCCTGTTGTATTTCTTTCTGTCAAATCTCCTTTCTATCCACAACCCTACACCTCCTTATTTGTCCCATCCACCCATCCCATTCGCACACACTCAAATGTGCACATCACCCTGTTGCCATCGCCACCAGGCCTCATCATTTCCCTGCAGCTGCTGCGGGGTGAGCTGGAGCAGATCAGACGGGAGAACCAGGCTGTGTTCAACAGGGCCTTGGCACTCACACGAAAACTGGGTTTCCCAGATGTCATCCTGCCAGGTAAAGAGGCAAAGAGCAGTGGGAGGTTATGGGTACAGAGAGGAGATGGAGACCAGAGGTCAGATTGCTTGAGGAATGAAAAGAGGTCCCAGATCATGGTAATGAGAATGCAGATAAAGGAGGAGAGGGACAGGACAGGAAGGATATAAGACAAGAGAGGATTAGATCAAAAATAACAGCAGCAGATGTAGGAGAGGGACGAGTGGAATGGTGGAAACAGTTACACATAAATTGATTGGTAAAGTACATTTACCCAAGCTCTTTACAGAATAAAATAGTATTTTCTTACCTGTCATAGAGGCTGAGAGACTGGTACTTTGAAGACTCTCATTTTCTTTACTTCTTCCCTGCATGAGATCAGCATGTAGGTCAGGTGCTTTGCAAATTTATGGAGAGCAGAGGTCCTCAAAGATGACTCAAAGACAGGGAAGGGGAGAGGTGTGTGTTTATTTCAAAATATTTCATCAGCTGACATTGCAGTGCTTTGTTTCTACTGAGAATCCATAACCCTCTCCTCCCCACTCTGGCTCCTCTCCAGTTAGCCTGAAATACCTCCCAATAACACTCTTTGTGAGTCATCTGTCCCAAAGGAAAACACTCGGATATAAATAACTATAATCTGATTTTATAAATAACTAAAATATCTTCCTCCATTGTTGCCACTGAAACTTACTCCATAAACACTGACCTCACGGAAGGTGCTGAGGCAGCCATGAGCTCCTGTGTGTTTCAGCTCAGCAGGGTCATTTTGAATTGAGAGGAACAGTGACACACAGTGTAGCCCACAAAGATGCTTAATATATGTTGACCACTCGGAGTTCATCGGTGGAGCAGAGGCTGACGTAGTTTATGAACATCACCAGGACAGGAGACATGTTTGTTTGCCTTCCTCCATACTTCCCAGTTCATTTCACTTTTAAGACCAGGTCGATTTTTAAAGCAGCTGTAAAAGGCTCACTATTGTGATATTACTTTTCTTTTTCTGCTCCCCCCTTTACTTAAAGTTACTCCCTGTTTAATTATCCCAGGTGACATACGCAATGACCTGTATCTGACCATTGAGCGAGGAGAATTTGAGAGGGGTGGCAAGAGCGTCCAGAAGAACATTGAAGTCACGCTCTATGTGCTCTACGCCGATGGGGACACGCTCAAAGTATGGCACACATCAATAATCAAGTGCCATATCATCAGTATTTGAATGAGGAGGATGAGGATGAGTGAAACCTTCTTATAAACCCTGTTTGTTTTTAGGACTGCATCAGTTTGGGCAGCGGGGAGCCAAACACCTCTGAGTATCGCTCATTCGTCCTGTATCACAACAACAGCCCTCGCTGGAGTGAGATGGTCAAGCTGCCTATTCCCATAGATCGCTTCAGAGGGTCCCATCTACGCTTTGAGTTCAGACACTGCTCTAGTGAGTCAGCGCTGCAGCTCAGTCACACCCTCAGCACACGAGTCTATCCAGACAAATTTCATCACACTCACAGCTATCCAAGCATGTGTGGCGTGTAGATCCTGATATGATGGACGCTCTTATGATGTGCTTCCTTTCAGCTAAAGACAAAGGTGAGAAAAAACTGTTTGGCTTTGCCTTCACTCCTCTTATGAGAGAGGATGGGACCACTCTTTCAGATGAGATCCACGAGCTGTATGTGTACAAGGTATGGCACGGTTAAACGTTCAATGAATATGTGGAGTTCTCTGTTTTTTAATGCAAATTATTTTCATTAAAAGGGGAAGAATAATTGCTGCTGCTACAACGCTTATTATGGGAAAGTGTACACAAGTGTCCCCTGAACAGCTCACACAGCTTATCGATGTTCTTTACGCTTCTCACCAGCAGGGAATTAGTAGCTGTGAAAGTAATGACGATCTAAACAACTTCAACCTCAGCGCTGCACTTCCTTGCAATGCTCCCACAAAGTCTGAAAGACACTTGATGATAATTAACACGAGCTGCACACACACACACTTTAATGCACTATACTTGGTGTTGGTCTTTATAGATTTCTTTTGGGAAATTTCCGTGTGATCCCAAATGTGGCAGACTGTTTTGTTTTGTTTGTCCCTCCACAATATGAGCTGAGCAGCCCTGGGTGACTGATGCAAAAAATATCCTCGCTCAGATTGCCTGCAAGCGATTTACTGTAATCTTTTCTTAATCTTCCGCCATTCTGGTAGCTATGCTCTGCAAAAAGAGACACAAACATGGGAAAGGACACTGGTTTCAACTCCAGGTGATGCATCCGGGTTTCTCAGATCACATGTAAAGGGAAACATCAGATCCTGGAGTCTAAGCTGGAAAACACAAACAGAAAATGTTTATGAGAGATGTCCACATAGATGTTGCCACTCAAAGACTTCTAACATGAAGTAACGCCAAATTCAGGACTAAGATTTCTGTCTGTAGTTAATTCAATACGAAATAATTAAATAGATAAAGAAACCTGTGTCTTTAAGTGTTAAGTTTTGTGTCCTCATACTAATAATTATATTGTTGTTGTTGGATTTGACACTCTGAAACTGTCTGGTTCCTTTGCAGAGAACAGAGACGATCAGATGTTTCTATTCTTCCAGACCAGTTACAGATGTGAAAACATCTACTTAATCTACTTTATCCAAACCTTGACTCATACACTCTTAATATCCCTATGTCCATGCTCTAGTGTGATGAAAATGCCACCTTCAGTAACCAGGGTCTATACCTGAGCCTTCCCTGCTGTAAAGAGGACTTCAACAGCTGCCCCAACCTGCCGGCCAACCTGCCCTTCCAGCGAAGCCCCAAAGAAACCTTCTGGGTCTCCACCATACTTTGCTCCACCAAACTCACACAAAACGGTAACCTAACTCCTTGCATAACACCCCTCTCTGTGGGCCTCTGTTTGATTCAGCCAAGTTTGACTTTATTCTGTTTTCAGTGGACCTTCTGGCTCTGCTGAACTGGAAGGCCCATCCAGACAGGGTGTTGGACATCCTCGGTCGACTGCGTCAAATCAGTGGAGAGGAGATAGTGAAGGTCGGTATCACTGGGACAATACATTTAATTATCTATGCAATCCAGCCATCCGTCCATGTTTATCTTCAAAAACAATAAAAGATCTTATATTATATTAAAATGATTGCTTTTTTTTAGTATATTCTCATTATATAGTGGTTACCTAAGAATTATTTTAGTTAGAAAGTGGTTTACAGCACGATATTTCCCCCAGGTTGTTATTCACAATGCATATAGGCTTTTTTAATTTGTATTTAGATGAGTGGGCTATCCACATTTCCCTTGATTCTATTTTTGTTACATTTGAGGTCCTTCATGTGAAGGCTGTTCTGAGATTTGTTCTTTGAATCCCTTTCAGTTCCTGCGAGATGTCCTGGATACGCTCTTCTGTCTTTTAGATGACAACACTGATAAATATGGGCCGCTGGTTTTCCAGTCTCTGGTAGGAACATTAAAGGAGCTCATTCACACTGGAATGAAGTGTTGTGACCTTTAAACAGTAGAAAGAGGTATAACACAAGCGTTTGTGTGCTCAGGTTTTCATCATTAACCTGCTCAGGGACAGCCGTTTCTACCACTTCAGACCTGTCATTGACTCCTACATCCAAAACCACTTCGCTGGCGCTTTGGCATACAAGTATTACAACATCTACCCATTCTTATCAGCAACATATTACTGTATGAGATGCCTTCAACTTTCTTAATTTCCACCAATTTGCCTGCAGAGAGCTGATTCGATGTCTGAAGTGGTACATGGACCGTTCAGCTGAGGTCGTACGACAGGATCACATACAGGAAGCGATGAGGGTAAAGTATCACGCTCACTTCTTTCTGGTTCCATCCTGGCTCCTTCAGCAGGGAGTAATTAGCATGGCATGAGGAAACAGTCCAACAGAAACAGAGCTGATAAGGAGTAACTCGACACCATATGAGGACTCGGAAAGAGAAAAACTGATGAAAGGAAGTTATCGAAAAGCTCTGCAGATATCGATGTGTGGAGTTCAGCATTTTGTGTGGTC
This sequence comes from Leuresthes tenuis, assembly GCF_036924035.1. NCBI lineage: Eukaryota > Metazoa > Chordata > Actinopteri > Atheriniformes > Atherinopsidae > Leuresthes > Leuresthes tenuis. Next base: position 3,755,668 of record NW_027325370.1, read on the forward strand.
TTTGCATTTCCTTTAAGATGAGATAATGGAAAAAGATACTCTGCCTGATTGGAAGCATTTCTTTCACGTATTGATTTTTAACCTTAAACAGATTAGGTGCTCAATTCTGCTTCAGTTATGTGATGTGTTGGTTTGCTGATTGCATGTGTCCATCTGCTCCTTTCCAACAACCACCTCAGGCACTGGAGTATCTGTTCAAGTTCATCGTCCAATCTCGTATCCTCTACTCGAGAGCCACCTGTGGGATGGAGGAGGAGCAGTTCAGAGCGAGCATCCAGGAGCTCTTCCAGTCGATCCGTTTTGTTCTGAGTCTGGACAGCCGCAGCTCAGAGAATCTGGTGTTTACGCAGGTCAGACAGTTCATGCATCATAGCATCCATCGCTCAGAAAATACTGAATATCACCTGTTCTGCTGTATTATTTATAATCTATCACTTTTTATATTTTCATTATTTCCCTTTTATCAAATATTCACAGGTCAATCATTGTTTTTTTCCCCATTAACTTGTCTTTGGTGTCCTTGCTGCTACTTTTTCACTCTGTATATTCTGTTGTTGATGCTCCAATTCTTTAAAATCACTGCTTCCTTGGCTTGATCTTGGACAGTTTAGGGGTGTGATCAGCTGCATGGTCATATCTCTGACCACTTTCTGTGGTCATATCTCTGAGCTCTCATCCTTTTCAGTTAGTCACAGCACCCCCCTGTGTTGGTTCCACGATGCAGCAGATGCAGTGCAACCATCAGCCTGCTCAAACAGGATGATGCATTTTTAATGTCTGACATCCGATATGCACTTACAAGTTTAGCTTCGGCTGCTCATTTAAGACTTAAAATGGAAAAAAAAAATGTATTGCTATTTAAAGAGATAAACTTTGATCTGCGTTAGCATTTTTTCCTGCTCCTACTGGTGTATTTATTCATCTCTGTGGAAAAGGATAATTTAATCATTTTTAGTCGGTCTGTTTCTGATGCTTTTACATGTGTGCAGCTTCTTTTAAACAGTACTTTTATTCTGTGCATTCACTACAAAGTGCTTCTCTGTATCCTTCCTTAAGGCTGCGCTGTTAAACAGCTTCCCAGATATCTTTGATGAGCTGCTGCAGATGTTCACTGTTCAGGAGGTAGCCGAGTATGTCAGGGGTACCCTGGGGAGCATGCCCAGCACAGTGGACATCGGTCAATCCATGGATGTCGTCAAACTGCAATCCATAGCTCGCACGGTTGAGAGCCGCCTCTTCTTTTTCCCGGGTAAGACAAATGTGAAGGTTTTGGAAATGTTTTCCTTCTCTATAGATAACAAGACCAGGTTTAGTTATTTTACATTGCATGACATGTAGATCTAAAGTGAACAGTGATGTCATCCTCACCTGGTTCCTTCCTTTTTTCTCTTTCTATTTCTTTCCAAAGAGTCCCGCAGTATATTGCTGCCTGTAGTTCTGCATCACATCCATCTGCATCTGCGCCAGCAGAGGGAGCTGCTTATTTGTTCTGGGATCCTGAGCAGCATCTTTTCCATAATCAAGACAAGTTCCATGGTATATGCTCTATACAGGGCTCTATAAAGACTTTTAGCTTTCTGAGAGTTGACAGAGTGGGGATTTCTATCAGATGGCTCACAGAACTGCAGGTGTAGCGTTCTAACACCCTATTTTCACTTGCTCTTTCCTTTCAGGAGTCCTCTGTTCAAGAGGAGGTGGAGATGATGGTGGAGAGCCTCCTGGATGTGCTGCTGCAGACTCTGCTGTCCATCATAAGCAAATCTCATTCTGTGGAGACGTCCAGGGGACAACGCTGTCCCCAGTGTACCGCTGAGATTACGGTAACTTTCCAATCAAAGCGTCTATGTGAAGGAAAATGAGCGATTTTAGTTCTCTCCGTTTATGTTTGTCCATTTTTTTTGTTTGCAGGGGGAATATGTTTCCTGCCTTCTTTCTTTGCTCCGACAGATGACAGAGATCCACTTTCACCATCTACTCAACAGTTTCCACAGCAAGGAGGAACTCAAGGTGGGAGTCTCAGAAATGACTTAGCTGTGGGCTGTTTGCTACAAACCTGGACTGCACACGTTAATATAATTCTCTGCAGGAGTTCCTGTTGAAGATATTCTGTGTGTTTCGCAACCTGATGAAACTGACCATCTTTCCCCGAGACTGGAGCGTCATGCGGCTTCTGACCAGTCAGTGAGTCTGCTTTTACGTTTCTGTCATTGAGCCTTTGTCCCAGAGAGGGTAAGAGAATACAACCAGCTATTAGATCAGGCACTCTTCAGATAATCCTGCTCTGAAGGTGACACCTGTGTTGCCAATTTTTTAATCTATTTTTGGCACATAGCTCCTTTCGTTGGCTGAAAGTGCAATGTTTGCTTTCTGCAGCATCATCGTTGTGACAACACAGTTTCTGTCTCCGGCACTGCACAAGAACTTCTCAGAGACAGATTTTGATTTCAAGGTGGGTGAGTGGGCGGCAGTAAGCATGTAGGAAGATGGCTGCTGTTTTTTTTTTGTTGTTGATTGCATCTTTGAAACTTCCATAACTTAAATGTCGTTCAGTTTAGCATTCATTTACTTTTGTCGACGTGTGTCTCTGTCAGGTGTGGAACTCCTTTTTCAGCCTCACTGTCCTGTACATCAACCAACCCAGCCTGCAGCTGGAGGCGCTTGGCCCTGCAAAGAGAAAGAAAGTCCTTGACAAGTAAGAAGCTTCTGTGTATTCATTATCTGCATTATTTCTCTGACTTGCCACTTTTATTCTCTTTATATCATTTCTTTTTTTCAAGGTATGGTGATATGAGAGTAGTTATGGCATATGAGCTCTTCAGCATGTGGCAAAAATTAGGTGCGTCATCCCCGTCGCCCCCCCCCAACACACACATATTGTACACACATTACCGTGAAGCCCCTGCAACATTTTCATGAAGTCATGTAATCAAAGGTGTCTGTCTGTATGACTCTGTGTAATCCAGGAGACAACAAGCCCCACTTCATCCCAGGAATGATGGGTCCCTTTCTGGGTGTCACCCTGGTGCCTCAGAATGAAGTTCGAAATATCATGATCCCAATTTTTCACGACATGATGGACTGGGAGCAGAGGAAAAATGGCAACTTCAAACAGGTCCCTTTGACAGTCTTGTGCTATGAAATGCAGATTGTGTGCTGCTCGAATGAACAGCTCCTTGTCACATAACGCACATTTAGCTGAATGTGTTTGTGTTTATGTAGGTGGAAGCAGAGCTGATGGATAAGCTGGACAGCATGGTGTCAGATGGGAAAGGCGATGATAATCACAGAGAGCTCTTCAGCCTGTTGTAAGCAGCAAACATGCGTTTAGTGAGCCGTTTCAGTGATTCTCAGAATAATTTTAGTATTTCCCACTAAAACACTTCTCTGCTGTCTTGCTGTCACACCTCAGGACACAGCTGTTTGGTCCTTATCCAAGGTGAGCTGTAATGTCTTCTTGTTCTAAAAGAATAAATAAAAGATGCTGTGATTTGTATGCATTTATTCCCTGCTCTCATAACATTTAGTAAACATGTATTCTCCGCACAGCTTGCTGGAGAAGATTGAGCAGGAGACCTGGAGAGAAACCGGAATCTCATTCGTCACATCAGTCACAAGACTTGTTGAGCGATTACTTGATTACAGGTATTCCAAGGTCAAGTTGCACATATCTGCAACCTGTAGAACAATAGAATAATGTGCTTCTGTGTCCAGGGACTGCATGAAAGGAGATGAGATGGAGAACAAGAAAATCGGTGGTACTGTCAACCTTATGGTGAGACTTTCATGACACTCTTCAGTCTGAACACATTCATGTTTAATTGGGAGTGGAATTTTTTAATATTCTTGTTTCCTTTTCAATGCAACTCAAGAACTTCTACAAATCAGAGGTGAACAAGGAGGACATGTACATCCGTTACATCCACAAACTGTGTGACCTTCATCTCCAAGCGGAGGACTTCACAGGTACCTGAGATACGATATGGATATTGGCTTCAGGTTGCTTGCAAATGCAGCATTCTGTTTTTTCAGCCCCTAACTCAACTGAGATTTCAAGGGAGCTCATCCAATGAATAAACGGTGGTGCTAACATACAAGAGAGTGATTGGTCAGAGAGGATACTCAAATGTGGGCATAAAAACAGTGTCTTTGCAGCAGAAAAGAGACAGTCTGCAGTAGAGAGTGAAATAGAGAAGAGATGAGTTGAGCCATCTGAAAAACAGCATATCTCTCACTGGTATTCACCAGTAGAGAAAGAGAAGAAAAATCTAAGTAAATGCACAGAGAAAACAAAAGTTAGTTATAGTCACATCTCAAAAAACATGACCAGCTTTGTTTTGTACCGTGCAGAGTTTATTAATAAATGACAAAACAGAAGAATTCTGCGTAGCTTTGTTGTTAAAGTCAGGACAGTGATGGAGATAAATGATGAGAGGCTGTATAATTTCCAACACTGTGGATTATTATTAGCCTGCCAGCTATCATATCTTCCACAGTAGAAACCAGCCCACACCATTTTAGGTCTAACGTTTTTTTAGTCACACCGCAGGCACCATTCGACTGCGAAAATTCAATTTACCACAACTTTCGTACAGTGTGAAAGTAACACTGATGGCATCTCCATCCATCATCAGTTCGTTTTATTCAGCCCGGTGACTTCACATACGTTCCAGCCCAGCTCCACTGACTGCCAGCCACTGTAAATGATGAGTAAGCTACAGTCACAGAAACGTACAGGTGCTCCAAATGTCTTTGAAGGGCTCGTGCAGGTGCCTCTTTTTTAGCAAGCAATTGATGCAAATCAGCTTTGGTTGCTGCAGGAATCCGGGGCATCAAGCTATGAAAAGTGTTGAAACTTTTAATCAGATTTGATTCTACGTACACCTACAAATAAGAAGGATAATTTATACAAATCACAAAGGATAGAGTGCAGAGACACTCTCGGATAAATAGTGTGAATGTCAGGTAGAGATAATTACGTGCACCTGGGATTTATCCCCTCATTCGGGATTTATTATCTATTTCTAGTTAAAGTGTAGCAAAGAGTATTTTTTTGGATCTGGTAATGCCACTTTCACTCATGGAAGCCGGAAATTAGGGGAAGTTGTCAGCTGTTTGAATGGCATTAGTGTTCTTTATTTACTCACATTATCTGCTGTGGTGCCTTCATTATGTGCAACTAAATGTCACCAAATATGACTAATTGAAAACTATATTCATCATTTATGTAAAGCAAACATCAGGCAGCTGTGCAGACATTCAAACCAGAGTGTGTTTCTGTGTCTTGCAGAATTGGGCATGATTGCACTTTTGTATGTGAATCATTGTCTTCCTCAAGGAAGCTTTTACGTTTTAAAGATGTAATCAACCTTAAAGAGGCTTTCAGAGGCTGTGAGGGATTCAGAGTGATGCACTGTTTACTTCAGAGTAACATGTAATGATTATTTTCATTTGTATTTATCTGCCACTACTGTGGATTAATAGGTTCATTAAAATGGAAATGACTGTCACAATGTCAGTCAAATAGGATGTAACGAAATCTGTTATTTTGTCCAACGTAAACCAAAAAGTAATTCCATTTACTACAGAGAAATGTCCGACCAATCAGTTAATGTTACTATAAACCCAGAAAATGTGTTTTCACGGCTCTTTTTTAAATAAACGGTCTCTTTTTTTCTATGGTTTTCAAGCCAGGAGTAGAAACTCTTTCCATAGTCTATTGTGACATCAGCAGCTGATGTCAATTAAACTTTCTGTTGCCAGTAGCAACTTCTCCCGACAGTTTGCTGAGATTAATCACAGCTTAACTGACATTGTTACGTGAACCCTTTTGTTAATTCCAATCGGTGGCAAACAAATACCGTCATCTTGTATGTACTCTCTCCCTGAAACGCGCTCCATTTACACTGCAGTGACCCTGAGAGCTCTGTGAACGTCACTTATGTGCACGCTTATTAAAATAGACAAGAAAAATAAAACCCTGCAAACTGAAAAACAAATAAAAAAAGTCCAAATATATATTATGAAATTTTTAAATATAACCTAATACAGATATGTTGCAGAGTTAACAGCAAATACATGAAATTATATCTGAATCATGAGATCAGAAAGTCAACCATGGATCACCATGGCAACCTGTTTTTTCCTATAAAAATGTACTTTTTTATTTCTGTATTTGTTTTCCTGCGTGTAGAGCTACGTAAAATCACAAGAAGGCAGATAAAAACATTCCATAAAACACAAAAATAATCATTAATAAATTGGATTAAAAGTGAAAAGTGCAGATAAAATACTTTCAGCTGTTTCAGTTTCAGTTTCAGTTTTCAGCCTGGATTTAAACACTGTCAGAACAGAGGCCTGTCTCACATCTTCTGGAAGACTTTTCCAGATTTTAGGAGCATAAAGCTGAAACGCAGCCTCAGCTTGTTTAATCCTGACTCTGGGCCCCAGCAGGAGACCCCTCCCTGAGGTCCTCAGAGTCCTGGTTAGTTCATATGGCTCTAAAATGTCAGAGATGTAATTTGACCATGAAGAACTGTTTTAAAGTCTATTCTCTGAGCGACAGGAAGCCAGTGCAGAGACCTGAGCTCTGGACTAATATGGTCGTATTTCCTGGTTCTAGTCAGGACTCGAGCATGTATGTGTAGTGCATCATGCACTGTTTGCAGTTGCAGTTGATTGTTAATCTATTGTATTAAATCAGCTGCTCACCACCCAAGTTCAACTCTGTGCAGGATTTTTACCAGCTTCTACTTTTCCTGTTGAATTAAGCTACTGTGTCAGTTCTTCTTGGAGTCTGTTTCTGCTAAGATGACCCTCACATTGCCCCCCCCCCCCCCCCCAACAAACCTTTTGGGTAAAAGGCCTAAAGAAGAGCATTTCCTCTTAAAATGTCAAGATAAGGTGGTAATAGAATACATTTTCTTAGAATCATTGAACTCCTTTTTCTCTTAAGTGTTAATGACAGCGTATTTGACATAGTGGGTCATTACTGACACATTCCTTCCTCTTTGATAAAGTTCTGCTTTTAAACTCTGTCTGCCAGCGAGGTTATAAAAAGTCGAGAGGAGAACAATAAGGACTGTGGTGAATAAATGGTTCAGCACAGGATTCCGACTCAGAGAATTGAGGCTCCAGTCCCATCTGAAACTAAAAAACATCTATGGTGCACATACTTATGGTTTGTGCATCATATGCCATCTTTTCCAAAAAAATTGGACACAAAAATGTCTGGTTCTCTGAGGGCAGACAGCGCAGAAGTTCAGTGTCTTTTGCTTTGTTTCATACGCAGTAGTCATTGTGATTCTTTCTGCACCATCACTGAAACAGAGGCAGCATTCACCCTGCTGCTGTACTGGGAGCTGCTACAATGGGAGGACCGGCCTCTGAGGGATTTCCTCCACTACCCCTGTCAGACTGAGTGGCAACGCAAGGAAAACTTGAGTCGCAAAATCCTCCACTACTTCAACAAGGGCAAGGCAAGTGAATTTTTTAAAACCCAGAGAGGGGATGTTCTGCAGGGTTGTGTGCAGACCTCCATCAGGAGGATATTCTGATTAGGGAAGCAACCTAAAAGCTGCTCAGAACACAGGCTCCATCTCAGGTTGCAGTCTCTCATGCATCATGTTTGCTTTCATCTGCAGTGCAGCTGTCCCCAAGCGTAGTTAAATTTCCCCTCATCAACTGTGGGAGTGAAGCAGAGTCTTCCTCAAAGTCTTCCTCAAAGTCTTCCTCAAAGTTCTGGGTGAAAATATGTCAGAATATTCAGTTATGGAAGGAATACTGAGGTCCTTTACAGAATTACAAGTCTCAGAACTACAGAGTAGAAAGACTATAGTAAGAATAAAATATAATAGTGTTATCAGACATGGAATTATTAAATGTTTTTATATATAAGCTACACAATAATGTGATTATTGAATTTCAGTTTCTGTTTTGTCTGCTTTAAGTAGTGAGATCTAAAAGCTGAATCTTTAAAATGTTAAATCATGGTATCTGTAGCCATCTGGAATTCCTGTACTGAGACATTTTAACTCTGAAACCATCGTAGAAATAAAAAGGTTTAACATTTGTGCATGGAACAGTAGTTCAGCCTTCAGCTCAAATGTGATTTTATTTCCCGAAACACTCCTCTATGGTTGGTATTCGTCCTCCAAATTAAATCAGTTGACTGGTCGCTGTGCTTTGTGGAGGAGAATGTCCCCCGGACTCTGGCCTCTTTCATTCATTTATTGTCATCTTCAGCTGTTACTATCACACCTCCCCTTAAAAAAACGACTGTTCTGTAAGTGCAAAGTCTCCTATTGCACCATTTGTTGAAGTTTATCAGCGATAAACAGAAGACTGTAACTGTTTAAACAGCAAGTTGCATGTTGGTGCCTCCAGTGAATTAAAGATTGCACCAACAGGTGAAGTGAATAACACCGATCTTCTCATTACAATGCAGTGATCTGCCAGGAAACCTTGGGTGCTGGGATTCATGTGGCTATTACTTTGATATACAGTAAACCCACCACACAGCCACTGAAGATCAGCACAATGTTATCATTAATAGTTAATGTGCTGACCTTGTTGAACAATACTTTTGAGGCTCAGTTAGTCCTACGGATAATCGATGTGAATGATGAAACCATGACTTTGAAAGGCAGACATTAAAAGTCACTACCACCCTCTGATTATCTGTCCTCTGCCAATTAAACTGACAAAACATTACAATTTATTTTCAAGTAAAAATATGCAAATTATGATGTCAGGAAAACAACTCATTCTCCAACTTGCCGTTTAAGTCGAAGGCAAGTCTAAGGAAACGATTGATGTCCCACTGACCAGCAATCACATACTGTTTGAATTCCTCATGTTATTCTTAGCTTTGAGCTTTGGAAAAAAATTATGTATTTCAGAAGGAAAACAAGACTTTTAAAGTCCTATGATGTTACTTCAAATGATTGGGGAATTGGGGGATTTAATAGCCAGTTTTATTCATAAAAATGAATGTAACAGTAATCTATGACCAAACAACAACTGAACTGAGACTAATTTATCTAAATTACAAGTTTAATTGTTCCATTTTCTCATTTCTGCGTGACTTTGCAGTGCTGGGAATATGGGATTTCACTCTGCCGGGAGCTGGCTTTCCAGTATGAGACCTTATATGATTATCAGAGCCTCAGCTGGATACGGGTACGTAAAGTGTTGCTGGAAGGTGAAATTTTCAGCTCCTGTTGCCATTTTCATGCTCTGTTGTCTCAAAAACAACGTCCTCATTACCCTGAGCATGCAAAAAAAGCAATGTGAGTCATTAAATAATTATTTATCATGACTATTTTGGATATTTATCTGTGTGTTACAGAAGATGGAGGCAGCATACTACGACAACATCATTGAACAGCAGAGGATTGAACCAGAGTTCTTTAGAATGGGCTTCTATGGCAGGAAGTTTCCTTTCTTCCTCAGGGTAAGGCCTTTCTGATTTAGTGTCACCTTGTTCGTCCTCACGCTGAAGCAGCCAGATGTGCAGCTCCACTCCTGTACTGCGGTCCAGTTAAACTGCTGCTAACGAGCTGGAGCTGTATCTCCAGTTATAACCTTGCTGAGGGACAAAAATTCTAGGTACATCATGTTAAGCTTTAAGAAAATACCCGCAACATTGAAACATATTATTATCTATTTTTGTAAAATAATGTTTTTTTTTTAACATTACTTTAAAAATAGCAAATTAAATGGCAAAGTGACCTGTGATGCTCATAGTGACGACCTTACAGAGTACTAAAGGAGCACAGTTTCTGAGCAGACCAGGTCCACATCACAACATAACGGACCCGAGCTTCATCTCTGAACAAATATAATGAATTTTCCCTCTGTTGTCTCAGAAGGCAGATAAACTGACAAACAAATAGCCCCGAAAGTGTCTGAAATCCTCACACCAATCCGTTACTCCAAGCTTCACAGAGCTATTTAGTGACTTGGAGTTCGCTGTCGTGCTGTCTGGCAAACAACTTAACTATTTCAGTTCACTGTTACTGCAGAAAGCTGCGGTGTGGAGCTGCAGCAGCTCCAAGAATGCGCTGTAAATGCCTTGTTTCACACAAACAACAGTCAGATCGACACAGTTAAATACTGACTGGTGAAAATCGGGGAGCGTTAGCAGGTCAGGAGCTAAAACTGAATTAATGTAGTTAAAACAAACAAAAAGCACAACTATTTTGCCTTTTAACTGCCGGGTATGTGTCATCTTATCAATTTAAAACGTGATAGTATCACAGCTTTTGAAAACAATGCACGGGAAGTAACATCCCTGTGCACGTTTTTATCTTCTCAGCCTAAAACTGCTGCAGTAATCCTAGTAATCCTAAAACAGCTTGTACTGCCAGTGTTGAAATAACTGGAGTACTGCAGGGTTTGCATGTATATGTAACGTCTGTTTTCTTCTTCTCTCTGCAGAACAAGGAATTCGTCTGTCGTGGTTATGACTATGAACGGCTTGAGGACTTCCAGCAAAGGATGCTGGGGGAATTTCCCCAGGCCATAGCCATGCAGCACACCAACCAACCAGACGACACCATCCTGCAGAGCGATGCTCAGTGTATCCTGATGGTTTCAGAATGTTATGAGGTGTTGCCTAACAGGATAAACTGATGATGACTGATTATTCCATGTCAAATAGAAACACTCAACTTAACTTTGAGGTTGATTTCCAGAGTCAGACGGTAAAAGTAAATCCTCTCTGTCAGCATTTCCCTCTATGCTGTTCTTCCTCCTCTGAGAATATGCATGTACATCTCACTTGTCTGTCACTTCCTTGACACATGGCATCTAGACTTGCAGATCTATGCGGTTACTCCAGTGTCAGACATCTCTGATGTGCCTCAGCTGGAGCGTGTGCCTGAGAGGATCAAGAGTTTCTACCGCATAAACAATGTCACCCGCTTCCACTATGACAGGCCTTTCCACAAGGGGCCCAAGGACCGTGAGAATGAGTTCAGGGTACGACGAGGAAGCAGTGCAACTCTCACAGATTTCACTCAAATGTAACACTTTGAAAACACGAAGCCAGATAAGAGTCTTTGACTAAAATCTTCTGATTATAATAATTTATAATCTGTGTGGTCTCACCGTATCAGCGGCTGAGTGTCTATGACTTTATCCTGCAACATCATGGTTAATCTTGCTTGATAATCAGCATTGTTGGGATTTATCTATTTATAATTCGGTGTAATTTAATCTAAATCGTGTTTTTCTAAAATCTTTCCACTTTGGATTCTGTTAAAACTAAAGAAAACCATCTCGGCTTTAGAGGCTTGGACCCGACTTGATACTGAAGTTGCTGTTTGACACACTAACCCAAATATGGAGTTGGATCACACACAGTGTAGAGTAGTAGCATGTAGGTCACCAGTCTACAACACTTTCTTTTTAGGTGTCATTTTGTCTGCCTGCCTATTTATCTGTGACACACTAGGAAATGCTGACATTACCAGATGTTGATGGAAGAAAAATGCAGCTCAACCTCTTTCTCTGCATGTTTAACAGAGTCTGTGGATTGAAAGAACAACCTTGATCCTGTCTCGTCCTCTCCCTGGGATCTCCCGCTGGGCGGAAGTGGAGAGGAGAGAAGTGGTGAGGAGCTCCAACCTCCATCTTTCACTGTTCATCTTCCCCGATGAGGGTTGTTTTGTCAAAGCCCCCCGACGCCAGATCAACTTTAGATTAAAGAATGCATTATTGCATAATACTCCCAGTGTATTACAGCCTTAGGTGAGTGTTCATATTTGTTTTCAGGTGGAGGTGAGCCCTCTGGAGAATGCCATTTATGTGGTGGAGAATAAGACCCAGGAGTTGCGGAATTTGATCAGCCAGTACCAACACAGACAGCATCATGGCAACATCAACTCGCTCAGCATGTGCCTCAATGGCGTCATAGATGCTGCTGTGAATGGAGGCATCGCCAGATATCAGGAGGTACCGCTGTAGGGCGAGGAAGGGAGGGCGGAGTTCAGAAATGATGAACTCAGGATGTGAGACATCTTTGTCTTTTGTTTGATCCTCTATAACAGGCCTTCTTTGATAAGGACTACATTAGCAGTCACCCGGAGGATACAGAGAGGATCACGCATCTGAAGGATCTCATGCAGGAGCAGGTCTGACTGGGCTTAAAAAGTCATGGAACTGCTCGGTCAACATAAAGTCATGAGACTGAATTCTGCTGTCTCATCTTTTTTCCAACAACAGGTGCATATTCTCGGTGTTGGGCTGGCTGTTCACGAGAAACTGGTGCATCCGGAGATGCGTCCTCTGCACAAAAAGCTGGTAGATCAGTTCCACATGATGAGGACAGGTTTACACCATGTAAGTGGACCCACATGTGACTTTATGCAAGAATCACATGACCCAGTGCTGTGATATTTTGGGTTTATTTCGCTGTCATTATATCATTTAAAAGAATAATTAAATCTATGGTTCTAGATGACAAACAATGTGTCCCACAGTAGGTTTTTTAAATGTGGTAATGTCCCTGCATGTGTGAGCGGTGTAAATATTCAGAGCAGTATATGGTTGGGTCCCAGCAGGCTGCCCCCAGCGTGGATCGGTTCGGCCCAGCAGGCTGCTCAGGGGTTAACTCTCCCAGAGGCATCCTTTCGTCCCACAACCACATGAGCCCTGAGAGTGTGCGCCTCATACACAGACACAGGTCGGTCACACACAGCGACACATCTGTAGTCCAATGAAAAATAGCAGTAATTACTTAAACTCTGCCAGTCTTAACCCAGCGTGGGAAATGAGAAATATGGCCAGGTCTTTTCATTCATCCATTTTCTAAAGTACAAATCTGTCAGAGAGTGATGACTTTACTCTAAACTAAACCCTTAACACTGTAACAGAAGAGCAATTTGTCCAAAGGTTAAAAGGTTTTGTTTCTCATGAATTTAGGCACAGGCTTTAGACGTGAAAGACGAATGAGTTTACGATCTGAAACGCTGTCTCTGTCCCGCAGTCCTCTGAACTTGCAGGGCTCGATCCGTCATTCATCCTCTTCCCTGTCCTCTCACACGTCGAGCGAGGCAGGAAACCTTGTCATAATGACGGACGGTCTGATGGGGGAACACCCTGAGGAGGCATTGCACATGCAGGTAGGACTCAAAGATGAGATGGCGTGGACATAGTTTCACTTGTGATGATCTGATCTTATGTGAAAACTGGCCTTTTCAAGATGTGATAACAGATTTAACTCTTACTTTTAAAAAGTGGCTTTTGCTGTTTACTTAAACTTAACTTATTCATGTAACTGTACTGATGTACGGTGCGTCAACTTAAAATGCATAAAAGGTAGTTCTGATCATCTTTTTCAGCCGAGCCCCTCCTCCTCCAGCCTGAGCTCAATCCGCTCCAACTCCTCCCAGATTATCAACTCTGCTCCGTCAAGTGCCAGAGGTAAGAAACACTTTCGCTGACAGAAGTACTTTGTACTGAGCCTCCTCCTCCTCCGTATCTATTCAGAGTTTTACCCATTCCCCGTGAATTATGAACTCTTCGGGGTAACAGCCGAGTAAAAATTGCAGTTTTGGGACATTTGTTCAACAGAGAATGCTATACCTCTGTTACTTTTCTGTGTGCAGGCTCTCCATCTTTGCCAGATAAGGCCAAACACAACCGAGAAGTTATGATCCTCTTGCCGTCGCACCGTGAGAGAGTCAACAACTCTATGTACTACAGCATGGCAGAGAATGGACAGGTAGGGCTGATCTACATTATCACAGCAGACTTTGGAAATGGTATTAAATGCTGCCTTGAAAATGCTGTACTTTATAACTTTGAATGTGTGTTTCATCTGAGTTTTTCATGTTTGTTTTATCAGAACAACCACATGCAGCGTGCCTTACTTCAGCAAGTTAGCCCCTGTAAGCCTTGTGCTGATCCACATATGAATCTACCGGAGAAAGGTGACTCTCAAAGGAGGTAAAATATCACAAGGACATGAGCTGTTTGTGGCTTGTTTACATGTTTTTGTTCCCCTTCCAGTCTTTCCCAACGCTGCCAGCAGCTGGAGTCTGGATGGAGAGAACAGGGAGCAGATTTCCTATATGTCGGCTTCCACCGGAGGGGTGATCATGCCCCCTGTCCCACCCAGATCCTTCCCACAAGGTACTCACCCCACCTCGCAGTTACGTGCCCCAGCAACTGATTACAGAAGCCGCCAGCTCAGACAAAAATCAATATTTCAACAAGAGTTTTCTCCAGATTTTTAAGATTCTTTATGTGACTCTCTTCACAGGACATTTCATGATGCACTGTGATGCATTTCACCATCAGAACAGTGACCCTCCTCCCACCCTGCCTGTTAGATCTCTCCGAAAGGTACCAGCATAAGAGATGGGATTTTTGCTTTTGACTTTTGGCTCAGACTGTGTGATTGTGACATACAGCCATGCTTTGCCTTATTCAATACTGCTGCACAATTAAGATGAAAGATTGCATATTGCACAGTTTTAAATCTAAATAAAGAGGACCTTGCTAAACCAGTGAGATAACTAAACACATCATCTTAGAGGAATTTTGGCCCATTCGTTTGTGCAGAGGAGCTTCAACTCTCAGACGTTGGTTGGTTTCCACACATGAACTTCCCACTTCAGGTCTTTCCACAACATTTCTGTTGGATCCAAATTATTCTTCATCCTTTCTTTGGTAAAATAGAACATGCCCCTCTACATGTTAAAGGGCCCTTGTGCAAGAAAAGTGTGAATAATGTAAATGAAAAAACTAGTTAAGGTTACATTTTATAAGTTTGAACCGTTTACATTATTTCTTTCTAATGTGCTGAAATAATTTGATGTTTCTTTAATACTTCACACACACATGCAAACACCGCATACATGAAAACAGCTTAAATACCTCTGAAATTAGTGTTGTTGTGAAACAGTTCTGTTGAGGGAAACTTGACACTGACTGCAGTTATTTCTCTCCCCAGTCTCCTCTGCACCCGATCCCCGGCTCCCCCACCAGTCCTCAGTCAGCTCTGGGTGGCAGCAACTCAACTCTGTCAGGCAGCGCCAGTAGTGGCGTTTCTTCCCTAAGTGAGAGTAACTTTGGGGGTCAGTATCCTGACCCCGGTCCTATCAGGAATGATGCCTTGGAGCCTCTTCCTAGTCACCTGTGGTCCCCCCCTGATGAGTACCTGGCCTCTCCCTACCTACACATCCACTACGGTGGAACAGAGATCGACTCCATGGACCCAGTCCGCCCTTTCCACTATCGCAGCCCTGCTTCACACCCACACACTCACATGCATCCTCACGCTCACGCCCACCCGGGACTGGACAGCCACTCCCATGGGCCGCCACCTCACCACCACGCTCCCACTCACGGCCCTCATCACATCCCATACCGCCGACCGCAGCCTCCAGCAGTGCCACCCAAACCATATTTGAGAGAGGGCTGCATCCCTGAGGAGGAGCTGGCACCTCAGCCCATCCCTCTGCCCCGCAGGATCTTCCACTCCCCTCACGGCCACAGAGAGGACCAGGGGAAGCACCCCTGGGAGCAGTGCATAAGCGAAGAGCACGAGGAGGCCCAGTGATGGGGAGGCTCCAGCTAAATTGAAAGTAGAGCTATCTTCTCCTTCATTTGCACTGACTTAACAGAGCAGCTACAGAAAGAGTTTGACGTGAAGACAAGGTTGTTGGTTGTCAGCTGACCCTTGTTGCTGTGCATTTTAATGTCAGTGCATATGAAGGAAAGAAACAAAGAAGTGAATCTCCACGATGCTCCAGATTGAGGCAGAACTGCCGTCGCTGCTCCACGTGGCCTCTTCAATACGACCATAAGAATAATATCTGCTGAACAATGAGACAGAGTCGCTTTGTTCAAAAATTCATATTGATTGTACACAACTGTACAACTAGTTTGTGAGCATGTTTTCTTTCATTTGAGAATAATATGGCAACAGTTTTGTGAAACATTACAACCACGATCACAGCCAACATGATCCCTGTTGCAGCATCAGCGCTGAACTCCCTCAACTTTGCTCCTCATTTCATTCTCACAACAAAGAAACCGTGGAAGGTTTCAGGACTTCTCTGCTTTAAATGCTTCATATATATTAATATTTTTTTTGATAAATTTACTACATTATAGCGTTTTCAAAGGCTTACGCCCATTATGTTTTTCAAAAACACTGTTAAGTGCTCCTTAATAGTGAATCATATCAAGTAGCGCGCTGTAAGATGTGTTGCTGCTGGGCTGTCATGAATTGCAGGTGGCGCAGGTTGAACTTGCATCTTTCCTCTTGGGCCGACGCTTCAAGGGACATGAACAGTCACCGATGATTTCCCGTCCGTACTATGCGTATGGAAACCTACATGAATGTATCCAGATGAGATGTTCTACTTGTACTGCATAAGCTGCAATCCCGGTTTTTGTTTAAGTGCTTTAAGTTCAGTCTCTGTAAAAAAAAAAGAAAAAAAAAAAAAAAAAAAAGGATCTACAGTATTTTTGTCTTTTATGTGGCAAAGATATCTGAAGAGGAATGAGAGCTTGTTGTAAACCACGGATGTTAACCGAGGACAGTGACAGACACATCCCACTCCTGTCAGCTTTCATGCTCATGGCGAATGAGGAGCGAGGGCTCCACTTCACACCTCAACCCACTGCTGGACACTCAGAACACCACTCCCTCCATCTCTGTTTTCCTCCATCTTTCTCCTTCCCTGCGCGGCTGTCAGCTCATGTTAAGCAGTGAGTGCTGAACCTGGACTGATGGACGCGGTCATGGAGCCCACACAGACAGTGTTGGAATCGCCTACCTGCCTTAAGTGCACTCAAACGCAGTTTGACCTCTCACCTGGATTGTGTGAAGTTCATTTAGCGACAGCTATGTTCAATTGGTTCACTGTACGCTCCATGAAGGAAAAAAAAAAAGATATCTACATAGTGATGTTTTTGTATAGTTTCATCCTGCTTTTGGTTTCAGATTGTTGTTTGTTTTGTAGCTTTAATATTTCTTATCCTGCCTGCAGCTCTTTCTCAATCACCTTCTGTTGTTTGAAAACTGATGATGTGTTTCAGGAGAACGCTGAAGGATAGACCGACAGAGAGGTTTCCTTTTTTTTGTGGAGCAGAAAAACAGCACTGCTTATCGTCCCGTTGTTGGTTGGAAGGATATAGCTAATATTTTAACAATTACTTGTTTTCCTGGTTGTTTTTTGCAGGTGGATGCTTTGTGTTACTGTACATCAAGTTGTCAGCAGACTAGACAAGATCTATTTTTGTATGTGAGATCATCAGTTGTGTGAGCATATTCCAGATACTGACAGAAGGCCCAGGTACACGCACTGCATAGGCTGCTGTACTCTGTATGAGGATGAGGTTACTAAATTTACTAGTGAGTATCTGTTATGAGCTTGATAGCATAGAGGACAACTGGCGACTGAAGTGATACTCAGATTATAGGTACAATAGAATTTTTCAATGTAAATTCTGTTATTGTACATACAGCAGTATTGTGAAATATTTTTGAGAATTATTGCAGAAGCCCTAAAAAAGGTTTATTGTTGTTTTGTGTATATACATGTACTCCAGAGATCAATGTAATTGATAAATATCTATAATCAGTGTTTGGAAAAGGACAAATACATTAGACTGTGGCCGTCTCCACCATTCTTCTCATATAAATACTTTATACACTTTTCAATGTGCTTTCCTGTACATATGGTGTTAGCATGATCAAAAAGTGTTTGGTTGTAAAAGTGGTTTTCCTACTCCCATAACTGCTGTGGTATGGAATTCATTAACAATGCCAAACATTAAAGACAATCTTTTATCAGCTCTAATGCCTTCTCTTCACCTTTTCTGCAAGCGCAGTATATCACGTGGACAGTAGAGGGTGCTGTTTGTCACTGAATGGCCGTCCAGGGCTAAGTAACAAAGTGGTAAGAATGCAGATACTGGTGCCGTTTTATCTTTTCTGCAGGAGTTCATGTCTCTGTGTGTGTGTTTGTGTGTTAGGTTGAAAGCATTCTGAATGCCTCTCCTGAGGATGATGACGCCTCAGCAGCATATGCCGTTATTTCATGTTTATCGCATTGCTGTGGATCCCTGAGTTTTCCTCAGTTCTCTCACTTTATTCTTTTTTTTTCTCCTCTCACAACTCCCCTGCCTTGGAGCCTCACTGTATTTTGTCCTAAGGGACTCACAGAGAGAGTGCTCGTTGCACATAACAGCGTGTGATTTTGCATTGGTCTTTGTACATGCACATTTATACGTATGACATGGAGGCTGGGATCTTGCCTCTACGGGGGTTGCATCATCCAATTCTGCAGTTATTATTTGGAACACAAGAGCACAAGATGAAAAGCATTTCTCAAAAATTCTGACAGCAATGACGAGCTGTTTGGGAAGAAACAAAACCTGAATCTGGCACCGTGTCTTCCCAGTGAATTCTGAATGTGCTCCTGCGTTGCTGCAATTTTTTGACCCGTAAAAGTTTGCAAAAAAACACAATTATGAGACAGATACATCTGCCAGGAACCAAAGACTTTTAATAAATGAAACAATACTAATAAATAAGGATTACCAAGTTGCAGGTTCAAAACAAAATCCAACAAAACAGTCATAACACTGAAGTAAAGTACAGTACTATAGCACAGAATATTAAAAAAAAGAAAAAAACAAACAAAAAAAGACACCCCTCGGACATTTACAAATTTCTTTTTTAAAAACTTCAAGAGGCAAACAGACATTGTATAAAAGCATCATACAGTAGAGCATTTGTCATCTGAGTACAATTTACAAATTTATTGAAGGATAAATACGTAGCTGATGTTTTACCCGAGAAGCACATGTAAAAACGGTTTAACATGTGTCTCTCAGGTGAAGTTCCAGCCCTTTTTTTAATGATCAAGAATAGTGATGAGGTGACGATGAAAGCGGTCCATCAATCATGGGAAACTCACAAATGATCTGTAATTGTAAGTAACTTTAAATGGTGTCATCCGTTGGTCTCTGGTGATGCATCTTCGAGTAAAAGTCAGGAGCATCTCTTCTGGCGAATATGGCTACATCAGGCGTTTGTGAGAGAACACTGCAGCTGTCCTTCAGACTCTCCACACATTATCAGTAGGGAGCAAACTTCTGTCTCTCTGGCTTTTTGATGCAGTTGGCTGAGGAGATTTTGGCGGTGTAGGCGGCCAGAGTGGTGTGGGAGGGCGCTGCAGTGACGGCCACGGTGGGGGCGGGGCTGGACAGAGTCAGAAAGGGGACGGACTTCATCCCAAGCAGCCCAGAGAGGGGCATGGCACCGTATGGTGTGCCCAGCATATGAGCCGGGGTCAGCGTGCCCATGGCAGCAAGGGTGGGTGCGGGGGAGGCACCAGGGGAGGCTGGCTGGGTGAAGGCCATGTTAAGGTCGACTGGAGATGCCATGGTGGCTGCCTGGGAAGTGGATTTGGCTGTCTCTAAACTGATAGGAGAAAGGGAAACAGGGAGACATGGGCACAGGTCAGGGAATTAGAGGATTATGCTGTTGCTGCAACACTGGGGGAAGTTTCTGGAAAACTATCAGAGGGAAACTCCACTGAAGTCTACTTAGTCTTAAATGGATACGACATTTTTTTGTGCTTCATGTCTGTTTCAGGAGGTTAGGCAGATCTGCACATGAAGATCTTCAGAACACACTTTCATAAACTTCAGTGTCACTCTGCCGTTGCTGCTGTCAGGCTGATATCTAATCCAACGCAGTTTTGTTGTGGGGAAAACGTTATTTTAATATATATATGGATATGGATATAATGGATATAATGCATCCACTTACAGTTTTTCAGCATTCTCCAAAGTGTCTGTTCATATAAGGATGCTCTTTATTTATCTGAATATGGAAACTAATGATAAAAAGCATTGGTGAGCGGCTGCAGAAATCCTCCTCTCAGTCTTTTTGTCTAAGGTACATCCAAACAAGAATAACTGACATTAAAAGAGAGACAATACTTTAAAAACTATAACTTTCTCTAACTGTAGAAGCAAGGACTTGGTTGTGTGTAAAGAAATACAGTTTTAATATTCTAATTACATTTAAACTCTTATTTTCCCACTTTTTTCTTCGCTCATTCATTTTTTTTATTGAATAGTTCATTTTATGTCCTCTAAAATGTTCATTGTAAATGTTGCTTTGTAATACAATGCAACACTGCTTCTCCCCATTCACCCAAATACAGTTACAAGCAGCCCAGGGCCATACCTCATTATGGCATGAGGGTTGACCTTTGACCCTTTCAAACCAATATAATTCTCTGCTCCTGCAGCGGCTCATTAGATGCTCGTGTAACTGGGCCTTACCAGGAGGTAATGAGGTACTGGGCCAAGTTGATGCTGACCGGTGTTCCTGTGATGGTGACATGGCGGTCGCTTGTCCCGTCCAGCTGGCTGCCGATCTTGATCTGGGCTCCTGACACCTGCCGGATCTCGTTGATTTTAGTGCCCTGACGGCCGATGATTGAGCCAATCAGCTGCAAAGGAACAGAGGTGAGAGTTGGGTTAGTTTGATGGAAGAATGAATAACTATGTAGACGCAGTTTACGACTGAACAAAGCTCTTTCTTATTATCGGATCTGTTATGCTGATGAAAGGGATTCTGGTGTCAAGAGTACAGAAAAAAATTGCTGCTGTTTAGCTGACCTAATGCAGACCATTTCAAATATTGCTTGTCTTCAGTGGTTTGGTCATCCATCATGCATGTCAAATGCACTTTCTTTTACCCCCTCCCCAAGTCTCCCTTAATTGCAACTGTGTCCGCACCGGTAAAAGAGACGAGAGAAGGCACATTTGCCTCTCATTAATCTGAGTAGCTAAAAGGTTATTGATTCTTCAGAGTGGTGATGACTTCCCAAACACACGCCAGCTTGATGCATCTCCGCAGTAATGGAAAACATAATGGGAAAATAACGAAAATGCATAACATACAGTCCCCATGGCTTGAGTGTTCTCTCTGCTGAAAACAGATTAGCCAATGACATGACTTTTATTGCATTCCAAAATACATTATCACTTTTGTTCTGCTTATGTTACCCAAGCTGGACCTCTGCCTATTAGTGACAATGGATATTTAGCAGAATCAGAGCTCATAGCCGCCTATCAGCCCAAGTGCAGGGTGTCAGGGGCTCTCCGACATGACTATGCTGCCAAATATATAGCAAGCACACCGACAGTGATGAAGTGTGCTGGAGGTTTAACAGAGGCTGACGTATACTTGACGTACAGAATAACACACACACAAACACAAAGTTTGTGCTGTCCTTGTCCTCTCTGCTTTTCACATTCCTTTCCTGGTCCACAATGTCCGATCGGTTCCAGTGACCTGGCTGATCTGCCTGGCTATTATTGGCTCAGCAGTTTATTTGAGGGGAAGGGGTGGGGGGGGGGACACACACACGGACAACAGCAGAGCAACTCTGGAGACAATGGTTGCTACAGACCTCATATCACTGATAACGTCTCTCCCCCACTGAGACCAAAAATCTCCAGCAGCTGTCAATAGATACCAGCTGTCAACAGTTTGCTCACTTTGGTGCGTGTGACCTCAGACTGTTGTCATTTCCGTATGAACAACTTTAAAAAAAAAAAATTGGAAAAAGCTGAGCAAACCAGAGCTAAATATAAAACGACGACACGTCACAGACGATTATTTTTTCTAAGCACTCATTAACAGAAGCCGCACAGCGCTCCTGGTCCTCAACTACACGTGGCCTAAATATTGTTGAGTTCCTGCTGAGGCAGTCGTTTCAAAGGACATAGGAAGAGGGATGTGATAGTAAAGGGGGCAACCATTTTTCTTCCGGCTAAATCTTCCCTCTTCCGCAGAGGTGCAGCACAGTGCTGGCTGGGTGTAAGCAGTTTCTGAAAGCATCTGTGTGCGTGCATAAGCCTCCTTCTGCGTTCAGTGTGGGAGCACAGAGCTGGATTGTGTGGCCGCTGCGTGGCCCGGCCTAAGGGGGGCCGAGGAGGCTCAGTCACGGCTGTAAGTCCTCTCTTCTGGAACAATGGCTGGAACTCACAGCTGTCCCTGTCACGCACGGCGCTAGGATCCCTCTGATGCATTGTGCTGCTCGCAGTGTGGGGGTTTACGGGGAGAGGGTGGCTTCAGGCATTTTAGAAATGTTTGAGGCATCTGGCTATATCCTACATGTTGTAGTGAGACCTAAAGTAATAAATCCTGTTTCAGTTTTTTTTTCTTTTTTTAAATGCTGCGACAGTCAGCAAAGTCAAAATTATGTTTATTTCTGCTTTTTCGTTGCCAAAAAAAAAAGCAACCAAAGGAGTATTTTGCACCACCAAATATCAACGCACATTATTTGAAAATAGTCCAAAATGAGATCACTATTTAATCCTGCTTAAATAAGGCATTCTAAACACCACAGTGTCCTTCATGACATTTAAGCACTGGCCTTATCCTTTAATCTTTTGAGAAAATTTCATCCTTGTGAATGATTCTGGGCATGTGAGCTGAAGATTAAATTATAAATTATAAATGGATTCATTAAAATTTTTTGTTTCTCTTTTTTTGGTTCAGATGACGCTGCTGTGAGCAGCCGGAGCAGCCATCACTCTCACACCAAACCAGCCAGACTTGATGTTGGACTTATTATTTCATTGTTATTTCTGCTCTCAGATCCGAGTCTGCTCATCAAAGCCAGGCGGAGGCAAAGTGAAGAGGGAAAGGATCTTTCTCTGTCTTCTTATTGGCTGTTTTGACAGCAGACAGTCTCTAAGTAGGTCAGGGAACATGAGAGGATTTACTGATCACTCATGGGAGCCACTCTAAGACATTATAACTGCAGCCAACACAATACTGCAAAAAGGATCCATATCAGTTCATAGTCCCTTTAACCTTGGTTTAGTCAGAGGTTAGAATAATGAGGATAATTAGTAAGTTGCCGCCATGCCTTTCATCTCTTTTGAAGTCACACTGCAACAGCTTTGGAGTCGCAGCTAGTCACCTACATGTGAGATGAAGACTGGACGGGAAAATACTAAGATTACGTGTAGATTTTCCTTACATCGTTGGGAATAAGCAGCTCCTGAGATGTCTGAGAG
The DNA here is from genome assembly GCF_036924035.1 of Leuresthes tenuis. NCBI lineage: Eukaryota > Metazoa > Chordata > Actinopteri > Atheriniformes > Atherinopsidae > Leuresthes > Leuresthes tenuis. Next base: position 3,778,741 of record NW_027325370.1, read on the forward strand.
TTTGAGTCCATCCCTAATGAAAGAGAAAATACAAACATCAACTGAATAAAACTGACATATCAGACATTTTAAATATTCATTCAGCTCCTTTAGTTAGCTCAACCATACAAACCACTGAAGAAAAAAGCCTTTCAGCAGAAAACTGCCAGATATAGAAAAGGAGTTAATTTCTATTTTAATGGGCTGATGTTTAACATGGCATTCATTCCGCACTTTTTCCCAGTTCTCTGACTCTGCAGAACATATCGCTGCACATAATAGTATCTCAGACTGGGAGGTATGAAGCCTTTTCTTCTCCCTCGTCACAGACAGCTCATAATCAACACAGCTAATAACAGCGAGCCTTTACTGCTCACACCTGTGGGCTGCTTAAAAACCCATGAATGGTTCCAGATGGGGAGAAAAATGCAATGGTTGACTGCAAGTACAATGGAGTACAATCAAGAAATCCCTGACTAATATTACTGTACTCATACCAGGAATGATCGTGGAGGCAGGCTGGGCAATGGGACTCAGGCCTTGCTGCATTGACAGCTGATGCAGTTTGGCCAGCTGTGAAACAAAGAGGAAGAACACTGACTCAGTGACTCACTAAAACATTAAACTTCTCATAATATGTTAAATTCTAATATTTGCACACGGACAGCCATACCTCTGAGTGTGGAATGCCGTATTGGTTTTGCAAAGTGTAGGCCTGAAAGAAAGCATCCTGCATTAGGCAAATTGCACCGATAAAAACGTCACACCCCCTCGCAATAAATTTGCAGTGCCTTAATGAAAGTGCCTCACTATCAATACATGTCCTTTTTTCTAAATAACAGAAATGACACTGGCCACACTTTCACATAAGTAACCTGCTTTAGAAACATCCATTTCTCACTTAACCCCAAAACAATAGAGGTCATTGGTGCTTTGCCTTTGCTGCACTAAAAATGGCTTTTAAATGATTCAGTTCTATGTCCTTGTTATTCTGCACAATCTGTTTACCTTAATAAGGACAGTTATCTATAATTTCCAGTAATATCTAAACCTAACTGTGTGATTTTATGTCTAACCCTAACAGCGCCTGACAGCCGAGTCAGTCAAGTTTCCAAGTTGCTGGAGAATAATAGATGTTATTAACACCGTCATCCATCCACTGCTGCCTTCACATTCGTTACAGTTTAATATAATGCAAAATGCAAGCAATTTATCATATGCAAAAGAAAGCTTAGGCATGTAAAAATGTAGTAGCTATTATCCTGAAACACAGATGAAGACATAAAACAATATTACGGATCAGGTTTTGTTAAATTATTATGTGATATGCTGTGAACCAACATAGTTCCTTCACATTCTGGCGTGAGACTGCACTGAAACTGTAGCTGCATGTTAATGATGTCTGACAACAAGATAAAGAATCTGTTTAATCTTCATTCACAATACCGCCGAACCACACACCACGTAACATGTATGTGGTGCTGATAAAGTTGATTAATAGTTTTTAATATGTATTGTACATGTGTGTATATAGTGATTCTGTGTTATACTGATATCCTGCAATCTGCTGTGGTTCAGTGAAGTGGCATCATTAATAAAAGACGCCAAAATGGAGGCATTTGGCATGTTGTTCTTCATTCTATGATGTATTACGTGCCTGTTTAAGAGAACAGGCCACATCATAATTATCTCTACTAACCTTTGACCCTGATTTAGTAACCTCTTTCCCATGCCTTTGTATCGTGAGAACAAAACCTTGGGATGTTAATTGTTTTTTTTTTTTATCACAGCTTCTTTCTATCTGCAATCTCAGTCTTGCCACGATCAAAACAAGGGTTCCAATAAGATCCTCTGGCATGGAACATGACATGGGTCGGAGATGTTTTAGATCCCCTGCTACCCAACAAGTCCTTCAACTGAGACGACCGTATATATTCTGCTTGTTCTTACAGTGTCCTGTAAGAACAAACAGGTGTTTCCTTTAACAAGCCACAAAATCCTCATAAAGAGAAGGAAGGTTGGGTGGATGGTGCCGTTACCTGCATTGCAATGATCACATACATTTTGAAGTTGTATTAAATTCTTTATGTTGTTTTTAGCCTTGACCGTTGGAATATGAATATAATTCAGTGATCTATCTATCTATCTATCTATCTATCTATCTATCTATCTATCTATCTATCTATCTATCTATCTATCTATCTATCTCATCTTTCTTATCTTTCTTTCTTTCTTAGTAAGGGTGGTGTCCCTGCAGCCCTCCCTTATTACAGTTATGGCCCCACCAGACAGCACTTAGCTTAACTCAATTCTGTCTGACGCCAGCAGTCTGGCATGTATTGCTAGTTCATCCTATATGGTCGTAAACTGGAGGGGAGCTGTGTTTTTATTAGGAGGCAAACCAACGTGAGAAAATTCATTGCCACAATCCTGCCATTTAAAGCATGAATGATCCCATTTGTGAAGTCTTTGTATTTCATTACGCACAGTTTGAGGCTATTGTCTCCATTCTGATATTATGACAGTAGCTGCTATTGCTGTCATGGGAGGAATATTCCTAAAGTTGAAGTGTTTCTGGTGCAGAGGTAGGGAGGACTAAAAAAGAGACGAGAGGCTTTGGAGGTGGTGTGTGATGGCATCGGATTTCAGGAGGGGTTATAGCTCTTATGACAGGCTAGAACAATAGCTGCAGCTTACTCTCAGCTGTTGTTTTTAATGCCTTATACCATATGATGGACTGTGTAACTCTGCGCATACTGCCCAGCCAGTGCACTCACTCATCACTTAGATCCTCACAGCCCTCACACTCATTCCTGTGCTCCACATGGGAGTTTAAAGCCCAGTGTTTAAAACAAGCTGCTTCCTTATATTCAGGAGTGACAACATTATTGACAGACTTCTCTTGAATGATTGTCCGCTTACCTGCTGGAGGTCCAGGCCACCTTGGGTGACTGAGTACAGAGGATGGGGTGCAAATTCTGATGCGTCAAAAACCTCAAAACACGCAGAAACACATGAAAACACAAAGTGAAAATATGTTCATCAAGTTCAGCTTTTATTTTAACATTGGAAGTGAAGATTACTGAAATTAATATATATATTTAAGTTGTTGCTACAGTTTAAATCTGGCCTGAGATGGCATCTCGAATCTGAATTTCTGACGCTTTCACACACCTAACAGGCTTAAATATGACTCATCCACAGACCGTTTCCCACTCCACCTAATTTTCTCAGAGATTTAGATCACCGTGCAGTCTTTATTAAAGCCAACTCTCAGTGACCAACATCGTTCCTCGGGTTTGATTTCATCGCGTATTGTGAGGAATATCAAAAACACAAAGCCATTCCATAAACTGACCAGAGTCTGAAGCAGCACAAACGGTGTCAGAACTGCTGACAGCTATGCAGAATTCCTGGCTGCTGCTGTAGCCAGAGGAGACGGCTGGTCTCCAGTCACACTTGCTAATCTTGTGACTCACTCCATGGGAGGGTGGATATCTGCCCCTTCTCAAACCGCAGCACCTTTAATACTCAACCCCGCCCTCATGCGCACACACACACAAAAAGCTCTCAATCCCCTACCGAGGACCCTCGGCATGAGTCTTGTCACAACACAGGGGCTCGTAAGAAATCTGATGAAGAATGTGAACTTTGACAAAACAACATGCAAATAATATCCGATAGCCATGTAGGTCATCTCCAAAAACTAATCCATCAGATCCCAGATCCTTTATCCTTGCAGGAATCCCACAAAATTGGGACGAGGATAGGCTAGTGTTGTTAAAAAATGCTGCAATCTTCATCTGCCCACCCACAGAATCTATATCCTGATCTGTTTTACTGTGAGGTGATTTAAATCAGGCTTCAGCTAAATTATAATAGAATTGTGTATCACCAAGAAAAAGGGAATTAACGAATAGTTTTTCACAAAGAACTTGCCAAGTATATTACAAATTAAACTGGCATAATAACTTTTTTATAGTGAAAAATACAATAGCAAATTAATTATTGTGCATGGAAATAATAAGCTACCCCACATACAACAACGTAATTAAGGGAGAAGCCACGTGATGCACAGAGTTGTTTTGATTTGCGTCCTTTAAAAAATTATCAGCCCTAAACAACCTGAAAATATTTGAGAATCCTTCCAGTAGTGGAGGTAAGGACAGCTGTACCACTAAAGCTATTCTAACTAACGTGGGATAAATATTCGTGTTCCACAGAGGAAATACCCTGTATAACCCCTGTTCCAGGACATTTTTCTTTTTAGCAAACTATTTCAATAAAAATTGTCTGGATATTATAGATAATATTTCACCACCAGATCTCATTTGACCCATTTGGATTATAACCAACAACCTGCACAACCAAAAGCAGTCCCATCAGTCTGTGTTGTGGGTTTTGTGCTTATGTGAGTTTGCTAGCATGCTAAACTGAGATTATCACCATTATAAATGCTTCACCTAACCATTTCAGCAGAGGCACTGTTCAGTCTTCAAACCACGGACTTTACTTGTCTAAATAAAACAAGCCAAGTTGAATATCATGAATGTGTAAAGTTATCTTTGTTCAAACTCTCACATGAGTCAAAACAGTACTGATCTGCTCTGAAACTCACGACTTCCACAGGTTTGCGACAAGCAATCGCAGCTTGTTTCTGCTTTGAGGAAAGTAGCCACCGAATAACTCTCAAGCTTCCATCCAACCAACCATGTCAGGTATTTTGTCGTAGGAAGGAAATATGAAGTGTAAAACTTAATAAAAAGTGGCAGAGCATTTAAAATTGTGCCTCCTTTGCACTGCCCTCAGTAACCTCCCAAACTGTGACCCATCGGCAGGCAAAGCTCACATCATGCTGGATCATCATTCATGATGAAGTAGTTTCCTTCAACGCTTTTACTAATCATTAGCTATTATTCTATTTTTTGATCATTACATCCAACACTAAGTGCATTTGCTGACCGTCTAAGCCCTACTGAGCTCCTGTATCCATTTGGAGAACAACCGTGTGATTGATTAGCTGCCCAGTGTAAGAAGCAAAATCAGATTTTCTCACCTGATTCCCTGCTATAAGGAGAGCAGCTGGTGAGGGACTCGGCCGATAGGGGATGGTGGCACCCTTTGGTGGAGACTAAGGAGTTAAAAACATGTCAAGGCGTCAAAGGTTTCCTCTTAAATTCAAGCCAAAGCCTTTAATTAAAAAAAAGAAACCTGCTTCTCCTTTGAATATAAAGTCAACGCAACAGTTCAGAAAGCATTAAACTGCTAATAGCAATGACATTGTTCCTCTCCTTTTGATAATATTAGTCATTCGCTGAATAATTGAAGCAGTATAGTTGGTGCTGTTTGTGGATAATCACTCTGAGCTTTGGTAAGTAGCACACAAACACTCAGGAGATGCTTGTCTTATGCTGAAATCAAGCATCTACTGACAATTAGTAAATAAAATTCTTCAAACGCCAACGAGAAAAGAAGACGATGCAGTGTGCATGATACTGTATAGCTTACTGTTAAAATGGTGGTACCGTTTTGGCTTTAAAACATGGAGCAGTCGCAGCAAAATTCTTTCTATAACTTTGCATAATTTAAATCTCAGAGCAGAAAGCAAGATGCCGCTGGTACAGAATCCTAATGGAACTTGCAAGCCTTTGAAGTAAGCCCTGGAAAACACTGAAGCAAACTACCAATTAGTCAGTCAGGTCCAGCTGCAGAGCTAAAACAAAAAAGCACTTGTGCACTTCCATTAACACACAAGGAAAAACTGTGCTTGGGGTTGTTTTTTTCTCTTCTCCTCCTCGATTTTCTCAAGAGAGCTGTTGTCTAAAGGTGGACAGATTTTGCTGCAGGCCACTTTGTTTTCTGTGAGCAGCTTAGTGTCTTCTTTAAAAACACTCAGCCCTGACCTCAGAGTGGCACCAGAGTGGCACCTTTCCCCTCCGTTTGATTTCTTGTTTCCGAAACAGAAGGTTCAAACAATTAAAGAGGCCAGGTGCTTTGTATTTTTCTGAAACCCACCTCCGGATTCGCTCTGAACATAGTCAGCTCCGAGGCTTATTACATAAGAAAGAGGACCGCAGCCTTCTGTACCATAAATACCTTCATTTCAGCTGAAATCAATGGGACAATGACATGCTGAGTTTAAAACATGCACTTTGACAGCTCCTCATTGCTGCAGCGGCACACCTCTGACAAACATCAGCTAGGTGTGGATGCGTGGCGTAAAGAGAGCAACAGTATGCTTCCTACCTCCAGGATTACAGTGCAGATGAGCTTGACACACTGGATTACAGAGTCCTGATTCCCAGATATCGTCACCCCTCGCTCAGTAGAGTTGGGCAGCAAATCCCCTGCCACCTGTATCTGAGCTCCGGTGCTCTGCAAATGATAGGGGTTTAAAAAAGGATTAGCTTGATTCGGGGGATAAGGCAAGTTGTGATTACACTGCTGCAGCTTGTTCGCATAACTCGCCTTGGTTTGCTGACCTAATATTTTTCCACCTATGCTGAAGGAGACCAAACATACTAATATATGTTTGGCAGAGACTTTTCTAATTAGAGACAAACGAACCACTGGAAATCAGACTCACTCTTATTTGTTAAGCATATTTATTGGCAAAAAGTGTTTGTTGCACAACAAATTTAGAAAATTTAGGAAAAAGGAATTATTAAAACGCACAATCATTTTTTAAATGCTGCGTCAGCTGTTTTATTGTTGCGCTTTCTTTGGTTTTTGCCCTTTGCACCTGTGGAGGTTTGAAATCAGCATATCGCTGTAGGCCGTGGTTGAAATGCATCAGATTGCGCCACGACATTTGTCCCGTGGCGACGGAACAAACCAAACCTACGAATGAGGCAACGATGGTATTTGAACTAGATACTAAAACCAGTCTAACCGCAGAAAATCAACTGGGTCATATTACTGAGGGAGGTCCAGGTTACAATGGAGGAGAGTCTATTTGTAGTTTGACACAGAGTTAAACCGACAGGGTCAGATGTCTTTGGCAACACATCTGATGAATTTAATCCCAATGTTTCAACTGGGCCTAAATGTAGTCAGGAGTTTTTCCCTTCAGATTCACCACTGCTGAATCATGGTGTATGTGAGTGATATATCCTTTTATTTTATGCTTGTTTAAATCTGAAGTGCTGATCTGAGAACACCCTGACACTGACATATTTCCATTTCAGTATTGACATCTGCACTATTTTGAGTTAAATGCAGTTTTTCCCAAAAAATCCCGTGCAAAGGGCTAAATTTAGCTTTTTATTCACACAGCGTTCCGACTTTGATAACAAGCTGAGGCCATTTTGCTGCAGCAGATAAACATGTTTGCCACCTGTCCAGGCTTGTTACAGTTATGAGCTTGAACAGTTATTGCAGCGATTCTGGATCAGAGTGTCTAGTACCTTAAATGTAGAAGCACTATGTCTTCATTGCACATTTCCTGGGGTATATTTGACCTTTTCATATTTTGGCCTTGCCTATGCAGTAGATTTTCCGGTCTGGCTGCTCACCTCTCTGATCTCCTTTATCTTTGCTCCACCCTTCCCAATAAGCGAGCCACACTGGCTGGCAGGAATGACCAACCGCAGAGTGACTGGTGGCTTAGAGCTGATGGCGCCGTTGGCCACCAGAGACGTCAGGTCCTGAGGGAAGGTGCAAAACAAATGTGGTGAAGGACAATGGTAAAGGATGGCAATGGGGAAATAAGATAAGAACTGAACAGGTGAAAACATTTCTGTTTTTATAAAGCCAGTCATTTATTATGATTAGTGTATTGAAAACAGTTAAATCCAAATGGTCCCCATCACGCTGCATCACAATGAGCCGGTGAGCCAACATGTCAACACATTACTGCACATCAGTGAGACCGCCTCCCTCCTGAATATGAGACCCTGGGTCGTACGTTCATAAAAGCAGAAACAACAACCTAAAATTACATCAGAGGATGTGAGAAACTGCATTTGAATGGTAATAATAATCCTGTTTTGATTTATCACCAACCCTAATCGAGTCTTATTATTGACAAAACCACACAAGGAAATGACCAGATTTTGTTGTAATGTGCTGTAACTGAGGCAACCGGCAAAATGGCATTCAAAGAGGTAATGCTCACATTGAAACAGCTGTCTGGAAAACGACAAAGAGAGTCGAGAACAGATTGTACTTGAGCTTATATGAGTGCTATATAATTTCTGCCACTTGCGGGGACTCTTTGCCGTGTTTTTTGAGCCCTTCTTGGACGTTTGCGGTCCTGCTGGGGTGATTTCTACCTTAGAAGGTTGCTGTTGACACATCGATGGAGGGGTGTGTCTGGTCTGTTAAAATGTTTAATGAGATGGTGACTGACAAATTAATTAAAATCCACGTGAAAGCCGGGATGCTGATTTTCTGGGCACAACATTACGCTGTAACAGGATGATACACTGAGATTAAATGACACTGGGAGTGTTTGCATGTGAACTATTTATGTGACTGATGAAGTTATTGGCAGCATCAGATTTAGGGATTCAAAGCAAAGGGGTTCACTTGCGAGTACTAGTTTTAGTTTTATCTCTTAAAATACTTGGCTACATTTTCCCTCTCACTGTAATTTCACTTATTTGGACTACTTTGTGCAGGTCCATTACATAAAATCCCAAAATATATCTCCTTTGTTGCAGTGCAGCAAAATTAGAAAATTAGATCACTAACGTCCAAGTTAGCCAAGTAGCTTTTATCCCACCATGTTCGTGTACTTCAAAGTGTAAATCCAGTTCTATGAACACGCACGACTCATCTTAGAACTAATAAATGCTGAACAGAAATTACCTTTACTGAAACAACTTTAACCCTGAATAGAAAGCAGACATTGGAGCAGATGTGTAGAAAGCAGCTCAACCTAAACTGTTAAAGCAATCAAAACTGCTTGGCTAAGCAAGCCAGATACAGTTATAAAGGCCGGGATATTTTAGTGCAAATATTCTGTTTACCTGGCATAACAACCAGACAAATACAGTAATAGTGGCTTATGTTGCCACAATGTCTCGTTATATTTCAGGGGAGGTGCAAATAGGCTTGAACGGTACCAGCCTACACTGTAAGCGTGGCATAGATTCAACACAGGTGTATAAATCTAGATCATGTAAATTTGAAAAATACTTAATATCATACAAAACCCCTGTACCACATCTTTTTGTAGGACCTAAAAAAGGTAAAATGTACATTTACTTATGCAGTCCAGCTAACTATTTTAGAGTAGATCGACAGAATGGGAGCATGTCTGCTATCATTTTCTCAGTTTTATTCAGTTTTCTGCTCATAAGATAAATTGAGGCTTTGGATGATGAACACTGATGATGCGATGACTGCTTCTACTTCTACAGTGCAGGTAGCAACCATGCACCCCCCCCCCATCCGGGTGGAGACTGAGCTTTTCATTAATAAACAGTGCCTCTCTGTGTACCTTTGAAATGTAAATATGCGGCACTGTCTGTCACACCAGCAGCAGAAATGTGACAGAATGTGGACCACGCAGCTTGTTTTTTTTAATGGTTTGGGGCCAGTATGCAGTGAAATTAGCTAAATTTGACCTATAGGGAGGGCGGGGCGGGTTGAGGGATTTTTTACTCATGAAAGAAAGTGAATAATGTTTCCAATAACCATTAACTTTACATCTAAAAGCATATTTTAAAGAGCCTCTTGTGCGTCTCTGCTCAGTATCTATATTTAGTGGAGCAGATCAGGCTCTCTTGACGTCTCGTCTCATTAGAAGAAGAGCACACAGCTTATCCGTACAATCACAAGACTCTGGGCATCATTTTCTTGATTTGATCTAAAAATATGAACTACATCTTAACAGCCGTGAGCATTCCCATGCTTTCTGGTGCCATGGCAAAAAGAGACTCTCAAAGCAAACTGGAGGGAATAAGACAGAGGGTTACACAAGCACTGCTCACATATTGTCGAGTTCTTAGGCTTGAATCCCAAAAGCTTTTTGCATTGCCAGTGGGATAAGAACTCTGTTTGGATTTCATACAAGCTATGATTCAGAAAAAAAGCCTGTATAATGGTGTGGTGCATGTATTGTGTTAGTTGAACAATGTTTATGATTATCAGACTTCATTTGCATGAATAAGCGACAGTTGAGGGAAAGATTATCCATAAAACAGCTGATCAACAGCCAAATGTGAGAAACAAGGGAGCTTGTGCTGTTGTGTAATCATAAACTGTAGAGACGGACACAAATGCTAGGTCTAACACTCAGAATCTGATTATTCTCCTTTGTTTTTAACTAAAGGTGTCAGATAATCTATATCTCAACTATATGGTGGAAGCAGCACACAGTGGGTCAGCCAATGTGTTACCATGGAAACTCAGGAGTTGCAGGGTTGAGAAGAGGTGAGTGTGAAGGATCTTTAATGAAAACGGCACTTTGCTTGTGCAGCCAGTGCGTGTTTACCGAGAGCTGTCGACCCAAGCAGCTTTGCTTGTCAGTATCTGCTGTGATGCTAAACCTGAGTGAAAATTCCCCGGTATTAATTAATGCTGTGATGGATAGTCTCCAGGGGAATTAATAGTGTGAGGAAACTGTCATCTATAACTCAGATGAGAGGTGCGCACATCCTTCTCATTAGCAGCTACAAATTAGTTACACTTGCACTTTTATGAACTGAACTCATAAAGGAAATTCATAAAGGAAAACAAGAAATTCTTAAGAATCAAAAAGGTCTTGCACCTGCAGCTACATTCACGCATCCCCAAAATGTTCTGGGTGGAACAAGCACATCAAGTGCCATGCGATGCTACATTTTCTTTTCCTTCCATCGCCTCAGTTCAGAGTGAAATCGATAGCGATAAAAGCATGTTAGTGGCAATGCCGAGGCAAAGCTCTGGAGATGACATCTTGTAATAATGTGGTAAAATGGCTTCTTGCACTTATTCCATGCTTCATAAACAAGACATTTCGGGTCCATTAAGACTCTGACCACTTTCATAAGTCTGCACCAAACACTTTTTGATTGGTCTCATTTGAAAGAAGCCCTCAGAGACACACAATTATTGATGCTCTCCTGTAAATCAGCTTATTCTACTGGTGTTCCATGCATTTCGGTTACCTCCTCTAGTTTGTACGTGATCATGGTGAAAGCTCTGAAGACACTGTCTGTGGAGCCTGTGATGGTGATGATCCTCTCTGGACAGGAGCCCTCTGAGATGTTGACGCGTGCACTGCTCTGTGGAACAGTTAAAGGAGGAGGTATTTCAAACAAACTGGGAAATTCTGTGTGTTAAAGGTTCAATTTGATTAGCTGGTAGGTTATGCTGTTTTACGTCTCAGAAGAATCATGTCAGTTGTTCCCCAGTTTCTAGAGTCAAAGCTAATAATAATAATAATAATAAAAATAAGTAAAAATCTGCTGACTATACTTCTTATCCTCTCTGACTTACAGGTATGTTAGGATGCATCCAAACCAAACAAGTCATTTTTGACAAAGCAAAGCGAAGCAGCCTTTAGTAACGATGCACACAACCAAAGAGGCTTCCTGAATACCTGACATTTGTCACGATCACCTCATTTAAACTTAGCTGTTTGTTGCCTTTTTTAAAACTGGGTGCTGAGAAACTGTGCACAAAAACATCTGCTCGTTTATCTTCTTGTTGTCTTTTAAAATATTTTCTACTTGCATCTTAATCGCAGCTTTGTGCCTTTCGCTTTATTCTTAAATAGCAAGATTTGAAGAGATTCTGTAGCTGATAGTTTTGATGCACGCCATTCAGATGAACTCACCAGTCTGATATTTTTTATCCTCTCATTTGAATCTTAAGACAAATTGGAATTCAGCAGTTTCCAATGTGGTCAAACACATACTTTACTTTAAACTTAAAGCTACATTTATGTGTGTAAGACTGATGAGCTATTTTGTCTCCAGACAATAAATCTGCCCCCCTTTGTCTCCTCCCATTTTGTGTTCTCGTACATCCTGGTAAAGACACATGAGCAGAGGCAAGACAGTCCTCTGACCTCTGGGACATTTTTTTCCTGTCAGTCTAATGAATCATTCTCCCTCGTGTGACTTTAAAGCTTGGGGAGGGACTGACAGGATGAGGCTCGTAGGGATGTAACAAAGGCCAAAACTGCCTGGCTGGAAAGATGGATGAATGAGTGGCTGGATGGCTACCATGGGTGACTGCTTTAACCAGCAGCTCTGCAGGGCTGCATTGTCCCATGACCTCGCCATCCCTCTGTTTATCCTTCTGGCTCATAAAGCACAACATAAAACCTTTTCAGCAGTGAAAGAATCAAATTTGCCGCCACCAGTGTTAGGCTAATTACTTTCTAATACCAAGAGTTAATCAAGTGGCATTAGTTTAGCTGCACTCTTGAGATTCATAAAGGGGGAATCGAGGGGCAGACCGAGAAAAAAAAAGAAGGATGTTTTAAGCAGGAAAAGAAAAGGAAAGGATCGAGGAGGTGCAATGAAGAGTAGAGGGGGTGGGGGGTGAAATTGAAAAGTGTTATTGCCCAAAAGGTAATTTAGACAATGTTTCTGATCTGTATGCTTGTCAGACTCAAACGGGCAGGGAGAACTGATCTTTGTTATTAAATACATGGAACTGCCAAAAGCCTGACCAGCTAAATATGTCTCCCTGAGATTGAATTATTTTCTCTTGAGATTAACCTGCTGAATAAAGATGTAGCTGTTTCATGTTTTGATATAGAAAACATGAACAAAGGGTGCTTATTTTGGCGTTATGGTAACAGCTACTCGTTCAAAGGCACTTGCAACTTGTGATCGCACAAGACAAAAAAAAACAGGAATTTGCAGGCTGCGAACACATGCTAGTAAATGTGGAAATTGTAAAAAAAAGAAAAAGAAAATGCTTCAAAGCTTTCAATCACGAACACTGTACCTCTTCTCGTATTCGTTTGACAGTCTCTCCTTTCTGAAAAAGAAAAGATGAAGGGTATTTTAAACAGAATCGAATGCGCTTCAGTTGAAACATCCAGCGTCCTCGACCTCGAAGTGACCTTCCATTTCAAATGGTGAAATTCAGCAGAAATAAATTCCTCTAGAGTTTCAATCTGCAATGCATCTTGGTAATGTCCTCACAACTAACTCTGCAAGGACATATCATATATATTAAGGGGGGTTGTGGCTGCATACTGCATGCAGTATGTGTGGACACCTCCCGCCAGGGACAACAGCATTTTGTCTGACATATGTAACACTGAGACACAGCCTCCACTCGCTTTTTGATTACTTCTTCTTCTCTAACCCACTTCATTCTGGCGAAAGTCCATCCAAGCTATTCGCACACTCGTGCACGAGCTGAAAAGCACTTTGTTACGAGAGTAACAGCGGTGTCATCTCACAGCATCACCACCCTGTTTTTTTTATTATGTTCCTGGAAAAAGTATAATCTGTGGTCTATTGTGACTCTGCTGTTGGCGTTGTATTGAGGTGTGCCAAAGAGATAGGAAGGGTGGAGTGGGAAGTTATCAGCCCAAGTGCTGCAGCTAAAGTGCCTTTCTCTCAAGCTTCCCAGTAAACACGAAACTCATCTAACTCATTCTGTTTTCCTTGATTTATCGGTTTCTGCAATGCACCGCACATCTGTTGTGGCATCTTTCTTTTCAGCCCTTTCCAATCGTCTGCATTATTTTTTGCTCCTTCCTCCCATTGATGTCTTTAAGGCTTGATTGCAAGGCCTGCAGAAGCAACACACTCCGGACAGACTCCTCCTAGCAGACACTGGAAGTGCCCACAAGGGGCCAACAGCAATATGTCTTTGGAGCTCGGTTTCAACATGAAGCTTGCAGTCAGTGCACTTATGTTTTTGTTTGATGGATTACTGTGGTGCTTTATGGGAGGTGGGGGTGATTGGGAGGTCTTCAGAGGGTTGCTTTAAGGCTATTATATTTCAGATGGTAATATTCAGAACAGTGAATGTGTGTTAGAGGGTTTTTTGTGTTCTGGTGATTTCAAAACGGAAACATAACAGACAGAAGAAATATCCTACAAAAGGCTTATTAGTAAAACAGGTAAAAGCCATCAGAAAGGTATTGATCAGCCTTTGATGTAGTAAAAAACATGATATTAAAGTCAGGAATAAGATTAAAATTGTCAGCTTAATCAGATAAATAAATTAAATTCTGTTTTTAATGGGGAATATTTTCCTGAAAAGCTTTAAGTAGATGAAAAATAAGATTTCTCACCTTTCCTATGATGCTGCCGACTTCCTGAAAACAAAGAGATAAATACGATTATAAAAAAAACAACATAACCCTGCTGTACGAATAAAGGTACTAATTCATGGCTGTGTCAAATCTTAATGCTTAAATGCTTAAAAATTCCCAGCCACATGCATTTATTCATAAACAACCTTTCCGTGCATGAGCAGTCGTAGCGTGAGGGTCACTCCCAAGCCCCCGTCTCCAAAGTCCTGCTCACAGTTCATAGTGGTGTGGGAGTGGCACGCAAGGAGACGCATGAACAAGGCTCATTCGCTGGTCACGCAGTCGACCGAAGGCCAGGAGTCGTTCTCTGGCTCTCCGAGATCCTTTAGCGTTGATCTGAGAGAGAATAACAAAAGTCGAAATAATATGGCTCATGTGTTTTGTATGCTTACACATACCAATGTGTACAGAATGGATACAGATAGATTATAAATTCTCGAGAGGCTAAGATTAATTCAATGTGGTTGTGTTGAAAATAGTGTCTGAAATATGACTTCAGGAGAGTGTTTTAATGCTGTAGGATGAGCCTCTAAAATCCTATCTCAGGCCATTTTTACTCTGAAAAACACAGTCTCTAATAAGTGTTAAAATAAAAACACATCCTAACTATTAACACAGTGACTTATAAAACCCACAGCAGGTCTCCAAAACAAAAATACTGTAACAAACTGGCCAAAAAAGGGGGTCATATTTTTTCACTTTGCACCATAATACCAGCTTGCTAATTGGCAGATTTTGTCTGTTGTGGTTTGATTCAGTCACTAGCAGTGAGAATCACCTTCTCTCTCCTTTTTATCTCTCTCCGGTTCTTCTCCCTTTGATTTGTCTGTTTCAGCAAACAAGACAAAGACTAACCAGGCAACAACGGCAGCAGGCAGAAGTAAAGGGAGACCAATCCTTAGAAGGTGGTGCTCCGGTGCCAGCATGCGACGTGGCGTGACGTACTTTGACTTTCTCAGTTTTGTGCTTCATCTAACTGCATTATCAACTGAATTATTGTTCCAGAGGAATCAAAGATGTTCGGGACAATAGAGGAGGTAACAAAGCTAAAATTAAACACATTCATATCGCTAAACAGCTTTCAGGCTTCATGCTGTTTAAGGCATTTATGTGAAACTTTTTCATTGGGTTAAGTCGATGTAATACTGATAATGATATTCATAAACTCATAATGAACCCAGCTGTGTGTGTGTGTCTGCAGGATATTGACCAGAGGCGCCAGCAGTGTCAGCAGTGTTGCTTTGGGTTCCTTACAGACTGTGGGTGGCTGCCGATGACTAACACTATCTGCGTCTTCATAACCTGACAAGCAGCTTCTCTCACAGTGAAGTGAAATGGTTGATTTTTTAAAAACTGGATGTATATTCTTTTTTCCTCTCAGAGGAATGTGGCATGAGATTCATGCAAAGTTAATCAAATTCAATTCGTAACAGTTTTCATAAAACTGGAAATGTTCAGAGCTTCACGGGGGAGCTGGCTGGTTTTTTCTTCTCCAGCTCAGCCGCTCGGTAAGAGCAAGAAGAAAAAGGCACTTTTATGGTGAAGCAGAGCAGAATTTAAACACAGGCAGCAAATGAGAAGCATCTGTACTGATCCCAGAATGACAATGTGGCAGCAGCGTTGTGCATGTCAGCTATGTGACACACGGTATTATGATTAATGTGGGAGTCACCTGGCTGCTCGTAATCTCAGCATGGCGTGTATAATTAGTTCATGGAATCACTCGTGTTTTCTCTTGATTTATATTTGCTATATTTGTCAGCACGGACAGGCGAGGTTAAAAGTAGAAGGATAGAATAATGGAGGACAGCAGGCAGAACATGGCAAACAAGCAGTACAGAGAGGCACAACATTTTCAAGACTTAAATAACCAACGCGTGAATAATATCTGACTTTTTGTGATTTGTTTTGTGTACATCTCTTTGCTAGAAGCAAGCCAATTATAACTGAACACCGATGGCTCTTACTGCACTCAGGGGTGTGTCCTAATTTTTCACTTAAATATTTATTTTTAACTAATATTTACCATTCAAACTCGCTGTCAAGCAGCGCAGATGTCAAAGGCTGTGCCTGGGCAGGGCTGTGGAGGTGAGCAACCAGAGAACTGGGTGGGAGGAGCACTGCCCAGATTTTTTATTCTGATTGAAGTGAGAGAAAATTAATGCTGAGACAAATAGCACTCACATAGCTGCGTCTCATGGGAACATTGATCCGCTGATGGATGCTAATGGACCGCCGATTTACGACAAGCCACCCAGCAGTTAACAGGATGCAAGTCAGTGGAAAAAGGACTTTTTTTTGTTTTCACTGTGAATGTAAACAAGGTTTAAAAAAAAAAAGGGATTTCTACATGTGATTCATGAAGCATTTCTTCCAATAATAGCAGGTTGTTTTTTTTGCGTTGTTATGAGCCTGTAAATGCAAAGAAAGCCTGAGTCTGTCACATCTGATTTGTAGTTCTTTGTACTTTTGTACCCACACAGCTGACATGGGCTGGAGACTTGGCTGGTTGCCGATGACTGATTAACAAGATCAAAAAGTTAATTTGCTATGTACAATTATAGGATATTATCATTTATTTTAAACTACTAGCATTTCTGGTGCCAAATGGTCATGCTAGATTTACTATTTGGCTAATAGCCAACATCTGTACCTCAGATTCGTGTCTGAAACATAAAATTTGAGTGGGTGAGCAGCTGACATTGCCGTCCCCAGAGGTAACACATCTGCCATTGTTACAAATGATCTTACTTTGGTTTGTAGACTAATTGAACAATAGATTTATACATTCTCAGCTCCAATGTCAAAGATACTTTTCCAATATTTGACTAAGTCCGCAGCTGACGTTGGAATTATTTAATCATAATTAATCATGTGAGCCATTCATATCCCGTAACAATGTGCTTACAAATGATTGCCTCCTTTCTGACTCATCAAGGCCACTTGTTTGCCAAACACATTCCAACCAGCCTACAGTAATATTGTATATCAGCCTACTGCTGCAATCCTCATGACACTGACAGATGTTTGTGTGTGTGTGTGTGTTCTTGTTTTTCTTTATTTGCATATTGTCTGGTGAGCTATGTGAAGACTTCATATTTGATTTAAAAACTAAAAAAAAGCTGTTGTTTTTATCGAATTCTTGAGAGACTTGAATGCAGATTTATTGTTTTTTATTTAGTACACAGGGCGACCATCGCACAGCTGATTTATTAATGCACACACGTGTCTCTTAACATGTCACAGAGCTTGACATTTCTATTTCTGAGCTTTATGTTCCAGCCATGGTCATAGCACAGTCTGACATGCCAACCGGGCAAACTGAGGCCGCTCCACAGCACATGTCTGTGGTGTCATTTTGCTGGATTAATGTGCATCAGACAAACCTTGCACTGCTTTGTTTAAAGTGACGCGTGTTGAATCAACTTAGAAACCATCAGTAGGAGGCTCATCTCCACACAATTTCCATAAAAATGTCAAACAAAGCCTAAGGGTTGACTGAAGATAAACAAAAACTGAAGCATTATTTTACTTGCAGTTAGCTACAGATCTAAGGCCAAGTGATCATGACTCTAAGCTTGATTGATGCAGCCTGAACACGTGTTATCACAGAGCACATTTGTGCAGCCCGTGGGCTAACTTCATTATGTTTAGGCACTGAAAGGCATGGCTAAAATGTTAGCACTTTATTGCATTAGGAGTTAATGGTTGAAGGGATCATTATGTGCATCTCTGTGGGTTGATAACAAGGCATGTGCTCTGTGTCTGTATGAGGGTGGTGAGCCTCTGAACTCTTCATTTCCAGAATCCCAAGCAGCAGCGTTCCAGCAGGAACAGAGCCCCTCTGTTCTGAATTAGACCTGGTAACTCAGAACAGAGAATTAGCAAAGCGCAGACTGCAGCACCAGGCTGCCAAAAGGCACTTAGACCAGGAGGGACAGGACGAGAGCTCATCCACATCTCTCCTCCACCGGCAGGGACTTTGCAACCTTGGTCTTTGCTCTGTCTGACTGAATATATCACACATGAGCCTCTGTTCTGAGTGACTGCCTGTATTCATCTTTTTGTCCACTGAACCGAGCACAACTTTGTGAATCCAAATTCACATCTTAGGCTGTCAATCCGATAGAATATAAGTCAAATCTAAAACACTTGACATTATGTACGTGTAATTGTTTTATGCAAATAGAAAATCATGGAAGATTGTATCTTCCATAATTAGTCTTGTCACATTTAGTCGAGTCCACTCCTTTGTCCCACGGTGAAATACAGCCCCACTTAGATGGAATTCTGTGTAAAACGTAAACAAAAACTAACGTAATGATTTGCAGATCTCATTAACTGATACACCACTCACAACACAACAGTTATAACAACAGTGATAGATGCTGCATGTGGTTTAGTGTTGTCTTGTTGAAATGTACGAGGCCTTCCCTGTAAGGGAAGTCTTCTGGAAGGGAGCATATGTTGTTCTAAAACCTGTATATACTGTATCTTTAAGCATCAGTGATGCCTTTCCAGATTTGCAAGTTGCCAGTTTCATAGGCCCTAACTGAGTGCTGATACCAAGCCAGATGGTCTGCTCCTCTTTAGTCCAGTGGACACAGTGTCCATGATACCAGCGAATATCAGATTTAAATTTGTCTGACCTCAGAACAGCTTTCCACCTTTGCCTTTGTCCATTTTAAATGAGCCGAAGGCCTGAAGATCACAGACATCCACTACTAGCTTTCGGTCGTGTCACTAGATGTCTCTAGATTTCCAGAATATTTTGATGCTATCATTTACTATAGATGGAGCAATATTCATTCATTTAATCTTGAGAAACATTATTCTGAAGTTGCTCCATCCTAAATGCTGCTCCCATCAAATTCAAGACGAGCAAATATTCTTCCTGAATCATGTCTCACTTTCAGTGTTTTTGGTTTTCCATGATGGATAAAATCTTAGCATATCACAAGCTAAGATTTTATCCATCATGGAAAACCAAAAACACTGAATAAATCATTGCATTCTTTTTTTTAGGAAAAAATGGGTGACAAATTGAATAAAAACCAGAATCAGTCTCTCTTAACATTAATTCTACAAGTCTCTGGAACTTTTTTGGAACCATTTAGGGAATCCTCGTGCCCTGCATATGGTGGCACCATTACAGCATAATAAAATGAAACCGATCCCTTCACTGTGGGGCTCCAGAGTATAGCTTTTGGTTCAGTCTTTGCCTTTTAACTCGTCACTCTTCTGTTTGTGTACATGTGTGTTTTTGAGATGAGATATCTTAACATGGTCCACAGAGGACAGATCCCTCGGACTTTGGTCATTCAGGTTTTTTTTTATCTAAACACTATCACCCAATTGATTATTTAGCAGTTTTATTGAAATATCCCAAAACCAATTGGATAGGACGAGTTGCAGTAAAAGTTTTTCCCATGAGGACGTATGAGCTTAATGATCCGCTGCCTTTTCCTCTTCTACCAGCATGAGGCTTTTCTGAAAGAGGTGTTGGATGGATGCCATGAAATCTTACCTCACTTACAGTACATGATTCCATGCCCATTTCAAATCATTTTTATTTGTTATTAACCAAGAAGCAGCAAAACTATTTCCAGTCTCGTCCGCCTTAGCTATGGTTCGTGATTATTGCTAATAACATCATGCTAACAAAAGATGGTGAACACAGTAAAAAGATTATTAGCATCTGAGCATTCTGATGTAAGCTTTGAGCTCAAAGCACCAGCTTTATCCTCACAATTTCATCTTCAACACAGTTTTTTTCCCTTTTTCCCATCTTTGGGAAGTGAAGTGTGTTCATTCTTCGACGGCTGTTTAGCACCACCCAGTTTCCAGTGTTTTAGCTTTAGCTTTAGCTTTGACTTTGAATATTAATTTCTTCACATGAATTAAACCATTGCGCTTTTGTTAATGTGGGAGAAAAAAAAAAGAAAATTAAACCAGGGCTCATCTAAAACAATGGATCTGTCACTCCATCAGGGCAGGCCAATCCAAGCAATCTGCAGACCTCCTCACTTGTGCTTTGTTTCTTCCACCTTACAGTCCATATGCCTGCACCCTACAGCACTATCACACATTGTAAATTATTAATCTATACCGTGCATCTATATTTACGTGCAGCTGTACTAGTTCTAGCTCATGTTTTCTCTGTTATATATGTTCTATAAAATCCCACAATCTGAAATCTGGGAAACTGGGCAACACATTTATTCTGCTTTTCTGCTGAAGACAGACATTTACTCCAACCAAATTGTGGTCGCTTGTAATTCTAATGTAGTTTTAACAAATATAACATTTATATGCAAACTGGCTCACATACATTTAGCTAAAAAGAAATCACTAACTTATATTTGCATGAACTATTATTCTACATGAATAGATTTCTTTTCTGGCAAGGTGCATATATCGCAATGCATCAAACTGAATTTTTTTTTTGCTTCATCATTAAAACTGTTGATAAAAAAAATGGATTTTTTTGTAAATCATACATTTGCACCGTATAGACCGTCTCATCATTCCTAGTGATCCTTATGCACTTTGAAGCTTCAGAAAACTCACGATCCCATGAGCAAAACATTTTTTGAGTTAATAATTTACAAGCAAATCCTTCTGAGGGTTAGGTGAGCTGCCATGGAATGATCCTTAATTCAGAAAATAGCAAGTAGATTTATCTGATAATGACGATAATGGCAAATTGAAGCTCTTGATTGACCCCCACCCCCCAAAAAATAATAAAACAACAACAAGTAATAGTCACAAACAATATGTTCAGTTAATAATGGCCTGAAACCAGAGCTGTTATTTCTGTGTCTAACTTCTATAAAGCATGCATCAAAGAAGTCAAAGATAATATCATAACCAGCACACATCTCTTAACGGCCCCCCAAATATGCTTTATTCCTTGCCATATTTTCAGGATTTTCCACTTCAGAGAGACTGATGAGATGAAAAGGATGTCGTCCAACCCACTTTTAGAAAAAAGAAAATCGGACACCTGTTCTGAGGCAACCATGTCCCTCACACACAAGCAAACAGACGGCTTTGGGCCGGCTTAGGACATGCCTGGTCTCCAAGGTGAACGACAGAAACAGGGTTCCCCTCTGCATAGATTACATGCAAGGGTCGGGGGTATTGAGTGTCAGTTCAATGGACACTCAGAGGCAGAGAGGAGGGGGTGTCCCCTAGGGTGGGCACATATAGAGCGGTAAGTGAGAGGGTGTCAATGTGTGTACACACGCACAGCGAGGGCAAGAGGTGAGAGACCATTCACTCACACACACACACACACACACACCCCACCCAACAACATTCATAGGACCGTGTGCACCACAACAAAACACAAATAAACCCACATACAGCTGCCGGGATAAAAGGCGCCAATGAATCATACAGTGCGCACACACAGAAAATATCCAGCTAAAACACAAGAGCAGACAGGCTTTGATCTGCTGAGAAGTTCCTCGGGACGACTGTGCATCCATCTGTCATGAGCCAATTCAAACTGCAGAGCTTGAGGAACACGGGATGAAACAATGACAGTGTCGTGTTCTCAGACAAGAAGCTTTTCTGGGCTCCTCTCTTGTTCGTCAGGTTTTTTCCATACTTAAATGGGAAGCTGAGGAAATAGACAAGTGTGCACAAATCCAAACAAGAGTTAGTGTGTAAATTCGGTGTAGAATATAGTCAACTTTCTGATGGTAAATCTGAAGAAAAGAGAAAGTTCTTAACAGTGGAAGATAAAAGGACAAACACACTGTTTGCTCTCGTGAGTCTGAATCCTTACATTTCAACAGAATTACAAATATATGCAGAGGCTTCCTGAGGCTTCTCTTAGTGTGCTGCAAACCTACAACTGGTAACATAAGCAAACCTTTTAAGTTTTACACGTATACTATATATTGGAATTGAACAAAACCCACTTCCTTTTCAGTAGAATGAGTTAGCCCTTGTAGAAAAGAAACAAATGAATAATACCACTAAGTATGAGAAGGTTCTCTGTGTCGCTGCATTTCTTCGATCTCCCACTGCGATGAGACAATAGAAAATATACAGGAGAAGAGGGCTTTAGTTGTGAAACAGGAGAGGCTTGAAATGAAAGAGCAGTGTTTCATCTCTTGGCATGTCTGTCTCAGCTCTGTCACATATAATGGGTCGGGTCAGCCCTCGGCACAGAGGCGACTGTGCCCTCCTATCAGCCCCCGGCTTCATCTGGTGTTAAAGCATGACCGTGTCGGCCTGACATCCAAGTCGCCTGTCAACCACAAGGCCCCAGAGAGGGTTGTCAGGCCCCTGTGCTGCCTGCTGCTCCTGGAGCCAGCCCAGCTTCCCTGTAGCAGAGAGGGGGGCCAACAGTTGTGTTCACCTCAGCCACTGCGCCTAAATGTGGGCTGACGCTGATAGGATTAACCTTCGGCTGTGTGTTTTTAATCCCTACGACGTGGTGCCCTAAGGAGTGAGTGAAATAAATAGTTTATCAAATAGAATCTTCTGAAAAGGCCTGGATGACGGTCAGCATTTTTCCAGCTCTTGGTTTTGTTGGGTTAGGGTTATCTTCAGTGAGGCGTAGTTAAGTCAAAAAGCTAAAAATGCACAAAGAGTATCAACACTGAATATGCCAGAAATCCATTTATTTGTATGTTAAAAACGTTCACTTATCGTCATAATCGTTTATTTCCAGATACATGTTGACAAATTTCAGCTAAAACATTAAAACCACGGACAGGTGAAGTGAATAACAGCTTCATACGCTGCAGAGTGAAAGAAGAACATTGCAGTATTTTGGTTGCGAAACACTGAGCTCTGACATTCTGGATCTTATTTTGGCACGTTCCGCCCACCTGAGCAGGGCTGCAGACCCATCACACATGCCCCTACTTCCCATTTCGGTACTCCCTGACAGCAGCAACCTCTCCAGCATGAAAGTGCACGTCACCACTAACTTTGAAGCCCCAGTCCAACAGATCTATAGGTTTCTCTTCATGTTTACACTCCACAGGGTCACAGGTTTTCTGACTACACGAGGGGACCTCCTGGTGCTTTAAACAGCACGGTGTATGTAGAAGATGGACACTGACACACAGTTATCTGTGGTGATAACTATGGCCACAGAGTGAAGGCTCTCATCTTTGAGATAATACCATCCGAATTGGAGGATCACCCATTTTGTTCAGCAGCTCAAAGGTAAATGGACAGTTGAGTCAAAAGCTGTATCGTGGCATTTATTTCATCAGTTCATCAGGTGAATTGTGTCAAGTTGATCCCAAGCGTGGCACTTTTGTTCAGAAGCTGTTGCTGGGAACCCACAACATGCAGTTTAGCACGGCACATCAGCACCACACCGCCTGTGAAACATGTTTCAGCTTGATGGCATGAACACGCATGGCTTCCAATGACACTGAAACTCTAGTTTTTATTGATTATCTGACAGAATTCAGCAGCAGCCGGATGAATTCTGGAGTGTACAGGGATCTGTTGTCAGATCGAATTCAGCTAAATGTAGCAAAGCTGCACTGTGAGAACAGCGTTTCACAGTGCAGATGGACTAAAACTACCCAAAATGCATTGCAAAAACAATCCAGGTGTACTGAAAGGTAAAGATGTTAAATATTTTAAAATAGCTGAATCAGTCATCTGAGCTTAACCTTATCAAAGGATGTACTTTACTCACTGGAGACAATCTAAAGATAGAAGGACAAAGCGAACAATAACTGAAGACAGCTGCAGTGAAGGCCTGGCTGAGCATCACAAGTAACAACATCATTTGATTATAGAACCAGGCTTTCAGGCCTCAGGCAAGCATTGCTTGTAAGGGATTCTTGACAAAATATTCATAATTAACTTTTTATTTAATATTATTTCAACTTCTTTAGTTGCATTTTAGCAAAAAAGCCCAGCAACAAAATGGCATTCCTTCTGAAAAGCTTGTCTGGAAGACATGGAAGCTTTATCAGGCCAGTTAATAAATTAAGAAAATTTGGATAAACATCCCATTTCGTTCCCCAAAACATGTCTTTGACTACATCAGAAGTTCTTAAAGTGATCACAAAAGCAATTAAAGTTTTCACAATCAAAACAATAGTCATTCCACACTAAAAACCGATGCTCAGAGTTTACACTTCACATGCATTATTGACAGAAGCTCTATTTGGAAGAGTCCAAAGTGGTGTGGATCAATACTGTCAGATTACACTCGTGTCTTATTCTCTACGCAGTGTAGACACAGAGCACCTTCTCTGGCTGCATCCAGAGAACTGATGAACAGCAGCGTAATTGGCAGACCTGTGTAAGTCATTAGGTTGAAGCAGTTTTAGCTACTTCTCACTCAGTGATTATTAATAAGCATCTATCCTTGAAAAAGTATTGATCAGGTCTTGATGCAGTTGTTATCGCAAAGGATCCCATCTCCTCATTAGGTAAATCCCTGCCTCATTCTCATTATTGCCAGCGGGGATGAAAGAACACAAACACACAGATAATGAACCTTACAGGGCCGTGTTTCTGGGCTGTCAATTGTTATCTCCCAAGCGGCTGCTGGTTCCAGACACACAGTGACACTGTCTGAGCCTGTATTAATGCTGGCTTTAGTTAGTGCGGGGGCAGTGAGGCCCAGGCCTATACGCTCTACAGCTGTCATTTAGCTTTCAGCTACAACTTAACCTGCAGATAGAACGACAGTTTCACCTGAAAATGCTTGGAGAATAATGGTAAATGGTCCACATTTACACTGGGCCCTTTTAACCTTTGCATAGGTTTTATGAAGTACTTTATAACATCTTTCTCTTTCACCCAACCTGCACTTCTTGTTATATCTGTGCACCCTGGTTTTCCTTTAGTGCCTCGCTTTATTTGGAGTGTGGAGTTCAGCATCTCGCCATGGACTGCGGCGTGTGGACAGGCTGGGTATCGAACCGCCTACCTTCCCCTCTGGTTGGAAGACCACCACCCTACAGGCTAAACCTTTTCCAGGGAATGTTTGTTTCTCTACATGAAACTGGAATTTCCTGATCGTATGCTTTGCCTTCCAAAAGCATGCCTCTTATAATCAGCGAGACACTTATGTCCATATATCATTCTCAGTGTTTTTTCTGGCATAGTGGAGAACACACTTTGGCAGGGTATTAACTCCAGCTTTTATCCCATCCCTCTTACTGGATGAAGGTCACTCTCTCTATCTGCAAAATGACTTTTCTCTCTTCCCTTTCATCCCTGCTTTCCTCCCATCCTCCACACCCGGGCGTGAGTCAGAGAATCTGACACCTCAGAGCTGAGAGGACAGGGAGGAGAGCAGGGGGGAGATACGGGAGGCAAACTGAGGGGAAAAGAAGGAGGGATGGAGACAGTTGAAGAAAGAGAGATGAGCTGATCAATATCTCTTCGAAAGAAAGGAACCTGACACTATCTGGACTGGCCCATGCCCCCATGACACATAAGACACTGTATCAAACATGGCAAATTCCTCAGTGGACAAATAATGCCGAAGTCCTTCCTGTGGTTCAATATTAAATCTCAGGTGTATAATGTCCAGTATGTGGCAGCAAAGTTAAGCTATTCCCAGCATTGTTATTCTTAGGTTAGCAGAGTTGAGGGTGTGTTACTTGGAATGAAACATTACAATGCAGGTTGAAAAAACTACATATTACATAAGCCCCTAGACAAACTGAGCACAAACCCAAAAATAGTGCAGTCCCTTTTAAATATTTCAGGCACTCGCCAGCTGAAAGGGGATAAAAAGCGTCTCTCCTTCTAAGTCACGATACAAAAACACACACAGATGCAGATGGCCAATTGAAAGAAAAACCTCCATTTAGTGTACTGCAGATTGCTGTCAGCAAAGCAGTCTTTTAGCTTTCTTGCCTAATGTACAGGACTTACTCACTGGAGTGGTGTATTTAACATACACCTAACTGTTACTTCCTCAGTCATTCTCTCCAGAACAGACAGCATGAAAGCATCTCTTTGAGGGTAACTTCTGAACTAAATAAATCATGCTCATGGGACTCTTTGTGAGACACAACGAGAGAATCACGAGGCCTGCTGGGTCAATGTGCAGAGCTCAACACAGTGCTATCTTTTCATGGCAGAGACAGCCTGAAGCTCCGTCAGCCACTGGGTCCGGCTTCAGACGAGAGTCACATTGTGCTTCAGAAGAAAAGAGCTCTTCTCATCTATACAAAACAATCTAATTTACACTGTTCGTGCGAGCTGCATTCACAAACCAACAAGTTTTAATGGGAAGCCATAAGCGTAGTGAACCCAAAAAGTAAACCAGTAAAGCTGGAGAAGGTGCAGCTGAGCCTCAAACGTCTATTACTGTGTGATATGTGACATGCATAGGTTAATTGCTCAAATGCAGGTTAATTGCTGCAGGGGATTTAGCTCTCATACTGGAGACTAAACTAATTTGTGTCAAAACAAAGCCCCTGTGACAACAACAGGGAAATTTATGCCTTAGTAAAGATGATGATATAATTTTGCCTCATAAAATGTAGATCCCAAAACAGAGAGGAATTTAATGGGCAGAAAGACTGGCACCCAGTGGAACGGTACACCTCATGCTGTTCTGTCAGAAAAATCATTGTCATTTGTCCAGTAATGTCTAAATGATTCATTAACTCTGCTTGCACTCTCCTTGTCAGTAAAATGTGATTGAACATCTACGATCTCTCTCTGTTGAGAACAGCTGCTGCACAGCGCTGCGTTTACTTGATGACTGTAAGTAAAACTGTTAATTTTTTCCTTCTTCTTTCACCCTGCAAGAGCACCAACATATTACTAGATGAGAGGGGTTATTGGCAGTTTCCAGACGTTGAAGCAGCACGTGTCAGGTCTGGCTTGTGTTATTTATGAAGCCTCTCAGCCTCAGCCCTCCCTTTGCAGCAGAGATGCAGGTGGGGTTTCATTATTGAAGATGTTCTTCCACTTCTTATTAGATCTCTGACTCTCAGAGTGCATTAAGGAATTGAATCTGGACAGAGAATCAGCCAAACACAATGGCCTAACACTGCACCCTCCGGAGTGCCTCTGAAAGATAGGTTCACCTCATATCGACCAAATGGTATGTTCTATTCACTGTCCAAGAATAGGCTAAGTAGCGTATTTGCTCTTGAGCAAGCGCCCTCTTCACCACACACACACACAAACTGACTAAAATGTTGTCACTTATTGATCTCCAATATGTGCACAGGAGGATAAATATGAATCATGTTCTCCTCCCTCTACAGTGAAGCTGTCTTACATCTATGCATTTCATCCAACTGAGATCCCCAAAAGCAGCCACGTGATGTGCAGCACTCTAACTGTGAGCTGTCTGTTTCTACTTTTATTTGCACAGGTACACGCCACAGCTACACATGCAGGATTCAATGGCATTTTTATCCCAAAAGTATGATAACTTCTAGGTTAAATAAGCATCTTATCGAGTGTTTGTATAGTGCTGAGGATGATCAGACCCTTCTGTTTTACATATGGCTGTTAAAATGGCCGCATGTAAGTCAAAGCAGACAAAGTGAAAAATACAACTCAAAGTGGAAACAGAACAAGTTCTCATTTCAGCTGAGATAAGAGCCAAAACCAATGTGTACAGGATGTTTAGACCATATACAACATGACGAGGAAGACAAAAGACTGTTTAAGATTATCTAGTCTAGTATTGTTGTGCAACTGATTGCCCTTGCAGTTAACCAAATGTAACCAAAAATATTGAAGAATTATCCAGAGAAATGGTTTCTGTACTTATTCTGCATTAAATTCGTGTCTCAATAACAAAAACAGTTCTTCTATCCAGTGGAATTGTGATGCAATTATGCATCCTGGTGAATAATGGTGCTGTCACACACACTCGCTGCCTCAGCACGGAGCAGGCGCCCACTGTACTCGAATTGTTGAGAACAATCTTTGTGCTCAGGACTGGCCTGGTCTTCAGCGGAGCCCCCTTCTATTACCATAAAACCTTCCACACACAAGAGACCATTTGTCTCCGTCGCTGTCCCCCTGCTCATCTGGACTCTCTGTGCCATATGCTGGATTTAACAACGCAGTCAGTTTTAGGCTTCATTTAATTCAGCTCCACACACAAAACATTTCATCCTACACACATGAGTGCGTCAAAGTGAAAACGCCAGGGCTCTGTATTAACTACGGAAAGACAACAACAATTCTAAATGTAAAAGACCTGATTCTGGTTTTAACTCGGTGATTTCACGAGTTAAAACAAACGTGTCAGTTTGATGTAATTCGAAGGACAGTTCACTACGTTATACGATCAAGAATTTAATCTCGTCAATTGGATAAGAGCGATTTAAGTTGCCGAATTCGTTATACGCTGTATAAAAAGGCAAAGTCACTCACCTGTGTTCATGTAAGAGGTCGCAAGCAGCAGTTCTGACTAAACTATCCCCATGGATCTGTGTTGATCGGGCTTTGTATCCACATATAGTCCAGTGACACGGAGATGTAGTGCGGACTGTCCTCCCGGTGTGTCAGCAGACTGGAGTGTAGGGCGCCTGTGCGCCGAGGAGGGGAAAGACACGCACACACACTCACACAACTCACACACACACACGCGTACACGTACACACAGAGAGATACAGGCGGCGACCACCTCGTTCACCCTGGTCCACACGAGCCTTAGCCCAAGAAGGAAAGCCGAGTGCTATTCGAGTGGCGAAGAGAAAACCTTGGCCAAGCTGATTTCTATCCTGAAATGTATTTGTATCTGCGCTTCGACCGGTGAGCTGTGGCAGTGTAACCTCCCCCCAACACACACACTCACACACCACCAGTCCCTACAGGACCTTTATGTGGGAGCGTTGCGCAGCAGAAGCGCTCTACTGTGCGGCGCAACGCGGGTTGGCACATCCAGGACCGCTGGGTGTGAAATCGTGCCATAACTCTGGAAATGTACTGTTCGGTTTGCCTCAGTTAGGTTACACCATCAGTTGTGGCCTGAATGACTGAATTTGTCCAGAAATGTCAGCCAACGTGGCCCACTCTGTTCAAACTTGCTTCTTCCTCTGTTTTCAGTATATTTTAATCCATCACATATTCACAAACTTAACTTCAAGTCACAATCATACTCCACGGTCAAAATACCTTTTTGATAACCTACTGTCACAGCGTTTAGCTCACTTTAAAACTATAAATCCGTTCACACACGGGCAATAATGATAATAAAAATAAATAAAAAACAATAAGAGAATATTAATGTACAAAACGAATGATTTAGGCTCAGTCTGAAATCTAACCTCTTCAACGATTTCTTTTTAATTTTTTGACGCGTTAGATCAGTAACTTTCTTTCACATGGCGCCATCTAGTGCAGCTTTCTTCATATTGCCTTTCATCTACTATACATCCACATTTTCTGAAAGGAGAGGACGTGGTCATGGATTAAATTACTCTTCACTCAGCGCATGCATTTTGAATCGACCCTAATCCCGGGCAAGGTAGGGACTATACGAACCCTCTAGGTTATTCTGATTTCCTGAGAACATCAGTGGTTGGTAATGTTTTTATACATGAGAAACAACTTCAAAGTGACAGAATGACATGAATTAGTATTTCACTCCAAACAAAATGAACTCATGGTGAATTTTCAATTGACAACCCGGCTGATTCATTTAAAGACACTGGAGCAAGACATCTTGACAGCTCCCGCTGCTCCACTGAAGTAGAGGGAGCCATCTGGGTAATATGAGTATGACATCTCTATCTATTTCACAAATGATGCAGGTGCCTCTCATTCACACAAAAGAATGAGAAGAGGTCGGACTTCTGACATTTTTACAATTGTCTCTGTGAGCTGATTGATTTCACTTGATGTTTTGCCTTGGCTGGAAACAGAGACATGAAAATAAATAGAGAGGCACAACCATAAAGATTTAGGGGTGTACTGCAGACACATTCACATAGTTGGTTATCATGTCTTTATTTCCCACATGCATGATGATAGTTGGGATCTGCCTGGTCTCAGCACATTTGAAACCCTTACACTGTCACTTATTGAGATGAAAGATTATTCTCACAGTGAGCTTGATGAAAACAGGAGGGATGCAGACAGTTGCAGACACAAACCAGACAAACAGGAAAATGTTTTTATTAAATGAGTCATGAGAACACATTTCCACAGGCAAGTGCAAAGGGAAGACACAGAAAGAAACAGGTTACCCAGTGGCAACAACACAAAAACACCAGGAACAAGAATGACATTACAACTACAGACACACCTGGGAAAAGACAGATGGTACGAGAGCTGATAAGGGAATTGGAAACTGGGAAAGAGAGACAAGAATAAGAGAATATATTTGCAGAGTGTAGAATATTTACTCAAGTATATATATATTTTTAGTTCTGCTTATTCTTGAGCCCTTTCTTTTTGTACCCATTTCTGTATTAATCCAATACATCTCAGTGGGAAAACGTTTTTTTGAGTTCACTGCATTTATCCGATGCCTTCAGTTAGATGTTATTTTTTATACTGAAAGCCTTGCACAGACATATGATGCCTTGTAGTAATTCAACCAACCGAAGGCTTCATATTTGTTCGGCTGGAACGAAAATTAGATTAGAGAAGAGACACCACACTCCAGGTTTTGTCTTAGTTTTGATTAATTCCTGGATGATTTCGTGGCTTTATCCAAAATTCTACATTTAGCAAGGCAGCCAAGATAGTATATTGTAACATTATGTTGCCACATCCTGAACCTCTAAGGAAGGTGTCGCAGGTGAGCAAGTGGGTGAATGCTGAAAAGGTTTGTATACGGAGAGAATGATGGAGAAAAATTAATTCTCTCAAATTCTGCCACCATATGTTCTCCCGTTTTATTTGTCTACATTTCTGCCTTCAGGCCTTCCACAAAATCAGTGCACACAAGGCAAATGTGTTGATTTGTTACGGTCACAACCTCATGTTACATTTAATCACTGAGATTAAGAGAGAAAATACATTTAAAAAAGCCTTAAATAAAGCTTAAAAAACAACGATGACATGTCCGAGTGAAAAAAAGCAACATGCATCAAAAATCCAAAGTTTCACATAAACAGTGCTTGTTTTCGCAGGGGGAAAATCTCTTTGTCTGTATGAAGATGCTTAAACTGTTAGACTGATTAGCATAATTGCACTGACTACAGCAACCAGAATGGTGATTGGCCTCCGAAATAGGTTCTACAATTAGCCTGAAGTCATACTGTGACATGGATGAGACAATAGAAATAAAAAAGATGGAAGTTGCTCAGAGATGCTAAGAGCTTTCTGGTATGATTACCACCACTGCTGAGTGAATAAAGCCATAACAGAGCTTAACCTTGGTGAAAAACATGTCACAGCATCTCTAAAAACTTTGGACAGGGTGACAGAATGTCTCACAGGGGAACACTATAGGGGTTTCTGGAAAGAGGCACTATATGAATCAGGCACTTAACCGTATGAAAGCTTTACCGAAAAACCCACTGTGGTGCATCTGAAGCAGCGACAGAGCAAGAGCTTATTTTTCAAACAGTAGGAGGTGCTGTGTGATTCTAAATCCGTCTTCTTGAGAGAGTGCAAACCACCATTAGCTGTGTGTGGGTCAGAGTGCTGCCAGCCATCAGTCATGCTGATAAAGTTAAGGTGCATTGTTGGATATGACACCTCCATCACCCAGGTGAAGGAACTGTGATTACTTTAATACAAGTGTCACAAACAATGAAGCAATACAAACACAGTCAGCTGCACAGAAATCAATCAAACATCTCCCCTGTGAGGGTGTAGGTGTTTTACTGCCAGAGTGCACGGTGGGCAGAGAGGAAATTTAGTCTTAATTTCGGTTTAACTTCATGATCTAGATTTATTTTTAGAGATGCAGTCATATACTGGGTATAGGCATCTGTGTTTGGATCATCTCTAATTTGTGTTGGTTAAGCCTGAAAGGCTCGCATGTGTTTGCTTTGTTACGAGATAATTTCTATAATCAAGTAGAGCAGGAAATTAGATGGTGATCAAAACTCACAATAGCTCTGCTTGCTCTGTAATCGTCTGGGGTATACAGACACTCATTTTCTTTGCCAAGCACATTGTATATTATTCCTATTTGTCCAAAAGCATTCAAGCTCAACAAATACCCCTCATAGTAAATGGCAGTGAAACAACAAGAGATGACACGAAGGCAACAACTACAACCGCTCAGCTGTGGAACATCTCTCTTCCTCTTTCCACTCCTGTCAGGCACCAACACAGCTTAGCATTCTGTGCATTGAATTTCAGGGCATTTCCTATCTTAGCCGAGTCTAATGGCAAGCAAAGACATACGGCAGGGAGGGCTAAATTTCTGCGTTTGCCCAAGGCTCACACTAGGTTCATCTTTCATTAAAGAAACTTCTGCTTGATCACGATGAAAGCTAAAATCATCTTTGATTCTCTCCCAAGCAAGGAGCCACGGTTTGATATTTCTTTTCTCATGTTTACTTATAACACATGAAAGAGATTTCTTGTGCAAACTTGAAAAAATACCTTCTTTTATAATTCACACGAGTAGACTGCCAAAGCTACAGGTGTTTCTGCATCCATTGTGCCTCTTGAATGAATAAATCAGGCCCACATGTAAAAAACACACACACCTGCATACACATGCTCAATGACATCTTAAAGTGTTTACCACACTGCCAGTGATTTGCATTTAGAAACATAATGGCGACATATATTAGGAAGCACATTTCCATACCGGCTCCTTTGATGATGTATAGCTTTACTTTGAAGGGAGGATATTGATTCAAACAATGCGGGCAAAGGAGATGCTGGACGGAGCAGATGGGAGTCTGAATACGAATAGAAGATTTGGTATTATATAACTTAACAGAATAACAGAAACAGGATTATTATTCCTATTATCTGTAAGTGGTTTCTGTTTTGCATGCACATCCACACAAAGTGAAAAGGAAAAAAACTGCACCAATGATGAAAAGCTGTCATGTGTTTCCATATTTCCTTTATTTTGTTGAAGTGACATATGATATGATTCATTACAATCACCAACGTCTCATCTGTAAGTTTTGTTTATGAAGTTTGCAGGAATAAATCATAAACAAAGATAACAGATGGAAGCAATGTGCACAAAAAGAAAATGATACGGAGCCTGTGAAAAAGACTAAATTACAGGTCTATACACTGATAAGTTCAAAGCAGAAACTGTTTAAAGTTGCCTTGAAAGAAATCCTCTGAAAAGACTTTTCTTTTTTCTTTACATTTGTATCAAAACTGAAGAAAAACATCCAATTTTCCTCGCAGCATTTGTGTAACAAAGCTCTTGCTTGGTACATGGTTATACATTTTCATAGCAAATTAAAAGGTGAACATGGGTTTTTGATAAAACGCTGACCCAGCAGCAAACTTTCCCTTTGAATCGTAGCTCTCTAACAGCTCCAGTTTCAGGCAGTCTTTAGTTTTTAGGCCACAAACTTTAAACTCAGACACAGATGATGACTCACCAATGAGTAAGGAGAGCATTTAATAGCAAAAGATCCAGTTATCTTGCTCAGGGGTTGGCAGGGAAGAAACAGAGATAAAAGGGAGTGAATATTTGCCTTTGGTGACTCTGAATAAACAGTATTGTTGTGCTTGGAACGTCAGGGTCGATCAAACAGCTGTCTCCAAGTGGCCTAAACCGAGCTGTATCAGGTTTGGTTGTACTTTGGCCTAATTACCAATCATTTCAGTCATACTATTCTTCCCACAGAGCATAAAAGAACAAAGTAATCTAAAGGTACAGGGCATGGACAGAAGTAAAAGTTAAATGCATCAACATGGCAATTTAATCTCCTTTGGTCCTGACATCATCTGATTTCAAAGTAGCTTTCTGTCAGAATTGTTACTGCGGCAGCGAGGTCACACATCATGCCTCAGAATTTGACAATAAAATGTGGGTTTGAGAGTGAATTATGAAAGCCAGCTCACAGTCAACATGTCCTTGAGCAAAGCTAGTTTGCATAGTCATGCAGGCAGCTTAAAGGTGTATCTACAGCTCTCTGCTCTGTTTTAACTGCTGCAAGAAAATTCATTTAAATTACAAGGAAACAGACAGCCAGAGAGGTGTGGCCCAAAAAAGGCAAGGAAACATTTCAAAAGCCCAACTGTAAAAAGTTAGGTCATGATAAATGTAAACTACAAGCAGCAAAGACCTTTTATCTTTAGATTTTGAACAATGATGCCCCTGCTAAAACGTCTTTCATTTAAATCTAAAGACAGGCCTTTTAATGCACTCTTTTAGTGCTCTGCAGATACAAATCTATCTATAACACTGCCCATAGGTTCATAGAAGCCTTTCCTTTTCATTTGACAATAATGAGCCTCTTCGTGTAGCAAAATAAATGGCTTAATCCAAAGCCATGCTCGAATTTCAGTAAAAGCACTTTCAAAAGAGGGGCCTTTTATGCAGATACTCTCTATTTTTAACATCTTATTTACAAGACCGGAGCCAAAGCCCTGGGTCACATGACTCCTTATTCAAGCGTCTGTAAAGATTTAAAAAAAAAAAAAGAAAAGTTTAATGATGACATCGTTGCAGATGTGAGAGGAAGTTTCCCTTCAGGCTATGTCTGAAACAGGCCAAAGGATAACGTGTCATCTGCAGGTGCGCAAATGTGCAATGTCGGCAACATCATGATGCTACAGTTTCCAGTGTTGTGGTTGGAAACAGCCTGTGGGCAGGAATTCAATCTCATAAGTATGTGCGAAGTTCTGCTTTTTAAAGAGGCGTAAACAAGGGAAATATGTGATGAATCTTATGAATACTTTATAATCAGACCCTGATACTACTGATGTAGACAGAATATGAAGCAGGTTTAATGATTAATCTTGAACTTTAAGCCTGCTTGTAAACAGAAAAATGAGAATTAAACCTTTAGGCAACCCTGCTGTTAGAGTGTCACGAGGCAACATCAAACAGCCGATGATCTCATAATTACACTGAGGGGAAACAAGTGATGAAACTGAATACATGGAGGCAGCACTGAACATTGGGAAAGTCTGCCGTTGAGCCATAAGAAAGCCAGTGTTTGTTGACCTGGGTTTTACAGGAGATGTGCATACCAGCATTTAACGCCCTCATACAACATAGGATGTTCAACAACAAGCACCCACTTGTTTGGTGCCATATTTGTTGAAGGCCTGTCCTGTTTTCCCATGCCGGGCCTTCATCAGGGAAAAATAATTTGCACTGACAATGACCCAATATAAAGGGTAATGTTTGTATGTGTGCAGCTGACGAAGGGAACAAAAATAATCTGCAAGAAATGCACTGTAAGAGAGCTGTTTAGCGTACCAGTTTGTGCTTGTTTTTGAGCTCCACGGGCTTTAATTATTGAGACCATTGTTTATTCATTAGTACATTATTAATCCTTTGCCCTCCCATTCACTGTTTAACTGTAATTGCAGTTAAATGCGATTACAATTGTGGATAACTTCCATGGCAGCACATTTCTGCTGTTGGCAACTGAGAGATTTGATTTTAAAAAAAAGCACACCATCTGTGTTGGAGACTGGTTGCTGCCATAGTCACAACAACTCAGCTGATTCACTGCATGGATTGATTTCAATCAGCTAAATTGCGAATTCAGCAGTCGTTACCCATATCAGAACAAGATAACATTAATATTTGTATCGGCATTGTTGAACTTCTCTGAAAAGCACTGAAGAAAAAACATGGAAAGCCGCCATTCACATCTGAAAAAACAAAAAGATTTATGCAGAAAATTGAACATATTTTGATTTATGCTGAATAACAGCATGTCTGAGCTCTAAAGAATAAAGTAAAAAAGATCCCCAAGCAAGCTTTGTTTGTCTGCTCATGCCTGTACACATTCCAGGAATGTGGGAAATGGTAAACGAGCGACAAGAGGGGCCTTGTATTTCTGTATCTCCTGCCCACCCTGCAGATTAGCCTCTTATCTGTTAAATGAGATGGTGCCGACAGATCTAGGGTAACAGGACTTTGGCATCAGCGCCATGTTCCCTGTACTGAGGGCTCTGCTGTATCATGGAGATGCTCTGTGCTACAGCTAAGCAGCACAGACAGCCTTGGACCAAGCGGTGGGCGGATATGTGGAGACACAATAGATGGCTTCAGATGCCATTTCTACTGATTGAACACAGCATGTTGCATGATTTTTTTTTGTTTCCATCAAAGTTTTTTTTTTTCATAGTTTTATGCTAAATTATTTGTTGCATAAAACCCACTTTTGGGCAAATTACAGGTTCTGCTGAAATCTCAGTGAAAGGAAATGCAATGAAATGCCTTTTTTTACGGTGTTACTTTCCCAAAACGTCTTGAACATGAAAGCAGTAAAAATGAAACACTAATTGTTCCACCTGCAAACACAACCTTTTTGTTATGAAGCCTAGCGTTAGCCCTTATTGTAAAATCCAGGGCTTTTTCATCCTGGGCCCTTTTTTTCTCTCATGCCTAAGCTAATTGCTGGTAGGCCCAACAATCTTTCTCAAACATATAGTTTGGAAGAAGAGCACTTTGAACCCCTTCAGCTGCGAGGCAGTAACATAAGTAACTCCTATTTCACCTATTTAATGTGAGATCCGGTTGCAGAAACTACAGAGAGAAGGAGGAGAAAGGGGCAACTGGCAGGGGAAGGTGAACTTCGGTGAAAACAATCGCCTCTATTCATTCTGAAAGCAGGCTTTTCTGATCTTCTGTAGAAAAATGCTCTTTGTTACTACGCTGCTGCCATTTAGCATCTACAAAGCATGGACTGCTGATGATGACTGCAAATACTTTTGTGCCCATCAAAAATTTACACCCAAACACAAGTGGAGACAGAGATCTGGTTGAGTAGACTGGTTTTCTTAATGATGAACTAGTGAGCCAACGTTCAAGATTTTAATAAATCATACGTTGAGTTAATACTCAACAACCAGCAGCCACATCTAAAGCAACTGGCTGAGAATCTGAAAATCAATATGGACAAAGTAAGATGTGGCTATAAAAAAGATAACAAGGTTCAGTTAATTAGACGTTTCCTCCGTCTGAGAGAAAGTCTCAAGACAAAAATTGAAGACCAACAAAATCAAAACTGCATGAGTCAGAGATGGAAGATTAAATCTCTAAGCAAAAGATTCTCAGAATGGTCATCAGACGTTTACGCTACTTGCATCTTCATGACAAAAGTCAGTAAAGTTACAACCTTTTACAAAATAGTGTAGACAGGCAAAGGTTAGAGGAGGGAAAAAAGTGGAAATGGTGATGCAAAGAGTGCATTAACAACTATCAAGCATTCAAATATCTGACCTATATGTGTGTTTCAGAGATTCCAAAAGATATGCAG
The DNA here is from genome assembly GCF_036924035.1 of Leuresthes tenuis. NCBI lineage: Eukaryota > Metazoa > Chordata > Actinopteri > Atheriniformes > Atherinopsidae > Leuresthes > Leuresthes tenuis. The sequence goes on from NW_027325370.1 coordinate 3,816,253, forward strand.
CCAGTCATGAAAGCAAAACTGGAAAAAGGCTAGTGTCTGCGGTCCATCAAACAAAAGCTTTGGGAGCAGGACTCACCGTTAACTGACATGAACGGGGCAGAACAAACATGCTGTGCTTGCAAGACAACCTGAAAATATCTGCTGAAGTGGTCTGCAAGGAAAAGTAGAAGAAAAAACAGGAAGTAAACTGCCAAACAGGGCTTATTAGGATGTGATGTGATAGGTCACAGTTACAGTCATTTTAAGTTCATACATGAGAAAATAAAAGAGCACTGAAATGTGAGGAGAGGCTGTAACTTTTAATGTGTGTTTGCTGTTATTTGCTTCTTCCTACTTAACAACATATGGGCTAAAACGTGGCATTATGAGCAGTGTGAGCTGTCTCCATGGAGCTGTCTCCCAGCTCTGACTCATGATTTGATCTGGTGTGAAGCCTCACCCAGGGCCGGAGTCGATAGGTAACCTTAAGTGCACACCTGGGACCCAAATCCTAGCCTTTTCCCCATATCCGATCCCCCCTAAGCCCAAAGCCTGAAACATCTATTAGGCAGGAGTGCTGCACTACACACTTGGCAGCTCGAGCAGAGTTTAGAGACGGACCTGCCTGCCACATTAGGCGTGAGCGCCAGTCACCGTCAGGTCCAATGGAAAATCCAGGAGCACATTCCTGAGACCTTACATGTTCTTTCAAGTTAATAAATCTCTCAGCCCTCTGAGGACAGGAAACACACGAGGTTGATGATTATCTAGAGGTAACAGAGGAGGACATGGAGTCAGGTTAGACTAAACAGGCTTGTCACTCACAGAGGAACTGAACCCCCCGAGATACGCTGCTCACAAATTGGTGAGTCTGACATCGAAGGTCACCTGGGGTGTCCATATGAAATAATAAGACTTGGAGTCTACAGATATGCTTGCAGTTCTGAAAGGGTATATATAAATACATGTTCTGTTTGGAAATTGGTCCCTCCTGGAGGGAAAGAGGTGATAGGAGTGGCTAACAAGGGAGTGTCCATGAGGCCTCAGCTGGATCCATGGCTTGCTGGTAATGTCCAGCTTCAGAAAAAAACAGAAAAATATCCATTTCTGTTGATATGTTTGGTCTGAAGTAGTGAACCAACCATACATTATCCACCAGAAATGAACACTTAAACTAAGTTAAAGTGCTTCTGAGGTCAAAACTTTGTGATTACTTTACTTACTAAACTATCAATTTTAGAAATAGATAGGACCCGTGATGTGAACTATTACCGGTTACTTATTATATTCACAATTATAACATACTCGAGCTTAATTTGGAGTGCTGTGAAATAACCTTGTTACTGCACTGTTTGATTGCACCAAGGGCATTTCAGGCATTTAATTTAGAGCCCATGAGGGCCCTTTCAGTTGCTATATTTTGATTTGACATTAGTTTTTTATTGGGTTCATTGTGTGACCACTCCATTTGATGATTTTTGTATTTGCTATTGTCTTCTTGATGTGTTTCAGAGCCATATTAGGCCTGTTTGTCACTGATAACAGAACAATTACCTTAGTCACAATGGTCATTAGGGGCTTTTCCTCAGACTTCCATGGAGCATGAGGTCCCCTCAAGAGCTGTGTGTTTAGACTTTAATAGAATAGCCTGATCTTCCACCGGTCAAATGTACAGAACTGTCCAATACCCTGTAATTGCCTTTGGGGTCTCTGATGGTGGATTCATTATGCAGTGTAATTTGCAAGTTATCAGCTAACTTGCCTCAGCAAAGCTGGGATGGGATTAATTACCACATAGAAATGTGCAAATACGACAAGCTGGAACTACAAGTCCCCATTTGCTTTTGAACAAGACAAGCTATTTGCAAAACAATCAGTTTCACTTTTACATAAAGAGGATATTTTCCAGAGCGGTGGCTTGCTAACAATCTGTTTTCGTGTCAACGTGCAGTTATGACAACAGCACCGCTTAAATTGTCAGATTTTGGTCACGCCAGACAACCCTTAAACAGGAACTGTCTAGTATTGATATGGAACTGAAAGAAAATGCTAATATCAGCTCTCCGTACAGAAAGCAGAAAGCAGACACAGATGCAGACCTAAACAAAGCCTCTAATGTGTCGCCGTGTTCCTGAAGCGTTCATTAATCATTTTCATTTCTGATTTTGATGAAGTGGCCCTTCATACTACTGCAGTCCAGTGAAAGAACTAACAAACAATAACGGCAGTGCATAACAGTGACAATAACTGGGGAAAAGAGAGCTCCATGTGGAAAACATAGAAATATTAGAACGCATCCTTCCATTTGTTACTGAGTAAAACCAAGAAGGATTGTTTAAAGCAATCTAGTATTGTGAGAGAGACTGGCTCCACTGAGGGTCTCACTACTCAGCCAACCCCCTCAGCAGTCCAGCAGACAGCTCAGAATAACCCTTCTAATAAGTCACTTGGAAGAAAATGTGGGGAGTCAGCTGATTCCTAATCCTCCCTCTTTCTCTGTGCTCACACATCAAGAGTCAGACTGATATGTGCAATCACATGAAAGCCCCTCTGCGGTGGGGCCATTATGGTCTAGTAGACCTGCAAGCGCTGTTGTGTGTGCGTGTTTTGGTAAAATGGGAGCTGAGAGATATATTTGTGATGAAAATCCCCCATCTGTCTTGAGTGTAAACAGTAGGATGAGGAGCAGCAACTGTTGGTAAATGCACATATTCTCCTCAGCTGACACTGATACTGTTTATAATGTATGTGCAGATGGCAAATTAATTCGATTGGGAGAGAATCTGGAGTAACATTCTCATTACCCTGAATCCTCAGCACAGTGTGCACAACTACTATCCATGGAACATCGATGTGATTAGGAATTCTTGTTCGAGGCTAATTCTGCAAGATTTTTTTCCACTGGTGCACATTCACTTTTGACAAGCATTAGTTCAGATGCTCAGCATCTGATCTGTTTCACATGCAGATATTACATGGATGCTCTTTTCTTTCCACACTGTTGCCCTGCAGGGGTGAGCAAAGAGTCAGAGGGATTCAATGATTGACAGCTCTGTGAACTATTACAGACAAGCTCTATTTCTCTGTCTGAAAATCCCACTCATGCCTGCCAAGGGTTTTATTAGAATATGAAGGCTCTTTTCTTGGCTGCCATGAACATCGAGTCTGTTTTCGCTGCAAGATATTTGCACAGTTTATTGTTTATATTTATGTATAATGATGCATCGTGTAAATGGCACCATATATTTCACGCGAGTATTTCGTGTGGCGTAAAAGAAATCTCATAACTTGTCGGCGAAGCCAATGAGAAGGACGCCCATATACACTCTTTTATTTCACTGCTTTATTTGGCGGTTTAATTTGGCGGTGATCGCTGTTCTGCTTGACTTTTCTTCCACACAAGCTGTCAGTCTGGGAGACGTTCCCCTTAAACTTTCCCTTCCTCTTTCAGGCAAATTTCCCAGTAGAGCTCATGCCCTATTTAAAACCATAATATTGCAGGCTAATGTAACCAGCCATTCATGATGGCTCAAAGAGATCTCAACAAAGAGACATCACCTTCTTTGTTAGCATCTGTTCCAGCTTTAAAGGGGAGTGTAGGAAGTCGTCAAAGAAAAGAAAATGAATCTCAAGGAATCTTTTCCAATCCCAGGGAGCAGGGCGTCATCTGAGTGTCTGCCTCACATACAAATCAATACAAGCTGTCACCCGATCTCTCTAACTCTAACTGCAGTGACACGCCACAAGACGACTTAATTCATTAGAGCAATTATTAGAGAGTAACTAAGTCTGCTCTAACTAGAATTTCACCTGAACTTTGAAACTTTAAACAACCATCTTGTGACTTATCTCGTGTTTCTCAGTGAGCTAAAGGCACTGATGCAAAAAGCACATTGCTATGAACGGTGCACAATACTCACCTCCTCAAATACCCTCCTTCAGCTGTGGGTGGGTTTGCTTTGGTGTTTGATTTTCATCCGTGACACTGAAACCAAAATCAGTAGGACGTCTGTATCAACAGAGCGGTTTCAATTTAGCAATCAGCGTTCTGGTAGGTGGGATGTGCTGGTGGCAAAGACCGACACTGTTCTTTCCTCCACAGACAGAAAATAAGTCAGTGCTGTTGTTTGTCTTGTTTGTCTTGTTCCTCGCCTGAACAAATACAACCTTTAGACTGTGAGTGATCCTCAACTAACCTGGAGACAGATTAAGAATCTGGAGGGTAATAGGAAAATACCTGTCTGTAACAGAGGGAACATGATAAGTTTAGACTAAAAACTCACTTTCAAGCTCTTCAAAAACGTTCAGATTTGATATTGTGTGACCTGTGCTTTTTTAATATTCTCTTCAGATCAATTCAGGTGTATTTTATGCTAAATAAGGAACGGATACACTTTTAAGAAAGGGCTCTTTAAGATAAGCTGAAATGGATTTTATTAAAACAGATGACTGGTACCAGGATACATCTGGCCTCATTTCAGATAGGAGCTGCAACACCAAATCACAGGAAGAAGAAAAGCTGGAGAGTACATTTGTTGTTTTATCAGCTGTTTATCCATCTTTTAATGAATTTTCGAGCAATTTCACCTTTCTAAATAGCTCTGATAACCGATGTGAACTTCAAATCTATATTACTGAATGTATTTACTTTTCCAGGGAGGAACTTTGTAGACAAGGGCTTTCCTTTCCAGGCCTCCTTACCTTAGTTCACACCAAGCAGTTCAAAACCTGTTTCAGTCGTGTTGTCATAGGAAAAATGCTGCTATGTGGGCTAGATAGTGACGATGTAACAGGCGGACTGTAAATATATATCTTTACCTGCTCGTCTCCACATAAAAAGGAGGCGGAGTCATGCTGGTAGACACGACTGGTCTCAACCTGTGGACCTGTATGTGAGGACAGCGCGGCGCGAGGCAGCAAGGGAGGGGTAGCTACCGTCATAACTACAATACGGATCCGTCAACTATCTGTAGATTAACCAAACCACAGGGACGCACGTCCCCCTCGTGTTTATTCACCTGCACATTAAATGTTAGGCTACCTGTGTGCCATTGACGGAGAAGGGCACGTTTAATGGCATTTGGGGAGTCTTCGCGGCGCTCTCCGGGTAGAAGAGGAGACATTACGGCGCGAGTTAGCTAACGTTAGCTCGCTAACAAGGTCAGTTTGAATTTGGGGTTCCGTTGCTCTTTCAGTGGGAACATCATTTAAACATGTCGCATTATTCGTGTTTTCAGAGTGGGGTTGTTGCGGCGTCCTGTCTGCAGACAGGACAAACGAAACGCTGTTTTTTCCCACCAGTGCACTCTCTTTCTGTTAGCTTGTTAGTTAGCCCCCCTTCGGCGGCTCAGTCGCCGCTCATCCGACTTTAATGGTCTAAAGTGAGCTGACTCACCATAACGCGGCTTTATGGAGGCTGTTGCCTCAAAATAAGTGCCTGTCGGTCGCTGCTTCGGTAGTGTGGTTCGACCGGGCTCTGGGGAAGCAGCAGTGTTTTGTGAGATGGTATTTTTTGGGGCGAATGCAGCATCAGCTCGCTGCTCGTTTCCGTCTAGAATAAAACAGGTGCATCTCTGCGCCAGCGGATGCAGGACAGCGCTCAACCCGACCAGTTTTCTGCATCTGCCGTTTCTGCTCAGTTTACAGACTAGTTGTCTGGTTGGTGGAGAGTTTTCCTTATGTGGGCTGCGAAATGTATTTTTTATTTATCAAGGTTGAGCGGCGTGGGCGGCGTTGTGAATTACTAAGGCCTCGTCAACCGGGTCCAAGTGAGCTGGGCCCGGTAGCTAATGTCTGCTTAGGAAGCTAACGCTAGCTCTAAGATGTAGACTGGCGATCAAACCAGCTATTGAGACTCAAATTCCTGCCGATACTGAAACATTTAATCACGGGATTAACCCCGGTGTGTTGCTTTCCCACAGCTTCTGTTGTCTCAAACTATATAATCTGTATCGCAACTTTCACTACTGTGGTTTTGAGTCCCTTCGTTGTTCTGACTTGTTTTGTGTGTTTTTTAAGCCCTCTTTTGTGCCACTTTGTGATAGTTTGACTCACGAGAAATATTATGTCATTTGAAATGTAAGCTGTGGCCCAGAGGCCCTTTGGCTTATGGCCCGTTCAGTAATCGGTCCTTTAATTTGCGCTCATTGACATGAAATGCCTTTTATTTGCTATCATACAATACTCATTACGTCTGTGGCTGCTAACCTCATCATCATAAGCAGTTGCAAATGTCAGCAAATTCAGATTAATCGAAGCACACAACAATAAACCTCCTGTACTGGCTAATAACAGCCAATTTTCTGATAAAAGATTTAGTGTTTTGCTTTGCTCTCTAACTTTATTCTTTGCAGAGCTCTGAAGTGATTTGTTGACCTGCAGCACTGGGATTTGACAGCATACCGGTTGTCTTCCAGCACCGTAAAACAAGTTGATTTGAGATCACCAAGCCAAGCTTGACTTTTACCCTGGCAAAGGCCTGATTTTTGTTTTCATCCCCCCACATATTTCATTACTTTGTTGAACAGAGTGGAGGGCAACACAAGGGAAACATCCAACTGCAAAGCGAGCGTGTCTTGTGGATATGTTTGTTATTCAGCTCATGCACTATCTAGAGGCTGCTGCATGTGGTACGTCAATTCAATTGGCCCTGAGTGCCACTGTGCATTGGAGGCCTAATTATTTTTGATGGTTTTCAAGTTTTAACTACAGTTGAACTGCAGACTGCATGGATGGTTGTAAAATGGTTTTGTTCCCCCAGCAATGCAGGCTTCAGTGTGAAATTAGCAGAAAGCACGGAAACTGAAACTTGTAGAATTGATACCATACCATTGGTTTAAGAGGAGGTTCAGATTCAGCGTGTACACGGTTGTAAAAGTGCCTTATGGGCCAGTCTTAGTCATTACATTGTCGTTAATTCTAATAATCATTACAACGGCTTCATCCGCCTGAACGGAAACGGCTTGATCGAACGCAGCCTAAATTTCGCACTTTGACCCAAAGCTCTTCACAAAGTGAAGATTTGAATCAAACAAAAAGTTGTGAAATAAAAGACAATGAATGAATTAATAGAAGGAAACCTTGAAATGATTACAGAACAATGTGCAAACGGGAATATTAGAGCAATAAAAGTATTGAATATAGAATTAACATTAAAACTGGTGGAGCAAAGTGAACTCTGGCGCTGGTGATCATCTCATCTTTCGCTTCTCCTTCAGCTGTCGATCATTTGGGCCTGAATTGTTAATCTTAAAGGCTTTTGACGTATTAAACCAACAGCTTCATGTTTCCTCATTTGTTGAGTCACATTTTGATTGTTGTGCTTCCCCAAACGAGGTTTACCGACAGTCTGTTTGGCTAATGTTGCATCTTAACACCGTTTTGTTGTTCGATTGAGTGACACGTTGCTACGCTGCGTGTTAAAATCATTTATTTGTTGCTTAATGAGCTGTTGTGAGACTCGGATTGTGAATAGCTTACTATGAAATGAGAATGTGATTAAAATCTAGGCCACCTTGTGGAGGGCTTCCTTTGATGTTCAGATGAAGCTCCCCCACTCCCACCCCGACATGTGCGTGCCAACAGTGTTGTGCATGTTCTGAACTGGAGAGTGCTGGTGGCTAAAAGCTATTTTCATGTTGTTTGTTCTACATTTAAGCAAATTAATACAAGAATCGTGCAAAAGATACATTTGCTTGCATGTGGTTGACGTGTGCTGACGAGTCCGGTGTTGAGTATTCCTGCAGCATGTGATATAAAGGTGCTCAGGGGGGTTATTTTCTTTTGTTTGGGGCTGGGAGTCAGAAGAGGGCAGGAGGAGAGAACCTGAACAAATGAAGACAAAAGAAAAGGTGCCTGTGTCAGAGCAGTTAATGGGTTAGGTTAGATATGACTCAGTCCTCTCATCATATTTGTGAGCAGGTATTCCTGGAATAGGATGATAGTCACTGTGATTTACAGTGGAAGTATTGTAAGATGAGTTTTTGTCGGGCACACATCAGCCTGCTTGCATACATCCTGAACAGTTCTTCTGACACGATGGCTCAGCCTGAAAACTTCTCACACACAAACACGAGATTTTCTGGAGAAAGTGTGGACGGTTTGATCCGTAGCTGCATCCCAGCTGGATGCTTTTTGCAGGAGATGCTCTCTCCGAGCTTGGAAACGACTGTTTAGAGCACGCTGGAGGCAGCAGGTGATGCAGAGATGACGCTGTTGCAGTTTGTTTTTTGTCCTTTTTTTGCACAACTTGATGAAAACACCAGATGAGGCTCATGTTGATTATAAGTACAACATGTATCTGTACTTATCCACACACACCAGGCTCACTCGCACAGCAGTAGCAAATGCTCTGGAACATTTGCAAATATATTCCTAAACTGTTTAATGCCCTGAGACCCAACGGGAAGGCTGGGTGTAAAGATCTCTGCAAGGGGTCCGGACATTAGGGCTGCAACTAACGACTATTTTGATAGTCGACTAGACATTGATTATTGAGACGATTAATTATTAAACGGTTAATTACTAATTAAAACAATCCGAAATTTAAAAAAAAGATACATTTAAGCCATATTTTATCTTGTCTTTTAACATTAACTGAAAATGCTAAACTGTAATGCACCAACTGTCAAATAAAAAGTGAAAAAGAATACAGCCTGGTTGTAACTTTGGACTGAAGTTGAATAATACAGTTTTAATGTTGCACTTTAATGTTAAAATCCAAGACAACTCTGCTTATTTATAGCTAGCAGGCTACGCTAACAAGCTAAATATCTCACCAGAGCTCCAACCTGCTTCCTCTTCAAAATGTTCATGCATTAACCTGCAGGTAATCTATTTTTTCTGGGTTTTGAGGGTGAAATGCTCCCAGAACCTGGACACTTTTGGACGAGAGGACGATAATTCAGCCGTAGCCATTTCACTGTTTCTACAGGTCATCTACCGCTATTATTTATCTCTAAGCAGATATAGGTAGGAAGTGAGATGACTCACTCCGTACGAAAAATGATGTTCAGCTCGACAGCGTGAAAAAGACGTGATGAAGTAACCGACAATTATCGACGATTAAATATGTCGGCGACTAATTATGTTATCGATTTTTCTCGACAACGTTGACTAATCGTTTATGCATTTGCTTTTATCCAAAGCGACTTACAGGTAGGCAGATAGGGTAAGCGGGTCTTGCCTAAGGACCCCTACTGGAGGTCGTACCTTTCATGCAGATTTGAACCCAGGTCACCCACACGAAAGATGGAAATCATACCACTATCCAGCCCCTAATCGTTGCACCCTTACCGGACATATGCATCTGCAGCCACATGGTGGCATGTGAGAACATTTCACGAGGACTCAGGACGTCCATTTTGTTGTGGATATTACGTAGGTTAGGTGAAACCACACAGAACATCCTTCAAAGCACTGTTTCTACACAAGATGGCTGATTTCATGCCCATGTTTGGTGAATGACACACTTTCAAGTCATTTTGAGCAGACGAAACAAAGTATGAGTTGACGTCACAGTCTTGGCAGCCATTAGGATTCCAGGCAAATGGCTGACACCCCCCCCCTCTCTGTCCATTTAAGTGCTGCAGGATTGGGGTTGGCTAGGTCAGCACAATGAAGACTCTAATTCTAACCCTCAGGGCACCTAATTAAAACATACAACCAAGACAAACAACCTTTGACACCACTGCATCTTTGGAGAATTTCTATACCCCTGAATGCCAGCACAGATGAATAAAGATCAGTAAAGCATCAGCTTTTTTCCCCCTCTTTCATTATGTTGAAAATAGATATTTAAACAAGTTTAATTTTCATATCGGCAGACACAAGTAAAATATTGCTCAACCTATATAAAATTGTATTAATTTTGGTAACTTGTTGACTGCCAGTATTGTATCTAATAACTCAGTTTTACATGGTATTACAACGACAAGTTATGCATAACTAAACAGAGATTTATAGTATAACATAAAAAAATTTATAGTCAATTTGGATCTTTGCTGTCCGGTTAAATGTGACCTGGTTGTAAATTTCCTCTCTAAAAAATCCCATAACATGTATTATGGGATTGTTAATTAAAACGAACGCCAATCCTTTGCGTTTCGTTGTATTTGAGATTTTTGCAGAGGATATATTTGACTTTTTCCCATCTCGGCTGGCAACATTACTGGGCTATAATGCTTTTTGTCTGATTATCAATCAGCTTTGTCCTTGTGAAATAAATGAAAAATGTTATTGCAGATACTTCTACAAAACAGTATTGTGTTACAGTTTTGGGTCTTTTCATGGACTCAGAAACTATAAAATTGCTTCATCCCCTTCTGTAACACTGTATTATGTGACGTTAATTGCTAAATGTACCTGGTTGTTCATATGTGGAATAGATATCTAAGTATATGTACATTTGCAGTGATGCTTTTCTGTTTGTTTTTCTCACATAGCGAGCTGACATGGATGTCTGACAGGCTGCCAAAGATCTCTTCATGGATCACAGAGAGGACAAGAGAGAGAAACCCGCTGCATGTGTGAGCATAACCAATCATTAGAGAATCTGACCCACAAGCATATCATCAAACTGACTTAAGTGCATGTAGCCTTTTCAGTTGTTCATAGACATCTGTTGGGCAGCTCAAAGGCCTATTGCTATGCACTATAAACGGAGAGACATGAGCTGTTGGGATGCAAGGAGGAGCAAGCTTCTTTCGTGCAGGATTCTCCCTCTGGTAATGGGGCTTCTGGTGACCCTGGCCCAGGGAGCTGTGCCCGAGCAGCACCAGACGCTGGCAGACTTGGTATCAGTGGAACTGGAGGCCTCTATGCAGTCCTCTGTTCTGTCTGAGCTCCAGGCTGCAACAGCTTCAGTAGGTGAGGGGCCAGATTCTTCTTCTGCAAAGACTGGGGGGGTGCACACCAACATCCCTGACTCCTCGGCAGTCGTGGGCCAGGTGTTTCAGCTGAAGGTTCCACCAGGACCGGCCCACGCGAGCTGCGGTGTCCATGTAAGTTGAATAAAATTCTAATGTGATAAAGAGATAAGTTTAGTGTTGATTTTAAATTATCTAAATGAAAAGGCGCCTTTATTTGCTGAAACTATGACTAGATATTGTTTTAGTTCATACTGACTGATATTAAATAGCAAAATCTAAAACGTATGCTTCAGAATTGTAGGTATAATTGAGCTAAAGTGATTTTTAGGGGATTAATACAACAACACAACTACCTTTCTTTGTTTTTGTCCATTTTTTTTTTTTTGTTGTTTTTGATTGACATTTGCCAAATAAGTAAAACACTTAATCCTGTCGATGCAGAAGAATGTAACATATTGTATAGTATTTTCACTTGGTTTTGATCACTGAGGAAATGCCGATTTGTAGCCGACTGTGTTGCAGTTTGTTCTAGTTAGATATACAAGTGAGATGAGATTATTATTGGCCCAAGTGGTAATACAGAATGATATCCTGTCATGGAGTAATTACACAAAATGATGAGTGATGACTCGCACAGTTATGAGGAATTGAAGCTCGCTCTGCTTCCTGTTCATATTTAGCAGGATTTGATAAACTGAATGGAAGGAGTGGAGGTTTGGGAGATAAGGAGTTCTTCTTTTATGCTACGTATTTCACTTTCATTCATTTTAATTCAGTATGGTTCCCCGTCGCTGGCAGCTTGCTCCTTATGAAACTGAATTAAATATAGGGTTATATTTAAAATGATTTATTCACTACATTTACAAAGAATAAGAATCCTGTAGTTGCTATTTAAACAGGTACTTGTGGTTCTCTTCTGTTTAAAACTATAATTTTGTCAGAAATCATTAGGGGACATAGTCATTTTAAGCCACTTTTGATGTCCTTGAGTCATATTGTGAAGGTTTGCAATGACTTGCCTTTTCCTAATTGACTTCTTTCTCAGATTTTTCTATTTTATATGGTATGGTATGGTAATGATGCTTCTCTTTTCCCCACTGAAGCTCACTGAGATGGGAAAAAAGACTCTACCCCCCTGGCTATACTGGGACAAAGAAAGCTGCACTCTGAGAGGTCTGGCTCTGGAGCAAGATAAAGGCGTATATCATATATTGGTATCAGGGGAGGAGATAACTGAGAAGACCAGCAGCCCAGGGTATCCCAATACAGTCTTTTCTATTGAAGTGTACCCAGAGGAGCGAGCAGACACCGAACCAGCCCTTCTCTCTCTACAGTCTGATATCAGTGGCCTGCAGCCTTTCACTTGTGGCTCTGAGGAGCCTGTCACAGTCCTAACGGTCATATTGGATGCTGACTTGACAAAGATGGTTGCTGAGCAGAGGGTCAACTTACTGGGGTTTATGCGAAAGTTTTCACACGTGCCCCTGGAGCACATGAGGGTGGTCCCTGTCGTCAACAACCGCTTATTTGACATGTCTGCTTTTATGGCCGGACCAGGAAATGCTAAGAAAGTGGTTGAGAACGGGGCCCTTCTGTCATGGAAAGTTGGATGTGCCCTTGATCAAGGCAGCATCCCCGATATCAGCAGTGTCCAGTCGTCTGCAAAGGATGGGACGATGTCAGCCAGGTTGGGTTTCCCAGTGGTTGGCTGGCATATTGTCAACAAAAAGCCCCATGGAGTGAAAAGGGTCAGGCGGCAGTTGTACAATACTCCTACTCCTGTCCCATCCCTGCTTCCTCCAACCATTCACCAAGAGCCCTTCTCACGTGTTGTTCCTACCCCAACTTCACCCTCTATTGCCCCAGCAACGGACAACTCCACTCCTCCTGTCAGAGGCCCTTTGCCTCTTCCAGTAAAGCCCACTATGAGGGTCAGAGATCAGATAGCCCACACACCAGTATTCGGACCTCCCCAACCCACGAGAGTTCTAGGAACAACTAGCACCATCCCCATTCAACCTACCATGACTCGGCCTACATTTGTGGAGGCCACTGCTTTACCAACTCCACCGAGCACCACCAAGAAACCCAAACCTCCCTCCACAAGGAAACCCAAGAAACACAAAACCACCCCTGCTCCCCGAGAACCCAAGTCCACCACTGCGAAGCCACCCAAGCGTACAACCCCCCTCTCACTAGCCCCCGACTCAAATCAGGACCCAAAGATCCAAAACCCTATCGATCAGGTGACGGCTTGGGTTGGTACATATTTTGAGGTTAAAATTGCTTCAGACGCATTCTACGACCACGAGGATGGTACCACTGACAAGCTGCGTTTGACTTTGAAGAGGACCCCCAAAGAAGCAGTGAATGAAACCTCATGGATCCAGTTCAACAGCACCATTCAGCTTTTGTACGGCCTTCCAGATGAAGAACACGAGGGCAATCACGAGTACTTCATGTTGGCCACCGATAAAGGTGGGAAGAGCGTAATGGATGCATTTGAGGTTCGAGTCAACCGTTGGGCTAGCAGTGACAAACCATCAGTTGTGTTTGCCGCTCGCTTTCATGGTGACCCTAAAACTCTGAGCAGCGACGTTCACAAGAAGATTCTTTTGGCCAAAAAGTTGGCTTATGCCCTTGGTGATCGAAACAGCAGCTCAGTGACCCTGAGGAGCATCACCAGAGGCTCCATTGTTGTTGAATGGACCAATAACAGTCTTCAGCAGAGCCCTTGTCCTAAGGATCAGATAACAGTTCTCAGTAACAGGATCTCAGACCCCCAAGGAACACCTAAACTCGCCTTCATCAGAGCCATGGAGCCTGACTTTAAACCCATTAATATTTCTGTCCGTGGCACCAATAAATGCCAGAGCTACACCTTCATCCCGCCAGGAGAGGTGCCGACGACGGTCCTTCCCACAGCCACACCTTCCCCCGGGACAGGTCGCCGGAGCAGTGATGACGTCTACCTGCACACCGTCATTCCTGCTGTGGTGGTCGCAGCCCTGCTGCTCATAGCCGGGATCATCGCCATGGTCTGTTACCGCAAAAAGCGCAAAGGGAAGATGACCATAGAGGAACAGGCCACCTTCATCAAGAAGGGTGTTCCCATTATATTCGCAGACGAGCTGGATGATTCCAAGTCACCGCCATCCTCCAGCATCCCTCTTATCCTTCAGGAAGAAAAGCCCCCTCTTCCCCCTCCGGAGTACCCCAACATGGCGGGCCCCCACAGCACCCTGCTCAACCAGGATCTGCTGGAGGAGTATTCAGTTTATCAAGATGATGATCCAAACGCTCCACCTTACCAGCCCCCACCACCGTTTACTGTCCCCATTGAGGGCAAAGGCTCGCGCCCCAAGAACATGACGTCATACAGGTCACCGCCCCCCTACGTGCCCCCCTAACGCACAGCGACGCTTTCACTTTGTAAAGCAGGCGCCCTGTGGGAGGATCTCTTAAAAAACGCCTACAGGAGTAATTTCACGTGTTCAATGAAGCGGCTTTGACTTTGTAGAGGAGCAGGCAACCATATATCTGACCATCATTGTGGATAAGACACTGTAACGATTCACCTACTGTCACGGGACAAACGGATGGAGAACTATTTGTAATTCCAGCACTCTTTCTTTTCTTTTCTTTTTTTAATTTCAATTCTTTTTCCATGTCCTTCAGATCTGCTTTTGACTTCTTGCAATTTTTTATTTTTTTTTCGGTCTGTTTTTGCCAAGAGGAGTCAATTTTATCTTCAATGATGTACTATTTCTATTGTATAGAAAATAATAAAGAAGCAGAAAAGACTGATGTCCACAGGGCCTTTGTGCAGATGTCACCATGACAAGAGACTCGAGGCTCTCCCTCACAATGTTAATCTTCATGAGTTCTAAATCATTCTCATCTGCCTTTCAGCTCGGTTTACTAAGATTTTGCAACTGTTATTTCTGGAGGGGATGAAATGCAAAACGGGAAGCTGAAGCTTGAGTCATTTACACAAAAATCACTTTGTTTATTACACATTGATCTTCCCCCATCTGTTCTTTGCTCCCCCTTGACAATAACATGCAAACTTTGCACTTATGCAAATTCTTGATAAACCTTGCACTGTGTGTTTGGTGCAGAATGGAAAGCGTTAACCGACCAATAAGGAAAATCTTTTGTATCCTCGAACTCGCCGAGTGACGGATTTGTCTGGTACTTGATCATAAAAGGACATTCTGGTCACGCCTGTTGTAGATGTAGCCTTATTCTGATTTTCTTTTTCTTTTTTTTTTGCTAATGTGTGCCACTAAAGCTGCCTGGTTTCGCTGTTGCCAAGGTGATATCTGTGGTCACACGGCACACCTTGTGGTTGCCACAACAATAACAAAGGGGCCATAGGAATGCTGTCGTTCACAACAGGCTGAGAATCTGTCTGGACTGAATCCACTGTCTTGTATTGCATTTTTTTGTTTTTCTGTGAGTGGTGGGTGGGCGTAGCGTACTGTATTATCACTGCTCTGCCTCCAGGTGTTGCACCACCAGCTTTGGTGCGCCGCCTGTTGTCAGTTCAGCTGAGGCATGGGGTACAAGGGGATGTACATAATCGTGTGCCTGTGAAATAAAAACGACTCCATAATGTTAATGTTTTATCAGTAAATCTAGTTGGGTGGGGGAGGGGGGACTTGAATGGGAAATTATTTTATTTTTTATTTGTATGTCTAGATTTATGATCACAATCATAAAGAAATCTATATAAAACTTTATAGTTTGTGGGGGTAGAAAAGATGGTTTCCTCACCCGTCACAGGAAAATAAAGCGTTATCTCTGAAGTGATGGGGAAGAAAGTAACTTCAACATGTGAATTATGTACATTTCATATCTGATTATCACCTTAAGAAAAAATGGTTGGAAAAAAAAATCTAATGTTTTTACTGAGTTTTTGATACAAGTCTTAAACCTGTTTTATGAAAATATATTAATAAAATGTAATACTATTTGTAAAGCCTCGGATGGTGTGTCGTCCCATTTATTCGGAAGCATGAACGACTTCAGTGAAGCTGTCGAGGAAGCGATTGAACCTGGAGAGAAATGCACAGGAGATCTTTAGAAGTCAGGTCTCTGCCGCAGCGTTTGAGACGGTAAAAGCCGCGTTTGAAATGTCTCGTGCATAACTTTGCCCTCTGAGTGCATGCAGCCATCCTTTGTGTGAAATTCAGCAGCAGCTTCAGGTTCGTCTTCGCCACATTTAGCCGGCCACAGTTGGCTTTAATGGCTGGTGAGGCTTGCTACAGTCATGAGTGGCAAGTCTCATTGTGATGAAATAAATACTCAACAGCCAGCTGCTGTGAGACGGATATTTTAGAGAAGTGCCCCCTTTTTGTGGCATTTAGGGGGGGCACTTATTCTCCTTTTGGCTCCTGCATCTTTCGAGCTATCAATAACGAAGACAAATTTTTTATTTTATTATAAGAGAGTTCAGAAATAGTTTCTTTGGTTGCAAAGCTCATGCTGCTCTGACAAATGTGTGTTTTCAGAATGATAACACAGCGTTTTGATTAGTTTTTGCATGGTTTTAGCTTAAATCGCTGTGAAAGGTTGTAGATCTAGTTTGTGCAGTAACATAAACATGGTTACTTTGGGAATCTAAAACCACACAGTTGGCTTTATTTCTGAAATATTCTCTCATAAACATGCAATCAGGTTTATTGTTGATGGTTTAATTGCTCGCTTTAATTCATGAGATGCTGGGCATGTAAAAAAATAAAACAAAAATCAGTGCTTAAGGGCTTTCAAAGAATTGCATTTCTCAGTTAACGATCTGTGGGCTATAAATCCAGAATCATCTCAGAATGACGGCATTATTTCTCATTAGATGATGAGGATTTTCAAGCCACCGATCGTCCTCCCGCAAAAGAAGAAGAAACTTCTGCTCTCTAAAAGATCGTTAATTTTACTGCACTCTACATCTTGCAATTAAATGACCTTTAATGGTCCTGTTCACACCTTCCATTAATAAATCCTCACGCTGCTCACCAAAACCATGCGTTTTTCACCACAGCCTCGCTTCAATACGAATCCCAACCTGTGATACACCTACATAACCGTCAGGAAAATAATCTTTGTCTGGACTCTACTTCAGAGGAAATGTCCTTTTCATGAGTATTAACTAAATGAGGTTTGACTCCAATGCTGCAGCATCTGTTGTTCATGTTAGTCCTGTTGTTCATTGCAACACGCCGTTCATAACTATGAGGTGGCTTATGTTTCAAACTGAAAGTGATGATCATCTATCCGTTGGCCAACAACCATCCAATCGTGGGTAAGTGACTCCTGTAAATGAGTCTGTCTCCCACAGACTGTAATTCCATCCAGCATATTTTTTTTAATGAATATGGAAATTTGCATACTGACATTTCCCTCCTCGCTGATTGAAGGTTATGATTGAAGATTTTCCACAGAATTTAAACCATTTTTACGAGGTGGGGAGTGCAAATTAAATAAAAAAAAAACAAACAACGGCCAGAATGAAGTAGTGATTCGGATAAATCATTCATCATAATGACGTTATCTCCCAAGCAGTTGCCATCATAAAGGTTACAGAGCGTGTGATTCTTTTAAAAAATTGATATTTTCCTGATATTGGAGACATTTGTCTCAAACCTTATAACACCTGCAGGAGTATCGCTTCAGGCTGTCTGTGTTTGTGTGTGTGTGTGTGTCACAGCTATATTTTATTCAGTGAGCTCATGATTGGGTCTCTGACCTCTGACAAGAGTCACATTTTCTTTTGTTAGAATTCAGGTTACTTAACGGCAGCTTCGTGTTGAGGAGGTTGGGAAAAGCACATTAACACGCAGCAATATGACTGAAAACAGTTGTCAGACGTCTCAAACTTGCCATTTTATAAATGCTAGGTGTAAATGTCTCACATTCATTACGTTAAAAGCACCAAACCGACTGCAGCATATCCGTTAGAAATGTACCTTTTCTTGATACTTTGTGTGAGGGATCACAGGACTGTAGTTGAGAGGTTTGAATGTACAAATTGAGTTTAAATAAATCTATAACAGCAGCTGGTTAAATGTGGAGTTTGAGGCTTTTTCTTTACCTGTCAATCTCTCACTTCAACAACCCCTTCTTTCTGCACTGATTAATAATGTATTGGGAGTGAATCTTAATGCATGTAGTGAAAAATATATAACCTGATGAAAACTTGTAAGGAGGGCTGACCTTTCAGTTGGCCATGCTTGATGCACCTCACTTGAAAACCCACTGCTGTGGTTGCTTTGCAGCTCTGCACACGCACCACGAGCCTCACTTCTCTCGCTACTTTTAATTCTGAAATAAGATCATAAGATCGGATGCTTTACGTGATTTCTACATTAGTGTTTGTGCAAAACCGGCTCTGTTTTCAGACGTTAAACACTGACCAAGCAAAATAAACTCAAATTATGTTTATGCAGTTAGCAGACGCTTTTATCCAAAGCGACTAACAGGTAGGAAGATAGGGTGAGGGGGCCTTGCCTAAGGACCCCTACTGGAGACAGTACCTTTCATGCAGGGGATTTGAACCCAGGTCACCCACATGAACAATCTTACCACTATCCAGTCCCAAAGAACACATACCAACACTGCCTGAGACGAGACTGCAGATTGTGTGCTTACATATTTAGTCATGGATCTGTCAATCAAGTTCCAGATAAGAACTGCTTTGAGCTGTATTGTCCTTTGATACCAAGTGCATTTGTGGGTGTTGTCATACTAGTAATTGTTCATTCAATCCTACTTCACAGTAAAGCAGATACAAGATCATAAAGCTGGGAAGGGCTCGTCCGGGATTTGAACCCGGGACCTCTCGCACCCGAAGCGAGAATCATACCCCTAGACCAACGAGCCGATTGTTAGGGCCAAATTAGGGCCAAATTAGGGCCGTATTCTTGCCAGACCAAGCCTCTCACTGCAGAAAGGTTGGTAATTATTCCCACGGCACAGCATCAGTGACAAAAACTCTTCTCGTGATCAGAGAAAAACCCTCGCACAATAATCAATTATAGTGAGTATCTCAGTGCTCAAGATGATTTGTTACTTCGCAATGGAGCAGAGGAGGGAGTATAAATCTGAGCAGCACCATATGATGTGGGCATTTCTGTGATATGCCTAATTAACCACACAAACACGACGTGTGGGGTAATTTCTCTCCCATTAGGCTGAAAGCAGAATTATAGATAAAACATGATAATCAGAAGGATGATTGTTGGGGAGGGGGTAAAAATAAGCTTGTATTCAATATCATTAGAGTTCATTTAAAAAGAAAAATCGCATGATCCTATGTTATGTCACAGAGAATCTGCTGATGGAACAGCTCATCTATATATGTTGGTAACATTATTCCCAAAAGCCAATTACTGGTAGTAGGAGAAAGTACACCAGCGATTTTCCATTATAACAATGTTGTTTTACCTATAACAACCTTAGAAATAAAGCACAAAAAAGAAGCGCTCACCAAAGGTGACAATATTTCTAAAAAAAAACCCAGAAAACTCTTTCTAAACCAGAGTTTGGAATCATTCTGTTTCCTCGTGGGAGGCAGATACTTTTGAAACCCGTTCGCTAACAGCTGTTCAGCGATTTGTTTCTGCCGAACAGCGCAGCTACTGATTATTGGAATAGTTTTTGACTCACCTTGTATGTGCCTCGGTGTTTCATCCAGGAGCTGCACTTCAGTGGTAAGTATTCTTTACAGCTATCACTTAAAAGGCAGCCGGCAGGTGAACATCTCCCGTAACTTTAAAGGGTATAAAAATGCAGAACATCTATATCCATTTGCCTTAAAACAATGTTTGCAGATATTTTAGTCCCAGAGATGTGCAACAGAGACATACAGTAGAATAAGAAGGTTCTAGAATGAACTCTGAATGTAAATTCATTCTAGAACTTCCATGTCTCTTCAGAACTGTTTTTTTTTTTTATTAAAACACCTCCGTATCTTGTTGTAAATCATGCATAGACGTATGTTTTAAAGGCCTAGTTCCTCCGGCATGTTTCTACATTTTAGGCCACTGAAGTTTGTTGTTGAAGCTGCAAGTTGGACCAGCTGCAGTAAGTTTGTGAAGGTTTAAACATGCTGTGAATGTAACGTTTACAGCTTTGTAATCTGAGTATTTGTACATGTGCACAGTTTTGGTATTTGTGTCGCCTGATGACAGGTTTTATTTTTCAGTGGAGAATAACTGCACATTCCTAAGAGCTGGGGTGAGGGTTTAGGAATTGCTTTGTCTCTGAGACGAGTGCATGTCCTTTCTGTGAGTGAGGACTTAAAAATCATCATCCTCATCACACCTCGAGTTGCAACTTGTCCCTTCATCTACAATGTCTGCAGTGCCATCTTGTGAAAGAACGAGGTAAGTCAGTTTAAGTGCCTTTCAACACTGACACACCGAGCTTGCTTTGCTTGACAATACCCCGAACAGGAAGTCTGTTCACATGATATCATCTGTCAGTACCGCCTGTGCAGATTGTACAATCTCAGACAGGATATTGAGAAGCAAAGGCTCTGAGGCATGAAGAAACATGAAAAATGTGTTTCTGCAGTATAGATTTATGGCAGTTGAAACACATTTTGGCAAAGGTATTAATAAAAATAGATACTAATTCTAAATTTGCATGAGGTCTCGATATCCTTTGCAGATCCTTTGTATTTCTGGATTTTCAAAGAAACTTGAGTAGTTTCACTAAACATCAGGATTTAGTCTTGCATCGTCATTATTCGGGTGAGTAGGTTCTTTCAGAGAGAAGGGATCAGAAACATATATGGCTTTGTATCCAAGGGTAACGAGGACATAACAGCACCGGGGTCAGGTTGAGAGGACCTCCCCCTTACTTTCACTGCTCCAGGAGGATCTGCTCTAGATTATACTCAACAGTCACAGGATCACTGACTCTGCCGTGGCCAGGTATGCATTTCACTAGAGACTCTTCCCTCGGTCATTGTACGTTGCCCAGATTTCAGGTATGCGGATGACACTTGGCCCTGAATACTTCACCAAACATAGCAACAGTGTCATTACACATGTCAGATTTTCTCCAAATGCAACGTATCAGTGCAGATTCTCACGGTAGCAACACTCTTAAACCTTCATTTAATGACTATGGTTGCAGCATTGAGCTGCTGTCCAGTGCAGGGAGGTTTACAGACCTTCACTGTCCATAGTGGGGACACTGCCTCAAGCCCAGGACGTCCAGTATGTGTTACGTTAAAGGTGCATTAAAAAAAAAGTATTTTTCACACTCAGATGGCATCTGACACTGCTGTTTATGTTGCTCAAAAAGGAGAAAAGATCTTAGTCGTTTTCAGTTTTATTTTTTATTTTATACTGACTTATTTGGCAGCAACTCTGATATAAATATAAATAAATATATATAAAAGCTTTGTCTTCTTAAAATAACTGAAATTATGCATTTCCACACGCTTTTGTTGAAATAAATGAACGATGTCTAAGAGTGAAAGGTGTCATAATCACAATGATAAGATGTCTTTATGGAGACAGAAGACGAATTCCAAATCATTTTTGCTACTTAAGGCCAATCCCTAAAAGGTCATCCACTGACATCCAGTGTTTGGTGGGATTGTGAGGCGGAGTTTTAAATTCAGGTGTCATCATTCAAAGTTAAAGTTGTTTTCATACTGTTAGTAAATCAAGTTTTGCTCCCTCTGGTGCGTAAGGGCGCCAGTGTTAAAGGGCGTGGATCTCTCTAAACACAGAGGGGTCCTGACATAAAGGCTTTATATGACAATTGTCTGTATACCAACCTGAAAGATAGGAAAAAAAATCTTATTGTCCTCATAAAATCACGTTAAATAGACAAGTAGCAATGTTGACAAAGGAACATTGCTGATTTGGGGCAGGACTTAAGCTCTTTATCACATTCAGACAATATTCATCCGGAGGCAAACAGGTTTAGTCCAGATAAATACCTTGTAGCATGACCTATTTGTAACTGTATTAGAAGATGGTCTTTTCTCATTCTTTTTTTCCTTTTTCAGCTTCATTTGTTTAGCTTGTTTTAAAAATTGACTACAATTTAAAACACATGTCTAAAAGTCTGCATGTGTTTCGTAGCAACCAGGGAAAATTAGTCCTGATGGATTGCCCCATTATATCCGTGAAGCTCCTGCGCTTTGGTGTGAGCAGATGATTTATGAAAGACCCGGTTATGACCTTCACATAACGTTGGTCCCGAGACGTCATGCAGTACAGTATGAAGCGCTCGCTGCTCAGCATATTGCAAAGTTCCTTTAACACAGTCTCAGGAAGATTCTCAAAAGTATCAGCTGAGATTTCAAACTGAATGTTCCTGATGGGAGCCAATATTTTCTGAAACATATAGTCTACAAGGGCACGCTCTTCTGAACTGTCCAAATGTTGTTTAGCTCCTGCTATCAGCAGCGATACCAGGCGTTCAACCATTAACTTGACCAAGTGTTCTCGCTCTTGGTCTATTGCGGCTGCTGTTATAACTGTCTCTGTTGCAACACTGTCCATTATCCTAACAGGATTGATAGTGTAGATCTGGATTGAATTCAAAGCCTTCTACTCTGAAGATTTTCCGTCTATCAGTGTGTAGTATTTCCTTCTCCTGCTCAAACTGTGTAACTGTGGACTGCAAAGCTAATTTCTGAATTCGGTCACATTAAGTGAGTGGAAGGAGCTAAGACAGAGATTGTTATGATGTCATCTGTGATGTCATTGAGTCTCCCTTGGTGACATCAGAGTGTGATGTCATTAGTGCCACTGTTCTTCTTCTCCCTTCTGCTTTTGAGCTCTCATCATCCATGGCAACCGCTTCATGGGTGATGTTACATATATCCAGTGGGCTGCTGTGGCTGATATGAGAGCGTCCTCTGCTACATCACCAGACACCTCTCTCCACTCTACTCCTGTTGCTCTGTATGTACTGTATGTACTGTAGTATACACCATAACTACCATCACTAATTCTTTTCTTATGGCAGGTATCTCTAGCCCGATGTGATTGTGTTTGTTTGTGTGACTGTCTTGTCCTGTCACACACTTCCCTCAGTCTGGTTCTGCTTCAGGTTTATTTTGGTTTATTCCCCGTCCTGAGCATGCAGGGAAGACTTAATAGAATCTATTGGTTTGCTTCGCCAGACAATATTTCACAATTTGGCTTTCTATGAATTGGAAGGAGGCCTCGGGGCAGAACCAGGACTATAGCTCTTGACTGGCTTGGGATTGATTCAGTTCCACTGGAAGAGGTTGATGGGGAGAGAGATCTCGGGATCTCTGCTGAGACTGCCCCCCCCCCGACCCAGTACTAGATAAGCAGCAGAAAATGAATGGATTTCGTGGGTAATCAGGTTTCTCCCACTGTCTAAAAGTTTGCATGTTAGGTTAGGTTGCAAGTATGCAATGCAGTTTGTCTCCTTTGTCTCATTCAGTGCGGTTATATGTGTGCCATCGGATCGCATTAATGGCTAAATTACAATAAGATTGAGTCATTCAGTTCATGTAGACAACTTAATCTGACAAGAAATTGAATCGGATCGGGTTACTCGCGATCGAATTAAGACCCTGGGATAACTCGATCCGATTGCCCGATCGAGCGTTCTGCGCATGCTCGAGATCTTTCCCGCGATCGTCACCCGGAAGTCGAAGGAGACGATATTACTACTACGATATTACCCCTCCCCCATCCCCCACCTCCAGCCTGCAGGTATGGAATTTGAATTAATTAGTTAATTGGTTTGGATCTCTGTGTTTATTTGAAATTGAATTTAACTCGTTAACTTTCTCTGAAATGGTGTTTCTCTACATGCATTTTCCATTTTTTCCCCTCAGCTTTTCATCAGCTATACTGCTGAGATGGGACTAGTATATGCTAGGTGTTAGCATATAAGTTATGTTTATTTAGATGTGTGCTTGTGTGCATGTCCATTAACCTATCTCAAATGTAACTGCTGAATTTGCAGCACTATTTGTGATGTGTGCTCAGCAATCAGGAAGCATTTATTCTGGCTACAGTACGAATAGAGAATCATTAAAAGCGTTATTAAAGCTAATCGTTATCCTGACAGTTGGGAGTCATTTTGTCACATCTGGCCGATACACTGATGTAGAGAGTACACCCTGCTTTTCAAAACTTACATTTCAGTCCAGAAGGGGGTGCTTTCTCACACACAGCTGTAGTGTTGGTTAAAGAATGAAACACTTTGAACAGGAGCCTTACTTTATAAAGCATTTAACAGGTTACAGCCACACAGGTAGCATGCATCAGAGGTATCTGTCTGCTCCATCTTCCAACAGCACCCAGCGGTGAGGAGTAACTTAAGAAGTAGCAAGACACAACAACAACAACACAGCACCACCAAGAAAAAGAGAAAATGCAGTCTACAGTTCCACCAAAGAATAGATTTCAGGTTTTTCTTTAATATGCACAGTCTAAAGAAAGAGGAAAAAGTATTTTTCTGTTAAAGCTACGTTTGTTTATCTTGAGCTGGCGCTCATGTTCCCAGCTTTTAGTCATCACCTCATGGTGAGTTTTGGAAGGCGTGCCAAAAATAATGACTGATTCTGCCCTAAGATATTTGGAGTAATTCTACTGGCCATGGTTATCTCTTGGCTTATAGCATGTACTGCGTAACCACTGCAGGTGGCTGAAAATGCAAAGCTTCTGCTGTCTCTCAAGCACTGCTTTCCCCTCTGGAATGTCATCTGACATCTGCCACCTTCTGTGCACACGACTGGCCAGACTGTTCTCCTTTGTGGTTTCCCAAATGTGGAGTGAGCGACCGGATACTATCAGAGCCGGTGCTTTCCTTGCTGCCCTTAAGACTCTCTTAAGTCATTTCTTCCTCTACAACAACTGTAACACTTAGTTTGCAGTTCCTATCTAGAGGCAAAGCTTTCTTATTGTCCTGAAACTTGAATATTGTTCCACATACTTTAACAGTGATAATGAGTCGCTATAAGACCATTACATTGTGTAGTAATGAGTCATTTAACATGCATGTTTCCAGTTAAATAAAAACCGTTAATGTAACATAAGTGCACTAATGTTGCCGTTCCTTAAGGCCAGTGTGATAGCAAATTAGTCTTCCAAAAAATATGTTTGCTGTGCAAGTTCTGAGTTTCTCAAAAACAAACCACAAGATACAATTTTTATTTTACAACGACGGTCATTACATCAGAATAACTGTGTGATCGGGCCTGTTTGTCAGAATCTACTGTTTCACGGGTTATATTACAATTATCTGCTATTTGTTAACTGTTAACGTTCACTGTTCAGTTTCATTCTTATATAACAGTGACTTCCACTCGTTTGTAAATACAATAAATAGCTATTTTGAATTCACCATAAATTCACAGCACTTCCTCACAGTAACTCTGGTTATTTTCTGGGTTTACCTTTGTAAAATAAACTGATTTTCTATTCTATCTTATTATGTTTCATCTTGTTGTTTAACTATAGCAACAGCACATCTATACCAATTATATCTAATGCAGCAGCATCATTTTCCTTTGGGGATCCAAAAATACTATTGAATGTTAATTAATTTAACTTTGAGCTACGAGGATATGCCAAATAACAAAGGCTACCAAGTTTAATGTATCCAGAGAGAATGAATGACTAACGCAGAACAGCTGAGAAGCAATCAGTGACAGGGAACCGGTGCGGAACAACGACAGGATTTAAAACTGCTGAATAGAGCGAGGGAAGCAGGCATCACAAAACTAACCAACACTAACTGAGCAAAAAACAGGATCTTTACGGAGACAATGGGGAACGGATAACCAAGGCAAAACAAAACCCCCAGGCCATGACAGCACTCTTTAGTGCTGCGGGGTCTTCCATTTTATTTGCCTGCAAGCTCATCCTCCCCATGACGATAGAGGGGGGAAAAGTCTTGAATTCCTTTCTCTTTGTCTGGTTCCTGCCCGTCCTCCGTAACATCTCCTCTCCAACTCATTATTGATTTTGAATCATATCTTGGACTCTAGCTGGGCTTCAGGGCAACACCTATTGGCATGGTTATTCATCATAACAGATGTTAAAAAGTGACCAGCAAACATCTTTCCAGCTACACACCATCGAAAAATCCCTGAAGGAGTTTAGAGAGAAAGAAAAAAGAAACAGCTCAAGGAAGTACAAAGATAAACACAGAAAATAACAGGCGCTACTGCAACATGCTATCGATATTGGACTCAGACCAGCACATGTTAATATTGTGCTTTTAGCCTAATTTGATACTCTTCTTGACCTCGTTATATACAGGGTATCAAATGAGGCCTAATAATAAGATTCCCCATCTTATTTTCCACTCTACTTCCACGGCCTGGTAGCAGATCACCTCCCTAACTCCACACACACTAGGGAACATATAATGACTGCTAAGTGTTTCTTTTTTTAATCAAGATTAGAGTTTGAGTCAGTAATACTGTGCAGTCGAAATAATTACCCTCCTGTCTGCAATTAGAGGTAGCCCTGTCATGGCTGCAGGTCTAATTAGACTTTGTTTTCTTACCTCGGATATTATGAAGACACTTGCAAAACGCCGGTTTTAATAAGAGCCTGCCAGTGTTTGACAGTCCTCTCATTCACTCAGTCAAATTTTGAATTATAGTCCTTTTTTTCCAGCGTTTAAATGTCTCAACAATTTGTTAGTTGTTCACAATAGAATGGAGTGTCTTATTAATTCAAGCAAAGCGTACCTTTGGCACCTGTGTGGTAAAAAGAATAACTGTCTTCAGTTTGCATGACAACCTCTTGCACTCTGCAAGCTGATCGTGACTGATGAGGTGAATTTCAATTAGATTGTCAAACTTTTGACAATTCCTAAGCATTGTGTCTTTGTTTGAGGCAAACACAAGCAGAATTACCTCCAGTTCTCAGCATCAATCAGGCATTTGTGTTCCATGAATGTCTATGACATTAAATGTAGGTGTGAATGTCAGCATTTATAAACTCAGCGTTTTCTACAGTGCAACTAATCTTTTAGAATGTCATTAAGTCTTATGTTTCCGATGTTATCCAAGTAAGAACATGGGCTTATTTCAGAGGTAAAATCAGCTTTTTTGCAGCAGCTGCTGAATCCAAAACAAGAACGGTGCCTTATTCAAGCTCATGAATCATTTATTATCCACTCATCCACAGTAAATAACGTCTGACTATGTTAAATGCAAAGTTGCCAAAATGATGGTAAAGAAATTACATGTAAATACAGAATTTTAGCTGTGAAGCCCTTTTTCCACATGTAATCTATCAGCCACATTCCAGTCAACATTCTTGGGCCCTATATGGATAAAAGGGGTGAAACATGACTCCATATGGGTTTGTGCACAGATTCCACATTGTTCATGTCCATTTTTGAGCCCACACCCATTTATTTGGGCAATGGACACGGGGCTACCTCTTTAAAACTAGCAGTATTATGTTCAATTGGCTGTCTGTGTCCCCAAAATGATGTGATCTGTGATTTCAATGCACTCGACCAAAAGTTGCTTTCAAATGAATGCGTTATAATCCCCTTTTTTAAAGGTTTACACCAGGACATGTTTATAATTGCCTGTTCCCGGCCTCAGCTGCTTAGTGCTGCTGCTGTTGTCTGAGCTACTTCCAAATATGACTTCTGACTATGAGGGATTAGCAACTCTTACACATCCTGTAAGATACTGACAATCAGCCCATCTGGAACATTTTTGATTACAACTACATGGAAAATGTTTTATGAAAATACTATTTATTGTCTAATTTCAATTAATTTCGCCCACAGATGAATGAAAGCCCATCTTGGAAGGACAACCCACAGAGTAATTATTAGTTATATGTTGTAGCAACACAGTCAGGTGAGTCTGAGTGAATTAAAACATCATGAATATTACACTGACATATCTACTATGCATCATGCAGAAACATCAGCATAAGATGTTGTGGGTTTGTGTCAAAGTGTTTAGCTTTGCAATAACTCTGGAGGATCAGTCAACAAATGCACTGTTCAGTAAATTGTTTTTACGCCTTTGGATCCCCTTTAAAGATACAAAGATTAAATGCGGTTAATCAGTTCCTTTAACAACCAAGTTTGTATTAGATCATATCTGCAACATCATTTATCTGCAGATAAATGATGACCTTTGAGGGCTCTGTATGTCTGTGGCAGGGGTATCCAACCACTGAAACCATTTATGACCTCTTTTCAATGAGCAATCATAGCAGCCTCAACCTTTGAATCATTTCAGAGCAGATATTAGCTTTAGCCTCTGATATTTCTCCAAGAGTTGTAGGGAGCACAGGGCTGAAAAAGAATAACTGCCCACCTAAATGTCACAGAAAGGCAGCACTTTTCTTTAATAAACACTTTCACAGCGGCTGCCTATTGTGCATTTCTTTCATTACGACAGTGAGAGAGCGAGCACCTCCCATGTTTCAGGCAAAGTCAGCCAACCGTTAGAGCCAATTGTAGCTCGCAATAATGTGACTGTCAAAAATGTGACAACAAACCGGAATACCACACTTTGTTATGCTCCACTGAATTTCATATAATGGACGGCAAAATAAATTCAGAAGGTTGAGTGTTAAACAGTTCAAACCTGCTTTAACGGGAAGCCTGTGTCACAGATTGGCTCTGATTTGTAATAGAAACATTATTTCTGTGGAACATGCAGATGTAACTGAGCGCATCAGTGTTGACTTTATCATATAATGTTTTCCTTTACATAAGATTTACAGGATTCACAGGTTTCTGTGGAGCAGAAAACAGTTTTATACTTTGAGGAAAGTAAATGAGAAAAGGAAATCTAAAGGATTCAAAACATGGTCGACCACTTAAATGCTTTTCGTGCAGCACAAGACACACAGTGCAGGGCTCAACGAGGATTTTCTTTTGAGTAAGGTTGGAGTTGGGGGGTGGTGAATATGCCAGAACAAAAACAAACGACATATTTCACGCTCTCAGTTCGCTCCTTTGTATTTCATCACCCAGTGGATAAAAATGGTTTGCAAACTCTTGGTAAACCTAACTGGAGGGCCAATGAGAATGATTTACAACTCATACAGATGAACCTCGCCTTGGAGAGCGTAAAGTCTGTTGTCATGGTTACGTGGTGCCGCACAAAGGACGTTTGGACTTCAGTCCTTCCTGCTCCTTTAATATTCTGTATGGAATTGAAATCGTACATCATTAAAGATAAAAATTCACTCCTCATGGCAAGAGAAGAAAAATCCAAACACATTACAGAGTCTTTTCCATGATTGTCTGATATACATGGTCGTCTGCTCCTCTATAAAGTCAAAGCCATGAAGTTCAACATGGAAAAATGCTCTTGTCGCACTTGTACAGAACCATCCCTGCAGAGCACCTGCTTTCCAGATACCTTTATGTTGCTCCCATGCTGCCAAACCTCGCAGAGTGCAGGTTTCCTTGTCCTACTACAGCCAAGATGCTACATTTCTAAAGAAACTGCATTCAGTTTCTGAAACCTGGTAAAATACGAACATGAGCTGGGGAGTTTCTGTCTGTGACAATAACTGCGGAAGTCTTCAGTTTGACTAATAAAAACATGACACGAGATTATTTTCCATAATTCTTTGGGTGGACAATGATCAAAACTGACGGGATGAATCCCATCATTTGGATTTCAAGGGTGATGTGAAATACTTTGACCTATGTGTGCCACCGTGGATAAAACGTATTAAAGAACAATGCAAATGTTAGCGGGTTGCATTTAATCATTCAGTTTAATAAGTATTACCACATGTATTGCCTTGCAGCGAGAAGGTTGCTGCTTTTAATCTCTCTTTCTGTGTCTGCTTACTGCTGTCCTCTGAGAACTCTGGCTTTGTCCCACAGTCTAAAACCATCCATGTTGGGTTAACTGGTGTTTCTAAATTGCCTGCAGGTGTGACTGTTGGCATGTATCACTGTTTGTCTGCTTTGTTTCTGTGTTGGCCCTGTGATGGATTAGTGACCTGTCCAAGGTGCACCTGCCTCTTTCCATGTGACAGCTGGGAAAAGCTCCAACCCCCCCCCGCCCCAGATCAAGATGATGTGCACATAGAACACGAAGAAATAGAATAAGTCTCCCTGGGATGATTTTTATACTTTTGTACTATTTTTATACTGGACTGGATAGTGTAGTGCTAAGATTTCCACCTTTCATGTAGGAGATCTGGGTTCAAATCCCCTGCATGAACGGTGCTACCAGGGGTCCTTAGGCAAGGCCCCCTTACCCTATCTGCCTACCTGTAAGTCGCTTTGGATATAAGCGTCTGCTAAATACATAAACATACTTGTTAGAGGCCTGTTTTACATAGAATTATTATTATTAGTAGTAGTAATAGTCGTCTTGTAGAACTTTTCCAGCCTTTTGTGCACCCTGCCCAAACTTTTTGGGCATCAGCTTGAAAAATGAGCGTACATTTTAAAAAACAACATTTTACCACGATGCATTATTTTCTTGCCTTTCAGTGCGAGTGAAAGTGAGGCATCACCCTCCCATGAAGCGTCTTACAAAACCCATTTTTCCTTGTAACACCAAAGCAGCTTTTAGAATGATGAAATCCATTTTCATTCAACAATAACTCTATGTATACATCAGAGACATTTGGATTATTTCTCAGCGTTTGAGTTGTGGCTGGAGGCATGTTTGCTCCGCACTTGGTGAAGTGTAGGCCTTTATGAGTCATGTCGTTGGAACAATAATCCACTCACATAGCGAAACGTTTCGATTAAAAAACGATCAGATGTATTCATACATTTAATGCACTGTGAACTTTTTTCATTTTGCTGTTTTGAATGTTTTTGATACTGGACACGGTTTTGCTGGAGCGTGCATTAAATGCTTCGTCTTCTTAGACAAGTGTATGTACTTTATATGTGTGCAGGGCTGAAAATCAGCAGCTTCAAATCCTCATTTCGCCTCAAACTGCATGTTGCAGCGTTGTCTACAGCGCCATCTAGTGAAGGAAGGAGGTAGGTCAATTCTAGTGCTTTTTAGCACTACCACAGTGAGCTCACTTTCCCTGAACTCATGAACAGGAAGTCTGTTCATAAAAACCACATTTTATCATCTGTCAGTACTGATCGTGCTGATCTTACGGTCTGAGACAGGAAATTGAGATTGCATGACTCTAAGGCATGAACATATAGCAGACAGGTATATGCACAGCATCAATAGATGGCAGTAGCATCACACTATGTCAAAGATACTGATAAATACCCTTTGCATGAGATCATCATGTCTTTGTAAACAAATGATAAGTAGCCTTTAGCCACGGTAAAGAAAATATAAAACTGCAATTATCGTTTATCAGATTTTGCATTTATGGGAAACAAGATCCTATTAAAAGATATTTGTGTTTATTTCAATTCATCACCTTCCAGGAGAGGTACCAAAACATAACATGCGATTCAATAAAGGTGCCACTGATTCGGGTGATGCTATTTCTTAAGCAGTGCATCGGCGAAGAAGTGATCCTCACTCAGTTTTCCTTGATGATAGAATATGTTGGCTCCATTGAGTCACACCTAATTAGAGAGTGAGATAAGTTATAGCAACGGCGAGAGTCCCACACAGTCACAGATTTAGAAAGTATAGAGTAATTGCATTTTGCGTCTTATCTTCTAAATTGGATCCACGCCAGAGCTGGTATGGAAAATCCTCGACTTCTGTCAGGGAAGCAGCCAGTTCATGTGGAAGCTGTGGATTTCCAGAGGCATGACAAAGCTAAGAGGTGAGTAGAGTTTCCCAGCCAACATGGCAGACTCACACAGGCTTTAATGATGTGTGCAGCATTTTATCTGTGGCTTGCTGCACAGGGCTGAGGGCAGCAACAGACACTTGTCATGTGAAAGGTGATTAGCAACATTCACATGACTGTTTATTCAAAAGTGGAGACGACGTAACAGCATTGGGGTCAGGTTACTACCCCCTGCTCTGTAATGCCATGTTGAACGAACTTCCCACTCATTCTCAAAGCTCACAGCCGAATCAACATGTTGTTTATGCTCTAAATTATATGCAACACAGCAGCAGGATCGCTGCCAATCAAATTCCTCTCAGTGGTACGCCTTTAGCAGGGGACTCTGGCCTCGGTCATTATACTCAGTCAAGACAACATCCCACAATAAAACACAAGTGTTGGTCAGTATGTTGTTGCTGTGCACCATTTCTAGCTTTTATAGGCTTTTATATGATCTGTAAGGCTCATGTTCGAGCTGTTTGTGCAGAGCTTTGGTCTCCATCCTCCGTGTTCCCTGCCGGTCTGATGACCAGATGGGTCAGTGACTGTGTATTCAGGGCTTGTCGGGCCCCTTCTGCTCTCCGTTAGGGTCCACTCGTGGGATCAAAACTCCAGAGACAAGAATTACAGAAGCTTGACAACAAGGTACATGGATTGCAAGCTGAGCTGAGACGCTCACATGCACAGTCAGTGCGCACTCAAAGCCCACACTTGTGTCATGCATGTCAGAGAACGTATTGTACCTGTGTGTGCTGCGTTTTATTCTCTCCTGTAAGACACAGACCTATCGGCACGATCGTTTAATGATTAACAGAAAAATTAACAAAAGACACAATTATTCTATCCAATATGCTGGAGGCAGACCTCATCCTTTATCACTCCAGACAAGCTGTTCAGGAGCGTTACATTATTGAAGTGATATTTTTCTCGCCATGTCATGTGGAAATTTAGTCAAGTCATCTTCAGCTGCTATTGCAGTCCATTAACTCCATTGTGAAGATACATAATTGATGCAGCCTTTGGGTAGAGTTTAATCAAATGGAGAGAGCTCCACACTCCACCGCCGTGTGAGAAATGAGAAACACAATCCTCTGCGATGTAGTTTGTGAAGTAAGACTATAATTCACACTTTGAATTGATTTATCATCATTTCACTGCGCACTTCCTGCATAATGCCCAGAGCAAAACTCACAGCATTTAAGCTTTTGGAGATGGATGCACATGAAAGAATAATGTACCTGAACTGGGATCAGCTTTAGGAAGAAAGGCTGAATACACACACAACATCAAAAAGTTGCTTCTAATCTTCTCCCCAGCAGAAATGACGCTGTATCTTTTTTTTTCTGTACCTTTGGAGATTAATTGGATTTTTGTTTGATGTGGATTTGTATCAGTCTTAGACAGCTATTTGTTTTCATCTGAGTATTTTGTTTCTCTTTAGGAATGTACTTTTCTTTGAAATATCAGCAGGTGGGACATGGGATGTCGAATTGCATTATTAATGCTGTGCTGCTTGAAATGAAGGGCTTCGTCTTGGGTTGAATTACACAACCAGCCAGCACTTAATGCCAACTCCTGCTGAAGCCACAGGTGATCTTTCTTGAGCTTTGGCATAGTGATGGAAATATATTACTTTATCTTATCTAAGCATCTGAAAGTGAGCTGCATCTTTCGTACGGCTCAGGCAGACCATAAATGCAGCTTATTTGCAGGATGTACGCCACCTCTCGTACGTCTTTTCTCCACTGATGCATTTCTGTGACAGGGTAAATGCGGCAGATTAGTGCACCTACTCAGCTGAAAATTCTCAAGAGCATTCGTCTCACTCAGTCATCTTAATAACACAGTAGTCAATTAAATCCATGAAGTCAGATTTGTAATTTTCAGATAATTGTTAACTGGAATTAGAAGTTTGGATACTAAGGAGATTAGAAGGGGAGGCAGAGAGAGAGGTAAAAATCCCTTAGCCAGTGATCCCTCAGATGAGTGAAGATAAAGGAGGTGACTGAGCTAATTGTGAAGTGTCAGAATCTATATCTCTAACGACTGTCAAATGAGCAAATTTCAAATGTATGCTCTCCACCCACCCAAATCCCTCCCCACAGGGCACACATGGTGAGAGATAGGAATAAATACCAGGAGACACTAATGTGATGAGAATGATGCCTGGTCTCTTCCGCTGATTAAAAATGCAATAACGCTGTGACACACACACACACACGTGCGCGCGCACACATGCACACACCTTGCAGTCTAAACAGGGTAGCTCTGTGGACCAACAGATAAGAGATGGCACCGAGTGACCCCAGACTAATATATCCACCAGAACACGAGGCACTGTATCGTTTTCTGACATCAGGATTTGAAAAACAAACAACATATGTCAGCTATGAAATCCCATAATTTACTCATGCGCTTACTTAAAATGATAATTAGCGATTGTGAGATGTGGCTGCATGACTCATATCGAACCAGTGGCTAACTTACTCCACCAGATAAAAAGATAACATCTTGTTGCCACTATGTGCTGGTAACAGTAACTGGCTTGTTTTCCTGAGAACAGAAGAGATGCACTGATAGGGAACAATGCTTGGAACCAAAAGGCATCATAAGGAGCTTTTGAGTACAAGATACAGCAGGAAAAAAAGAATAAGAGGACTGAAGAGTGTCTTTATCCACCCTATGTTATATCAAGCTTCAGTTGGTCACTGACGGGAAGCAGATAAGGTTTCTCTCTGGCTGCAGTTGGATAATTGGACATTTATGGAGAGATAGGAGAGCCCAAGGCCCTGGAGCCATGAAACAGAGCTAATCTAGACTCAACATCAGTAAATTGTCTGTGAAAGAGCGCATCAGGAGCTCTGACAAGATAAAGAAGGCTTTCCTCAAATGCGGAGCTGGACCAAAGTGACATGAAAAGTGAGGGAGAAGAAAAGCTAAGCCTTTGGTTCTGGGAATTTTACATGTCACATGAGACACTAGCTAAAATGCACATTTTTCAGGAAAGCAGTGTCACCTTGTCATCCAAATTGGGTCATGCCGTCTTGTAATTCTTTTGACAGTGAGGACAGTTTTGACAACCGTGTAGCTCGACAGCTCCTCAGAGCCAGAACTCTTTGAAAGCCTGCGTACATTTTCAGCGATCCTGAAAAGTCTGTTGTTGCTCCACCAACTCTAATTAGAGTCAGTAAAAGGGAGCATATAATGGCACATACACATCGTGAGTATGGAGAGACTGACAGCCATTTAGGTTAGAGACATGTGAGTTGTCCTGGTGGAGTTAGCCTTGTACTCAGTCTTCTGTGACTGGTTTCCTTCCTTTGATGTGTTTCCCATTTGATTCTCCCAGGAAACTGCTGCCTACAGAGCAGGTGCATACCGAGCAGGTGGGACCTTACGTAGGAGCCTTGAGACTTTGGAGCAGTAGTGGTCCATACTTCATGCTATTTTAGGTGGGTGAAAACCATTCCTTGCTTTTCAAATGTTTTCAGCCTCACGTCGATCTCTATGTTTGAGCTTTTACAAGGTCCAAAAATAGCTTGAGCTCTTTAGTATTTCTTTTCTTTCTGCTGAGCTGCAAATCTAAGCTCTGCTCAGGCCCTACTGATTACTTGCACACAGACACTGACACAGGCTATTAATTTGCCAGGGGAGAGGCTAGTCTTAATTGGGTATAAGTGGGATTTTTCTTGGCTGTGTGCAACAGAAAATGACAGACTGTGTGTATGAGAAGTAACGACCATCTGCTCCCAGGGGAGCTGAGAGAGATGCCAGACAAATGGAAAGAGAAACAACAGAAAACCTGTGTGGGTAAGGATATCATTCTCTCCCTCCCCCTCCCACAAAGGAGGAATCGTCATCTCTTGGTCATATATCATTTGTCCATGTAACAGCCTAGAGGGAGACGCTTCCTTGTGAAGAAACAGAAGTCTAATCATGCATGGCCTATTCATACTTTTATATAATGATCAATATTGAAAATAGTAACATTATGCTTGTAGGCACGGACAGGAATAAGAAGCGGTTAGTGCACAATGGCTTGATCATCAGGAGGACAAATTGACCTGACACGTCACATCATTTATGTAAGTGATTGGTGGTGAAACTTGGAAGAAACAACGGTGAGAAAGACACACACAGGATGAGGCAGAAATAGCAAAGGGTGAGTAAAAGATGCAGCTGGTGAACACCCTTTCCTCTTGCCAGGTTCCATCACTGCTCAATGAGATCACTAATATGCTCTGTCATGAGATGAGACAGTTAACCAGCAAATTACATTTCTATTAGCTTCTAGAAACCCACTAATAACATATACTTGATCTACTTGTGTATCAACACACCTGTTCAAACGTGTGGCAAATTCTCCTGCTATGATGCTCAAACATGCCCATTCAGACAGACAGGAATGACTGTGATAAACTGTGTGGTTTCACTGTATAAAAGATAACAAAATCATTTTTATTACAGGTTCACAATTAGACAAACATCACAACATACTTGCATGATTGCTCTGATGTTTTCCACACCATAATTAGGCAGAACAGACCCAATACGAAACTATATAAAACAAACATGCTTGCACGTACATTTTAAAGCCATATTCCATCATTCAGTAAAGTTCACTTCCGGTTGAGTAAAAGGAACTGCAGAAGGATGCTGAAGCTCATTATCATTTTCCAAATTTATTTCTCTTTTTTTCAAGGTTTACATCAAATAGAACAGACATACATTGGCACATGCAAAGTGGACACTTTGTGGTGCTTTTCATTACCATCCAATTCCAATTTGAACAAAGACTGGATATCTATTTTTGTGTACTCCAAACATGAAAATACTCTCAAATATTTACAAAAAAAAAAGAAGTATACTTACAATGCCCATCACTCTAACATAATAATCACCTGGGACCGAGTTGATTTTGTTCGTATGTGGCACAGCTTGTTGTGAAAGGTAATTTAATCAACTTTGAGAAAAAAGAGGCACAGAAGAAAATCACTTGTAAACAATACAAAACAGAAATCAGATAATGGAAACCCGAAGAGAATATGGCTTTAATGACATTTCAAAAAGAAAACATCTTGAAGCAGATCCACTGTCCGTCTTTGCCTTTGTCCTCATTCACAGTGGCCCCTTTCAGCAGGTGAGTTGATCTCTGTCAGAGACAGATTCTGGGGGCCTCAACACAAGTTTACAACCTGCAGTTTGGTTCTGGGGGTTAAGCCAGCCACACCGGCCTAAAGCTCTGCTCATCTCTGTCAGGACTCATGCATCATGTCTGGATGAGGGTTGGATGCCATCCACAGTCCTGGAGTGCATAGGTACTGCAGGTGGTGCTGGGATGCCTGCGCTCTCTGTCTGTCTTTCTCTGATCCTCTACAACTTTTCCAATCACAGATAAAGGACAAACATCTTTCATTTCCACACAGATCAGATCCTGAGGTTGTTGTAACTCACATATGTTTTCTTGGTTGCTTGACCTGAAACCAGAGTGAAAAACACGAGGTTTTACTTTGAGAGCTGCTAAAATAAAACAAAAGTGGAAAAGGCAGCATCCTGCTGAGGTAAACAGACATCACTCTCTCTGGTAACATCTTTCCGCTGTGCCGTGAATTCTTATCACCAGGTGTGTGCCATCAGTAGAAACATTTTCTGGCCTAGTGTATCATTTCAATTCACAGTGCCCCTGTATAAAGCCTCGGCTTCTATTTTCAGATGTTAACTAGTGATAAAAAATCACAAACACCACACAAGTGGGCACCGAACAAATGCTGGGGCATGCAATGTGATCCCAGTCTGGATTGCCATGGAAACGTATCAGAATGTGGCTGAGTGCCTCGCTGCCGTTTGTGTTTGTGTGTCCTGCTGCATTGCTATCATTACGAGAACCAATGTGAGTGTGAAATTTTATTTTTTCTACGTGTGTATGTGTGTACTCAGGCCAGCCAAGCTTCTCGTGACTTCTTACAAAGGCTGTTTTATGGCAGGAATTAAATAGAGTCATGGTTGGTTTATGGACTGGGGTGATATTTGGCCAGTGTGTGATACTGTGGATGATTGGGGTAAGGAAATGTGAGACCAACAGCAAGTCGAAAGAGTCGTGTATCTGCCCATGAAATGAAATATCTGTGTGGTGGAGGAGGAGGAGGTTGATGTACATTTTCTTAATCACCGACTTTGCTCAAAATTCTAATTCTACTGCTTTAACGTTGCCATGGCGACCACATCCCATGGGCCATGCAATTAAAGTCACACCATTTCTTTACAGCTGCACTTTGCGGTCTTGGCCTGCAAGTACGATGAATAAAACATTAGTAAATGTACATCACATCCTTGCTGGTAACAATTAACAGTCGATTCGAGAGAGGTGTTTTTTGTGTGTTGACTGGTCTGAGATTGATTCATTTAGCTCGCAATCATCTTAATTTTGTTATTG
The DNA here is from genome assembly GCF_036924035.1 of Leuresthes tenuis. Lineage (NCBI taxonomy): Eukaryota > Metazoa > Chordata > Actinopteri > Atheriniformes > Atherinopsidae > Leuresthes > Leuresthes tenuis. Next base: position 3,854,271 of record NW_027325370.1, read on the forward strand.
TGAGCTGATTGTCTTTCCTTACCTGTGGTCGTCCCTTTTGCTAGTTTTGGTTTTCTTACCACACTCCACATCGTTAATGAAATGAGCGCAATCTGAAATGCATTAAGGCATCCACACAAATGCCTACTGGGGAAAATAGTGCAGGACATTGAATCAATTCAATGGAATTACAGGGCAATTGCTCCTGTCTGAGAGGCATAATCATGAAGATATTACACCATATCAATACCAATGTAAATCTGCAGAATTGCTAAAGCTCTAAATCGTATAAATCACTAGAAGTCATCTTATGCAGGGCTGATAGGCCCTGAAAGGGAGGCAGTTGGCACTCTGATGGTTACAGGATTTGACGGACAGTCTCCAGGGATGGTCGAGGCGCAGTTCAGGTTTCAGGGCGGTCATGCACATAAATTCGCCATTAATAAATGTCACTTCCCCTGTTTCTAAAAAAGAAGGGCAAGAGGAGGAGAGAACGCGCAGAGGTGGAGAGACGAGGCGAGAAGATATTCATGTAGGAGAGACACACAGAACAGATGACATGATGCACTTTTGCGAGGGCCCTCCAGAGGTTGTGTGCCCCGCCTGGGGATTTTTAATGTGGTCTTACAACAGATGTTATGATTTCAGCCTCAATTCAAAGTATGTATTCAGTCAATGAGCCACATGTGTGACAGGCAAGGATATATTCACAGTCCCCTGATACACGGCTCTGCTCCGTGGCTTACATGTGCAAACCTCACACGTGCAGTCACACACCGAGGACCACACAGGCACTGACATGCACGCTCGTTGCACTCGTGACAGATGAGCGTGACAACTGTTGGGCGTTTGGAGAAATTCCCAGGAAAATCTGTTGCCTCAGAGGCACAATTCAAAGAGGGTTGAGGGGATGGTGCACCTGTGGGTGCTATGATTGCTGGATGTTATTAAAGGTGTTGTGGGAAAGAAAGGCCTTGGAAGCTGTGATGTGTGATTTGAATGAGCTGTCAATCAACTCTATTTCCATACTGACAGATAAAGATGAGCAAAGAGCTTCCATGGCAACATCTCCGTCTAAAAAGCAACTTTTTCAGTTCTTCCTCTGTAAAACTCTTTCTAGTCTTTTCTGTTTTTTTTCTCAACCCAAACAAATGCTGTATTACCCAATATGTGGGCAGCCTCACTCGTGTACTAATACCCAGCATTATCTTTGCTAACAGGATCATACTTACTGTTTCAGACGAAGGGCGGTATGAGTAACACACACCAACAGAGAGAGATAATCTCCTTCAGTTCTCAGTGACAAAGCCCAGCTTCTTGAAATCTCTCCTCAGAGCAATCCCCCCCATCTTCTCTCATGCTTCCTGTCATGCACTTGGGCTAAAGGTCTCACCATTTATCTGGATACAAGAAAACTGGCTCCTCGCTACAGGATATTATGTATTATTCTAGCCATTTGCCACGCAATTGAATTGGTTGAATAGCATTTTCATGTACAAAAGAGGAAATATAGGAAGGATCCAAAAAAGATTAAAAAAGGCATTTCATTCCTGTTTCTTAGCTAGATTCGGAGCACATCTATGACACAGATCTGACCTGGGTCCTTGTGGTCAAATCATTTCCTGGTCTGTACAGAGGCTTTATTAACTTATTCCAGACAAACCAGATCCAGGCAGCGACTTTCACATGAATGTGAAGCCAATGTTCGAAGATAACCACAAAAATCCCATTTGATGAAGGATTTATCTTTGTGTGTGTGTGTGTTTTTTAAATTACACATTTCCACTGCAGTAACGATGTTGAAATAGCAATAGCAGAAGGTAGCACATACATTATTAGAATGCTATATTTAGCATTTACATGTAGCTTGTATTTAAGCATATTATAGACAACATAAAAGCCTAAAATGTGGCTGTAAGAAGTTAAAACTCCTGCTGCAGACAAATGAGGAGGCTGATGTGTAATCACACAGTGTACGATAGTATAGAAAAAAACGTCAGTATACCGGTTTAAATCTAACATTATTAATTCATTTTGTTTTGCTTTTCATCAATTGACATCATAGTAAATTACTTTACTCGAAAGCTCTATACATTTACATTTAACAGAATTTGATTGTTTTTTTTATTTTTTCCTGAGATGCAGTCTACTTTAAATTTGAGCAAACCGTATATATATGTGTGAGAATGTGTGTCTGAGGCTTTGTGGTGTGTCCACACTGGGTTACTTACTCATAGGGTCAGCAGCAGGGTTCTCACACAGCTCAGTCTTAGCCTCTCCGTTGGGCCTCTCGTTGGGCTTTTGGGACAGACGGGATGACATTGTGGCAGCGGTAACCACAGCCTTGAAGCTACGCTTCCTCTTCTGTACATTCATCTCAGGATGGAAGATAATGATGTACACCTTGGGCATGTAGAGCATGCCCAGTGCTACTGAGGCACTGAGGTTCATGGAGATGGTCAGGGTGGTTGTCTGAATGTACAGCTGGAAGGAAGTACAGAATACAGAATGCAAAATAAAATTGGGTGACCTTGTATTTGGCTGCTCTCTGAGGCAGATGACTTGGTTAGGAGTAGTGCAAAATTTGGGAAAAGACAGCAACGATCGCAAAACATCTGTGACCAATTACAAAACAGACACACTGCTAAGCACCCTGATGGGCCAAAACCTAATAATAGCTCTTGCCCCATAAGAAAAACTGAGCGTTCTGCAGGAGAAAAAAGGAAAAAACGAATTGTTCTTTCTTCCTGCAAACTACGCACTGTGTCATTAGAGGCTATGTTTCTGACTTGAAATATGTATAATTAATATACTGCATATGAATCATTATTATACATGTATATATATTTTTCAGATTACTTCAAAATTCAGTTTTTGATAAGCTCATATAATTATCATCAGAAGTGTGATGAAGTTGCTTTGCGCCCAATGAACAAAGGAACCACTCCTTTATTCATAATCAGTAATATAATCAAGCAGAATTTATAAAAGGTTGACCTACAGCTAGTCATTGAAGATGTAGGTGGTTAAAGCATATCAGTGACAACAGCACTATGACTTATATCAAAATGCTCTCACTTGGCCTCCTTTCTTCCAGTCACTTCACTCTTGACTGGATTAATAGTCTTCACTGTGGGATAAGGATCTGTCCCTAAGATGTTTCACTCACCTCTCTTTTCTCTTGACATTAAATGTTTTATTTCACCACTTTAGCAGCTGGTTCTCCCTCCTCTAACAATTCGTGCTGCAATCTCAATCCTCTTGAATTTTAAGCCCGTTTTCAATTCCCACTTTTCGTCACAAACAGATGCAGACACTTATCTAATTTGCCATTTGGATATAATATAATTAGCATTTTCTGTTTTTATTTGGTGCTCAGGAACCAGAGCAAAGTCTGCTGAAGGGAAAAAAAAACTCGGAAGCGATTAGCTCTGTAAATTCAAAGCTGAGGATCCTGTAGATTTGAACAGATTACAAATGAGAGGCAAAAACCAGCATCAGGGCTATGAGCGCAAGAGCAGGAACTTGTGCTTTAGGTGCAGTGGATCAATGCATAGACTGTGCGTTATACAAATTTGATTGTTAACGATCAGGAGCATGGTGTTGGCTGTTGTCTCGAACAATCTTTGGAAGCCTAAAGCAGCACATGAGCCAATCCTGTGCAGAAAAAGCAGAGGAAATCCTACACAGTCACACTCTTATGTACAATATACGGCTGCAGTTCTCCACGGCAACCCAAATTAAAAAATGAGCGTATTAGAAAAACGACTGAGTAAGCAAATCTGAATAAAAAAGAAAACGCTCAACAGTCTATACTGCAGCTTTGAATGAAGGGATACAGCTGGGAAAGTCTCTCAGTTCATTCGCCACGAACAGATTATGCATGAGTTTGCTGATCGTGTTGCTATAAAATGTTTCCTTCATGACGTTCTATTTTGGGCGTTACATGACATTTCACATAGATAGGATGTAACTTTGAGCTTATATAACCCAGATCACGCGAGGAAGACTGACTTCATAAAAATTTTGTGAATTCACTGAGTGGGGGTGAAGTCAGCGAATAAGCAGACGTGTAAGTGGCCCTTGTTTCAGCTAAGTGTCCTGGTGGAGAAAGAAGTGCTTTGAGAAGGAGTGTTATTGTTTCAAGAGCCTCCTCACTAATCTACTGCACTTAAGAGCATGAGATGTAACTTATATGCTGCTTCTCGGTAAGTCACTGGTAATGTGGATGGGGAGACGATACAACTGTAAACACTTTATCCACCACAGTGCTTCTGCAGAGACGTGAAATGCTCATTGAATTGGAGAGAAAGAAATGTCACCGTTTTCATACAACTTTTCTTAGTAAATCATGTTAATGGTAATTTCTATCGTGCAGGTCTTATCTACATGCAGGGCATGTTTTTCCTCTTCTGATCTCCAAAAACTACTCAGATGTCTTGTGTCAACATGCCAGTGTGCTCCTGTCTCATTCCACCACCTTCTGATTCTCTGTGTAGCAGCTTCAGAGGCGGTGATCTGGCTGGTACGCCATGCATTAATAACTGTATAAATATCACAGTGCACTCTGTTCTGTGTCACTCTAAGCTGGGGGAATGTTATGTCTGAGCAGTGGATTTGTAGCATTTATGGTAAGATTTTACATATTCCAGTCAAAGAGTACACAAGGCACCAAAAATCATTGCCAGAGAACCTCCACCCAGTGTCGTGTTTCTATCTATAGCCGTTTGTGATCTGTCCGGTATCCATAGCAGCACTACGGTTTGATGCAAGCAAATAAATACGTTTTTAATGAGATTCTGATACCTTAGAACAGGGATCTCAAGCTCCGGTCCTCGAGGGCCGCTGTCCTGCAGGTTTTAGATGTTTCCCTGCTCCAACACACCTGATTCAGATCGATGCCTCAATAGCTGGCTTGTGCAGAATTTAACAATACTTTGGAGAGGTTTGTTGAAGCAGGGAAACATCTAAAAGCTGCAGGACAGCGGCCCTCGAGGACCGGAGCTTGAGATCCCTGCTTAAGAATCTGCAATACTGCTGACCCCATCAGAACTAAATTAGGACCATGCAGGAGAGTCGATTTACAAGAGGATGAACAGCAAGCATTATGTTCTTGCTTTTACCCTCATCACACAAACACACGGTTATATACATACACATAAATATCACGTGTAGGTGTGTGGGCTTTTGCTACCATTAATACAGCCACACATGCGCACATGCAAACGCACGTAAACACAGCAACCAGATAATTTCTCTCACCATCTCTAATCAAAGAGACAGGGTTTTTCATTGTGCCTCTCTGTGAGCTTGACCCAAATTCATAGCCCCTCTCAGCTACCACTCGGATATTTAGCTTGTCACTGAGCATTCATAATTAATTACTTTTGCTTTAACATAAATAATTACATGAAGTCATTTTCACCACTGCTTAGCAACTCCCTATTTATAGCCACCAGTAATGATTTATTAAAGTCCTCGTCAGGAATCAAGTGGTTGCTTTTTAATTTTACATCTCATTGACAAGCCGAATGCCAACATTCAGCCACAACAAACTGTCTTCCATCTCGACAAAAAGCTGTAGAGTGTAACTCTCATAATTATACCCACTTGGGATACACTCACTGCAAAGTCAATTTAGTTGGGTATGGCTGAGTACTATAAATGCACACAGTGATAAGGACTTGATTCAGTAGGTTACAATTAGGATGCTCCATTAGAGAATGCCTAGAATTATGAATCTGGGGGATTTGCAGTCTCCTCTCAGCTACCTGGAAGTCTCTTGTTGTTTTGGGTGGCCTACTTTTCTATACCAGCTCATGTCATGAATAACTCGGGATGGCTTTGTGCTGCAAAGCCTTGCTCCATATTGGAGACAGTGCTCTCTGTGAAAATGGCCCTCCTTGTGTTTTGACTCTGCACAGCTCTGTGGGTTTAAATGAGTAGTTAAAAATGTAGTGACATATAACACACTCTGTCTCTTACAGAGGGCTGCAAACAGTGAGAACGAGCTGAGGAAGCCACGTTTGACGTTTCCTTGAAAGTATTTATCAGAATTTGGCATCGACATTGGCCTTTATGGGGCCAGTAATCAAGCAGGCTTATCATAATTGCATCCCTGAAAGCGTGAGAAAAAAACACATTTTTGGTCTTACTTTCACTCTACAAGTTAAAATATTTCTATTTCGGAAATTACTTCAACCTTGGCTTGTATTTTGGAGAACTAAATAGGTGTTTTTATTGGTCTGGAGCCACCAGGAGATCGCATTTAGGCAGAGGAGAGGAGAGATGTTTTGCGACTATAAGCCAATTAAAAGATACTCTTTTAGAGAAAACAGCTGTTTTTGTTGCCGGCTTTGTGCTGCTGCAGAGGAGGACACTTTCTGTCTCTGCAGAGGCTCACATTCTCCTAATCTGACAGGTTTTTTTCAGTGAGGAAAATGCAGCATTGCAACAACGATGACTACATCTGAACCAACAACCTTTATAATCAATCAGTTAGGTCAAGTACCAGAAGCACATTGAGAGGTTCTCAAGTGAGAATGCTGCACGGTCCAATCCTTCTGGCTGGATGACAACAACACAGCTACTTAAGGGTAATTCCACCATAATACTTCAGACTTGTGAAGCATTTTACATATAAACATCTCAAGGTATGGTGTAACTGTGTTTATTAAGAGCTCTTATTCTAACTGTAATACTTGTATGGTAAATTTCTCCGGGGGCAGCCTAATAAAGGACTTCTACATCACTGCTGCATGTGCAGAATTGTTCATATTATACAAAACATGCTAATTCTATAGGCTTTGTAATACTATATTGTTGTATGCTATTGCGAATTCACGCAGCTGAGTCACGTAACTTTAAGTTTAATTTCCATATACATCTATTTTCTAAGCAAGGCTCGTGGCTTGCCAGTATTAATTTAATGTGTAGTCTGAATACTGATACACTTACATAAAGCCTTTAGAGACAAAAACTGCAATTCAGTTCTTTAACCACAACAGCCAGAGCAGCTCCAAAGCTGTGGGGTCATCACAGTTTGAGTTTTCCAGCTCTGAGTGGTGTAAAACTAATGTCACACTCTAGTTTTTCTTTAATAAATAAATACAGGCTACAACCTTTCTTTCTCTCCTTTACTCTTGACCAGTTCTAGCTATTTGCCTGCAGTCTGCCTCTGGTGCAGTTTTCTTAAGGGTTCATGCATAAAACAAGTGATAGGGACAAATTTCGCTTTGTCTTTTTAAGAGACTCCACATCTCCGCAATAAGTGTCAAGTCAAACTCGTCTCAAGTGCAGCTGTTTGGAGCGAGACAGGAGGATTACAAGTTGCACTTTTCATATCAGCAGCTGAAAGCTAAATTGAAAAAGTTTCCTCCATAGCAGTTAGTCATTGCCTAAGATACTTGTCATCACGATATGTGGGTAAAAAAACTTCATGTAGGTACAGAAGACATCTTACATGAGCCTAAGTGGTTTGCAGACATGCATTGTGATGTATACACTTCCCTGACAAGTTACCTTTTGAGCATGACTAAATGTTGGAGTTATTTAAGTAAAAAGTTTTCCTTCCTCAGGAAAAATATTTCATTGTATCACGTAGGGACTGTTCTGTCTTTGTGCTTTCAATACTTCTGTTTATTTGTTTTAGTTGATCTCCAGGCCCAATGACAGCTGAATGTGGATGTGACTCTCACAGCAATAAACTTACTGAGCACATGCAGGTGCACAGCAGGCGGAAAGGATGCTTTGTGATTTTTTTGTTTCTGTTTTCACATGACTTCCCTCAATGTGAGTCTAAAAGGGCAAACGGAGGGAAAGAGAGAGAATCACAGGTGTGGAAAATAAGGGCAGCTAAATCGTGTTGAGTTAAAGAAATATCACAAGCAATGTGATTGCAGCTTCTGCTAGAAGACAATGTAAGGTCAAACAGGAGCAGCTACATGTTTGTAGCTGCTCCATGTCAGTGGCATCCTGTCATCTCAGTGTTAGAAATCATCTGATATTAGATAATGTGGAGTTAGATTAGTCATAATTTTTAGATACAGCCATGTGAAAAAGAAAAAAAAACTCAGAGATAATGAAACAATCATCCAGTCTTTAGCAAGTCTTACAAATGGGTAAATACAACCTTAGATGAAATGCAATGCATTAATTGTTCTACTGCATCATTATTAATTTGATAGACACAAAGAAATGCCTTTACTGCTACAGCAGGAATTTATAGATGAAAAGCATTCGGAAAGTGTGAGCACGTCTACAAACACATAATTTCAGTCAGTTTGCTGGAGTGTTCGGGTTTGTGTTATCACAATGCCAAGGAGTATGAACACGTCCAATTGCTGCTGACCATCAATCTGGGAAGGGCAATAAAGCCATTTCTAAACAATTTGGAGTCCATCATTCAACAGTAAGAGCGATTATTCACAAGTGGAAAGCATTCAATACAGCTGTCAATCTCTGCAAGACTTGATGTTCCAGCAGGTTCACCCCAAGGTTAAAGAAATTGCAAAACACAGCTACATCTCAGATTCTACAGACCTCAGTTATCATGCTAAATGTTAGACTTCCTGACAGTAAAATGTCTGCTTTGAAGGGCTGCAGGAGAAAACCTCTTCTCTCTTTAAAAGAACATAGCAGCACCGCATGTTTGCAAAGTTAGATCTGAACAAACTACAATACCTCTGGATCACTAGACTAAAGACTACAGTGAGGATATTTGGTCATAATCGTAACCGTATTTGGAGGCACGGCACTTAAGAACAAACACCTCATACCAACTGTCAGTGGAAGGGTGAAGACTTGGGCTTGTTCTGCAGCCACAGGACCTGGGCACCGTGCAGCTGTCGACTCCACCATGAACTCCTCCGGATACCAAAGTATTCTACAGTCAAATGTGAGGCCAACACTTGGCTGAAACTGGGACACACAACTAGACAGTGATCCCAAACACACCAGCAAGTCTACAAAAGTATTTTAATTAAACAGCGTCGTACATCATGTACTGTTTCTCGTTTTCGCTTGTATTTGCCTCATTTTAGGATCTGTTTGACCTTTGAACTGAAAGAACTTGTACTTTTTTTTCCACTTTCCAGACTCCATCTTTAAGGCTCACTTAAAAAGTGAGGCTACAGTAAAATGCATCACATTTATCATTCAATAGAGAGTTCACGCACAGTCACATCTACACACAAACAAATATGCATCGCATCAATCTAATCTATCCTCTAATTGCGCTAATTCTTTATCTGAATAATAATTTAAGTAGAGGGAACCTTTGGGCTCTCATGAGCCAGTAAATACTGTCTAAACAGAGACAGGTTGGTAACACGTTTGGAAAACTTAATTATAAGTGACAGAGGCTGCAAATCGCCTTAACTTGCTGCAGTTTTTTGTAGTGGTTGTTATCAAGACATGCTAAAGCACTTCTCACTCTCAGTGGAAAGGGATTAAGCAGAAACGCATCCGAAGAGGCCATTGCTCTAAGACGCCGTGGTGTGAACCACAGGAGAGTGTAAGGCTGAACTCAGAGTGAAGAAAGAGTTAACCGGATAAAGGAGAAAGATAAACACATTACTGCTTCGCTAGTTGCCGCAAGTAACATAATGAACTCCTAATCACTGCTGAGGGTGTAATTCATCTATGAAATCAGCTGCAAATTGAGATGAGGAAAATCAGTTTCTGATCCATCTCATGCGGGAGCTTAGCAGGAAGGATATTGAACGGTGTGCCTCTCAAAAGGTTATGAGTAACACTTCCCTGTCAGCATCAATATTCTGCCAGTGGAAAACTTCCCCTTGGCTCTGTCATGTACGCACGGGCCTGCCATGCAGCACACGAGTCCAGCAGATGAATGCATCTGTATTCTGCACAGTGCTGGCCTGATAAGCAGTGACTAACACAGAAGGTCAGAATGTCGTTCACTCAATCAACTCCAGTTGCACACAACGTCAAATGCTTCGTTGAGTAGAGTGCAGTTGTCAAGAGATGGTGAGGGTGTTTACTCCCTTATTCCTCCCTTTTTTCTTCTCCTCTCGGTCCGCATCATCCTCTCTGTCTACCTCCACCTGCTTGTCTGGCACTCCAGGAGAAGGCAGTAATAGCATGTGTTGAACTCTGGGTGCAAGAGCTAAGACAAAAGCACGTTCGACATTTCAGGATTCTGGTGCTAGACATCCACCTTTACATACCAATTTCTGTCTGTGGAGGTCGAACGGTGGATTTACACACAGTTCGGAGCCATGTAAATTCATAAGTTTGCTGCCTTTATGCTGTTTTCATTTTGTTTGGACAAGATAAAACAAGGTGGCAGCAATAAAAGGGAAATCTGTGAAAGGAAGCAGGGACACGGACAAAGACAGGGTTGGTGACAGAGTGAGAGACAGCAAGAGAAAAGAATGACTCACCTTCTCCGCCGACTGGGCCGTGCCAAAGAAGATCGGGATGAAGGCCAGCCACACTATGCAGGTGGTGTACATAGTGAAGCCAATGGGCTTGGCTTCGTTGAAGTCTTCTGGTACATCCCTTGTCTTGATAGCGTAGATGGTGCAGGTCACCATCAACAGAATGCTGTAGCCTAATGAGCAAATGATCTGCAGGTCAGTGATGTCACACTTCAGCACACCGCGGGCCAGCTTTGGGTTTATGGTTTTCTGCTCATCGTAGTCGATGATGGTGTTTGGTGGGTCAACAGCGAACCACACCAGCACCCCCAGCAGCTGCACGCAGATTAGACTGGAAGTGATGGCGATCTGGGAGGTGGGACTGATGAAACGAGGAGCTGTGACTGTCTGCTTCCCCTGCTCGAAGATCCGATAGATTCGGTTGGTCTTGGTGAGCAGAGCAGCGTAGCTGATGCACATGCCCAGACCCAGGAAGATCCTCCTGAAGGCACACACAGCTACATCAGGCTTGGCAATCATGAGGAAGGTGATGATGTAGCAGAGAAAGATGCCAGTTAGCAGCACATAGCTCAGCTCTCTGCCGGAGGCCCGCACGATAGGTGTGTCGTTGTAGCGCACAAAAGTTGCCATCACGAAGATGGTGGCAATGATACCAAGCATGGCCAAGAAGACGGGGATAATTGCCCATGGAGAGTGCCACTCGAGCTTAATGATGGGGATGGGCTGGCAGGCGGTTCTGTTGGAATTGGGCCTCATGTTGTAGGCACACAGTCTGCAGGAAGTCTCGTCATACTGGTACTGGTAGCCATCACACAGCTCACAGTGCCAGCAGCATGGCATGCCCTTTACTTTCTTCTTCCTCTCTCCAGTTTTGCAGGGCAGACTGCACACAGAGATGGGCACCCCCTGCTCTCCATCTGGCCACTGAAGCTCCTCCAGCTTAGACAGATGTGACACACAGCAGAGGAAAAGAAAGAGCAACAGCAAAATAAGTAAAAGGTAACAAACGGATAGTTGAATGTGCTCAAATTTCATGGCAACATGGCACCAAAAGGCTGCTCCAACACAACATATTAACCTGCCACACATTACCACACTCATCTCGTAAAGCACAGTACAATCTGAGAAGAACCTAATGCGGTACAACATCTTTCTTGCCAATTACTTAGAGGGATTGCCTCTTCTAATACTTGAATATAATTGGAATCACCATGGCAACAGAGCCTACCTTTGTTCAGTGAAATAAAAATAAATGTGAAATGCAAAAGACATTAGGTTTTAATACAGGAGTCAGTGAGGTATGAAATACGTGATGAAGGAAGGAGAATGGGATTTGGGTTTGCAAAATGCAGGCGTTAGACTTTGCAGACCCATTTCTATTTTGTGATCTAGTCATGAAAATGAAAAGTACAGTGTACAGACACACTGCAAGTGAGTGAAAAACAAAAGGCCCTGAGGTATTGTTCACGATTCAAGCTCAAGCTACACTTTGAACATACAAGTAAACTTTAAAAAGCCGCGAGGAGATTGTTTTACATACTTTGTGAAGGCATTAAAAAAATTCATAGTGAGTTGGTCTTTTGATTTATTATGAAAGTGCACAGAACTGTCGCTTTTAAAGGCACAAGGAGATTAAAGATTCAGCAGCATGTTTTCGTGGCGATATTTAACAGTAACAAAATACATCATCTGAACTGCAACAGATGAAATTCCTGCCCGTCCCTGGCATCAATAACATGCATCTTGATCCAATCACAAGTGGGCAGCTTTAAGCACAGGAGCAGATCCCTCAGACTATATTCTGAGGTGCATGGGGCCACGTTCTTTTAACAGCGTAAACATGAATGCTTCAGTTAGTACCGACAAACAGCACAGCAGGAAACAGCTTGACAGGCTCTTTCCAGAACTAATAAACCCGTGCTGACATCACTGACATGGCATCGTCTAAAGGGGACTGTCAGACTTCATGTCCTGTCATCGGGCTCTATTTTAAAAGCATGTGGTACGTTCTATATAAAGGCCACTTTATGCCGCTATGACTAAACTTGGCGTAGGATTTTTTAAACTGAATTTCTGTTGCATTGAATTTAATGGGATTGCGGTTGGAAATATACTGAATCACTGTTATGGGGCTGTTATTTACTTTGTACTTAGCTGTTTTGATCAAGTGGAGGTAAAGCCTTTGCGGGAGTTTTTCACTAATCTCACTGTGGCCTGGCGATAAGGATAAATAGCTCTATTCTAATTCAAAAGTCTCCAAAGTGCTTCTTATCCATGGAGACCAAGGTGTTTCATTTGACCTGTCAGTTTTGCAGCTGTGGCTTTATAAACCTGGCTGTTGTTTTTCAGCAGGAAAATTATTTAAATGTAAAAACCGACCACCAACTGGTGCGAATACTATGAGGTTCGATATGAGTGTAGCGAGTTGGTAGGATCACCTCCTCCTCATGTGGTCAGTAATTGCAGATACTGAACTGAACCTCTGGGATGCACACACACATCTGCGGTGTGTTTGTGATGTGTGTACCTGTATGACGAATGTGTTATTTCTGTGCTGTCTGGGCAGATTATCATCTGCCATTTATCTGAGGGCATGAAGGTGCCATTTGTTATTTGGACAATGAATGGTGCTCTCTGGAAAACCTCCCGTTTGCACACATTGTGGAAACAGTAATGAAACGAACAGCTCTGTTGCCATGGAGACTGGAAACAAGATTTTTTGACACCTCGGACACAACTGCTGTCATAGTTTTTTTGGGGGTTTAACTTTAGTTGTTAATATTACAGGTAATTTGAGTTTCTGTGAGCTGGAACGGTGTTACATTGAACTCTTTTGTGTGCATGAGGATGCTCAGCGCAGGAAAACTTTTCAATCAGATGGTTCTCAGGGTATTACTGAACGGTACTGCATTCTAACAGTATTTGATTTGTAATCACAGTCAAAGAGAATGAGTCACAAACCCATCACATCCATTCTATTGTGTTTAATATTTGCAATCCAGAGAGCCACAATCCAAATGTCAACTCATCTGTATGGAAACGTTTTCGATATTTATGGTTTTCGCAATCAAGTTAGACTGAAATATACAGAAATCTCAGCTCAAGTTTCATCTCATCATACGGGCAATGTCAGACCGTGTTTGCCTGGAAACTGAATTAAACTCAGTGGAGTCTTTATTGTCCATATGAGTCACTCGAGCTTATTCTGGTAATTTCACTGTGAGATCTACTATAGTGTCTATAAACCAACACCTTGCACTTTAAAGATCAGATGCTGTCTCTGATTCTAAAACTGTTATATTACTGTACTGCATGTTATTTGTTTAAGGTGAGCTATTCAAAGCTCCGATAAAATGCAAAAAAAAAACCTGGAGAAGAACTAATGAACTCCAGTAGAAACTTAGAAGCCATGGACAGTATTACAGGTGTCAGTTTTCAACAACATCAACACTTTGTGGCCAAAAACTGAACACAGGGTGCCTGGGCTGATACCTGGAATAAAAACAAATCAGTTCAATGTAATCATAAAGAAATCCAACAACAGGAAGTACTTTATTACTACTGTTTAGTTTCAAATTCTCCTTTCTGGACCCTTTAAGTCATTAAGAACATTTTTTAACTGGTGGAAACACATCTTTCAGCATTGAGATGTTAGTAGCTTTAATTTGCTTTTAAATGAAAAAAGTCTTCTGCAATCATTTCATCCCTTTACACATAAATTAATTTGACCTAAACACAGCTGACAGAATATTCAATAACCTTTAAAAGTATATTTAATTATGCAACGTTTAAAAAAAAAAAAAAAGAAAGCCAAGAACTTTCTGCTGGAGCATCGTCGCCTCACAGCAAAGAAGAAGTTTCCCTGTTTGAATCCCAGCTGGGGCCTTTCTGTGGGGAGTTTGCATGTTCCGGGTACTCCGGCCTCCTCCCACCGCCCAACAACATGCATGTTAGGGTAACTGGAGACTCTAAATTGACCCTAGGAGTGAGTGTGAGTGTGCATGGTTGTGTGTCTCGTTCCTCTCTATGTGGCCCTGTGATGGACCGGTGACCCGTCCAGGGTGTGCCCCGCCTCCCGCCCCCCTGTGACGCTGAGGTATAGAAAAAGAATGATGGATGGATGGATGAATATCCACTTTCTGCTGGACTTGTGTTTCATTTCTGGGTGACACTAGAAGGCAAAACCTCAACTCGTCTGTGTGTTCATAAATGTATTCCCTGACAAAAAATTAATAGAAAAAGCGAAACCTTTCATTTTAAACTGCTCAAACAGATTCATTTTCTGCACTTAAAAAAAATTGCTGAGATTAAAAGTAGAACCCATCAGCACTTAAATTCTCACCGTAGAGCATGATAATGACATTTTTTGTCACATAAAGGCAGACAAAAAGTCACCTTGTCCTGCCTAAATGTGAACATTTGACACTCCCTGCCTGTTGTCTGTGTTATGAGCATCAGTAAATCATCATACCCTGAGCTGGAGGGTCTCCACCCACTGTCCCACACCCTTGTACTCTGGGGTGGAGGAGTTGGTCATCTGGAACTGGAACAGGTCATAGCGTCCTGGAGCATCGCCGTTCTTGTTAAATACAACAGAGGTGCCAGCACTGCCTGTACAGAGAAAGGGAGAAAATGCGGCAAAAGGACAGCAGGGAAGAGAACCATTAGACGCTAGGCTGAGAGGATACAACACAACACCTCTTCTAATAGGACACACCACCCATAACCCTTTGATTCACGTTGCAAGGTGGCTGAAAAGCATTGTTCCCTCAAACAGACGGATCCCTTTATGATTATAAGTGGTAGTGGTGTTAGGGGAGTAAGTTCACTACTGACCAACAAAACGCTTCCTGTCTTCCTCACTTCCTCTGCAACACTGCAGCCGCACAATGGCCACTGGAGGAGTAAGTCATAGTCATGCATACTCTGAGCTCTGCTCTAATATCAGGAACCGACTGCCGTTCAAAATGAAAGCACACCTCCACAGCTCGAATGTAATGCATTTCAGTCGCACAGTGGTCAACAACGGGAGATGTGAGGAGGATAAGCAGGTCAGCCAAAGCATCATATGGTACCCATCTGCTCTCAGTGTGCAGCAGCCTTTCTCAAGCCGAGCTCTGAAGATTTCCCTAATTAGCTCAGAGAGGACTGTGGATACCTGAAACATCATGCGTGATAAAGAGAGCTTTTGATTTTTTCTGCTTGCTCTTGAAGCTGTCAGTCAGTGTTAGTCCACACTAGTCAATATGTGGATGTGTGCTTGTGCACTTGATAATGCAAGCTTCATCGAGTGTGTGCAAAGCAGTGTGATCGGTCAACATGAGATCTCCCTCACAGCAGAGAATGCCAAATGGCAATAATTTGAAAAACGGTGGTTCTTTATTTCGTAAGGATTGTTGATCGGGTCATTCTAACCATCCCACCATGCTTTGACAGTATGAACAGTCTATTCACCTTGGCACTACATTCACTGGTTCACATGCACAAATGGAGATACCATTTTTGAAGTGGGACAGGGGGAGTCTGATGACTCTTGGCATGGGAATTAAGTACTTTTAATAGCTCTGGCTATGAAAAAAGTGCAGAGACTGGACCACAAGCACATGTCCAAAACACTTTGGGAACATGCTGTCTTTTGTTTCTAGAACAGAGCTTTTGGCTTTTGGATGGAAGGCCACTGCACCCTCTCCTTAGTTTTTCAGCCAGAAGGGAATTTCATCTTCCTCCAATTTCTTTCCAAGGACATTTTTCCACTGAGCACTACAACAGTTTCAGGCCAAAAGTCTTTTGTAAAACATGAGATGCAGAGATAGCCGGACAAAAAGACCATTTCAGATGACAGAACGAAGGGCCTTTTAAAACGAAATGCTGTAGACTCTCAGATTTTTCATACTGACTAGGACAGTACTGCATATGCAAGTTTGTAAGAATTTAAATGGAAATTTCAAAGCTGATGCACCACCAAAATTAGTTCTATAAGCACTGTTACGTAAGCATAGCATATTTCACACTGGTTATACGGAAAAGGCAGCATTTCACCCATCCATTTAACTGCAGAACATTTGTCAATCTGTCAATTCATGGGTATCAGCATGCACAGAAAAAATAAGCAGGAGTGTGTGTGTTGGGGGGGTGGGGGGTCCAGAATTAATTCGGGGGAAGATGTGAAACATATGAAGACTGCACTGAAAGCTCTCATTTTGAAAATCAAACTAAAACTGTAGGTGGCAGTCAGCGTCCTGTCACTTCAGCTTCTGTCAAACAGGCAGAAAACTTGTTGACACATTGTTCAAAGATGTTGACAAGGTATTGACTCCCGTAAGGAAAAGCTGGGCCAGAGTTGCCACTCTTGCTTTATGCCTCAGCAAAAATAAATAGCGTGCCCAAACACACATAGTTGTTCAGTGAAGCTATGTGGATGATTGGACACTTGGTGCTCTTCAGGTTTAGATCAAATAATTAAGTGGTTCTGTGAAAACAAGCTTCAGAAATTAATTTTCTGTTTTCTGCTGACTGATATTTTCAAGGGAACAAAATGGTCTTTGCAGACTTCTTAGTGGGAGCGCTGTCTGAAATGAAAGATTTATGTATTTGCATGTGACTCTGAACTAAGACACGACAAAAGTGCAATGCTGCTGTGCTTAGCCGAGCAGCGTGGGTGGACCAGGGATCCACTGCTGTGTTTCTCTCGCATCATTATTCTTTCCCTTTTTTCCCTGCCTCTCACTTCTCAGCTCTGTGACTCCAGCACAGTGGGGAGATCAGCAAAGGAGGTTTACACTCCCTTGCTCTCAAACATACATTAGCAGTGGCACATACAAAGGATAATGTGCGTGGTTCCCATCTTAATGCAATAAGGGAGCAGTGAGAGATGCCAAATGGGACACCAATGGAGTAAAAAGGTTTGAACATGTAACAGCGAGGCAGGAAGAGATAGGGATCTTAAATTAGTCTCAGGTAAAATTATCCAAATGAGCTAAAAGTTTTTGGGGATCCAGAAAAGTCAGTACAAGCCAAAATGATTATTGAGACTCAGATTCTCCATCCAATGCATGCATCTGCATCTAGTCTTCTCTGCCCTGCACAGGCAATTACATACATTTTGTTGGTTTAATTTCACTTAAAATATGAGGATTCTGTGCCCACTGGAGCTGTGCGCTGCTGCCATAGCGACCGTGCTGGGGAAAGGCAAGCAGCTCTTTAGCCTTTAGCCCACTGTTTGCTTTCGCACCTTTTTGTTTATTACTTTTAATACGCAGTGACATTTTTACACTTTTAAATTAGATTTAATTAGATTAGTAACTCACGATGTACTGTTGTAAACTGAATTTAGAAAAAAACACAATAAGAATAAACTTTTAATTGAAGGAGATAATTGTAAATATTACACCCTTGTTATACTTTATATCTCCAGTTTTTATCTTTATTTTTTTATGGTGAATAAATCCAAGTGCTGTAATATATTATGTTGCTTTGTGCTGTATATCTTAATAGGTGTCTAAAAGTAATTTTCCATGCACTTGATTTGTTGCTTCAGTATGATGAACCTTGCTTCCATATATACCAGCCTGCCACCGTAAATACTTAACCTGGTGTGCCAGATGGTCTGCTACACAGAACCATCTGGGAAGTCGTCATTGGAAAGCATTTGGAAAAAGGCAGACGCTTTTGAAAAAAACTTGGCATGTGACTGCATGAACCATCCATGAGATTCCGGCATCATATCAAGCAAACCAGTTCATAAAATCGATCTCCTGTCAAAGCTAGTGAGAGAAGATCAAGAACAATTTTTCCACGTGGAGAAACCTCAGAGTCTCTCTTTTCTCCTCTTTCAGTGAAGAAATGCTCTCCAGTTGTGATACTACTGATGCAGGAGCCAGAAAGTGATAGTAAATTTTTTAGCGAAGCACCAGATGTCCATTAATCTTCCA
This sequence comes from Leuresthes tenuis, assembly GCF_036924035.1. Lineage (NCBI taxonomy): Eukaryota > Metazoa > Chordata > Actinopteri > Atheriniformes > Atherinopsidae > Leuresthes > Leuresthes tenuis. The sequence continues at coordinate 3,872,584 of NW_027325370.1, forward strand.
TCGATAATTGACCAACTATCTACTATTCTGAAAGACTACAATGCCCAGCTGCTGCATTGTTTTGAAGGAGGCAGTGAAACCTTAAAAACTGAAAAAGGATTGATTCATTTGGAGCAAAACTAGCTTGAACCAGTAAAAATGGGGCATGTGCCTATTTATCGGACAAAAAAATAAGACATTGAAATGAAATACAGCAATCATCAGTACAATATGTCTACAGTACAAAGACAAATTTCCTCTTATCCCACCAAATCTTCCATTTGAGAGATTGCAGTGGAGTGTTATTTTGATAAAAGAAACACAATGAGCTGGGTCCACCTCATTAAGTGGGACAGTACTCTGAGAACATTGTACTGATGGCTGAGTGTGTATAATTTAATAGCTGAATCTTCTCTAGAACATTCTGTGAAGACACAAAGTACTTCAAAGGGGACTTTAATGATTGCTGCCAAACGTACATTCCAGCACATTTGTCATGACAAAGGTTTTTCTTGTTTTAAACTCTCTCTGCTGGCTCCTCTCCTGCACTGTCTTCTGCATTTCAGAGCAGTTGACGTTATTAGCTGTCTGCTTATTAATTGTTAACTATCTACGGTTTTCTGTGCAGGGCTGAATAATGCAGATGTTCAACTACAGACAGAGACTTGAACTATGTTTATCCAAAATATCTGAAAAATGTTGTTTTGAAATATGAATGAAACTGAACCTAGCTTGAAATTTTAGCTTGCCCTCAGGTGACTGCGTATAACACATCAAACATTTGGCAGTGTGAATTTATATGCAGTTTCTTTTTTTCTGTAGTTGGGCATGGCTCCAGCTACTTTATCATTACTTTAGTTTTTCTCCTGACTGCATGATGCAGACACACAACAGATGTGAGTAAAGTCCTTCAGGGTGTGGTGGTAGTTAAAGTCATAGTATGAAACATAGCTCAGTTGTTTTCTCGCCACAGGTTAGACGAGAAGATGTATTCTGCTCTTGTGCCTAATACAAATCTGTCAGAGGAGCCATTTAAAGTAATGCACTGAGGAAACCTGAGCAAATCTGACATCAGCAGTGTTTATGTGTTGCCCTTTCCCCGAATGCTGCATGCAACACATCTACAGAGCTTAAAAGACAATGGACTAATACCTTTCATGCTGTTGAATTAGGCAACAGAATGGAGTCTAACTGCTGTGGCTATAAGTAGCTTCTATTTCAATTTTAGCTTAGTTGCTATGGTGAGTAGACGGGTTAAATGTCATAAAAACTCTACGATTTAAATTTATTCCCACATGTACCGCGAGCATCTGACAGGAACATTTTTACAATGTGTCACTCACCGTTGAAGCTGGTGTTGCGTATGTACCTCAGCAGAATCTTTCCATCTGCAGCCTCCATTTGTGGACAAATGCCAGGGTGATCGGGACATAAGTCCCTGTGCATGTTGTGTAGCGCGTGGGCCATGGCGTACACCGCGTCAATCACAAACTGCACCTTCCCCTCCTGCTCGTACTTGGAGTCAATCCCAATGCGCTCTTGGCCTGAGTGAGGATAGGCAAGAGAATTGCACCAGAAACCATTAGCTGTTACATTTCCTCAGCTCTGACTGTCATCTGCAACTTCTGTTATTTCCCCCTTTTTTTGATTTAAGAAGAATTACACCTAAACGGGACAATGTGTTATAGAAAATAAGAAGACATATTTAATTCCCAAGTGGGATGTATCCAACTGAGCTGTGACACAAAGTGTTTGAGACGAGTACAGCAGAGTCAGACTGAATTACTGGGGTGTGTTACAAAGTAATAGGCTCCCAACAATGAACCTAATTTGTCTCATCTGAAAGGAGATGAAGATCACCATGAATTCTACGGTTCTGCGGTGCTACAGTAGCTTCCTGCTCTGTTACCTCCTGCCAGTGTTCTGCCCTTTCACTGCAGGCTGCTCTAAAGGTTTTTACCTCATTCTGCTGATGAACATTTTGAACCCGCAATGTACAACCTCTTTCTTTGTTTTCTGTTCTTTTGGTAAATAAAAGCATCATTTCGAGGGGTAAATGAAAATCAAAGCAACACAAATACTCACGTTAGATTTACTGATAATCATCATGAAAAATATGATCATCGAGAAAATAGAAGAGAACATTTTTCTCCTCGGTGCTCGTCAGACAAACAGAAGAATGTGGGAGACTTCCGTAAACTGAAGACGATCAAAAGCGATCTGCACTGAGATTTCAGCCCATTTCTCACAACTTAACATACATCTCAGCCCACATGTAACCTTTCTGATTTTCTGAGTTCTGCGTAGGGAACTCAGTGGACAGACCTGGAATGCAAAAACCTCCATTTAATATACATAAATATCAGCTTGTCTTGAGGCATAAAAAAAGAAAGTATCGAAACATTTGATTTGGCGATTTCCAGAGGATTCATAGAGAAAAAGTGACATTTTGCAATCGTTTTGCAGAGGGTTTGTGGGGCTCAGCAAGTGGAGGAGTATCTTCTTTCTTTGATGCATGACAAAAGGCACCGTACAGGAGATTATAAAGGAAACAAAATCCTTCAGCAAACAGTAATTTGTGTCACACTGCTATTACCATCATCACACATGCAAGCGAGATTAAAACAGCATCCCACATCTCAGCCATCATCCAAGTACATAATGCAAGGAATGAAATGCCTGTCACACAGTTGGCAGGGATAGTTTAGGTAACATGAAGATGCATCACTGGTGAAAACAACACCATCATTAATACAACACAAAGATGGTGCTAAAGCAGAATGGAGTCATACAAAGAATTTACTCAGCTTTCTGTCACTTTCCCTGCAATTTCCATCTTAAATAAATGATACTCTGGCTCTTTGCTGCTAATGTGCCAAGCTGTCAGGGTGATAGGGTTAAGGAGGAATAGAGGGAATTTAAGAGTCACAGGACATTAGCCTCGAGAGCAGATTATCTGTTACTATAGTATGACTAAAGCATGAAGTGCATTATGAATCTAATAATAAACTATCTTCCCAGAACTCAAAGCACCTACTGTTAGACTTTCTGGGTGCGCTGCAGACAAGAGGGGTTGACTTAAAACCCCAACAGATGCAGCTTCTAATATCCTCTTCATCCTCTTTTAGTGGAGTATATTAATATATCTTTAGTTGTTTCATGTGAAACTCACGTACCTGTGCATTTGCGGCTATCCTCTCTCTTTGAGGCACTGAGAAGCCTACAGTCAAAGTTTTCCTCCCAAAACTCAGCAAACCACACATTCCTGCGATTGTTCTCCAGGGTCAGACCGGTGAAGTATTCATCAAATCCTGGGATAGAGGAAAGAAGAGAATGGCTCAGTTCCGGACCAATTATCAACCAATTCAGACCTGGAGGAAATGAAGTGAAACTCAGGCTGGAGCAGCAGCAGCAGCAGGAGCAGCGTGGCGGTGGCGGTGTGGTGCTGGTGGCCACCAGGTGTTGGAAACACACCAGCAGACACTACTTCATCAAAATTTGACCACAGTGGCTCCTCTTCCTCTAAAGCTCCATGGAACTTTAATCACTACTTTCATCTAGGAAATTACATTAATTAAAAAACAGGATGCATAATAAATAACGCAGACCTTCTGAGTGGTGCCACAGCCTGTTGCCTGAGGCTGGGAGGTGCTGTTGGTGCTGAACAGGTTTGCCTCACTTTATAGAATCCATTAAAATAGAGATGGATTTAATGCAATGATGTGTTAGCATAACGCTCCTTTCAGAGGGACTTTGGGGCCTGTTTGAAGCATTAGCTCGATGAGAAAAACTTGCCATAACAAAGGAAAATATAAGCTGGTATTGTGTGATTTCTTCCCTTTTTTATGGAACTTTCTAACCTAATATGGGTCAGCAAACTGTGCTGAGACAAAATCTCACAGCCACATTTGTGATACAGTGTTTTTGGTTCATCTTCTGAATGCACCATCTTCTGAATGGAGAGTAATCACTATTTACAGTCAGTGTATTTCCACTCTGTGTTATCCAGTCATATCAGCTGGGTAAAGGTGATGGTGGCTAATTACAGCTGAATGGCTCAGTTGATGTTAATTTCAACAGAACATCAATGATGTATGGTGGATTAATAGTACTCTCCCTGCCTCCACACTGTGCATTTATCCAGGCTAGACCTCCCCTAATTAACGAAAGCTTCACCAAACTCAGACCTCGATTAAAATGACGAGTGCTTCTATGCGCTGTGACACAGAACAGGACTTAAAATAGCTGGAACATGCTGAGAATATACCATTTCTGTGGTGAATTGTCCATATCCTTGCAATTTTGCCTGTGAAATTTCAACCTTTGCTTCCTTTTTCTTATTGGTAGAATATATTCAAGCTACAATTCTAAAGAGTTTAGTTCTGGCATTCCTGTTAGATATCCAAGAAAGACACAAATGCTGCTTATAAAATACTAAATTCAAGCTCTTCGTTGTTTATGTCTTTCAAAAATCAAAGATACATTCTCTGATTTTAGGGTTAGATGATAAAAAGATGCCAGACACATCCGAACCGGATTAGAAGTGTCCCCTGAGTACTATTAGAAGTCATCTGGAGAAATCCGGTAAAAAGCCGACTGAAACAGACTCACATGAAACAGAAGGAGTGGAGGTCAGTGCAAAAAAATGCAGATGAAAAATGCATAGAATGTGAAACACTTTCCACGTCTCCACCTTGGATTTAACTAAACTGAAGTGATAAAAAAAGATCCGAGGGATTTTATAGTGGTACAAATCAATGTTTCATAATATGAGGGACATGTAAAAGAAAAAAGAACATTTCTGCACCTTGAATTGACTTCTAATTCATAAGCTCTGACGTAACACAACCCTGTCGCTTTGTTTGGGCTGAAAAGTTTTCATTCAGTGAGTTGTTGAGATTCAATGTTGCACCACTGACCCAGAGGACAGTAGAATAATCAATAATTTAACCTCCCCATCACACTTCAGCTTCAAATTATGCTGCATCCACTGTACCTCAGAAGGGGGAAGGCAGAGCTCTTGGTCTTGTTTCTTATTTTATTTCTGCTCATATGAAATTATGTGGTTGACTTAACTTACGTCTAATTAAGACTATTTAAGACTGTTTAGGCGAGTTTGCCTGCTGAATCTGTTAGTGTGTCTTGTCCTGCCTCCACCTCTGGCACCCTCTTCTCTTTCATTACCCGAACCAGGGTCTGTATCCCCACCCCGCCGTGACTGGTGTGCAGTTTGTGAGAGGCTGGGGTAGCTGATAATGATGCTGCTTGTGGAAGAAAAGGTGGATGTTGTGGTGTGAGGACCAGTGATGGCTGGCATTAGGGGAGTGACTCTGGGACGCCAGTGATCACTTGTCTAGCCTCCTGGAGGTGTTGTGGGCCCAAGTAGACGAAACAGTGAAAGGAGGTTCCCACCTGATGTTCCCACCTGATGACCCCAATGACATGTTGGTCAGCACGGCTCACTGGTCTACCGTCAGGTTATTGGGATTATAGGAATCAGGAGGTGCTTCAATAGGTACTGAGTAGGGCTGAGCGATTGTATCGATATATATCGATATTTTTTTTTCTAATGAAGTATCGATTTGTCAGCCGCCAGTATCGATTTAAAAAAATTAATTTTTAAGCAAACTTTATTGAAAAGTCAGACATTACAATTAGTAAAAACACAGAACATTAACATAATATAAAACAATGCTGGGGGGGGGTCATATTATACAAAAAAGTGATAAATGAGTTCATAAAAATGTTTTATAAAGTGCGTAGCTCAGTGGTTTTGATGGCTTTTCTGTTTATAGAATGTAGGATTGTTGTAATTTATTGAGATCTTCTCAAAAAAGAAAAAAGATGGTTTGTGATTAGAGAATTTGGATTTGTGTTTATAGTATTTAGCAAGTAAAACAAGCAGGTTGATGATGTAATAACGAGTCTGAAGACTTGTTTGTGACATATTTGTTTGTTTCCATTTGTCTGGCAGTGTTGTCCTTCCGGTTCAAAGGTCGGATCACCAGTCCAATCAGCGATGATTCCTGTCAAATCACACTGTCCCTTTAAAATCTTTCAGAAAATGATGTGTATTAAATCGTATCTAATTGTTGGCTGAATGCCGTGTATCGTATCGTGAGATCACTACAGCCCTAGTACTGAGCCAGTATTAGAAGAGTAAATGTTGAATTTAGGTCTGATCCATTTTTTTTTTTTTGTAGCACAAGTTTCTTGTGTTTGCTTTGAATAAGAAAGAATTAACGAATAATGCTCTATTTTTTTGTCTTTTTCCCCAGCTGGAAGATAGCAATTTCAAGTTCCTATTTTCATTTAATGCATCATCCTTACAACAACAGCGGTCGCACCACTACAAATGTTGCCCATATGAGCAATGTTTTTAATGTTAGCCCCTATAAGAACATTAAAGCTCCATGTTTAATGACCCTATTTGTGACCCTATGGGAATTACAACAAGATTTTATAATGGTGCATTAACCTGCCGATTGGCCATTATGTTACTTTAACGTTCCGATCTGCAGTTTTGTCCAACCTGGGCCACCTTATTGTTTGATAAAGTCTGCTTGATGAATATGGCATGGTGATGAATAGTGATGTACGCTCAGCTCTGCAGTTGCTGTCAGTTCTACGACGTGTTTTTTATTGGTAATTTTTGTGCCATTCTCACTGCAGTCATCTGCATTAGAAGTGGACTTGAATTGGCCAGCTTTACCATTTAAAAGAACCTTTTTGCACTGCATTGTTATTTAGATATGCAACAAGATACACAAGTGAAGCTTTTAAATTTAGCACCTAAGCTAAAAAGCACACTAAAGCAGTCAGAACTCTAAATGCTTGCCAACACATTCACTACATTATATATTTATAAGGTGATAATAGTATAGTAGCATGAAAAAAGAAAACAAAAGAAGAGTTTATATAATTTTATTACGTTTAAACCAGCCGTAAATATTTTATATTGACACTAAATCTTTGCAACCACACAAAATGCAGGTGAAAGGAGAGTCAGACCTGCAGTGAAGGGCTTTTAAACAAAAATGAACGCCTATTACATCAAAGCCCTTTCCCAATGAGTAAAACTAATAAAGCCTATGAGTGCCTGTGAAACCTCTGCGCTTCACAGTACGCCAGAGTTTTGAATTTGGTGTCTGCAAAGGCATTCCCAGGTGAACAGTAGAGATGCAAAGGTTGTTTTACCAGAGCTGATAGAGGGAGGAAACAGCCTGAATGAGACATCGGCAGTGTGCATAGAATATTAGCATAATATATATTCTCCTTGGTAGAAGGGGAAGACAAAAGTTCAACACTGCAGGCTTTGATATTAGACGCAGAATATAAACAAATGCTTATTTGTATCTGTGACCATAAATCATAATCTTTTGCTTAATACCGATGGATGCATGAAGAGGCAACTGATTGCAAATCAAATAAAGGTTAATAATAATAACAGTGCTGATCACAGGTTGTTCCAATATTCCCAACTCAACCCTTGGAGCTATTATTGTGGATGTTTTATAAGAGATTTGCATTTATTTTTAATAAACATACAATAAGGGGAAAAAACCCTCCTACTTACTCCATCAGAACACAGGAAAGTGAATTATTGCCACGAATGAGGTGGTGAAGCTTGCAGCATGCATAGTGTGTGAATACCTTTAATGGAGGAGCGTTTGGGCAGTATAGTGACTGCACCCACTGCTACATCCTCGAGCTGGTGGATGGGGCTGCTCTTGGACCCCCAACTGTCAGATCCAATCCACAGGAAATGGCCCACCTGATTGGCCCTCTTGGTGGCATTGAGCACTCCCCTGCAAGGGCATTCATATGTTTAATAGGAGAGAGCACAAGAGGGATGTGCAATCTTATATCTATTACATAGAGGTGCAGCCAGCCTTAAGGAGTTGTTTGGACATCACAGCCATCTGCTGAGGTTTTTTTCATTAAAGGAAAGATAAGAACAATCGTATAACCACCCTTATTGTGTTTTATATGAAGCGTAAATGTTTCTATTCAAAGAAAATGTAGATTTCTACATATTTCATGCTTCCTCAGTTATCTTTTGCATTATGCTTTCTGAATTCTTCATTCTTACATTTCCTAAATGTTTGCTTCTGTGTTTCTTTATAGGAATATCACCCAGAGGTATTGTAAATAAAACAATACCTCTGTTGCTCTGCTGAGATCTGTATTCCCACTTCTCCTCTGAGCCATTTTTGTGTTTGAGTTGCAAACACAGCCTGTACACACGATAAAGCTGTGCTTTCACCTTGTCTTTATGAGCTTCTTCTCTTACATTAAAGACATGATCGTTGTAAGTTATCAGCGTGCCTGAACAACCTGTATGAAGTCAAAATGTGAAGCGCTCCTCACCGTATGTCTTCTTCGCTGGCAAAGATGATGACTGCCCGGGAGTGGTGCGTTTCCAGCAATTGTTGGATGATTTTGTCGTAATCCTCCAGCTTGGGGTTGTGTGGAATTTTCAAAGACTGGGCGATGCAAATTCCACCTTTTTAATGGGACAGAAGTAAGAGATGATAAGGCCTCTGGGATGATCTCACCCATTCTTTCACACAGATGTACACACACACACCCGCAAAAAGCCCAAGGACACAAAAGCTGCTGGTTTTCTTCTGCGATCTCGTCCACATGAAAAGAGAAACACATCTCAACACAATAGTCAGAGTTAGATGAAGCTGTCATGCCTGCTATTGAGTCTAAATGATCTTACAGTGTATGCATTTACATTTTGGCAATGATCTGCAAACCACAGCAGCGTGCAATATAACACTTACAGTCTGCCTTCCAGCTGAGCAACAGCATCATTCCAGAGTTATAAACATCTCTGCAATAACAAATCCAATAGTCCTCAGCAACTGGGACACAAAGCTACGGATTTAATATTATGGATTTGAAAATGTGAAACAACTTGCCATTGAATTTTAATTTCAAGTCATTATCAAACATCTCCTATTGGAACTTTAACCAATCAGATACCACAGCTGGCTATAACAAACAAAGAGGATATTAATGCTGACAATAAATCACTCTCAGACAGGTCATCGCTGGTGAGTTTGTACAGGATGAAGAGCGCTGATTGCTGGTGACTCACTGCTACACGCTGCTATATAACGCAGCACTTAAGCTGATTAGCACAAAAGATATTATTTTCTTCTATTGTAATATTCAACAGCTCATTATGGGATGGAGGTCCAAAATAGTCCCTTTCACGAAAAATAAAATAAAATTAAAAAGCCAGTTACTCCTCTCCTTTGTGGTAATTACGGGAGCAGATGACAAACTAACCTTTTGAAAACTTTAGATTAACAGATAATGATATCACCTGCACGAGAGGACCTCCGAACCGCTGCGGGCATAGACTGAAGCAGCAGCTTATGTCCCGAGTCAGAAGCAAAGCTTTACCCAAACCAATTAAATTTCTCCTACTCAAGCATTTTAATAGTCTACCCAATAAGCTCTCAGTTTGAGTTTCCCTGAATAGACAGAGAAATGGAAGGAATCTCCTAATTGCCACTCTCCTCAGGCTCATTACTTTGATATAAACAGCTTTTAGCTGGCAGATCACACGTTACTAGATGCAGTTTTCATGGGCAGAGGACAGCAAAATGATAGCTGCTGAACCTCTTCTTAGATATGCATTTTTCTAGTATCAGCAAGCAAAACTGGGGATTTTCTTGATGTGAGAAAAGACGCTGTGGTTGCCAAGAGACTTCTCAGATGGCTGCTGTTATCCAGCTTGAGTGGACTAAACATACAAATGGAAACCCCGCCAAAAGCCTAGTTGTTGCTTAAGGGTTTGTAGTAACTTGTTATCGTGAAATGTGCTTGGTATCGTTTGTGCAAAAATACAGCTCTCTAGGTCTCCAAGGAGGGAGACTAAAGCTCTGTTTCAGCTCAGAGATTTCACTTAATTTAAGCCAGAGCACCCACAGTATGACACTGCACTTCTAGGTTTCTGTTTTAGGAGCTATGTAACAACTGATTCTGATTGTTTCACACTGTACTAGAAGCACCTTTTACCTCCACAAGGCTGTGTGTCTGTGTGTAGCAATCACACATGTTCAACAAAGAGGTGAAAAGAAAGAAAAAAGAACATTGTTTCCACTAGATTCTCAAGTCTCATGAAATAGCATTATGACTAAAGCCCTGCAAAGTTTTGTAAAGAGTTACAGTGGTTTAATACTTGAGCAGATATGGATTATAGGCCACTGTAGTCAATAATAGAGACAGAGACCACAAGAGTCACTGATGAAGATAAGAAGCATTTGGAGCAGATCCCATCTTTAGAGAGATATATGCTGTGGGCTTAAAACTGCCCTAACGGCTGTGGGCTGGCGGTTGAGCAGCAGGGGCTAAATTATTGAATACCTGCAGAATACAGCATCTGTCAGTCAAGTCCTATGGTCAGACTGTTGAAAGACTGATGAAAATCAAGTGTTATTTCAGTGGTTTCAGAGTGCTATGCTGTGGGTCGGACTGCCTTCACCTGTCACTGGGAGGCAGATTAACTTGAAAGAGTCCTTGACTCCAACAATGGCTTTAAAGGAGAGCCACGGGTCTGTCTTGTTTGGAGATGTGTGATGTGAGGCAGAGAAATGCTGTCCCCTGGGAGAAGAAAGTGGTTTATTTCATCTTACCGAAGTCCCTCCGAGAGACAGGACTATACAGGCAGCCCTGGTCCAAAATGTTTGCAATTGTGAGTAGAAGTAGAATTCAAAAGATGATGAAGATGTTTTGGAGACTTGAGGCTGAAAAAAGGCTGCAAAGTTATACGGTGGTAAGCACTGTCGCCTCACAACAAGAGGGATCCTTGTTTGAAACTCCACTGGGGCTTTTGTGGAGTTTACATGTTCTCTCTGTGAGTTTTCTGTGGTCTAGGCTATATCTTGCCTCCTGCCCAATGTCAGCAGGGATAAGCTCCAGCTTCCTGTGACTCTGCAAATGGTAACAGAGCAGTGATGGATGGAAGGGAAGTACCATTCGAAAGTCTGACATTCAAGAAATCAGTTAACATTTCCCAAACTCTCAGACGTTCAGCAGCTTGGAGCTATGGCAACAATCAGCAGCCACTGACTTTTGAATAAAACAGTTGAATAAGAGATGTCTGATACAAGAAAAAGCTAATAAAAAAGAAAGAGAGAAAGAAAGAGAAAAGAAAAGGAAAAAAACAGCTGTTCTCAGGAGGCTTTTTACTCAGTTTGTACTGAAATTAAAAAAATGGCAATTAAAAAAAACTTTAACACTGCTTTTAGGATTGCTATGAAGTCAATTAAAAACTACTGTCTGAATGCAAAAGAGCTGCAGGAAACTGCAAACAGTGAGGCTGCACCGTTCCACTGTGCAGCAACACCTGGCAGAAAAACAACCTTCATGAAAGAGTCATCAAAAGAAAATCTTTCCTGCATCATCACAAGTAAGCCTGATGAATTTAGGAAACAATTCCTGTCAGCTGGTGAAGTTGAAATGGAGCATTTTGGCCACAATGAGCACAGGTATTTTTGGAGGGGAAAAGGTAAGCTCCTCGTCGACTGTTAAGCACATCAGCAGAACAGTCTTTGGGCTAATGTTGAAGCCAGAGGATGCTTCTACACTAGATAATGATCCTACACGCACTTTAAAATCCCATATGGACTACTACAGGAGGAGCAAGTTGAATGTCTTGCCATGGTACTCTCAGCGCCCCACTTAAATATCATAAAAAATCCATTTAAATGAGCTGTGTGTGCAATAGGACCCAAGAATCTCACAGAACAAAAAGACTTGGGGAAAAAACGGGCAAAAAAAGCACAGGAACCACAGAAACTTTCCTCTGGATTCAAAATATTTGTATGACTATAAAGAGTGTTCAAAGTTTTGCTTGGGCCCATCTCCTTTCTTGTTCTCTTGAAACTGTAAAATACAAAAGTGGAATATTGCTTAAAATATTAAAGACACGTGTCAGCTTCAGCTTTATCCCTCTTTTGAAAAGAGTTCATCCTTTACCCACTTAGCTGTTACGGGTGACATATTTTGATTATGGGTGCCCAAACTTTTGCACGCAAGTGTTTCGTAACACACTACTTTCTAGCTGTCATTTAAAGTCAGAGTAAAGAATGAGGATGGAAAGTATGTCTTTTTAAATATATATATACAGACACTTTAAATGTTGAATTTTCTCCCGCAGCAGAAGTGAGATGTGCTAGTTTGTGACAGTGAGAGCTGCTTATTATTCATTTACCTAAGGTCCTTAAGCACAATATCAAAACTGTATGCACAAAGAGCTCATGACCTATGTTCCTTATTAGATTAATATGTCAAAGACAGTTTAATGATCATGATAGCTAATTTCATCAGGCTCTTGGACGTTCCATGCTTATCTGTCCGAGTGTCACAGGTCATCCTCTGCACTAACCGCTTCAATTATTAATCCTCAATGCCCTCGGATCTAAAAATGCACTGCAGGGTGAGGAATCCAGCACTGCCATTTGGTGTGGTAAAATAGAGATCCCTTTAAATTAGAGGCCGTTGATGGTTTTGACCTCCCTGCCAACCCGCCTGCTTGCCTTCTCTCTCCAACCAAGAACCTCTAAGCGGTCCATAATGGTGCAATTATATTTATCACCTCGACAGTCAAAAAATGAACCTGCTCCCTCTATTCTCCCAGCCTGAACACTTGGGAGCACATCAACACTGTATATATAATATTCATGTTCTACATTCATGTGCCCTTTCTTTTCCTGCCTGCCTTTCCACTACTGGCCTGGGACTCTGCAATGTTGAGGTGGTTGCAGATGAACCAGATTTCTTCTACTTTCTACCCTTCAATTACCACACATGAGTCTGATATTCTTTACTGGCTGATTGTTTCCCCCTCTCTTCCCATATAAACCACATTTGAGAATGCACCTTGTTGGCAACTAACTGCAATCAATACTGTGATACTTTGTGGAAGTCTTTTTTATCTGATCTTAAAATTGAACTCCATCCCTCTGGCCTTGGTCCAAACAAACAAAGAAAAGTGCAAACAAGATTTGTCTTCGTCAGATTCACCTTGAGCCAGATGGAAGGTGTCCAACGCGATTGTGCCCAAACAGAGCGGAGACAGCGGAACAGAAAGGAAAAAAAAAAACAGGAAAAGATCAATATGGGCTGACCATCACTCTAGTCTCAGCTTGGGGTAATGGGCACCCATATTGCATTAGTCCGTGAGATGCTTCTTCTTGGAGTGGTGAAGCGAGAATCCTACTAATGCATCTGACATTTCGATGCAACTCAACAGGGCAGCAACACAGAAATGTCTCAAGGACTTACGGATCAGCTTGTACAGATGTTGCAACAACCTACACCATACAATGCTGTTGTCTATACACTGACTTAAAACACAGACCTTTCTAGGTTCTGCCTTTCCATATCAACAACGAGGTTTTTTCTTATTCAGTTCAGTCCTTTCAAATCAGTTTCAGTGCTGAACCGCTACCTCCAAATGAATGCTGTGACTGTGTAGTTATACCATTATATAATTAAAGTGTTTATTAAAGATAAGTCCCTGGGTACAGGAAGCATTTCTTTGGAGGAAACAATTCTAATTTGTGTATGAATACAACATACTGCAGTGACTGGAGCGCAATGGCACTGAAATGAGTGCACAGCAACAATGGCCCATAATTCTTGTGTAGCTGTTTGGGGATCATAATTATATCACACTGTTTACTGCTCTGTGTAAGAGAAAGAAAGGAAGAAAGAAAGAAAGAAACAGCGGTTGAAATGTGTCCGAGAAAACCAGCAGGAAGAAACTATGTTTATTTAAAGACATAAGAGGATCTGAGACTTCCAAAACAAGCCTTCAATCAGGAGTTTTCCTTATTTGCTCCCACATAGACGACTTCATCTCCCCACCCCCACCCTTTCACTCTCGCTCTTTCTGTCGATGCAACTTACGAAGGCACAAACAGCTTCTTAAAGTTTCACTGAGTGATCACACTGGACACGATTGCACAGAGATAAAATATTCATGCGAGCTGGACTTCTGATCGGTGCCTGTGGGATATCATTAGCTTTTCCTCATTCCTGAGGTTTCTGCACACAAGTCTATTAGAAGAGGAGACAGAGCTCGCTCCCTAGAAATGTGCAGGAAATAGATTGGGATCCACAGAGGTGGAGGTGAAAAGCAGCAAAAGACTTGCTCCCGTGGCGTGTCGGTGCTATCATGGATGAAGGGTGATTTTTCCAGCTCAGATGGCATTCCTCCTGAAGGTGAAAAAACGAAGTGAAAAGTCATCTGCTGCACTGTTTGGTGAATAAAGACACTTGTGCAGAACTTGTTTAAATGTAAGACTTTTGTAGAAACTGCAGATATTCTCTCCATCCTCCGGGGTACAGCACAGTGAATGTCATTATTTGATCGAGATAGCTGACCAATTAGAGCCTGGTAACAGCAACGATTGTTAACTGACATCTAAAACGACACATCAACCTGAAAAAACAGGTGAGTGGAGCATCTGCTCAATTTTCAGACCTGTTAAGAGGCAAAACCACGACTGAATGTCTGAGTATGAATCTCTTATCTAACAATGCAACCTTGTGAATTTAGCCTGACAAAAAAAAATAAAAATCACCATTATTGTTCCTCAACAGGGTCCAACAAGCAAGACTAATTTTAAAAGACAGTAGGTTCCTCCATTTTTATTTAATCAAATATTTTTTGTGAAAAAAACGCTTTCATCTAAGAAGTCTGGATTTCTTTTCACACTTGAGTTTTTAAGCTGACGTTCACCGGAGCTGTCCAGTTTTATTTCATTAGAGGACTTCAAATTACTTATAGGAAGGCTGGTGAGACAGTCAGTGGGGGTCTGCACATGTACTGTCCTTAACTAGTTCCTTTTTTCTTTAATTTTATTATTACTAATTATCATATGTTCCTGTTTTGTTTTTGTCTCTTGTACGTTCAGTTAATCTGTAACTTTGTGTTTTGCTGGTGCCTAAAACAGGTCTCTCTTGCAAATGAGACCCTGGGTCTCAATGAGATTTTACCTGTATAAATAAAGGTTCATAAAAAAAAAAAACTCTGACTAAAGTGATAAAACATGAGACTGAATGAAACATATAGGCAGAATGGAAAATGAGCAGCTGTCAGACCGTTCTCCGTCCTCTCTTCTGGACAAGGGGAACACGTTAAACATTTATTTTTCAAACAGTTCTTCCTCTTGGTGTTTATGTAGCGAACAGTGCTAAATGGTTACTTAGAAAGAAAACTGTGACACAAGAACAGGCTATTCTCTGTGACATCCTCCCTTCCAGCTGTTTCCCTGTCTACATTTCCAGTAACACTCCACAACTCGCTGGGGAGCTAAAGCAGAAGCTGCCAAACAGATCAATAATTCATCCACCCAAAACAGACTTGATGATTGAAAATGCAAAGTTAATCTCCTGAGTGAGTGCAAGTGGCTTTTTTTTTTTCTTAAATCATAAAGATAGTATTTGAAGTTTGAATTGAATTTTCTTTGAGTACATTGCAGATTCCCTTCCCTTACCCGCTTCCTTGGAGATTTGTGTGAAGGCCTCCACTCCCTTCTCTCCATAGCTGCCTTCTGAGGCGACGGTGGAGACGTAAGTCCAGTCCAGGGCTCGGATGATGTCCACCATGGCCTGGGCCTGGAATGAGTCCGGGGGAACCACCCTCGAGAAGAAGTCATAGCGCCTGTCGTCACTCAGCTCCGGGGCTGTTGATGCATAGCTGATCTGCGGGATCTTAAAGAGATGAGAAGAAGAAGAGGTGCAGGTGAGGACAAGGGAGCAAAATTCTGGTGCAGCATCGCAGCAGTTGCAGTGGTGAGTGCAGTGACAAATCGTATTTTTGAATGCTTGTGTTCAGAATTGCTTCCTATTCGTTGTGCAGTGCTCTACATTTACTGTCTGCCAGTTTGTTCTCAAGTGTTCTCAGTTAGGTATTCAGAGTATGATATTTGTACACTGTATACCCTCAGCTCTGTGCTCTGAGAAATCCCTACAGTGGAGCGAAAAAGTGGCTTTTTGCCACCAGTCCCACAATGCAATGTGCCACATTTTATAGATACAGTATTTGCTCGGGTCAGCTATACTTAAAGGCTACAGAAAAAGTGCACTTCAACACACTCTCTTGCTGAGAGCCTGATGAGAACACTGATACCATTCAAGTCTGAACACTACATATTAAGCCAATTTTAGGGGCATGGTTCACCTGGGAAACTGAAAAAAAGGGGAAACAGTCTGCTTGGCTGTGTCCAAAGGAAATCAAAAAGCAGCCCCGGGGTCAGAGGAATATATTGTAATTTTATTGTTATTGAACCACTCTAGAAATACATATGCCTTAGCACCCAAAAAAGAAGCACATTATGGGGTTGGCAGGGTTGTGGAGGTGGGAGAGACACTGTTAGGCTGAGGGAAGTTTCCAGAAATGATGGAATAACGTGTGGTTTCCAGGAACATGAAATGGAAACATTGTTTGTTCTCATTGCCCGGCACATGTAAAGCTCCTTGTGTAACCAAGAGAGTTATATGATGACCCAACCTTTAAAGTGTATTGTTTACAGTCAGTGGAGCTCTGCAGGCCACACAAAAGAACGCTTTTATCATTCTTAGATGTTACTTGCTGGCTTTGTGTCAGAATGACTTTGCTTGACAATTATTATCATATTAATATGTTAGTTGATCATCTAAGAATAAACACACTTTATGCAATATTTTGCATAACCTGTTGCTCTGGCAACGTGCTGTGCTGTCACCTCCAACTGTTAACATGAGAGACTTAAAGCAGAAAGTGTATTTGCAGCTATTTTCATGAGCTAGCAGCATGGCATTGTAAGTGCTCTATTACAGTTACCCCCTGATGAGACCTTAATCTTTCTCCATCACCCTGCAGCTTTGCCAAATACTGTACAAAAGACTGAAAATCTATTATTATACTGCACATACCTGTGTTACTTAACTCCCTTATGTAAAACATCTGCAACATAATATACACTCAGCTAAATAAAAAATAACAATAAGAAATAAAACCTTATCATTAAAGCTTTTTTTAGGCACATGTCTAAATCTGCTTAGTCCTTAAGCATGTAGCATAATTATCATTGTGTGACAACAAATCAAATGAAAACATTACATTCCAGTAACAAAAAGAGGCCAATTAGGACTTAATTATAAAACCATTTAGACTTTAGTAGTATCCAAGTACTGTAGTTTTTAGAGCTTTTTCATTTGTGAAGAACTAACATGCATTTGTTAACAAATACCTGCGTATTCTCACTCTTAACTTCATGAACAACACAATCAATGTGCAGTTTTCAGCAATGTACAGAAATAAATGGCTATCAGAGGAATACAAAATGAACTTCTATCACTTGAGATCTGCAAAAATGCACGGTAGACACTTTTCCTAATGTTCAGAAACCTGTTAATAACCTGCAGGTGTTCTTCTCACCCCCCAAACTCCCTATTGGATGGATGGCAATGCATTTTTTTGCTGTCATGTGCAGGATGACCTGTGATCCTTTGTAATGTCTCATTATGAAGTTCAAAGGTATCTTTGTTGAGTGTTTTGGTCGTAATCATATGCTTCCACGCTAATGGCATTCCCACAGCCAATGCAATATGTAAGACTTGGCGAATATCACCTTGACAAAGGCACTAACTGATACAAAGACGTGTGGTTTCAAAGGGCTTTATAAGACAAAGGAGAGTGGGAGAGACAAACTAAACAGACACAGATATAGTTTACCTGATATTAGAGCAAATTTCTGTGCAGCTTAGAGGAGCTGTTGCAAGTGCTCAATAAAAGCATCCATCAAACTCGCACAAATGGCTCCAGATGACACTTTGCTATATCTGCAGTTTTAAAACAGCGTTATTCTTTTTTCAAAACTTGGAAGAGAAAAAGGAAACGGAGGTATTTACTTATTTCAACACAGGTTGAAATAACTAATGAATAACTAAAAATGTGTGGAAATCAGAAACTTAGATTTTCTCCGAGTAAGCCTCAGTTGGAAGTGAGAATCTGGTGATTTAGGTGTTACTATGCTGCCTGATAAAGTCCTAAACATCTCATCAGTAAGTGGGTTTAAGGTTGTGAAACAGCAATCACACCTGGTGGCACATCAGGTTCAAAATGGCCACCTCCCATTAGACGGGAGGATGGGCAAGTAAGGACATACATCATTTTCTCTTGAACCCTTTGCAGTACCCTATCTCAAAGTCTAATATGAGCGCCGTATGAATGTCATCCATTTCTGTTAGAGTGATCAAAAGCAGCTGGACACAAGGGAAACACTGGAATGAGGACACAGTGTTGTGCTGATGGGATCGCGCCAACTCACAGAGTGTAAGTTATAGCTTTGACCCACAACTCAAAGAGGGTCAATTGAACAAAGTTGAAAAATTGAGGAGAAGAAGAAGAGGTTAGGCTTGAGACTATCAATATGTTTCAAATCCCTGCAAAAAAAAAAAAAAAAAGTATTTTTATTTTAAATGGATAAGCAACTGTGGGGATTTGAATTTAGAAATACTTCCTTAACCAAAAAGTGAAGCACCTATTTGGAACATATTCAAGAAGTCTATATATCAGAGCAGCGCTGGTAATACTATGAAGTCAGAAAGTGTTATAGTTTTTATGAATCACATCCTATCTCTGCCACAGCTGGGACAGAAAACCGCTTGAACATTTGTTTCTCCAGAGCTTTATGTTGCAGGGAAGCATTTAAAAAAGCAATGCCCTTTTACTTTGTCCCAGACTTGTGCACTGTTGATACGATTTCTCCTCCTTATTCTGCAGGAATCCACATCTCCTTGCGGTACGAACGCTAAGATTTCCAGCCTCTTCCTTTTTTAATTATCACTTTGACCTCCAGGTATAATGGAGGTGCTAAAACCTGATTGAGAAAATGCTGACAATTAAACTTGCTGAATTGATGGGAAAAGGGGATGCTGACTAACTGAGGCGATTAGATTGTAACTTATCTGTAATTCCTTCGCAGACAATTAGTAATTAATCCTGTGCAATAAGTGAATTACATTAAAAAACTCAGAATCTGATTATTTTTCTCTGTAGATCATAAGCAGCTTCTTTGGATTCCACTTTGCTCCCACAGATACACAAATGATTCCCAAATCCATTAACTAAATAAACTCCTGTTACGACGGCAGATTTGAATGTCTTTAGTGAGGCTGATAATGGACAAATAATAAAGCGAGGAGAGTAGATATTTCATCAAGATTTTTTTTAAAATAATTTTTCGGCATATAATAAGCTTGAAACAAATTGCTTCTGTCTTTATTGCGCTCGATGCAGCTCGTAAAACATGTCATCATGGAAAACAATGTGATCTATAAACATGAAAACAAGATGCACAGGATGTGGGATGCCTGGACGCAGTCAACATCGATGACAACCAGCAATAAGCACTAACTGATTATGAAGGCAGCCCAAGAGAGGACGATTAACGCTGGCCCCTTTCAGCATTACAATTACCCAAAGCTGATGTCTGGCACCTGCCATCTACAGTGTAGATCAAAGCTCGGATTGCTGAGGGTAATCGCCCTGCTTGCTCTTCAATGTATCTGTGCTGACAGGATCGATGGAGGGAAAACACAGGGGTCTGTTATAGGGGACAGTGCTTTATTGATTTACCAGCACAAAGTGCTTTGGCCACCCTGAATAAAAATCTGTTGGTGAGGTCTAAAGAATGTCGGGAAAAAAAAAAAAAGAGACAGAGAAGGCTTGAGAGTGTGGAGACTGGCAATCTGATTACTGACATTAAATGAGAATTTCAACCTGGGTGTTTAAGAAGAGTAGTGACTAAGTGAGGTTGTGTAAAGGTTAGACGTGTTCACAGTTTGTAGGAATGCCAGGTGAAGTTAATTAGAGTGCTGTGGCCTTTCGGGGTGGATTCTCATATTCAGCAGCGTGCAAGTGCCATGGGCGGCTCTAAATAAAGGTGAGGAATGGTAATGGTTGTGCTTTAACTGTCCTGCTCTGCTAATGTGAGGGCGATGATTCTGGTGAGCTTGGGGCGATTCTTGCAGATGCAGCAAGCTGTGCTCTCTTTGCATCATGTAAAAAATGAATGCCATTTGAAGAAAAATAGGCGACATATGGAGTAGCACAACTCTCAGTCTCTCAGGGTAATGGCAACCATCTATCTTGACCATCTGAGCAGAGGGAAAATCAGAAGATATGAAAAGGCATGCTGTTTCCAGGCAAAACAAAGAAATATGACAGTTTGTCAAAGACTGTCACAGCACTTTTAGAAACAAAACAGTAAACTGAATGGACCGTATCAATGTCAAAAGATTAGGTGCCAAAAACTGGACCCTGTCAGGGTTTTCTGTCTATTAATCCAGCAGGAACCCTGAGAAACATGGCTCAAAATGAGCTGTGAGTGGCAGGGTCTGAAATGTTTCCCACGAAAGGCTTTGAGTGGAGTGCGGGCGGCTGAGCAGTTCTTCTTGCAGGAATCCCTACCCCTCTATTTGCTGCATGATTAGCTTCTAAGTATATCTTGACATCAGTCAGCTCCACTCGGCCATTTGCAACTACTCTCCAGGGTGACGGCGGAAATGACAGCTGGTTCTGACAGATTCAACTATAACCCCATGCTGTCCAAGGCTGAATGCCAAATGCATAGATTGTACACATGACACCAGCACAATGACCCCACAAACTGACCAAGGATCCATTTTGAAAGCAGTTCTGCACACCCCGACAATAAATATTTGTTCCCCCTTGTCAGAAGATTTATTTGGAGCTCCAGTGCCTTGCCTTGTAAAATACCAACAGTCATTGATCTATAAAAAAAAAAATAATACTGTACTATAAACAGGCCTATAAAAAAAAAAACTATAAGTTTTACACCTTTGCGGCTGAAAAGGTTCGGCAGTGTAATTTGTTAGCAGGGCAAAGGTAATGATCGTGTCCATACATGCAACCTCGGGCAGGGCTTTGGTAATCTCTCTTCACCAGACTGTGGCTCTGCCAACTTAGCCGAGAAGGCACAGAGAAAAGGCGGGGGAAAGCGACAGCTTTCCCTCCCTCTCCCTGTCACTCTCTCCCCCTCTCTTCCTGCCCATCTGCGTCTCTCGTTCTCACTCAAATTCTCCTTTTGTGAAGGCTGTGTTTCATCAATGCTCCCTCACACAACCTGTGACTTTCAGCCTGGCTCCCTTGTTCTCCGCCCCTCTGTGTGTTTCAGCCCCTCCGGAGGGAGACGAAAGAGACTCATCCTCCTGCGTGTCTCTGCCTCTTTGTCATCTGTCTGTACGAAGACACGCCCACACAGATGATCAGCAGACACTTCCTGCCCACAGAGGCCCTTGGGTTGCCAGTTTCACCCCAAGCCGAGACAATCTGCCCTCAGTCATTTGCTGGAATGCCAGCCAAATTTCCCCTTCTCGCGGCCATTAGTTTTTCTCTTTGCTCCCCATTTTTCTGGTTGTAATCTCAAGCCTTGATGCAAAAAATGATTCCCAAATAATACAAATGGATCTGTAAAACTGTCACTACCAATCCAAAAATACATCAGTAGAAGGCTCACTTTTGATGATTTTCACGACAATATCCACCTGTCTTTGAAACAAAAGCTTTATTGACATTAATGTTTTGCATCAATCATTGAAAATAAACCTGAAAATAAACAATATGTTTCCTATTCTACAATAACCAGGTTAGGCTGGTTGTGAAAAAAAGCAATACTTTTTGAAGGCACCATTAATCTTGGAAGTTTAAGCTATTTTGAATCGAAACATAATCGAATGCCATCTTGAAAAGTTTGCAGGGAACATCTGCACACAACACCACAACCTTTTTCAAACTAAAACTTGCCAAAGTGAATGCAGAAAGTTTGTCTTTGCAGCCAACAACTAGCCGAGGCCTGTACTGCGGAAGCAGGATCGGTGGCTTAGTGATGTGAGCTCAAGTTCAGCTCCGGATTTTCAGAATCCCAAAGTGGGTTCACTTCTTACTGGCGTGTGTCACCATGACAACTTGCTTGAGAGCAGGTAAGGTTTCCAGACAAAGGTAGATTAACACGTGTAAAAGCACTGCCTCCAGACGATCAATTCTCTTAAATAATGAAAGAAAAAAAGATATTGGCGTGTGGACCATCAGAATCTTTTCACTCTTTCTGTCACAGCCAAAGGCCAACTGCACCATCTGACTCTCACTGAAAGGCATCTTCCTGAGAGACGTGTCAGCACAAGGGAATGGTTATGTAGCCTAAAACAGAGTCTGAGATAGAGCATTTGTTCTTTTTATTTTCATTTCATTTCTTTTTGGCACTAGACTATAAAAGATTTCCTCCCATTTCCTCATTCAGTGTATGAGTGTGCTGCAAATCAACCTCACCAAAATGCATCAAATGATGTCTGTACGTTCATATTTATATCCACATCCCTCCTACAGTAGTTTTCAAAAAATTATTCAAAGCACTAGAGAACCAAAACCCTTTTTGCTTTACAATTTTTAAGCCTGAATGACAGAAAATGGACTTAGCTAAAATAAACCGACTTATTGGTTTGAATGGCTTTTCGGTTTGTTGTGATGGTGCAGAGAGCTTTTAAAACCGCCATTGTTGCATCTCACTGACTAAAACTGTGCCTCAAAGATATACCTGCGAAATGTTTGTTTAATGAAGTAGACAATGGTAAATGGACACATCCAGATCTCCATCATTAGGGTAAATTAAGCCAGATGACCGGAGGACATGCTGAATTTTACAGTACTCTACAGAACCGGCTCCAGGGATTAAAACGTAGCAGTTTAGTTGGATGCAACTCGCCCGCATTTTAAAAGAGGTGAATAAGTAAATGAGATGCTGATGATGGATTGTGATGATCACAGGAATACACTGTCATAAGGCTTTTGTGTGATCGCACTCTTCTTGCTGTGACCACATTGACATAATGTGGAAACTGACTGAGAGCACGCTGGTTTTGCTGGCGATCTTATAGAGAATACAAAGCTAACGTCACTTTCTTTGAGACATCAAAATATGTAGCTTGCTCTGAGGCTGTTTTTTGTTATGGGCAGACCCTGAATTCTAACTTCAGGACAGTTTTTCTACGCTCAAACTGCAGGATCAGCATCTAAAATCATTTGAGTCCATTTCTACTTCTCATAACCTGTCCAGCGGAAGTAAAACAAAGTCCCAGTGAGGTCCACCTTCTCTCTTTGTCCATCTCTGCTCTTCTCCACTTGACTTTGGCCAATTTTAATGGGGAAATCAGTCCTTACAAGATGGCGCTCCCAGCCCAGCATGCAACAGGTCGTATCTTTGCAATCTCTGTGTTCACACTCTTTTCAGCTTTGCTTTTGGTTTCTTTTAACTCTTGTGAAAGTTTGGCTCTTTCCTCACTATCCTCCCTCATGAACTGGCTTCTGCTGCTTGAACACATAGACACCAACTGAACGCTACAGATACGCTCATATGAGCCAACGGGAACTGCGGGCTCGGAGGTTATTTCTCTGTGGATTCATATCAGATTACTGCAGCTTTAAGATTGTGAAAAAGCAGAGGTTATGGTTAAATAATGACACTCACTGCTGACTTGAAGTATCTGTTTAATATTTAAACACAACCATAAGTTTTTACCTAGTGTTTCAGCTGGTTAAATTATAATAATGTGAAAGAAAATTAGCTTGAAACAAGGTGTCTAACTTCAACTATAACCATAAAGGATACGTAACATTCAGCTTCAACACGGCAGTAAAAAACAGTGAAAACGTTGGTTAAAAACTAATTATGGAGTCCTTTCCATGACTTTCTTTAGTTAGCAGACATTAGACACTGTCAAATAAAAATAAACTGTGAGGAATAGAAACTGCATGTTGAACTAACACATTTGAAAAGTGCATTATTTTTACTAAATAGATTTACCTAATGGATTCTACAGGGCAGAAGTTACTCCTTTTAACCCTTTTCATCACCACGATTGAACGAATGTATCCTGTTATTAGTGAAGCTATATGTGCATACATTTTTACAAAAACACTGAGTCACGTTAATGGGTTTTATGAAGGCCTAGTTTAATTTCCCCATTCACTTGTAAAAAAAAAAGAAAAAAAGAATTACATTTGTGAATATGTTATTATTATTATTTGCTGGCTGTCATTTACCACAGCTCAATAGCTAACATTATCACAAAACACATTAGCAGAAAAAAGCTCTTCCTGTGTTGCCATTAAATAACGATTAGCATGGAGCATCCCCTCTAATTGGACATCCAGAGCATCTAGAGGTATTTTAGATTTATCCCAAAATGTGAAAAAAATTACTGCAAATTAGTTCATCTCAATTTCTAAATCAACAAAAGTTCACGTGTTTCGCTTATTTATTCACCTCACATCCCAATAAAAACATGCATGTCAGTGCAGAGCCTTTATCAGACATCTTCAGCCTTTTTAATCACAAATACATGTTGGATTTTGGGTAAAGTACTTCATTGCAGATTCAACTGTTGCAGCGTATCCTCTACTTTAGTTTTATTCATATTTATAACCTCCTCCAAAAATGAAGAAAGGCTTTTCCAGTCTCCATCATTACATGTTTTCTAGGCACAACTTGTCCACCTCCAACTTCATCCATAGGTCTGCTTTATATGTTGCAGTGCTTAGTCCCTTGTGAAAATAGCACATGCTGAATTTCTGTTTTATCCAGATTATAGCCTGCAAACAAAGAAAAGACGTAAAAATAGACGTGTTTTTCTCCTACCTCTCCTCGTGTCTCCCATCTCTGCTCAGCATTATCAGCCTCACATCTCTCTGCCATTGTCCTGGCAGTGTTTTTTTTTCTACAGTGACCTTTTCTGAACAGTGTTTAACTGCTCTGTATGTTTATTGTTGCAGCTTTGGTAGAAAAATCACAAACACTAGCCCTTCCGAGTTGCCCACACTGCTGAACTAGCCTTGGTATTACATGACACGAAGTTAGGCTTTTATAATCCTTTATCTAACATGACCTTCCACCGTCTCCTTCTTTCCTCCCACTTCTCTTTTTCCTCACCCTCTGTCTCTCCCGCTCTCTCCATGCCAGTCCCCTGGGCAGCTCCAGTGCTCTGTGCCGGGCCTGTAAGCTCTTGCATGACTGCCCCGCCAGAGTGTATTTTAAGACAACCAGCATGTTTCTCCATGGTTATAGAGACTAGGTATGACTCACAAATCAGATATTTGACCAGGAGAGTCACACAGTAGAGTAAAGCTGAGGCGTGGGAGGAAAGTGTGGATAGCTCACAAAAGGGAACCTGATCGACCTCCCTCTTTCTATCTGGTAAACAGACTACTATTTCAACTCTTTTGGTATTTGAAATCGTTTCCCAACACCAAAGAGCTCTCAAAGCCTCATCAGAGGAGTGTCTGTGCTGAGGAGAGGCTTAGCATTCATGTAGCGGTACGTAAAGGTGTAGTGTTGCTGTTCTAAACACATTTCACAACTGGAAACTACTGACTGAAAGATCTTGCTGTCAAAGCTGACATGACAGTCAAGCTTTTATGATGTCGCTTGTGAGAGTTATTTAGTTCAGATACAATACTACTTCAAGCCATTTCGTGACGCTTCTTCTGATTTT
The DNA here is from genome assembly GCF_036924035.1 of Leuresthes tenuis. NCBI lineage: Eukaryota > Metazoa > Chordata > Actinopteri > Atheriniformes > Atherinopsidae > Leuresthes > Leuresthes tenuis. The sequence goes on from NW_027325370.1 coordinate 3,898,147, forward strand.
GGCTTCACGCAAAGCGAGGCCCTGCAGAACAACGTGGTTCAGCAGAGCAGCCTTGATCATCATAGCTGTGCCGTTCACTCTCCTCAGGTGTGATGGAGACTCAACTCTCTGTGAGAATAAAAGCCTGCAGGTTTATGACTAAGTGTTATCAAATGCGTTTCTTTAAATCCACAGGATCTCACATTAGAGTTGGCTGTATGGATTTTTCAGACTGCAAAGTGCATTGTTCTGCTCTGTTCTGCTCGGTTCTCTCCGCAGTGTTCTTTATAGCCTGCATGATGACTTTATTTTCTCCTCTAGAAGAATATGAAATATCAATAAAACAACACTGAAATCTACATCCTTCTGTGCCCTTGGCAAGGGGAAAACAAGCATTTTCTAACATATCAAAAACGAATGGCAATGTTTGGAAACTGGTGAGGTGTGCAACATCCTTGCATGCTGTATCAACACGCTCTGCCTCTCTGCTCTGTCCAGCCTTAATACAGCTCTGACATATTATTAATCAAAGAGCGAGCATAGGTGCATGTTTTCCCCGCCTCCACCTGGAACACACTGCGTTTGACACATTCATCGACAGTCGTGCACCTGCAACAGTCTGACCTGCATCACAATGACTCTGACTGTACTATCTTCTGTCTCTCCCTGTATAGCTCTCTCTTCAGACTTGACAGAGCATCATCACCAGGCCCATTTCTCTCCTAATAGGGCAGACAATGCTGGTGAGCCTCCTCAATTTTATCTTTCCTGTCTGCTCCTCATGAAGAATTCTTTAGTAGGGCCATATAATTACAGACTGATCACAGCAGTGAAAAATATCACAGATACCATATTCTTTCTGTTAGTGTGTCTGATGGCATGCACTTGAGACACAGTATGCACTGCTTAGTGCAGAGCATTTTAATATGCAGCTTTCTGCTTGCTTGATATTGCATACAGTGCTGGCTGAATCTCTATAAGAGCTTTAATGTATCATATCAGCGACACCTGCATTCATACAATGAGCTAAAGGAAGGTAAATGCCAGCTGTAAAACTGTGCAGATGAGTATGGAAGTGCAACTCGACTATTTATTCAAAATAGAGATCCTTTTTTACCCCGTTCATTACTTTGCATGGTGCAGTCCTTCTCAGCATTAATATTCCTGTGTTACAGAATATAAGCAGAATGAGTTGCTTAAACTGAAACTCTTAGATTACACATCATCGACCGTGACTTAGCAGGGATGATCGTAAAGATTACGAGCTATAAAAAAGGCTATAGAAGTGAAAAACACAAGAAATGCAGTTGATATGAAAAGGAAAACAGATAAAGGACAACATAAAAATATTAAAAACACAATATCTATGTTAAAAAAAGACAAAAAAAGCTATATTACTGGTAATAAAAGTTATTCAAAAGACAAAAATGAGTGACAGGTCTTTAAGGTAGAGCATTTTCCTGTCAAGTGGGTGATTTTATTACACTCAGAATCGAAGCGCATGCAGGAGGACCTTTCACCCCAGCTTTATGAACACCTCTGTCAAAGTGAATGGCAGGCTCCAGCTTATTCCCATTTACCATCTATCACATGGCGAAAGCCTGGAAAGATCCGTCTCTGGGTCCCAGTGGCAAAAGCCCAGTCACTTTTCCTTTTCTGTGTAGATGGGGGGAGAACTGCCTCAGGATCTTAGGTTGCTTGTGACTGATTAGGAAATAAAAGTTCTGTCGGTAGTCAGACCACATGCCATAAGCTGTCAGTGTGACTGGGGTGACAATTGCATCTTACTTTTAAATCTCATAAGCCACCAAGTTGATGCTAAAAACTGCAGAATTCTGACAGGTGCATTTATAAGTTTGAGCTGATTCCTTGACAAAACTTCTAGGTTCAACAGTAGGTTGAAATTTATCTCTGGCAGCATATTTTTGTGACATTCTGACACTCAGGAGCCCTTTGTATCACATTTAACACGCAAAGCATCCCTTTAATCTCAGTTTTTAGTGAGTATCTTAGTGACTTTCATTTTGCTGGGTGATGACTTGTGATGACAGTCCAAATTCGCAGTTAAAAAAAATAGATGATGAACAAAACACAAGATTTCCAGCCAGGAGAGACTTGTTAGACTAATGTGGCGAGGATAGAAATCCCACGTTGGATCAATATTTTACCCTTGTACAGTGATAATCATGTTACTCCTGTCTTCAAGACAATTTCAGCTCCACATTTTGGTGAGGGAGACTCGTGTCAGGACTTCTTGTGCAGACAACATTTGATTATTGGCTCATGGTTTCTGTTGTAGACATTCAGCAGTATGCATTCAAAAGAGTGTCGGGATAAGATTTGGGTGCAGGTGGATGCATATTTGGGTTTTGAGGCTTTATTACAAGTGTAATTTTACTAATCCTGAATAATTTAATAATCAAACTCATGCCAGTAAATTGCACTAAACACTTTCTGTCATCCACTAAAGCTCAGATAACTGCAGAAATGTTTTTTTTTTGTACACTTGACATAACAATTTAGTATACTTACTATACTAAATCATTTCTGAACAACATGAGGAGATGTTACAATGCCCCTGACATTTGCTTTAGTTGTTTAGAATCCATCACACTGAACATTTGATAGTGCAGTGCATCTCCACGTCAGTCTGCTTCTTTGAAGTGCTTTTTAAAACATGACGAACCACTTGATGTCACATTAGAGTACCAGCTTCTCATACCAAAACAAACAGAAGCAAAACCTAAATCAGCCTGTTGTGCTTGAGCAGCTTGAAGGGCTCCTCACCTCTGTAGGGGTCGCTTTCTGAGTATCTTGATTAAGCCTGGGGCTGTTTCAAAGGGAGGGACTCACATGTATAACATGCACACACACATAACAAACAAGGAGTGTGGCTTTGCCCTCTGCCGTGGCTGGAATTAAAAAAACAGAAGGATAAAACCGAGCCTTTTAAAAAGACATATACTGTCTGGCTTACACACGTTTTTCTGCATGTAACAGCATACAAAGCCACGCATTAACACCAGAGAGACTTATTCTCTCTGCCAGAACACACTGATGATAACAGATTTCCATGATTCCGTTAAAAAAGGCAAGAAGAAGAAACTTTCTACAAAGAATGATCACCTGCCCCATACGCCGTCATTTCTGATCAATCACTGGACCAGTCAGAGCAGGCTGGAACATTTAGGAGGAGGGGGGTCTTAAAGGGCCGAGAGCAAAAGTGAGGCATTAAAGACTGAAAGTGACAAGCAGTGAGGCAGCAATGTGCAGTCTGAGGAAAAGTAATGTGATTTGTCAACATTAAAGCATGCAAACCTGTAAAACCTGCACAACTAATAAATGCACTTTACAGTCATTTAGCCTTAATCTGGAGACACTTTTGGCTGTAGCAGTGTAATACAATAACAGGAACAGTGAAAAGGAATTTAACTTGACAAGGTTATGTGCTCTTGAGCAGAAAGTTAATAAAGAAGGCAGCTCCAATAAAACTGAAAAAACCTGAAAGTAAAGCCCATTAAACATACATCTGCCACCTTCTTCACACTGCTGCGAATGATCCTCTGTCCACTTGTTACCTGACGGCCTCTGAGTTCCCTGATCTGCTCCGTGCTGCTGGTGTAGTGCATCACTTAGGGCATGTGACCTTGCGGTCCTGTCAGCAGCACACTGGCACCAAGGCCCAGCCAGAACAATGACCAATTGTCCGTTCAATGAGCACGAAGCATTTTCCAGGACTGTGCTGAACAACCTGCCAACTCAAAAGAAACTGGTCTTTCAGACGGAGCTTTTCTGTGTAAACAGATTCCCATTCAAACTCAGATCATGATTCATAAAAAGCAAGTGTCTTCACTAATGGACCAAGAAGATTTATGTAGAGCGTGTTTTCATGACACGTGCCTTTCCCATAATTCCTTCTCTCAGTGAGACAAAGTGTAGGAAGACTGCGCACCGACATGCAGTTCAGAGCCAGAATCAAAGATGTGGAACCGACGCCAGATCGGACAATTACCCTCAGACAAGTTAACCAACTGAAACAGGAGAGAAGCCCAGTCACGGACAATGGAGCTGTCACACATTACCACTGATGGCTCATCTTTATTTTCAACAGCAGCACAAATATGCATCTTTTTCAAAACAGCTCATGCGAATCTCAACCCTACTAATAACACAATCTGTCAGAGGAGCTGAAATAACACAAACACCCACAGCATTTTGAAGATAAGAAAGCCAGACTTGTAAACTTGTTGGCTCATTAGTCATCTGAAACACAAAACGTAGGACATGTTCTAGTTTTCTAGTCTATTTTATGGAAGAGCATCTGGGAGTTTGGCTAAAAAGAAAAGTTGCATACGTGTGAATTGAAACATTAATTCAAATTCCTATTGATAAATGACAACAGGCTCCACAGATGGGAATTCCTCTGCAGTTAAACCCGTGACTACCAAAGACAGCAAGGAATATGTGAACAGCATATTGCATGAACAGAAAATGCTATCTCTCTATGTGAGTGGGAACAGAAAAAAGTATCAAAGCCTTAGTGGTAAATTTGATTGCACATATCTATGACCAACAGAGAGTGCTTTTAAGTGCCTCATGTTTGCTTTCATTTTTTTTTTTCATCTTTGCTCATTAAGATTCTAAATTACAAACTCAGAGTTGATGAGCTCTTTCAAATATAAAGCTGCAATGTGCTTCCAGCTGTGCACACAAAAATTGCTGGAGGACTGCAGGTAAAGGATTAAAGGCACCTGAAACACCCACACATAGAGTTTTTTTCATGACATGGCATTGAGGTGTGTGAATTCCTCCGAGACACACCCCGACGTCAGCCATAATCACCACATCTCCACCCTCAGATTCAAGTACACAGAAGCATTTGTTTGTTGTCAGTCACATATTGACAGAAACTCCTCATCACCACCTTTATGCAATCCTCCCAGAAGCCTTAGCCAAAAATAAATCTAGTGGGTAAACTTGTGAAGTGCCAAACATCTGTCCACAAACTCCCTGAAATGTGATTTGTTCAAGCCAACACATACACACCCATAAAGCTATGGAACATATGACAACGTCCCTAATAAAACTCCTCCAGATGAATCAACAAAATACACCATTTATAACTGCCTCCTAGAACACAAAAAGCAACAATAAACAGGGCGGTATCACTATTTCAAAATGTTTCATAGTAATCCTAAAAGCTAGAATAAGGGCAGCTGGAATTGCCGATTCTCCCCACCAACTAGTTTAGAACTGAAGAAGCCTTAAGGATGAAAGGGGGGACATCTTAAAGATTCAAGAAAGAGAAGTCCAGTTCCCCCTTTTTCAAGCCCTGAGGATAAAAAAAATGATAATAGTGTTTTCATTTTACATTCTGATGCATATGTTTGGGTAGGATTTAGGAACAAAACTAACTAGAAATATTGGAGTTTGGATTTCCATACCAAGGTAAGGATTAGAGTAACAGCTTGTTGTTTGTGTTCAGGAGGGGATTATGATGGCATGATTATGTAGAGGACCTAAACAAATGTTTGTTTGGAGACTTTTGTTTAAATGACTTTCATACTTTCAGTCCCTCGAGAGGACGATCTTCTCTGACTCCAACCATCACCACCACTACTCTTCTAAGTCACAATAGGATGTGAGGCCAATCCCCTTGAAGTGAATTATGGATGATCTTTAATCTTTACTAATGCAATCAATTCATAACCACATATACACACTTTAACAGAGAAACTCAAGCAACTCTTGCACTCTATGCAAGATAGATGATTTTGGCAGAGAAAATTTGCAGGCAAATATAAAATTTCAATGGGTTTCGACCCCGGGTAGAAAGTGCATGACAGCTCTTTGCATAACCCATTAATAAGCAACCTGCTATTGATCCTTCTAGCCTCATTAAAGGCAACACATGAGTGCTTTAGTACTGATAAGGCAGTTAAAACACACTATATTCTGCCATCAATAGCTACTGGACAGTGGTCAAGGGTTGTTAAAGCAAACCTATTTGAAAGGGAAAAATGGCAGTGGTGATTGAGGTCTTCCCCCAAATCAATGGAACACTCACATGCAAGTATTGCACAAATCCCACAGGATTTGCATCTGAACACAGTAATCCTGTCAACTGATTTTTTATGTATGCTCGGGCTGCTGAAGCCCGGCATACTTTTCAAGCTCAAGAGAAAAAGACACACAAACAAGCTCAAACAGCCCTCTCACACCGCTATATAATCAGCCAGAGAGAGAGCAAGAGTAAAAGAAAAAAAACACACTCACTAAACATTATCTCGAGGGAAATACACACAAAATGAAATTGCAGTTAATGAAACTGAAGTTCTGCTCTTTCATTTTCAAATGCAAAATCAACAGGTATTTTAGCTTAACTACCCGAGGCCCATGCTGCACTCTAATAATTTAGTCTCCCTGTGAAGGTCCACATATTGCTGCTTGATATAATGGTTATATATTACTGCCTGTTGTTTGAAAACGTTCTGATGCACCCCGAAGCCCTGCTGCAATAACACAACTGAAGGACAAGGAACGAATTCCGGTGGCCATTTATTATATATTCTGTGAGGTTGAGCACACTGGACCTCAACATCTCTCAGCCACACACACACAGTGACAAAGGTACAAGCGAACACGGGCGCTGAGTTATTTTTTGTGGTACCAAGGACATTTTTTGGTTCAATTCACTCTTGTCTCTCTTTTTTTTTTTTAGAAATCCACTGTGGCAGAAAGAAATCGTACATAATACGATTAATAAGTAATAATTTCTGCTACTGGTGCTGTGCTCAAGGATACGTTATTGGGTTATCCTTCATTTGGCTGTGTTTACTTTAATAACCAGTTACACATTTCTAAAGTATTGAAACATCAAACACAGAGAGCATCCTATTAGGAATATTTTCTTGACATATCTGATTCTATCAAGCAAAAAATTACACCGAAGTTGCTCCTTTTGACTACTTTTTTGACAAAAATACTTTAAAAATAACTTCTTAATAGAGTCAATCATAACTGTGACTTGTGGAAAAAAAAAGCCACTGTATCTGTATGACTCGATATCACCAGAACAAACTGAGACAATGTATCCCCACTCTGGCTGGAAGAAGGACCTCTGTGTGTTCCTTCTCTTATCTCATAGCTCTCGTTGCCATGTGCGGTGTCTCTTTCTTATGTCTTGCCGCTCTTCAGCTGTATCCTCACATTAGAGTCCTCACATAGACCTGCAGTCTAAGCAGAGCCTCGTGTTATCAACCTCCAGGGACAGCAAGACAGCCATGTGAGCATTGCACCTTCTTTTCCTTTTAAGCTAGAAACAAGCTACAAAGTGTATATATAATGAAATTTTTAGTGTACTGTTGCATTAGCTGCTCTGCAGAAACGTAACCGTAATGGAGACAATGAGACTCTGCTACGGTCCAGACAACCTTGAAATTTTGCACAGACATTTTTAGCCCTGGGAGATTGAATCCTAATGACTTTGGCCATCCCATGAAATTTCTTTTGTGATTGACTTTTGGTGAAATGTCTCAAAAATTCCTCTGGGTGGACAGGCCTGAAAATGGGTACAGTCATGCATCCCCTCGGGTTCCTGTGCTTCAACTTTGGAGATCAATTATCATTTGCTCTGATGTAAAGACCAAGTCAAACTTTTGTGTTTGGTCATTGCTTGGTTTTTTTTTTTATCACAAAACACATACAAAACTTAAGTTTTTGTTATTATCCTCGGCTTTGATTTGGCTTTGGCTCTAACTAGCAAATACATGCTTCTTAGCTTGGTCCTGATGGTAGAATTTCCAGCATGTCCCCAAATAGCCTAAGACAGCTGCAAACACTATAGCTACATGTATTTATAAGAATGATATAAGTATTTGATATGCAGTTTATAATATACACCATATACAGTGGTTGTAAGCTGCTATAATGACAATTGAGGTGGCCATTATGGCCTATTTATACAGGCCTTTAGACAGGGATGGACACAATGAATACATGTAGAAATAGCACGGTACAACGATTCTGCAAACATATAAAGGCATTAATTAATTGCATTCACTGGATTTCATGTTCAGCCAGAAGCTTTGCTGATATCCCATGTTAATCTAATTCATTAATGCATATAGACATGTTTATATACTTTTCCCCTGTTTGCATTGGACATATCCAACAATCTGCCCCTAAAAAAAAACCTTTACTTGATCAGACTTTTACACATATATTGTCACTTTAATACAGATATTTTCGCTTTAAATTGAGTACTATCTCGATTTTAAAGAAATTAAAAATAATGAGGTCGCTCCAAACAGACTTTGTTGGTGTACATGGGAAGACAAAAACAATTGTGAGCATAGTTGAGTATCAATAATTCAGTCGTGGTGACGAAGGAATACAAAGGAAACAGTTTTTTATATAACTGTAGACATGACAATTCGATTGTGGATAACACTGAATAATACACACAGAAAGCACTTTAGGTAACTAGAGACGCTAAATGATAATAACAATAATAATATAAAATATATATGTTGTAAGATTTGAGAGATTTGCTGGTTTAGAACCTTCTCTGTATGAGTGTCAGTGGAAGTGTTTCATAGGTGGCTGGGCTCCATTCAGTAGCTACTCTGTAAAGGTCAAGTTAAAAACAAAGACTGTACAAGATTCAGGTATTTTTTTTAGTTCTACTGCTCAATAGATTAAAACACCTTCGCATTTTGCCCGCTTTGTTATTTCACAGTTGGATGTATCTCAAAATCCGCTTGCAGATGGAGGTAGGAGGTCCACCAGCAATTAAAATCATGTTTTCTGTCAGCAGTTTGTTTTGTTACAAACACCAGTCACACATTTATTGTATGCAGCAGGATATTTTATCTTTAGACTAATTACAATGAACTTATTACAGATATTTATACTGCTCAGGAGTGTGGTAAACACAAGCCTTTCTCCTTGTTTCTGACTTGTTTGAACCCTTTTTTCTTTCATGTCCTGAGAGGAAACTCTCCCTGACAAATAAATCCACAGCATTAGTCTTAAGTGCGGTATAATTTCTGAATGGGGAAAAATGTTCAGAGAGTGATAAAATGGAGAACAAAGCACAGAAGAGAAACCTCAACACAATGCCTACTTCTGAAGGGGCAGACATCATCACAGGCAGGACTAAAACCGGCCTTCTAACAACTTTAATTGACTAATTTACCACAATTTAAGGAACTGAGAGATAAGAGCATAGCACAATACAGGAAAAAAAGAGAGCGGTATAAGAAAGATAATGTTTCACTGTCAAACTTTATCCTGATTTCCATTTCTTTCTCACACAAGGACACAAAATCAGCTCGCTATTCATTCTCTCTGCACTGAATGTTGCACAGATGTCAAAACCAACTCGTATGCACCTGATAAGACCTTAGTTTTCTGCAGAAGCATCGGCGACAACATTTTGTTTTGGAGAAATGAGGGAAAAGCCGACCAGCGGCCAGCAGAGACCTCCTCATGCCTCTCCACTCATCCCAATAAGAGGATTGGACATAATGGGGTTTCCTCTTCCATGGCTCCTTCTGCTCACCAGATAAACTGCAGAAAGCTTTAAAAAAAAAAGTCTAAGAGTGCTATTCTTGTCACATTTTATAGTCAATCGGACAATAAGTTTAAACTTCTGCGGGTACGACCTCATTGTGAGCGGGGCTAAGCTTTTAAGCAGGTGTCCTTTTCCCCTCTCAATTGCATTGGGATAAAATAAAAGCAATAACTTCACTGGTAGAGTCAAGCTGCTGAAACTGTCAAACAAAAGCCCCCAACTGATGTAGAAATGAGGAACGGCAACTCATTAGAGACTCAACATTTATCCGCTATGAGGGGACAAGCTATTACATGTCTACAAACAAAAATGAATGCAATAGCTGTGTTTTCATTGAGAAACATTTATTCATATAGGAAGCTATTATGTCACTGAATAATAAAGCACACTATCCTTCCCCCCAGGCCTGTGGGAGTAACCTTCATATTCGGTGTTCATAGCTTCACATATTCTCCTTTTGGCAGGCGGCTGACCTAACCACCTCATGTCAAAAGCAATGACAACTTGTCTAACGCCCGGATATTTTATTCATTTTATTAATATTGCATCAGCTACTAATGCTATGTTGTTTTTGGGTGCATGAATATATATATGAACAAGACTCCCTCACAACGTTTCTCACAAAAAAAAGAGCAAATGGTATGGAATTTTTAAGAGCTAAGCCGTTTGTCAACATTTCTTTGTAGATACCAGTTTCGCCTTTTGACAAATGACTCTTGTCTTGTAAACAGCACACTAAAAGTAGATTGTCATCTCAGCAGATCAGCTGTTTTCAGTGCTCAGGATGCTGCCTCTCAGTCCAAGCAGATAATACTAGAGGGATGCCTTCCCTTGCATCTCCGGTCATTCCCCAACGTTTCACCAACATAGCTGAGATGCTCCAAGACAGAAATCAATCTTGCTTTGCTAAATTCTTCCAGATTTCAATGTGTTTGTAACCTGGCCTAGGAAATTGCAACACTTACCAATATCCAGCCAATTTAAAGTGCAGATGGGATTGACTTCTCTTTGGGTAAGTATTGATTTAAATCCTTGTTTTTATAACTACATGCTTGAAGAACGCGAGCAGTTTAAAAAGGTTCATGCTGAGCAATTGGCCATGACTGCAAGAGTAGAGAACAGAAAAAGTGACTTAAAAAAGGTGCAAAACTCTCAGTTTGTACATTGCCACTACTGGCACTTGCAGCCCAACTGGTCCACATACTGTAACTCCCTCTCCGCCACATGCATTTTGCTACAGTATGTGAGTAAACCATACGTTGCCAATTCTGCCTAAATGGCTAAAATGAAAACCAGCAGGGCTCATTATCACAAGGACCAGAGGAGAGACTCACTGGACTACAGATAAGCTCATGCATATAGACAGAAAACCAGTAAGAACACATAACAACACATTTATCAATACGTTTCCCAATTCACTCTGCATTTTCTGGAAGCAGGGTAATATTACTTTGCACCATCATATTCTTTCAGCACTTTTCTGAAAAAGCACTGCATGTAAAGGTTTAGATATATAACACCTAAAGTCCAGTTTTTTGGATTTTAGTTTGTTAAAAATTGTGTGAGATTTGTGTGGGAGGCAGTAAGAAAATTCAGCACCTGAGCTTTGCAACGAGTGAGTCATCTGTCATTCCTGGTGAAGGATATCATTACACCAAGGTAAAGTCTGGCCAGGTCACCAGAGGCTGACACAGAGACAAAAAGATAAATAACCATGCAAGCTTACATCACAGCTACAGCTCATTTAGAATCGCTACTCAACCTCAGATGTATGTTTTCTTTGTTTTTTTTAACTGTGGGAGGAAGCCTGAGCAGTCAGAGGATACATGTGGACCTCCCTACAAATAGTCCTCACATGAATTCAGCCAGTTCCCAGACTCTCAGCTTATAATATATTTCATCCATTCTCTCTAATGGCCATGTTTTAGTTCACATTTTGACACGATCAAGTAAAACATAGAAAGAATCATCTGTGCGGATTGGTACCAGCTCCAGCAAAGATACTCATTAAAACGTCGTGACTTCCTGTGTTTAAACAGTGACACTGTGGAGTTCTACCTGAAAATGGGAGTGAAATACAACTTTAAACCAAACAGAGTCGAGTGCAGACTTTCTTCATACCATCTAGACTCGAGGTGAAATAAGTGTTGCACAGCCTGACAAAGAGTGGGTCTGGGTTTAGAGGAAAGGGGGTGTACTGGATTCATAACACAAGACAAAACAAGAAAATCAATGCCAAACAGAATGCAGATCAATTGTTTTATCTAAATGAGCTTGATTTAATCATTTCTGAAAGGGAAAATTGTAATTGACTATAGAATTTAATTGACTCCACAGCCCTGCACACAGGCTCTTTCTTATGTTAATGCACAAGACTAAAGATGGCCTGGATATGACTGGGCAGGTTTGACAGCTTATTAAAATTATCCGTATCCAAACACATTTTTAATTTCCATCAGCAGGGTAAATCTTTACGGAATTTTCACATGCACACAACTGAGAATATCCAACCTATCCTCATCTCTTCCTGCATTTTGTGCCTCATGTTGTCAGAAACATTTTTGTTACACTTTCTTCCCATGTTCATTAGTCACGTTTGCACAGCAACAAGACAACAGACTCAGTTCACTCTCATTTTTAATGCTATGCAAATGGCATGTTAGGAAATCATTTCCTTCCCTACCCATGTTTCCGACAAAGGGTAAACTGTACTAAGTCTGGTCTCTGTGTCACAGTCTGAAAAGCAGCCAATTAGTAAGCGATGGAGAGAAAATACAAGAGCTGAAACCTCTGGTTTGGTTCATTAAATGTCCACAAGACAGCTGAGTTTTCACCCCCTCAACAACGGTAATAGGACAGTTTGTGAGAATATGTGTGTACGTGCACATCCTGTGTATATCTACTCAAATGCTGCTTGACATACCAACAGTATCCTTCATCATTTGACTGAATAAAGCACAGGGGATGTGACTAATTGACTTAGTAGCAATAGTAAGACATTGGCAACCAGATATACTTAACTTTTGCTGTTTAGAGTCAGCCAAAGTCAAAGCTAGCAATGCAACATACACACACACAAGCACACAGGACCCCCTTATTCTTTTGCTGTCCATCTCTTCCACTGTCAGTTGAATAGATCACACCGCAGGGCTTCCATCTCCTTCAAATCAGTCACAGCGATGAATTCTGTGAAAAAGTAGAGCCGACTGGAGCCTGTCAGTGCCATGAGTGCCGAGGATGTCAATGCCTCACTCAGACAGCTATTCTACGGGGGCAGCTTCCCCAGACAGGAGGACAAGACGGAGTTCACCTGGATTCAATACAAAGTTTTGCCTCTGCCTTTGGGAGAAGAGAAGATGCGACAGAGAGTGGCAGACTGCACTCTCCGATGTAAATGTCATCTGGTTAAAAATCTATTTCTCGATTCATTTACGTGGCCAAAACTTACAAACGGGTAAAGTTGCCCGGTCTATTCAACTGCAGGGTCACCTCCTTCTCTTTATACTCAGGAGCAGAAAGGAAAGTCTGGTTGATTTTTCAAAGGTGCACAGCACCACAGATTCTGATAACAATTCAAAAGTTTGGCTGATTGATTTTTTTTTCATGTGGCATTGTTGATTCTCATTTCCAACACAGCACGAAAGGCACTGAAATAAAAACATCTTAGCAGCAAATCGGCCTCGCCATGGCAACAATATTGATCAACCCTCTTGGGTCCTCTGAAAAATCTATCCCTCGTGTCAATTTCCCAGCATTAACAGTTCAGCAGCCACTCGTGTCTTGAACAGACAGGCATGATATTTAGAATTGGGCAATAAAATGTGCAATCATTACTTAGCTTCCCTGATGATTCATTTATCACAGGAGTGAGACACCAAATGACCTATTGATATTCATTGTGAACAATATGGCAAGAAAGGTAGGAGGATAACTTAGGGAGAAGTCAGTGTCCTCAGGTTTTAAGTGGAAAGGTTCTTCTTCAAAGTCTAATGGATTCCTTGACTGTGAAGTATTTTCAGTGATTAAATAAAATTTAAATTGACTATGACAAGTAATGAAACACTTTGTCCAGAGCTCATTTGATGCTTCTTATTTTAGATTTTCTTATCTTAATCATATCTAAGTAGGCGTCCTCTCGAGCTTTTGATGCTTTTATTTGGAATTATTTAATGATTTAGGGATTGCAGCTGAAAACAATGTCAGATATCTCTATTTCCTGCCAGACTGCAATCAAATGCTGAAAGACTAATGAGGGTAAATGGGCTTGGAGCTCTCAAATCTGTATTGATTGTGCAATGTCATGTGGTCCCACATTTAATTTTGCATTCTTACCACCAATAAGATCATCACTGCTGGCACCACTGGGAGCGAATGTGTGCTGAGGTGCAAACGGATTCAAAGAAAGACTGGATTTATCTTCTCTCCGGTGTTTCAATCTAGCTTTGCGGCAACATTTTGGGGAAAATGCAGAGTGATGGATGACGCTGCATGACAACTGCTGTCACTCCACAGATTCCCCAAGCTTGATTACAACGGCTGAGCTTCAGCACCATGTCGCGCATGAGCTACACCTTGACTCTGACAAGTTTGACACTCACAGGCGTGCAAGTCCAACTGGTGAGAGGAGGAAAGAGTGAGGAGAATTAGGGACTGATCTTTCCTCCCTAAAATCCCCTAAATTTCACAATTCCACACGTTATTGTGGCACTTGCATGAAACAGAAATAGTCTTAGAGGGCTTGCATTTTTGCAACAAAATAATGAGTATAGGAAGGATGTTTCATAGCACGACTGGAGGGTTTTAAACCAACTTGGATTCATAAAAATTTAATGTGCCAACAATCAGTGAAGGAAAGCCCATGCTTAAATTGTGGTGGGGATGATCAGTCAAACTGTCTAGCGAATGAAGCCACAAAACCCCAGAGGATAACAGTAAAACTATTGATAAATAAATAAATAAAAGTTATGTGTATAAAAACGTGTGTGTGTGTGCGTGTGCATGTGTGTGTGAAAAGTAAGAGGAAAAAATGGGCTAATGGCTTGTTATGCTCGTCAGTGGTCCTACAGTTGCAGTTAACAGATATTAACAGCCGGGCCGATGGTTCATCTTATTGAACTGAAACAAAACACTGCACAACAAGACTGTGAGTTGCAATCTGCAACCACAAAGCATTAGCACAAAGACGGCTGCTCTGATGATCCTCCTCAGCTTCAACACTCATGTTCCCACACAAGCAAAATGGGCAGAATTCTACGCATTTGATGAGGCGTCCATGTGCTATTTCGAGTAATTAGCTATTTTGCTATGGAGAAGTGTTTTAAATAATTAAGCTGCTGTACTAGGTGCCCTGCTGCCACTTCCCATTCCACTGCAGCACCAGCACTGGGCCAACACCAGTTGACTCTCAGCCAACAGGAACAGATATCTAGTCCCATGGACCCAAGTAAAGTCATTCTTGAAATAAGTAGCTCAAATATATACCACTGACTTGCAGCCATCCAGCTCAATTAGGCTGCAAAGAGTTTGAAACAAGTTCATTTTGAGGAGAGGCCCCCTGTAGATAAAAGGAAGCCAATTCAACCATAAATCAAGGCGTTCAACACAATTTATAAAAACGCCTGCAGTCTCAACATACTAGAGGGTCATATAATCATGTGCAATCACATGAAATAGGCCTGTTATCCTCAGAAGGGGGTTGTTGGGTTTGGGTGTGATTGTGTCAGGCTGTCAGTGCCCACTCATCCAGACCCCGGAGTGAGACAGGAACAGACGGGAGCTGTTCTTTCAACACCACCGGGGACATGCAACAGCACACTCAGCTGTCGCATCCACACAGTGTAGTGGGTCGGAAAACCACCCGAACTCACCTCACCTGCTTTTTTTAAATCAGTGTTTTAGAGTGGAGACGTGTCTCGGGGAGAAATACTCATAACAAACATCAAGTCGAATACCATCAAGTAGAAAACAGCAGAATGCTCTTCACAAGGAAGTGTGCTTTGCAGTTTTTTATTGTTCAACGCTTCACTTCGTCTGCTTCTTGTTACTCGGGAAAGACGCATTACTTCCTCTTTCCCTAAAGTGCATAATTATCAGCCACTTTACACTGAGGCTAAAATCGTTTAAAAAAAGCTACAAAAAAGCGCACTCTTAAAGACTTGCCTGAAACAGACGAAGGATGTTGGCAACCATGATCGATACTGAACTCGCCGAGGCTCCGATGACTCCCACCACTTTTTCAGGCTTGACAAATACCGGTGGCTCCCCATTAGTGCACCTCACGTCGGAGGTGTCCTTCGTGATCAGGGCTTGCACGAAAGTTAATGATTGCTCCAGAGCATATGTATCCCTCGAACAAGTGTCAAGCACTCGCGCGCCTAAGGTGATGTTGGGTAAGAGTTGCTCGTCCAGGTTAATTTGGTCCAAAGCGTACATCATGGCCTCAAGCCGCTGAATTCCGTTCTCCTTTTTGAGGTCCCCGCACGGCGCGCCGTCGATCCCTCTTGAGTGCACCGGGAAGAGTCCACCGAGGGTCAGATGCCCCTGAGTCCGTATTGAATGGGGTGCATAAGTCTCCTGGGACAGCGCGAAATCCACCACAGTGCTCATGAGCCAAAACAGCCTCCACATAGAGCTCAGATTCACGCGCACACCGGGACGAGCCATTGTCAACTTTTAGGAAAGATGCAACCTGCAATCCGCCGACGATTAAACCAGAGAAGGCTGAGAAGTTAAAACGAATCCATTCTTGTCAGCAAGGAGGTAAATCAACAAGCTGTGCTGAAGAAACGAGACGGAGTAGAAGGCTCAGGCGAACTGCGCCCATCGTTTTGCAGCCGGGAGCGAGCGGCGCAGCTTGTTGAACAGTGAAGCCCCCAACGGTAGTTCAGCTCCCTCGGAAAGGGAGGCTGCGTCCATTAGTTAGATAAAATACCAACGAGAAAAGACGAGCCACGCGGATTAACTGGCCTAATTTTGGTCCATTTATGCTAAATCCAAAAGGCGATTGGAAACACAATAAAACCGTGACCAAGATCTGACATATCTTCACACCTTTACGCTGCAAATAAACCAAGTAAAGAGTAGTGAATCTCAGAAATGATCTCTCAAAATCAGCACTTAAAATGTTGGACCGGCAGAAGTGGGTGACATTCTTCTTGCTCAGAACAACTCACAGAAAGCGCAGGGATGCCTCGCTCGACTGTGGCGTCTGCCTCCCAGGGGTGCGCGATCATATCCACAGTCTCCGAAGAGAAAGAGAGAGGGAGCGCGAGAGTGAGAGGGGAAAAAACGATTTATACCAGCGACCACTGAGCAGAGGATAGTGAAAACCCTGGTTCTTTCTCCATCTCCGCAACCGGTCGTATTTAACGCGAAATGAATGAGTCACAGCCAGAGATTCGGGGCGAGTTTTCAGCCCCTTTCCATGTGAGACGTCATTCAGCTGGCAGGGGGGGGAGGATTGGGGGGGACAGATTAGCATCACTTCATTGCAAGGTTTCCAGGAAGTTAGAGCTCAGAGTCTTCAGACATGAGAGAAGGTAAACAAGACCAACAAATGCACTTAGAGGTTTGAATAATGAGACAATTGTTCCTTTGAGTGCCTCTCAGTGTGCTGCATCTCCGCACTATAATCTTTCTCTCTTTATTTCTCCTCCCTCTTTTATCCCCCTCAAACATACGAGCACAAACAAACACGGCCTCTTCTTCTTCCTCTTTTCTTTGGACGTTGACGGTGGCAGGCGTGAAGTGCAGATTGGTGGCATTATGAAAATCAGCCGCGAGCAGATGAAGTCCTTCACCCACCCGCTAAAGAAAAGTGCCTTTCCTGAAATAGTTTTGGACTCATTACTGACTCATTACACCTTTAAAACGATGGAAGGAGGGAGAAGGGAGAATAGACACGTTTGGAGGGGTCCAGGCTGGTCTCCCAGGCAACCCTCCTTCTGAAGACACCACTGATTCATCCTGAGCACCCCCACACACATCACGCTGGCACACACACTGATGAGAAGGAGCATGGAAGCCACACATCTTAAAACACTACCATCAACAAACTATTTAACTGCCCAGATGGTTACTATTATTGTTCCTTTTTACAATTAAGCAGACTATGATCATTTGCATCAGCCAGGGACTCACTTGGCAATTTGAGGCATTAATTAAAAAGGAAGTTTCTGCTTGTTATTCAAAGTGATCTCATATTCAAAATGACAATAACAATCATTGTTAGACTCCTCTAATGATTACATGCTAAGTAGGTTACAGTGTGCTCGAAGGTGCTAATGAAGCACTTGGTAAATTCATAATTCATGTGTAAGCTTTCATTTTAAAGTCCCTTCAGAAACTGGCCACTTTTGAACAAGCCACCACTCATCAAAGAATGACATCTGCACGACTGCTGGTGAAATATTACAGCCATGCTCAGGCAAAAAGTCAAACAAAAAAAAAGAAAAAAGAATAGATTAAGAAAGAAACTCATTGAACTTATTCAACCCCTTCACTTAATCAAAACTAGTACAAAAGTTGACACAGAATAATGTTCACTTCTGTGTTGCAGCGCCTCTTCTTTTAAAAATACAACAAAATACATCATCTGGACGGCAGCATGTGGCTCTTACACCTGTATTGTTCAGCATTAGCGGTGTCTTCACGGGTGTAATGCCACGTGCACTGACACACTGCCATGAAATCCCATAGGCTGGAGCACGGAGCATCCCCAATTTGCAAGATTACTCTCAAGATTTTAATTCTTCACCACATGACACTTTTCCACTTCTCCCCGGTCCATCTTCTGTCCAAGAGAAGGCTGCAGTATTTCTAAAGTGTTTTTCTTTTCATGATAGACTTTGAACCTGCATTTTTGTGGATGTGGGCACAAACTATGTTCACTGACAACTGTTTTCAGAGGTTTTCCTGAGCCAATGCAGTGATTTCCAAGACAGACTCGTGTGTTTTTACCTACAGATTGTGGCCATTCAGTAGTGGCTTTCAGCCATTGCTCCTGCAAACAGGGATTTCCTTTGATTCTCTAAATTGTTTAATCATGACATTAACTTACTCAGACTGTTTAATCTCCTTTCAGAATTTACATTAATAATTGTTATTCTTAAGCTTTTGAACAAGTAGAGACAAATCCCTCTCCAACAACACTCCTGAAAGACTCAGCTCCTCTTGGATGTTCTCTTTGTACCCAATCATGCTAATGACCTGTGGCCAATTAAACTAATTATTTTTTAGATGTTTCCTGGCATCAAATTCAACTTGAGCATATATTCTTTAACAAAAAAAGAATCCCCCCTGGATGTGTTGTCCTTGTATTATCACCAATTCAATGTAAGGTTTAAACTTTCAAAATAATTGCATTTTATTTTCAAACATATGTGCGCCGCATCTCAATCTATTTTCCAAAAGTATTGCAGGATAAGTCAGTAAATCTACTGGGGCACAGAGTAATAAGCAACATCTGCAATCCACTTTATTGTGAAAATTATTATCAAGCATAGAATCCCACTTTATGAACCTGGTCAATCCATTAGATTCTGTTCAATTAAAAGATTACAGAGGGTGATGTAGCTGTAATTGAAACTCACCCCATTGACATAACCAGGCCTGAATGGACACATTTCTAATTAATTTAATTGAATGGAGACTAATTCAAGCCAATCACAACCATGTGTTGTATTTAGCTCCATCAGCCACACTGAATAAGCTAATTTCTTTCAACAGACAAGTTGTTCATGTCCAGCTCCAAGCAGATATTTGGGTCCAGATATTGTACACATTCATGAGACAAACTAAAAATACATTAAAGGTGTCAGAACTGCTGGGAAGAGACTGCTGAGAGGAGAAATCGGGTAGGAGAGTGGAGGGAGGCAGATGGCCACCTCCACTGTGAGCACACTGAGACAGACAGGCAGGCCAGGAAAAATGCAGCAACAGCTTCCACAAATGACACCCTGAGAGAATGGTGTCGCAACGCACAACACTAATTCCAATGCTTGGACTCTGCAGAGAGAACCCAACTCCCACTTACTCTGTCAACGAAAAGGTTACTTTTGAAAAATTGGGCCCTCACCGTGATTTAATTCACTGACTAACCCCAAGAAGAGGGGCCTTTCCCCAGGGAGGCTGTGTGATTTAGACTGAGATTACACTTCAGTTTGGATCTTCTCTTTCTCCAGCCTCACCTTCACAACAACAAGTCACGCGTACGCACAGGTACTCGGATAAATTCCATTTCAATTCCATCATTGGATGAGGTCGCAAGCAAATATCAAGGAAGGAGAGAGACTGTAGACTGACAGGAGTCTATTTCAATTAAGGGGACAAAAATGGCCAAATACGGCCGAGGTTTCCAGAAGCCAGAGGTGTGAAACACCTTTGAACACCCCCACTAGATAAATTATAGACTGCTATAAAAAGAGCCAAAGCCTTGGTTTCTAGCATTCAATAACATGTCTGCTCGATGCTGTCTTCTTTAAATCAATTACGGGTCTGGCACCATGCGCTCCTTAAAAGAACAACAAATCAAAGAACAATAAAAAGTCAACCAGCAGGACAAGAGGCAATAAGATTTCCTTTTGGGCTGACACCATGCACAATGGGTTCTGTCTGTCAAATTAATTAACCCAGAAACCTGTTTAATTTCCAGACACAAATGAAAGGGTGACCGTATCCACAGGAAGGAAATAACTCCAGAGCAGGAGGTAATTGCATGTCGAGGTGATTTGTTCGAAAGCACGCGGGCCACCGGGCTGTTTGGAATCATGCATATTCTGTAAAGGGTGAGGGGTTAATGTTAGAACAATGTAGGGGACAATGTTGGATTAGCAAAGTGAAGGTCACTGGGCTGACTCCCCCCCCCCACCCCATGTCTCATCTTGTACCATCTGCTTTGGAATAATAAAATCAGGATATCTGAGCTTTTCTTTATCGCTGTGAGCAGAATCAGTCCCTGTGAGGACAAAGAAAAAAAACATATTGTAATTCTGCAGGCATGCTGTATGAGAAGACAAATTCCTACCTCTTGTGCTGTTTATGCTGAAGACAGAGCAGGTGCACTGCAGCTAGGACGATAGACTCTCCACACTCTCACTTAGGACTGTAATCCATCTGTCATACTTTCTCTCCTCTAATTATGTCTCTGTAAGGCTGCTGCTGTGAGCTTAGTACCCATTCACACCCTGAAATGTGAAAGATAGACAGATAATATACAAGTGACCACTGGAATATATAAATGCAGTGTAAAGCATGGTAACAAGAGCTTTTTCTCCTCAGGCTATCTTGGGCTCTCCTTTGATTGCAGGTGATACAAAGATGACAAGCAGAAGGTAAAATAAGAAACCCAGATCTTTTGTTTTTCTTTTTTACACATACCACAATTACCTGCTGGTGGCTGGGAGTTAGGCTGCTTGTGATAATGATCAGAGGGATGATGTGTGACAGAAATAGAGGAAAGGTGCTGATCTCTCACCCACACAGTCTTGGATTTTTCCAGATGTCCGTAGTGGGTGACAAGTTGTTTGTTTTGATGGCTAACTTCATGGTCCACTGGATAAGTGGGTGCAGCTGTTAGTTAGCCAGAAAGACTCCCACCACAAAAGTAACTGATAGCAAACACCTTTTGCCATGTTTCTGTTAATTAGGGGGGACTTTTGGAGCAGTTCTCGACCTCTGCGATTCTTCTTTCTGAAGTATCGTCACAGTAAATTGCGATGGACAGGACTTTATCCGCAGTGAATGAGTCATTACAGTCTCTGCTCAGGTGTGTTTCTGTGTCATACCTGTGAGAGGATAGAGGGGCGAGTTCACATGACCAGTCAACCTTTCGTAGCTATTTTCAGTCCAAGGAAAAAGAGGATGATATAAAAATGAGTATTTGCTTTCATAGATAAATATAGTTCGTTGCAAACAGCTGTTCCTTAACATTTTACAAATGAGTTACCAGGAAATAAATGAATGCCGGCAACACCCCATTTGACAAGTACTGTGGTACAGCATGGAGAACTCTTTTTGTTGGCTGCTAAGAATCTTCCAGTTCTTGTTTATTTGATGTTTGTCCATTCTTCCCTCAAAAGACCGTGAGTTCTAAGAAATTCCTTTGATCCATTTTGCATGCACTGCTCCTTTGAAATCTGTCAACATATTTTACTTGCTCCTATTATGCCAGTTGGATTGTGGATTTTAAGGTTTGTAGATCCCTATCCTGTTATTTAAGCCACCATCTTTTCATCTGCATCAGACAATGTGATGTTTGCTCCCAGAATTTCATGATATTCAATTGTATCCATTCTTGCCTCGACCGATGAAGTGTTCCCTGTGGCTCTGGGTGAAACACAAGGCCATAGCATGATCAATCCACCCCCATGCCAACAGCTGGACAGTTGTTCTAGTCATGAAATTCTTTAAATGCACCTCTCTTATGAATGTCATATCTTTGCAGGCGTTGTTTCCCTGCTCCAGCGCACCTGATTCAAATAAATGGGTTGTCCTCAGCCTTCTGCAGAGCTTAAAAACCTGACTCATTGATTTGAATCAGGTGTGCTGGAGAAACACTGGTCTACTACATCTTCCTGAAGGTCTTAAGTGGGTTTTGTTTTGTTTAGCAATTTTAGGAGTCCTGTCAGGTTTTTTTTGGTCTTCTAAACCTCAACCTGACCGTCTTTGCTCATGCTAACTGATAGTTTCTGTCTGCATTTTGCAGATATCTCCTTGCAGGCTTGTCCCCCTGATTGTTTGAACAAGGTTTGAGTAGTCAGAGTATTTACAAAGCTTTGAATTTTGCATTATGTTGCCTTTGATAATAATAGCTGAACAACCCATAGCTCTAACAAGGTAATTAAGATCTGAAGTTTGATACAAATTCATCGATAAACGCAAATCCTTTGGGTCTCTGTTAGTTGTTTTTTTCACCCAAGAATTGCACTAAACAAACGTGCTATAAAAACAGTTCTTGAAATTCACAGTGGATGAAAATGTCAATAACACTATTAAGTCTTTATAGTAGCTGGCTTTATACGAAGGTAACAAAACACAACGGGTCCTCTAAATCAGAATAATTACAAACAATTTGATTTCGCCCTGGAAAAGCTTGAGCATAAAGACAGCAGGTTATAGCTGTTATAGGAGGTTATGGCTATGTCTTGGCTTACAGCAGCTTCTTGTCATAACTGTGAGGTTGCCAGGCAACTGCAACGATTAAAAAAATCTTTACAGCAGATTATTACCACCATAATATACCGGTGCTATATTTCATGACAGCATCTGAGATTTACGACACTGACGGTTTCATTTTGCTGTAATTTCAGTCCAAATCAGGAAAAACAAGGCAAAGTTAGCTCTGAATGGGAAACTAATTCTAAACAAACTAATACTTATATACACGGCTAAACTACAGCCAAAGGCTCAACTCCAAACACCGGAGGCGCGAGATTCAGTTAACTTCTTTTCTCTAACTTTAACTGATTGTAAAAGTTTTCTAAATGACCAAAATACCGTCGATTTTTGTGTGCTTCATGCGTGTTTTAAAAAAAGTTTGCTGGTCATGTTCTAGCGGTAAAACGTGTAAGGCTGCCGCTGACTGAAATCTGCAGTATTAATGGGAGGGACACAGCACAGTGGATCTGAGGAAAAGCTGCAATTCAGCTTCCAATCTTTAACATTGATATTTAACATTGATCTTCTCATCAATTTTTAAGCAAGAAAGCCAATAAGAGTAAGATATTGAACTATTCATTAGTGGAATTGTACAAAACGCTGCTGAGTGACAGAAAATTAATAACTTCTCATAAAATTGGATAACTCAATGATCAGCATTTTTTAGACATGGCAATTGTTGAAGTAAACTGAGGATGAAAATGGTGTTTCTTTAAATCGTGATGATCTCACCATTCTCTGTCCTTTTTAATTACAGGGACCTTTTCACGTGGAAGTCACAGCTGCTCCTTCCAAACAACTTAAGATAAAGAATTAGATCCAAACTGGACTGTGACAATATGTGAGACTCAGCGATTTCCATTTCCATTCAACAATAGCTTGTTCTTGCTTTGAGTTGCCCCTACAGAAAACGTTGTCCAGTATTACAGACATTTTGTGAGGCTCCAAATAAATTGTAACACTTTTTGTGATGTGAAACAGAGAAAAGATTCACCTCCAAGCTACACGTCCACAACCCTCAACTGTCGTCCTCTGTCTGCTCAGACCTTTCTGGATTCATAAAGAGTCACCAGTATTAAGTGTGCGAGTTTAAATGGACCAATTATGGATGATAAAAACAATCTTCAAGCTAATGAAGACACTAACACTGAGACACCACAGATGGACACCATGACCTCATCAACTCTTTCCCTTTGGCCGGCAGGCCTTATAATTTGTTCTTCATTTTAATTTATGTTTGGGCAGCTGGTCCCATGTCCCCAATGTGATTAATTTGCTTGACATGATGTTTTTTTTTGCACCAGTCTCACATTTTATTTTTCTCAAATCTTAATTGTATTCCCATTGTTTCAAATTTCACATGAGCTTTACATTTGAAAGAGTTCTGTTGTTGTTGTCATTAAAACAGCACGAGTGGATTATGCCTGTGCTTCCTGAACCGACTGCACTGCTGATTGTGTGTGTGGAGAAAAACTCTTTCTTTATCTTATTCAGCTTATTACCATACGGAGCTGCTTGTGAAGGCTGTGGTGGAGGGAAGCCTGCTTATTTCAGACTTTCCAGACTTTGGAAATCACAGACAGAAGTACACACACGTATTGCAAATGCATATTTAAACATGAATGTTCCTGTCGCTGTGCAATTTATCAAGAGCATGAATTCATCCCCCTACACCCATTAGGTAGAAATAAATGGTGTCGCAAATTTCTGCACATGGGTTTGACGTAAAGTGGAACAATAAATCAAGCCCAATTCAACTGTTAAGACTGCTTCCTCGTATAGTTGATGTCACCCTCCTTTAGCTGGAGGCTGTACACAATTAAAAGAGCTTCAAGTTAAACTGTTCCCCATTTAACTATGTGCGAGGGAGGAGAGTGTGAAGTCTGACGGTAATCCCTCGGGTTTAACTGCTGGGTGAGCTAAGTGCTGCCAAGGTCCCCATGTGTCCCTCCCATCCTTCAGTCTCTCTCCTCCTAAACACGGTCCTGAGGTCCCATAGGATCACTGTGGCTGGAGCTATACATCAGAAAGGCTTCATTCTCCTCGGGGCAGCTTTTCTGTCGGCACACTGGGTACCTTTTGTAGCCATGCCAGCTAATCTCTTGCATATGGAGGAACAGCGGAGAGGAAATGCATATATTCACACAAGCTACCCACTGGTGTCCATTAGTCATGGCTTGTTTCAGATGCACTATGAAGATGAGAAGAGTCACGGTGAAGTCAGGCTGCCTACACCGTGGTGACATCTACTGCTGAGGAGTCACATTTCCTACTGAAAGAAAGTTACAGGGAGCACAATGTTTACAGAGTTTGGAGGAAGGGTGATTGTGTATTGTAGCATTTAATGGGCGCCCAACAGTGTCAAGTGAAAGTGAGTCCTGTCGACACAGGGCACAGCACAATACAGACAAAGCAGAACGGGACTTCTTATAGTTGCTCGGGGATTGAATAAATCCCAGTTCATTTGCGGCATATCAAGTTTTGTTACATGGTTTGCAACATTTCCTCATAT
Organism: Leuresthes tenuis; assembly: GCF_036924035.1. Classification (NCBI taxonomy): domain Eukaryota; kingdom Metazoa; phylum Chordata; class Actinopteri; order Atheriniformes; family Atherinopsidae; genus Leuresthes; species Leuresthes tenuis. Next base: position 3,923,370 of record NW_027325370.1, read on the forward strand.
TTCATTCGGCGAGCTAGCAATGGGTCGTTTTATATCCTTCCTATTTCCCCACCTCTCGGCTCACTCTAAGCCCCTCCATGTCATGATGGTATTTTTTTTTCTCCTTTTGGAATTTCTCCCCTCTTGCTTTCAAGCTGAAAATCAAATCTATAAATCAAAGGCAATGGGAGAAAGACATGGAGACTGAAGGGCATTTCAATCCTTTTAGAGTTCCCAAAGCTTCAGAGAGGGAAATAAACAGGAAATTAAAATGGAGCTAGGAATGGCAGCGATCCTTCTATACAGAGGATTGAAAGCAGGTGTATTTCTAAATGCCTCCTGCTGCATATTCTAATCTGTTGGGAATGAATATTCCTCTCCCTGAATAATTTCCCCAAAAAGGCAAGATTATTTTCACTAAATTCTTCTTTTTTTATAAGTCACAAAAAAGTTGCCATGCCTACAATGCAAAAAAAATCCTCACTTCCAAGGTTCCATGTTGTTATTTAGTTTTCAGGTTTAATGTAGCCTTCGGCCATGATTACTCACCTGCCTGTGAGTTTTGCTGAGATATTGTTGCGAAACAAACTTGTCGTCATACATCCAGAGTGAACTTCATGTGCATAAAATCATATGATTAGACGAGGTGCAACCAGCGCCAGGATAACAAATCCGTCCAATGACTGAGACTTGGATGTCAAAAACCATGCAAACAGGTCTGTGAGACTTCACAGAGCCGTGCTTTCAGCTGATTACTTTCATATGAACAACACCACAGTTGAAATGATGATATTTAGCAGATAATGTTTAGATGTCTGCAATGTCTTAGCATAAAAAAGAGGTGATAGTCAACATTAAACACAAACAAAAGCGGGTCATGATCAGAATGTTGCACACATTTTACCAGAAGCTAAAGCTGACCTGGATTAAACGTAGTCAGAATTTAAATCCAGTTTAGATTATCCCGTCGACAAGCTTCCTGGCAGATTCCTGCTCCTTCTGAAGGATTTTAGTGGGAGTTTGGACTGAACTTATCGCTGACCATTTTACAACAGTCACTTCTTTCCTTTCAAACCATTCTTCTCTACTGTTGAGCCATCGTCCTCCAAGATCGACACCTGATCCCTTCACCTTTCTGACACATAGGAACCAACACATTGCACTCTTTGCCTTGATAATCCTCTGATTTAGTCATTTCTTTGAGACTGTCAGTGTCTCCGGTATCAGAGGCAGCAAAGCAGTCCCACAGGATGATTGACCTTCCACCAAGTTTTACTGTTGCTCGGGCAAACTGATGGACTGCACACTTAAAGCATTCTTTGGTTTCCTGCCAAGATAACTGTCCCAAAAAGACTGCAGCTTAGCCAACAACATCTTTTGTAAACTTTTCCTTTATTTCAATAATTGTTCCCCCCATGGCTTTAGTTCAAAACATGGAACAATTTAAAACCACCACTCCAAGTGTTCCAAGTCTGTTAAAGGCTCTTATTCACCAAACCAAGGTGAGGAACCAGTGGCATACAAAAGCCACCTGCTGTGTCTCCTCATGTTGACAGCACCAAGGCAAACATTAGCACTTTTACACATCCCAAAAACAACATCAAAATGCTGCCTACCACAGGCAGTTGTGATGGTAATTTTTATGTCTCAGGACTGACAGACCCTCCAATCCACATTAACCATTTGTATCACCCAGACACGCTAATTGTTTTAAACTATTTACTTCTTAATTAACACTCAGACAAGATAATTGTTTTAACCTCCTGTTTATCATCAAGACTGCATCCTGCCCCCCTCTGGAGATGTTGTTACACATCTAAAGGTATAAATACTCTGGATTCCTTTTGTTTGTATCTTTTCATACCATTGCCGCTGAATGGTGTGGACTGATCTTTTTCCTTGCAACGAAGAATAAAAACTTAGCCGGCCGGCAGAAAAAGTAAGTCTCTCTATTTCATTGCTCATCAGAAGTATTAGGAAGGAAGCGATTGAAAACTTCCATAACAGTTTGGCGTTGTATGACAGGACCCCGTGAGCAGCCGTTCAGGACGAGGCACGGAAAGCGACAGGCCATCCTGGAGAAATAGATTATTTCCAGCCTCCAAACCTCAATTAATTTGTGAGACGGGAGGGCTAACCGGTAACACGTCCTGAGTCGCTGCCACCGGGGTTCCAAGAACAGAGTTCAGCGAAGCTCGTCTGGTGAGTTTTGAAATATTGACTTAATACATTGTCTTTCAAATTTGGGTTTTAATTAGGCACATTTGAGTTTTTTCATGGTCTCCACAGTTGGCCAGCTTTTTGCCACTTGTAGCGTTAAGACGAAGTGGCCATGCTTTTTGTTACTTGTAGCAGTTTAAATAAGACGAAGTAATGTTACGGTGCTTGGATAAACAAGTAACGGGGCTTCTTTTTATTTTCTTTATTTCTATTCTTTCTCTTTTAAAACGAACACGTAATAATTCCGTTTGTTGCTTGTATCCTTTGGACAAAGAAAAAGAAGAAAAGAAAACACAAAAGGAAGGGGTTTTTTGCTGTTTGTGGCCAAAATACGAAACAGTTAGCATTTGTGACTTGGCATTTGAAAAAAGCACCCAGTACAGAGACGTCTGGACTGGATTTGTCGTACGGCCTCCCCATCCCCATTCGGCATGGGGAGATTTTCCGTTGAGGTGGTTGAGCCTCCGGAGGGGCCCATCGTGGAAATCATGAAAAAGAGATTTGGGGATAAAAGCTTAAAATATTAAAATTTATGGACAAATGAGCTCAGATTCCCAATAGGGGGGTCCCTTAGTTTAAAAGAAAAAAAAAAAAAACTAAGAAAAACGGAAAAACTAGAAGAGAAACTGATTAAAAAAAATAAATAAATAAATAAATAAAAATGTTGCTTTCTAAAATCTGTCCCAGTAACCTGACAGGCAGGAACTGGATGTGTAAATGATAATCCCAACCCCAGTTGTCTTCCACACCTCGAACATGACATATGCATCTGCAACCACTAACAACCTTCCCTGAGTTTGTTTCAGCAAAAAACATCATTTCAACAGACTTCATGGCCAAAGAGGACCTGCAGTGTACCTCCCATCTGTCACCAGAATCTGACGAATCGTACGAGGAAAGCTGGTTAAGGGAGAGGTTTGACAAACTTACACTGACACACATTTTTTGGACAGAACATAAATGCGCTGTGTCAGTCTCTCTCACACCAGCTCAACGTAACATATACACCATGGACTACTCAGTCCCACACATCCCACTAGAAAAACACACATCGGATAGCTGGGAAGATTTGAGCCCAGTTATGAAATTGTGTAAGCCTACAGCCGAAAGGCAACAAACATCTGATAGATCTATTATTTTTTCACCTTCACTGACATCTTTTGTGCACACACAAAGAACAGTCAACAGTAAGTATGATGTTAACCTTGTCAAAAATTGTGAAAATGTTGTCATCATTCTAAAATCAGACTTTAAACCTTGCAAGGCTCAATACTCACTTAAACAAAAAGCCATTGTTAATATACCACCATTCTTTGAGTCTCTTAAGGCAGCAGGAGTAATTGTTCCACGTAACGATTCTCCAATACGCACGCCTTTGTTTAAAATCAGAGGCAAAGATCAACCAACAGACTGGCGCTACATTCAGGATCTGTAAGCAGGTGATGCAACCAACTAATGCAAAATTCTTTTCAGTGGTCAACCTTTCAGACACCTCCAGTGTTCCAGGTCACCCAGGAAGCTAATTCTGGTTTGCTTTCAAATTCAATAGGAGGGACTACACATTCACACGTCTGTGCCAAGGATACTGTGAAAGTCCCACCATTTGCATTGAAGCTCTCAGACAGTCTTGAACCCTTTGTTCTCTCCCCAGGCACTGCTTTGATGCTGACCAATGAGCAGTGTGAAGCCAACACAGTCAAATCCTTGAAACATCTGGCTAAAACTGGTCACAAAGCCAGCTTGTCTAAACTTCAATTTGTCTTCTTAGGTCATGTCATCACTTCTGAAAGGAAGACTCTTTCACCAAAAAGAGTTGATGCAATTCAGAACCTTCCAAAACCCATCGCAATTTTCTTGCTATGTACTCTTACTGTAGACAGTTCATTTCTAACTATGCCATTCTTGAAGCTCCACTCACCTCCCTCATTCATGGCAAAGGCCTGCAAGCAAAACATAAGATCAAATGGACTCACAGAACTAAAACTTGCCTTACAAAGCACTCAAACATTGGGCCTGCCTGACCCTACCAGACCGTTCACTCAATCAGTAGATGGAAAAGATGGATGTATGACTTCTGTTTTGTTGCAGGATCATGGAAATAAGCTGCGGCCTGTAGCTTATTTTTCTTCAAAACTGGACCCCGTGGTTGCAGATCCCAAGATATATTCAGATATGTGGCGGCAGCTGAAAAGGCAGTTATGGCCTCCAGAGACATTGTGGGCTATTCTGATGTGTCCATGATTTTACTTGAACAAAAGACTTCTTACCTCTCCACAGCACGATGGCAACGATACAACAAAACACTTTTAGAAATGTCTAACATCACTGTCAAACACCCTGTGTTAAAACCTGCCACTCTCCTCCCCACACCAGATGACAGAACACAACATAACTGTTGCTGTCCCCCAACCGGTTTGCTTGCCAAGAAACAACATTAACAAACCCTCATTTGGTTCTCTTTGCAGATGGATCAGCTTCACGTGACCCACAAACGGGTCACAACAGAGTTGGTTTTACTGTTGTCACTAATCATGAAATTCTTCTCCCCAGCTCACTCCCTCCTCACCATTCTACACAGGTGGCAGAACTGATAGCTTTGACAGAGGCATGCAGACTAGCTAACAACAAAGCAGTAACCATCTAATCTGATTTCAGACACATGTTTGGGTTGTCCAAGATTTTGACACTCTGTGGAAACACAGACAATTCCTAAAATCTAACGGCAAACCCATTCTCCATCATGACAAAGTCACAGCTCTTCTTGATGCCATTTTATTCCAAAAAGTCAATCTCTGTTTGTAAACGCTTTGCTCACACTAACAACACAGGTCCTGTCTCTCAAGGAAATGCAAGAGTGGATGCTGCTGAAAAAGAAGCTACACTCCTACCCACTAAAAATTGATCCCTGTCACCATTTCCACCTCTTTCACAACGGTGCAATCTTTTGCCACACCACAGGAAGATGTGTGGCGAGGAACCGATAATAAGCCTTGTCTACCTAAACATTTTTTCCCTCATTTCGCGAAATTGACACATGGATTGGACCATGTGTCAAAAGGGGGGATGATGGATGCCATAACCCAGCACTGGTTCACCAAAGAATTTTCAGTTCATACAGCAGAAGATCAGTCAACCGCGTATGGTTTGTGCAACGCATAAAAGGTAAAACCAAAGCAGTCACACACATCGCTCACCCATCACCAGACAGACCATTCGAACACTTAATGATGGATTTCATAGAACTGTCACCAGCAGAAGGAAAGAAACGCTGCTTAGTAATAGTTGACGTGGTCAAAATAGATTGAAGTATTTCCAGCAAAACACCAGAGTAGCCAAGTGGTAGCAAAGGCTCTGCTAACAGAGATTACTCCCCATCTGGGAACTACAACTACACCAAAACTGAGCAGCGATAATGGCTCTCACTTTGTCAATTCTGCAATAACCCAAATTAGTGAATTTCTTATCATTAACCTCAGACAACATTGTGTATAACACCCTGCCAGTAGAGACGTTGACAAACGAGAAAATGGCACTCTGAAATCAAAATTTCAATTTTGGCAGACCTCCATCTCTGGGAGTAAAACCTGTAACCAGGCCACTCCCCTCCACTGGCCTATGTGAGAATATATGCTAAAATATTGCAAAAACTTATTCTCTCCCTCTCTCTCTCTGCAGACTTCCAACCTGGGTGGTGAGAAACGACTTCAGAAAGGAGCACTGGAATTCCAAACGGTGACGAGATCCATTCTGACAACGCATACCATTGCGAAGATAGCCGAGAGGGCAACGTGGGTTCACGCCATCCACTGCAGGAAGATCCCCGAGCCAACGGAGGAGCCCAGCTGCCAACGTGAACGACACGAGGACGCACAGAGGACGGACGGTGACGGACGACACGAGGACGCACAGAGGACGGACGGTGACGGACGACACGAGGACGCACAGAGGACGGACGGTGACGGACGACACGAGGACGAGCAGAGGCCAAAGACGACGGACGGTGCAAGGACGCACAGACGCCAAAGAGGACGACCCGTGGAATTGGCCCTGTGGATTCAACAAACACCAACCAGACGTGTTCCACCAAACTCCACCATGCATCACCTGATTCTGATGCTGTCATGTTTGGCACAGCTGATGGAGGCTTACACCTACAAACCTGCCAGGACTGTCACTTTGACAGAAGGTCAAAGTGCAACATTCACCTGCCTCGTTTACCCTGAAATTTGGCGATCAGGACGGGTTCAGGCATATTATGCCAAGTATGACAAATACCTATGCAGAGACCCCTGCGGCCCACACGATTGGCACTTGATCGTTGCCACCACTGACAAAACCATTGCTCCAAACAGAGATCCCCGCTTCACAATAACAAAAGTCCCAAATTCAAACGGAGCTCAAATCACCATCTCTGATGTCAAACCCACTGATGCAGGCACGTATTGGTGTGGAATTGAATATCCAAGCTCGGATATGTACAGACAACTCACAGTCATAGTCAATGGGCCACCAGACCCACATGACGCCCTACTTAACATGCTGTCAGATGTGAACACGGTCATGTTGACCTCTGGAATTGAAGACAACCACTCCGACGAATATGAGAACATTACCAACATTATCAAACACATGAAAGATGCCATTCAACTCCCTCCTGTAATAAATGACTCATGGTTCCCTTGGCTGAAATCTTTGGGCCAAGGATGGCCAGCATGGTTTTTAACAATAATCCCATATGTAATGATTTTCCTTTTGCTCGGCACCTTAATTCCATGTGTATTGAAAAGGCTGTCTAACATGCTCATGAAAGAGATGACTCATTCCTCCACATATGTTCAGGTGAACGCCAATAATGCTGATCAAAATCCAACCTCTCCTCATATTCCTGACCCCGATATTTTACCCCAGCTAAGACTCTAACTTTGATAACAGTCTGTAAAATTTTATTTCATTTTGTTTTTTTTGGGTTGTTTTTTTGTTTGCTTTGTTTTGTTAGTCTTTTCTCTGCTCTAATCAACTACCACAATGATACATTTTCAAATAGCGTACCGGATACTTAAGTATTCTCTTGCATTTAGTTTTCATCCATTTTATTTTTCTTAAGTTTGTTTTCTGTTAGTGATTAATTAATAATCAAAAGGGAGAATTGTGATGGTAATTTTTATGTCTCAGGACTGACAGACCCTCCAATCCACATTAACCATTTGTATCACCCAGACACGCTAATTGTTTTAAACTATTTACTTCTTAATTAACACTCAGACAAGATAATTGTTTTAACCTCCTGTTTATCATCAAGACTGCATCCTGCCCCCCTCTGGAGATGTTGTTACACATCTAAAGGTATAAATACTCTGGATTCCTTTTGTTTGTATCTTTTCATACCATTGCCGCTGAATGGTGTGGACTGATCTTTTTCCTTGCAACGAAGAATAAAAACTTAGCCGGCCGGCAGAAAAAGTAAGTCTCTCTATTTCATTGCTCATCAGAAGTATTAGGAAGGAAGCGATTGAAAACTTCCATAACACAGTCTACATCTGCACAGGAAGATACAGCTCACCAGTACAGGGGGGTACGATAGTGTGTCCTTGTGCACTTACTCACAACACTGAACAACCAATCAGAGTGAACTCTGACACCAGCAGACCCAGCACCAGTTTAACTTTGGCTGATAAAAACACTGATGGGAGTCTAAGAATGCCAAAGGTGTTTTACACACTGAAAGCACAAGAAAGAAAGACAGGAATTCAGCAACACACCAGGCGATCACAGCAGCCGATTGTCAGCTTGATGTAGAAAGGCCTTCAGATGTGCATGTTGTTGCTTTTTTTCTTCCACAATCCACTCAAACCCTCACAGACTGCTGTTGCTGAATTTCTTTTAAGTGCAAAGTCTTGGAAGAATCTTAAGTTTCATGACTTTGAAACTTCTTGAATAAATTACAATGTGTAGAAACACTATCTTTGGTCTTTGAACTTGTCAAATTTTCTGTAATGTTACAAATGCTCACAGACATCCCTGTTCTCTTTCTCCACTGGCAACAGAAAGTGGGAATAACCAACAACTTTAAAAGTAAGGACAACCGTAATTAATCGATTCATTCAGGTCTTTCGAATACTGAAAGTGCACTTAAGGTGAGTCTTAAGAAAATAATCTCAATTCATCAAAAGAAGCCATTTATTGTATCCAATGAGATTGTGTTTTTAATTTTTCTGCATGAAAGCCGTATTTTGCTGTTGCCATTTAAATACTATACTAGTAGACTATTTCATTAAAATATGCCGATTATTCATACACAGTTTATTCATTCCTTAAATTATAGAGGTGTTAGGAGTTCTGACCAGGACTGCAACAATGAGGTTATAGAAGTTCGTCCTGTGGGGGACATGAATGTCAGTAACAATCTCAATCAATGTCAGTCCAGTCCATCACATAGTTGTTACAATGTTTCAGTCCGTCTGATTGACACTGACATCCTCAGAGCTGTGAAGGACAGCGAGGATGGCTCAGTTAACTCAAGTTAAGTCTGTAATCTTTAACTAAGTCGAGTCAGTAACCTTCAACCACTGGGGACCATGAGTCTGTTAACAATGACATGGTGATTCACCTTAAAGCTGTTGATACGTTTCAGACCAGCTGAAGGATACTGACATTCCTGTAGAGAAAGCTGCTACCGACTTTCAATTTCACCAAAGGAAGCCTTAACAGACAAATCAAAGAAAGCTAAATATGCACCAGGAAGACATTTAAAGGAATAATCTGAGACATGGTGCAGACAGAAGGCCATCACAAGCAAACGATATGAGTCAGGTAAATTCTTACAGCCTCTTTACTGAATTTTAATTAAAGCTAAGCCTTACGCCTACACATAAATCACACTTTGAGATCATCTAAGCAAAACTATTGATCAACATCCTGTAGATATTTTCACACAACTTCTTAAGTGCTATTCAAATTGCACTTTAACTCCAGGCAACATTTTGTCATCAAAAAGGAGTGCAGGAGCCTACAAATGCACATAGATTTACTGCCCGTGGTGCAGAGATCAATAGTTTTTATTAATTGTCTTGAGTTGACGTGTGAACAAGAAATCCAAAACCGAAACATAATTACATCAAAATTATCGTTTGATGAATGATACGTTTGGTTTTTCCGTCATTGCACACCATCAAACTGAGGTCATAAATCATGGCACTCTGCGGCAAAGAGGAATGAGAGGCATTCTTTTCTTTTAAGTGGAGGATACAATTGAACCTTGGGCACTAGAGTCCGTAATTTGCAGCATCAATTATTTACCCAAATCTGTTTTAATGTGCCAAAAGAAACCCCAGTGGGTGAGCTAATGCAACTAGCAGGAAACGAGGAGAACAGACAAAATGACCAGCGTGGCTCCTTCTCACAAGGGAGTTAATCTAGAGTACAGGAAAGCATCAAACATAAAACCATTCCGTCACACTTTAGTGGCCGTCCAGAGCCATAAGAGCAGCTAAATAACAGAGAATTCTGCTCATTCGATCGAGCCGTGAGGACATAATTTACGAAGGTTTCTGAGACAAAACCAAAGGAGATGCAGAGTCCAGCAAAGTATCAAAATCTCCTGTCGACATCCAGGAGGCTTTTAGAAAATGTGTGCTGAACAACAAGAGGCTTGAAAGTGCACTGAAAGCAAACAACCAAACATTGGGAGACGACCTCAGCAATCACAGAGTAGCTGCAGGGATCTTCGCATTACCATGATCACAGGCTGAGACCAAAAGCAAGCAGAGCTCCATCCTCTTCAGGGTCAGTTGTTTTGCAGTGTTTTATTAACCCATTCCATGCTCATTCAGAACTACATGAAAGCAGAGGGAACACCCCCGGCGTGAAGACTGCTGTGAGTCTCAGAAATGATTTGCTTGTGTCATAATCTTTTCATAAAATCCAATTACAAATGGAGGAAATGTCGATAAAAACAAACAGCTTTAGAAATAATGTTACATTAAAAAAAATGCTGGAAGATATTTTCTCTCCTTTCTCACTTCAGGAATATTGTTTGATGGCATTTCCTCTCGTTCTGCTATTTATTATTTAATTATTCATCATGTTTTCACTGGGGAAAAAAGGCATCCTGATGTGGGAGCAAGCGCTAATCTTGAAAAGCGGCATTTGGAAGATTAAAACATCAATCCAGTTCCCTCGGCTTTGTGTACATGATGCAAAACCTGTAACTGTTTTTGATTACCACACACATTGCTTGGGGCAAACTACAGCAATGCTACACTTCCAGGCAGTCAGTCAGTTGTGGTTATTCTTACTTATTTAAGCAATCAGCTTTATTTCCACCCAGCGATCTCTGAGGAGACTCTCCAGGATGCGCTCGTATCTTTTCTTTCATCTGGCAATGGAGAAGGGGGAGGTGCCTGAGATGAACACTGAGGCTATCTTATAAGGACTTAATTCTCCTTACGGCTTCAGATTGACGGAAAAAGAAGGGGAAAGTGTTCATGCAGGCTGTGCCATAAACAGTGGCAGTGATAAATATCTGCTGTCACTTCTAACATGACTCACTTGTCTGAGTCTTAATGTTACTGCACACAAAGGAGGCTGGGCCACAGCAATCATACAGTGCTGTGAAATCTTTATCAGATTACACATAATAGCACTCTATGAAATAGCTTATATTACCACAGAGTGAGTGCAAGCAGAACACAGCTCAGCACCAAATTGTGAATAATGAGCATCATTTTATAAAAGAAGGCACAAACTCTGATACAGGTAAAAGAAAAAGAATTCAAGCTCTCATTACCGTCACAGTGGAGCACCCACTCATGTTTTTTCTCTTATGTAGAGTTTAGTTTTTCTTTCCTAGTTTTTGAAGTGAATAATTCAAGCCACACCACATCAGTGAGGGTATGTTTTTATCGTCATCCTTCTTGTTTTCTGTTGTTGTTCACAGCGGAATAAGTGAAGTTTGTCCTGCAGAGAAAAAATGACCCTGAGACCAAAAAAAAATCGAAGGAAAATGAATGTGGGCTCTGACAGGCCTATTTGAAACTTTTGCTTGTTGTGATGGACTGCCGAACTGTCCACGATCGTACGCTGACTTCTGGGATGACCCTGAGGTGGAGAAAGTGGGTACAGAAAACGGATGGATGGATTGAAAAGTTTTGCTTGTGTGAAAGTGACAATGACGCAATACAGCAAAAGTCAAATCCAAGAAAAAGCTCTCCAGCGTTCAAGTATTTAAATTTGCTAAAGAAAACTCGCAAAGCGCTGCATGGGGTTGAGGTGGTTGTCACCGTCGCCTCACAGCGAGAGTGTTCCAGGTTCGATTCCCGGCTGGGGCCTTTCTGTGTGAGTCTGCATGTTCTCCCAGTGTATGCGTGGGTTGTCTCCGGGTACTCCGGCTTCCTCCCACCGTCCCAAGACATGCATGTTAGGTTACTTGGTGTCTCTAAATTGTGCTTGAGAGTCAGCGTGTGTGTAGTTTTTTTTGTCTCTGTGTGGCCCTGTGATGGACTGGCGGGTGCACCCCGCCTCTCATCCAATGGCAGCCAGGGTAGCCTCCAGCCCCCGCGACCCACAGTTGGATTAAGCAGGTATAGAAAATGGATGGATGGATGGAAAACGCGTAATGCAGAAAAATGTCCCCTGGCTGTGGTAAGTTATTGTACTTAGATCATCTATAACATAATCACCTCAGTGGAATGCAACATGCTGCTGAGAAACCTGGGCTCCAGCGATTCATGTGAATGTTACTTTGGCTCTGACAGCTCACGTAAATGCTGTTGCCGATAGAGCACACCCTCTCATAAGAACAGCATTAATCGACCGCAGCAGCCAGCAGCAGCAGGACAACACCACAAGTACTGCTCAACAATGGTTCACCTGCCCCCTGAATATATGATGCAAATAGGCTGTTTTGGAAAACATGAGACTTTTCAAGCAAAACTTTTCCTCCCTCAGCTTCGAGATAAACTAGAAACATGAAATAGGCAACATTTCATGTGACTCCATCCTTATGTGTATAAATATTACTGAAATAACTGAATAAGACTAAATGAGGCTCAAAACTACAGAGAATGCACTATTATTGTGTCTATTCTTTGCTAAGGCAGATCTATTCTGTATTAACAAAGAAAAAAGTCTTACAGTAACAAACATTATTGGATAGCAGTTGCACAGACAAGGCTCCTTTCAATGCAGGAGCTTCTGCACACATATCTGCTTTGTTTACCGGCCTTGTGAAATAATTGGTGGTCGATTCTATGAAAAAAAGAGAAAATATTGAAGGAAAAGGCGCATAAATAACCATGAAAAATACAAGACACACGCTGTAATTACAGCACAGAAAGGAGATTTGAAAACTACTGAAGCAGAGTAAGACAAAGGGAAATTTTGCGGACCAGTAATAAACAGAGAGAATAATTTAGGTTACACATGCCTGGGGATTCGTGCTGCTGGAGTAAAATGTCAAAAAAGTGTTTTTACTAATGTCGAATCCCGACCTGATGGAAGACTGTCACATGTTGCTGCTGCTGTCACATTCATTCTGTGCGAGTTCGTGAAGCTTTCCTCAGTCTAAACACATGCAAATCAGGTGGATTAATGACTCTAAATTATCCACAGGTGTAAAAGTGACTTATTATGTGAATCACTGATCACTCTGTGATAAATCTGGCCAAGCTGTTTTTCTGTGATGCTGTGAAAGCTTCCTCAGGCTCCTGAATAACAATGAGAAGTTGGAGAAAATGAATGAATTCTGTGCATTTAGCTTCACACCGATGCCTTGGTAGAATGAAAACCAGCATCAGCCAGTGCTGTCGAAAACCACCGCCAAGCTCAGATCAGTACAATAAGAGCAAGGTTGTGAGCTTTTATGGCACATTACATTTGATTACATTCTGACTTTATATAATGGAACCAAATTAATGCCATCATATAATAAACAAAGAAAGAAAAATGTTACAACGTCCTTTTAAAGGAAGTAGGATTACTCTCAGTTATGATAGGTGACAACCTAACTCCTGGAAAAGAATTTCAGTGCAGTGCACAGTTCATTTATGACCACTCCATCACCATTTACTGCTCCTGTCTTTATGCCTTATTATGGCTTACACTGGCTTACACATTTAGCCTCAAACACCTTATGAATTATAAAGTAAGAAAGACACGATGGTGTGCACTACCAAAGACTTGTTCCATTTTCCAGAAGCCATCAAGGCAGCTGAGCTACGGCTCCATATGATAAAATATCTGAGCAGAATTACACACAAACTGCTGGGAGAACAGTCATGTATCTATTTCTTGGAAACTTGCCTATGCAGAGAATTAGCTGATGTACTTTGGCAAAATCAGACACAGAATTATAATCAATGTGACTTAATTAAATCTCATTTCCTCAAAGCATAAACATGATTAATCTATATTTTGTTTCAGATGAAGTGCAGAGTGTTTTTTCTTAGCGTCAGCTAAAGTTTACCTCTGAGTCATTTAGATTGACTACCTCTCCTAAATGCCAGACACTGTGGGATTAAAGTAGGATTGGCAGCCCTTGAGGATCCCTCCATTTTTATTTCGCAGGACACCAATAACAAGCAGAGCACACATGCTGCCAGACAGTCTTTGCAACAACAGAAAAAAAATCGACAGAATCCTCCAACCTGGATTCTAGCATTTCCATTTCCACTATTTGAATGCATCAAGCAGCAGTGGAAACAGCATTATAGCCCTGGAATTGTACAGCTTTTACAAAGCACAAGTGAGCACACTCTCCCGTGTGCAATAAGCCACTTTGTTTGTTCAAAACTCACCAAGTGGCAAAAAAGCTGCTGCTGCTATCTCTGCCGTCTCAAGGGGCTAGTTAATTTTAGAAAGATAATCTCCTGCAATATGCTGAGGGATTAAGACGTAAAAAAGTACCGGCATGGGAGGATGATAAGGCTGCATAGTCATGGACTACAAGAGGGCTTCCAGTGCATTCTGGGGAATAGAGAATTCACTGTATTCAGTCTGTTCCTTTGCAGGCTGATCAGCATGCAGATCAGGAAAAACAAACACCAGTTGTGCAATGACACATCTTTATAATGTGCCACTATACCCTCTGTCCGTGAGCTACAGATGACAAGGATGATGAGGACATTTCATCTTTGATTATTAGCATAGTCTCCCAAGGCTTTACTGCAGTACTTTCTCAAGCTATTACCTGCAGGAATGCAACACTAAGGAAGGGTTGTACTTTCTATGGCTTAATCAATGTAATTTGCATATGCAGGACAGAACTCATTTTCGTGAAGGGGAGATTCTCCACCTGAGCTCTTTTTTTTTGTCCTTTCCAAGGAATCTCTCTTTTACTAAACGATCCCTTGACTATATTCCCCTTGCCAGAGAGAATAAAGCCAACTCAGACTGTGTGCAGAAGGCAGGGGATACTACAGGGATGTTTGGACTCAGTGTGAAAGTGCAGTGTGATGCAGAGAATAAAGGCCTCTGCAAGGTTGAGCTGATATTGGGGAGAGTGCTGAGCAGGCCTGCCATAATGCTGTTTGTGTCTGGATGTTTACCAAACAGCAAGCTCCAGGTGAATAACAAAGTGTGGATTTGCAGGAATCAGGTTCAAAGTCAGTGGGACCACAGCGCTGGGCCACCCGCTTGCTTGTTGGGCTGTGGCCAAGGTTTTCAAAAACCCAGCTGGTGTAAAAAACCAGGCCTCTCCTGCCGATTCTCAGCTGTGCTACACAGAACATACGAGGTGGAAAAATACAGGCAACCAAACTGAAGGAACTCTTCCTCTGTCAGGGGGATCTGTGTCATATTGAAGGGATGCTGAGCATAAAATAACTGCGTTTTGAAACATCCCTTAAGACCCCATATTGTTGAGACAACCTTTTCCCTCTCGCAGGTTCCATTCTGTAAAAGATAAGCAAATTTACCCTGTCAGACAAATGTGACTTTTCTGGTGCAGGAGGGGCTTAAGAAGGTAGCGTCATAGGTGGACAAGGCTGATAAGATGACAACCGGGACTGAAGGGAAGGAGAGTGGGATTTCTCCTGCCTTTTTATTTCCAAACATCTCTTATGTAAAGATCCACAAACAGGGTGAGGTTTGATGGGCAATGGCCTGCCTTCACTACACTGGTGTTCCTCTTTAAGCCTGTTTCTTTACGGTAATATTTACCCCAGGGTGCTGTTAGGCTATCAAATGCTATACAGACACATTATAATCAGTGCTGCGTGGCCGTGGAGCCCCGTCATTTAAGCCACACTTCCACTCTGTCAGCCACATCACCAAATTCCATGACAGGCAAACCGCAAGGTGTGTGTAACGGAGTGCAGACAAAGTGGCAACACTAAAGGCATCGCAGATCCAGACTGTACCTAATTTCTTAAGCTGCCCATTGAGTTTCACAGCAGACGAAAACTTCACACTTATGGCAGGAAATTACCCTCCAATTCACAGACACAGTATATTCAGCAGTGTATAAAATGAATAGCTCTTTTCGGAAAAGCTTGCATCTTCTAGACACTCACGTCTGCAGCAGTGAGCCGTGTGTGGCATGTTGGTGTGATGTAATGCAATGTGAAACTCTCTGGGGCTCAGCGACGCCATACATGAGACGCTTTAACACCACCAGCCATTCGAAATTTACCTGCAAAAGGTGACGGAAGAAGAAAGCAGTATTATTCAGCTTGAAAATGGCAACACTGGCCAGAGTCTCCCTAAATCAGATTGATGATCCATTTTCTCTGCCCCGGGGCCACAGTAATGTAAGGGCCTGGGATCCACGGAGGCTGCAGAGAGACAGATGGGACCTTGTCTGACATGACCTTGCTGAGCTAATATTTCTCCCAAGCCTTGTCTGTTGCTTCATCATTAAAGGTGCAATGACCATTAACATTGGGAGAATACTTCAAAGACACTGTTTACCTGGACAAAACACAAATGGGGTGAAGAAAAATTGCAGCAGCAGAATAACAAGTGAAAGAGGGATTGTTTGGCAAATGGTCAGTGTCGTGTGTTCGGAGACGTCTTTGAAAGCCATGTAGTGCTGTGCATACGCAGCATGTCAACAGTATCTATTTTTAACCTGGATATGCACAGCTCACTTACAGTATGCTGTAACTGATAGTTCTGAAAAAAAAGGAACCGTTTATAGATCAGAAAAACTTTGTCTGTAACTAACTAACTAATTAATAAAAAAGTTTATACATTAAGAGTGAACCAGGGATTGGTCTCAAAAAGTATTGTTCAGAATGTTTGTCGGATGACTTCAAACAAGTGTCTTCAGAAAAAAGAAAGAAATGAAACCATTTGTTGCAGTTTTACCCTTAAACACTGTGGTGCATCATGGGAAACGCTCTACAGTCCCGCTGTGGATTTAGGCTGCTTCTCGGTTTCTTCGGGGCTCTATGGGGGGGGCACACCATCTGTTGCAGGGCTCCTTATTTTTCTTGTGACTACAGCCACCTCTTTATTACTCTAGCGGTCTGTGTGGAGACAGAGCAGAATGAATTTGGGTCACATCCGATGCCTCCCTAATGGTATTACCAAACAGAACTCTGGATATTTAAAGAGTTGCCCAGCACTGTATAGTTTAAAGGATACCTTCACAGTGTTAACCTTAAATCAAGATGTTTTTTCTTTTAAAAATTCCAACATTTATTACTATCAGTCTTCACCAAGTCAAAAAGCTAAAGGCATTCAAAACATTTAAGTCCCGCCCATACGGTACCATTCGAGCTTTTAATTTAATTCCAGCTGCCAGTTGTTGCAGAACTCTGACAACGAAAAGTTTGTCTGTGTTTCCGTGGTAACAGTCTGCAGACCGGCGTTTCCGGGGTTAACGATTACTGACGTGTCACAGACACTCGGTAAAAAAGGACAGTGTCATTTTCAAAATATGCTGAGCTGGCAAAAGATGCTAAACGTCCCCGGTCTACTGAGCCGTCAACGTGTTGAGGTTTTATTGGTCGGAAGATTATGTGTGCTTACATCTAAGTTATTACAGTTATTACAGCCAAGGTCTTTCTAATTCTGGCTTTATGTTGACTGCTAATAAGAACGTTGATTGGTCACTTAAATGTATATATTTTTAACACACTGAACATTAAGGCATTGGAGCAAGACCATTACCCAGTGCTGACACAGCATGGTGTGGAGAAAAGTCTGGGCACACTGAGCTCAGTTGTGAAATAGTCTCTTCAACACATTCTCATTTGCAACTCTTCACATACTACTGGCACTTGGTCAATAGCCCTTCAATCAATTTCTCCATGCTGAAAGAACTACTTTACTGTTGCATAAGCTCAGCTATCCTAGGATAGCTTCTGTGGCTGCAAAAAGCAAATGCTGTGAGCAAAAGTCATTCTATGGTGCATGTTTATCAAAATAACAATGGATCACAGCGAAAAGGTCAGAGCGGGAGGAAGCATCCCAACCTCCCAAGCATGCAGCACATGTATGAGACAGCTTTTTTTTATCCTCCCTTCCACTTCTACCACATCCTTACTCAGTAAAAGCAGTTGTTTAGCGTCAGCACAACTTTTATGGTTTGGCATTAAAACACACACACAAAAAAAATGCAATTTTTGCAGAAAGTTTCCCATTGACGTTACCCACGTTGCCATGGCAACAGGTGCTGCAACTATTACATTACAAGCTTGTTAATGATGCTTCAGGGCTACGCTGCATGGTAGAACTGACACAGCAGGCTCAGTATACACCAGGTAAAGGGTTGGTCTCGATATTGAGACAAACACAACATCTCTTCTTCCATTAAAACTGTAAATACATATATATAATATTTACCACCGGGCCAATTCGCACTCACCCTTCTCGTGGATGTATCCTTGCTACATGTTCAACGTGGCAGTTTGTTTTATCACGCCTTTTTTTTTTAAAAAGTATACTTTGAACTTTAAACTTTAAAATAAATCTCCTGACATTAGGAATAGCTTGTCATTCCAGAGTGGGTCCAGAAAATATGGTCTATGAAGCAATCCAGCAGGTCGCTGTTACCACCAAGCAGTAAGAGAGAGATAAGCAAATAATCAAAACCGAGAGGCGAGGGCCAGCTTCAGGCAGACTGTACTGACAGATGGGCTCCCACTTTTCTTCTTTGTACCCCTCCTGTCATTCTTTATCCAACAAAACCGACGTACTCTGTTGATACGTTTTGGCTTTCACAGACCTATTTCTCTTTTATAACCTTTCAGCTACTTTAGTGCTCAGCGTACAATAAAGCAAAAGAACACCATTCAAACCCAAATTCCCTTATCCACAGTTTCTTATCTCTCATTAGTTTTGGCCTGTGATGAGTGCTAAGGGGTTTGCAACGGGGATTATCTATTGAAATATGGCTTCATTTTGGAAAGACTTTATCAGCAAAGCTATTTAAATTTTGATAATGAAGAACACTGTAAATCCCCCAAGTGCGCTTGTACCACTGTGTACACACAGCACAACAGAACGCAGTTGTCCACAATCATTGTGTAATCACTCAAACAACAGTACGCATGCAAGCCCCCGAGCCTCCAGCCACTCCCCAGGCAGACCAGCCCACGATATTTTCTGGGCTTGTGATTTGTTTTGGGATCCAAGCAATAAGTAAAGCCTCCTTGTGGCCTTGTAGCCAGATTGAATTGCAAAAAACGTTGCACCTGGTGCAGCAAGAATGGAAAGTAGAGACAGCGTTGCTGTCTGTATACACTATCTGATGGCTGCAACCTTATTGAAAATCTGATAATGATATTTGGGGAGCTTAATGGTTTCCCTCTGCTGGCGACAATCAGTCTCACTCAATCCTGTTTTCATACCCACTGCCCCCCCACCTCACCTCCCCTTCTCTTTTTCATCTTCTCTTTCACAGCATGCGGCCGACAGAAATGCATGATATACAGCTGCTTCACTCAGTTATAGAACCCAAGGCCCCACATCATTTTTTCTTAGCATTTTGTTTTCAAGTAGAATTAATGTCTGGTTTATTGAATAATCAATGAGCATCACTGCAGGTGATCAACACAAGCCTGCCCGCTTGTTATGCTTATTCTATTGCTCCATTACACTCAGATTCAGCAGGGAGAAAGCGCGCCTGGAACTGGCAGGGATTCTTTGTTGTGCTCGAGGACACATCAGCAGGAAATGTATTGCTGTAACACAGGCTTGAACCTTGACCCTGCCATGAAAGGAGGTTCTTTTTGCTTATTAAACCCATTGCTTCCTTATAGGACATAAAAGATGCCAATACCTGTTGTATGCTCTGAGCCTCCTACTAGCATCAAGGTATATTGACCTATTTTCCCCTCAGGCGACATTAAAGATTCATCTAATGAGTTCCAATGACGTATAACACGCCTCACTGAAAGATGCCGTTCTACATTAAAAGTCAAGTGTACCTGCTGCTGTGGCTGACTTTTACAGGAAACAATACATCACCCATTCTGAAATACCTGGAGGAGTTCGAGTCCCATTGGCATTTTCATTGTAACGCATTTGCAATAATTAACAGATCTAACTTTCTTTTAATTGTGATTAATACCAGAGTAGAAGATGGCATTATTGAGCCACGCATTGAACTGCGCTCATTAGATCGACTTTCCTCAGCACACCAACACAGACTGCTGAGCAGGACTGCTGAAAGGTTGCTGTCATCGTTGTATAATTTAGCTGAAGAACAATTATGAAATCGTCTCATAGGAGGGTTTTCTAATGAGAAGAATGAGAGTGACACTATCTTCTCCGTGGAACTGATCTAACTCTTAAAACATGAAGATCCACTTGAATACAGCCCATACAATCAAATTAACCCGCCTTCCAAATGTTTTAAAATACAGTTTTTATTTACTTGAATTCTACTTTTATTCTCAATTTTTATGTCGTTTTCATATGTATATAACTGTGAGTGCAACTGAAAAGGAAAGTTTTTCCCTTACAAACCTTCTCCTTCGACAACCTTCTGTCAGCAGTTCTACCAAAAATGTTTTCTTGTGATGTTTTGTAGAGACACAAATTAAAAGATCTTTATTTATCCAAAATGGAAATTGTGTTTTTATTATGGATGTAAAATTTCCATCTGGACATGTATGTATGAGCGATCTAATAATAATCAAGGTCACATACCTGTATGATTACACCATATAATCAATTGCATGGGTATATTTTAAGGATAGCAGATCTATTTTTTATGGCACAAAATGGCTACTTAACTTGGAAAGGCAAAATAACTTAGACCCTCTTTCAATTCTCGAGTTTATGTATCAAAAAAGGAAGAAAAAAATCCCCTGTCATCCTTATAAACCCAGCAGAGCTCTGAGATCCAAGGACTCAGGTCAGCTGGTCCAGTCCAGAGTCCAGACTAAACCTGGAGAAGCAGCATTTAGCTGTTTTTCTCTAAACAAGTGGAACAAACTGCCAGAGGAGATTAAACTGTCACCAAATGTAGACATTTTTAAATCCAGGTTAAAAACATTTATTCTCTCATGTGTCAATATCTTTTAATTTATCTAAACTATTGCTTATTTTTAATCATTTTATTTTAATTGTAATTATTTTATTTCTTTCTTTTTATATTATTTCATGTATTTTTAATGCTTTTTCCGCTCCCCGCTGCAATGCTTTTATTTATGTAAAGCACTTTGAATTGTTTTGTACATGAAATGTGCTACAAATAAATTTGACTTGACTTATCAGGTCTTGGATTTAAGCAAATAAAATCTTCGATGAACACCAACACCACCAATACATGATATATTAAATTGGGTCATTATTTACTGAACAACAAAGCCAAAATGCAGAAACAGTGTATGAAACACAAAGTGCAACATTTGATTCAACAGCTTGTAAAACCACCTGTACTTACCATCTTAATTCCTATGACAGCAGGAAGGATGTTCTTCGTTTTCTACACACTGCTCCTGCATTTCAAGGTCCAAGTCAAATGTTGTTGTACATGTGAGGTTGTATTTACCTGATTTTAACATCTGGCAATGACCAACTTTTTGTTTTTTTATGTCTGATACTTTTCTGATGCTTTTCTAGTCTAGCCGACCACTCAAAGCACTTCTAACACTACACTGAGATCATATTTTGTTATTGTTACTGTCATGTACATGCAGGGAAATACACAGAATTAGTCCTGTGCATTTAAGCCATCCACGTTGGCACCTGTTGAACCCATGCACAGGGTCACACACTCATGGAGACAGATGCCATACACTGGAGCGGTGGGCAGCCATTCACAGCACCCAGGGTGTGCGGTGCCTCAAGGGCACCTCGGCCAGGAGGAGGACTGCCTCTGCTCAACCTGCCAGTTCATCATTTGAGTGGAGAGAGTGGAAATCAAACCGCTAACCTTCTGCTTATTGGACGACCTTCTCTAACCACTGAGCCACAGCCACCCATCTCACCCAAACTCATACAGCACCTCTCAGCCTGTGCATAACTACGTGCTTCCTATCCATTCACACATTCATACATCGTAGACAACGTGGGGTTCAGTGTCTTTTCCCGAGCAAGCTTCGACATGTGGGCCGGGGAAGTCTTCTGATTGGTGGGCAACTGCTCTTCCTCCTGAGCTACAAAACCTCACATGTTTTTGTTTGTCACATGACTTTAGGTGGAATCATCAGGCTGAAATTGTTACTATACTGAACATGTCTGACAACTGTATGGAAAGGATGCTCACAGAGACAAGCTTTTTTTTTCCTTTTTCTTGTGGATTCGATCATCCTCCCTCTCTATGGCTGTGCAACTTGCCTCAAGCCCAGAACAACTGCTAGAACTGATTTAATTACTACTCCTGCCAGGCTGAGTATTTAGCTGGTTCTTGACTATTTCGATGGGGAAGTTGAATCTGACTTAAGCAGGAGGACACAGAATGATAAATAAATTATCTCCACAGAGTAGGTTTCTCCAATCTAGGACAGCAATCTTCGTCAGAAAAGTTGGGTTTCTTTTCTTGCATCCCAGCAGTCAGTCAAATAAAAGTGAGTTGCACTGCAGTGGTTCTAATTATAAAAAGCACAAACCCAGAAGGAAAAAGTTTCCATCAAAAAGATCCATCAGTGATGCTGTCAGGGATTTATAATAATAACCTGTCAATAGCCTGTTAATTGCAAACATGAGCCCTGCTATAGGTGCAGTTATTTATTATTTATTAAATGAAAATAAACGCTTTAAGCTTAAAGATTGTGGTTTGTGTGCTTTTGTTGTTTTTTTGATGATCCTTTAAGAAAAAAAAAATAATAATTTGAAAGTTAATTTCAATAAGTGAGGCTCAAAAGGTAGCTGAAAACAAATATGCTGAAAGTCCAAATACAGTGGATTCCCACGAGAGCAGGCAAAGTCCTTTGAAGTGGGGTGCAAAGTTGGGACTACTTCCAGAAGACCTATCTACTTCGCCAGCTTCAGCACTCAACAGCTCCATGATTAAAGCCAGTCTATTTCATTGATTGAAAAGGCAGGGGGAAAAAGCCCCAAACCTTTCTACTCCTCAGTCTGTGCTTCTCCATCTGTAAAAGTGGCAGAAAACCTTGACCATGTCCAGGTAATTTGGGTGAAGTGGGTCTTTCCTGTTGCATTCAGTAACTCTGGCCATGCTCTGTTACCTCATCTCATCAGCTGGGAAAGTATTTGTGCTTGTAGCTGCAGAGAAAGCGGGCACGAGTTAAATTGAGTTACCTGTTCAGAGATGGTTTCATTTTCTACGGATGGGCCCAGAGATCCTTGATGGAACTGCAAACCACCCATCACCCTACATGTCCCCCAGTGTCTGTCTGAGCAGAGAGAAGTGACACTGCAACAGTGGTGTGGCTCAGGTGGCACAGACAGCATACTGCAGGATCCATCACACTTTGTCAAATGTGGAGTGAAGAGAGATAAACCTGCTCTGCATCTTTCACATGTCTAAACAACTCTGTTTCTGTACGTGGTTTTTATACAAATTAACACGACATACTGCCTGATGCAGTCTTTAACCAGCTTCCCTCATTCTTTGGAGAAAATAAATAGTCATGCATGAGGACACATGCACATCTTATCAAGCATTTAAAATGATAGGCTACACATCCACTAAGAAAAACACATAAGGATTAATCTTACAGCAGTGATTTATATGAGATGTCTATATTATGTAAGTGAATCCATGTTGATAAGGGAATAATGAATTTTTCTAAAATATGTCAAATCTACCTTTAGTGATATGGGAAGGGAGCTGTTCTGAGGCTAATATTTTTGGTTGTCTATGACAATTACCACAGGGCAGGAGATGAAAAGCAGAGAGGAGAAGTGTAAAGAGCTGATGTGGGGAGATAAGAGTTAAGAGGATAAACAAAAAGAGAGAAGTGAATGAGGAGGGGGAAAGTTGGAAGCAGGAAGGAAGGGGCTGGGAGATATGGGGGAAAGGAAAGAAAAACAGAAGATGAGGAAAAGAGGAGGACAGAGATGAGAGCATATAAGAAAGAAAAAAAAGCTGACAGCCTGCCACACCAAAGTCACATCACACAATTTACTGTGTTCGGGTCCATAATGTTTTATTGCACGAGCAGTGATAGCACAGTAGTCAGTAGCAATCTCATTTCACAACCCATATCCTTCAGTAATGTGAACACAAAGGGAGAGGCAGAGCCATTAGCAGCGTCCACTGCTCATCTACTGCTACTAATGCATAATTGGCTTTCATGGAATGAAGCAAGAAAGGATAAACAGCAAGCAATCATATTAACTCCTGTGAATTCTAATTGAAATCTGTTAACTATCAACAGAGATAATAGAGGCTAAGGAGATGTGGGACAGTTCATAGCCCGAGCCCTCTCTCCTGCATGTTGTTCTCCATGAACTGATACATGTGAAGACATGGGTTTGGATTAGAGTCAAGAGTTAAACATTTGCACACTGAGGTTTTACATCACAGAGGGACTTTATTCTAACCTAAATCTGTTCTGGTTTCTTCACACAGCGTGATGTAAGTGGATTGGAAACACAAGAAGCGCATGTCAATGTTATCACGAATTAAATTAATCCAAGAAATGAAGAGACGATCAATACCACTCTCATACACATCTGGGAAATATGAAGCTGCAGTCAGTTATTAGCTTAGCACAAAGACTGAAAGCAGTTCTTGATCACCAGCTTGCCTCTGTGCAAAGGTAACAAAGCAAGTTTAAGTGCATTATTTAGGCTTATTTAATCAGCTATGTGTTAGTGCAAGACAAGTCCTAAAAGAGCAACTGGCCAAGAAACAATCGTACAATATCCCACATTAGAAAAACATTTTGTCATTTTTAATTCTGTGAAGTTCCACACGCAGGTTAAGATTAGCTGTAAATGAGTATTGCAGCATTATGATGCTAAATGTGTGCTATATATTTTCCAAACATCCTGTTACACAGCAGTGATAGACTCAGAAATCTTATGTCAGACCTACATTCACATGCATATTACTTTGACACTTACCTAAAGATTTTTACATATGAGTCGCATCCCTCAGGATGGCAGCCTCACTCTCCTGCAGCAGCAGCTGCCTCCGCCCTGCACAAACTTCTAGGAAGGAGCTCAAAGAACACAACAAAGAGTCTTCTGTGATACAAATCTGATGGGATCTGTGGGAGGCGAGCCCAATCCACAAAGACCCCACGCCAGAACCCATGGGGCTCAACAGAACATGCTGCTAACATCCCGGTACACTCCAGGACATCCTGAGATGTCCGTTGTGTATGATGGGACTGCTTGGAGATTTTTTTGGCAACATGATTAGAACCTACTCAAAATAAGGTGGGTGGTCATAACTATTTATTTTTTTTGTTCTTATTTTGCAGTTAAGGACGAAAAAGTCCGATAAATCCATCCCAATTCCAGTTGAGCCTTAACACCACTAGATGGTGTGCTTGTCTCTTCACACTTACTGTACACCAAATGCAAGATGTGGGCTGAGTGGAACAAATATCTAGCTGGAGATAGATTCATATTGTGTTTAAGTATAGTCTTCTGTGTGTGCAGCTCAGATTATGCAACATAAAAAACTACAATCACCAGGATTTGGTGGTTTTCAAGTGGAGCACTCTCAGATAATGCTCTCCAATCACCACAAAGGCAGAGCATATGCAGCAGCTGAGCAGTGCTTTGTGACAAGTACACAGTCCCCTGCGTCTTTAAACTCCTCTTTAACAAAGAGCTCATCCACACTGTAAATACACTGAATGAAGGAGGAGAGATAATAGCCATACCCCTGGAACCTTTGTCAAGACATTGAGTCATTCATATTTCAAAACCTGGCTTCCTGCTGACCTGCTGACAAAATGCTATTGAAAGAAAGAATAAATAATGAACAAAGGTGCATATGTTCAGGTTCAGGGTCTCACTACCTACTGCTGGCTTTGCAGAGCTGCCTTTGGATGTCAGTGCGCTACTGTGGCAATCAGACCACCTTGTGGCTCTCCCAAGCCCCCCCCCCACCGTCCCCGAGACAATTATTTGTTCAATAATTAGCATAAAGTTTGACATTTATTTCCCGGGTTTGCCGCAATTTATCTTTCAAATAACATTACGCTTTGGTTTATGACATTAACGCAGAATTCAATCAAGATTTACCTTGCAGTGTTTTCCTCACGCTGATGATGTGGTGTACTCTCAGCAGAAATATGTTTGTGCTGATTACTCATTCATTATTGCTGCTTTCTATTTGTGTAATGGTACCCTTGCACAAAAAGATGGTTTTCTAACAGAATAAAGGCTTAGAAAATACTCTTTCTTTAAAAGCAAAGGAAGTATTTGCAGGTAGAGAGCAAGAATAATGACAGAATAAGTCCACCTGCATTTCTCTGATGTTCAACAAAACACTTCATCCTTTTGCAAGTGTGAAACTTTATGTTATCAACTCTGTGTGCTGCTTCTCAAGGGCAAGATAAAACACACTTCCCTGAGCTAGAGAGCGTTTTCTTTTCCCCATTTGCTCTTTCCTCTGCAGCAGATGGTAAAGAGAAAATCACTTTCTGCTGGAGGCAGGATGCATCGGGGTCAGGATTTAAGCTTTGAGGTCCACTCTAAACCTGGCTGACTTGACAGGACTATTCTGCATACTCTGAGTCTAATCACAATATATGAGAAAGATGAAGGCAGGATTTGTAGAGCAGCTTGATACAAAGATACTGATTGGATTAGGGATCTTACAGAACAGCAGGCCAGAGCCCCACACTGCAGCCCAACACATACAGAAACATGCAGAAGGAAACAGAGACTAGAGACAAGTGAAAGGAGGAGGAGATTAAGAAGCTGTAATATTGACATTCCAGGGAACCTCATTCACATGCGATTACAGAATATTACTATTTGATGGAACTCTTTAAGTGAATAAGGTACATAGAATCTTGTTTACAGCTTTATGATTGCATACAAAACTATTGCATCCTTCACAGGTTAACGGAAAAATAATGAGGATCTGAAAAGTTCGCCTTATGTCCACATTAGCAAAACAAGTGCTGCCTGAGAATGAAAAAAGGATAGTTTTCCTGCAGAATAACAATGTGGCTAAAAAGCAAATACTGTGACATCTCGCCTGCATTCCAACACTTCTTATTCTAAAAGCCTCATGTGCCAAACTGTGAATCATTACCAGCTTATGCAGATGAACGCTGGTTTATAGATTGTATGTGACCCATTTACAAGCAGGGATACACACACACAATTAAAGCAGCTCATTCAACAAACAATAGTGTTACATAATGCCTCAAAACAATAAATGAAACATGAGATGTCTTCACAGTATGCCAAAGCTCACTTTGCAGGAAAATAGACAAATTACTCTGAGACCATTTGAGCCACATTATATACCCACACAAACACAACACCTACACAGAAGGCCTGCAAAGAATGCCTTTCTAACATATCTCAGATGCACATGTGTGGGTGTGTATCTTACATGTTGCAGCCAAGCTGATGACTAGCCTTGGGACAAGATTGTGTGTAATGTCACAATGCCAAACAAGCCGATAGCTTTCAACAAAAATACACCCAAATATGTGTGTTTTGGGTTTTTTGTGCTTAATCCTTTCTTTGACACTGAGGAGGGATTTTTGAAACCAATCTCTGACTGAAGCATTCCTATGGACTCCACGTCTTCCTCCACCAGCCCACCTTCTGAGAAGTGAAGCCCATCCAGCGAATCTAAATCTATCGGGAATCAGCTCCACTGCGCTGTGTGAATGAGAGAGTGGGAGTCAGTCAAAGCCGCGAGCTCTCACAGAGAGGGAGGTGGAGGGTTGGGGCCACTGGTAAGGAGGTGGCTGCTGGGAGGCAAAGCTAATTTACTGTGACAGAAATCAAAGCTGTCAGGACCACCATGACCAAGCAGCATGGACAGTATATATGCAGTCAAACCAGGAGCCAAGGGAAAGGAGGGATGTAGGTGGCTCAGAAAGAAAGAGGACAGATGTACTGCATAAGGCACTTATAGAGAAATGTGTCTACGTGTCAATGTGTGTGTGGGGAGGGGAGGGCGGTGGGCAACATCCACCCAGTCGAAACCCTGTAAACAGAATAAAACAAGTAACAAGTAACAGGTAACATGTTACAGGTGAGAAGAGCCTGTCTGAGTTAGAAAGACCAACACCCACAGAGCCTCGCGCTAATTTTCAATCCCCTGAGATTGTTGGTGAAAGGGCACCGGATAAGGCATGAAAAATTCATGACGAAAGCTTGTGGGTTCTACTAATCTGCTAGAAAGCAGAATACTGAATGGAAAAGAATATTGATAGTAAAATTGTAAATACAGTGCAGGGGAGGAGCGGCCAATGGCATCATATCTTAGTGATGAAAGATGGAGACACAAGGCTGGTCTCTAAATGACACAGGGAAGGAGGGGGGATTGTGGGAGATTAAGGGAGCTCTGTGCCGTTTGTTATACACTGCAAAGCACCGCGGTACGTCTGTCGAGCGGCAGTCTTATTTGGCATAAAGAGAAAGTCAGCAGGGGGACCGTAGACAAGACGTAACTCCTTGGGTGCTGCTGGTGGAGGATCCAAGAAGAAGATAAGGATCAGACTGCAATGCTGGGGGGGTTCATTAACAGGTTGCCACTTTGAAAGGACAAAAAAAAAAAAAGAGATTAATTTTTTTCATAAAGCAGGTTTCTTGGAATTTTGGATTTCTTTTTTTCTTCTTTGATATTTTGGAGGGGGGGACTGGATTAACGGAGTTAGCCAAACTGCTCACTTGTCTGGAAGAACTTTTTACCCTCCTGCTTTCACATTCATGCAGACTGACACACGTCAGTGGCAGGAAATCTGCTCAAACTTCCAACCATTCGATGGCAACGCAGAGGAAACTTTCGTTTAAGGTGAAGCATTCCCTTCCATGACATTTAATCCCCACGCTTTCAAACTGTTCTGTTTGGTGGATCGACAGGAAATTAATCAGCAACATTTTTGAAAAATAATTTGTGACTTAATTTTAATTTTAAAGGGGAAAAAAAAGGTAAATCTCCATTCCAGTAAGTCAGACATCCTCTTTTTTTTGCCCTCAGAGAAAACTATCTGGCGAGGTAATAAAAATCACGCTTAATTGCATAATTACACATAATTTGGAGTGAAAGAATGATTACTGCAATAATAAATGTAAACATAGTCTGAGGCGATTCATTCTAGGCAAAAATAATCTCTGGATATTCCAGCTAACTTCCTCTCCTGACAAAGAGCTCTTGTGATGAATTAACCTTGAAGTTACCTAAAATGTCTGCTAATATGTCAAAGCTCCAGCAGCTCTCTAAAAGGATAACCCTCTAATATTTCTTGACATTTCTCATTTGATTCTCATCCAACCAGGAAGGATTAGAAACCTCGAAGGATTTAACTTCCAGAACCATGACCTGTGGACAATCTCGAGGCTTTTTTCTGCTGCTGTTCTGTCTCCTCTGCAACTCTGGGCAGACCTGCCCATCCGTGTGCCTCTGTACATCTGACACAGTAAGCTGTAGCTCAAGCGGTCTGGCGAAGCTACCACGGTCCCTGCCCTCCTTCTCTGTCACCCTCGACCTCAGCCACAACCAGCTGTCCTGGCTGGGTCCAAGGAGCTTCAAAATGATGCCCAGACTAGAAAACCTCTGGATGGCCCACAATCAGATCAACGCCCTGAGTTATGGTGTGTTCCAAAATGCCTCTGGGCTAAGGTGTCTTGACCTATCCTCCAACAAGCTGCAGGTGTTGGAGCAGCACTACTTCCAAGGGCTCTGGAGGCTGGAGGAGCTCCGCCTCTTCAATAATAAGATCATGCAGGTGGAGGCCGGCACGCTGACCCATCTGAGCAGCTTAAAAAAGGTCTACTTCAGCTTTAACCAGATCACATACTTCCCTTTCTTCTCTATCCAAGATCACAGTCATCCATTCCTAGCCATGTTAGACCTGTCGTCCAACCGTCTGACACGTCTGCCCTGGGAGGATGTGAAAGCTTTGCCTGGGTTGGTGCAGCGGGGACTGTATCTCCACAACAACTCTCTGATCTGTGACTGTGCCATGTACAGTGTGTTCTGGCACTGGAATCTAAGGGGTTACGACTCAGTTAAGGACTTTGTCGATGAGCACACCTGTAACATCCATGGGGACCCACGAGCGTCCATCAAATTCCTGCATCACAACCGCGTCTTCCTTAACTGCACTGTGGAAAAAGCAGTCATGCAGCCGGTGACAGTTCTCCTCTCCAGCGTGTTGGTTTTGAGGGGAAAAAAAGTGCGTCTGGACTGCCAAACATCCCTGAGTGGCGCAGACCTCTCATTTACATGGCTCTCCCCCAGCATGGGTTTTATCACCCCGGCTGGTACAAATGGCACATTAATTAGCATGTTTCCAAATGGTACCTTAGAGATCGCAGAAACCTCAGTCAACGACTCAGGTCTGTACATATGCACAGCTGTGGATATTAAACAGGCGCTGAATGCAACTCGGGAGGTGAATGTGACCGTTCTTCTGCCTGCAGCAGAGTCATTCAACACCGGCTACACAACACTGTTTGGCTGTATAGTGACTTTGGTCCTCATCCTCACGTACCTCTTCCTGACTCCATGCCGCTGCAGCAACTGTAAACAGCCTGCAGCAGCCTACAACCACAGTAGCCTATCATCTGTTTTCTTCTCCTCCACGAGAGACCAACCCAAGGTTGAAACTTTTAAGCAAGTGGCATTCATGGAGCCTGTGATAATTGAAGAGGAAGCAACAGAATGGCTACCTGAAAGCTGACCGCCCAAACCTTTGTGTAAACTCCTCACTCAGGAACACTTAGTCAGATCTATTCAAGTGTTCATGTAAAGTGTTAAGGAACCTCATGTTTCTGTGAAAGGGCCTCCTGAACAGAAATAAGGAAGCAATCTTCTGTTCCAGTTCTTACCTTTCTGTCTCGTGACCAAAGAGTAGAAATAAAAGTTTCAGCTATGGTTTATTACAGTCTCTGTAGGACCATCATCGGTTTTAAATTTCCTGTGGACTAGCACTGAGAGGAATATTTTTTCTTTGATCAGAGTGACTCTGACAAACTTCAAATTGCACCCCCCCACCAGCAACAAAACAAAGAAAATGCAGCTGAATGCCTGTGTGGACTGTGGAAAATAACAGACAGAAACAGAAAACTGCAGTGTGAGAGGATGCATCGGATGCTGTTCAAATATGTAGCCAAAGCCTAGAAACTCGTTAAACTCTACCCTGAAAACATCCCCATTTTCCTAATAAAGGATTCATTTCTACATTATTACCTACCATGGTGACTTCTTTTTGGTTTTAAAGGCATCTTTTTTTTATGATTTCCTCAAAAGCTTCTGTGCTGCAGCTATACCTTTCATCAAACATTCAAAAAATCTTATCTATCATAAAACAGAGGCGCCCCCGGCACTAAGCAATCATACATATACATGTCACATACTGTAAAAACCTGTTGCAGTAATCTGCCAGTGAAAGCAGTGAATCTCTGTGTATGCTCTGCTTATCTGGCAGATAGTGAAGCACTAAAATCAGTGTCAACACACACAAAATAAACAGCAATTTGACTGCTTTTCAAAGACAGCATCTCTTTGATAACCCACAGCAGGGCACTTTGAACACTGCAGAACAAACGCAAGCACTAAATTTGAACTGAAGAGACAAACTCTTCAAGCAGCTCTGTCTCAAATCCCCAGGGGGGCATCATTTTGTACAGCTTTGTTTGGTGTTTTTTTGTAATTCATCCTAACATGCGTGAAATGACAGACTGCAATAAACGAGATGAGAGATGCTGAAAGAAGACTTGTACGTGCAGCCATGAGCGTGTGGGATGAGAGCAAAAAGCCGATCTAACGAAAGACCAAAGGGTGACTCAGGATGAAGGGATATTCAAAAACTGATGAGACAAACAGGAAAGTCAAAAGAAAAAGTCCAAGCATCCACAGACTGCTTAATCTGTATGCAAACACTCGAAGGGGAATAAAAATCGCATCACGGCTGGATAAGATTAGATGTAATCCTAACGTCTCGGGGAAAATGTCAGCATCTCTCCATCTCTCAGAGCAAAGTTGGAGTGGGAGCATTTGCTTATTTCTAAACCATAAACTAGAACTTGTTTGAAGCCAGGATAAAGCCATACTGTGTAACTTGAATTTGGTGTAAATTTGCACACAAAAAGATGTAAAATCAAACGGGTAAAAGTGTATGAAAGCGAACTCATCGTGCTCTTGTTTTTCTTACCATTCAAGCTGTGAATATTTCCACAGGGGTACGCAACACTGAAATCCCTGGACAAAGATTACATAACAGGCTGATATGTAAGCGTGATGTAACTTCATGTATCATCAGAGACCGTCATGACCCATTGTTATTCACTGGTGTGATGAGTTGGGATCAGGTTTAAGCAGATTACTCCGAGGATAAAAAACAGGTGCTTTGTCAATTTCAGTGTTTTTAAGTCTCTTTAATCTGGTTGGGCTCTCTGACACACACTCTCACACGCACACACACACAGTTGGGCTGGGATTTATACTTTCTGATATGATTTGCACATAAGTAAAGCGCAGAGGACACAATGTGAGCATCTGATAACGTGTCCACAGGGGAACCTGGTTATGTAAGCTCAAAGCTGATTTAGAGAATCAACCAAAGCGTAAGAAGCATATCACAGTCAAAGCGTGAAGGTAGTATTCTGATGCCGTTTGAAGTACTTTTAATTATTAAAAAAAGAAGGCATCAATGCACACTTAATGATCATTTTTGTTCTATGTACCAGCTTTCTTTTCAACACCAAGTGATAGTCAGCAGACACAAATATGAGCATTCCAGCATGAACTCTTTCATTTATGCTGACATCCCCACATCAATATGCCATCCTCATAATAACACCGTAAAATCAAAGTGACATTTCCTTTCTACACAGAAAGGTACAAGCTTTTATGGCTCAGTCTGTACGCTGTGTGCAAATTATCCTCCAACGTCGCTCTAAGAAATTAGCCAGATGTAAATGAAGCACCCCTTGATCATTGAAAAGATGCCCCTCTCACAGGCACAACACTCCATCAGGCTTCAATTAAGACATGCACTTCCCTTCCCAGATTAATTGTTTTTCCTAGTTCAGCTGGGCTCCCAGGGATTTAAAACCATCTGAGTCGAGAATCTGATTACTGTGAAAGAGGAATAGCACAAGTTGAATTGTTTTTACAAGTGTTGGGCTGCTTTGACTGTCAGTACAGGCTATTACTGAGCTGTCAAAGCAGTCATCCTGCAGGAGTGGAAGCATCCAGCTGTGTCAGATACGTATGCATATTTTAGATTATATGACATCCTCATTTACAGGCCCCCAGGAGACCCAGTGTCACCTTAAAACTACCATTTAATTTCAACTGGACACCTAAATTGGAACATGAGCTTGGGAGACACACAAGACATTGACTTCAGTGCCGTCCAAACACCAGCTATGCTCCACCGTGAATCTCTCTGAAGCGCTAGGTCGATTGCTTCCAAAAAAGACCAAAACAAATTAAGACTGCTCCACCAGACAAAAGGCTGTTTATCATACTTCTGAACTGCAGGCCAGGTTCTGTGCTTCCAAAGCAGCATAAAGCAGCGGGATGTCAGACCTGAGTCTGTCCTAGAGCGCTGTGGGGAGCGTAGAACACGAACACCATCGGCCCATAAGTCATATTTCATTGCAAACAAACAAATAAGCGCATGCACTGATGCATTCTGATCTATGCCAGTCAGCACATTAGGAGCAGTCTCCTGGCTCATTCTCTCTGGGACAGTTATGTGCTTACAGAGCTGTAGTAAGTGGAATTTAGGTGGGTATTATAGGATTTGACAAGCAAAATGACTTCAAGTACTTTAAGTTTTACACTGTGACTCATCATGGCCACTTTTTTTTTTATTCTTTTACAGCATCCTCCTGTCTTTGTACTCATCCTTAGCATTCGATTCTTGTTGCTTCTTCCACTGGCTTCATTGCATGCTTTAGTTCTTGGAGGTTTCCTTGTTATTACCTGTCACACTTGTCCATTAAAACACAATTCTTTTGATTGGGATTTTAACTGCAGGGATTCATCTGGTCGGCTTGTATCGAATTCTCTGACAGACCGAGGGATGGTACAAAGGGTGCAGAGTGGTTTCAGGAACATACACATCATCCAAATGATTTCTTTTAAAACCAAGGCGCAACAAAAAGAAATGAAGCCTCCTGGGACTACTGAATCACTGACGCTCCAACAGCTTGAAAAATGATTTCCTTCCAGACGTAAAAAAATATATAAACGCATCTTCCAGAGATTTGAGTTTTTCACCTCACTGACTTCATCTCAAGCGATGAGTCATCGAGCAGAGACCGCCCAACTCACCTTAAAACACAGCCACCAGGAGGTGAGGCCAAGTCATGAAGAGGACCGTTGGGGGGGGCAGAGGGGCTTCTGGACGGGAGTGAAGGCTGCCATTATCCCCCAGCAGCTGCAGATGGCAACAACCTCGTATGCTGTGTCACATATAAAACTAAATAATTCTTTAAAATAAACCATGATTTATTAATGAATCAAATGTTAATATTTTTTTTTATGCAGAAGCCTATCCCAGCTGAGATGGAACGAGTTACAGCTGCACAGGTGTCACCAGTTTATTACAGACAGACTGAGATGATGTGGACACATTCTGCAGTTTTGAACGTTGCGCTCTTATCACTAGTTTCACTACTTTAATTTTTATATTACAGCGTATGTAGACAATAAGTTCCTT
Source organism: Leuresthes tenuis (assembly GCF_036924035.1). Lineage (NCBI taxonomy): Eukaryota > Metazoa > Chordata > Actinopteri > Atheriniformes > Atherinopsidae > Leuresthes > Leuresthes tenuis. The sequence goes on from NW_027325370.1 coordinate 3,957,758, forward strand.
TTTTCATGGCACTGAATTGGCATCCGTCAAAGGAAGACGCAAAAGTACCGTTTCTACAGGAATGAGGGCCCTGTGTCGGATATAAAAATGTAAATTTGTTCGATTATATTAGATTTTTTTTTTTGGAGCTCATGGATTCATGGTTATGTTCAATTTTATGACTCTTCTCTGATTTTTGCAGCTGATACAATTATCTAAATTGACATTATCCTACATGTTTAGAGAGTAAATGTCCTGATGATGGGACTTAATTCACCTGAAATCCAGTAAAGGCTCCAGGACCAAAAACAGGCCTCCATAATACATGTTAAATGCAACATTAAAGTACCTGTAAACTGCATGTGCAGGGAAATATTGCTGCTATTTAAGAATTCTAATAATGACTTACCTCAACACAACATATTTGCATGTTTCAGCTACAGCCAACTCACTGCTGTGGTTGAATTAACAGTGTTTTTCTGTCCTGGTCAGTAAGGTCTGAGCTTCCTCCTCCTGTTTGAGTTCACTTAAATCAGCTGGCCTGCATTTCTGGTGAGTGCTCCAGGTTTAAATCGTGTGGAGAAGGCAAGGACTAAAAAACAAAAACCCGTTTCTCACATTGTGGTGAAATGGCGCCCTCTGGTGTTTATTCCAAGGAGCTACTCCGCTGGGCCACTGAATTGCTAGATTACGCTCTCACAGGGAGAGCAGCAGCCCTCCTAATGACTGCTGCAGTTGTGGTAGATTTAAAGAGCCAAATGCACTCAGCGTGGAGCCTCAATATTTTAAAGTGCTGCATTTGCAATAAAGCGTTCAACACACAGTTTACACAGCAGAAGAACTTACTGCAGAGCTTCCGTCATGATCTGAAACGCTTTCCACAACACTGTAAAAATGCCTTTCATCTGCACAATAACATCCTTTGATCCATTATGTTCGTATTCAGGAACTTCATCTCGTTTCGCTCACAGTGCTCTTTATTCTACTCTTCTTTGTGATGTTGAACCATCGTTATCGTTCCCCTGTAGCTAATTGGAGTGGTGGGCGGCTTTTTTTCTGCTTCGTGAAATGACAGCGAGGAAATCCGACTTCAGTTTTTCTTTTCTTTTAATGGTTTGCTTGACGCCGTCAAACTCATAACACAAACAATATTTGAAATGTTTTATTTTAATAGAATTTTTTTGGACAACCAAATATGTAAAATAAAAAAAAAAGAAAACCAACAGCAAAAGTGAAATTTCATTCACAAGGTTTTTTTTTTTTTTCCTTAAAAAAATATCAGCCATTCCCCTTGTTCACAAACCGTTTCAAAACTGCAACAAACAGAAATAACATGATCAAATCTGAGAAGCTGGAAGGCCATTAACATTTGTTGGCAAATATAAATATAGTGGTTTGAACAGGGTCTCACATGGAAAGAGTGTACAGACAGCTTACACAACAGGACGCTCGGCTCTGCCCGTATCAATTTTTATTAATGTAGAAAACCAGGATCCTTATTTTACCGACTTAAATCAATGTATTTATGACAAGGAAATATATACATTCAGACAGCTCTAATAGTCTCTGGTTTATGTCATTTGCATTGCCCTTTTGATCAAGTTGATTGTCTATTCAGGGGCATAATTGTGAGTGTATGTGTAGTCCGTGTAGTAATTCTGTGGCCCACCCCTGCCTACCGGGTAACCCCAGGAGCAGGGCCCACCTCCAGTCCCATCCCTCAGTTCGTGTCCTCGTCCTAGCCGAGGCCAAAGTCCTAAAGGGGGGGGTCCTCTGCTTCGGTAGCTCCCTAAAGAACCAGGACCCAAAGCCCCCCGCATAGGCCCATGGTCCATCTGTCCGGGGATGCCACCTATACAACCATATCCGACACCTCCCATTGGATGGGGAGGCATCTTCGGTCTGAGTACAGAGCCTCCCCTGGGTACCGTGGGAATACCCATGGAAGCTCCGTGGCTGTCAGCGCAATTCACCTGAGTCCTGCCCCCCCGACTACCGGGGGTGCTGCCTAAATGCATCTCCCCAGTTTTACAGAGAACGCTGGGGTCCACTGGTGCAGACGTGACCACACCGTGGCTGCTGGCAGTCTCGCAAGTGCTGGTCCCTGCTACCCCCCATACAGCTTCCCCGTGGCCGCTGAGTGTCCTGTCTTGCTGTGTGGGGGGTGCACTTGCATTTTTAGGAATACCAGCCATGAAAGCGGGCTGGGCTGGGTCGCTGTGGAGGGCTGTGGTGTGCGGGGAGGTCCCGGCAGCCCCAGCGTCCGACCCATATGTCCGACCCAGCATCATGAGGTGAGGTGGAGGGGGAGGTTTGACCTCCAAGGGGAGGGAGGCCAGGTTGGCCAGGGGTCCTGCTGTGACCATGACAGGCGGGGTTGGAACTGCAGAGGAGGATGTGGTCAGGGGACGGTACTCCTGATCCTGGGTGCTGCTGCAGGGTGAGGCGGAGTATGCCGGCGAGGCCGTATAGCTAGAAGAACCAGTGTAGGATGACCACGGGGCAGAGGGACACAGGAAGCTCTGGTGGGGATTTACAGGAAAGCCTCCTGGAGACAGGCTGCCAATGTCTGCGGAGCCTAAGCCAATCTGGTTGGTAGCTTTGAACTGAGAGATGGCCGATTTGAGCGCATTGCAGTCAGACAGCGCCGTACTCTCAGGGGTGGCATGCTGGTTCGGGAGCGGAGGACGGAACTCCTCCATCTCCGGTGGGGGCGGCAGCGGAGGCTTTTCCTGCTCAACCTCTTCTATCTGCTGTGAGGGATCCGATGCGGCTGGTTGCTCGCCATCATCAGAGTCTAATGACATGTCCTCTTCCACGCACTCATCATTCACTACTGGCAGAGCAGGAGAGGAAAGAAAGGCAGAAACAAAGATATCATCAACCACTGAACACACCGATATCCACAGATTCTTCCTGATGATTCCACTCACCAGTCGATGGTGGTGTTGGAAGCTCGTTCTGATTAATGGATCCTATCAGACTGTGAAAACCGCTCATCACATCGTCAATGCTCGCTATCACTATTCCATTTCTGGAATACTGCAGGAACATTTCAAACGGCCTCTCTGTTTAAGGAGAAAAGAAAGTAAGAGTTAAAAGGGATCAAGGAAAGAAAATGAGAGCAATAACAGATACAGTTACCCACATCCTACCTGTGAGGAAGATGAGGTGGCGCTGTTGTGTGTGCTGAGCTTGCAGTTTGATGAGGCATTCCAGGTCCGGAGCCTGCCGTGACTGCGTGTCACACTCGTGATACGGGAGGAACTCCACCAGATGCTTCTTCTGATAGGCAGTCAGCAGGTTTAACAGTCCCATGGCGTTAGTATTTAACCTTAGAGAGAAAACAAATCTTCAAACACTGCTATGGCAGAATATTTTCATGCCATTGCTACTATTTGGGATGATCCACTCAGATACTGACCTTCCGAGCTCTTTCAGCTTCTTTTGGGACTTGCAGTGCACCTTCCACTGCCAGGGGTGTTCAGGGGTGCTCTGCTCCTCCAAGAACTTGAGCAGCCCCTGCAAACGATCTGAAGAAAGGAAGCAACACAAAAGAAAAGATGTAACAACTAAACCTGCTGCAGACTCTGCTCAACGGTGAGCTTTAATACAGAGAATGCATTTAGCGTGTCATCGTGCGTCAACCTTAAAGAAATCTGACAGTAGAAATATGTGCGCTGCATCTTTAACATCTGAGGCTACATCCAGCTCCACCTCTCTCACACAGCTCTAATTCTCTCAGTCTGAAACGGAGCCAGATAGTGAACTCTGCTATTAACTCAACACCTGAAGCACAGCGGCTACTGCTCCTGAAGCTCAGCGGCTACTGCTCCTGAAGCTCAGCTAACACTAACATAGCTCCACTGTAGCCAACCATCGCTTTACAAATTGTATGCATTTTTCGAACAAACTGGGGAGGAACGCAGCATTATATCCCATAGTAATCATGCTCTTCCTTTGTTATGACAGAAGAAGACTTGATCCATTTTTTTAGCGTCGTTAATTTGCACGAACATGACTCTGGGGCTGACGATAGGGCTAAAATGTTCCTCTGGGGCTCAGTTATCACTTCAGGAACGCTTCCAATAGATCCTGCAGAGAAAAGGAAAACTTACCCTGTGTGATGAGATCAGGGTTGAGGACGAACTCATCAGACACCATGAAGCCCCCGGACACAAACAGCTCGTTGTACGTGTGGTTCTTGACGTCGTCCAGAGTGTCCACACCGGCAAAGCTCACCGACGGCAGTTTCTTCAAAGACACCAGAGCCGGAATCTGCCCAGCGACGAGAGGACGTTCATATTCATATTAAAACTTCAGTCATAACCAGAACATAAATGTCACAGCGGCTCATTTAAGGTTCTTTTTGTCCGAACATCTTAGTCACAGAGACTCTTATCCCAACCGATCAGGAAGGCATATGATTGAGTCCATGTGGCTCCTCCATCACTTTCACAGCGTGTGAATGACTGTATGCCATCACTTTAACAGATGGAGGAAGCCATCAATGTTAATAATGTATTGTAAAAGAGCCATAAAGAGCCTTCTTTAGCGGCAGCAGGAATATGACTCCTATTACCGATGCTATGGCCCCCAGAGAGGTCGGATCCAAACATCATTGATTCAGGCAACAATTACACTCAGCCACAGAGGAAACCAAGAGGCTAAATCAAAGAAAAAGCCCCTGAAGATGCTTGAACAACAGACCTGCCAAGAATCTTGAAAAATTGTGGGTGAGTGCACCTTAAAGTGCCGTTATGAAGGATTATCACAGCACAGCAGCTGATATACTGATTTTTTTCCTCTGCCTTTAGTGGCCAAAACGTCTTCACTCGTGAGAATTGAAGGAAATATGTAAATAACCTGGAAAAAACCCCCACTTGTGTTCAATGGCAGCCTGAGCTATAGACCGGCGCTGAGAGGACGGGACGGGACAGGACTGTACCTTACCTTGTGCACATGTGCAGCAATGTCCTCATTCCTGATGATGATGAGGAGCTTATCCAAACTGCTGCTGTTTTCTAGAAATGTCTGCGGGCTGCACTCACTGTTGCCAAGACTTTTCAAGTACTCCTTTGAGACAGAAGGGAAAGACATAATTGTTAGAGATGGAGAGAGGAATGTGTCCCCCTCTCTTACACATACGAGCGCTGAATGACCGACAAATCCAGGAGAAAGCGAAGCACCGGGTCCGGAACCATTGGGGAGGGTAAAAAAAAGAAAAGAAAAGGGGGCTACTGCATAGTCTCACTAATGATGTGCACTTTTCCTCTCCTAAACTTCATTTAAAGGGAAAAAAACAGGAGAAAATTAATGTAAAAACTACGTGGAGAACGCTGTAATGACAACATTAGGACTACAGGTGCTTATATTCAGTTAATCTTACACTTCTATTCCAGATAAATTTACATTTATTTTTAGAAAAACTGGGATAAAGAGAAACTAACAGTTTCAATTTTCTTGTTTTATGCAACCAGTTAAAAGAAGCAAATCTTAACAGCTAAGAAGTCCAAACAACAAGGCAATTTTTCTTCTAGTTTATCTAGATCGGTTCTGGTTTATACACCTAAAGACTTTATTGTTTGATCTTCTGCAGACATAAAACAAGCAATTTAAATAAGTCACTTTTTTTGGCATTTAACAAACAAACTGGAACAGTAATAACAGAAAGCCAACGGTCGATCGATAACCTTGTCTCAGGCCACACTGGAACCTGCCACTGTACCTTGATCTCCTTGCAGACGGTGCTCTCCTCCCCCTCGTCCCCGGAGTAGATGTAGAATTTAACGGTGTTCTTGGTGACATCTTTAAAAATCTCCACCAAGCTGCTGAAAACCTCAGGTTTCAGCTGACCTATGAGGCTGCCCGCCAGCAGGTTGGACCCGCTGCCAGGAGCGGCCTTTTGAGAGTTCAGCTCTGGAGAGTCTGGTGTGACTTGAGAGGGAGAGTAAACGTCTCCCGCCGGCTCCGCTGACGAAGCTTCCGTTTTAGCCTTCGTGGATGGCGAATCTTTGCTGTTGCCCGTTTTACCGCCTTGGGAAGAAGCGGTGCCCTTTGAGAGCGAGGGCTCCGCTTTAGTTTTGGAAGTGTGGACGGGCGCTGGGGGTGGGGTTGTAAGACTAGATGTTGTCAGTGGGGGGGGTGGAGAGGAGGCCGCGGAGGGAGCAGGTGGAGCTGGGATCAGCTTGTCCATCTTCTCACACAGTGCTTCCACATACCCCTGGATAGAGACGGGGGAGACGTAGGGCACAACAAAGTCTGAGAAGCAGCTGTTGGGCTGCCAGCAGCTGCGCAGGGGTAACCGCGGGGGGAGCTGCGAGGTGTAGCAGATGTGCCGGGTCTGCATGATGTTCTTAATGTCAGAGGTGAGGCTGTGAAGTTCCTGGTTTATTATGGTATCCAGGCTGATGGAGGGCCTGAAGGCCACCTCGTCTGCAAGCGTTAAAGTGGGAGCGGTTGCCTTTACTTCCAGAACTGCAGGCGTCCTCGGCTCTGGGTCGCTCTCTGGGGCTGGCACGGCCTCCTGCTCAGGCTTCGGCTCAGCCTTTGGCTCAGGAAAAGGCTGTGCTTTGTCTGGAGGAAAGCACACAGGAAATCTGTCACAGTGATGCCTTGTTAACCTCATCCAAGCACGCCTACAAGGGAAAAGCCTGTGTGAAGCACACACTCTGAGGTACCTTCATTGGTGGGGATATCCCCGGGTGGGATGTCTGAGGGGGGCGCTTGCTCTGGTGGGGAGCCAAAGCTGAATGGGCTATCAGGGCTGCAGTCCATATCCTCCTGAACAGAAAACACAAGTAGATATTCTTTTAGGTCTGTAACCAAGCTTTGGAGGCAAAACATTCTCCCAACTCTCACCTCTGTGTAGTTCGTTTGTGATGCTGGTTCGTTCGCCTTCCCGAGAGCTGGGTCGGGCGGGACCGAGTCCACTCTCGCTGGCCCTGTGGAGGATTCACCGTGGTTCGCCGGCACAGACATGGAACCCTGAGCCACGGCTTTGTTGAGTGTGGCCAGGAGGATTTTGAGAAGGCGCTGGGTCTCGTTGACGGCGGAGGCGTTGGCGTTGCCGCGGGCCCTCAGGTCGGTGTCATAGATGCCCATGCTTTCCATCACTGCTGTCAGACTGTCGCTCTGCACAACCTCATCTCCAATGTCGTCTGCCTGGGCCACTAGCAGGACACAAAATTGGAGGCATTTGCTGAATTTGATTTATCTGTGTGGCGTAACATCAAATCAGTATCCAAAAAGCTCTTTTTTTGGACAGAATGTGCAGACGTGTGCGTATTCTTGACAAAAAAAATGCCATTTCACATTTTTCCAGGATCTGAAAGTAGCTGTTGCCCTGATGAATAGAGTATGAGTAGCAACCGGTGTTAGCAACACAAAAAACTCACTGAAACCGTTAAAAATGAATGCAAGTTATTCAATTACTGAGAGCTAATCAGACTGTGCTGAGAGGCAAATGAAACATTCCTCCCTGTGGTGGAATTAACTCCAAAGGCAAACAGAAATACATTAAAATATCCAAGTAGATGCTGCTGAACTCACCTCTGCTGGGTTCCCCGTTGCTCAGATGCTCTGTGCGTTGGTGTTTGTTCGCGCCTCCTCTTTCATCTCCTTCAAATTTCCTTTTCAGGCTGTTTGCGTCCCAGGCTCCGTCCTCTCCCCGATCCTTCCCAGGATCCTTCACAAGTGCTTTCTTATGCAGCTGGATCAGCTTAAGAAGCTGTTTCATCTTGTCTTTATCGTACTCGTTTTGGGACAGCCGCACCTTCTGGGGCTGGGGCTGAGGCTGGGGCTCAACCTGGGACTTGGGTTGCAACTGGGCACCGTTTGAATGGGCCAAGCCGAGCCTCTGCTTGCTGCTGTCAGGGGACGGCTTCTCCTGGGCTGTCCTCTCCTGAGATAGCCTTTCTGCAGGTCTATCTGCTCTGTCCGAGCCCCTGTCTGAGCCGCCCCAGTCAGAAACGGGGCTGTATTCCACTGGGGCCGGCGCAGGGATAGGTGCAGGTATGGGGACAGGGTTCCGTATTCGTTCAATGATATCCTTCGTTTTGTTCAGAGGTAATACGTAGTTAGAGGGGTTGTGGATGTAAGATCGCAGCACTGCATCCATGTTAAATTTAGGTCTGGGCACAGGGAGAGGGCTCAACCTTTCGTCCACGTTATGTTTATAGTCAGGCAGGACAAAGGGCCGCACCGTCCCTGAATCCATGCGAGTTAGGTATTCGGCGGCCTGGCGCTCCACCCCAGAGCTCAGGTCCTTACCCGGGTTTGGACGCAACTTAAACAGAGCATAGTGCAGTGCAGGGATGAAAGACTCCATGGAGGACAGCATCGCTGGTTGGTGCTCCACCGTCAGCGGGTCTGGCTCAAACTGCCGCGATGCTACGATGAAATGAGGGACATATGTTAGTGCCACACAGGGCCAATCTGCAGGGGCCGCAGAAAGGGTCGCTTTCAGAAAGGAGGTAAGAAATATGAACCGTGCTCTAACAAAGCGATGTAGTTTCATGTTTAATGCAGATGCTGGCACTCAGAAACGGGACATGGAGACAGTGAATATTACTTACCATACTTGACAACCATCCTCGACTCCTGAAAGATGAATAATGCCTGTAGCTTCTTCTCAACCCGCCCCCGTCGCTCTAAAAGACAAACAGCAGCCTTTTTTAAAAAGCAGAACCCTCACAGGAGGCAACAAGTAGGTGGTTCAACTGACACACCAGAAAATTAGGTCAAAGGAAAAGCTTTCTGGCACCTTTCGACTCAACCATCTGAGCGGAGGACAACAGGAAGAGAAAGCCCCTGTCGAACAAGGACTTCACCAGCACCTGAGCGGGGAGAGCAGACACCAGGTCACATGAGGAGGGCAACACCAGCCTGATGCTGGACACGTTTTCACTCATTCGTGTGTAAAAATGTATTTCATCCAGTTCGGGAAGGTTTTCACCACAATAATGAGTTTATGGAACATAGTCCTGGTTCATTACTTTAAAACGAGACGCACTTACTTCTGTTCCCTCTCCATGAACTTATTTCCTTTCTTAATCTTTAATGGGGTCATTTAGTGTGTTTCGCTAAAAATGACTGTGGGAACTTCTCCATCACAGGCAAGTGACTCACCATCCGGTCCCGCTCCAGCTTGCTGACCAGCGCTGCCAGGCTGCCACTGGCTGCTTTGCCTTTTCCATCCACCACTTCAAACAGGCTGCAGGACATCCCACACTTCATCACTGCAGACAAAAGGAAGGAAGGGAAAAGAGCGTAGGTTGAGATAGCTCAGAACTTCATCTGGGTAGGTATTTATATTCCTTTTTAAATGATGCATTTCAACAAAGCTGCAACTGTGTAACATGGGGCATCGGATGAAAGTGCTGCCCACATGCCCAGGGTTTGTTCCCCACTAAGAGACTGACCTTCCCGTGAGACACTGTAGGTGTCCCAGGAAAAGAGCACGGAGGGAATCTTTCTCTTCACCTGCTCCAGCTGCATGCCCCGGTTCATCTCCAACTTCTCAGGTCTGCAGAAGAGATTTAACAGTCAGCTTTCATAACAGACTCTTTATTGCACAGGCGAGCTCTAATTGTACCCTCTCACTTACATGATGTGTGTCGTGTTAAAGTTCAGCACATAAAAACACGTTCAATGATTAACAGAGGAAATGCCTGCAGCACGCTGGGATGGAAGCGGGACAGCGACAGACTCGAGGTTTTACTCACAGTTTGAAAGGAAGGTAGGGACGCGAAAAGGAACGTAAACAGATTGGGAACAGCTCCTGGTCCTTGTTCACGAGTGGCCCGCTCCACACAGTGTAGCAGCTCTTCCCTGGGACAGCAGCACAGTTCAGAGGAGACATGAAACAAAGAGAAAGCAGAACCAAAGCGTCTCACCATGTTTTAGCAGGTGGAGGTGGGGCGCTAATAATAAACTCTTAGCTGTGATACTGGTTAAAGAGGGAGCTTAATGAGTGAAAAATACACGATAAAGTTTACCTCTGCTTCCTTCAGGGGAAATAGTGTTAAACCTGTGCAAATAAAAGAAAAAAAACAGTCAGTTTACACAGTGAAGATGCTGCACGTGCACGCTGAGCGCCACCATCTCCTGCAGGATCACACACCTGTGTGCAGTCATAGGAGCTGCCGCAGCCTCCTTGCCTTTGTACTGGAAGGAAACCACAGCGTAGGGGCACACGTGTCTGGGCCGCGCCTTGATCTCATCAAACGCAAACTCGAAAAAATATTGCTGCCGAGACACAGAGATACTTCAGAGAAATGCACCCACAAGCCATGAAAGATGGGCGAGGAGCCGGCGCTTACCTGCGTGAGCTCGAACGCTCTGTAAGACAGCAAAGACGTGACCCTGTTGGCACTTTTGGACAGGTGACAGTCAAACTTGGGGGAAGGTTCAATAGTGTTTTTTGGCATGTTCTCGTGGATGTGCTTCATTCGGCCCTGTGGAACAAAACATCGGTTGCCATGAGCGCCACCGGAAGGTGTCAACATTACAACGTGGGGGGGGGGGGGGGGGGGGGGGGGGGGAGAAGCAGACCGTACCCTCATCACTTTAAAAATGATCATGTCTCCAAACGAGCCCACTTCAAAGGGATTGATTTGTAATAAATCGGAGTATTTGGAGAGGTAAACGCCTGCAGCGACAATGAACAAAGGTTAGGGAAACTGTGGCTGCAGCAACTCAAACACGTCTCCCCATGAAGGGCAACACAGAAGAGACCAGCTTACCCATCGATGGATTTCCTAGTGTAGTAATCCTACAGTGTCCAACGGACAGACCCTTTTCGCAGATCCACTGGAGCTAGATCCAGAAAAACAAAGCTCAGATTCATGTAGAAACGCCATCCAACTTTTCAAAGAAACCTTTACGTGCATGCGGGGCTTTGCAAGCCAGCCAACCTTGGATTTGTCTGGGAAAAGGAAGCAGTACGACTCAGTGAGCTCTTGCTCGGTCCGTCCCTCCTGTTTCATCTCCCTCCGCTTCTCGATGAACTGACAAACGGGCAGCAGACAGTAAATAAGACAACAGTCTGAACCAGAAGCATCCCAGAAAGTGCAACCCGGGAGGGCAGCGAGCTGAAAAAGACTCAGCCCTCCTGTGCCGGTTTAAGATCTCAGCTGCGGAGACTGCAGCCAGCAGTTTGACTTGAATGAGTCGGCGACTAACCTCTTTCTCCAGCAGCTCGTTGTGAATGAGCCTGGCCTTGCAGTAGGAGAAGGTTCCCCGCGACGACGCCTCCAAGTAAAACGAGGAGATGATCTTCACGAGGTCCTCAAACTCCCGACTTTCAGGGGGCAGAAACTGGTACAAGCCTGCACACACACACACAAACACAGGGAGTTCGTTGGTTTGGGAGACGCAGGAGCAGCAAAGGCAGCTTTTCACGTTAACCTGCGGCAGACTTCTCTGACTGAGCTCAACTCCAAAGTGCACGACTCTTCGTTAAAATACAAATCGCACGTCAACGCAAAAAAAACCCACAATGTCCAAAAGAAAGTGACGTGAACTGTAGCATGCAGACAAAAATACATCTTTTTCTGTCTGCGTTTACATCAGTTCAGCAAAAGTATCCCCAGAAAATGTGTGAGGGTGAAGGACCAGTTAGGACGACTACAGCCTGCTGCACAGGCGACCAAGCCTCTTACCAGACTTTATTCACATATTAGTTCATCCAAACACATGCAAATGACTGAAACCACCTCCGGCTGTCAACAGGCAACCTGGGTGGAGCTTCATCTGCCTCCAGCTGTGGGTCGACAGGTAGCCTCCCTCCTTATGTGGGAAAAAAGGGTGAAAGCAGGCCAGCAGAGTGGCACAAAGCCGAGTCAGCCTCACAGCTAACGAAAAGGAGAGGATAACTGCACATGGCTGCTTGTTAGAGACTAAATGTGAAATCCAGGCTACTTCATCTGAGCTTTCCTCATGTAGTGAAACTGTAGCACTTGATGTGGAGCCTGGCAGCAACCTGCATGGTGGGATCTCTGGGGGGAGTGCTGGAGTGAGGTGTGCAGGTTCAGGGGTGCTCTGAAATAGAAGTGACAGAAAGTTGGGGGACAGGGGGCGGGCTGTGAGAACAGTTTGAATGGACGGGTGGGGTGGATTAAACCATGCCCTTCACTGAGGTCAAAGAGACACCCACATGTTGTCAGGTGATGGCTGCAGCGCGCTCATGGCTCCTGCTGCAGCATTCACTCGGACCATGGACCCGGAAAAGCATGTGGAACCCAAACAAGGTGGGCTTTAAGATGGTCAGTCCTCAAAAGTGCCGCTTTCAGGCGCCTTCTGCAACGCTGCTGGCCGCTGGTAACCCGAGCCTACCCACCAAAGCCAGCGTTATGTCTGCAAACGCCGCGACCCCAACCAAGAGCACCCGTGTGCTTACACAGCAGGACGGTAATTTAAGCACGACCCGGGATCCCTGCGAACATTTCCCGAGAAACTCACCCCAGCAGAACCAAGCAGCTAGCTAACAGGCTAGCAACATGCAGCAGAATTATAAAAGACAGGACAGGCTCTGTTCAAAATAGCAGCGATATGGCACCACCTTTCCGTTCTCTTGTCTTCCTCGGGATTTGGAAATTTCTCCGTGGCAGCTCTTCGCTCGATCTCTGGGCCGGCGAAGGAGAGCTGCTGCAGCTCCGGGCGTCCGCCTGCACGCTCCTCCGCCGTTCAGGGGCTTCTTGTTCGGGCATTACAGTGTCTCCACATCCAGGCTGATCGCCATTTTGGTTGGCTGTGGCCGAGGTGGCGGCTGAATTCTTCTGGGGTTCGCCACCCTCCGTGTGCGGATCCCCCGTCTCGGTACATTCTGAGTCCGTCTTTCCCACAGCATTGGGGTTCAGAGCCATCTTCGGGCACCGTGCGCGTATTAAGGGCAATGTAGCTCTGACGATTACGACGCCGCTTTACACACACACTCGACTCCTCACCCAGCCTCCGCCATTGTGAAAATGACGTACACGTTCTTCTCCACCACTGCAAAACGCTACCGTCACTGTTTACATACGAGAGAATCCGCGCCACCCAGTGGGTGACGGTGGAACTGCACCCGCTGGGGCGGTGATGGGACTGGAGGCACTTGTGAAAAGTTCAAATATTTCTTACATTTAACCATGCCAATTAAGAAAAAGATATAGGTTGCAAACAAATATGTAGAATATAGTAATGACACTAAGAATATCTAATTCAAATTGTATTTTTTTTCATACAAAAACTTTTATACATTGGTTTGAATTTTATAACACGGTTTAGGGCATATTTCACCACGTGTTTTCACCAAGTAAATTTAATAAATACATCAACTTATGTTAACTCCACTGTTGTCATCGTGTAATACTCCATTCTTCCACGTGGTGGTGACAAAGAGACAGTGGTTCCTTCATGCGTATTAATCATTCCCTGCTGTCTGCTTCAATAATTGTTTCTTTAAAATCTATACAATCAAATAAGTCACCATAACAACGAGGAAGCCTTACAGAGAGGTATCAGCGTCCATTTTATTTAATTTCCTTTATTCAGCCAGGAAGGTTCCTCTTCCAGGGAGTCTAGGCCAAGATGGCAGCATGGAACACATTTCATATAAAGGTTTCACATAAAAGGATGCAAGAGGTAGAAAGGACCATAACAACTAAATCCAACAAGTTTCTTTTCCAGTTAGAAAAACATAAAACAGCAATAGGTTTCCCCCAGGGCAGTTTCTAAAGTCCCTTTAAAAGTATGTGACGTAAGAGGGCTTGTAAGCTGATCTATTTTACAACATGTCAGAAGTAGCCTACATACTGGTTTTTATGCAAACAACACAGCCAGACAAAGAACATAAAATATTTTCAAAATACATGACAGAGGCGGAAGGCTAATGGGAGCTTATCAGAGGCACATTTGTCCTCCTATAACAGCAATATCTGTGACTTCTTTCACTGCGTTTTCACGAGGGGTTAACCACGCTGCCTCTGCTGTAAACATCAAATTCCTTGAAGCGAAGGTAATCTTTCAGACTGGGAGGAAGAGGAAGGAAGTTGATAAAAACTGGGGCTCTCAAGCGCAGAAGACTGAGATGCTCCCTTATCCGCAGCCGACACAGGTGCTTCAGGCTCCGCGCGTTTCCTGTCAGTCACACAAGTCAGTGAGTGCACATAAAGTTTACCACTACTCTGACACGTTCAAATAGAACTAATGATGCTTACTTTGAATGTGGCAGATTTCCGGCCACTGTGTCTGCTCCTGCAAGGTGTCCTTAAGTTTGGGGCAGAAGGAGACGTGGTCAGTGTAGTCCAGCATGATGAGCACCACCTGGGCAGATAAGTGGCTCAGCCATGACACGGTTATCACCTCACAGAACTAGAGCGGGACAAAGAAAGACACGGGACAGTCAAAGAGAAACCAGTCGTAATAACTAATTGTTTTTTTTGCCAGCTTGCCTCACCACCATGTCTTTGATGACTGAGGTCGTCCAAGGAGCGTAGTCATGGGAATTGTCCCCATATGGACAGTCAAAGCAGCGTTTAACATCATAGCCATGGTTCAGAATCATTCTTAGCATAACCTCGTCTTTCAAGGCATACTGTAGCGCTGAGGGGAAGTGAGTGGTGTTGACACGGGAGTAGTAGTTGACATTTGCCCCGTATTTCAGCAAGGTGTTAATAAGTTCGTAGTTGCCCTGTCTCAGAGCCACTTGCAAGCAGTTTATAGGATCCTGGTTCACCATTGCTCCAGCCTCTAACAGCAAGCGGGTACACTGGAGGTCATTGTTGGAGACGGCGAAAAAGAGGACAGACCTGCGCTCATCATCATAGCTGCTGCGCACTTTGGGGTGCAGCATGAAGTTTGGATCGTAGCCAGCCTTGAGTAGAATCTCCACACAATGGGCATGTCCCCCAGCTGCTGCAGAATGGAGAGGACTCATCCCACTTTCCTTCACAGCATGCAGCTTGGTCACTGGGATGAGGACTTCCAGCCCCCTGTCAGAAGAGACTTGATGTGAGAACATGTTATTAGTTGAAATTCTGTTTAAAAATTGTACTTGGATGTTCCTCACAATCTGTGTCCATGGTACGCCACGCGGTGAATCGGCAGGTGCCCGCTGTAAAGAGGTAGGTTGGGATCTGCGCCGTAGTCCAGCAGCAAGGAGATGATGTCGGGGTTTCCTGATGCTGCTGCTTCAAACAAAATGGTTCCTGAATCTGATTCAGACCACACATGGGCTCCTACAAAATAAATCAGACACTATTAGCACTAACATACGTATCTCTAGTTGGATTAAAGTAACATAAATATTCTGGACATAGATGATGACACATCTTGTCTGTGTAAATGTGTGTGTTTCAGTCGGTGGAAACAGACTTATTTACCTTTCTGTAACAAAATATCCACCACATTCAGATGTCCATTCTGTGCAGCCAGAGCCAGAGGAGTTTTCTTTTTAATGTCAAGTGCATTTGGGTTGGCGCCTGACTCTAACAGCAGGTACACAAAGTTCTCCAAACCTAAAAAGGCAGACTCGTGCACAGCTGTCCGGTTTAGAGGCCCTGCTTGGTCTATATTGGCATTGTAACGAAGCAAAAGTGTGGCCAAGTCATACTGGTCATTCAGAATAGCTTTTAGATGAGGAGCAGGTGAGAAAAGAGAAGAGTTAAATAAGTACATACAGTCAATGATTTTGATATATTTGTGAAATGAAATGTATTTTAGCTACCTGCCACTAACGGAGAATCCTGCTCATCATTCTGGACATCTGGGCTACAACCATTCTGTAGCAGGAATGTAGCGTTCTCTCTCAGTCCGTGGACCACAGCTAGAAACAGAGGCGTCTCACCTTTCAGAGTGCGACATTGAGCTGCTCCTGGGGGTGATGCTGCAACCCAAACACCCAGGCATGGGTCATCTATCAAGAATAAAAACGAGGACTCTTTACAGTGACACATTGTCATCTTGTTTTTACCTGAAAAGATTATCTCTAGTATTCCCTTTTTCTCCTGAGCTGCAGCTTCATGCAGGGGGATCCATCCTCGTTCATCAACCCTGGACAGAGTCTCAGGTTGCATAGCTAGTCGGTTCAGTGCTGCCTCATCACCTAAATATGAAAACAGGATTTTATAACAGGACTTCTGACCCTTTTCACAGCTCTCTGTATCAGCCTGGAGAAGTAAAAAAGGACACCTTACCCTCCTTGATTGCTTTGAAAATCTCATCAGGGTCTTCACTGGGTTTCAGATCTCTAGAAGGCAAGTAATCGTACAGAATAAGAATTCAACGAACAAAACATAAACAAAGAACGGAAAGATGTATGTTAACACGAGCTTGATAGGTTTTAATAACCTTGGGTTCAGTCCTTTAAGTTTTCTATATTGAATCAGACTTTGTTCAATTATATATTGCGTTGCCTCATCTTCATCCAAGTCGTCCTCCGACCGATCGAACTCGTCTTCGGTTTGCGTGCTCATCTGTTAGTCCAAAAAAGGTCTGTGTAGAGGGAGTTGCTATGAGGAGAAACATCCGTAAGGCAAACAAGACCATTAAATCTGGGACCTGAGAACTTACATTCCCGCTGCTGCACAGTTAATCAGGAGCAGTGACAGTCCATATGTCTTTGGCTTCAAAATGCCTTCAGGATATTGAATAAAACTATTCCTAGGCTGGGTTTTTGCCCCCAGCCTCTTAACTTTTTAAGCATACTCTCTGCATGCTCAGTGGAGAATTAACGATATCTCTCTCTCAGCATGATCAGAGATAAAGCATGAAGATTTATACCACACAAATGGCAACTGTGGGCATTTCCATACACGTTAATCTTTAAAGGTAGCGGTAGAAATGTCAGAAAAACTAACAAAGGCAACAAGAAGTTGAACAACACAGCATTTAATAGTAAAATCTGTAAGGAATTGTTTGCCTGATTATAAATTTCTTCATTGCAAAGGGTTTACCTTTAGTAAAATGGCTGTAGTCCCTGGGCAGTTTTCACACCGGTGTAGCCAGTGGGCTCCTCAGCACACACACACTGCAGTTATTCATAGTTCCTCTACTATAAATATCAGATCACGGGGTCTTCACAACCAGCACCTAGCTTTGACCCACTAAACACTGTAACTAACACCAGCTCATACACACACAGTTGGAGCACTTTGGGAACACCTATCATACAGTTTGTGACCGATAGTATTGTGCACAGAACATTTATTAACATTTACCTGAAAGTAATGCGAACACTACGCTTGATTATATATGGATGATGTCCTGCATTATCAAACTTCTACTTGGCATAAAAATTATGTTTGAAATATGTTACATTTTTTCATTATTCACCCCATTGTTGCTCCATGTTTAAAAAAAATGTGACAAAATAGTGACAAATGGAGCAATAAAGGGGACAAAAGCAACTGCGGAAAGGAAAGTTAAAGCGCATTCACACTGAAAGGTGACTTTCTGCATAATTCAGTGTTTCTAGTAAAACTCGCTTGGTAGCATGAATACTGTCAGAAGATTCATTGGTTCACATTTACAGTAAATCTTCTTCTTTCGGCCTCTCCCTTTGCCAGGGGTCGCCACAGCGAGTCGATCTCGCATCGTGGATTTGGCACGTTTAACGCCGGATGCCCTTCCTGACGCAACCCTCACCATTTATCCGGGCTTGGGACCCGCACTAGAAATACACTGGCTCCTGCTCCCCGGGGGCTGGGCTCTCACACTCACACTAGCGACAATTTTGCATCACCAACGAACCTAACATGCACGTTTTTGCAGAGAACCCACACATACACGGGGAGAACATGCAAACTCAGCCGGGAATCGAACCTGAAACCCTCCTGCTGTGAGGCGACGGTGCTACTGGTTCCAATTTTAAAAATAAGTTAATTTAGTGGCTACTTTACCTTTTACAGAAATACTTGCCTCCACGCCTGGAGAGGAAACACTGCACCTGACGTGTGACACAAAAAGTAAGAAGTTTGCTGTGCCGTGCTGTTTAAATATGTTGCACAATAGGATTATCACCATGTACAGTAGATCCAGTTGATTAATAATCATGCAAGTTGTGTATAGGGACAAAGTGAGATGTTAGATTTATTAAAAACACTCGTCTGTACTCTTCATGTTTTTATCATGGATTCAAATGTCAGTGTATCCAAAAGGCTGCTTTTTACTTGTATATGTTAGTATATATCCATTTATTCATTTATAATTCAATAAAACCGTGTCACTTCATGTTGTAGTAGGCATCAGACAAAGACATAATAATGGTACCATACATCATTCCATATTCTACTCATAGACAAACTCAATAACTGGTCAAATACAGACATGTTTAATTTTGCCATTTAAAGTGCTGGAGCCTGGAGCAGCGAGTTTAATGGGTCTCAGTCGTCCAGCTGGCACAGCATGGCCACACCGCGCTTGATCCAGTGCTGCGGGCTCCTGCTGGTGGGCAACATCATGGAAATTACAAAATTGGTGGAGTGGCCAGTGGTAGAGAGGGTGCCCTTCCTCTCGCTGGTCTTATAGAGGGGGCAAACATAGAGTTTCTGAGGGTCGTCGATGTTCTTCTTTTCAGCTGTAAAGAGAAAAAAAAAGGAAAATGGAGAGAGTAATTTTTGATGAAAGAGACACTTCAAAGCATAAGAGTCATAAAATATTCACTGACTCGATAGGAGCAGCGGCTGCATGTACAGAAAGATAACCCTTACTAGGTTTTATCCAGATGATGGGCATCGAGTCAAACAGGACTTTGAGGTGCTGCTCAGCCAGAACTCCACTGAGGATAGAGAAACAAATAAAATCTCATCATGCCTGCCTGTGTTTCACTAACGGTGGAAAAAGTAAATGCATCAGTGTCACAACATTACACGTACAGGAGTAAAAACTCTTCTAAACGTTTCCTGTGGAAATGCAGTGAGGTATAAAACAGCATCAGATAGAAAGCTAAGTGCCTCAAACACTTGAATAAATGTAGCCTACTTTCTATGTTTTCAAAGGCAGCTTTTAGACCGAAAGTGCAGCCCTGCTTTTAACTAACTATTGAGATGTGCTCTCCAAGCCACATCAGGATGATATAAATAGCAAAACACGAGCACTGGAAACACCACACTCTTCAGTTTGCTCATGAGCTTCGTGTAGGTGTGGGTGATGGTGTCATCCATCGATGGTGGCACTGTTTTCAGGTGCCAACAATGCCACCTGCAGATCAGCATTTCTGCTTTTAAGTTTAGAGTTGGCTCACTATCTTACTGTGAGAACAACCTCGTCATTACATCTACCTTTCTTTGTCCCATCGGGCTCCATCAAGAAACAATCCGTGAGTGTAAACGCCATCTTCAGGTGCTGTTTTTGACTTGTCAATAGGAAGAACCTGAAGGATAAAACAAAACTGTAAATCGGTACACTCTTTGGGCTACGAGAGCATTTTTGAATGTGTAGACAGAAGGACTATAAAGTGTTTTCAGACCTCAAAATTAAAGCCTAACACATCAATGGGGACATGGTATTTCCTGGCGTAGTTCTGCATAGCCCCAGTTAGGAAAGCCTGTGTGAAGAAGAAGCCGGACAGCCAGAACACGCTGGGCTTTGTGGTGTCAAACCAATCCTATGAGCACACAAAGCAAAAGTGAAAATACAAGTGGAGCGAAAGTCTCAACATGCATGTTGTGTAAAACCGATGGTATGCTGCTTGCCAAAATGACATTTATCTTAGACTAACCTGTAAAAACTTTAGCCTTGTAAGAAAGTCGGATATGTAACTGCCCAGGGGCTTGAGGCTTGGGTAAGAGCGCTTGGCCCATTTCTCTGGGACCTTTCCCACGATCAGACTGCCTGCAACTGCCTCCAGTTCTGAATCCATCACCACCAAACCTTTAATAGCTTTCAACAGGTTCTGTAGACTCACACGAATCGTACTACACAACCTGGGGGAGCAAAAACAGCTTTTAAAATTGGTGAGTGATTGGTGATCGAAGCCTAAGGTTTGTCACTGATCTGTTAGCTCGTACGTGTTGTAGCGCTCCATCTCTTGGACGAGAACCGTGTTCATGCTCTCTTCATACAGCACGGGAAACTTCAAGAGAGCCGCTTCCGTGTCAAAATTGGCTGGAATCTGGGGAAATAAGTGATTTGGCAAGTTATAAATACACAAAGTCGTGGCTACAGATTAACGAGGAACTGCACACAGAAAGAAATACTTTTTTTGAGGGGCTAATTTAGCACCATGCTTAACAAGATGCTCAACACTGCAAAAGTGCTGAAATTAGGCACTCAAATTGTTTAAAGCTAACATTTACTAATCAACGCGAAGCACAAATTCCATCTGATGCTGAGGGGAATGTCATGACTTTTGCATGCTGTTAGTTGTAAGGCTGAGTCTGATCATAAATGTGACATCACATCTGCAGATATTCTGGTCTTTGCCACTGATCCCTGCTGTTTTCCATAGTCCACACAGCAACAACCATGTCTACTGCTAACCACATTTGGTTTGCCACTGGAACCCACGCATTTCACAGCCCGAAGTGGAGATGCAAATGCTCTGTAATTGCCTTCCACACTCATAGCGAATTGATGGCTTCTATTGTCCCGGAAACTTCCAAAGCCGCACCCATTCAGTCTGAGTCAGATCTGACTGATTGTTGTTTCTGAACATGGACATACACTCTATTTGGAGGACTTTCTGAGGCTGTGGAGACCATTTATTATGTACTTTACAGTTATAGTTGCCTGTGAAACTTTCTTCCAAATTAAGAGTCAAATATCTGGCCTTTCATTGCACAGAAGCCATTATATTGACCCCATCAACTTATCGAGTGTATACCAGTCCTTCCACTGAAGAACACTGTTTAACTCTATTTCATTCTTTAAAAATCCTTTTTTATTCTACTGGTTCATTTGGAACAACGATGTGCTTTCTTTGCTTTCACAGATCACGACACGATTTATTTAGTCATAAACCAAAGTAATGGGCAAGATCAATTTTGACCAGCTGTAAGCACTAGAAGACAAAAAGACAGGATCTTAAATATTATAACAATTCATCCACTCAATGACATAAGTATGCGAACTCGAGTGTCTTGGTGAGCCATTTATCAGTTGTTGAGACACTCCAGTGTAGACCACAGACCACATAAAGATTATTAAGCCGACTGGCATCACCGTTACAGCCACTAACAGAAGAAAGACTGGATGAAGGGGAGCTTTAATTAGTATGTACCTTTGTAAGGATGTCATTTGTAATGTCATACAGGGCGTTGTCACTCCCAGAACTGGCCCCGCCCTTAGCTCCTCCACCCTGAATGAGTAGCAGCGAATCAAACAGCAGTTTCGTCTGTTGCAAATCTTTAGAAATGTCCACGTTTTCATGCATCCCAAACGCCTCTGGATTCTGGCTCAATGGAAGATTCTAGAACACAGCCGAGGTATTTTTACTCACAGGAAGTCAGTACATGTAGAAAAAAACAAACATATCTATCCTCTTCAAGGGTTTGTACCTTGATAAACAGAATGTAGTCTTCGTAGCTACATTTGGACGGTGCATAGTATTCACCACTAGGTGAAAAAGGGTAGTGAAATGTCTCAATGATGTCCGTGTTGTAGAAATCAGCCAAGATAGTCATCAGGAGCCGCCTATCCCAGTCATCTGTCACACGGCCACCATAATTACACTCTCCAGTCAGATATGTTATGGCTTCCAAGGGCACCTCGTCATATTCATTTACAAAAAGCTAAAGAGGAAAAAAATAAAGATAATTTTAGATTTCACGAAAGTAGAAACTTCACACCCGTGTCTCACTGACACGACTGACTAAATACCTGGAGTTGTCTGATGCTGATACGAAGGTCAGACTCGTTGAAGCCGTAAGGAATATTCCAGCCTAGAGGACCAAACTTTTTCCTTTCCTGTACAAGAGCGTGGAAGAAGCACAGCCCATAAAGGAGCTTCTCCCAAACCTAGTGAAGAAATCCAAGAGAGAATTTCAGGGACTGTCCTCCATATGACAAACCAGTCTGATTGATACATGTGAGCCAAACTCACCAGCTCCTTATCGGGACAGTTTTTGAAGAAGTTAGGGTCAGAAACAGGATCTGACAAGTAAGACTGTAGGAGGTTGAGGCGGAGTCCTGTTGGAGGCTCATTTGTCATTTTCACACCATTCTGCAGGATGGTCACTGGAAACTGATTATAAAGATGTAAGATGATGTAAATGTTGTAAAATTCCACACTACATGGACTATAATCCAATGAAAGCTCTATCTAACTACTCTAACTAGTTCATGTATGCTTCTATGTTCAAGTCAGTGCCCAATGTCTTACCTTGGGTGAAGGGTAACTTGTTAGCCAGAGGCGGAAGTCTTGGTGGCATGTTGCAAAACTGAATTCCTCACAGATTTTCTCTAGGATGGACATCCACGAAACAGCCAGGTGACAGTTCTGCAAACACACCCACGACCCATCCTGCATGGCTGTGGAAATCATTTTAGCAGCTATGGGCCCCTGGCCCTGACCCAGAGAAATAGATTGGAACTTAGCGCCACCCATTTTCTTGTCAGTGGCAAATTTTAGCAAGCCTGTGGAGAGACAATAAGAACTTTCAGGGGAAGCATTATATGGCTTTTTTTGCCAATCACTCATCGGTGCTGAAAGACTTACTGGCCATGGGATCAGCTCCTGGTGAAAGCACAAACACGAGTGGGATGGTGGAGTTGGAATCCAGGTAGCTCTTACTCAAGTCAAAGGGAGGCGGCTGGACAAATTTCTTCCCCAGATGGCTGGTCACATATTTATTCACAGCTGGCACAATTTTATCAGACCTGAGACAGCGAACGATGATCATCTTCTGCAGGTCATTGAGCTTCTCACACCATGGCGCAGGCAGAGCAACATTACTTGGCTCTTTGCTGTCATAAATAGGCTTGAAGTCTCCTGGACTTGACATGACAGCTTCTCTGTGAAGTAAAACATAATTCTATTCAAACAGGAAGGTGGAGTGAATAAAAACAAGTAATAGAAGTTCATTGCTGTTTACTTTATTCCTTGTAAGCCAGGTAGTTCACTGGCTCTGCAGATCTCATCCCAGCTCTTGTCCTGAAGCCAGCTGGAGTCTGGGTTTGCAATGGTGTTCTGCAGGCCCACTCCCCCAGTCAGCAAGAACATGAATTCTGAGAATTCAATCTCCTTCCTTGCTCTGAGAAGATATATCAATAGATGATGAAATATACATGTGAGAATCCATATATTACATATCATGTGGATAAATGCTTAGATAGCTTGCAGCTATAACACTTACAGGAGCAGATTGCAGCAGAGAATGAAGGAGAAGAGGAGTTTGTCCTTCTCAAAGAGAGAACGACAGACGTTGCAGTACAGGTTATAGGTGAAGTGATCAATAAGGAATTGAAGCCTCCTCTCCAGAACCTTGGACTTGTTACTAATTGATAAAATATAGGGAATTTCAGATGACCACTAACACTCAAACCAAATGTCCAGCTATGATTCCACTAGACAGTAGTTAAACCCACTGTAAATATGTTCATTAGACAATAATAATATTTCAGTATATTGTGGTGCAATAATGCATCATTTTCTGTGTAGTTTACTGACTAAATTTGCTTTTCTGAAAATATTTAGATTTAAAAGATTAAAACAAATCTCCTCTAAATCATGTAGTCATTTTAAGGGAAAGGAATTTCATTTTCTGTGTGAAAATGTTTAGCAAAATATGGAAAGCAATATTTCCTATAGTGCTGGGAGAGATTGTTTTGATGCATTTACTCGCTGCAGAATAGCTCATGTGCATCCCTTACCTGTCTTGTATTGAGTTAATGTAGAGGTTGACAAACCAACTGAGAGAGTACTGGTACATTGGGTCTATGTTGGTCAGATCAGCGATAGTAAAGAACAGGATGGATGAGTGCTTGGCAACAGCTCTGTAACCCTCTCTAGACTCAGCTATCTTGATCTCGGTCTTCTCTGCAATCTTTGAAAGAAGTAAACAGCAGGTCAGATTACTGAAACAAACTCATCAAACTCACAGTTGTGTTGTGAATTGAATGTATTGTTCACACCTGTTGTTTCTTGGTAATCTCGTTGGACACGATCTTTGCCGAGTCTAAAATCTGAATAGCACTCTCGTCCTCCAGGATATTTCCCTCAGAGGACTGTAAAGTTTCCAGGATCTTGTCTTCAATTTCCTTTAGCTGCCTCTTGTTGTCGGCTGACTGCAGGATTAATGCATTTCTCTCCTCTTCCAGTTCTGGCCTGTGGAAAACATATAGCAGACACAAAATGGCAGTGGGAAAAACAAAAAAAAACCTGAATTTCACATGTTTCAGTGGAACGTCAAAGAGGCCATTTTATGTTACCTCTCCTTTGCAACTGCAATTCCTAGCAGCTGGTCCTCCAATCCTTCTGGAGTGATCATAAAATTGAGCAGGGACACTTTGGTGGCAAGTTCAGGAAGGTAGTGTGGGTTCCTTAGCTTGGTGGTGATGTAGAAACGGAAATCAACGGAGTATTCAATCACGCTCTCGCCAAGCCTGATGCAATCCACACCACCTAGGAAAAAAAACAAAGAGTTTGTTCAGTGAGAATATATAGTTATTCATTTCAAATCCCAGATGAGTCTTTGGTAACCATCTCATATTCAAGTACCCTGTTTGAAGGTTTGTTTGAGCAGCAGAGGTTCCAGAGAAGGATCCAACTCTTCTCCAACATTTTCCAATAGCAAAGGTGTTCCAAATTGAATACAGTTTTCCAAAGTTCTCATGTAGTCCCCGTCTGTTAACTTTATTACACTCAAGTTGTTGTCCTTCTCTGAATTTTTCACCCACTTGTTGGCTTGACCCTGAGGATCAATCATCAATGGCCTGGAAGAACAAAAACACAAATGACTGAGTAGGACGGATGTTTTGTTATGATTTAAGCTGAAAATGAACATTTTCTATAAATGTTAAAGTGAAATGGAAACATTTTCACTGGTCAGCTTCAGAAATACAGACTCACCATCTACGTGAATTACTGACAATGACACCATTGTCGATTGAGAAAGAGTCACTGGGAAGGCCTGCGATGTTCCAAGCCCTGATTTTAATGGGATCTCCCAGGGTTTTACTGAGAGAGAAGTCATCTGATGACGGGATCTTCTTAGACTGGAGATATTTAACAGGGAGAAACGTCAGGTAAGAAGCAGCTACAAATGGAAAGTGACTACAAAAGGGATAAGAAGTCGACAATTACTTGGCAGAGTTTAGTCCATAACTGAGTGCAGCTCTGCCGGAAGCCAGCCGTGAAAGCCCCCAGGTAAGCGATGACACCAGCAGAGATGAGAACGTCTCCAGTCAAGTTGTCATACGTGTTCTGCAGGTCATCGGCTGCTTTTGACCATCTAAGGAAAGATTTTAATTCAATCAGCTATTTTTAGACCAGTGAATAGCCAACAACTGAGTATTCATCACCTGGTCTTCTCTCCACCCAGACCACCAATGAGCTTTTCAGCCCTCTCCAGCTTCCTTGCGCACAAATCCACCTGGAACTCCAGTTGGGCCTTCTCCTCTGTCTTCTCCTCAAAAGTTTTCTGAAGAGCAGCCAAGCGGTCCTCCACTTCCTTTAACTCAGCTCTCTTCTGGTCAAGCAGGGCCTTGGTCTCTTCCAGGGACCTCTTGGCCTCTGCAAGTTTAGCCTTCTTGGGAGCAACAACCTAAGACCAAGAGACTTTTTGAGATTAAGAAATAAGTGGGAACATGCATCTGGATACTATCATCTGGGAAATTTGTGAGGATCCATAAACACAGCACCTTGGCCACCCGGTCATAAACCTCCATTGCCTTGATCCACTTGCACAGGCCCTCTGCAGCAGAGGAGGCTTTAGCCACTATGCTGGGATCAAAGTCAGGATTAGTCATATACTCACTACGGATCTTTTGCATCACAGAGACCTGCAAAGCAGAAGTAGATGAGTTTATTGAGACAAAATACGAGTGTATTCTTTATAATAAGAAAAAAAGTCTGACACTAACAGGAATATTGTCTTTGTCGTATTCCTTAAGATCTCGTAAAAAGTTCATATCACCCAGTAGCTTTTTGCTTGGACCCCAGTAGTCAAAAACCTAGATGACAAAAACAGTAACATGAGTATACTTTCAAGAACATATGATTTTAGTCAGGATATCTACTTGATCATCACTGGAAAGATATTTTATGCTCTCTAACCTTTTTTCCAGTCCCAGCCGGGTCCGCTATCTTATCTGGCTTCAAATCTTTCATCACACATACAGCTGCCATCACCAGCTTCACCCCTGAAGGTGGATTTTTCATTGACTTCACAATGGTGACATCAGATGGCTGAAATGAAACACGCAGCTTCGCATACTCTGGTTCCTGAACCACAATGATCTGAACAGGAAAATGCGTTAAAAAAAAGCATCCCAGTTAAAGGATGCTCACCTTTAATGTGTTCAGGGCGGAGAGAGCAGCCTCCAGGGCAGGGATGGCTTCAGCCAACTCACTCTCGCACTCATCATTCAGAGCCTGGGCCTCGCTTGCTTTTATGGATGCTGCCTCTTCATCAATACGCACAACTTTACTCTTGGCTTCCACCACCACAGATTCCTCTTCAATCACCTGAAAATCACACACAGTGCCTGCATAAATTCATATTTATACTTTTTTTTAATGATGAGTTCATACATCTGATGTCCAGAGGGAATAATGCCCATATGACATATGTGTATATATTCTGTTACATGTATTCACCTTCATCATTTTAGTGTTGTCTATCTTTGCCTGTTCAAGTTTGGGTTGGAGGTCCACCAGTTCCTGTTTCATCTCAGCAACCTGCAGAGAGACATTGTAAGAATAAGTTATGGTAAAACTTAGCATAAAGTAAAGAAAAAAATGGCTCTTCACCTACCTGAGATTCGGCGAAGGCTAGTTTATCCAGACCATTGGTGTACCTCTGTTTTGACTTCATGACAGCGTCTCTTTTCTTACTAAGAAGTTGACGGAAAGCTGCAATCAGCTCCAAGTAGGACGTGGGAGTCACATAGTTATGACGACCGAGCTCAGTGAGGAATCTGCAATGAAAACACTGTAACTAAGGGCTTAACCATTTATCGACTTTCACATTTGAATAAACAAGTTAAAGTAAGCAACCCATACCTCGTTGACAGCTGTTTGGCAGAGGTGTGGAATGTTTTGCAGATGGGTACGACCTCCTGTCTCTCATTTTCACTCATCTCCAGTGTCTCCAGGAAGCAGTTGGCTACTCGCTCAAGAGCTTCCTCCGGCCATGGCTGTCAGGGCACAAGCATGAAAAGGACACATGAATAGGAACAGTGATGAGAAAATGCTAAGACAGACCTATTACCTACTAATTGATCTACCTACTATATGCTGCCCTCTGTTTTTATTTTATATTATCAATGACTAACTCTGCCTGACTGACACACAGACAGTATATCATTTTTATTATTTGTGCCTGTTAAATACAATTTATTTCACTGTATATATCATCTAAACTAATGTCTTCTTATGTTAACAAAGTACCTGATACCAGTCAATGGTGCAGCAGTTAATAAGACATGGAAATTGGCGAAGTCGATTTCGAAAGGCATTTCCAATAGGACTGAAGGCTACGACAATGTGCAGGTTCTCTCTACAGCGTGTCACGAAGAAGGCAAACAGAGTCAAGGGGCTGAGCTCCAAATTCTTATTGCCAGCCTGGGCAACGGAACGTATTGTCTGGAGAAAGCGACAAAAATAAGAAAACATTTTAGATATAACACAGACGAGTGGGTATACAAGAATGAAAATAGCTGTGTAAGAGTTTATTATAGCATACCTCCATGATCTCTTGTTTCTCATCTACAGCAAACAGATTGGGCACCTCTCCTGTGTTCAAGACACTGTCTACGTCTTCAAGAAAAGCCTCATCTTTGATCTGAGCGTCAGTTATCAAGAACACGGTCTTCTGTCCTTTAACCCCAGCATTCTTCAGCAGCATCTGCAATTTCAAGAAAATTAAACTGAGTATTCTGACTGAGCACAATAATTACAAAATGTCTGGAAAAGTCATCCTAGGCTCACTTTAAGGTCATCTCTCCATTCTGTCATGCCGTAGCTCTTTGATATCTCAGGCTGGAACATGGTCATGTGGGCCATCGACGTGGCCAAGCGGGTGATAGACTGGCGTCCGCTGCCTCCCACTCCGACTAGCAGAGCATTGCCTCCCGGCTGCTTCAACACGCGGCTGATACGGGACAAGTGCTCCAGGACATAGCTGAATGTTGCAGATTATAAGATCAATTAACGTTTTCTATTAAAAAAAAGCTGTAAAAGCAAAGTTTTATAAACCTACTGCACATAGATTAAGTCACTTGTTTGTTTTTGTGACATAACTTCACGTTTTTAAAAGCTGCAGCCAAAACAGTTTACCGGAAGATGACGAGGTTCATCTGATTTTTGTGCATCTGGTTGTATTCTTCAAGACATGACTCCACCACCTCAGCAAAGGTTTTCATTGAGGGCACCTCAGCATACAAGCGCTCATCATCCTCCAAATCAGGGTCCATGTAGTCCCCAAACAGAAGATTTCGCATGTCTTCCTCAACCAGCTGTAAAGAGAAGAACAGGGATGGCACAAATAAATACAGTTTCCTCATCATGTCCTTGCAATATCTTCTATGTTAGCAGAAAGAAAATAACTATCATAATGTTATTTACATCTGAAATGTGGTCCAGAGTAGCTCTTCCTTGCTGTACCAGCAATAAAAAACAATGTAAACTTACTTTACTGCCTTGTTTCAGGTGATCAAAGACCTGGTCAAAAGCTTCCTTAAAGTGGTCTTTGAGAATACTGTTCATCACATTGTAGAGCCATGTTCTGTCTTTGTCATCCACAAGACGGTCGTAGTAAACACGGAAGACCTCGTGGACAAACAGCCGTATCATAGTACGTTTGTTTTCCAGAGACTCCTTCTTCAGCAGCAGGCAGCCTTGGATAACACGGGAGAAGTCCCGAAGATTGAAAGTATAGTGAGACTTGGCTGGAGTTGGAAGCAAGTTGTCCATGGCTTTCTTATACACCTATAGAGGAAGATAAAAGACATACGTAGAAAACCTGTCGAGTTCTTGTGATATTGCTATGTGTGAAAGGGAAACTCACTTCCATCGTAGCTGTCACTATTTGGTTGCCAACAGTGAAACATTCAGGTGGGAATGTATTGTTTTTGAGATAGAAGGCCACAATGTTTGAGAAAATGCGAACCATGGTGTCATCACTGAAGGGATTTATGCTAAAAATGTTAAAATGCCTCAGGAAGCGAGAAGTTACAGCATTCCTTCCACCACCAGGGGGCCCCATTGCTGCAATGAGCTGGAGGTCCACAAGACTGATCTTTGAAGTGTCCTTTAAGTCGTACCTGGGGGAGCATAGAAGATGAATTCTGCAGTGAACAAAGTCCTGTTTATCTATTCATAACATCTATGGTGTTTGACTTTCAAATTGGCCTCAAATTGCAGATGGATTACCAGTTTCCATGGTCCATGTACTGTCGAAGAAGCTCAACAGGAGGCTGCGCTCCAAACTGTTCCAGAGCAGGCATATTCATATCATCTACAAAGATGACACACTTTTTTCCCATCGGAGGGCCAAACACTCCTTTCCTTCTCTTATCTAACCGGGACATGATGATATTCTGGAAGATGTAATAAATCCAGAGAAAATGATCAGAAATAATTGAATTTTCTTGTTTGTTAAAGATACATTGCATACTATTTTCTGTTTAATATACCGTGACAACATGTTTTCCAAGTGATCCAAACATTTCTACAAAGATATTTTCTGTCCATATTTCACGAAATACAGACCTGGGTCTGGTTTGCACTAGTGCGAGCTGAGAAGTTAAGGAAGAAGGGTAGGTAGCTGTCTTTGTCCAGGTTGTTCATTAGTTTCTCCTTCACATATACTGACTTCCCGGTGCCAGTGGGACCAACAAACAGAGGAGGACTGACCAGCAGAACAAAAAAACAAGAATAAAAAAGCATGAATAATTGTTGTAGGGTCAAGATCAATCCGTAAATACAAAAAAACATAATGGCCATAAAGGCACTTGTACATGTACTTTACAGCAATGCAACGTTTGAGAATACTAACAGTCCGTGGGTGATGCAGAGGTCCATTAAGAAAGTGTAGCGAACTGTGTCTATAGTGGGAACAATGATCTCTTGCACTTTAGTGTTTTTGTCTCCCAGGTTCACATTCTTAATGGCTTCATTCCAGTGAACCCATCTGCCTTTTCCTTTAAACTGTGAAGGAGACCATATTAAGATTTACAGATTTCAAACAAGTGACATTCTTTTGACTGACGGAGTTGTACAATACCTCATAATAGTAGTCATACACCAGGCCTTTCTCATCTACTGGGCATTCCCACTTTCCTACTCTTTCAGGAATTGGATATTCTTTTGATTCTCCTGAGATTGTCACTCTGAAGAACTCACTAAACTTCTCTCTGCTGTCTGCATCACAGCTGCCACCCACAGACCACACCAGGGAGAACGCAAAAGCTGCCTGCAAGCAAGAGGGAAAAAACGAGCGTCATATGATTTCACTAAATCAAAACAACTAAATTAGGAGGAAGATGAGAAACTCTGTTTCAAAGGTGCACAACCAATCCAATATTTAGTATCACAAAGGTTGGAATATTAACCACGATGCTAACAGATTTAGTCCTTTTACCATGATCCAAGTGCGAATACTTTTATCAACAGGGCCTGTATTCACAGGTTCAGTGAGAAGCATCTCAAACAGTCGACAGAGGGACACCACTGTGTTACTGTTGCTAGTGGGAACAACTTCCTGTCAAAGAGAAAATGACATAGTGTTATTAATTTGAGTTAAATTGAGACTTCCAAATGTCCCACATATGTTTATGCCCTGACTGTGAGCTTGGGGTCACTCACTCTGCAGTGTTTGCGCAGTGTCCTATGGGCGGGCGGAAGCAGCCAGTGGAAGAGCTCCAGCAGCAGGGACTGGTTGTCTGGGCTCTGCAGAGGATCAGGAAGAGTGTTTATCCAGGAGATAACCAAGGGCTTCCAGCCCAGCTGCGACGGTTCCAGGTAGATCATACCGCATCGACTGACTGTGGCAGGCTGTAGGGAGAGAAAATATTCCAATAATCCAAACAAAACAACTTTATGTGCTCCACTTATTGCTTCTCATGGAATAAACATAACAAATGATGTTCACTATCTTATCAAGCACCCAGT
Organism: Leuresthes tenuis; assembly: GCF_036924035.1. Classification (NCBI taxonomy): domain Eukaryota; kingdom Metazoa; phylum Chordata; class Actinopteri; order Atheriniformes; family Atherinopsidae; genus Leuresthes; species Leuresthes tenuis. The sequence continues at coordinate 3,988,992 of NW_027325370.1, forward strand.
TGAACAATTAAAGTTTCATTCAAACTTTTGTAACTGCTCACAGCGAACTTACAGAAGCTTGTGACAGATCCATTGCTTCAAAAATCAGACTCATCTGACTGGACATCTGAATGATCTCACCACTCATTAGACACAGCTGTGGAAAAAAGGTAAATCACCAAAGAGTACCAAAGTAAATGGAAACAAAGAAGCCTTAACATAAAGAATTTTTTTACACAGTATCATGTACCTTTTTGTTGTCGTCCAGCACAGTATTCATGCTCTCAATCCACAGTGTGTCTATGGGACCATCAAACACCACCCACTTGCGGTCTGGTGTTTCAGCTGATGCAAATTCACGGAAAGTGTTGGCCACAATCCCATCTGTCCACTAATAAAGACGAAAACCATTACAGGGAAAAACACAGAGAAAGGATAAGCAATAAATTAGTCCAGGTCTACATTAATACTACAAATACACAAATGTATCTGCAGTCCAGATTATCTAAGACACAGTTCTACCTCATGGGAAACCAGGTCAAACTGTCCAAAGAGCTGTCCCATGGTAATGGACTTTGGGTTCAATGTTCTGAAAATGATCCTCTCTTCCGCACCATAGCCTTTCTCATTCATGAGAGTCAAAGTGTCGGCTAGAACGTGCAGCACCTTGGTCTTTCCAGCGAAAGGTTCTCCCACCAGCATGAACCTGAAAAAGAGCATAGTGACGCAATATTGTGTTTTTCATGTTACCTTTAAGCCACATCCGTCTTATTTGAGTGTAACTGGAAACATGATCAGCGGGATATAAAAATATGGCCACATAGAAACTCGAGCACAACCTACCCGTGCCTAACTATCATCATCTCATATGTCTGGATTATCTTTTGTAGGAAGACCTGTGTTGCCTGTACATTGTGATTTTTACAACACTCCTCTGCGGCCTCCAAGAACAGCTGACAAGAAAAAAAACCCACACTGATTATAGAAACATGATGAGATAAATAACAATAAGGGTATTGTTTAAAGGCTTTAACGTGTCTGACCAGATAGTCAGCCTCAGGGAGGGAGATGCCTGGGAACAAATCGCTGGTAATTCCGTTGAACAGAGGGATGTCATGGGAGAGGAACTTGGGCTCATTAACATCTTTTATGGATCTCAGGAGCTGAATGTTACAATGAGGGGGAACAGTGAAAGAATCATAAATATGCATAATCAATAGACAAATGAAGTTCCAAATCAAGCCATAGACTAATATTTGGAAAATGTATTAATATTTAAGCACAATTACCAAAATGTCCTCATTCTCGTCAGGATACTTGAGCTTGAGGTTTCCTGCAGCCACAAGTACTGCTTTGACAGCCCTCATACCGTAATCATAATGGAACTGAGAGGAGAGCTGTTCTGAACAAAGCCTGTAGGTCATCACAATCTTCACTGACAGTGGTTTGGCATTGAGAAATCCGTATGAATACAGAGAGATCTCTGCAATGAGGGCATAGTTGGGAACCATCATGGCCACAGTTCGGAACAACACCTGGAAGAAGATTTTGTATTGCCAGTGTTGGACATTTCTGTTGCTGTTATGAAACATTAAGCTGATTTAATTTAACAGCAGAAGGTCATTTGAAACATTTGAAAAGTTGCATGATAAATATTCATAAGTGAGACCAAATTAATTATGTTTTGTGGTAAAATACTTTAAGGTTGTCTGGGAGTTCTGAGCGTCCTGCATAGCCAGGGTTCATTGTTATAGACACAAAGCAGTTGGGATTAAGTTTGAGCATGGTCCCTTCAAAGTCAAAGTACTCCAGCTTCTGCTCAACGGCCCTCTGGATGCACAGAACCTGCTGGGCCACCACAGACAGCACCTCCAGCTCGATACGGTTGAATTCATCAAAGCATGCCCATGCTCCAGATGAAGCTAGACCTTTGAAAAACTATGAAAAAATCACATCAAAATACATATTAAAATAGGATTATTGGCACACATAAATATAGTGTTAAATTAGAAATGATGAATCTTAAATTCAGGAGGTTACTTTTCCCATGGCAAGATAATCGAGCCCATCTGAGCAGTTAAAGACCACACACTGTACAGCAAGTGCTTTGGCTAAATCTTTGGTGGTTTCAGTTTTTCCAGTTCCAGCTGGACCCTCCGGTGCACCCCCCAAATTCAGGTAGAAAGCTCCAATCTAAAACAAAGGGAGAGCTTTGAAATTGTTCCAGTAAAGGAAAGTGACAAGTATTTCATTTCAAGTTACTTTGAACATGTTTAAGGTGACTTTATTTTCTTTTTACCAAAGTTCGGTAGCATCTGTCAGTCAGAGGTGTGATGACCAGACGTGGTGAGTTCCCTAGATACTCGTAGGCATACTTAACATCACAGTTGATTATGCGAACACGGACATTGTCATTGTTCCAGTAGTATCGAAGCTGGGCTAGCCACTGGAAGTCCGTTTCATGTGATACACCTGTTAGAAAATAGACATTACAAACATACAGTGGCTGTGGCTCACTGATGCTTTAGTGATACAATAATTCTGTGCCTTTAGGTACCTTTCTCAATAAGCTCCATGACTACATCCCTCGCATGGACGTCGATTGTGACCAATGCTCCCAAAGTAATCCGTGTTTGTTTAGGCAGTTTTCCTCTCACCAGCTCTACAATGTCCTTTAGTTGATTCTGGAGTTGCTGATAGTATTTCTTTAAACCCTGCAGAACAAAAGCCTTAATATATATCTTTCTCAGAGTGATATAATTATGTCGTCATACTAACTAGAGGAAATAGTCAGGTTAATTTGTCAAGAGTGAGAAAAATCACTGTTTTGCTCTGTAAAACTGTATTAGTGGCTATTTTTACTGGGATATATTTAAGCCTTTTGACAAATAAAACTAAAAATCACATCGGTGCATTAAGCTGTTAGTAATCAAAAGGCACATCTAAAGTAGAATGAAAATATATGGTAAAAGACCCACATCAGCCCCTGCACTGATGGCCTCATGAACCTCCAAAGTCCAAAAAATCTGTGAGGTGCAGAGCACAACCTGTCCAGGCCACTCCTTGACCCACTGGTTCCGTACAGTGTCAGCATAGGCCTGTCAATGCAACCAAATAAGAGGGACTTTGTATGAAAGAAATTCATAGTATGATCCCTACATAACGTTAAATTACAAAGTCATGTATCATTCAGGGTCTGGGGAATAGTGAGCTCACCAGCCGGGACCGGGCTACTACTTCTCTGACACTGCGAAGCATGACATCCTCCACCTGGACCAGCCACTTCTCCACAGCTCCTTTGGCTTCAGATGTGGAGATGAGCTGGATTAGCTCAACACGCTCCCCTTCACTACTGTACATGGCCTAAGAAAGAGCAGTGTGCACCTTAATATAAGGTAATCATGGACTGCTTCATGGAACAATAACAGTGTGTGTGTCTGCCCTGCCTGTATATCTAGATTGGGTAGGAAGTCCAGCTTGGAAATACCCTCAAAACACTTCTTCAGATGAGGCTGAACTCGCAGTGGGTCCTTGGTTTCAGAAAGAATCTCAAGCATTTCATCATTGGACAAGAAGAAGAACCTGGCGCCAGACATGCAGCAAATATCAAAATCTGAGTCATGACTAAAGAACTGGGCCATATCAGCAGAATCTATTTGTGTGTTTACCGAGGAAAAAAGAGACGTTTCTTCTCCAGATAGGCATTCAGTCCCTTCATAATGATATCAAGGAGGATGTTGGAATCTTGCAGTTTCTCCAGCAAACCAGGGAGTGAGGTTGCTGGCAGAATCTGTGATTAGATATTATCAGGTAAAAAATAACTGTATGTCGCACATTTTCTTTCATTTTTTTTAAACACAGCTATTTTTACCTTAGAGTCCTTAACGCAGTGCCTCATGACCTCTTTCCAGTTTCTGTCAACAGTTTGGAAAAGCTTTCCTTCTTCTGGAATCTGCTGCATGATGTCCTGAGACGAAAAGATGGGCTCCAGGTACAGCCACTGGGCCTGCACCTTGAGCCACTCATCTATGGTTTCCTGGATATGCAGCAGACGCTCCTCCCATTGCTAAGACCACAGAAAAAACAAGTCACAAAAAGCCCTACTGGCGAAACTCTCATGCGAGTATTTGTTCATTATGTAAAGAGGCTTTAAAAAATGTGAAGCTAACCTTGATTTCATTTTCAAATGGCTTGATGAAAGGTGAGCCCCTCATTGTTTGAGTCTTTACAATCTGGTCATCTAACATTGTCTGAATCTCATCCAAGGAAGTCAGGATGGAAACACCAGTCTCCCTGTAAGGTTGATGGTGGAAGGAAATAGCATCCCACATCTGCATCATGGTTTGCATGGCCTTCTCCAGGGAAAACTCCTGTGGAGAACGATAGTTAAAACACACTTCATTCAACACAGAGACGCAGTTGCAACCTCTAGAAACAAACAGAACATTTCAGGGGTTCCTACTTTACTAGCAGCGGCACTGATGGACTCAAACTCGTCCAAGTAAGGAGCCAGGTTTTGTGTGAGAACTTTCCGCAGTGTTGTACCAGAGTTAGGGGTGAGATCATAACCCACTATCTGTGACATCTGGTCCCAGTGACGAGCTCTGATACCTGGATTACACAAGATGGACACTACGGGGATACAGTCCTGTTGGCAAAGGCGTAAGGATGAGAAAACAACACTTGCAACAAAACTTAAATCACGATCCGCTTCAAAACATTTGCACAAAATACCTTGAACTGTTTAATCTGCTCCATTACAGCAGAACACAAAGCTACTGTGGGACTCTCCTGCTTGCTTGGATCCTCCTTACTAGTTTGCTGTCCAGTCCTTCCAGACATTTTCTCCATCTCTTGTACAGCCTTATTGTGCTTCTGCTGGAAATACTTCAGCGTCTTGAAGACTTCCCTGTAAAACTCATCAACTTGAACCTCCATACTCTCCCCATCTAGATCCAGGAAGGAGCCATCCATCCATCTACGCACAAAGGTGGTGAAAGGTTATCAGGGGATGATTTTAACATTAAAATACCATATCATTAACTGAAATCACCTGTTCTCAGTGCGCTGCCACTTAAGAATAAATCCAAACAGCTTCTGGTACGGTTCAATGCGCTCTTTGATGACCTCAACTTCTGGGTAACATGATAGATCCCAATCATAGAAGGCCTCTTCCTTATTTATGAGGTCAATGGTTTCCTCAGCCTCCTGGAGAATTTTTTGAACTGTTCTGACATCTGCTACATACTGTTCAAAAGGAGATAACATAACAGCTGCATGAATGGTCCAATCAGAAATAAAATCAGTCCCAGAATTGAAGCCAGAGCCATGTAACATGTAAGAGGAGAGTATCGGAATGATTCACATGGAGTGAGTTTTTCACTTGGGCAATAAAGACCTGATAAACAGTCTTTTGTGATCTCAACCAAAGAGTGCATCGTAAACATTTCAACTGAACAGATAATCAGGTTTGTGCTTACATGGCCTGTGCTGTAGCGATTAGAAACAGGGTCCACCTGTGTTGTTGGTAGATTACCATTTTATGATTATCAAAAGCTCTGCTTGTTTGTGAATTTACGCTACTGTGTGCTGCTCCGGGTAATCATTAAAAAAGGCTGGTTGAGTTTTATCATTAATATACTACCGCTTCACAAAATATCAGCCTCAATGTTATGGGATTCATAATCAGGAGAAAAATAACTTTTAGAAACAAGCTTAATGACACAAAAACATGCACTAAATATCTAAGAATGAAAGAAATCCAAACATTTCCCAAAACAACAAAGTCTTCCTCGATGGTCATAGGACAGCGCTCAACACTACCTGCTGCATCATGTCCAGCTCAGAGCAATGTGGAAACTCCTCTATCCTGCATCCCAACTTCTCCAGCGTTGCCATTAATCTTTCTCTTTTTGCAGAGAGCTCATTCTCTCCATTATGCTTGGCCTTCTTTACGACCTGCAAAACAATGGTTCAGAATAGGATTATTCATTAAAAAAAAAGAGACTGATACCCTGTAAACCTCAGACTTACAGTACAACTCATTGTCCTGTCATCTCAAAACCTCATATTGAACGTGAACAAGACTAAGGAGGTGAGAGCGGGTTTTGGAAGGACCAGGAATAAGCTAAGCCCTGTTTACATCCTGGGCTAAGAGGTGGAGGACAACAGATAAAATAGACTGAAAATTGGACAGGAAATCACACACAGAGGTATGGAGACAAGGGATGGAGCAGAGTCAGAGTCTGTGGGAGATCATTGTACATGTAAGTGGAGCCAAATTCACTGCAAAGATGTTGTCTTTTGAATGACTTTAATGTAAACTTTGTCAGATGATGTAGCAGTTATAAAACCAGGAGTAGAGCAGTTTGGAAATGTTTTAAGTGACCACAAGTTGACGTAAGTCATCAGTTATTCATCAATTTACTGCAACGATTTATAAATAACCCAGGCAGACACAGGAACCGTACCTCACTGTTGAGCTCAAACGCTTGAAGGATGTTTTTTGGCCAGAGAAAAAGAGTTGAGTTGAGCTGCAGATCTTCTGGCTCAATGATGTAGACATCCAACAGGTACATAAGTCTGGAACAGGCCTCCTGATAGAGCATATTATGGCATTCAGAAATGTTAGAACAGATTTTGTGAAAGAAACAACAGGTAAAACCTATCATCGGGCTACTCACCTTGATTTTTTCACTGAGTTCTGCAACACCCTTAGTCTTGGTAAATTCGATGTATTCAACCATCTGTGCAATGTCCTCAGTACTCGCTGGAACTTCCAGAGCTTTCTCTCTTATATGTTCAAATTCAGAGCAGATCCTTTATATTTAAAAAAGGATATTTTCAGGATGTGAAATTCAAACACAGAGAAATAACCAAGAATGCTACAGGGGGTGACATACAGTAGATTTTGTTCACGGTATCTGGCGACTAGTTCCTTCAGAAGAATTTCAGCAAAGGCTTTGGCTTTGTTAGAAAGCCCTTGTTTCAGCTCCTCGCAGTCCAGATGGACCATTGTGAAGTGAGCTTTTGAGGGGAGGTTGATAATCTCCTTTGACAGCAGACGAAACTCCTCCACTTGCTTTAGGAGGCAGTGAGATTACTCATCAACAGTCATCAAGAAGCAAGATTATTTCACAAATGGAAACTGAAAGCATCCTCATAATTCTTACCTTGGTGTACTCCTCAAAGGAGTGATCCTCTTCAATAAATGTGTCAACTTGAACCTGTGCACTTCCATTAACTAACCAGTCATAGCTGTCAACTACCGAATAAACCACAAAAATCAGCAATGGATTGAATTCATATGAGCGGAGCGATGATAGAAAATGATGAATTAAGGTACATCACCATAGCTCTGGAAATGTTTTTCAGGCTCCTCTAGATTTTTGCACACAGCCTCCTTTACAGTTCCCTGAGCCCGGGCAAGAATCTCATCTGCCACCTTGGCATCCACATATGAGGACAAGCTTTCTGCCAACCACGACTGGACAGTTTGTACTTTCTGTGGATTGATGTTATTGATGTCAATACTGGCTCAACATACATTTCTAACATGCGAACAAGCCAGAAAGTGACAAAAGAAACCTTACCTGAAGTGTATTTGCTATTGCTTTAGGGATCTCCAGAACGGAAGCCTCCAGATCTTGGAGGGTAGGGTAAATTTCCATCTTTTCATCATCAAATGTCAAAGCCATTCGGAAGATGGGCAAGCAGTGATGATTGCTCGGATCAAATATACTGACAAACTCTTCGACACTTTGCCGAAGAAGCGCTTTCAACTAGGAATTCAAGGAAGAAATATAGCTGTGACTCTAAATGAGCAATCAAGAAACCTAGATTGAACAATAACACACAGATTTAATAAAAAGAATAAAAACAAAAATACCAAATAAGCTTACTGCCGTTGTCTTAGAATTATCTCTAGAGATCAGATGTCAAGCCTGACTATACATTCACCGAATGAAACAAGAGCTTCAAATTTTCTGTAAGCTGGCAGCTAAAAAGACAGTCGCTAAATTTAATCTGTCACATTTTCCTTGGATGCATATTTCAAACAATCAGCTTTCTAAGTAGCCTGAGTAGAGTACATATACTTCAAATAAAAAAAGACAGAAGTGTTTATCCTGATACTTTTCATATCAAAAATCCAGAGAGTATAATCTTACCTGATTGGAAATGAGGGTGGATGCACAGTTGTAAAAGGAATCCAGTTTCTCCTCTTTAACTTCTTTCAGTATCTTGTCATTTGCTAATAAATGGATGATTTGGGGAAACCATGTGTTCATGATGTTGTCTTCTTTCCTCTTACACTCCACAGCTGCTTTGGTCTGAAGGCTTTTACAGTCCATAGGTCCTGAAGCTCTATGCCAGAAGAAGCCAAGATTAAAGAAAACTTCCAACCCTCATATGCTAAAGCTTAAGCATGTATGTTTTCATGGTGTCTTTCTTTACCTGCACCCTGACAGGTCGGCCAGCACCAGTGGAGAAAAGGTTGTGTAGCCAATTTCCAAAATTGTTTGCATGACAGGATGAAGAATGTGCAAATTTCTTTTAATGATCCTACGGCTTTTAATGAAGCTAGCGTGCCATGGCTGGGAGAAATCAAGAATTCTGCAAGTAATCCACAACAAATTTTACAAACGGGCATTGGCAAACGGATCAACTATGATCTGATTATAGTGCATAAATCATTTGTGCACTCACTTTGGTTGGGTAGCTCTCTGTGCCTCTGAGCTCTGTTCGTCTTTATAGGGATTCTTTAACGTTTTGTCCACTACACAGAATGTGAAACAGGATTCACTTGTAACGTAAATGGACTATGCAAGCAGAAAAATAGCTTTCTAACTCGTTAGATGCTAAGGTTCTTATCGATGGCACATGTTTTGAAGCATAATAATTACTCAAAACATACAAATCGTGTATCTTCAGTGACAAGAACAACAAAGATATATTATCCACAGAGTCCTAAACACCTAACGATTGCTTGAAGAAATTACAACAAATAAGCTGTTCAAGGGAACACCAAATGCTGATTTATTCATTTTCCTGCACCTCATTCGCGTTACATTAACTGTTAAATAAAACATGAAATGTCTGATTTGTTGCTGCAGCTTTAGCACAGTGCAGATATTTGGCAGTACCTGTATGGTTGACGATCACATTGTGGAAGTCATCTCTGACTTCCGTGCAGAGCTCCTGTAACAACTTATTTGTCTCAGGGCTCCCATTCAGATTAGGTTGGAGTCGAGCTACAACCGAGTCCAACCACTGTTGCTGGATTGGAGCGAAGGTTTGACTCTCTACGCAGCGCTTCAAGAAGTTGTAGTTCATCTGTAAATGATGGTGCAAAGTAAAACAAGGCAGGTGTAGGAGGAAACTCCTGTTCACTCACTTCACGTGTCACATTTATGATAAACGCACCATTCGTTTCCTCTCCTCGCCGAGCATCTGCAAAGCAAGTTTGAAAAAGAAATCTTCATCATATTTTGTTTGTGCTATGACATGCATTGCTATTTGTATTTGAAAAGCCTGTATGGATAAATACATGTGCCGTACAGAAGGTGGAAGCTGGGGTTCTGGAGACAGACTGCGGACAGATGTCTTGTCACTGCTTTTTCTGTAATCCTCCATTGCTCTGGAGACCCTGTGGCAAATCATAACACACTGACTTTAAGAAACCTCACGGCCTACCTTCCTATGATTTGGTAGCCATCACTGAAAATAAAACCAAAGCTGAGGGAGAAAAAAAAACCATACAATATCATATGGATATTCTTTTGTTGTTTTTTACTCCTTTGTCTGAGCAGCCTCTTCTGAGCCTTTAGCTTGTCGGATATCTCCTCCATCGCTGCGACGGTTTGCTCAAAATCACCAAGCGACCTCGTCCCCTCAATTGGAGGCAAGAGTGGAAACTTTGGCAGGGCCTCCACCTGTGTGGATTTAGAAAGTCCCGGGGAGGCAGCCATCCCTGGCAGCAAGTCACTGAAGATATCAAGGAGCAAAAGAAAGACGCAAAGCAACAGCCGTTGTGAGTTAAATAACTCCAGACTTACTTCCAGTTACGCTAACGTTACATCTCTTGCTATAGTTAACGTTAAACCCAGAAAAATGACCAACTGCAAAGGATAACAACAGGTTCAGCACCGCTTTACCTGTTCGTTCATGCAGTATGTTTACGCCTTGGTTTGTTGGCTTGTTTATAGCGGTAGTTGACTTGCTCAATTTAGCCACTAAATGACTTGAGTTGACAGCGTCGTTGCCGTAGAAACAGTAAACAGGGTAACAACCGGAGGAGGTTCGCTGTCCTCAAAAAGAGGCATTAGACCAAAAGTTAATAGAAATCCTATGTGGGAAATACAAAAATGATATTATGCGCAATAAAAATATTTTTAAGGTAAACTAAGTATATCATAGATTTTAATGGCAAATAGATTTGAGAGTGTTTTATCATACCTTGTCTCTTTCTTATGCTGTGTGTGACCAAGAATGCTGATTTTAGATCTGGCAACAAATAAAAATAGGGACTGTTATTACCAATTCTATAACCTAATAACCTATGTTGATAGGTTAAAGAATTTTAGGATAAAAGCTCCATGAACTAGAAAACCCAAGATCTTTATATTCCTATGAAATTTCGAGAAGAATAGAGTCGCAGAGCATCCAATGCCTTGTATTGCCTATGCCAATGCCTAGTATTGTTTCTGGCTGGAGAGGGAAGTTTGCAATATTTTCATACTTTCGTCAAGTGAAAGTTTGAATAAAAAACCTGCTTGAAATTTATCATTTTTACATCGTTGGATTGCTGTTCTTGCCATTGGAAACTTATGCGGGTCCATTGCTGGTTACGCATTCTATGTAGATTTACTGCAATGCTATGCCTTAGAGTCACTGTAGGGGGCAGCAGTGTGCACGCACCATGTTGTAACTGGTACCGGAAATAAGTCATAGCAAAAAGAAGAAGAAGAAGAAAGAGGCTCGCCCTCTGTTAGCTAGCTAGCTACTATTGGAAAGTAGCGACATAATATTCAGGTATTGTTAATAAATAAGCTATTACATTGGCATGACGCGGTGTATTAAGATAAACGGAGAAAAATAAGATATAATACAAATTGTTTCGCTCGCTTGTATCCGAAATCAATCCACCGAATGGCGGAAGTCGCCTCTGTTTTGATTCGTGCTGATGAAAGTCAGGCTTCGATGTTGTGCTTTTTATCATAGGCCCACACTATTGTTATTTAGTATGGACGGTATCGGGTAGCTTACAGACCACAGAGCTAACAACTGAATAATCAATTATTATCGTTGTGTATTTGTCTTTACTGCTCAGACAATATGTTCAGCGTCCAAAATGTCCTCCTTTCAACTCTTAACATGACCCTCCTGTACCCCTCCAGGAGATTATCATAATGAGTTATGCAGAGAAGCCGGAGGACGTAACGAGGGAGGAGTGGATCGATAAACTCAACAACGTCCACATTCAGAGAGCTGATATGAACAGACTCATCATGAACTACCTGGTTACAGGTGAAGTACTTCTTGATACACATTGTTTTCATATGTCTATGAAGATCAAATGTGCAGATACCTGTGTTTTTTTTACTGTGGCTTGGACAGGAGTTTATTGTATTCTTTGTTCAACAGAGGGTTTCAAGGAGGCAGCGGAGAAGTTCAGGATGGAGTCTGGAATAGAGCCAAGTGTGGACTTGGACTCCTTAGATGAAAGAATTAAAATCAGAGAGATGATACTGAAGGGACAGATCCAGGATGCCATCGCTCTAATCAACAGTCTGCACCCAGAACTGCTGGATACAAACCGTTACCTCTACTTCCACTTACAGGTAAAATTGAACAGAGCAGGCAGTTCAGCTTGACATTGTCTGATATGCTTTTTTTTGTTTTTGTGTTGTGTGTCACGTTACTTCTGTTAATTTCATTCACCATTTCACACATGACATTTTTGTGTTCTGCAGCAGCAGCATCTAATCGAGCTGATTCGTTTGCGGGAGACCGAAGCTGCCCTTGAGTTTGCCCAGTCACAGTTAGCAGAGCAGGGAGAGGAGAGCCGTGAATGTCTTACAGAGATGGAGAGGACACTGGCCCTGCTGGCATTTGACAACCCGGAGGACTCTCCCTTTGGAGATCTGCTCAATATGATGCAGAGACAAAAGGTAGAGTCGGAGCAGATTAAGAATGTACATACTTGTCTTCCCTTTCATTACAAACTGTACATCCCACATGGCATAGATTGGTCTCTCTTATACTCGGGTCTTTATTGCAAACAAAATCTTAATGCTTTATTAGCTAAAGATTATAATAGCATGACAAGAAAAATATTTACCTTCATACCACATAGTGTCATAAACAAGAACATCATAAACAATAATAATAATGCAGAATAATGTTATTGTGGGGCCATGTGTTTTTGTTATGGCCATGTATGTTCTAATCTTGACTAAACTGGTAATGTGACCCATTGCCTTCACAAGACAGATTTTAGACAAGCCTTTCAACATTGTTATCTTTTAATGTTTGTAAAATCAAACAATGATTTCTGACAAATTCACTGAAGGGTACATCTCTAAAAATCATGTCTCCTCGACAGTTACAGTACGAGTTTCCCACATTAGGATCTGTTAGCATGCCGTTAGGAGGAGCACTTAGCATGTGAAACATTCCATAAAAACATTAAAGTGCTTTGTCTTTCAGGTGTGGAGTGAAGTGAATCAGTGTGTGCTCGACTATGAGAACAGAGAGTCAACTCCCAAGCTTGCTAAGCTTCTGAAACTTCTGCTGTGGGCTCAAAATGAACTCGACCAAAAGAAAGTGAAGTATCCCAAAATGACTGACCTCAGCAAGGGAACCATCGAAGACCCAAAATGAGGACTCAGTGAAAAAGTACAACCGCATTACAAAATGGACACATTTCCTTTGTGTATTTATAACCCAACAAACCTGACTCATTTAGAGTACAACCTTTTCTTTTTTGTAAGGGTTGCTTTTTGATACTTTAATAACTCAGAATGTGCAGACAACTGGATTGACTGTGTTTGAAAATGGCTTCTCACACTAAAAAAACATGCAGACCATCATTTCACTTGGAATTAGAATTTACATATACGTTTATGTAAAGTCAGCATGTTTCACATAGATTAGTTTTTCTGTCTGTTGGCAGGGAAAGTTGTTGGCTTTGAAGGATGTGAATAAAGCCTAAATTAGGCTGACGCTCTCTGCATGTGACCACTTAAAGAGGGAGGGTGTGATCAGGGAAAATTGTTGGCTCAGCATACACTGCTTCAAATGAACATATTCCTAAAAGAAAAGTTACACATCCCAAGTGGTTGGCTTTCAGCTGGTACTCTTTTGTGGCATCAATAGTCAAAGCAGGTAATTTGGGGTGTTTCAAGCTGTTTTGACTTTGTAATTTAGATTTAGCTTTAGATTAATGATGCATTGTTGCTTGAGACATTTTCTGATGATGTCGACAAAGACCAGAGCAAATTCTCATTCATGCCAATTGTAATAGCAGCAATTGGTGGGATTTTACAGCATACCTTGACTGTAAGCTTAAGAGCAGATATTTAAAGATGTGAATGAGTAGTTATGCTCACAGGTATGGAGGCACAATTACAGATAGATTATTTACATTTGTAGCATTTGTCAACCTTTGATGTGCTTTCTTTTTTATTTTGCCAGTATATTATTTTGCAATAAAAGCAAATCTTAAATTGAGCATGTCACGTGGGACTTGATGTGCTATAACTGGAAATGGTGGTATCACAGACACTTTGTTAAAAGTAACATTTATTACTTTCATCTTTTTTTAAGTATTGTACATTGTTTGACTGTATTGTTTATTTCACATACAAACAAATAAATACAAAATATAGATTACAAAAAAAGAAATGTATCAAAAAGAAGTGGGTGTAATAAAAACCTTTATGAACTTATATATAAAAGTATACAAGAAGTAAAATATTCATTGTACTTTGGTCATTTACTAAAGCAAATATGAAATTGGATAAAAGACATACAGAAAGTCGGGCCAAATGTCAAATGAACTCTATACTTAATAATGATCTGCTGTGGATTTTGATCAAGTCGAATATCTTGACAAAAGAATATGCTTATAATAAAGATACTGAAACAGGAGAATGCAGTAAGACATCTTGTTACTTTGTTGCAGACAATTCCAACCTGTTGTTTGTGAGTTTAATCATTCATTCTGGTGCCTTAAAAGAAACTGGATGACACTAATCACATTGTAAATATACAATCCAAATTTTCGCTTTTGGATTTCTTTGTGCCTGCAAATTTAGCCTTTTATGACACAGATGCTACCTGGAAATAGAAGCTAACCCACGTTGTGGTGGTCTTTTAGTATTACATAAGGATTCCCTGCTATTTGAAGCAGCCAGAGGCTGATTCTACCCCTTTGGCACTGCGCATATCTGTGTCCCACAGTAGCTGCGCTCCTCGTGGACCACCGCGTCAAAACTGGCGTGTGGAAGCCAGCAGAGTGGGCGCCCACATCCCAGCGTTGTGACTTCTTTATTGCACCGTCACGGTTGGGAGGCACCTCTAACGTTCCGGATGATACTCTAACGGCTGAAGCAGCTGACTGTGCGGCCAAAGCCGGGTTGAATCACTTCCTGATTAACCCTAGCGACCAAAGGAAGAAGTGCTTTCTGCCCAGAGGAGGAGGAGGCTGAGGAGAAAAACTGACACGTGGATTATTCCTTTCGGGGCATCAGGAAAAAACAGATTCCCTCCTCCTGCCTATTTCCGCGACCATCGCCTGTGTCACCGAGTGTCCAGCCTCAGTGGTAAAGGAACTGAACATCGAAATCCTGTGATGTGACCGCGGGATCATTCCGATTTGTTTCATCTACACGTTTACTTTTCTCTCTGACGGCCCAGAAAGACTGAAAGTAAATAGCCGGAGCTGTTGAGAAGAGGCTGCCGTCTCCACGCGTTGAATGGCAGTTATTCAAAAATATGGCAAGAACTATAATCCAGATTTGGTCTGCCACAAGGAAAACCATCCGTCGGACAAGATCGGAGTCCCTGGATATCATAAGAAGTGGCCTGAACACCACACCAACTGGTCGAGGTACGCTTTCAAACATCAACGTGACATTAATTGAACTGCAATGACTGTTTGACGTCGCATCTGATCTGTTAGATTTCCTAAGAGGCTCCCAGAATGACATTGGTCACTTTTAACCCCGATCAATATTGATGCATGACATCAACCCTTGATCTTTTAACCTCCAGGATCAGAGCCATTCGTTCTCCTCAGCGCCTCCGCATCTGGTGGTGAAATGACACGTTTCATATTTGGATTTTTTTAGTCCTCTAGCTTTAAGTTGCAGTTTCAGCGTCACAGAGGACAAACGCATGTAAAGAAGGAAGTGAGTCTCTCTGCCTTAATGGAAGTTTGATAACATAAAACGCCAGTAGGTTATTATATTACACCGTTGCATTTTGGGCTTGTGGCATTTAATTCCTGTATACCATAAGTGCCCACGTGCTTCCAGCTGTTCCAGCTCCTGTTGTTTACTAAAGGGGCTTTTATCACCACCCCCACTTAGATAAGACATACCCTTTCAAATGGCTGGAAGTCCAAAGTTTACCTGCAAGCTTTTGGGATGTTCAGGCTAATACAACTCATCCCCCCCCCCATCCTGTGCAGGCCCGTGGCGAGGGTATGGACGGTGGTGTTACTATTTGGGACGTGTCTCCTCTACTGTGCCAGAGTGGCAATGCCCATCTGTGCCGTGAGCATGGCAGAGAAGTTCAGCTGGAGCAAGAGGGAGTCTGGCATGGTGCTGGGCAGCTTCTTCTGGGGATACTGCTTCACCCAGGTGTTTGGAGGCTACGTCAGTGACAGGTGAGAAACGCCGCAGTCGTGCTGAGGTAGCAGCAGCCTTTTGTGTACACAAATGGGCTGTTAGTGCTCGAGCCGTCAGCTTTATGATGACACCAGTCCTCAGTGGACACCTGTCTCAGCATCCTGCTGGACATGTGTGTATTGTGTCATTAGATAGAAATTTCACTGACAGTGATGCAAACAAGCTCAGTAGTGTTTGGTTAGTCTGGAGAGATAATGGAGCAAATAAAGTCTCTCTGTGTTAACATGTTAACTGTAGGCAAACATTTCCATTAAGAGACAAGCTGCCCCAGTGTTTGGAGAGTTTCATTAACTCTAGAAATGAAACTGTTAAAAAAATTAAAAAATAAAATTGTTAGTCATCACTCAAATGGTATTTTTTGTCTGGACTATTCAGTGTTTTTTTTTTAATTTTATTTGTTTTTACCAGGAATCTTTCTAAGATTCAGTTACTAGTTTACAAAAAAGACCCAGACCAGGTAGCATTCTATCCAACATACTTGTATAATTATACAGCATGATATGCAAAACACTCAAAAAAACAACCACATTCCCTCTTCAGCACGTTCACCACAAAAAAATGCAGCATTCCCAGTTATCGAAGGGATCATACTTGAACCATATCTTACTTGGAGTAATGATAGATTTTCTATTTGTGTGTCTTCTGTGAACAGAGTGGGAGGGGAGAAGGTCCTCCTGCTGTCTGCAGCTGCCTGGGGGTCAATGACAGCCTTCACTCCCATCCTGGCCCACCTCTGCTCTCAGCCCATCTTCTCCATGACACTTGCCCGTTTCCTCATGGGCCTGTTGCAAGGTGAGAGGCGAGGTGTGCTTTGATGAGTCATCACTTGAAACTAACTCAGTGAGGTGACAGATACGGACACGTTAAGCAGTTCTCACAAAGATTTCTACTTACGAGTACCACGCCTGGTGATTCCTGCACCGTGCATTCATACATGGTATGATAAGAATGCACTCACGCATTCATTTGCATAAGGTGTGATGTCATGGACAGTGCACGGTGTTTGTCAGGGTATGACTGTGCTACGCCATTTGTTTATTGATTAAAAACTAAAAACCAACAAGTGATCTAACCTGTCGACATGAATGCTTTTAAAGCTTCAAGTGTGACCAAAGCAGGAAATTCCAGATTCATGTAGCTCTTATCCATTGCTAACAGCTGTTTCTCTGTAGTCCAGTTTAAATGTAGATTTGTTAATCCAATTAATGACTTGCTGCTGGTTGCTGCTATAAAAGACAACATGTTTAGTATGTGGCACAGACATCTTTACACTGATGGATGTAGATTAGCGGGCTTATAAAAGCGGTTCTTTAGATTTGCTTGGCAGCAAGAATTTGTTCTAAAACCAATAATGGCCTCCACAGTTATGGATGTCTCAAACTGCTTTATGTTGCCTTATTTTTACCCAAAGTGTATTTCTCCTTTAATTTTTCGTGGCTGTGTCCTAATTTTAGGAGTTCATTACCCTTCGCTTGCAAGTCTGTGCTCACAAAAGGTGGTGGAGAGTGAAAGAGGCTTCCTCATGAGCACTGTGGGTAGTGGCTCCTACCTCGGGTGAGTTAAATGAGTTACTTTTTATTCCCTGTTAGCATTTAGGAATAGAGACCTTTTCCATCTGTATCCAGATGTGTCTGAGCTGTGTTTACTATGCTGAAACATCTTGTAACAACAGTGGGAAAATGTGTCTTGACTCTTTTCTTCCAGCACACTGGTGATTGGAGGAGCCGGATCCCTCATGCTGGATTTGTACGGCTGGGAGAGTGTTTTCTATGTCTCTGGCCTCCTGTCAGTTATGTGGGCCTACTGCATGTGGAAATATCTACTCAAAGGAGAAGGCAAGTGGAACGCAGTATCTGTGCCATCATTTCACGCTCCTATATTGCACCTGCTTATTTGCCTAATTGGCGTCAGTGTGCTCATGTGCCTGTGTCGGTCTGCCTCTCAGGTCCTATAATCACACTGGAGTCCCTGGGCAGTGGGGGGACCCAGTCGAAAATTACCAAAAGACATTGGCTACGGCTCCTAAAACAACCTGCCGTCTGGTAAGATGATGATAAAGCCTGTATGCATGAGAATAAATCTGCATGCTAAGTGTATGGTTTCCATCTCAACAAAGGATACAGTAAAAGTTTTTGCTATTTATTTAGTAATTTAATTGGCTCAATATACAAAAAAAAAAATCAATTGTAATGTTGAAATACATGAAACATGTTTTGGTCCTTCAGATGCTGTTTGCAGACCCAACTTTTAGAATATGAAGCTGTAGAGGGTCACATGATTAGATGCTGCTGTTGTTCTTTTACATTTCTAATGCATCCCTCCAGTCGACACATGTCCTGAAATGCAACTGATATGCTTCATCTTCAGTGGCAGGGAGAGCTTCTGTGGTCTTATTAATCTTATTAATCGGTCTGTTAATTTGATGGTTGTGGGTTTAGAATGTAAATATACCGTTGGATGAGTTCAACCTACTTGCCTTAGTGAATACATCATCTAAAAAAGGAAAACAATAGACGCCATTGAAGCACCAGAGGCTCAAGCTTCTGTCAAATCAGTAAGACAGAGTTTCAAACAAGTCTTTGATTAAATGAGCTGCAATGCACTTTTGGGTAACCGTGTCTCTCTTTTCCCTGATCAGCGCTGTGATAGTGACGCACCTTTGCACAGCGAGCACTTTCTTCACTCTTTTGTCATGGCTGCCAACATTCTTTAAAGACACCTTCCCTGATGCCAAGGTAACTGTGCTATCTTCTCATCCTCCTTTCAGCGTCAGGGTTGGAAGAAAAATGATTAAAGCAAAACAGAGGCTCAAATCAAGAAATGCCAAACCTTTACCGAAGGATTCCCTCCTCTCAAAATCATGTTTTTATCCCTTTAAACCAATACAAAGTCTTAGCTTGAGTACACTGACTTAAATCTGGGAAAAGATGTCACTAGATAGTTGTTTCACCTTAATCTTCTTGAGAGGGAAATGCTCTTGTTGAAAGTCGGAGATTCACTTGTATACGAGGAAAGCTAGAAAATGTGATGTTCCTCCAGGGCTGGGTGTTCAATGTCATTCCTTGGTTGGTGGCCATACCCTCATCTCTCTTCAGTGGATGCCTGTCTGACCACCTCATTGGTCAAGGTAGGCGATCTGATGATCTTATGTCGAAGTTATTTTGAAGCGTATGTTACTGATGACACAGCTGCACATTTCTGCGTTGATCCCCTCAGGTTTCGATACAGCCTCCGTGAGGAAGTTCATGCAGGTACCGTGTTTGATTTTGTCTCATTAATCTGCCTAATTTTACAAGTTAAATTGTGAATTTTCTTCCTCCCTGTCCAAAGTGCACAGATTTCCTCTACTTGTGCAGAGTGGAATATGGGAAATATTGATTTATGCTTTTATTTTTGGTGCTTTCATCACTGGGATAGTTTTTCTCCATGGGCGTGTCCAGTGTGTTTACCCTCCTCCTATGCGGCAACACGACCTTCCCCTGGGCTGTAGCATTTGTGTCTGCCACCATGGGCCTCACCACCTTCAGTCACAGGTACTGGCACCACTCTGCCTTCACGTTGTATCCTCTTGCTCTGATTTACACCCTTTCACATGTAAATATGGTGTTCCTTAACAGTTAGTTTTCAGCTTTGTAGATTCCATTTTTGGGGACACTGTTTGAAAATATAACCGTCATTTCATTTTACACCCCCATAAAGCAGTTTCTCAGACATTAAAAGTGTTAAATATCCCACCACCTCTTCCACTGAACAAGTCTGTTTTATACAAAATATTATGCTGTTGAGCTCAGTCAGGGTGGACTTGGCAGGTCTCAGCTGGACATGCAGCTTAAGTCGTAGTTGGACCCACCTTGTGTCCGTGACTCCATGAAGTTCTTTGTATTTTAATGACTTGGGAACAGTTGCCACAACCAGCTTATGATGGAAAAGTTCATACCTGAAAAAACAGTTAAATAACTTTTACCTTGTTATTCTAACAAGACTAAATTATTTTCAGTATTGTTTTATCAAACATTTCTCAAAAAGAAGAACATATGATAATTTATTATCATTGCCAGTTTGAAGCTTTTCATTAGATTTGTTGATAAGAGAAATAACATCGGTGCCTTGGTTCAGCAACTTATCCCTAAAAAAATCAGAACTCCCTGAACCAAATTGTGAGGTGGGCCGGTAGGCTGATGGGAGAGCCACAGCTGAACCCAGAATTCTTTCATATTAAGCAGCTACAGAGGCTCGCTGGGGCTATCTTAGAAGATGGCTCCCGCCCACTATTTGGTGAATTTCAGCCTCTGCCATCAGGCTGCTGGTATAAAATGCCTGTTTGCAAAACAAAGAGACATAGAGGCAGCTTTGTTCCCTCAGCCATCAAAACCTTAAATAGTAATTAGGCTATTGTTGGACTGCACACTAACTTTTTAACTTCTTATTCGATTTATTTATTCTGATCTGTTTTTTATTCTGTATTGGATCTTGTGTCTTTTGATACTAACACCTTTTTGTATACTTTTTGTACTGTTGTCACGGTTATGTTCACTGTCTCTGTGTGTGTGTGTGTGTGTGTGTGTGTTAGCAGCCAACTCTTCTAACTGCAACCAAATCTACCTTCGGCTAAGACAAAAGTTACCTAACCTAACCTTATCCAAAAATGAATTAAGAATAACAAATAATGTAGAGTAGTAGGAAGTGAGAAATAGTCATTTTTTGATGAGCAACATTCTGAAATAGGGGTCCGGGGTCCATACCTGATAAGGGCTTTATGTTTCTAGGCAGGGGCAATTAATCGGTGATAACAGGCTTCACTTGTATGCTCTCAGAGTCATTTAAGCACCTTCTGTGATAAAACGGCTTATATTACCACTTCTGTTACAGCGGTGTTTCTGTAAATGTTCAAGATCTTGCTCCTTCTTGTGCTGGAGCCCTTTTTGGTAAGTCAAATTTAAAAAAAAAAAAAAAAAAAAAAAAAAAGAAAAGTTTTTTCTTA
This sequence comes from Leuresthes tenuis, assembly GCF_036924035.1. Taxonomy (NCBI): domain Eukaryota; kingdom Metazoa; phylum Chordata; class Actinopteri; order Atheriniformes; family Atherinopsidae; genus Leuresthes; species Leuresthes tenuis. The sequence goes on from NW_027325370.1 coordinate 4,009,866, forward strand.
AAACCACAATTTTAACTTGATGTTACACCTTGTGTCTTTTTGCTTTGCTTTTACAGGTGTTATGAATACATGTGGCGCATTCTCAGGTGAGTGTCTGTGAATTGAGAAACGTCTGTGATTAATTTTTCAGCGGCAGTGACAGACACTATTAAATAAAATAGCTGATTCCCTTTTTGAAAAACAAAGTTTGAGATGATGTGTAGCTGTCAGGTTTGCTGCATGCATATTTCATCAAGGGAGCCTGATGAAGTTGGTATGAATAAAACAGGGAACAGAGGATGACAGTTAGTGATCCTATGAGGGACATGAAGGAATGTGACATTTTCTTTGCAGTTTTTTGCATCAGAAACAAAACTGAACTGTACCTCACATGCAACAGAGTTTGTGTGTTGCTTCTGTCTCTGTGATACCGTGCTATAATTGGTGACTGTGTTTATGTGCAGGGGTCCTAATGGTGTATTTCTCGGGGTATCTCATTGAGGCGACAGGCTCGTGGGCATCTGTGTTTGCCCTCATCACCACAGTAAACCTGCTGGGCCTCTTCATCTTCCTGGCTTTTGCTGAGGCACGCCGGGTCGATATTGACTCCAGTAAGGTCCGCCACCACAGTATTCACATCTAAAACAACAGTGGGCCCAGAGTTATTCCCCAAGGAGATGTGACTTAAGGCAATCAGCAGCTAAAACTTTAACCACATTGGATTATTATCCAATGGAAAGCAAGCACAACTGGACTAACAGCTGCAGACCACATCTGGGACTGGCTCTGTGTCGGGTTAGGGGTGTACTGCTGAAGTTACTGAAAAGCACACAGCAGAGTCTGCACAATGTTACTGAAAAGTCTTAAAGCACTGCAGCCTTGAACCGTGGAGGAACACAGCTGGAGGATGCAGTTGAATAAGATTGCAGAAGCCTACACTACCTCCAGGTTCCAGCTTGTGCTGTGGTTAAACAGGTGCAGGGGAAGCTGCTTACACTTGTCATTTGTTACAGAGCGTTTTACTTCGAACTTGAAAAGTCACAGAGATTGTTATGTGAAAGTTGTAGCATCCTGTCTGGATGAATCGTGAGAGTGAGTGCTGTGTTCGTGTCAGGAGCTCTGACAGCTGCGACTGACACAGGTGGTGTCTTCTTCTTACCCTGCGGGGATGGGGGAGGCGGGAGTGTCCAACGTCTTGTACCTGAAGTCTCTTATTAGTCCCCCCACTCACCCATCACTGAGAGAAATTTCTTAGTGACACCTCATTACCCAGCCACTAATTACTTGGCAGACACGCTAATGGCCTATATGATTTACCTTCTGTGGTCTTCATCTCCATGGTTACAAGCTCATCTTATCATTTACGAAGGGATTGCAGAAAGCTTTATGGCAGCAATGCTTTTTCGTTGTCGTGAGGAACATGTTACGCGTTGGAAGACCAAAGGTTAACAATTAATTTTTTTCTGTGTAATTGCATGCACTAGTAATACCTCACAAAATTATTTTGAGTTATTTTTATATTTTTTAGTTTCAAAATCTTCTTTTTTTTGAGAGAGAGAGAGGAGCACATTAAGTCATATCATCAAATAAGTGTTTAGTTAAGATGACATCAAATCCAATCAATGTAATGCTGTATAGAAAACCCAAATAGGCCTCGTTTTGAAGTGTTTCATCCTCCTTTATTCTTCTGTTGGAAAGAAACTTCTCAATTGTATCATCCTCATGAAAAACTGCACAGGCAGACAAGAAGGATGTCTAACATTTAATTTCTAGAGATACATCTTTACTATAGCACTTAAAACGAGCAGGACGTGCTGTGCTGTGGGGATGGAGACAGTTCGCAGCCCTTTCACGGTAGTTCCAGAGTTGGTGTCCCTTCACTGTGTCATAAGGGCAGCTTTAAACGCAGTCTCCATGTTACACGGGACACAGTGAATGTTGGGGCAGGTGAAAGAATGAAAACCAATGTTTGATGGGTTGAGTATGGTGGAGGAACTGGAATATTTTTGGCTCAATGATGCTACTACAGAGTGTTTTGCAGCTTAAAAGTAGCGGCACAATTCTGGCTGAATGTGAAAGTGAATGTTTGCATATATCAGTTGTGGCATTCAGAGCACAGTTTCACGGTTTCAATGTTCCAATTTCTGTTGAATTTAGTTGCTTACTTTTCCCTTTTAAATCTATGCATTTCTTACTTTGTGACTGAAATGAGCAGCAAAAGATTTGCTAAGTTAAATTATTGCGATGACTTGTTGTAAATTTCCCGCCTTTGTAGGATTTTTGTTGCTTCTGTGACGCTTTTTTTTGTTTACATACAAAGGCACATAGGCTTTTGTGTTCTTTACACATCTTTAACTTAGATATTTTGCAGCACAGGTTTGCTTTCTTAAATGTTTGTTACATTGCCAGCATTTACAAATGCACAAGGTAGAATCATAAGTAATAAATGATCAGTTGTAAGTAACTGGATTGAAATACACCTTTTCCTTGTGCCTTTCAGATTGAAGATAGAATTTTCTGTTCACACACTGATCAGCCACAGCATTAAAACCATCTGTCTCTTAATGTGACAGCTCTGTTCTGACAGGATATTGACAGGACGGTGTCTGGCACAGGGATGATCTGTTTGGTCCTTTGGGGCCTGGAGTTTCCAGGTGCACATATGGTGATGATTGAGTATCAGGGGAAGGTCAGTCAGGGTCTTTGTTGTGTTCAAGCCGAGCCAGAGCCGGTTTTGGTGGTGTGGCGGAGCGTTTTATTCTGGAGGAGACCTCTGCTGTCAGGCAGTGCCTTGGTTGTAGGAGAGCTTAAGTCACTGAAATGGAACCAGTTTTTAGAAAGATACTTCTGAAATGCAATATAATGTAGATGACTCATTATTCTGTTTCAGTCAAAGTAATATAACCCATTTTCATTTCTTTCATGACAGAAAATGTACAAAAACAGAACCTGTTTCAGGCTGTAAATGCTTCCTCAGGTTTGACATCAAGAATTCCTGTATTGACAGCATTTTCACTGCTTATAAACAAGCTTTACACTTTTTTTTGCGCTTTTACTGAAGCCCTCTTCTGATTTAAGTACCGAGAGCCTGTCTTGTTCGAGGTCACGACCGGCTGGCCAGGCCTGGTCCAGTGGTGTGCAGGTGTGACCGCTGCGTATCGATCTGACTGGCAGACGAGGGATGGTGTAAAAATACCCCTCAGTTTGAGCACATACTGCCAAATATACGAAGCCTGTCTTGAAGCAGAGGCGGCTCGTTGTTAAGGATCCTGCTCCTGTTGGTGTTTAAGTGCACAGATTAGGACGCTACAGCAGAATCGATGTTAAATTCTTACATTTGTTTTGTACTTTAATTGTAAATCTCTACCACATGTATTTAGTTACTCCCAAACATTGACTGTAATTCGATGGTTCTTCTCTTCACTTGTCAGTGGTTTTGATGTTGTGGCTGATGGTTGCATTAAGATATGTAAACTAAATATGATATCTACACCAAATGTCACTTTGATTCTGTGCCAATGCTTATTTTGTATAGATCATACACAAAGTGTATTTATTGACATGACAGCACTGTATAGAATGATCACACATCAGTGTTTTGGTCCAGCCTTTAGCCGTCCAGGGCAGCACATTCTTCAGATGCTTGCGTTGTCTTTGCAGATGTATATTATTTATATTTTATCATCATATTGACAATCTACAAAACTGAAACATCCAAGTGATAATTAGATGGAACTTTGTCTTGCTGTAGGTTCCTGAAAGCCTTCAGATAGTTTTTGATAAACTGTAACATATGTATGATAAGAGATACATAAATGCAAGAAGATGCAGTATTCTAGAGCTTTCAAAATGTGCTGTATTTAAAAGCAATACAATTTGAATAAAATCTATTTTGTCAACATTGGGGAGTTGTTTTCGCTCGCTGTCTTATCTGCATGTATTTTCTCCGCAGTTCCACAGAGAGGCAGCACAGCATCAAAAGAGAGGAGAGCACACGTTGCTCCAGAGCTTTCAAATACTAACATTTTCTATGATACGGACTGGAGACCTTCAGTCCGGTGGCGCAATAATAACGCAATAATAAAGTTTTTATTCAGATCATTTTCAGTTTACAGAATATATTGAGATCAAGGGACAATTTCACACAAACACTCACACTACACAAGTCAAAATATCTGTCTTATCTGGCTTATCAAGCTTATCTGGATCAGCTGCTGGACAGGTTCTGGTGCCGGGCTGTCCTGTTCACACAGCAGCTCACTACAGACCCAGAACCCAAGTCTGGGCCAGTAGGGCGTATGTGATGGCACCATATGGCAGGATGCTGTGTGCCATGTTGGCTAGCTGGCACTACCCACGTGTGAATGGCCAGACGCTAGTCAACCAAACCTGCTCCTCCTCATGGGACCGAATGGTTCAGGTTGCCATGGAGACAGGGTGGCTTGCGGCTGCCGCGTGGCGATGAAAAGAAAGGGAGGGCTCATGAGTGTGTGAAAGTAACAAGTCATTTAGAAGTCAGTGGGGTGGAGTAAGTTGGCTGTGAATTTGGCATTTGATGTACAGTTCATACAAAGACAGTCACGATGTTAAAGAGGCGGTCAGTCACTTATTGGAGTGCTCTCACTGACAGAAAATGGTGTTGTAAAAGCAGACATAATCATGATGAGTGGCCCACTATTTAATTAGCATAAATGAAACACTGAGGGAAGAGTAGAGGAGAAGGATGATTAAACCGTCCCCCAACTTGTTGGCTGGTAAAAGTAGCCCAGTAAACGCCGGTTCTATCACAGAGCCAGAGATACATGTAAATGAAATAGCCCCATTAATTAGTAATTAACATCAAGTTAATGACATTTCACTGTCGCCATCTCATCCTATGTCCTTCCTCTGTGGTGAAGGGGCTGTCTCTCGGGTCCCTGATCTGAATGCTAATTAGTGAAAAGCTAAACTGCCATATAGTTCTACCTAATAATATAGAGGCCCTCTTCTAAGACTGGTCATTGTGTGGGGAGGATTAATCACTTTGTAGTAATAGATCAGGAGGTTTCATAAGTGTAACAGTCCTTAGCGGGCTGTTACTGTACTGAAGGCCATTGACAGATTTTATGTGCTAATTGCATTGCGCCTGTTAGCCTAATGTTTTCCCTCAAGACTTAGAACCACTTTCAACACAATGACTCCAAGAAACATTTTATTCAGTGAGTATAAACCAGTTCTCTATGGCAAATCTCATTATTTTAGAGTTTTTCATTGATTGAGTTTGAACTCAGTGATGGAAACTCACATTTGTTTCGGGTCCCCTCCTGAGCGTAAAACAGCTCTGTGACAAAGGTAATTTTGCATGATTTGACTGCGATCTGGTGCATTATCTCTGTGGGGCAAGATGAAACATGAAGTTAACAATCGGCACACAGTGGTGTTCGTGCAATGAACAAGAATGTCAGTTCCAAAATGAAAGGAAATTGCATATTGATGTGTCCTGCAATGCTGCAGGTCTGTGTTCTCTTCATCATTAATTAATTTCTTCCACTTTCTAATTGTTTCCATCAGCATCTCCATCTCTCTTCTTTGTTTATTTCTTCCTTTTATTCTTTTCCACTCTTTCCAAGCTCAGTTTGATATGTAATTGACCCTTAAAGCGATCCCTTGATGCCCAAGCACATCCACCATTAGCACACCATCGCACACACACACACACTCACGCAACCTAATATGTTGATTTCTATCAATTAAACCCCTTCAGCTGTTTGCCTCCTGCAAGACATATGGCCTGTGTTACATCTAAAGAGCAAATAGAACCACCATTGAGAGGGGCATCATTTTAATGGAACCCTGAGGGACAAGGCCCACACCTGTGCAATAATAACATTAAACCATGTCCAATCCATTGGCCAGATGAGAACAGTGTTGTTTTGTGTATGTGGACGCATGACATGAGGTGTGTCATATTTCAGCCTCACCTGCAATACAAATATTTGTCTTTGCAGAATAAATTTACATCCAACTCTGCTGTTTGAGTGTTTCATTGCAATATTTTTCTCCCATACACTCCACGGTTGGATTTGAATCCTTCTTTACAGTGATGTTTAATGTTTCCAGAGCTTCAACAGCAGACTGGCAGCTCAGGCTGTTTTCAGCTTCTAATATCTGCTATTATATAAGCCAGAAAAGCAAAGAAACAACTGCACTCCATAGCTCTCCCCTGCAGTCAGTGAGAACACCTTTTTTTTCGGTTTAACAAAATAAAGGGCTGGGAGGTTCGCAGGTATTTTGTTGAAAACAGAAAAATAGATGAACAAATGTTTAGAAATATAATTCTATGAAATAAAACGGTACTGTGCCTTTGGCGGAGAGTGTCAGATACTTAGTTTTAAGACAAGAAGAGAACAAACTAAATACTCAGATGAGGCAAATATAGGAAATCTTGTCAGTTAAACCCTGAAAATTCGAAGTACTTTATCAAATATGAATGCTTTGAAATTGCCTTTGATGTTGGTAGACATATCAGTGATGGAAGGATTTATTCAAACATCCTTAGATATTTTAGTAGCCCTGCATTTTACAGCGTTTTCCATTATAACTCAATCATCTTATTGTTTGATTAATTAATTTGCCCGGTAAGGAAATAGTAAACGTCGAGTTTGCTACTTTTTTGCTGGCAAAACCAAAAATTTCTTTATTAATATGAGACAAAATATATAAACAGTCAACTATTATATTTAAAGACTTTCTGCTGTAAAATGCACATATAAGCATAACTAAACTAAACACATGTAAGCTAATTTGAACTGATTATGGGAAACAAGTATTTAAAAACAAGAGTTAAAGCACGAGTTTCCGGACTGGAGTGTAACCAGTTAGTATTAAACTGGTATATATTGATTTTATTCATTCATATAAAGTGCTACAATAACCAAAAAGAACATCTTTGAATTGAGATGTAATCTAAAAGCAAAGCTTTGCAGAATATTTGGACTGGAAATGGACTAAAACTGGTAATCAGCTGATCACACAGGTGCAAACGAAATTCTATCAGTGGCCAAAACTGCCGACTAAGTCTGTTGGTTAATAATTTCTGGTCTCTTTGGATCGTTCGTCATTTCTATAAAAGTTCAGAATCATCCTCCACTGTAAACAAGTCTGCTTAACAACAGTTGCAGGATATGTGTAAGTATCAGTCCAGAGAAAACAAAAAAGATTCAGTTATTAAAATAGTTGTTTTTCGCTTGGTACACCTACTGATAAGTCCTAATAATATGCAGCATTCTGTTTGTGCATGCACACAAGGAGGTTAAATACCCCACTCCTGCTGCCCCCTCACCCACCCCTCCACTCATCTGTTCCAGCTCTCCCCAGCTTCCCACTGCTCACATCTCCAACAACACCAGATCTCCCCTTTTTTCCCTGCTTGCTCTTTTCTAAAGTTTGGCTGTCAATCAGCAGTGGCCTCAGGCAACAGGCACTGATGAAAAGGCCCCTGAGACAAGGAGACCCAAATTAGATTTCAATAAGGATGTTGAATATTCATATCAGGGAAACATCTAAAGGTAAATGCTTTTTGATCTCCTCACACAAATATCACTTGTGTGCATTCCCAGGTCCTGGCACTCTGGTTCTACAGCATTTTCTCCCCCAGCCTGGTCCGGCCCCGGCCCCGGTCTCGGCTCTGTCTCGCTCCTCGGGGGATGCAATGGAATAATGATGACGGAGCTACAAAGGAGAAAAAGAGCCATAATGAATGTTTATACTAAAGGGACCCAATAGAAAGGGCATCCGGACTAAGTATTCAGTAATTAGTATTTAGCAGAAGTTGATCGCTGCGTATACACATTCAAATACGCGGAGACACACACATTGAGGGCAGAATCACTGAGGCATGATCACTTAGTGTGTTAACTTTAGACAGGGGATCATCCCTTGACAGCAGCAGTCAAAGCACACTTTCTCCTTTCAACATGTTTACTTTATTTTTATAATTGACTCACTTTGGGTCTCCCCCCCCACCAAATGTCAACAGAATTCATAAGACTGGTAGTTTATTATCCTGACCTTACCTGTCTTCTGTTCCTCATCTGTTCAGTACAGAATGATAATTATCATTTTAACACATTGTAAATTAGTGTGTCCTCTGACATCATTCCTGCACACGTCTTTTTGTCTTGCCTTAACGTTCTTTTTGCTTATAAGCTGTACTTGTAATGAGGGCCAGCATCCTCCTAATATTCTGAAGAAATTGCCATCACTTCCATCTTAGTGGAGATGGAAATGTGTGATAGTGGTGGATGTGGGGACGGGGGGTGGAGTGCCTCAGGCTCTTTTCCCCACAGAGTCCACTCCACACACCAAGAAGCGAGTCCTGAAATTAGAGCAATGGATGGGAACACCATCTCTTCTTGATGCAGCAAAAGGAGTATACAGCTATTAGGCTGTGTCAACTTCTATCCTCAATAATGCATCACGAGCGATCATGATCGCTGCAAACGAGCCACTGTTGCACATAATGCAGAAAGACAAGCCGGCTCCGTCTTTAAGAAAGGCCACCAAAACTACATGGATTCTCATCTTACGTTATACTTTTCTCTTGTTATTTGTCTGGCTCTGTGTTCCTCTCAACCTCCCCCGCCCCTTCCTTTCAACATGATGGTCAGTCTATTGCCAGGCAATCTGGTCTGTGATGTTGTTCACACCTTCATCGAGCCAAAAAGGAAAAGAAAAAAAAATCTTTGACAAGATATGATGACTTACCCAGGTGGTGTGTTTGACTGGTCTCCTGGTCGTATGGGTGAAGACAGCCAAGTAAAGGATGTATGTGTATGCTGGTGTGTGTTCCTACAGTATATGATGGTGTGTTTACCCCAGGCCCTGAGCTGCGGTGCAGTGATGCTGAGTGTCACCCTACTCCGGCCTGAGCCCTGCAGCCAGAGAAACCAGCTGTGAAGCTGACAGGTTTGTCTTCTGCACTCACCTACACTATTTCCTCCCCTTAACACACACATGCAAGCACATGCAAGCACATGCACACAGCGAAGCACATACACAGAAACACACTCTTTCATGGCCTGAGGTTTAAGTACACATGCACACACAACTCCCCCCACCTTCCCCATATCCACACATATCCACACATATCCACAGACCATCACACAAGCTGCAGGCAGTCTCTCTCATGCCAGCTACAAACACAGAGCAAAAGGAATATGCTTACAGAGCTCTGGTATACAATGGCTATTCGTTAAACACATTTTTGCAATTCGATCAAAATGAGCAAACAAAGGCATCGCATGTCAGAGTGAAAAAAGCCGAAATCTTATTTTGCATCAGTCGTCCTCATCATGTAATATTCAAATCGACGTGTTTTCTTATCACTAAGCTGTAAATAAAGAAGGGAAGATATTTTAATGGTATTAGTTGCATGTCTCGGGAAGACGAGCAGCATGACATTTCACTGTTGCCATCTCATCCTATGTCCTTCTCCTCTGTGGTGAAGGGGCTGCCTCTCGGGTCCCTGATAATGATGATTTTTGTTTTGATAATGATGATCAATGAGTCCCTTGTTGTTTTATTCAAGAATTTCCACAGAATAAAGAAGCCATAACAGATTTTTTTCCAGTCACATTAATAATGTAAAGTACGTACCAGTAGTTCATTTGCTTGTGTATCAGTGAGCATGCTACCTTGAAGTTCAGCAAGTCTAATACTTAAAGACTAGTTCATTTAGCTCATTTGACATTCTCTGAGAAAATAGTTAACAAATAAGAAACTGAACCTGATAAACTGTACCAAACCAAACACTGATAAGCATTTTCATGATCAAATATTGCAGTATACAGATGTGGGCACACACCTGCCCGTTTATATTCTGTATTATGTGGGTCAATGAGGACACACAACATTGCCACAAGCACCTCAACTTGTGGTCCATCCAGGAAAAGCTCCTGAGTTACCCCCAGGAGATGGTATGGTAACTTCCCCCACATCTAACGTACACCTAGCTTACACACACACACGCACACACACACACACACATGGACTTTGACACACAGTAGTGAAGGATGCCATGTGTATCCAGGTGTCTGGCTGTGCTGTAGCGCCCTTCAGATGTCACAACGAAAGAAATCAGAGTTCTGACTAGAAGGTCTGCAGGCAGCATGCCCGTGTTAGCGCGCCACGTTTGTGCACGGAAATGTGTGTGTGTGTGTGTGTCTTGTTGCATCTGCACAGGTATCTGCATGTGAGTGCTCCTGTGTGCTTGCGGTTACCTATTCCTAGAGGGTGGGGGTGAGAAAAACAAGTGAGAAAACAGCAAAACAAGTTAAGAGACAATGAAGAAAGCAACACTGGCACCTGTTTCCCCTGGTGCAGAGGGTGAAGAATCCACCTCAGAAACTGCACTGACTGGTCCTTCGATGTACTTGATCACTGGAAAAAAAAACACTGAGCATTTAGTTCCTTGATATTTTAGCTGAATAGCATGCACCACATCTACCTTTCCCCCTGCTTCTCACCCTCCATGAGCATGCTCTGTTCCTCACACACAGGCACACCTTTTTTGGTTCAGTTATGTGGCCAGATGTCCAAGTTGACATAGCGCTTAAGGCGTTTGACTGGATGAAACAGTGCGCTGGCTGCGGGTAAAGAGGGATTAAAACAAGGCCCGAGGCACTTGTGCTATATTGAAAACATCCTGGGCTGCTTTGTATGGAGATTTGCATACATTGGAGTCTGTGCAGCTACGGCCCATCTGCTGAAGTGCATTGTCCCTAAACAACAAAGTGTGTTTAAATATTTCACATCTCCATCGACAGGGACAGAGGTAAGTAAAAATGAGCACAGAGTGAGTGAGTGAAATGGGGGTAGATGGAGGAGGAGGGGTTGAAAAAACAGGACAAAAAAAGGAATGAGTAGACTGGCACGGCTTTGAATTTGAACTGCTCCCAATTGTGCCGCAGTCAGAGCCACAGTAAATAACACTATTGTTGGCCAGAATCTGGGAAAATGAGGAGAATCTAAATATAATACTTTGTAAATCTAAAGTCGAATGGGAAAGATTGTTTTCTGAATGCAAACAGAAATGAAGATTTGAAATGTGCGTCTTTACTGTCACACAATTTAAGAAATCACTGTGATAAAGATGATAAAAATCTTTATGACACTGGACGGATATTTCAACTTGATCTTAAAATATTTCTTGCATAATGCCTGCGGTGTTGTCAACTATGCAAGAAACTGGCGATGCTGGTTGATTAAAACTGGCAAAAATCCATAGCAGACAGTTTTTTGCTGTCTGGTCTGGCCCAAAACCTCTTTATTGTATTAATGCTATAACTCTGGACTTCTGTGACATTTAATAGCACTGTAAAATTAGATAATTACTGTAATATATCTGTGTACTCATGCCCGTTTCCGAGGTCAGAAACATAAAAATTAATGAGGAACAAGTGGGAGAAAGAGGACGGAGAAGAGAGATTAAATGAGAGTGAGTAAGTGTGTGTAAGAGAAAATACAAAGATGGCAAAAGTTGGTTTTACTAATGCAAAGAAAGCAAAGAAAGTCTAAAGTTACTCTGACATTCAATGTTTATGCATACTCTCCTGATAACCCTGCATTCTTATTTTCACTCTCCTCTCCCCGTGTGTCTCCTGTTTCGACAAAAACACACATCAAATGAAAAACATGCTCAGGGCAGTTGATGGTGGATGGAACAGTAAGGTGGTTTAACGACGGGACGGTTTGTGTGTAGGCTGGACAGCCTGGTGCAGCCTCCGTCTTCACAATGCGCACACGCAAACATTTACACGTACACACACGCAGAGACTGACACACACACACACACTGACACCAAATATCTGAAAAAAAAGAAGAAGAAGAAAAAAAAAACCAGCCAAGATGGACGTGAGGAACATGTTGCTTGCACGGGGGAGGATTTTGGAAAGAAGAGCGTGGTCAATCTGTTTGTTTCTCTGCCACATCCAAGAAGAGTGATAATTTCATTTTCTCGTCATTATTTTTTCCCTTTTATTTTCCTCCTAATGTCAGATTTTGAAAGATGAGAGGTTCATGTTCAGGAACAGAGAATAGCAGACAATGGGTTTTATTGCAAGCAAATGTCACTTAATTTTGATGCCAAACAGAGAGAGTCAAGAGAGTAATACGGACAGAACCACTGCTGTTAACTCAACTTTATACCTTTATACCTTGTCTCGCTTCATCTCCTGTCGTTTAAACTCTAAACTTGTTCTTTTAGGAAAACTATTTAACCATGGAGGGTCATGATCTGAGATTCAATGAAAAAGTTGAACACACACATTAACCCTCATTTAATCAGGATTACAGGGAATAACCAAGCATTATTTAACACACATCACAGTGCATGACAGCAGAAGGAAAATATGGGACTCACACACACACACAAACACAAATCCAGCACAATCAATCTAATGGTGTGCATTAGTTAACTGCCAAATGTTGGGCTTTTTATGGCAGGATCACCCATCCCTTGAAAAGATAAATACGGTGCACAGATCCCAGTAATTACAGCAATCCCCTTACAGCACACAGAGACTGTCCTCACTCACCAGCCTCTCTGGAGTGCTGTCATCCTGTAGATTAAGTCATTTAGGACAGTTTTAGGGCGCCAAGCTGACTAACAGAAGAGGTGCTGCATGGAGAGAAGACAAAAGGAGGATAAGGATTGTTGTATTAGTGGTTTTGTGGTGTGTCACAACAGTACTTTGAAGGGAAAAGTGGTTCATATTGCAGAAAGATGTAGCTGCACTGGACAAAATTAATTGCGTAACACAATCAAATGCACGCTGAAAATTTTGTAGGATACAGACGAACACTGTAGGGTTCTGTAAAATGCCCACAACTTTTCTCGGATTACCTCATCATTGAAATAACCTTCCAGCGGAAGAATTATTTAATAAGTTAACTTTACTGGGACAAGTATCAAAAATATGTGGAATGAAGGACATTTTTTTTATTGACTAGATGATATATCACAAGATAGAGAAGTAAGCCTACAACTCCACCTGTTCTGCTCCAAAATAAGAGCCGTGCTATGTGATAAAGGTGCAGTGTAAGACCCGAGGACATCACTGAGTACTTCCCTGCGGCAAAAAGCTCAGTCCGAAGCAAAATCAGCCAAAAGCAAAACCTAACTCTGAGAACTTTAACAGCTCATGGAGCCCTATGTCTCTAGTAGACCAGGCTGATATCTACTTTGGATCTTTTAAGCAAGTGAAATCTGGAAGTTTGCCTGCTTTGGTTTGCATGACAAGGACTCACAGAGACCAACATGTACGCGGCCTGACTGGATGCCACAAAAGAGAACCTAACTCACATTACAGCTCAGCCAAACGGAGGGTAACTTCTTTTTATGGTAAGAACATCAACTCCCAGCTACATCTTTACATAGCAAACTGCTTGCTGCTGTAATAATGTTTGAAATACTGTATACAATCTGTTATGAAACAAACTGATAATGGTTTCCTTCTGTGTGTTCTTGAGTTTCATCAAACAAGATTAATATATTTCCTTCTCAATAAAACAAAGTGTTCAGTGTTCTTTTTCAGTGCCTTTGCAATGTTTCTTTCCCTGCCAGATGTTGCTCAGCAGAAACATGCAGCAGTGAAATGTACCCACATTTTATAAGTAGAACTGGGACCCTTTTAGCAAAGAACTCAACATCTTTTAGCTATACAACTGTTTGCATATGTGAGCCTAATATATGCATGTAGTCTTGCAATAGTTTGTGAAGTTTTAATGAAACTTAATCCATTCATACATGTTCTTGCCATAACTTTTGTTTAGTAATTTAGGTAATGGACAGAAAAATAATTCCACGACTACAGTCTCGCAACATTTTGTTTGATTATTAGTTTACTATTACATCTGTAAAAGACACAAACAGGCTGCAAACACAAAATACCTCAAACTGAATTAATTACTTTTAAAATTGTGTTGGTTATCTATCAAACAATCAATCAATCAATCAATATAGAAAGCAATAAAATCTAATTAAATTGAAAAAAAGCACGATTTGAGTATATTTGTATGCATACAAACTATTTGTCTTTTTCTTGATTTACCCTATCACTGGGCAGAATGAGAATCATTTGTCTAATATTTTGACATGCAGTATAACTTTTTAACTTGTGAATTGGGCATTTCAGTGTTGACTGAACCATCTTGGCAACTGGGGAAACTGAGTTTGCTGATGCGCTGTAGAATCGGCAAGTTTGTCCATTTTTTGCGAGGCCACGATGTTTTCCTAAACCTAAGTGAGCAGTTTCAATGCCTGAACCTCAACAAGCAGTGAACAGTGAGTGAAAATGAAGGTTAAGTGTGAAATCAAAGCAAAGTAGAACCTGAAAAGCAGTGGTCATAGGCAATAAGCAAACCTGTGAGTGTTATTCCACTTCCACTCACCCGTCTTCAACACAGCATGCATGAAAAAACAGTGAAAGCTTAGTTTGTCGTCAGGAATGAATGCATGAAGTTTCATTCCTACTTCCCAAGCTATCTAAAGACTGTGATGCTGTGCATGTGAGTCCGTGTGTGTGTATGTTTAAAGGGCAGTGATTGGTGCACTGTAGCGAAGGGAACTGTGTAAAGCCTTCAAGCCCTCAGGCCTTTCTGGGCGATTGATGTCCAGCGGTGGCTCAAGAACACTAACTCACATCGCCTCAAAGTGCAGCTAAAACTCTCATTAGTTTAAGTGTGTTAGAGTTCTGTGCTTCTCCACCCTTCAGACTACCCAGAGCGGCAGAGGGCCAAATCTTCATCAGATGGCTTTCTCTACAGGGGAGGCTCGCGGGGAAGTAAACGTCCACATTTTCAATCATACACACGAAGAAAAATTGACATCCACATATTAGTCTTTCTGCCTCCCTTTTCTTTGTTTTTTCTTGCAACATGCATGCACATAACCATGAGCATGCAGCTTAACAGCGGGGCCTAATGAGGTCTGAAATATGAGCGCTAAACATTTGTTTGAACAGATGTGGATTAATGTTCATCTTTTCTTCAAGCCAGAGATTAAACCTGATTTACCGCCTAACAGGTTTTTGTTTTGTTCTATTTTATTTCAGAGAGACAGAAATGAAGAGATGACTGAAATTAAACTGAAAGAGAAACAAAGGAGCATAGCAATTGTGTGATTGTGTCTCCTACTTATGGCGTAGTTGCCAGAAGAAGCCAGACAGTGAAAGTGGAAGGAACAAAGAAAAAAAAATACATGGATTGGATGCAAGGGGAGGCAGAGGGAATCGTCAGATGCTCCTCATTCCTGTTGTGGGTAGCTGAAAAGAAAAAGGAGAAATTTGAGTCATGGGGAATCAGAAATGTCAACAGATTGAGTCAGAGCAGAGCCGGGACCGTCTGGAATGAGAGAGTATCAACACTGACTGAGGGGCATGCAAGATTTTGGGACCATCATGGAGCTAATAGCAAAATTATTGGACATTACAAGTGTGCGTGTGTGGATGTGTGTGTGCGTGCTGCACGGGGGCGGATGTGGGATTGGCTTAGTCTGCTGTCTATAATGAATGGTTAATGTTAGTCGGGGAAAAAATGAATACGGTCACCATCTGCTCGATCTAAGTCTGCGTTCTGTCCTTGTGTGCGTGTGCACAATGTGTGTATATGACAATCATGAAGACACACACAATGTGCTCTTGGAGAGGGATTTGGAAATATGGAAGGGAAGAAAAAGAGGTGGGAGCAGCTAACAGAAGAAAAGCATGCAACAAAAACCTGCACTTACATGAAAAATGATGCACAATGATACTGATGAGTGATAGAAAAACAGACAAATTGTTCTCTTGAAGGCCCCATCACGTGTCCACAGATGCAGCTGCAGGTGAGTACAAATACGAAACAAGATATATCAGTTTTCATAAACATGTAACTGGTGCATGTGCACTTAGGGGCCACACACACACACAAATACTCACAGAACACTTTGAAGGAATATAATTCAATGAGCACATTTATATTACAGAGTCATATTAAGAGTTTTTATCTTCACAAGCAAAATACTTCATTCAACATAAAGGTGCTTGATAGCCATTTATAGAACTGAGTAAAAGAACAGAGATATTATCAATAAAACTGACTCACTGAATTAATTAAATGTAATAATTATGCAGAACCCTCCTGCTGGCTTGTAATTATTTTAATTAGGTGCCATGTTGATGAGCCAACTCTAACATTTTGTATTCTTAGGTAGTTTATTGCAGAACGATTTTTGTTTTGTAGGTTCTCATTTTTTAATCTGTAAAAGCTTGTTTCTTACAAATGAAGTAGCATATCATGAATATTCCCATAACATTTAATCAGAGTGATATCATCTTTCCACCAGGGCAGACACGGTTGGAAGACTTCTTAACATTTTTTTTGCTTTCATTATATGCAGTTTTTCTCGTTAATTTTGGCTCAATTAATTGTTTTTTCTTCAAAATATTTCCAGAAAAAATCATTAATGATAATAAAGCTCTTCTTTTAGCAGATATGTGCAAAATTGTAAACAAATGGCTTGTTCATCAACACCTATAATCTGACTCTTCTACACAATCTAACAGATATCTGTGAAACTGCCACAAAACATAATGAACTGATTTGTGTCCTAAAGCAAACTCTTTTATGCATAGAAAATAATACAGTCCGACTGCATTAGGACAAAGTGTATCACGATAGATCAAAAGTAAAACTTTAGGTAATAAACAAATGCTTGGGGTGTAAAAATGAAATAATGTGCTCTGTGTTGCTTATGCTTATGAGCCAGGTGACAATGTTTAAAGAGTAAGTATGAACCATACCCCTCAAGAATCCAGCACTGATGAAGATTTTGAGAAATAGAACCGTAATGTCAGTGCAGTGTACATTTTTTACTGCAGTACTGTGCAGCAGGCTATTGACTTTCCCAGTAGATGGATGCATACTTTTGAAGAGAATCTAAAAAGTCTCACTTTAATATACAAGCAGCATTCAAACTGAAAAAATGACTGAAGAAAAAAAGATGGTGTTGACTGCGACAGTAAAAGGATGTTGAAATTGTTTCGTAAAGTGAGTGAAGTTAATTTGGGGAAAGCAGCTATTAAAAACAGCTCATCAGTTGTATAAATACACGTTCCGTATGGTGTGAGAGTTAGTGTTGAGATCTGTTTTAAAGAATCGGCATGCAAAAAATGAACTACTCAATGAGAAATGTAGTTTAAATATCCATTACTAGACTGCTGTTTGTATACACCATAACAGTATTTAAAGCTTTAGGAAGATTACAAGTGCTGAGGACACCAGAACAGCATCATCCCTGGCTGTGCTCAACATACATACGCAAACATTCTCTCACACTGCAACATAAAAGAAATTCCTCTTTTTTCTCGTCCGTGAACACATCACGATTTTCTCCAAAATGTAAAACATCCGATCCCTGCAGTTTACCTGCACCGTGATGCTGTAGAGAGCAGCAACAGAGCAAAACTGCTGCACAGATAAAAAATTTAGGGTACATCTCTGAACACTGGGTTGATAAGTAAATACAGACAACATCATTAATCCTCATGTCACCATCACGCTTGTATTATGCAAAGAACTGCACACACACACACACACACGCATACAAATACACACTGCCAGGTTGTGATTAAATTCTCTCTGGCCTATGATCCGCCTTTAAATCTTTGCAATTTTCATTTTATGCAGCTTTAATATGGATCATAGTTGCTCTCAGAGTGCCCCATCTCCTAATCTGGAGCAATCTGAGCTGAGCCTGGCTGGGTTAACAGCTGACGCTAAGCCAACCAGTCACACTCAACCAGCCAGCGAGTCCACCACAAAGCCTCTGTGCAGCTAGGCCTAAAATGCCCTGACAAAGGAGAAATCAGAGGAAGTTTTTGTGAAATAGTTTTGATGATATGCAGGCAAGTTACTTGTATGATATGCATGTATTTGTGCATATATATATATATATATACAGGTACATGATAAAGACAAATTTCAAACAACACACAATTAACTGCAACCATGCAAAAAAAAAAAGGTTGTTTTAAGTGAATAATAAGAAACAACATCTAACCTTAACAATGATACTTTTGTACTTGCTGGGACGATAAATGCAGGGCATGAGCTTAGACATTAACCTGGTCCAGTTCTGGATGGATGAGTGTTTGTGAGGGGGCTGACAAGAGGTGAAGGGAGGGGCTGAATGGTTTGTTAAGGTCATGGATCTGCTGTGTGTTTGGGTGGAGTACTGTGTCTGCATCAGGGCGTGTTAGCCTCACGCACAAGCAGTTTCACATGATATTCATCAGTACATGTAAGCACATGCAATACATACCCAGACACGCACACACACACACACAGGATGACCCTGTTTTTTAGAGCACTGAGGGGGCATAAGAGGATTAAGTCATTATGGGTACACTGTTAAAAAATGTATATTAATATTGTAATGCTTCCATCCATGAAATCCAAACCCACTGGACAGTCTATCTTAAATTAATATGTTTCTGCCAGATTGCTGAAAGATGCATTTTGTTGTTTTCTTTTCAGTGTATTAGCAGAAGCAGGACTTTGCATGCTTGCATTTATTAATTCTTACAATCTAGATAATAATGTTATGTCAAAATACTACAGAAGAGGCATCTAAAGTGTTGGACCAGAAACCGGCACCCTGCTGAGACTCATGTAAATAATACTGCTGCTGATGGAGGGAAGCCCATCACTGAGCTAACCCGATGCTTAACTTAACCTAATACTTAAACCTAATGCTATGCTTAATGGCTCTGTGTCTCTTAACCAAACATACACAGCACTTTATGTCAAGTCGCTTGTCTCATCTATTGTGCTGCAGTCCCTAAGTCAGTTTGCCTTAAAGTGAATGTCCTCCAGTGACTATTCTAACTGATAATATTGAGGGTCATGGATGGTATTTGTAAGACGGAGAGTGACTATCAGAATAAGGGGATCCCCTCCTCCCCCGCCACCTCAGCTTGATTAATCCAGCAGGACCAGTTAAGTATTGGGAAACCTTTCTAAATGAACATATCGGGCACACTAGTGCCGGTGGTTAACATTAGCATGATGTTTATGGTAGGTGTGAACATCAACTACAAAATAATCTACATTTACATTTAATATTTTTGCATTAATTTGATCTCATGGTATTGTTAATGACAGTTTATCCTAATGACATTTGCTTAATCTTCTTCCATTATCAATCCAGGGCTCCGCTTACAAATCCATCTTTGCTGATATTCAAAATGCAAAATCCTACCAGCCCTAACATTCAATCTTCTGGCCTCCAATGCTTTTGTTTCAGTCTTGGCATCTTTGGTGATAAAACCTTAAAGCATAAGGCCAGATAATATACTTGATATCACACAGGCTACAACGTCTGTTGTTAGCCTAACTGACACTCAACGGGGAGCCTTGGGACCGAGCGATAACTGGTGGATCACAGATGTCAATATCTGGTTTCCTGATATTTATATGCATGTCATCCCTTCACCAGGAAAATGAGTTAAGCAAAGCCTGAATGTGTTAAAAACTCTGGGTTCCTTGTGGTACTTGAAAACAGCATGTATCAGCAATATTGAGATGACAAATACCCCAATTAAAATGCTGGCTTTGCACATAAAGGTTGATGCAAACAAAATTTTCTACAAGACAGGAAGAGTTTCTACATGTTTCTTCAAGCAATCTTTAAGTTTAACATTTAACTTATGAACCACTGGGTCAGGAATTACAAAGGCAGATTACGAGAGGAAACTGTCAATAATAATCTTAATATGAAAACATTTGGAGCAAATGTTAAGTCACTTTCTATACAATTTTCATTTGCAGAATGCATCCATTAATGTTAGTCGTGACTGACTAGCTTGCGTATAACCCTCACCCACAATGCAGACAAAATGTTTTTTCCTTCCCATTAGATGCCTGCAACCATTGCAGTTACACACACAACAAATGGGGAATGCTAAACAGCCTGAGTTGGTCAAACTATAACGACGTTTGCTCAAAAATCTAACATACCGGACAAAAAGAATTAACTGTAAATCCATGTTTCAAAGCCTGAACTCCAGCAGTTTATTTTCCAACCTGTCAAACAGTCTGCAGTCTCAGAGTAAGCAATCCTTTCGCCACTTAGTGGGCATAACCTGAGTGCAGTTACATGTCTGATGACATCACGTGTGTTCCCTCTATTGTTCACATACTTTCCTGTTTCCTACCCCTTGTTAACTGACTGGGAGGGTGCACGAGTGAGCTCAGTCTGTAGAGAGCTCAGAACTGGCGGATTTGCAGGATGTAAACAATGAACATGCAAACTAGAATCTCCTCTCATCTGTTTAACTTTAGACTCTTTGTATCTTCTCTCCCTCGTCCCCCTCCCAGCGACCAAGAAAGAATTTACTGACAGATATATTGAAAAATGTCTCAATTCCCAAAATGCACTGAGAAGAGAGTGAATTGAGGACAGAGGAGGTTGGCTGGAGATGATTACACCCGCGTATCTTTTGTGGAATTATTTTTTTGCATCATTGATGTCTGAACATGGACATGACAGATTAAACCAACATTGTTAACTGAATTAAAAGGAAATATATATATATATATATATATACTCATCTGACATAATTATTAAATACAGCAGAAGGCTTTCACAAAACAACGGTTTTATGATGCAGCTGCATCATGCAGGACATAAAACTGATGTTGGTTTAAAGTGACTAAGATCACAGTAAAAAGAATAAATAAATTAATAGAAATTTTTCAAAAAAGCAGCAGCTTTGCTGATTACATTAAAGGGGAACTCCGGTATTTTTTAAACCTCGACCTTATTATGTGGCTACTTGCAGCTATAGGAGAGCTAACGGAGGGATTTCTACACAGGCACTCTACTGGGACCACTTCATCCACACGCCCCCCTGGAGCACAGTTTATTCACTCCGTGCTCTGTGACAGTCGGCTAACTTCACACGGAGTTTGCTACTGATAGTTTTGTGCAACATGGCGGGATATTTATCAGATTTTGGACGTTCTTACCGGAGTGAATGAGCTGTGCTGCAGCCATGCGTGTGGATGAAGTCATCCCAGTAGAGTGCAATCTCACTTATAAACGCCATAAATGTAGAATGTCAAACACAAGACAAAGTTTCACGACTGCACCTAATGATGCCGTAAAGCTTTAGGCCACTGAGGTGATGCACCGGGGTACTACAGACAAGGTAAATTGATTTTTTACCTTGTTTGATGTCATTAAAGTGCGAGTCGGGATTGCCACTTGAACACTTTTATTTCCATCTCCTTCTTGTACACATTAAACATCTGCACCTGTTGTATCCACCAATCTCTTCAGCGGCCAAAAACAGTTTTCCCCTTCCGGGTGAAACACCTGCCTAAACAAAGAAGGTTCCTACTGACTCAATACCCTATGTGGCTCCTACAGATGTGGTCTCTCATTGAATGGGTTATGGTCAAGGTGAAATGTTTAGTGTCTCTCCCCCATATTTATAACACCGTCCTTCTGTTATAAACTTTAACATGGACATGGAATCTACAGCATATGTTATGTTTATGCATTTGTCCAAAGCAACTTACAGGTAAGCAGACCCCTACTGGAGGTAGCACCTTTCATGCAGGAGATTTGAACCCAGGTCACCCTCACAGAAGATGGCAATCATACCTCTACACTATCCAGTCCACTATCCATCTGCTGAAGAACTGAAGGGGGAAAAAAAAGCATTAGATTAAAAGAGATTGGGGAAATTGAGTATCTAGAGGCAGACCTAGTTTTATTAAATTTTTAAAAATTTTCTATCAATGCAGAAAAATCCCAACGTTACAGTTTCAAATTCTGACAGAACATCAGACCCAGTGCACACACGGCTCCAAGCTCAATCAATCAAGAGCACTTCTTAAAGAAAATACAAACCTTTACCGCTCAACAACATGAAAATGGCACATTATAAACATGCACTGTGGTCTGATGCACTATGCTTTGTACCATAGCAGCAGCAACACTTGTAATGCCAACAGACTTGTTCCCATTTATGCTGACATACAGTATCAAGACCACTTTCTGCCTTTCAGGAAGTGGATAAATGCAGGTTCACTTCTGTGAACATGATTAAATCACTCAATAACCTCCTTCCTCTTATCAAATCCGCTTAAGCAGGCTGTATTACATATCTGCCAAACAAAGAAAACTCAATCAGAACAATCAACCAAGCCAGGCCAGCCCCACCAGCTTGTCTGATCCCATTGTCATGATTAAAATGAGAATGGAGCCGGGACATTATCAGAAATCCCATGTTCACCTTATAAGGAAGATGAGAAATGTGTCTCTGTGTGTCAGTGAGAGGTTTGGGGGGGGGGGACATTATTCCGTTCACAAAGACGCATCATGAGGACTTACCTCCCTCTTGTGCCACCAGAATGAAGACATATGAAGACTGAGAAAGGTTAGGGTTGGAGTTAGGGTGAGTTTAGTGCGTGCGTGCGTGGGTTGTCTAATTCCCTGGCTAGGATCACACAGCTCAGGTTTTTCTTTTGTTTGAAATATTAATAGAAAAAAGATTACAATTGATGGGATTGGATTATTAGTATTCAGTGATTTCATTCCCTGACAGTAATAAGTCAATTTGTTTATGTACATTGTGTTTTAGGGAAAACATGTTTTTAATGTTCAGCGCAGCGGCCAAAGGCACCTATACGGACATATGAAGCTAAATAACAACACATCTGTCCACTGATGTCCAAGTTTAGCAATGTATTAATCATTTAGAAAACAGTAAACAATACTGGGTGGATTCTCACACAGCCACTTCAGCTAATTCTGATGTATAAGGAAGTCAAAAATATAGGTTGAATATGAAATGAAGTTTTCTTATTTCAAAAAGCGTAAAGCAGAAAACTGGCTTGAGTTTTGGGATAAAAAGATATTTTAACTATTAGATAAAGAGAATAAAGTAGTTGTTTCCATCTACTGTACAATAAGAAAACTTGAATTAAATAATCCAATGAAGCTGTATATGATGGCTACCCAGACAAAAACGTTACTTTTCAGCTGGAAATGAAAGAAAAGACCAAATGAACAACCCACAACATTAAGTTCCTCCCGAGATGGATTGTGCACATCACTATTTCGGCTGATGCTCAGGAGGAGCAGTCGATCAGTCCAGGATCACATGCCAAAGTGGGCTTTGGCAAGACACTGAACCCCACGTTGCCTCCGAAGTATCCGTCGGTCACAGGAACTCACTTTCACAGGAATGTGTGAATGAGAGAAAGAAACACAGCCTGTAATTTTGTGTAGACTAAGACATGCTATAAGAAAGTGTGTGTGGATGTGTGAATGTGGCTTGTAGAGTAAAAACACTTTGAGTGGTCAACTAGACTGGAGAAGTGCTATTAAAGTACAGTCCATTTGGTATTGATTTACCCTTTATTATGGGCTACCAATGAGCTGTGTGTCTTGTGCGTATATGGGTATGTGAGGAAAGACGGCCGTGTGTGTTTGTTTGTGTTTGCCTTTGTGTGTGTCTCAATAACTCCTGGGTTGGCTTACCATAAGAGGCACACTTCACATTACTGTTGCTCCAGTTCACTTCCTGGGATAATCCTTAGCACAACAGAGGGAACGGCAGGTGACCTGGACCAGCAGCGTTACAGTATGGGGCTCCATTAGCAAACACGCACACATACATATACACATCCTCGCACATACGGAGCCATCCATTCATAAATAATATCAGGATGACCCTCCCGTCACCCATCACTCTTTCCCTCTGCTTATTCTTCACACTAAAATATTTCTCTGTCTTTAGCTCCCTTCCTCAACTCTTAGCGAAACATATTGTAGCTCTGCAGTCGGAGACAAATGAGTGTCATTCAGTCACAGCCACAAAGTCATCCCCTCCATTAACAGCACTGTCTAATTAAACCTGCAAATGACAAACATGTAGCCACAAACACTGGCTGTGCTCTAATGGCCTGCTGTAGCAGGAGACTGATGGGCAGCTGTCTCTTGTCCATCCTCTTTGCAGATCAACCTTGAGACAGGAGACCTGGGGGATGACAATTGGACCACAGAGATAACTCTGGAAGGTTAGCAGAGCATTGATAATGAAGGATTTATATACAGAGGCCTGGCTGTTAGATAAGTTAATTGATTCATTAGCTGAGAACAATATTGTGTCTTAAGAAGGTGATGTTGTGAGTTCAGTGTTCAGTGTGTCTCACATATGATTCAGTCTCTTTCCAGATATTCATATTAGCAAAACAAAAACAGCAGTGGAGAGAACTGCAACAAACAAGAGGTGTTTTTCTGTTGTCCAGCTGAGAACCAAAGGAAAATAGAGAACAACAGCCATCTCCAGGGATCATATCTGCTGTTATTATCCTCTTGTTTGTATTATATGAAAAAAAAGAATAACAAGGTGGAGCTGTGGCTTATGCAGAGCTCCTGTATTAACCACTATGGGATTAGCATTGGCAGCTAGAAGCCACAGTAGCTTCTTCACCCTGCTCCAAATTTTACAATGAAAAGGTGACAAATAGCAAATGCCAGAAAAGTCTTTCTGTTTAACAAAGATTGAAAGAAGGAGGCGGCTTAATTGCATAATATTTGTGCTGAAACCCCACCTCTTTGCAGCATCTGTGTCTGTTTGTTTCAGTCTATCTCTTTCAATCACTAAAATCACTTACTTGGGTATTATGGTGGCCTAAAGAAACCTAACCGAAAAAAAAAAAGAAGCCAAATCCATTTCCATATTAGTATGAAAATGTTCGGCTATTTCAACGGAATCATCCCCTCTTCAAAACAGAATAAAATCCCTCTTATTCCCCCTAATCCTTCAAAGACTGTGATATTACCTGATAGGATGTTGTACTGTGTGAATACTATCAACGAGACATGCCAAAAATAATGTAAGCAGGTCCCCATTGTGAAGATTAGAGTGTGCATGTCTCTTTTCCAATTAATCTTTTCCACAAATGTAATGCCTTGTTTTCTCTGAATTTCAGCCTCTCTCTCTGTTTCTTCCCTTCCTCATACTCCAGACTAAATCATACAGGCTACTGTACAGCACAGGTTTTCCTTTCTTTGTCATGCAGCTTATTAAACAAAAGGAACAGGTTTAATGTGGAGGAGCAGTAAATGTTTAAAGAGTCAGAACTGTTTCACAGCGCTTTCAAATCAGCACGTCTTTTATTGCTAATTTCTAATCACCTTCCAAACATTTCTGAACAGCTTGCATAAAATATTACTAAGTACAGGTCTATGCACAAATTAATTGTTGGCTGTAGTTTGGCCGGGCCATTTAACAAGACCCCTCTCCTTGTAATAATATACCTGCATGAGGGGAATCGATATATTTACTGAAGTTTGTCCCACTCCACTATAACAGCTGGGATGTGCCCCTTGTCAGCCTGTTGGAGATGAGATTTTCTCCAGTTTGCCTGTTGCATTGCAGACCACAGCAGAAAAAAATAGACAAATAAATACCAGGTTCAGTGGTTAACTGGGAAACAGCTCAGTTACCTGCGTACTATTTATTTATTGATCTAATAAATTAGATGCACACTATCCCTTGTGATTATTCTCTGTTGTTACTAGCTTTTTTTTTTATTCATCTTCTTCTGTTCCAGTTCACCCACAAGTTCCCTTTGAATGCAGTGGGCCAACTATGAAATTTGATTTAATATGATTTTAGTTAGACTAACATCTGCATTTATTAAAAGAATCAGTTGGAATTTATTTTCTTAGCATAGTCAGTTTACCGAGATTATAAGACTTAACAACTCTGTTTTATCTGCATAACCATAGACTTTGGTTTTACATTTTACTGGATAATATTATGGTGCATTTCTCCCTCATTTTAATCTTTACGGATGTAGATAAACTGGCAAATGACTGGCCAAGATACAGGTGCCCAACACCTAAAGTCAGTTGCTTCAGACACACCCACAAAGCTCAGATTTGGACTGGAATCCTATTCCAAGAAAATAAGATTTAAAGACTTTGGTAAACCCTGGGTTTTCATTCTCGAAAGCAGTGAGAAGAACTCGCTCATGTTTTAAGGTGTTTTTCAGTGTTATTATACAGCTTCAACAAACTACTGGGCAACTTACACCAAAACAAATGCAACTAAAACCATGAGTGAAACCGAAGGTGCAGCCAGATTTTAAACCTTTGCATCTTGGATTAAACAAGCCAATTTAGAATTAAATAAATTAGAACTTTTTTTTAATTGTAGGAATTATTTGATTCACTGGAGAAAACTCGGGCCTTTGCTTGAGGCCTAATTGTTCACACGTGGCTGAAATCTCTCCAAAAAATAGAAAACAACAGTAAGCACGAGACAGAAAGAGGCTGCGCGTTGTGGTAGAAACATCGATACACCACAAGCATCTTCACATGGTAAGTTGTAGCTGAAACATTCACAGGATCACAACTTATTTTCCAAAAAAGTAGAAAACCATTTGACAAAATCTGTGTAATAAAATAGACATTTCAGTAGCTGATAACTGAATTATTCCCATTGTTTTCATTACTTTTCTCTAATGAATTTACTCAGATGTGCAGGATTTTGTGTCCAAACAAAAGACAGATTTATGTCTTTTTTTTTAATTTAATTGTTCATTTATTTGCTGATATGAAGGGTTTTGGCTAAATACTGTTAGTGTGGCTGTAAAGTCTCCCTGTTTCATTTTCTGTTGCAATGGCAAGTCAAAGGCATAGATCTGGGGTTAAATTCAAATCTTAATCTATAAATCAGTTTGAAAAAAAATACCTTTTTTCTCATTATTCCGTCAATAAAATTTCATGATGGGTTTATGATCTCAGCTGCTTGTTGACATCGTCTTTACTACAGCATGAGTCTTTGAAAATGGCCCCTTCCGAGTCATTCTGAGACACGAGACGCTGCACGCTCATCAGCCTGTTAAAGAGTGGCCGTTCCGTCATTCAGACACTGATCACTTTAGTGTTAACGTCCCTGACGTCCTCATTCAGACCAGCTTGTGAAAGTGACATAAACTGCCACGGTGTGAGAGTGTGTTCATGAGACTGGACCGTACATGACGTCAAGAGTTATTTAAAAGTCTTTATAAAGTCGCAGTTTTCTCACAGCAAGGTGTTGCTTTGCAATAACAATTCATATTAGCTTGCCAAGTGTGCAGTATGCAGCTCAGATATTACATATATAAATATTACTTTGAGTACAAACTTCTATTTGGGGTCTTTTTTGTTTTGCCATAAAACCAGATTAAAGTAGACCAATGTGAAAGGGGCTTTAGAATAAGACTATGAATTAAGGAATGCTGTGGAGCACACCTACCTGGCTATTGACAAGCATTACCAGTCAGTTTGTGTAGTTTTTTGCGATGTCATGTCAGCAGCATTGATGTCAGATACCAGTCATATGCTAAAATTTGGGATTCAAGGTGTTAGTCTATAAACCAAAAGATGATGTCATGGTTGATATCGTCTTCTATATACAGTCTATGGTTAAGAGCAGAGTGTGACTTCAGGTGAAAATGCTTACTTTATTATTTATAATAGAAAATTGAACGCAAGCTTGGGCAAGAATAACTGAGAGTGTTTTGTATTTAATAGCCTGAGAGAAGAATTTGTTCATTTTGGCTGCAGAAACCACTAAAAAAGCAGATGATAAAGCTGTAACTTCACTGTAATCTGTGCACTCCTGTGACAGTCTGGAGGTTGTATATAAAATGTTTTTACATGAAATTTGACATAAATGTGACATTTAATATAATTTCCAGGTTATGTTATCAATATAAATATCAATGATCCCCAACTCTTGTCTAACTCACATTTTGCCCTGAGCTCATTTCGTCACATAACGTAAATGAACTGACAGTAATCACCTGCCTGGTGGCTGGGAAAGTTGATTGTTGTTCACTAAATCTTATCACAGTGTAACAAAGAAGCTTCATGTCATAGAGCTAAGTGTTCAGCCTGCTTGTATGTAGTAATTGGTCCTAGAGAGAGGAAAATCCCAGAGACTGAGCCATGGGACACTTAAAGCCCCTCAAGTCCAAAGCTTTCCTGCTCTATACATATTGAACAGTGGAGTCAGGGGGCTAAGAAGATTATGACAATGGGATGAAGAGGCTTTAAGAGCCTTTGTAGCCTCTGTGTTGCGTGTGTGTGTAGGTTGGGTGGGGGTGTTAGAGGTGCACAATGAAAGTTATGGCAGTGCTCAAGCCCTTAAACTGCTTGGCCTTAAAAGGTCTAGTTGTGAGCTTTCAGTGAAAAAGCTGTGTGAAGAGAGGCAAATAAAAAACACAATATACAAAATTGCAAAATACAAGGCTGCTAATTCTGTTTGGGAGCATCACACAAAGAGAGGATCCCCAAAATGCTGCATCTTTATGAAGACCTGAAGAAAATGTGGCTTTATCTACTGTTAAAGTGTAAAAATCCTTGATCTTCCTTCCCTGTTCTGCAAGCGATGGTTTCATGTGTGTGTGTGTGTGTGTTGAAAGGGGCTGAAGCATTGAAATGACATGAAGAGTTATTTGGGCTGTAATGAAGCTGCTTAATGAAATCAGTGTCCTTGAAAGTTCTTCATCAATTCGAGCTCCCTTGCTCACATGCTTGCATTCCACCATTCCGGCCTGTCAGCTAATCCACGTGCAGGACACAATATTAATTAAACACAGCGTTTCCTGAAGTACTTAAGTGAAGCGCTATCATTGATAATGAGCAGGTTTAAAGGAGTCACATCCCTCCAAAATTACTTTTTAAACCGGCCTTATTAAGCAGAAAATGAGCCCCAAATCAGTCTACAAGCTCCTCATTAAAAGCCACTGATCCTTGGCCACGTGCATGTTCCAGTGGTTTTAATTAGGCTAGTGCAAGATCGTCTGCGACAGGAAGTGCCATTAATCTTGTCTTTTCATCCAGAAGGCGGGGGAGGTGGTGGTGGGAGTAACAGCATGTTAGAGTGTGGTGCTCCAACCCAGGCCCATTGGAGCCTCGAACGGTCCAACAAGCTGAGAATCAGCGGATCAAGCGACATACTTTGTATTGTTCTTATTTGTGTGGAATCCAATTGAAGTAATAGAAATATACTGTGGCGAGTGTGCTCTCTGTTATCACTTTGTAATTACATACCAGCCTTGCGGTTTAAGCGCACCATTAGCCTGTGTGCGCACACACACGTTCACACTAAAACAGGACAAAATGTGTCTTCATTTTGTCTGTGTGTTTATGAGTTGCTCTTGCTGTAGAGGATGGTCCCAGCCCTGCCTGTCACACCATCTCCGCATGGAGGATTATGGATGGCCAATTACATCGCTTTTGTCATTAATTAATGAGGATAACGAGCTCCCCCTGCTCCCCACAAAAGCATGGTGCTCCTCAGCTGGTACTAAGCAGAAAAAGGGGTACTGGGTCTCCTGTGTGAAAGTGTGTGTGTGTATACTTGGATTAGTTATGTTGTGGGTACCTCGAGCTGTTAAGATAGTGACATTGTGAGCTCCAACCACCCTCCAATTTATTAAAAATGAGGGTGAAGACTCAGTTTAACATTAGGGTAAGTCTTAAAGAAAGTAGTTCACAGTAGTGATTGAAAGAGGACACAGTGTGTATGTGTGTGTGTGTGTGTGTGTGTGTGTGTGTGTGTGCATGTGTGAGAGACACAGTCAGAGAAAAGGACATACTGAGAGCAGTGTATTTATGTAAGGGAATGAGTTTACAATGTGTGCAAAAGGCTTAACAGAGAGATGTCTGTTGACCTCAGGGCTTTTGCATGTACATTAGTCCAGTGCGTTGAGGTGTATTTTTGTGTGTCTTTGAATGTTTGCACACCACCAGCCCTGTGTCTGTGGGACCATTACAGAGATTAGGCAGTGCTACCATAACGGATGCCCCTGTTTGTCAGCTCATATCCTCTGTCAAGATGAAACAAGCTGAAAGAGAAAGTGTGAGTGTGATGGGCACAGGGATCTTTAGAGTGTATGGAGGGGGGGTTCTGGGAGTAGGAGAAACACAGAGGCATGTCAGTTGGAGAAAAAAAGGCAAAATAAAGGTTTTTAACATAGTAAAAGGGGAGCCTAGCTACAACACTGGGTACTTGAGAATCGAGATGGTAAACAGCTCCTATAAAGGGTAAAAACAGCCCTAATATGACATCAGGACTGAGACTGCCTTCATGCAGTGCCGTCTATCCTTCCCCCATCTCCATTCCCTTCCACCAGGCCCAGTTTGGCCCTGCCACACTGTCTGGGTTCACCATGTATAGTGTCAGGTGCCTTGTGGCGATAGGCAAAACGCTTTGCGTGGCTGCCATGTTTCGAGGGTTTTCAGCCATATGAGCACAAATCACAGGCACACTTACACACAATGCACAAGCACACAGACATACAAACAGACATCCCCTCTCCACACCCCCTTTGGACATCTGATTAACAAATGAAGGGCCCTGGCCCATCCCGCTACACTTGCAGCAACGTCGCCCTGAATCACATGGCTCCTCAGAACCAACTGACTCGCCTGCTCATCGCTTCCGACAGGGCGGGGCTGGGAGGGACGACAAAGTGTGATGTCATAGTGAAGCAGAGAAGTTGTGGGGGTCCGTGGGTGGATGGATGTGGGGGGGGGGGCATCCTTGCGGAGACACCGCCGGCACTTTCTTTTCTTCAACATGCCCCCTCTTCCTCCATGTCATATGACCTCTTTCTTTTTTACCACCTCTCGTGCACACACACACAAACACACATTCGTCGAGGTGTATTGTTTATCTCAACCCCCGCCTTACGAACCTGGCCAAAAAAAAAAGGAAGAAAGGAAAAACAAGTTGTCTGTGCCACTTGACATCCAAAGCCTCAGCTGTGTTTCTGTGAGCAAATTGCAAAGAAAAAAAAAAACAGAAATAATCTCAAATTTTTTTTTATTTTTTTTTACCCCTTGGTCCTTCACTGTAAGCATAATCAGAGCTGAAGTATGTTAGGTTTTCCTCCAAGGCCCCTGTTGTAAGAGCAGTCTGAGTGTGGGGCTGTGTGTGTGAGAGAGATGGAGTGCCGCAACGTGCATCAGACACATGAGCTTGCACATGAAGAGAACTTAATTAGAGAAAACAGTGCTGTCATATGCATTAGGCAGAGGTACACACTTAAGGGCATATGGTTTTAGTGCTATACCATCGGGTTTGAGAAAAGCACACAAACATACCTCAAAGCTCCCAGCCATGCTAATGAAATCACTCCCTTTCTATCCCACTGAGAGCCAACACAAATGTTTACAGACATCACACAGTCTGTCCATACTCCTGCACCACACTGGGCTGTCGTGACAGTGGCAGAGTACTGACACTAGTGCAGGGTGTTTGTCTGAGTAAAAATACTGTCAGCAAGAGACAAAAGGTGAGAACAGGCAGCAAGATGTTGCTCTGTAATAGTTTGTAATGTTGTACTGTCTGATTTACTCCATGCTCTCATATTTAGCATGTATTTGAGCCTCCTGGCAATATTATTATTTAGCAGCTTTGACTGTAAATTTGTATTTTATGAAAACCTCTCAGTGAACAGAAATGAGCAACTATGTAATTGTAAGATAATTGCAGCTGAAATTCTGCTTATTTTATTGTTTCTGCGTGGAGAGAACGGTACTGATGCAGGTTAAGTGTGTTTGCATTTTTCATAATCTGCATTTCAGGCGATTCCACATTCTGCCACGGTGGAGTGGATCACTCAGATGCAACTGAGATATTCTTGTTGCATATCTTAACTAAACACAACTGCCTTTCTCTACAGTTCAACAACAGCTTTTGGTTTTTTATTTATTTGATATTGTGTTATAGTGGAGGAATACTTACTCAGTGTCATTGTTTTTATACATATTGACACACATGACAGGTTTTTATTCATCTTCAAGCACTGATCTTCTTTTGTATCCAGAAATTAAAAGGTTTGTTAATTTGAATTCTTTTCTAATGATATTGCCAAACATCTTCTCATGTGTTTGTTTTAGCCTTTCTTTTACTATGTTGTAAACACTGAGTTTCTGAATACTTGCATCTATTATTATGTCAGATTACATTCATCTGATATTGCGCTGGAACTCAAACCATGAACTCACATTATTTGCTTTCACTAGAAATAAAGTGAATCAAAATCATTGAATTCATCTCTCTCCTCCAGCATGTCAAACGTGCTGTCAACGCACACATT
Organism: Leuresthes tenuis; assembly: GCF_036924035.1. Classification (NCBI taxonomy): domain Eukaryota; kingdom Metazoa; phylum Chordata; class Actinopteri; order Atheriniformes; family Atherinopsidae; genus Leuresthes; species Leuresthes tenuis. Next base: position 4,042,047 of record NW_027325370.1, read on the forward strand.
TGGCATTTTCTACCTCTAAGTGTTTTGTCTTCATCAGAGAAAATGTAGAAAAGAAAATATCAACAGAAGTTGTAGTTTAAATGTTTCTAGCTGGTAAAATGATCCTAATCATCTTCAATTAGTCTGTACTCATCTCCCCTCTGCTGCCTGGTAAAGAGGCCAGGGATCACTACTAAATGACCAGCTAAATCACAGATCTGTCGTAATGCATTCATGTAGTCGTTCTGCCACCATGTATACTGACAGCCATTAAGATAATGCAGTGACACAGTAAAGCATATATCTGAGCAGCTCGACATCAGAGGCCTATAGGGAGGAAAATGACCACCCAAGCATCTCTATGGGAAAGCAACAACCTCATTTGCGGCAATTAGGCTGTTCTGAGACTGATGGAGCGCAGGGCTCCAGACCTCACATCCTTTTCAGTGTTTGTCACATTTCTTCCCTGCTGCCCTGAGAGTCTTGTGGGGCCTCAGACAAGGCATGTGTCATCAGAGGGCTAATTTATGATGCCATGGGTGTCCTGTTGTTGTGACATGTATCTAAACTGTAAGAAAGTCACTGGGGAGGCCACTTGGTCATTCCCTGATTGGCATAAATTGAATTAAATATCTGACATATCTACTCTGATTTGTAACTAAATTTAAAATGAAAACAAATATTGACTGTGATATGTCAATAAAGAGAGAGCACCTGTGAGATTAGAAGTCATGGATTGGTATGGTTTAGCTTATCTAATTAATTAGAAAAGCTAGATTATTGTTAATTAGAAAATGATTCACCTTTGAGGTCTGATGGTGATGAACAAAGAGAACATTTACTGGTCTGTTTGACAATGTAATCAACGTAATGTCAACATGATTCAACTCAATGATTATAGAAGGAAATGATTTCCCGAATTCTAGCGTTGTTTTAGGCTGATAATGATTTATTTTTTCATTTTTGTTAAGTCTAAAGAGTGAAATGATAAAAGAAGAGAAATAATGTAGCGTCGGTATGTTCCCTTGACTGGTATATTTTAAAAAAAAGGTCGACCAAGTGCCATTTTCCAGGTAAAGGTGTGTACTTTCTGACAAATGTAGAGAAAGGAAATTGCTGTGTTACGATCACTTCACATACAAGCCACACATCTACAGGCACTCTCATCGAAACCTGCAAAAAGAAAAAATGTCCCCTGTAACGTTCACCGAATTAATTCTCCCGAGGTGACAGGAGCAGAAATCGCGTTAATAGCTGTCCAGCCTATAAGAGCCCGCCAAAGAAGCCCACAATCACCCAAATACCCAGAGACAGGTCGTGGGTGCCCCAGGCGGCTCGTGCGCCCTTCCCCTCAGCGCTACCGACCCCAGTGCGTGGCAAACGGGCCCCACCAGCCCCACTGAGCTCGTTTAGACCTATCCTCACATGTCAGAAGCTTCTCGAGCAAGTAAAGAAAGTTGCCAACTCATTTTTGGAGGCACATGAGAGGGTGAAAGAGGGGAAACATTTTAGAAGCGCGAGAGACGGCTCTTTGATATTTACTTGAATTTTCCATGGCTACAATTTTAGGTTAATTTGGGCCAAAAAACATAATTAGGTCTATGATCAAAGACTATCTGTTTCAAATGATCATTTTACATAAAATAAGCTACTTTTTTTCCACATGCAGTGTTAGCTGTAATCTTAATTACGATTTCCATGCATTATATGTGTTTGATGTGAAAATGAAGCAAACCGGGTCCGAGCATAGATATGTGTTTTAATTATAAAGACATATAAACAATATATGAAATCCATGTTGCAACACAACCAGAATGCTTATTCAGTTAACAGACTGCAGTTATGTAACCATTAGTATAACCGGGTTTGAAGCAAGAGATTCTTCAAAGTTGTACATTACAATCATGGGAGATGTGCAATAACTTGAACCGAAAACAAACACGTTGTATCAGAAAATATAACACCACATCAGATTTTCCTTCCCCACATTGATCATACAGTCAGCCATGGGAATCAATTCAAAATAGCGACATTTTATCGCATTTATTGGCGTTTAGAAATTTTGTGTTATCGTTACTGCATGTTGCATAGATTACAAATGAAAACAGAAGCTTACTATAAAAAAAATAGCTAAAGTCATAATTTGGCCATGGCCTGTGGTTTCTGTAAAGCGCCACAGTGACAGGGACGTCATCTTACAATAAGGCCTTAACAGTTTATTTTCAATCGCGTGAGTTAATTCTGAAGGTAACACTGCAGTATGAGTATACTTAAGATTATCAGACTAAAATCGTGTCATTTTCCACAGAATAATTTTCAAATTAACTAGACTGGGATAGAGAGAGAGAGAGAGAGACCAACATGGGTGAAGTACAGATAAAAGTTCAGGAAAGAGAGTTAAATCAAATCAAGGCTTGTCGTTACAGTGTTTGAAGAGGCTCGACGGTGCCCCGGAATAAGTAGTGCACTTTTCGGCACAGGTGGCGAGTGCGGAACCCGAGAATGGATAGACGGCAGCCTGTCCAAAGGGCGCCAGAGCAGTGGGGATTGGTGAAGTTATGGTCTGTCCCTGGTTCAGATACGCCACCAGCCGCCTCATTTCCTCCAGAGCCTGAGCCTGCATGAGGATATAGTTCTTGGCCAAGAGAAGAGTGGCTATTTTGGAGAGTTTTCTCACCGAGGGGCTGTGGGCGTATGGAATAACGGCGCGCAGGCCGTCCAGCGCGTCGTTCAGGTCATGCATCCTCCTCCTCTCCCGGGCGTTGATGCTGAGCCGCAGGGACCTCTGCTCCTTGGACTTTTTGGCGAGAGGCCCCCCGGGCTTGTCGTCCCCAAACGAAGAGCCCCTCTTACGGGACTCCAATGAGTCGAATGCGTCTTCGTCGTCGCTCGTGTGCTCCCCGCCGCTCTCGTTGGACTTCGCTGTCTGCCCGGTGAGAAAGTCGTTGGTCGGTGTGAGCGGGTACCGGCCGGGACTTCCAGTACCATGGCCAGCGCCAAACCCGAACGCTGACTGGCCGTAGCGCTGCGTCAGGTCGAGGAGCGCGTCGTTGCTGATTGACTTGAGCAGATTCTCTTCGCTGACATTCATTTTCTCTTCCAGAGCAGGTTCTGACCAGTAATAGTCTACTCTTTCTTATTGTCCCTTTATCCAAGCTTTTGTTTTGAGAACTGTAGCGGAGTTCTGTCCAAGAGTTGCTGTTTTCTAGGAGTTCCTCTCGCTCCTTTCCTCTGCTTGTGCTGTGACTCTTCAGGAAAGAGGCTGTGAATCCGAAGCAGAGCCTCTACATGCATTCACCTCCTCTGTACACTGCGCTCCCCCCTTGTTGCGCGCATAGCCCACGTTCAACAACACTTCTCTAATTGAGCTCAGCAAGACCAGAGCGCTCGTGTCCCCTTTGTACAGTGGTTTTCCTCTCGCGCGTCTTCCTTGCCCTCCCTCGCCTTGGGCAGATTGTGACTGGCGCTCTGCCCTGCTTGCAAGTTAGTAGGAGCACGCTGCCCGTCGGGATTATCTGCCCATCCAATCAGGGGGGCGTTTTAATTAACTCGGCAAGAACACAGGTCTGCTCCCAGTTTCTTTCATAAAACTACAACTACAACGCAGACTAACACAGAGCCACAAGATTGTGTCATAGACACCCCCCAGCACCACCACCACCACCTTTTTTAAAGGAAATTAACTGAACATGAAACAAGAAGAGGACTCCATGAGCTCAACACAGACCTTTACGTGACAGCTGTTCCAGAAATGTAATTTAGAGCTTGGATAAGACTGAGAAAAACAAAGTTTGGATGCGACACGTTCACGAGTGGAGGGGCACGACCAGGGTGCTTAAAGTTTGTGGATGTGGTCTCCACTTTTTTTTGCGGTTAAATCTGTTCATTGAAACAACTGGAATGGATGACAGGGCTTTTTGACAGTTAATGATTAGTAAAGATAAAGAGATTCAGTTTTCTATTCATAACATTATGGGCCAAACACTCATTAAACCGATAGGCTATTATAAGAACGTTTTATGGCAACATTTCAGGCTTTTTATGTAAAATGTCAGATAAAAATGTATACTCATTCCACATATGGGAACTCAGTGCTGAAAACCTGAAAATTATGAGTCAAAGTGAGATCATAATGACGCAGGTGGCCTCTTCAAACAGTTGCTGAAGTTAAGGAACAGGTAGGCCGACTGGCACTTGAAATCAAGCGTGCCACCTGGAGTCTAGTATAGAGCATTACACTATAACAAAGCCCCAGCTCAATTATCTAAATATAAAAGTATTAGAAAAAATGTTTTGTTGCACTACTTGATCTTCTTTAGGTAATGGTGCCGCCTTGTGGAGAAAGCTTGAAATGTTGGACAGCTCGCCAGTACATCACAGGGTCAGTACTGAAATAACTGGAAGCATAAAAGCATATTGAAAGTGTAAAACAAATCATTGAAGAAATAAAAAGATAGATGTGTACATGTGTTTGAACTTTTGAACTTCATATGCAGCTAATGTGAAGTTTGATGCAAAAAGCTTGTACCTTCATCTGCTAAAGGGAGATGTTTCACACTAATTATCTCTTTAATCTTAGCTCAAATGTACCATGATCAATATGTACATTTCATTATTATCATGTATTTAACAAAGTGTTAACATGTTTTTGTTAATATTATTAGGTTTATCAGGTTTGAAACAATGTTGTAAAACTCTAATTGGGCCCTTTTATCAAAACTGTCAAAACTAGCTGGTGTTAAATGTCAATACTATTGACTTGGATGGATGGATAAACGAAGGTGATCTACATGACTTCTAGTAATTCTAGTAGTTTTTTTTAAAATATTTTGTTGATAGAATATCCACTTAAAGGTCTCAACATTCACAGTCTGTTTTAGATCAGTTATTATCTCCCAAATGCTTGAACCCATGTTTGAACCCATGACTTTTTCAGTTTTAAAGGAAATAGTCGTTATTCTAAGACCTTCTAATTCTTTTCACATTATTGGGCCTGGTATTTTGCTTTTATTAAATGCTTCCACTGGCATCAGGCTGTGTACCAGCTGCTTTTAAACACACTGCAGCCTTTAATCATAAAGAAAATTCTTGATTTAAATCTTCTATATAGATAGAGGCTGACATCTAAACTCCCTGTTATATATATATATATATATATGTATATATATATATGTATATATATATATATATTTATGTATATACATATATATATTTATGTATATATATATATATTTATGTATATACATATATATATATTTATGTATATATCCCTATAAGTTAGTTTTAATCAACTTCAGATCTTTTTAGACACTCATGGAATTCGCAAACAGTTCCAGTATGAGTTCAGATCCCGCCACAGCACTGAGACAGCACTATAAGAGTGTTTAATCATCTTCTTTTAACTGTGAACTCAGGTTGCTCTGCTGTTTTATTTCTTCTGGATTTAACCGCTGTCTTTGACACAGTTGATCACAGCATTCTTTTACAGAGACTTGAACATGTTTTTGGTCTTAAAGGCATAGCTCTGTCATGGTTTAAATGTTAAAGTTCGTTTGATGTATCCATTGAAGAATACTTCTCTTCCTCAGCCCCTATTCCTTGTGGTGTACCTCAAGGGTACATTTTGGGTCCTACGCTGTTTTCATTATATATGCTGCCTTTAGAATACATTTTCAAGAGGTACAGCCTCTGTTTAACTGTCTTCAAGATGTCAAAGACTGATTAACTCTGAACTTTCTCACCTTGAATGAAAACAAGAAAAAAAAAATTTGTATTTGGAAATCGTTCCCCTTTGGAACAGATAACAGCAGCATTTGGCCCTCTTGCTTCTCACAGTTCCCCAACTGTTAAATATCTGTGAATGTTTTTAGATGGTTCCTTTAAACTAGGGAAGCAAGTGACCACAGTAAACAAGTCAAGTTTTTATCAGTTACATCTTATTCCGAAAGCAAAATCCTTTCTGTCTCGAAAAGACCTTAAAAAACTAATCCATGCCTTCATCACCCCCTGATTGGATGACTGCAATTCCAAAGAGCTGCTGAATGTATTCTAATAGGTCACAGAAGGCATGATCACATCACTCCCGTTTTAGCAGGTTTACAACGACTACATGTCCGTTTTCATATAGATTACTTTTAAAAATTTAAATGGTCCGGCACCCAGTTAAAGAGCACTGAGACCATCTAGCCAACTGGCCTTAATGCAGTCAGGGACCTATTTAAGGGATAAGCCCCAAAACTCTGGAATAACCTGACGTTCAATATTCACACTGCAGAGTCTGTACAGTCTTTTAAATACTGTCTGAAAACAATTTTTTTTTACCTTGGCTTTCAATGCGAGTTCAATTATAGTCCCATCAGGTCTTTTGAGGCGTCTCTTTGTTTTAAATTGTTCTTAGTTAATCATATTTTATTCTATTGTATTTATTTCCTAGATGGCGGGTTGTTTTTGTTTTTAAATGAATGTGGAAAGCACCTTGGCCAACCTTTGACATTGACTTAACTGCATAGCTGTGTGCTAAGCAGTTGTTCAGATTCTGATTAGTATTATTTTATAATGGAAACTGATTTTGATACATAGTAATGCATCTATTACATTTATCTTTATGTGGCTTCAGCAGTCTGACCCAGCAGGAAAACACGAAACAAAACATGAATCAGTGAATGTGAAAAAGAAAAAGAAACACATGATCAATGGATTTATTCAGAAGAGATCAAAACTCGTCAGTTGTTAAGCTGCAACAAAGGTGGGATTTCAGACATAAAGCAGTGGGTCAAAACAAAGAGCTTAGCATAAAAAACACACGCAAACCAACTGGATACAGCAGAAATTTGTAGATTGTGGTATTTGTAGAATTTTTGTCATTAAAAGCAAAATGGCTTGTAGTGAGGAAAAAAGCATGGACCAATAGATTTGATTTTATTATCACACCAATAGCAGCAACAACATAAAGATGGTAGACTTTTTGAATTTGAACCTGTCTTTGTAGAAGAAGCTCTGGTTTTAAATGGAACATTCAAGCTAAATGGAATCAAGATATTTATTTTACTATTTGCATTTGTGCTTTTCCCACCGTCACAGCGGAAAAACACAACAGGGCAAGCAGATTATAGACAAGCAGCTTATTACAAAACAGGACTTCTCAATTTTGTTTTAGAGAAGGTTAATTGATCACAAACTGCAGCATGCAGTTCTTTGTGGTTGCAAATTTCTTTTCAGTTTTTCACATTTTATTTTTGATATCTAAAGCTTATGTCTTTCAGTATAGAAACAAGTACATCATACAGCACTACTGTACATTATAATGTAATATAATCCATGTAATGTTTCCTCACCGATACTAACAAGTGAACAATTAACAATTTAGCCAGCAGGTGGCAGAAAAGTCCACGAATTGTGAAAAATCTTTAAAATGTTGAAGTTCAACACAGTCTGCAAGGCCAATATCCTGTTATCAGCTATAGTTTTTTTCTATTTACTGGATAAAGTTAATCACCTCCAAGTTTACAGTTATATAGTATAATCTAAAGAAAGGCTTTAGTTAATTCACAAATAAAAAATTTAAAATGGCAAAAAAAAAAAGACAACTTGCTAACTTTAAAAAGATAAATCCAGAAATGCGTGCAGGACAAGCTGTGATGGTTCAGTTGTACTTTACTGGACTGAGATCAGTTCCCCTGCTGCTCAGCTGAGCATCACCTTATTCATGCAGGACGAGGCACTAAAAGCTTCTGATTCACAGAGAATGGAAGAAACACAAAAGTGTCAACGTACAAACTAATAATACACAACACTTTTAAAGCCTCTGCTGCAGCCCCGTGTCACCATGGCAACTGCAGGCTCAGCTGCTATGCAATTGTGGCACATCACAGTCAGTTGTGAATGTGAACACTGCTCTTGCAATGCAGTGCGATGAGAGTACCACCATGGGGCAGGAGAGTATTTTCTATCACTCTGAATCTGGTGGCGTGACACACAGGAATGTCACATTTGAATTCAGACACATATGTACAAACGAACAGGCGTGTAGCAGCAAGCACTCATACCACACGTGTGCTGTGTTAACTCTGCTCTGCTGTTTGTTTGTATCCTACTGCTGTTGAATTAGACTTTATTTGGGAATTTGGGAATGTTTCAAGTTTTAACCAGTGCGGAAAGTTACAAGAAGTCTTGATTATCGCTAACATGATGCAGCCTCTATCACAGCCCAGCAGGATCCACACATGAGAGTTTTCTCTTTTGGCTGTGTCTCATATCCTAATTTTCAGCGCTGCTCCCTCTGTCTGACTTACTCCTCCTTTTTTCCTCCACACACACACACACACACGTACAAACATCAAAGTGCTGCTCTGAGTAAAGATGGAACAGGCTCCTTTGATCTCTCCTTGCCGACTCTGATTAATGTGTGGATTTACAGTGCAGACCTACGGGGACCTGGCAGCCTTGACAACCCTCAGCTGCACTGGAATCTATTTTTCTTTGCAAATAAGTACAGCTCTTTATTTTTTTCATTGCCCCAGTCAGGATGCTTTCAGTAGAGACACTCATGAAACAAACCAAATGCTCACATTCACTCAACTTAAAGCACCAAGTCCCAGACAACCTCCTCCATACCTGCGCATTCATTTCACAAAGATTTTGCTTTGCTTTTCACTGCTTTCTCCCAATTTCAAACAGTTTTATCTTCAGATAGACAGGAAGTTTGTTAGTATGAGAGAACTGAGACCAGTGTGATATAGTACAGCCAGTCTTGCTTGTCAGTTGCAATTGTGGTACACGTTGGTGTTTAGTGGGAGGATCGCTGATGATGGCGGAGCAAATGTTGGGAAAATTTAGCATGGAGCATCAAAGGAAGTGTTTTCAGAGCACACTTCGTACACTGAATTTTGTTCACTGCTTATTGCACCCACGTTTCATCACAAGCCAAGCCGAAATAAGCAAACAACACTCATGACTTTCCGCTTCACTTTTTCCCCCAGATTCTCCCCCTCATGTCTACCCTCTCTCCAAATCTCTTTCTCTCTCCATTTTGTCTCCCCTCACTGCAGTGCGATGCAGATTTTTCACAGGGTGGAGGTGTGGTAGAGATAGGCGGGGTCGCATGAATAATTGTTGAAGATATTTTTACTCTGACCCACTTTAGAGTTCCATTCCTTAAAGGTGCCGCAGCTCCGAGGTGCATTATGTCAAAGTAGAACATTTAATTGCTTGAAATGTTACAATGTTGGTGTCACAAAAAGTGATGCGTGTGACCTCAATGTGAAATGCAATATTTTAGAACCTGGTAAGGACCAATGGATAGATGGGGCACTTGCTTTTTCATATGACTGTATCTATATGTAGCTTCTACACGTTTCTTTGTTATTATGAAAGCAATGCAACTCTCCTTCCTATTTCTAAATTCAGTAAGGTCAGTTTAGTTTGAAGATTCATTATAACACGTAGTGAAGACCTGTGCTTTAAACCATTCCCTTCTTTGGAAGTGGAGCATTGCAAGGCTGAAAGTCCACCTTTGGCTTTCCGGAGGATAATTTTAGATGAATCCAAGCCATCTTTAAGGATAGCAGGACAGCAGTGGTTGAAGTTCAGAGAGTTTCTGTGGCTCCCACCTTAAATCTAATATGCTTATGTGTCAACTAACAATACCTGATAATCTGAAATGCTCACTCTATTCTAATCTAGTCTAACAGTTTCACAGCGGGTTTTTATGTTCAGTTTGTCCCATTCATGGAACTAACCGGCCTGGTACTAAAGTCAAATAGTTCCCTCTACATAAGTAAACTGAACTGTGTTTTCGTCATGATAGCATCCTCGGTACATTGCACTATTGTAAATTGTGTTCTACCTCAACTTACTCTGAGGGCAGATGTTTTACACTGATCGAGTAGATGCAGAAATATGTTGTTGGCTGTCATCTTTCAGGCTAAATAAAAAGTAGCTTTAGGCAGCCCAATATTAAATTTTAAATGCTGCTGAGCTAAAACAACTCAAAAATGTCAATCCTTATTTATCTAAAGTGAATTATGAATGAAGATTAAGCCTGACTTTACTTTACACCATATATTCTACAGCAGTTTTTATATACTGTCATTTCTCAACAGGGTAATTTGGTGGGATTTATAGAAAGTGCCACATTGTTATGTGTGATCCATAACAAGACAGGAACCTGAATTTGAATTTGATGACTTGTGAAATATCTCTGGGTGAAAAGTCTGCAAGCATCGCGTATTCTTTTTAAACACAACTGGTTTATTCACAGAGCAACATTGAGATGAACAACAATATTTTTTTTTACAAATTTCTGCAAAAGAAAACACTTTGTGGCAAGTTAGATTTCAAGTTAAAGAATGTTGATTGTCACGAGGCTGATCACAGAGCTTCAACTCTTTTTCTTCCCGTTGCAGCCTCCCACAGCAGCTTCATCTTATTCTGTTTCACTTCTTTGTCAAGTTTAATTCTGCATCTCTGTAATGATTTTATGACATTTGTTTGCTGTCAGGATTTTGATTTTAGATAAAAAAATCTCCAAAAACGTAAAAAAAACAAGACATGCTATGAACGCAAAACTGAACTGATGTTTACTGCGTGCATATTTAAAGAGATCTGACAGGTCTTCACCAATTTCCACCTCAGTGCTCTCGTTATCTTCCCTTGCTATTCTTTTTTCTCCAGTTCTGCTGCATTTCTCTCTTTGTCTCTGAGCGTTATAGTTTGTCTGTCTCTCTCAATCTCCCATGCATGCCCCCCTCGATCCCCACCCTCTTCCCTATACTTCACAATGTGAAAAGTCATTCTGAGTATTCCTTCCAGGGATTTTGTGGACAGGAAGTCCATATTTAATGAAGTGACTCTCTTGTTAAAATGCTTTTAAGTGCTCCTGTGCAGGGCTTCGGGGAGGAGAGGAGGGGAGGAGGGAGCTGAGGCTTTTATTTATTCATTGGGCGGTTCAGTGCCTCTTCCCCGCTTCTGTTCTGTGAAGAAGGGAGAGGATTAGAGGAATGAATCCCCCCCACCCCATCTCACACACACATGCACAAGCATACACCCGTCTTCCCTTGCTGGCCATGTTCCCTCCCTCGGGGGACACCCCTGCGTCAGTCCACATTAACATCCATCAGAGCATGGTGCTCTGGAGGGGGACGAGCCTCTGTCCCACTGAGTCGCACAAACATGCATGAATGCATCTAAGCTTGTGCAAACTCCCGCACATCCATATACACAAATGTGGACAGTAAGTTCTAGAACAGGCGAAGATGCACAGGATACCAGGACAGCAAGGGTGGGTGCAGAAAGTTTCTGTGGCTCCTACTGTAAATCTAATGCTTGTGTGAATTATTACGATGTTATTTAAAAGACACCATGTTCCTGTGCACACTCAGGAACATGAACAGAGTGGCACAGACTCAGTGTCTCCTTAACCCTGCTCCTTTTGCCACCGCGAGCGACACTCAAATACAATTTTGTAAATACATTACATTCAAACTGGCCTTAAAGCCCTCCAGCATTTAAGTTACACAAGTGTCGCCGTCCCCTACTTGATCAGTAGTTACGGGCATCTGACGACAGTCAGGAAACAGATAAAAGAGAAGAAAAAGTCTGAGTAGAACAGAAAGTTTCTCAGAGTCAGAGCTGAGATGGTGTGCTGTGCTCATTCTGCTCTCTGTGTGAAGTTTTGGGCTGTCTGCTCCCCTTTCGCTTGCAGAATGGGAGGGGAGCACAGACTCAGGATGGATGACAGCGGCATATCATTAACCAAGAGTGATTCTACAGCAAATCGTAGACGCCACCAAATCACATTCCTACACACATTGCTGTTTTTCTCATGCACAAAGCCACAATGTGAAAAACTGCCCTGATTCGCTGTAGACACTCTTTTTTTTTTCTTTTTTTGCCAGCAGGGCTAATTGATATTCCTTTAATATTTTCCTCTCAAATTGTTGAGAATGTATGAGAAACTGGTGTTCAGACCTGAAACAGGGAGATATGTTACCGCTTGATTAAAGTGTGCGTCACTGTATGTTTATTTTGTGTGGTATCATGCTATTGGTTTGCAGAGGGATGCAGATAGTTTCTAATTCACCACACTGACCTAGATTCCAAAACCACGTTAGCTATGTCTCACCCTAATTAGTTTCAAATTTTATCTTGAAACATGGGAAGACTGATGCACATCTGTAACCCCATGCTCCTCACTTTTCATGTCAGAGCTTTCCCTTCATCTTTCTCATCTTGGAATTCAACATTCACCTGAATCGTAAAAATGCAATTTCTTTTTCCCTGCTAGCTTAGTTCACACAAACTCGTAATTGGATTCTGCCTATTAATATGAAAGCTTTCGTCTCCCTCATCTTTGGATCTCACATTAGTCGAACCACAATACACATGAACCAGCCTCAGTTCATGATAAGTCTGAGAAAGAGAGGCAGAGGAGGACAGAGAGGACACTGGTCTCATCAGCACTGAGAGTCCAAGCCATGGCTGCACAGTCAGGAATTAGTCTGCTTCATAACCAAAGTGTGCACATCTGACTGTTTATCATTCCTCCTTGTGGCAACATTAACTCTCCTGTTTCTCCTCCTAATCAGATGCTTTGCTTTGTGGCGGAGAGGAGAAACTCTGAGGGAAAGAGAGCGAAAGAGCATGCTCCAACTCAGCAGATTAAAAGAAAAAAAGCGATGTTTCTGAACCAAAGAAAGAGGAAAAAGAGAGAGAAGCAGAGAATTAGTGCGATGGTCTGCAAAGAGACAGACGGCCTGAGAGAGAGCACCAGATGCTGTGTGGGAGGGTTATTTAATTGATGATATCACACCTCTCTCTCTCTCTCCCTCTTTCTCTTGTTCTCCCTGCTTTCTTCCTCTAACACACACGTGCACTTTCACAAGCACACAGACAGATACATTAACACTTATGTGCACTGTATTTGCTCTGTCACCTTCTTATCCTTGCATGACAAACCACCCACACTTCTCTCCGTTTCCTCCTGCCCACCTTGGGCTCCCCAGAGATTTGTGATTCTTGCAGTTTGTGTGAACCCCAAAAACAAACCGAATGAGTCGCGTCCATCAGAGCAACGGCATAATGTGTCAGGTGCTTTAATCCAAGATGATTAAAGATTAGACTGTTGAAGCAGAAAACATGCGAAGAATGGAAAAAAAACAAAAACATTTCAATTGCATGTAATTTGGAAATGTGTTACAACATCAATTTGGTTGATGCTTTCAAGAGCGGCTTCGATTTATCTGTTTCTCGACACGCAGGTAGGACCTGTTCCACATGCTTCCTGCTAGAAAAGCCTCAGAAAATGAGTCTCATTAATTAGCTTCTCATTTGTAAATGCAAATGAGCTTAATTAGAAAATAGACTCTCCTTTTGCAGGCTTCAAAGGGAGACAGTGAGGGCTAATCAGGAGGTTTGTTCAGCTGTGGCACTAATGAGACATATTTGGCCTAACGAGGGAGCGATGCCCTAATTTGTTTATGCTAATGATATGAATCAGTGCTTGTCCTTTTGGTGTATCTTGGAAGGGATCGGTCTCTCAGACATGCACGCCTGAGTGTGAGACCTACCTTTAGGGTTTCATTCAGTGTTGGCAAGGTGGTGCTGTGGCCTTGCCGAATTGTTACAGTAGGTTAATTGGCATAATTGGCATAATGGAGATCACTGGGTCGATGACTCAATGTCAAAGCGTATATGCATTTCAAAGGCTTCTGCCTAAGTGTTTTATGCGATTGAAACTGGGTTAATTTACCAAAGTTTCTCGCTATAGATATTAATACAAGAATAAACAAAAATGGTCTGGGTTAAGTCTCAAGTCTTTAGCTTAAGGACAAACATTGCAACACCTTCTTGAAAAAACAAACACACCAAAGATAATCCTCCTCATTACTGTTTTAAGACCCATAGCAGAGCGTGAAGATCAGATTCTCTGAAGAGACACGTGCCTGTGCTGGTATTTCTATTCTTATTTTGCTGTGTCTCAGGGCTGTAGCCTTTGGGCGAAGCGTGTGTGGACAATGACGGCATGTGGCTGGAAGAACTGAAAAACAGCGATTAGATGAAAATCCCCCTCACATACTCCCACACACAAACACGGTCGGTAGAATGTGGACTTTCACATATAAGACATTGGTACAACAGCTTCCAAGGGATTGTGTGGAGGTGTGGATGCGTTTGTTTGTGTTCAAGAACTCGACTGCTGTGAAACAGTCAGTAAATGTTGTTTTATTTTTCTGATTTATTGCAGTCCTCCATATGACTGCAGTCTATGTCACACTTATTACTTACTGTGCTGCATTCAGCGGCAGGCTGGGAAGTCTTTTCCGATCTCTCACACAGAAAGATCAAAGGAAACACCAAAAGAGATTGGAATTCCTAGTTTATCATTGGGATAAAAAAAAAGTTGCTCGTCAGCTTGTTTACTTTTCAACTATTACCATCCAACACCAATATGTTGTTTTTACAACCACTGCCTACTTGACATGCTAATATTATTGTCAGGGCAATAAAAATGGTTAGAAAATGACTTTATAAGGACTCGGGCTGTGTCTTATTCTTCTTTATTAACCCACTGTACAGTGTGATAATGACAATCAGCTATCCATGCATTTTGGACAACATCTGGATGCAAAGGTGCTTCATAAAAATGAGATATTGATGTTATTAGTTGATGCCCAATGTATTGTGTGGACTGTAGGAGAGTATTGTTTTAGTTAGAAAAAACATCATTAACATTTTCCTCCACTAAAAACTGATAGAAAACTTTATGACCATAAAGCTGCACTGTATCCACCCACACAATCATGGACTTCAGCTGTTCCTACTGTACACAATAATCTTCATTAAGTGTTTTTAGAGCCACATCTACTCCAATGTTACTGTCGCAAATATTTTAAAACCAAGCCACATTACAATATAGACCATGTATTTACTATAAATATAGTATTGCTTAATATTTTTCAGATAATTCTGAAATCCTGCAATTCAGGCAGAGCAGAGGATATGCCACTACAGAGCGGAGGCATCTGCAAAGTATTGCTATGCTCTCCTGGCATTCTTATTGGGTAAGAAAGTTACAATGAGCTGTTGATGTTAACGTTAGCACAATCTGTCTGTGTTTTAGCTCTAACCACAGTTGTTTTCTTAGCCTGCCAAAGCAGTTTTTGTCTTTTTTAAACCAACCAGAAAGGCCCAAGGCTGAAAACGCCGCAAACTGCTTTATGTTCCAATGTGCAATTTCATTACCTGTACTGTAATATACCTGTTTATGTTTGTTATTCTGTGTTCTTTTCTCAACACAAATGTTTAGAGATTTGTGTCGTCACTGTAGAGACGCTCCACACTAATGGCACTTTAGCATGGAGGTTAATGTGTGTGGTTGTGATCCTTTCAGTATTACCTACACTGTATGGTGCATCATAGATAAATTATGAACCAATGGATGGAAAGTGTTGACTCTTTGATTATCAGACACACAGCCAGAGCTGATCAGTCTCCCTGTCACTTCCTTCAGCACTTGTAATTGTGCCACCTATACCTTCCCTCTCTCAGGGCTTTTGGGCAGCAGAGTAAGATATGTTATGAAGAACCTCTGCCCTGGCACAGAGGTCATGCATGGGTGTAGGCCAAGCTCCAATAGTAAAGGCTGGATGAGCTTGGCAGGACATCCTACACTGCCAGGATCAGAAATTTAAATTTGGCTTCTTACTTCCAAAGCTTTCTCCACGGATCTTGGGGGCAGTTGTATTCACAGTTAGTCCAGGCTTCCCTGCCTGTTCAGTGTCCCCGTTTTGCATTCTTCTTCAACCTTTGCATGGATCTCCCTTCAGAACAGCTGGTTTCTCTCTCTTACTTTAGCCTTGTCATGGCGAAGTTATTGACACTGCCAATCCCAGCTTGCAGGATCGCCACAGAGCCCACAAAGACACTGTAGCCTCCCTTTACACACTGTTGAACCACTGGTTAGTACTCACCTGTTAAACCAAGGTTCCAGTCTCCAACTACCAAGTTATCCTGTTAATCAGTCTCACAGAGCCGCCACAGTACTCACATCACGGACCAGAGGAGAACGCTCCCTCCAGTTTTGCAAAGTTCACAACTGTAAATAAACCTCTTACCTTTTCCTCACCTGCTTCATCTCTGCTTCCATTTTGAATCCTGCCTTTTTGAGCCATCTTTATTAACACGCTGCTGTTCCTCCTTGTTGTTCACACATGCCCAACACAGGAAGTTCTGCCCTGCATTGCTGTGTCTTTACACACATCAAGCTGGCGTCTTTGAATCAGCTGAGTGCACTGTTGATTAAAGTGGCACGTTCCACAATGATGGCTTCATGGCCTGTGTAAGCACTCACAAGGCTGGATCATTTCGTCTCTTTTAGTACCTCCCTGTGCTGGCTCAGGGATGTATCAGCAGCGAATCGACTTTGACCCCTCGTTCTACTTCTGCACTGTCACACGATGTGCAGTGAAGGCGCATCAGTTCTGACTTGCTTCAGCCTGCTCAACAGCCTTGTATGCCCACCACTTTCTCCCGGTTTGTACTGTAATGCCTGCTTAGGTGACCTACATGTCAGATGAGTCCCTGTGGAGTAGTACCTCTTCGGGTCATGTTACCTTGAATTCTTTCACTAGGCTGAAGAAAGGGAGCTGCAGCTTGTTCGTGTGCCCTTTAAGTGTAATGCTGCTGAGGCTCCTGGGAAAGCCCAGCCACCTGTGCAGGAAATGGCTGGTGATGTGTTTAAAGCAGTACAACGCCCCAAAACGCACAAAGGACAAGTGTATGAACAATAAATGCAAATTTAAGTATGTAGAAGCAACACCAGTGTATGGCACAATGCAAATTTAAAAGCCAAAGTGGAAAGTAAACAATAACATATGCTGAAAATGAAAGGCGAGGACTGTTAACATCTAATATACACCTCCTAAGACATAAGGAAATTGTGGTTCACTTATATCTAGTACTATTATTATGTTTCTCAGTTTTTTCAGCTCTGTCCATAGTGGTACTGGCTATGTCCTAATGTTAGTTACATTAGCACAAAGAGCAGTCAGAGTTTGTTCATCCACCAATGCTGTATTTAGCTCTATGTTGACATCAAATTTAATCTTTGAAATTCTTGGGCCATATCCCAGCTGCAGTAAAATGCAAAATGTTCATGTAAAACTGTTTTGACAGACAAACAAAACAGGTCGAACAAACCAGCTTCTAATCAATACTCCTCCTACTTGTCAACCTTTTCTCTTCCACAGATGGGGGGAATAAACATTATGTTTTATTATCATATTGTGCTTATTCTCATTTGTGTTGTGTATTTTCTGTTAATGTGAAATTATATGGGAAGGTTTGTAAGCCTGCAGTTCGATGAGCTCTCCCAGTTATTGTCACCACAGATACATGGAAGCAACTACTTACATGTTTACAGAGTAAATATCTGGATGATGAGTTTTGATCTCACTTTGTTGCCCTAAGTTGCTTTAAAAGTCTGCCCGGGTCGGGGCTCTCTCTGCGGCGTGGGCAGGGAGCCCTCTCAGTGTGGTCGGCCCCTAAGGGTGGCTTTTTCCTTGTCTTAGGTCTCGGTGCCCGGCCATGTCTCTGTCTAATAGGTGCAGTGGGTCTGAGCTTGTGTGTTTGTGTGTGTGTGTGTGTTTGTGTGTTTGTGTGTGTGTGTTTTTCTATTTGTCTCTCTGGGTATTTACGTGGGTGTGAGGGTTGGTATGTTTTATCATTGTTGATTTTAGCCTTTGTGAAGCACATGTAAGTATGAAAGGTGCCATACAAATAAATTTTAATTTGATTTGATTATATTAGTTATTGCATAACACTTGGTGATAACTCCCTTGTGGGCTTACGAAATCTGGCTAGAATCCTGAGCATTGTAAATGACGGGTTACTTCCTATCTTATTGTAGAAATAATGGCCCCAAACATGAATGTCCAGCTAATAATTCCTCAGAGTAGCTTCATCTTTCTGTAAATGGATTAAAAATTTTTAGCATGTTCTTGAATTTTCTTCTTTTTTTTTCATTTCTAGTCATATTCGGTAACAGTTGCATGTGCTTTTGTGTACACTGTACGTGCATACATGTGCACGTGCGTGTGAGTGACAGGTTTCTGTCTGCTGTTCCGTTCACCGTTGACTGAGTGTGAGGCCGAGTGAGACGGCAGCATGGCTGGCCCTCACTGATAACTATGCGCAGGCAGAGCCCTGTGCTCTGAGCTTTCATTCAAAACACGCATGCACACAGGCACACGTTAATTAATCCAAAAAATGGAAGGGAAATCGAAAAAAAACACTGTCTCCACTTTTAATTGGACTGACTGTCGTCCAACCATAAAGACAAAACAAGCTCAATCATTCCCCTCCATCTTGTCGCTTGTTGAATAATTGATAGACAAAGCGCACTGCTCTAGAAAATTAAATGAGAAAAAGAGTACAAGGCTCAGATGTGTTTGAATGCAGTGATAAATTTTGACTATTCATATGTCATGCGTACTGTGGGGATTTTTGTAACAGAGCGAGGAGTTTCTCCATAGTGACTATGGAGAACTTGAATGTGCCAGACAAGGCAGCTGGTATCATGTTGTTCGAGTGCACAATGCTCCGAAAAGAAGGAAAAACAACAGATTTATGATAAGTTATGACATTCATTACTAAGTCATATTTTAACCTAAATAAAATCTAAACACTCCACCTGAGTATTTTCTCTAGTTCAAACGCTCAGAATCATCTCTGAGCTGATCCTGCTGAAAGGCTGATAAAAACTCATCAGATTGGCTCTTTTCCAACAGCCGCTTTGAGATTTTACTCGGCAAAGTTAGTGGCATGTGAGCTTTTCATTTTTCAGAGAGAGGTTTTTGCTCTCTCACAAGTCAGGGTGACAGCAACCAAAAGGCTCTTTCTCCAAGTTCACTTCACAGTTGTGCCTCTCCAGAATTAGATAAAGTCAAAGCCCTTTAGGACTGGCAACAAATCACACAGATGATCTTGAACATGGTGAGATAAATTTGCCATTAAATTCCTATTATTGATGATAATAGACATATAAAATGAATAACATGCTGTTTTATGGACTTTTTTAGTGTCTAGCACCTTAATAGAAAAGATCGTTGCATTTTTTTATTTTACCTCCAATGTTTTGATACCTTAACCAGATAATGAGAATTGGGAAATCCCTGAATAGTCTTCTGTGCTTTGACAGTGACAAAACATGTTCAGAACTAAGCTTCAAGAGGCCAAATAGAGACCTTGAAATATTCCCCTCATCAATTAATCTCCATTCACTGACACACTGCTTTACTTAGCCAACCATTCAACCTCCTCTGACTGCTATAATTGTCCCAGTTAATTGCTTTTCAACTCTCTTTGATTACAAGGTCGGATCTGAATGGCTGGTGTATGTGGCTCAAAGTTGGGTGCTAAACGCCCTTCTCTCCGCCCTCCTTCTTTACCATCCTTCCACTTATGTCCTTTGCTCTCCCTCCGGTTCTCTGTGGCCCCACGATCCAATGTATCTGTTCTGTCAGAGGTGTGATTTTTATGAACCTATTCATCATGGTGATATGCCTTTATAACGATGATATTCTGATAAACCTTTCCATTTTGAGGATAGTCATTGCAAGAAAACAGATTAGTCTTTGTTGAGGAGGCAGGTGATTTATAATCTGCGAAAATAATTTTCAACCAGCACAAGAACATTTAGAGGAACATATATCTGCAAAATATGTTGTAACAGCCAAGTGTATTACACCATATTTAAGAAATAAGTGTATTAGCCGAAATTACAAATACTGATGTCACTTTAAAGTGGCACCATGGGGGCAAACAGCGGAACTGCACAAATGCAAACAGGTACAAGAAATACAGATATATGCATATTAGATCTTGAAAAGACCTAATAACCATCTCTGAATTTATGTACTGATGAGGACAGTTAAGGAAGCAGAGCCGATGATTCTAAAATAGACGAGGCTTATTAGTCCTGTGTGCTTTTTCCTCTCCCTCCACAGCTCACATGGAGGC
This sequence comes from Leuresthes tenuis, assembly GCF_036924035.1. Lineage (NCBI taxonomy): Eukaryota > Metazoa > Chordata > Actinopteri > Atheriniformes > Atherinopsidae > Leuresthes > Leuresthes tenuis. The sequence goes on from NW_027325370.1 coordinate 4,062,042, forward strand.
GACAGAGTCCCTCTCATTACAAAACAGCACAGTCCCCAGACAAAGGTTCACACACTGAGGGTGGCGGGTGTTCAACACCGATAACTAGAGTGGCCTCTCATTTGAATGGGCGTGCTTTTACAGGTCTTAGCATATAGTCACACTAATATGCAGACGAACACAAACATAAATATAGGAAAACATTCATATCCTAATAGATAAAACAACACAAAATGCACACAGGCATGCTGGGAGGCAAACCCTCATATGCATTTTTTCACACAGGCAAACATGCGCTCATCATCCAAACTCTTGGGTCAAACAGATAGTGATTACTGGATGACTCGTGAATATGCATTCAGGCTTTGCGTTGTCAGCATCGGCTTTTGTTCTTCATGTAGAGAAGAGCCATACAAAGCCTGTCTGACATCAAAGGCACACAACAGAAATGGCAAATTGCAAAATACTAAGTGTGGTTATAAGGGACTCAGGTGGGGTTGGTTCACAGAAGTATTCAGCAAATTATCAACGCAGCATTATTTCTGCTCCACTTGAACGTAGTTCTCTCCTCATCTGGCCCTCTCCACGGTTCACACCTGGCTGGTTAAATGTGCCACTGGACCTGCAGATGTCTGCTGCAGGGCAAGCAGCAATGAGTCAGTTACCACAGACGCATGCACTTACATATTGAATAGTACATAGTCAAATGCTGTGTGAGATCATCATACATTCTTTAAAAAGGGTGCCATTAGTTGTTTTCACTGCTATAAACAGATGCTGCTCTCCTTTTGTGATGATCATGTGGTAAAAGTAAGGCTACAGAAATGTTACCTCCTGACTAATAACTGCAATCTCTCTACCTCTTTATCGCACACACTTACAATGACTTGTATATCTAGCTGCCCCAACATAAAGTGGGATAACAGCAGGGAGTCGAAAGGAGGGACTTCAAATCGTTTTATGTTATTGTGCATACAGACATAAGTCATGTCAAATATAGAAGACTGGGAAGCATTGATATTTTTTTCCTATTGGTTGTACTGTTTCTATGCCAGAAAACACCTTGATGTAGGTGGGAGTGGCTCATTTTTCCAGTGAATTCAGAGATGAGGAACATTTACAGGTAGATTTCAGCTCACAAACTGATAATAAGGGAGAAATGAGAGGGAGGAGAACATAGAAGAGGAGGAGTGGAGGAGGAGAAGGGACGAGGGGAGGGATGCAGAAGAAGAGACGTACCTAAAATATGCATGTCATAATGCAAATGTGGGTGACTGATAGGTTTATGTGAAAGCTTCGCTTGATGGGTGCACAAGGAAGGCCTCTAATTGAGCTCTGCTGCCAATCACAGCTGCTTGCAAGTGTGTGTGAGTGAGTGAGTGTATGGGTGTGCTTATTTTCAGCATTACATTCCCCCACTGGAGCATTAAACAAACATACAGAAGTCTGTGTCTTTGATCACCAGAGTGAGACTGTTCTCTACATGTTGCAATTAGTTTGGTATTAAATGGGAAAGAGAAGAGAGATCAAGCAGCAAACTCAACAGATGAGCAAAGTATGTAACAATCACAGTCAGCTATCTATGTCTGCTGCACTGACTACCTACCATTACTTGCACTTTTACTACACAAACATAGGTCAAGTTTCCTTCTACTTGGGCTCTTGTTACATATCTTTAGAAGCCGCTGCCATGTCTTGAATTTTGGTACTGATATTTATCTCTACTTGAGATAAATAGACTGTGAACTTAATGTGGCAGGAACCATTTCTGCACATTTTGATGCCTTTTTGTTCATAAGTCACTTCTGAGAAATGAAAGTGATCAAAACACATTGTAGCAAGCCCAGAGAATCGCTTCAATGTTAAATGATGACTTGATTTTAAACTAAAAGCATTTAAAAGAGTTTTACTGATGTTTTGCACATATTTCACATTTTATTCTAAGTTAAACACATCCAGTACAAGGCCTTACATATATTTCTGAGATCTGTATCAAAAGAATCACAAAGCAGAGACATTTAGTGTTTTCACTAACCCATAAAATGCTCTTGACCTCCATTTGAAAAAATGCCTTTCTATTTGAACCTCTTGCTTATCATCCTGCCCTTCCTCCCAGTGCACAGCCAAAGTTGCAGCAAATATGGACACAAGCACATGCCCACAGAGGACTAATATCAGTGTCGCCCACCCCCCCACCATCCTTTATTACCCCTCTTTTTTTCTGTTTCTTTCTCATGAATAAACATCTCTTACATTCACTCTGCGCGGGCATGAAATGGCCACACAGCCCCTGGCACACGCAGGAGTAATGCTGCAATCATTATTCCACTGCAGTGGTCCAACACAAGCATATTTCACCAATCATGTGGCTCTCTCCCCTGGCTTTTGTTTGGATGACTTAAACAAATGATGTGGCATCGAGGAGAGCCAGTGTAGCACAGCTCCCCCTGTTAACACGGCAACCGTTGACACAGACACAGCAAAATTTACATAAGAGTACGCTTGAGCGGTACTGACAATTCCAACAGGGGTCCACAGATTTTTCCCTCTCTTTCTGTGGAGGGTGGGGTTGGGGGTGTAAATGGATGGGTGGTGTGTTATTTTTAGTTCTCCTGCTCTTCTCCTTCCTTTCATCCTATTCTCCCTCTCTCTCCTGCTCACTCCAACTGCCAACTCTTCTTTTCTCTGGGGTTTAGGCTTGAATTGGAAGTAATGAAAGATGCCCACATGCCATGAGACTGACCGGGCTTTCAGCAATAGAGATGGAGGAAGTCTATTTGGCAGAGCTCTTTAACACATGCAGAACAATGGTGGCATCTAAGAATCAACCCACTTACACATGACTTTGACCTGATAGTGAATGGCCTTATATTCAGACATAGTAGTACGGATAAATAATTGCTTTTTATATTGAATATATAACTTCAGTGCTCATTTGAAAGGCATTTTTAGCAGGATTTCTGGAGCATTTCATGACTACATCCTTGCTAAAAACGATTATTGTGTTCTAAGACTGCAAAGACATTTTGAGAAGGAGGGAAGAGGAGAAATGTTTGATACTTTTAACAAGGAGAATGCTGCAGATATAGTTGAGGAAGAGGAAGATAATCATTAGAATGATTATTTCTGTTTTTACCTCTTTTTATGCTTATGTTATATCTGAAAATAGAACTGCTGCTTTCAGAGAAGTTAATCAAGAAGCCCGAGGGGCCGCTGCTCTGTCCTTTCATCTGCTTGTCTCTCCCAACATTTCTCTTAACTCTAACATTTGCCTTATCGCACTATTCTCTAATCACAGCATATCAATGTAACTAATACATCAAACAGATCTATTTGTGTACTGCTCACTTTGTTAGAAACTGCTGTCTGAATTCCATGACGTTGCTCTCGTCTGACTTTCACACATCGAGGCAGTAGCTCACAGGAATACTAAAAATGAAAGCGGGCAACATCTTCCCAAATGATTCTGCAAAGCGAGTTTGCCGCTTGGCGTGTGCATCCATGCGTGTTTTAATGCGTGTGCACAAGCAGCACCGAGTCCTTTGGGTGGGTGTGGCTCACCACTGTTCAAAGGTTGTCTCCATGGTGATAGATGTGGGTCATCTCCATGACGATGGATTGGAGTCGATGTTGGCCTCCAAGGTCGCGGACCAAGGACAAGACGAGAGTGATTGCAGCCACCCAGACAGGAAATCGAAGAGGAGCACTTCAAGGGGGGGAGAAGAGGAAAAAGGTGCAATTTCACAAGCCAAATTACTTCTGGGATGGAGGAGAGAAAAATTATCACAGCAATAACAGCACCAGGGAAGAGAGGCGAGAAGGATAGAGTGGAGGAGAAGGCAGCGGGAAAGAGGAGGGAGGTCCCAAACAAAAGCTCAATTATCAAAGTCATCAAACATGCATGTTTAGATAAGCAAATAGAGTGACATCCTTTTATCCTGATGGTGTACAAACTTCCCCTCACTGAGATGAATTTGCAGAAGCTGTCAGAGTTTCGCTGTGATTTTCTGTGTGTTTTATCAAGCTTGATTTATTTCTGAGACTGATGCCGGCTGTGACTAGAAAATATTGATTGGATTGTGCAACGTGTTCCGCTGCAGTCCTACTGATTTTCTTTTCTGTTTTTCTCTCTTTGCCTCTCCTCTGCTCTCTGGTGAATTCACAGCGTCGGTATGTGGAACAACAGCACATCAGTAAATTGTTAACGAGAGCAGGCAGTGAATAAATGATAGCAACAGCTTCAAATTTCTGTCTTGTTCTTTCTGAGCGCAGGGTTTCCCCCCATTCTCTTTCTGTCTCAGTCAGCATGCCCTCCATTTTCTGTGTGTTTGCATGTGTGTGTGTGGTACATGAGTGTCTGTATCGGCAGACTGAGTGCATTGAATCATTAAGTCCACAGTGCCACTGAGCCCATTGCCTCGTTGCACCTAATTAAGCCCCTTTTGTCTCCCATCAATTAACATTGTAATTAAAACTGTTGTGCGTCTGTTTGCCCAGAGTCTGCTGATTCAGGGGAAGTGACACACAAATAGTGATATGCAGGAATTTGGTTAATAAGCACATGCATACACATGCATGTTAAGTACACATAACTGCAAATATGAACATGCCTGAAGTATACTGTATGCACACACATTTTCAAGCTTCTTTCAGCATCAAATCATCTGGGCCTCTCAGTTTGTTGAAGAGTGCGATAGAACAAGTGGTGCTGATGGAGCTGGGAAATGAGAGCAAGATCTTTTAGAATGTTTGTGTTGGTCCATGCATGTGTGTGAGTTTGCGCATGTTAACCACTGTTGACTCGTTAGCAGAACCAGGGGATTCACCTCCCAATAATCTCCCACTAATCACCTAATCCTCCATCCCTCAGGTGAACAGACAGGAAAGGAGTACTTGACATAATTGGATGCCTAACAACATGAAACCCACTCAGGCGGATAAAGAAAAACACACATATATTATGCTGCACATTAATGTGCATGTATGAACACAGACAAAATAGAAAGTCAGATAAATGAGAACAACTCCATACCTCTCCTCTACCTCTCCTGTCTTTCTTAACACAGAAATATACATTTCACTGAAAAATGTTGAAAAAAATACACCCAATTTCCCTGTTTCCATGGCAACTGACTGTAGAGATGGGGGTATATGAGGCAGCGGGCGGCAAGCGAAATCACTGGAGTGAGAGGCGTACCAGTCTATCACCTCTGCCTCCCTAGAGAAACAACACATCATACTGTACTACTGTACTCATTTCTCTTTCCCTCCTGCTGCATCTATCACTTAAATTTACAAGAATTTAACTCTGCACACACTGACAACCCATCCTCTATGTTGGTTCCGGTCGGCAGCTCACGGCAGAGGATGGTAAGGACACCAGACACTTGTTCAAAAAAACCCGTGTGATTTTATTAAAACATGTTCATGAACTGCCACCCAGACACTCCATCTTTCCCCTTTCCCCCTTCTGCCGGGGGTGACTGCTGCTGCCGCTGGTGGAGGCCAACCTGTCCTTGGGTGCAGTAAAGGATTACAGCGGCACACACCATGTGACCTTAATTCCACCCTGCCTGCTTCTACTGTGCTCAGCCAATGAGGATTAAGGATGAGCAGTGTATGTATGCTGTGCATATCTGTGTGTCTTTACATAAAGAGTGTTTGTCAAGTCGAGCTTTTATACTCGAATAGATGGATTAAGTGAAGGAAAGAAAAGGTGTACATATGTGTGTGCTTGTGCCGTGCCAGCTTGTGTTTTTAAAGAGGGGGTGATAGTATGAATCAGCAGCAGCAGGATCAGCACCCGCCCCGGCACGTGTCACAGGTTCAGACGGCCTCATTCATCCCCAGCAACCCCCAAAATCCCTCTGCTCCTTCCCCTCACCCACAAACAGACCTCAACCCGGACACTGCCGCCACCATCAGCAGGCTCAGCTGGTGGCTGAGGGAGGAGGAGGGGTGAGCAGAAAGATGGAGAAATGGAAAGATGGAGTTTGGAGGTGGGAGACATCATTAAGGATGCCTCTTTTTTTTTTTTCCTCATCGGTTATGTTGCATTTTCAAAGATTGAGAGGTGAAGCTAAAACAAAAGAAGAGAAAAGGGAAGAATGTCTGGAAATGTGTAGCGGGGGTTGGGGACAGAGTTTGTCCATGCGCATGGGTGTGTGTTTGTGTGTGTTGGCTGGGTGTCAATTAGATATGGAGATCAGACAGAATAAGCAGCAGTTTAAACACGAGCATTACATTAGGGGGAGACGTCTAGCTGTTCCTGTCGGTTTGCACCCGCCAGATAAGGGCCACAAAGCTTTGTGTGCGCCTAAGCAAGCGCATGTGTGTTTCTTTGTGTCTGTGACGCAGCAGACGCAACAGACGCAGCACCTTCCCTCATAAGACACCCGCTGTTGTTGGTGACCTCTGGCCTTAACTAAACCTTGACACTGGCAGAAGGCAACTGATTTACCCAACAAAGACAGGCAACACAGCAGAGCCCGAAGCAGGCGCTACACTCTGACCTCCAGCTCTGTAGTCCTGACCCAAACTCTATCTGAAGCCAAACACAACCCACCCTGTCGACACAAGCGCACACGTTCAGATAATGAAGCGGGACCGAAGCGACACTCATCCATCAAAGCAGCAGAAAACCAATAACGTAAAGGAGCATACATATGCAAGTGAAGCCATTATAAATACTATTATTATTATTATGCTAACAAGCTCAACTGAAATTAGGCATCTTATTTTTCTGTCTTTTTGAGTTTCTAAGGTTTGGTGTGTTGAGGTTGCATATCTCACAGTTTTCAGAAAAGATGAGCACAAATGAGTGAAATGTAATTGGCTCAAAATCATTTGGAAAATTTGGACAATTCTGGCAAATTTAAAATAATCATATAGTCTTCCACGTTTGAAAACACACATGCAATTTATTCACAGGCATAAAAAAACCACATACAAGCACGTGTTATGCTCCTTTTGTCATTTTCTACACAGAATAGACCATCTCCTTTGACGTGACTGATCATATGTGTTGGGGTTTAAACCCAACCTGACAAGCATTCCTAAAGGTTGTAGCTCAGATGAGATGTGGTGTCATTTGTTGTAGAGATTTAACAAAACATGCAGGACATGAAGACTATTGTAAAAGAAAGCAAAGTCGTTAGATATCATCTATCTATTTGTTTATTTCAGGCCATTATTAAAAGACAGTACATGTCAGCGTTGTCCCACCTCTTGATTGTGAGGTATTTAATTCTTGAAATGTGTGGCCATGTCATGCTTTTTAACTTTACATAGTGTCTGGTTATATTTCTGAGTCATGAGAAGTAAATGTGTCTGGTGTCTGAACTCTGAATGTGTGTCTGTAACAGATGGTGTGTACATGTGTGTTTCCTACAAAGTCTGGCAGTAGCACCTTGTCGCTCTGTGGTGCATCTTGCCAACTGCTTTCAGCACTTTCCAATCGAACCTGTTCTTGCTGTCGTTACCAGACTTTCAGTACCCTTTCCTTTGTTCCCATCTTAAAACACAATAAAGAGCTTCATTATGTGTAATTTTTGTTTATTTCAGTGACATACAGAAAATCTGACTTTAACAATAGGTAAGAGTGGATTCTATCCATTAAACTTTTCCTTAACATCTTTGTTAGAGAGGGCCTGTCATGCATATTTCTAGCTGTCCATTGTTACTCTGGGACTCCACTTGAGTAGCTTCATCTATCTTACTTTGGATGTTTATGCCGTCTCTCAGTGAATCATTTGTCTGAAATAGCGTCTGTCTATTCAAGGCCACGAATCGTTTTCTGCCTCTTTCTTAAAATTTTGCTTTGTCGAAGCCTTTACACGTGACCATCATCTCAGTCTCTTGCAGGTGTGGACTTTACTGATAGTAAAACTGCACAAAAATAATTTTTGGATGGCAACTTCTCAATTCCATGCATGCGGGTTTCAGCATAAAACCATCGCGGTATGAATGGACATAAACATCTAGAGGAACACATTGTAGTTTACACCAGAGCTGCAATTAGTTTGCTAAATATTGCACTCATTATATCTTAATTGTGTGACTTAATATTGAATTTATTTGCTCCATAATAGAATATATTTATCGATAACCTTGTTTAAGCTGTGGGAAACGTGATAAAATGCTCATTGTACAGTCTGTTATCTATATGTTCTGAAAACATTCTTCAATTTCCAAGTTGATAATATCACTCAAGTAGTCTGTTTTGTGAAAATGTGTTCAACCCAGAATACTGGAATTTGAATACGTGGGCACGGTGTGCCATGAGCATTTGACCATACAAAGAAATATGTTATGAGCCAGTGTCGTCTGCGAGAAAGAATAGGCGGCTCAATGCATCCATGCAACCCTCTGCAGATATGTCCAACTCTTTACACCTTAAGACAAAAACCATTCCTGCAGGCTGTTGGTTTGGGGAAAAGAGATTTTAGTTTTTTACAGAATGATTTATGTAATTTTAAATTACGGGTGTATTTTATTTTCTTTTTGACATGCAAACAGTGCACATAAGGGTGTAAAATTCATTTTAATGCTGGGAGAAAGATGCATGTGAATAAAATACGTGATCATTGAATGCATGTCTAATATGTGTTACAAAACAATAATAAAGGAATATTTTCAATTTCACTGTAAGTGTTTCCTCCAGACAGCATATTTGAAATTAAAACCCTGCCATGTCATGGACACCACAACTCGACATGTAACGACAGGAAGAATGATAGTGTCCTTTGTTGCTCTTGTTCAGTGATATTTAATAACTGTCCTAACAAGGCTTGTAGAAATGACAAACACAAGAGGTCTGACATTTCCAGATAATTCTCACAGAGACGTGGAGAGAGTGTGCGGAAAAAGAGATGATAGATAGATAGATAGACAGCTAAACAATGCTGGTTTTATACCTGTCATGGATACCCCCCCCCCCCCAAATTAAACATTTGCCGTCTGCTGTCAGAGTACTGCTGCTGTTTCTGTCACAAATAATCCAAAAAGTTTCCAAAATAGCAAAAAGCCTTTTCTAATTTTAATGTGCAAGGACAAATATTGCATTGATTTGTCACGGACGGATTATCAAAAGATTATATGTGGATTTCCACCACAAATCTTCCCCAGCTTCCTCTCTCTTGTCTGTATGCATACTTTGTCTGCAGGTTCTCATGCTGCTGCTGCTGCTGCTGCTGGGGTGGGAGCAGTGGGGTGGGTGACAGGGCAGCATCCGTGCACAGACAGACACAACCTCTCCTGGGCTGATGTTACCGACGCTCCTTGCTTTTGGAGACACGCACTGATGAGCCCTGCCTTAAAGCACCACTGCAGCCATGAAGTGTGTGTGTTTAAACTGTCATTGATGGAAAGTAACAAAGTACATCAATATTGTTTGAAGAATTATATGCAAACAGTATGAGAAACATCTCAAAAGTAATAAAGTGCATTAGAGAGATCTTTCAGAGGAGGGGTCTCTGTGAAAGAGTGTGCAGGTACAAGGTTCAGCAAGTTAAGAACAACCTTGCTCAATGTAAAATTACAGAGAACTTGATCATAATCATCTACGGTGATGCTGCATGGAAAAAAATAACTCATACTATCAGGGAGTGTCAGGGAGCCCTGAAGCAGCACTTAATTAACAGACATCACTGTGTTAAAGGCACACCTCTGAAAAACTTTGTCAGTTCATAACTTCATCCGTAAATGCAAATTATAACTCTACCATGCAAAGAAAATCTGTGGGTTTTACATAATAACAGGATACTGAAAACGGGGCCATCATGTTCGTATGTCGGTGCATTAGTAAAGATGCCGTGGCTAACTTCCACATCTGTGAAGCCCCTATTAAAGCTGAGAGCAAGATACTGCATGTTGTTATCTGGGTGATGTCTTCTTCAGGAAAGACCGGCTTATTTCATCAAGACAATGCCAAATCAGCTTTTGCCTGTTTTACAAAGGCATGGCCCGGGCTGATCTAACAGTAATCCAGAACTGTCACTCACCGAAAACGTTTTAAACATTATGCAAACTCCTTGTAAAAATGCCATGACAAGCAAAAAAAGGCGAAGAGGAGTTGATGAAGTGCAGAGGTGAACATGCTCGTGTCCCTTCTGTTTAAAAATGTGATTCCTCAATCACGTTCAAAATGAACGTGTATTTTGTGTATTTTTAGCATTTAATATGTTGTCTAGGCCTCAGTTTAGTATTTAGTATTTGAAAATCTTAAAAACACATTGGGGTAAAAATATAAAGCATTCATTTCAAACTATGCAACAGTGCAGTGATACATCATATTCATGATATTATGATATTTTATTACATTCAGTTTCAGTTCAGATCAACAGAGATAACCGTTCATACAGTCTATGTTTGTGTATGCAGTACTAAAACTGCAGAATGCAAACTTGAACTCTGAATGTGGTATTTGAACTTTCAGGGGGATGTAATTGCATCTGCTTTCACTTAAGACACTAAATTCTCTCAACAACAGGCTGCCTTAGCTTCAGAATCAACACGGACCACTCACTGAAGACATTTGCACAAAAAGGTGCCTCTTTAAAGATCATTAACCTCACTAGAGAATGAGAGGTGGAGCTGTAGGTGAGGTGAGATATGGCAGCAACAGTGAGCAGCAAGGATAGGAGGACATTAGGGTCAAAGGGAGGAAAAAAAACGATGGATACAATGCTGCAGGGTCTTGGCATTGCCTCCTTTTAATGACATTACAGTGGAAAAGAACAAGTGGCAATGAGCGACACCGTCATTAACCTCTGGCTGGGCTATAAATCAACAACAGTTCATGCAAATTAGGCCAATTCCCCTCAATCTGCCTCCAAAGGCCTTGCTAAGACTATGCCATTATAAATCACAGGGGAAGAAGACACACACACACACACACACACACATATATAAATACATAGAGAGAGCATGGACACATTTTTATTGGTAGTGTTCTACAGAGAGTCATATCAGCAAAAAGAATGAAATTTTCCGGCTTGCCCTTGGTGATTCATACATATTTTCATCATGCCTGCTTATTACAGATAGCTTTTGATTCTGTCTGGGGGCTCAAAGAATTAACATTTCTTGTACCCTTGTTATATTAGAGGAGAGGAAAAGAGAGGAGAAACTTTCTCAATAAAGATGACATAGGTTATGCAATTTTAGATTAATTTGCACAGAGCAGCTCTGGGGACTGATTTCATGCAAATATGAAAGCAAACAGCACAGCAAAGGCTGATTTCAACAGAAGCCAAAAATAACCACAAATAGAATACTGTAATTTACGGTGAATATTCTCAGGATTTTCGCAGAGATTTCGTTTTTGCACATCATCCGTTGGCGCTGTTTCGTAAATATTGTGATGGAAATTTTCAGCTACACTTGGACTGGGTAAACTGTGCGTCCTTCCAGGGCGGTGTGGGGCGAGGGATGGACAGCTGCCGTCTCTCTGTGGTCGTCTGTTGGAAAGAGTACACATTGCACGTCACTCGGAAAGGTAACACATACGGCAGTATGTCCCTGCCATCTGTCACGAGAGCCTCACACATCCACACGGACAAAGGAGAGCCAGTCTGCCGAGATGGCAACAAGGCCCCAGCCAACTATTGTCCTTCAGGCTTGTGGGTGAATGTAGGGCCCCTTATCATCAGGCCTCGCTGAAGTGAAAAAGCCTGGCTGAGGGCAGCATTGTTCATCACACAAACACAAAGCTAAATGGGCCAAACAGCATTTTATTATATTTCTGATGAATACATTTTTACTTGTACAAATAATGGTGTTCTCACTTTGTTCCGGGTTGATTTGTTCCTAATTTCAATGCTTGCCATTTTTATTTTTATCTTTTGAGTGACACCTCAGATGCACACACTCATGTGAGCACACACCCTCATCCAGTGAAGCATCCCACAGATAAGGTCCCGAGCTTGGAGGACATGGTCGATTTTCCATTTTTGAATTTTGACATAAAGTGTCAGAGCATTCATAGCATCACCAAACCTCGGTCCCTCATTCCCACAAGCATTCCCCTTCATCCTCCAAAGCACTACAGACCCTCCGAAACTAAAAAAAAAAGAAAAATAAGGCCAAAACTCAGATCTTTTCCTTTATCAACACCCGAAAGAAAGAAAAAAAATAGGAAAAATGAAGGTCGTGAATCTGCCTGAAATAGAAGACGGACCGACAGAAGGATTCATACATGTTGAAATCTAAGGAAGACTTTAGAATTTTATATATTTTGCTCTGAAAAGGCCCTGCGATGGACTGCCGACCCGCCCAGGATGTACCCTGCCTCTCGCCCAATGACAGCTGAGATAGGCTCCAGCCCCCCCGTCACCCTACAGCTGGATTAAGCAGGTGTAGAAAATGGATGGATGCTCTGGAAAGAACATATCTGGATAACCAGTGTAGTCTCACTGCACATTGTGTGGCAGCTACGTTGGTCCAGGATGCAAAAAGATTGTAATTGATCATTAAAGGCTCAAAAATGATTAAAATAAACAGGTAAACCGTTACTATCTCCTACTTTCTGCACTACCTACCTTTTGAATTAGTGAACAAATGTACCTGTCACACGTTTTTACATTTTTTGTGAGACTGGACTGGGATAACATGATGTCACACTTTGTTTTTGTGAGTTTCTGGTCAGTGTGGATTTATTCATAAGATGTTTGTCTTTCAAGAGCATTCATTTGCCAGTGTACTGTTAATGATCTTTGTGCCTTTTTGCACTCTTTGTTTAAGAGTGCAAAACTGTGGGGTTAAAGGCCACAAAGAGCCCTTGGATTTTCTTTCTACATCTGCAGCTATTTCAATCAGGACTTTAACACACAAAACCCCAACAAATCCACCCATATTAGAGCTGTGGAGATGTGACTAAATGAACACTCGACTGTCTCTGGACTGTTTGAAATGTTGCTCAGCTGTGGCTCAGAAACAAATAGATCCCATCCACTGCAAAGCAACGAGGAGAGAATAAATTCAAAGAAAAACAATATGAAGTAACCAAACTGTCAAACCTTTGGCACCACTTAGTGAGAAGCTGTAAAAATGCTATTGTGAAAGGGAGGCTTGGTACGGGGTTAAGGTATAGCTGAATGGACGAGCTTCTGAGATGCTCTGGGTATAACCCCCTGTTAGTTCCCAGCTCCCTTTGGGCAAAGTGGTTCCTTTATGTTTTCAACTATATGTTTCCAATCAAACAGATTGGTGTTGGGGCCCCATTTGACACAAGGGGGGCCAAGTGTTGCTTCAAATCCTGGTTGGCCAACTGGCAGCCTCTCTGAAAAATCTATTTCAATTACCATAAGAGTCTTGGCTTGTGTCCGTTCATCCTATTTTTTTAATGGAGTGTGCTTGTGACATCTAATAAAAATCACCTATAGAAATACCCTTTTTCTTCGTTGTTTTTCATACTCTTTGCATGTGCTTGTGGGTCTACATGACTCTGCAGATTCACTTGTGTGTCTTTGCGTGTGATTATTTTAGAAAGACAGCCCATCATATCTGCAATGCATTTCTGCCCCTGTGGCTGAGGTGTTTTGAAAGTTTGTGGAAAAACATGTTAACCATTGAGACAGTCTGTGCTGAAATCTCACACAAGTCATAGTGATCTCAATAAAGCAACCACAGGCGCACATTAGAGGCTGGAGAGCAGACAAGTCATATCTCCATGTTTTCCTTCGAGGCAGTGGGGAAGAGGATGAGGGCGAGAGGAAGACAGAGGAAGAGCTTGAAGGAGGATAAATAATACAAGGCCAGTCAAAAGTTGGAAGATAGGCTAAAGTGTAACTCTGGCTTGTTTGCATTTGTGTGTTTAACATTGACATAGGATGAGTCATCAGCCAGTGCGATGTCTCTTCTAGTTTTATGAACATATTCCTTCAACAAATGGCTCTGATTCTTGTGCAGAGCCTTAAACGAATGGGAATGATTTAAAGTTTTTCCATCAGGTAGGAACTTGACAATGTGAGAATGACCCTTGCAGTAAAATTATTAGACCAGTAAGTCCCAGGATGGGGCTTACCCTTTAACCCTTTATGACTTACTGGAGCCACAGCGACTGTGAATGCTGATGTTGTTGGGAGAGAGGGTAGAGAATCAGCTGCAGTCAATCGTGATCACGCACAGGAAGGTCTTGGTAAGTTAAAATGGGCTTTGGAACTAGCACAGCTGCTGAATTTATAATCCAAGTCAGTGTATGTACATCTGAACTCTGAAGTAGTAGTTAAACCCCACCCCCCATAAAAGAGACAGCTCAATTTTTTTGCCATGCTCAAGATGATTGTATGTAAACTTCTAAACGGCACTGTATGACTAAGAAAATTAGACATTAATATGATCCATGTTTGCTCATGTTTCAGTCCCTCAGATTAAGAAGAAAGACAGATGGAATTATCCAAAGATGGAATGAAGGCAGCTGAACACACACTGAAATAAGTTAATGTATTCATGATTCGTGTTTGTGTATGTTCTTATCAGAAATCAATATTGAAACTGCACAGAGCGTAGAAAACAGACAGCTCACTGATGGCTTCACACAGTTGTTATCTGGTTTGTTTTCACTTCACCTCTGTGGGAAATGAGAGCAAACTTTAAACTCAAACTTTGGACTGATGAAGGGCAACTCCGTGCCCTCCCAGGACAGGTTGTGCGATCACCTCACAATGGGTTTGTTTCTTAGACTGTATGACAAAGTCTAGCAGCGGGATAATCTTCTCCTGTAGAAATAGTTGGACAACAACTAAGACAGTTTTGTTTTTTATCAGTGAATGTGTGTGTGGATGCGTGTGTGTGTTTGTCCATCTATCCAGTATTTCTGATTAGTATGCTTAGACCATGAGGCTACTCTGACAGTGGGGCCTCTGAGAGCAGCAGTACCATGAATTCTTTAGCTTGAGCTTGCATGTACCCTTGCACACATCACGCCTGAGAGGACAAGTCCACACAACAGGAGACAAAAAGACACACACAAATACACTCACACACATGTACATAAAGCTGAATCTGGTGCATACACTGATGTCTTCCAGCTAACTCTGGCATTAACTGAAGGTCCCTATGGCCCACATGCAAACACAGGCTGCATTTAACCATCTCATGAGCTCACGCAACACATTTCCTTCTGACACAGAAGAGACAACAAACATACCCATGTATAACATACACATACACACACTCACCAAAAAAAAATCTAAGGGAATTTTCTATCTCTTCTTCTCCCTTTCTCTCTCCCTCTGCCTGTGGAGAACACTGGCAGGAATCAGGGAGAAGAGCAGCGTTGCTAGGCGACAGGTTGTGGTTGCCATGGTGAATTTAAGTGGAACAGCTGGTCCAATCAGCATAAAGTGCGGGCAGGCAGGGGCAGAGCCAGCGAAGCTCATGCCAACACAGACAGACAGGAAGAAGAGGCTGCTGAGGCATGCAGGATGAAGAGGAGAGGAGGATAAAGTAGGCTAATAGGTAAAATGAATGTTAAAAGGACTAAAAATGGAGGGATGAGGACAAAGAAGTACAAGGTCAGGAAGACAGGACCAGGCTTAATGAGAAAAAAGCCAGGCTGGTTAAAAGAATAGATCTAAAGAAATAGTTGAATAACAGACACAGATAAAAGCAGGACAAAAATAGGTTTGAATCTATTTGGAGAAGTAAATCTACTGAGATCTACTGAGATGGATTCATGAAGTTAGAAATCCATTCTTTCAGAGATTATGCTTCCCATAAGAGCAACAACAAACCGAGCATCAAATGAATCTCAGTAAATGTGCTGTAGGTTTGTTTGAGAGAGCAGCATCACACCTAATGCAGCAGCCACAGTAATCAAAACCAAATAGAACACATTTGATGGCACAGTACAAACTGCAATATGAGAAAACAACACAGGCACCATTAGAGGCAGCTAATGACAAAGTGGTGATGAGATGCTGATAATGATAATGGGGTGGGAAAATGTGTGGATGTGGGGGGATTTGTGATTAATGGAGCATTTGTTAAAAAATAAATAAATAAAATCAAATGTAGCTTTGGGAGGGTGAGAAGTTTACATGTGTTTGCTGCTATCCAAAAGTTTTCTGTCAAGCACAATCAACAGCTATGGGAGATCAATACGCCATGTTGGGGCAGTGGTAGGAGTACTAAAGGTGAGATTTAATTAACGTGTAACAATTCATGTGTATTTATGGATGCTGTTGTTTACATCATGCTTGTGTCATCCTGTCACAGCTGATGGGTGTGGGGGGAAGTGTTGTATTTTGACCTTCTATGTAAGAAATGCGCAACATTTACAGCTAAAATAGAGTTTTTTAAAGGATGTAAAAGGCTCTACACACAAACTAAAACTGGAGAGTTATAGTAAGTATCAGTAAGACCTGACAGCTGTTCCCTGGAGTCTGTTATTTCCGATTTTGCTTATCTGGTCAGTGTTCAGGAAAAGGTCCATTTCCAGGTCCTAGCTGGACTGCTGTCTGATACTTTATCTGTTATTGGTTTCACAGTTTATCGGGTTTCTGAAACTGAAGCCTGAGCAGTCACACAAACACACACAATCATACACAGTGTTGATGTCTGTGCACATCAGCACTGCAGAATCCAAACTACAACCGTGCCCTTAAGTTCATCAGGTGAAAAAAAACAACACAAAGATGCCGTAGGATTCAAAGCTATCTTCAGTATTGCACTTATTCACGGGGGACTTCTGTGCTCAGGACGCAGGCAGAGGGACACACGTGTCTTTTTCAAGGAAGACACACTCATGGATCGTTTCGTATGAGCGAGCACAGAGGGGAGTGAGATGAACACAGGCTGCCACTGCTGTAACCAATCATGGCAGTCACTTATCTTGCTTGTTTCCCTCAAAAGCAACATTAGATTGCAGCTATTGTCGTTTAAAAAAAATTGCACTATTTGTCACTGAGAATAAAAATTTTAACACGAAAAGCAAAGGATAATTACAACGTGTTTACAATTACAAGTCTTTGCCTTGTCCAGCTTACAAGATGTCCATTTACACAAAGCTCTCACTCAGTCACACCTTTCTCCTGTCACTTACACAAAGCATGCTGGGAGCCGTTTCCAGGGCGACCAAGAGGCACCTTTCCTTGACGACGGTTCAGAATGCAGAGATGGAAGACATTAGTTTGCACCTCAGGTGTGGCAGTATTGGTGCCTATAGCTTGACCATGAGCAGCACAAAGCAACCGTGACCAATTCACCCACAAAGACTAAGTGAGTTTAACAAAAAGCAGCAAAAATATAGAAACAAAATAATAATAACAGGCATAGACAAAGCAAAAAAACCTGCTGCTTGATGAACTTTGTAGTTTTAGGTCTTGATGCTTGTTAAGAAACACTAAAGCTTGGTGTCACAGAGGACATACTGGGAATTGAAGCACCTCTCAGTGATAAATGAACGAAGCAGCTTCACACATATAGTGTGAATTAAAATTTCACACACGCTCTCTGTCTCAAAAGACCCTCGCACACTGTCCTAAATATGAAATAACACACTCCGCAATCCCCCACCTCAAGGCTCCAAAATACATCTTCAAAGAAAACCCTCAATCTGCTTAGCACATTTCACACTGTACACACAAATACTCAGACACGACGGTCACAGCTGCACACAAGCATGCACAAAAAATATATTCAGGCACACAGCACACAGATCAATGCAATAAATGAGCAACTTTGCGATTTCGTGTTGCGTTCAGAGCTGGCCAGAGCCATGAAATTCATGTACAGAAGACCGGGGCAGAGATAGGTGTGTTGTGGGAATGAAAAGCACACTGAATACCCAAAGAAGTCAAAAGTCACTCGCATATCTCAACAGAAACACACGGCGACCGGATGGCAAAAGGGAGAAGAAAACCGGCGTGTGTTTTTAGGTGTATGTGTCTGAGAAGGAGATTGAGTGCATAGAGAATTGAGAGCAGTTAGTAGTGTTTCCCCCTCGGCTGAGGCATTAACAAGCCTATAATGGACCCTCTTAAAAAGCCGACCAGGATCTCCTCCAAAACTAACTGATTTAGAGTGGCCAGGGCCGCCATGGGTAGTGGCCAAGTCCCCCTCTGTCCCTCCCCAGCACAGCTATAGCCAACCCCCGGTGGCAGGCAGCTCAGACACACATTGTGTTTGTCTACTGAACCACAAGCAATAGCAGTTTATAACACAATAAAACACCATGAGGAGGCATTAATTGGATATAATAGCCAGGGAATGATTTAGATGATTTAACACCTTTTCTCCAAGACGAGTACATAAAAGGGAGAGAAAAGGAGGAGAGGAATAAAAGGGAATTAGAAATAGACTTACACACTATTTCTAACTTTGATTCCAAATGGCAGGCTGACTCAAGTCCACGCACACAACTGCAGAGAGCATAAATACAGATAAATACAGATGTGAACACGTACGCACACACAAGTGTGTACACCATTTTCAAATATAACTATTTCAGCCAATGAATGCATAGACGGAGGTGCAGTAAAAGTAATAAATCTAACAAGTGAATCAAAGGGAAAAATCTTAAAATATCATCAATGCTACAATAAGATTAAATGACTGTAATTTTCCTGTTTTGTGTAAATTCACAACCTTCTAACTGGTCACACCAATCAGTCCATCACAGATCCAGCTGATGTTGATGAGATATGACAGGAAGACGGGGTGAAAAAAAAAACCACACAGACATAGCCTCTTTATCACTCATCAATATTTCAATGTCAGCGTTTTATTAACAATACAAGGATTAGAAAAATAACAGACTGCGGATTCTTGCTGCAGATTAAGCCCAAGACCTGCTCGCTAACCCTTGAAGCTATTCCTCAACCTTATCTCTCATACCGTTCCTCCCTCGCATCCCTGTATTTTCTTTCCACATAGAGTTAAAAAGGAGCAAGGGCCTTGCACGTATGTACATAATTGGCACTTTACTGTCATAACAAATTCATATCAGCGCAGGGTCTTAGGCTGGGAAGAACAATGAGGGCCAGACAAAAGCGTAGCTCCGTGTTCTGAGAGTCGCCCTGATAACCGCAGCATAGACCGGTCAATAAAACCAATCATCTCTAATCTTCTTATGGGGGACTAAACAGTTCCCCCAGATACTCCACAATACCCACAAGACACAACGTGCACTGCACTGCACCAGCATAAGGACAGCATCAACACAGAGGAAAACAATGGCTGAACCGTAACCTCAGTGTACGACTTCATCAGCTTTA
This sequence comes from Leuresthes tenuis, assembly GCF_036924035.1. Taxonomy (NCBI): domain Eukaryota; kingdom Metazoa; phylum Chordata; class Actinopteri; order Atheriniformes; family Atherinopsidae; genus Leuresthes; species Leuresthes tenuis. The sequence goes on from NW_027325370.1 coordinate 4,081,238, forward strand.
TCTGCAGCAGCATTAACGTCAGCTAAGTTCTTTAGGACACAAAATCAGGTCATGTTTGTGGGATTAATAGAGGCATGTGGAAAAAAGCTTGTTATAATTTCACCTATGATGAGCAGTTTTGCAAAATGCATATCTATGAGTAATGTCTCAATAAAACCAAACATCTCACATATTCAACAATTAATCTTCTTGAAGGAGCTGGGGCATTTTCAGTACTCTGTCGGTAACTCCCCCCTCGTATTCTCGTTATGACGAATGATGTACAGAAACATCTACATCCCCTGGACTCCGTTCTGCTGTTTGTTTGAAAGCAGCTACTGCAACACATAAAAAGATATGATTAAATGTCAGCAGATTTTAGCATTAAGCCTACACAATTTACAAAACTTCCCTTCTGATGTTTAGCCCGACAGTAATTCTACTATTTTGGTTACTTTGACTATAAATTCCATACTTTGAGAGATAAAATCATACAAAATGTTGTGAGGTTATGTTTAGTTTAATTTCTAAAAAAAAACTCCTACATCAGCCTGTCAGAGATTCCCCACACTTGAATACAGCTGTATGCAAAACCTCTCTGATGCTCCAACGCCCAAACCTCTCTACTGTGAACTACCCAATCTGGAATAAAAAGAAAAAAAGGTGGGGGGATGGGAGAGGTCATAGGGCGATGCTGTATGGTTACTGTACATTAATCATTCCCACCCAAACATTCATGGGGAATATTTCAACTTTGTAAGTGGTTATAAGATATTTAAGATAAATATGGTGCACTGACAAAGGCAAAATAAAATAAAGAATTGCAGGAACAATATGAATCCAGCACATTTCCACAGAAACAAAACAAAAAACTTCCTTGAACGATTTCTAGTGTTTCAAGCTTAAATCGGCCACATATGCATGTCACTATGTCTCACTCTGTCCATTTATCTTTTCTTCATTTTTCTCAATCTCCATCTCTGTTCCCCCTCTTTCTCTCCCTAATGATGTTTGGCAGCGGTGCGGGTTAATTGCAGGGTTAACTGACAGCGTTGAGGAGCAGTGTGCTGTGAATATGAGACGAAAGTGAGGTTTAGTCACAGTATTTGCAAGGGAAGGCTGTGTATGAGTTCACTGAATTGTTGCAGGTTTGCATGCTGTGAGTGTCATCCGCTGCCTATGAATGGGCATCAGTAAGAGCAATGCTTTGAAGGGAGGGTAAGCGTGTGCCTTTGTTTTCATATGAACGGCTGACACAGAAGATTTGAGTGCAACTCACCTCAGCACTGTTGTCACCTCTGCCCTCTGTGTCAGATGGAAGCAGAAAAAAATGTCTGCTGCCACAGAGTAACATTAAATGGAATTAGCCTTGGGCTAATAATGAACAGCAGTTAATGTTACCTGTATGTGTCCTGTCCAGTAATCCATTTTGTTTGCAGTTACCTATCTGTTCAGGCTGGAGTAGGAGACTAAGAACAGCTGAAGGCCAGTGGAAAGATTTATAAATGGATAGTAAATATGTGCATTCTAAAGTCTTATAGCCATATGGACACAATGATATCCACTCAACACAATATTGCAGCACTATATCAGTCTTTACCCCACAGTATGAAACATTAAATACATTATTCACACTTTTTTAAAAGAAATAACAATCCAATACTTCTACCTTTTTTGGTGGAACCACATTTGGCTGAAGATATAAAGATGTACGCATACGCTCACACTCCTTTCTTTAAGATTCAACAGCTTTTCAAATGTACAATAATTGTATGGGATAATGACTCTTTTCCACTGGCTGTGTGACAAGCAGATCAATGCAAACAGCTCATGACATTTATCAGATAGAGTCAAGGACCTGTGCATTAGTGCTGACGTTCACCTCGCTAGTCAAGTGACCCGGCATTATTGATAAGGAGTCCACGAAGAAAGAGACAAATGCAATTTATTAATCGACAAAACATCCAAATGAGGAATGGTCAGTGTTTATGAAATGATCAGTTGAGGAACTGAACTTTCAAAACATGCCAAAAGCGTGTTTGTGTTAGACGTTGTTCTGGCTTTGTGACACTGAAGTGACAGACCATCAGCCCATCTCTCAACAAATGTGCAGAGTAATGATAAAATGATAAACAGCGACATGTGGGATTGTGAGTGTGTCAGCGTTGTGTGGAGACAATTAAAACAAAGACAATATGCATAGAGACAGCTTTTCATGGAAACATAAACCTTTAGCTGGTGTGTAAATATTAACAAATATAATTTATATATATAAATATAAAATAAAATCAATAAGATTAAAATTTATACAAATTAAGACAATAACATTTCTAACTCAAAAATTATTGGTAAGTTATAAACTGTGTGAAACTGATTTATTTTACATAATTGCTAAAATAGATTGCCACACCTTAATTTAATTAGGGATTATATTTTATTATTTAATTAAATTACATTTAATTTATTTAGCGCCAAATCACAACAAATGAGATCTCGTGGTACTTCAAGATTCAGTCCAACATTATCATTACGATTCATGATATTTCGTGTAACGTTGGGGACACAATCAAAAGTACAATAAATAGAAACGTTTACAATGTATATTGGCACATAATGGACTCAATTGTATAGGAGCACAATTAACGTGACTGGCCATACTGAGGGGTATAAATTAACGACTAATATCACCACTTCAGTCGGACGACTTGTTGAAACGGGGGTTACACTTCATGCATCCATACCACGTGGACCACAGCAGCATTACTGGGGCCCACAACATAAAAGTGCTTTATCCCGAGAGCAGGTGCAACATGCTGCATATAAAACACATCAAAGATTCTTTCAGCTGCAGCTAAACTCACCTGTCTGCGGTCTTAGCGTGTGTTTACAGGAGTTGGCAATAGCCGACTTGCATGGCTTAATATTGGCCAGTGTTTGCGGTATCTTGCCATATATTACCATTTCTCCTTGGAGTGGCCCCTTGCATTCAAATCAGCGGCCGACTGCCTGATCGCAGAGGACAGCTTACTAGGCCCCTTGAATTGTTCACCAGGAACAATGGATTCCTTTGTCAACGTGTTTCTCTTTCTCTCGGTGGACAATACTGGAGGGTCCTTCTGGCTCTCTGCACTTAAGAAATGTTTGCAAAGTTACACCTCTTTATATGGCTCTCAAAACAAGTAGCAGTGCGAATATAAAAGTCTGGGAGGTTTTGGGGGGAAATGCATCGGACATTCGTTTATTTTCTCTTTGATAAAGTTCAGCCACTGTTTTACTTGATATTTCCTGCATTTAGGGATGGCTTTGCATCAATTATTTTTTATTGCTTTCATTTATTTTGCAATTGCTTGAGCAAAAGCAAAAAAAGATAAAAAAAAGTTTGCCAAATTGATTTTAAACAGCAGAAACACAAAAGCAACGTGAATATAAATATTATTGCAATTTGGTTTAGAGAAATTTTTAAAGTAAAAAAACAGTAACTTTAACGCAATACGTGGAATTAAAATACAAAACTACCATAAAAGATACTTTTTCTACTGATACTAATTCTTACGAGCTTCCTGTCTACCTGATCAGAGTGGTGGTTAATCTTGACTTTGTGTCTCTCTTTGCTGAGTTAGACGACAGTTCGCTTATAAATATGAGCTGTGTGTGCGCGTAGCTCATAGTGCAGAGCTGCCCATCGGGCTCCAGCTCTGACCTCTCGCTCCTCCTAATGAATGGGCCCATAAGCAGATGCCCAGCTGTGCCTATTCGGGCCTTCAACAGCATTTCGGAAATCAGTATGATTTTCCTGGGAAACTTGTCTCTTCGGATCGTGACAACCTGGAAACTGATGGACGATTATTATTATCGTCATTATTTTCATTATCGTACTTATTTCACTAAGACATTGCATTAAATTATTATTTTTAAAATAGTTTGGATGCAGTGTTTACACGACATTAAAACACAACAGAACTACGTAAAAAAACATTCACAATTTTCGAAAGAAATATTTGAATGACTCTCTTTTTTTAATTGAGTCAGTGTCCACTGTTTGTACATTTTATGTAAAGTTTTATTTCACAAGAACGTGTTTAGCAAAGCTTGGAAATGCACTGCCCGAAATAAATCGTATAATCTATACCCATGTTGTGAATTTGCGCGTGAGAATAACTTGTGTTTGGTTCTCTGCCTCTTTGTGCGCATCGTCATATACAATATTTAGCTGTTTGCACGAACTTGATGAAAAGTGCGCATATTTGTTACCTTGGCATGCACAGCGCGGTTAGCGGAAACAATGCTTTGCACCTTACACCTCACCTGATTCCAACCTTGTTGGGATATCTTGCTGCACCTGCTGCAGAAAGGGTCTGGATCTCATAAAGACGGGAAAATTACCAATAGAAAACATCTTTTTTTTCTTCTTTTTTCTAAATTTTGGTAACTTAACACTCAATGTTTCTTTATGTATTTCAAATGCACAGGGAAGAAATTTCCCAGCATTCCTCATAAGTCCAGGGGCCGCAGCTCGCACAACTGGGGCCGACTCTCCTCTCTCTTTTGTTGGGGCTTTTGTGGGGGGCTGCGTGTTCGGATTGGGGGTGTAATGAGGGGGCTGCGACCCCCCGATGGGGGTGCATTTGCTGTCCAAAGACCGTTAGACAGTGGCTGAATGAATGGGGCCTGAATGTCATTGTAATGCACAGGGACAACTCCCCCTTCATTCAGCTTAAGATGTGGAGGCCGCTCTGCTCGGCAGAGGGAGAGACGAGGAGAGAAAAAACAACTGCAATCCAACTCACAATCTCTCTTTCTCTCTGGCTCATCGTGTATGTGGAGAGACGCGGAGGATATCTTTGCTTAAGGTTGAGTGTTTAGCTGCCGCATACGCATAGTTGTTTTGTTTTTTGTTGTTGTTGTTTTTAGCACAGATGAAAGCCTCCGGTTGGACAAAATGGAGAGAAGATATGATGGAGCCACAGTGTGGTGCATAATGGAGGATGCCAGCAACGACGAGAGTAAGACACTGAACAAAGGATTTCGAATCCAAGCCGGTGTGGATTTATCAGTACAGGCTATATTTGGAAAGAGGACGCATCTCCTGTAGCAGCTGGTCGCGGTGCAGCATGGGTTATTGCATGCTTCTCCACTTTGGCAGCAGGAGCCAACAGACTTCCAGGCCTAACAAATGACTTGAATAAGTGAACTGACTTGCATCAATGTAAATGCAGTATAAAGCCGTATTGAGATGCAGATTGCTACGGGGGCTGAAACGAGCCAGTATGCATGCCTGCTGAAATAGTTAATAATTGCATTTGTTTGGGGGGTTAAAAAGGTATTTGTGATTGTATGGACTCAGGTATTGAGAGCAAAGAGCAGCGGTTTTCATCCTAAACACCGCCGACAGTTCCTCCTCTCCATGTCTTTGTTCAGCTAACAGTGGGAGGTAGGCACAAGCCAAAAAGAGGAAAACATTTGTAAAATCCAATTACATTTTCTTCCGGGATAGAAATCAATAGGATTTAATTGGAACGATGTCGACATTCGCAACATTAAAAACAATAAGATACAATGTTGTTTAAAGAGGTCTTATCTGTTTAAGAAGTACCTCATGAAGACAATTAGAAAGGTTTAAACAAGCAAATTGTTATAGAACCAAAGTGCCGGCAAAAATCTTGTTGAATACATAGTCTACAAAAAAGGTGACCAAGCATCTTATGCAAAAAGTTACACCTAAAATTAACGATCTTAAAATAAAAACTGGAATCACGATAACAGACAAGTCACAAACAGGAATAATATCCACTTTCAGGGTTTGAAAGAGAACTAATATAGTGCATCTAAGGCAGATGACAAATACACATCAAAATGGCAAACAACCTATTATGTCAACACCTCTCTATCAAACACCTTCCAGTGATAATAGGAGGAGGCTACATATACCGACAACCATTTATCACACAATCAGTTTGTGCACAGCCCTTCATATGCCTTTATATTCAGGTAGGTTGTATAACTGGAGCACATATATGTACTCTAATCTATTGCATGTGCCAGTTATGCTCAGTAGCAAGTAGCTTGATATAGTATGCAGCACCCTACAATGGTGGTCTTGACCCTCTGGGATCATAGGCCACGTATCTTAGAGAAATAACCGTGAACGTAGTCACAGTTCTGTTTAGCAAATTGGCAAACATGCAGCAGATATATCGCAACTGTGATATATATGAGTGTGTGTGTGTACACTTTGACATACATATATACTGTAGATTTAGTCCCAAAAGGAAAGGAGCCCTATGCTGATGCGTATCCTGAACGATGAATGTCGTATAATTGACAGGTTTGCAACACGCTCATCAGAAACTGATGCTTAATTTCCAAAATACTAATTCACCACCTTTTGTCTAATCTAAGCGTAGATGCCAGTGTAGTGTGCTTTTGGCTTTGGAGGCTAGTAAAACTTTGTTCTGCGTGTTCGATAATTACGTCTCATAATGATAAAAGCGCAGGTCACAGCTGAGCCTGTTCACCTTTTTATTTATTACGAGCCCCCACTTGAAGCGGGTAAAATGCGTTCGGCAGGCAAAACCTTCAAGAAGTCCAGGTATACACAAGCCAGGTTGCAACTCCTATGTATTTTTTCTTCTTCTTCTTTCCCTACATTGTGGTAACTCGTCAATTCCAACCCTCGGCTACTACAAAGCTATTACATGTAAGCTTGAACTGCAGGCTGCACCGAAGCATGCCTGCATGACGCGTTGCAGAAAGTCGGGTCGGTGGTTTCAAGGACGTTTGGGGCTGATGAGGATTTGGTTTTAATGGGGGGGATGTGGTGGTTGTGTTGGGAGGGTGGCTTGGGCCCTGGGCCATGACGTCATTGTGCGCCCATGTAATCCTCTTGCACTGAAGTCCAATCAGCAGAGACTCGCAATTGTCTAGGATGGGAAGAGAGGGGCGCTCTAATCTGGGAGACAGAGGATCACACAGCCCGCAAAAGAGGAGAGCGAGAGAGGGGGGTATGCATCCTGAGCTGGATTCTGCTTGAAATGGGTCAGATTAAAGACCTGAAACCGAAAGGAACCGACTGACTCTCGTCGGAGAAAGGACCTTAATGAAGACGAAGACGTTATTTCCCCATTTTACGGAGAAAAATCAACCTCCGGACTGCACCAGCTGTAGGGACATGCAAGAGTGCTGTAGGAGAATGGCTCGGGTTTTGAAGATATACACTAGCCTAACGTAAAACTAGCCTTCTGTAGTGTCAGCTGCATGAGGAGAGAGGAGGCATCGCGCGTTTTGTCTGAGGGCGTTGATCGTGGACAAGTCGAGGAACTGCATTCAAGACATGTTAAATGGAACATACAGTGCTCTTCGCATGGGATGTATGACTTCAGACATAGCCTGGTGACGCTGTGTCATCGTTGCTTTCTTTGCCCGTGCATTCTTGTCTTTGTGTTTTGGATCAGGCTCTTGTAGTAAACTGAGCGCTTTTGGGGGAAGGACAATGCGAGAGGATGCGTAGTTTGAGCTGTCCCCCTCTGTGCGAGGTAACCTGCCAAGAGATGCGTAAAGGCGCACAACCACCGAATCAAAGATTAGAGGGTGTTTGCAGGTGGCATGTTCGGGTTTTGTAGGTACAAGCTTTGTTCCTTTATTTATCCGTATTCTGACGGGGTTCGATGTCGTTGGCGCAGTGATATCAGTATTTCTTTGCGTGGGTTCCGTTGAGGCGCGGGAGACGATTTTGGCGTCTCGCATTATTGCTGATGTAGGCTATAAATCGGCTTTAGATTGGAGTGTCCGAATGAGTGTTTGTGTGCGTGCGCGCGTGATTGTATTGCAAATCGGCTTTGGTTTTATGTGCGTGTGTGTATGCACGCCCGAGAGCGCGCACGGAAACGGGAGCTGTACTTAAATCGCAGGCATGCAGTCTTGACATCCTCCTTGGCGGAAGATGCTGGGGGTTCGAGCGTGTGGACGTCAGACAGGGTTAGGAGCTGCTCGCTGGGCTTCATCCTGCTCCATCAGCAGGGTGAGAAGGCGACTTCCAAAAAGGTTGTCACTCTGCGTGTTCACAGCGGACCTTGATTTAATGTCCATACAATTAAGGCACGCGGTGAATGCCAAGAGAGGAATCTACACAGCATCATGCTTCGCACTTTATTCCCTCGTAATTTCATCAGGCCGCAGGCTTTGGGTGACCCTTAATGCCAGGGAAACAAGGCCCTGGCTGCCAATCCCAGCATCAGCATAAAGCTCACTGTTGTTCTGTCACTCAAGTCCGCTTGTGTGCGCGCACGCGGAAGCAAGTGCAGCTTATGCCTGCAAATGTACCTATTTGTGTGTGTGTGTGTGCGTTTCTTGGACTGGATGGACGCAATGCGTAAGTGTAACAGGCTATTGTAGTGTGCAATTACTCAAGTCCAGTGAACGTTAATTTCACATCTGTAGTCAGAAATCTTGATTTTTAATTTCGGTTTTGTCACTGAATGTGTAAGCGGAGAGGTGACAAGAAAGGTTTAGAAAACTAGACTCCTGCCCACCGGGACTGGTGGTTCATCTCGAGGCTTTACAAGAACACCCTCGGGAATAATTTCAATGTATGGCGTTCTTTACTGTGTAAGACTTAAGCTACAATCAGTTTTTTGGCAGGTGTAACACAAAACGTAATAAATATGGAAAATATGGAGTAAAATAATAAGAAATATATAGAGAAAAAAATAAAATATACAGACTAAATGACAAATGTAGGACCCAACTGAAAGAGACGATTAACGGCTTCGATCCACCTTCAATTTAACCCAAAACCAGCTATGGTAACTACAATGTTTCCCTTATCAGACAAAAATGGTGGCAAACCTATATCTTTTGGAGCCTGTACGGTAGTTTCTGTGATCTGTTCCCGTCCTTTTTTCCTTTTTTTTTTGTTGACAATTTGAAAGGTTTTACCAAATGTAAGGCCACCGTTAAGGTGCTGGGTTTGACACTTTCTCATCTCTTTAAGTAAGCCAGCAGTTCCTGTTCGCCACATCCTCACTGTGTGGCTCAAACCTCAGGCCCACAGAAGAAGCTGAACAGCCATGATGGGATACAAACTGACAACGGCCGCAGTGTTTATTCTGTTGGAGTGGACATATAGAACTATAAGTGATTTAATGCCACCTACAGGCGTCCTTCTGAAAGCGCAGCGTTGAAGCTGCAGACCACTGAAGGCCATATCGATTAATAATAAATGACATTATATAAATATGCTAGAGAAAATATTCCTTTTTAGACTTGCTCGAATTCAACTCTTTGAAGAAAAAAGAAAAAAGGACTCCTGTTTGGAGCCGTGCGCTTAAATCATGATATACCGGAGGGGACTATAGATCAGGAAGTTGGGTTTAACAAGAAACTCCAGGTCCAGGTTTATTAGTTTCGAACCAAAGGAACAACAAAATGAACCACAGATACATCGTTAGTTCATCTAACATCTGTATCCATATCTCGATAACATACGTCCTTGAAAACGACGCGCTATTTTAACTTAACATAAATATTTTAAATTATTTTGTGATGAAGTTATCAGGTAAAATTATGTATCTCATTTCTGCACATATGCGAGCAATTGGTTTAGATTAGTCTATGCTGCACAGAGCACCAAATCAAGAAGAGTCCACAGAGAACCTACATGTTTGGCTATTTTCTGTTTTACCTGCTTTGTAATCATGTGAGAATTAGAATAAAGTCTCAGCTGCAATAAAGTGTCTTCTTGTATTTGTGATTATTTTTCAAAATATGTGTTTCGGGCTCTGCCAATTGTGCACCATGCACGCAGCAGTGCGTGAACCGATGTGAATCGTGTAATCAGCAGTCCTGTGACATACATCTGTGCCATAAAACGTTCATGTGTATCAACTTAACCCGCTCAAAAATCCTTGTGCGGCATAAAAAAAATAAATGCAAGAAAATGTCAATCTCCTTTTTTCTTTCAATAAAAGATCCCTTTGCACATTTTCACTCCGGAAAGTTTTCTTTACCTCATTTTGTGACCGGATCATCCAAACAGCAGTTTCTCCCAGTCAGGAAATCAGCACCACGGAGAGCTCCTGCCAAGGAAAGTAAAGACAATCTATTGTGGATGAATTATGAGTTCTATCAATCTGTGTTGAACACCAAAACAGTTCTTCATTTCCGGTGCCTAAATCAAACTTCTCCTGACCAGCAAACGGACTCAAATGGTTTTGAGCTTAGGTCTAAGGTTTTGATTATTTTTTATTTAAAGTTACAATGACAACTAAAATTCTTAATTTTATAAATCGTTAGTCCGGACAACCGCAAGCACTCACATCCATGCACTCTTGACCACTTGTCATTGGAAACAGATGTTTTCCTAATAAGTACAGTATTTACAGACAGTTTAAAGAGCTGAAAAAAAAGGAAACATTTAAAAGACAGAGTGACGCCCTGCAGAGCCTCCTCTCTTTTTGCGGGGTTACATTGGTGTTTGTAAGGTACTCGAGAGAGAATTCATGAAATCAAGACAAAGTAATTTCTGAACGGAGAGTTTATTAAGGCTTGATTTCTTCTATAAAGAAAAACCAATATAGATACTTTGAACAAGGTACGTCCACTACAACTGTGGCCTATAAGATAATCAGTTTAGTATTTCATGTCATTGATCCTTTTGTGGTGTTGACTTTCATGGCTGACCTGAAGTCCCTCTTGCAGCAAGCATTTGTTTTTTCTCTCTCTCTCTTTACAGTTATCATTAACGTGCAGATAAGCCCTGTGCTAAAATCACAACCAGTTCATGCTTCCTGAGGCAAACAACGGCTGTGGCTGCGACACAGTCTTCAGTGACATCTTTTAGCTTCTCACCTCCGCCTGACTCTACGCTGCATGTAGAGCGGGTGGAGTTGGTGAAGGCAAACGTCCGGGGCGTCCACCGTATTGCTTGGATCAGCCTGGCTATTGGTTAGTGCAGGTAAAAACAGGAGATGAAGAAGCGAGGCTACTGTTAGAGGTCAGCTCTCTTCATTACAGGGCTCACACTGGCCAGGTAAGAATACAATGCAGCTTCGCACATCTGGAAATACTTCTGTGAGGCATGAAGTTCATACTCGAGTACCCTCAGCAAAGTGCATCATTTATGCCATTTCACCATTACAATGGGGTAAAGACAGATCATAGAATATACATGGTCTAACATAACCTGAAAACACTAACATCTAGTCCAGGCCACATCACCTAAACAGGTTTCAGTTCATATATTTCAAACAGAAAATTGTGAATTGGAATATGAAAACTGAATTTAGTTCATGTGAGGCTACGACAAATTTTTAACTCTTACTCAAAGACACAAATGAGACACCCTTGAAACAAAAGGCAGCCATGACTATTAGCAGTATTTCTCTCTGCTAAACAATACACAAATCACCTAGGTAACAACCTCAAAATAAACAAGGGGAGAGACGCCACTGATCCGAGATGCTGCATTCTGGCTTCAAATGTTCCTAAATGGTGAGACACAAACAGGGACACCCTACTTGTTCACTGGTAAACAAAAGCAATGTCACCTTAAAGAAGAGCTGCAAGGAGAGCACTTTTATCATCTCCAGCAGATTCCCCCGAATGAGCAAAACATCACTTACTGATGATAGTTTATCATCTTTTTTTTTCCTCCTTAAACTCCTTTTAACAGACTTCAGAACTTACTGTGTCATAATCAACAGTTTCAGGCAAAAACAAACTATAGGTGCAACAACCAAAAAACACACAGAAACCACATTTCATTCTTATTATTTTCTTACTTGATAGTAAATCAGTTACATTAATTTTTAGGTTATACATTTTAGGCTTTCTCCATGAATATATAGGCTCCTACGTTAAAGCTTAGCATTACGACCAACATGACAGACTTAGCAAAATCAAATTAAAGAAAAACAAAACAGAGGATTAAGACAGAATGACGGTGAATGGACAAATATGTGAAACCTCCCCCTTTTTTTTTGTGTGGAACAGAAAAAGCAACAACAACAAATCGTTCAACTTAGCAGTGACACATCATTACATAATTGTGACAAAGCAATTTAAAATGATGGATGCGACAATTCTCTCAGACTGGGTTGTGTACACAAGCAGAATCTCCTGATGAAACGTACAAAAGACCCCTTCAGGAAAAACATTTAAAAAGAAAAAAAAGTGGTGGGGGGGTGTGAAAGGTGTCAATAGTACAATTTTTGATTTAAATGGTGCGAGTTCTGGTTGATACATCCGTTATCTCTTTCCCAGAAGCCTTAGCAAATCCTCCCCTGAAATGTCTCGAGTCCCGTGTGCGACTTCACACTATCCCTGATTTCTCCAGCAGTGTCACTGTTTGAGCAGTTCTTTTAAGAAGTCATCAATAATTAGGAAAAAAAAACAAAAACTAAAACATTAAGGCTCCAGAAAACAGGTTTCTGAAATGAACATTGTCAGTAGTAAGCCAAAAAATAGAGATTTTGTCGATTTGAATGAAAAATAGATAAACCACTGAAGTTTTAGTATCACACAGTTCCAAGTCTGACAATTGCCTTTAGGATCCTCCAACCCTGTTGGCACGGTTAAATCTATGAAACATGGCAATGTTGCCCCCGAATGGACAAAAAGGGGCAGGACACATCTGTTCCCGATTGTACTGAAATATAAAGTGGCAGATTTTTCTTTTTTTTCCCCTCCATCTTGCAGTCAAACCCTGATTCAATTGGAAAGAGGGGGGGATGGGGGCAAGAGAGAGAAAACCAGTCTGGTGAGAGAAGAGTATGTGATGGAACGGGAAGAAAAGTATGTTAAAAAACAAAAACAAAACAAACAAACAAAAAAAAAACCTGAAATACAGAGTGTGGTGGCCACTAGGTAATACATTTAATCAGCTTGTTATCCCTGCACAAGAATTGGTGGCGGATGGGGCAAAAAAGCACAAGTCACAATGGCAGAGATTCACCAGGATTAAATAGAAAACAAAAATGAAGGGCTTCGTTGCATTTTCATATTCTTCTGTCTTTGAATCAAGTCCTAGTGTAACTGTTGATCAAGCCAAGGATTAATGTCTTCTATTGTTTATTCCTGTTTTGGCGCTCCTGTTGGAAAAGAAAAAAAACAAAAAATTGAATTAGATTTTTTTTATAAGTCATCACAGTAGAGTGCGAGACTTCTTGAGGTCTATTTATAACAGTGATAAGATACTAGATAAGGGGAGAGGTCTTCTTTAAACAGCACAAGCAAAAGCAAACATCGATACATATAAAATATTTAATACTCTTTGGAAGGTCAACGCACTCTCAAGAAAATATGAAAGTGGAATTACCTGATCCAACCGTGAGCGGCTCTGTATCTGAGCAGGTTCAAAGGTCTGTCAAAGGAACGAATAAGAAACACAATCTGTTAGACTCAGATACAAACAGAAACTGAAATAGTGGGCATTGAACCTGTGTACACAAGGAAATTTACGATGAGATGATTGGACACACCTTGCGCACCTCCTCCTCCTCTTCCTGCCTCTTCTCATAATGAGAGAAATCATCAAAGATGGAGGTGGTATGTTTGTAGGTGGCAATGATCTTGAGCACTTGTTTGGCCTTCTCCAGAGGAACCTCCTGTGTGTCGCGGGAGTTGGTCACTGGCTTGTTGTCGTTGTTCTCCAGGCGGATGTGGCGCAGCTGGCTATTAGGCACGTCCTTAACAAACAACCAGTCCACATCAAATTTGCCCTTCCACTTGTCCTGTGCCCAAACACCAGCACTGGTCCCATAGTCCACTGGCGAACGCATTTCTGCCACGCCGCAGAAGTGACCACTGCCATTGACACTGAAAAGCAGGTACACAGGACCTTTCCCATTCATAGCCCGGAAGGCTGAGTCCAGCCGCTTGTTGCCATGTTCCGTGCTGCACCAGATGGAGTACTTGATGGAGCGATGAATATCATCCTCAGAGTAGCTCTTAATGATGAAAACACGACCATTCTTGAGGTTCCATTCAAAGTCCTTGGGGTTGTAGCTATGGGAGGCACGCAGCTTTTCCAGCACTGGGTGGGACTCCCCACCAGGCCCCTGATTAGCAGACATTTGGGGCCCATTGTTCCCACCACAAACCACACCCATCACTCCACTCCCATCATGGCCAGGGCCACCCTGCCCATAACCTTGGTTGCGGTTGCGTGGTGCAACCCAACGGGCCTGGGGTTGTGGGGGCTGGGTGTGGTTTTGGTAGGGCTGAGGTGGTGGCTGATGATGCTGGTGATGGGGGGGCTGGGGCTGTAAGGCCATAGGTTGCATCTGGGGTTGCACTAGGGACTGGGGAGGAGGGGGTTGCATGGGGCCTTGAGGTGGCATGCCATGAGGCAGGCCAAGAGGCTGCTGCTGTTGCTGCAGTGGGGCTGTGGCTACTTTAGTCACTGGGCCCTTGTCCCAGGTCCCAATGTTCATGTTGTGTTTGATGGGGGGCGGGGGAAGCGCTCCCCCTGGATTGGGCATCCCTGGCTTCACCTTAGCTTTCAGCTGCTGTGGTTTGGCAGGCTTGCTGGCAATGGCTGCCCAGGAGGTGGGTTTAGGTGGAGGCATTCCTATAGGTGTAGCTCCATTTCCTGTGGCTGCCACTGCCGGTCCACCAATCACAGACCCCACAGCTTTGACTCCCGAACCCTGACCAGGGACATCTCCTCCGATCTTCAGCCCAACCATGCCTTGCTCCAGGCTGTTCATACCAGGGGCTTTGTTAAGGGTGTCATTGTGAAAGCCTGTCTGACCATCAGGCACCAGGGTGCCTCCCAGAGAGCTGGGAGGATAGCTATAGCTGCCACCATAAGCTGAACTTTGAGTCTGCTGGCCCTGGGAGCCACTTGTGCCCCAAGCAGAGAAGGCAGGGTTTTCAGGGAAAAAGTTAAACCTGTGCGGGTAGATACTGCTTCCCAGGCCCCCTGGTTGGCCGAACACGGTGTCGGGCATGAAGTGATGGTCTCCGTTACTCAAAGGTCCATAGGGTGTGAGGTATGGAATAGGAGGGTCCCCACCTGTGGACCAGGGAGCTTCACTTAGGGGGTATGGAAATCCAATGGAAGGAGCATAGTAGCTTGACAGGTAAGGATCGGTGATGGACTGGTAGCTGTTGTTCTGGATGAAGATGGAGACACAAAAGTTGCAAGTGACTTGATTAAAAACTAAACAGTAAATACAAATTAAAGTATTCCGATTGTACTTTGTGTTATGTACATCAGGATTATCGTTTCAGATTATGCTCAATAGTGGGACACAGTCTACTGTTTAGAACATAAGTGTGATGGTTTCATAGGTAACTGTTCACAGTTTCCCTTCTGTGGAAAATGAACAATGTTGGAAATGACTGAGAGTAGACTTTACCTGAGTTGATTGACCAGTGAGGTATGGCTCAAAGTCATTGTCATGGACAGTCTCCTTCTGATGCAGTGAACCATTTTGCACTGGAAAGATAACAAAAAGACACAAATAAGAACATTTTAATTCCCAGCTTGAGTGACAAAGTTATATTTCAAAGGAGAAGCAGTAATAGTTGTTTAAATATTTAGTTGTGGTATGATGCAAATAAAGAAAACTGCATTTGTAAGGATAACTATGTAGTTATTTAAAGCCACTGAACTATTTCAGTCATTATTTCACAATACAATAAAATGGTTTGTGTCACCATTACATAAATGTAGATTAAGACATACTGACTGAAGGATTATAACATTCCCAAAAAGACCAAAAAACATTTGTAAGTCATGTTAGACAGCAATTTGGTGCTGCAGACTGTCGTTATTCTGGAGGAAAAATCAGCCTGTAGCCTGCTGACAGACCTGAGGGAGAAGAATGACTGATAACCTGTCTGTCACTCCACCTCCCCCTACAACCGCAGTACATCAGGGATGACACAAGGCTCTAACATCCCGACAAATGCTAATGTTGACATGGAAAGATGAATTACCAGTAAATCATTCTGTGTAACTAAGGTGGTGACTGGACTGAGAAATACTCAAGATCCGAGACACAGTGAGTGGCTATCAGTGCAGTTTTCTCTTTGAGATTAACAGAGGCTGTGGTTTTGTTTTAATACACCAGAGCTACAAAGAATTATGATCGTTACAAGACTCTGTGGAATCAGATTTTAACTAAATCAAAGTGTTGCACAATGTGTTCCTGTTGAAGCGCACCTTATACACAGATTTGAAGGTTACCTAATTGAGAGAGTCATGCTTAAAAGAGAGATTTTGATGCAACATCACAGTTTGGGTTGCAGTAATAGTCCAGTTTCGCTTTGTAACACTGCATGTAAAGTGATGACTAACATATGTGTCTTTATAAATTGTTGGAAGAGAAAATATGCCATCAAATTGAGAATCTCAACAGCATCCCATTTTCCTCCTTGACTGCCTGTCAGACTCATTAACTCACAGCAGATACACTTCCACACAATATACAGATGTTATTGGAACTTAAATTCTGACACAGAATTATTCAGTAACAAAAATAAGACATGCTCTTCAATTTTTTATTTTTTTTTAAAGGGACACTGCAACTCACAACTGTGAAGAAACAGCTTGAGAATTACTGAGACTGAACATTTGTGATTCCTTAATTTCCTTAAAAATAATGTGTATAACCTGCAGAGGAAAAACTAAGTCTTGAGCAGCAACATGTTTAACAACTTGCCATAATGGATACCATCATTCTAAATACTAGTGTTGATTCATAAATCTGTGCCACAATGAATCCAACAGATTTCTTAAATTATGTTCCTCCCCCATCCCCCTTTTCTCACGGTATGTGCAACAGATTTAATGACTCGTCCAACACCCACCTTTAGATGCTTGTCCCTTTGATCTCTGCATCCATGTTGTATCAGAAAAAAAGAAAAGACATGGTTATAATCACTCATTTCACATGCAGATTGCGGATTAAGTTAAGCCCATAATGTTACCCATTTATTGCCCAGAAGTTGTACGTAAAGACTACTTATTGAAAGGAGGCAATGCAAAACTTTACTGTACAGTGGAAGGTATACATGCTTACAGTTGGCTGGTGGTGCTGCAGGTTATTTTCTCAATTACGCAATAATTTCAAAATTAATGTCAATTAACCAGCCACTTCTCGCATTATTTCACGCACAACTTTGCTATCTAACGTAGCTACCTTAAAATGGCCTTCCAAACGCTAGTAGTGTTTATGCAGCTTGTATCCAAGTTCCTCACCACAAAGTCCAAATACTTTTATCGGCAATCACATTACAAGACATTTTAGTAGAAGTTACTATCCACAATCTAAGTTAGCTTGAGCCCTTATGTAAATCTGTTTACGTTAACTAGCTTCAGGTTTCACGTACTCAGCCATAGGATTGGACTTTATTTTCCTGTGACGAACATTATAAAACACATCATTTCTGTAACATATGCGTGTGACAACGCGATGCATTCTGAGGAATTAATGCCATCTTTCTTACAGCTCCACAAAAACCTTTTATCAATTTCACGGAATGTAGCCAACTTGCTAGCTACATTCACCGGCTAGTGGCTAGCTAGCACTTCCGAGGAATAGCCTTAGCCCAATAAATCGTTAACGTTAGCTAGTAGCTAGCAGGTTCTACATTTTCGAGATAAGTCGTCCTTCATACCTGAGGGTCAATGCTTGTGGCAGACATAATTCATTAAGCAAGTCCCTGGATTCTCACGGAGCCTGAGCTTGAGACTGAATTTCACCCCCCGTGATTTGAAAGCAAGTTCACAGCTCAGTTGCAGTTAGCTATGTGGCTAACAGTTGTAGCGCAGGCTCAGCTGAGTATTTTCCGCTGTGTGGACGTATCCCAACTTCCACAGTTCAAGTCAGTCGCCTCCGATACTGTGTCCCAAAGCAGCAAAGTCCTTGTTAAGGTTTTCAGGGCTACGATATGTGTCACCGAGTGGTACCCGTGGGATCTCGAATATTTCTGTCTTCAGTCGCCTCTTAGTAAGTCCTTTTTTATTCCACAGAGAGAGCCCTCCTCGGTTACGTTAAAGCCCTGTACACTTCCCCAATGGCTGCTCCATCCGGGCTCTGAGCCGCTGCTGTAGTTCCCGTCGTTCCCCGCAGGGTGGCAAAAGTTTTAGCCTCTTCAAGTGAATATATAGGAAAGGGCAGATTTTTTTAAAGCACAGATAGGATAAGGCTAACTCACAAAGACTGGTAAAGCTAAATAACTTCATCTTTCAACCTCTACTACATCAGCGTGATTAGACTGAGGTGCAAAACACACAGAGTTGGACAAAACTACAAAACCAAATACACATAACCCGAGTTGGACAAATGTAACAGGATAAAACTTAACGACAAACAAGAAAGTAATAGAAAAATTACAGTGTATCAGAAAACAACAGCTCAGAAATGGCAACTGAA
This sequence comes from Leuresthes tenuis, assembly GCF_036924035.1. NCBI lineage: Eukaryota > Metazoa > Chordata > Actinopteri > Atheriniformes > Atherinopsidae > Leuresthes > Leuresthes tenuis. The sequence continues at coordinate 4,099,600 of NW_027325370.1, forward strand.
CCAAAAGTCATGAAATTGAATTAAAAACATTCACACAAAGACAACGCACAGCAAAAATCAGGAAATACTACAGTTCACAAGCCCCCAAACACAACATTTCAGCAAAAACAGCATTTCAGAAGAACATAACGTGTTAGACAACGCATGAAAACAGGAAACAGCATTTGTGGAATAAGATGAACACTTTTCCTGAAATGCTCTTCAGTGTTGTGTTTTCTCAAACCTTCTATTCTCTGGTCACGTTTTCTGAAAGGTTGTGTGTTAGTTTTTATTGCTAATGCGTTTTTTGAAGAGCTGCATTTTCCATGTAGAGGAATTTGTTTAGAGAAAGTTGTTTTTTTGCTTTTTGATGTATTCTTGCTGTAAATCAGTGCTATTTTCTGTTGTATCTGTGGGTGTAAATGAGGCAAGGGGGTGTCAGTAGACTGCATGATGTATCCGCGGGGCCACCTAGATCTGATAGTTTAGTTCAGCTTACTGCTCATGTGAGACTTGCTGGAATCTAAAAGATGACCCGGGGTACAATAAATCCACAGTACACATCAATGAGATCCCTCGTGTGCCCAGTATCTGGCCTTATTCCAACTGTTTTATGGGAGGCAATAATGACAGATACAGGAAATACAGGCTCTGACACCTGTATCTTGTCTTGTAAGTCTTTTTGTGCTGTGTCTGTGGCACACATTGGATTAAAATTAAATGCAGATTTGTCATTTCAGAATGCCTTTGAATACACCTTCAAATGTTAGTTTTAGATTAAGATTATGAGATTATGAGCTTCCTCCAGGTTGTTAGCTTACTTTAGTTAATTTTGCTCAATTGCAGGGTGTTTATAGGATTATTGTTATGTTCAGAATCCCATAGATACTCAACAATAGAGCAAAGATTGTCTGTTTACTTCTCAACAAAATAGATTTTGACTATGGAAAATTGCGAAAAATAGCTAAATATGTGGCCATATCCCAAAACTTAAAAAACAAATCACACACATCAAAACTATTATACGTGGTCTCTTTTTGTTAGATAATAATATAGTTCTGCTCTTTTATTCACCAAGCCTTCCCTGAATCTTCTCACACTAAACAGTAAAGTGGTAGATATTGCTCCATTTTCACCACTAGGTGGTAGCAAGGATACAAAAAAATATAAAAAATAACTCAACAAACTCAACTAAATATCGACCTTCTTTCTGTACATGGCATACATAAGTATCTATACATACCATTAACACGGACAGTTATTGGCAGATTTGATTATTTTATCTATAGCACCAACAGATGTAATTTCCTATCATTTGGCAGTTTTTAGCTTTTTATGCTGGCTATTTATGATTTTAACATCCTAAACTTGGTCAACCTCGGCAGTATTTCAGCTACTATATAAATTTAGACCAAACTCAAACTTAAGAAGGGTATATTTTCTTACTATTTTATATGATAAGACCACACAATTTATTATTATTAAGTTTTTAAGGCATTTTCATCCTAAAGTTCAAGTGTGAAATCTACTGGATAAAACTTCCTCTCATGTACTCTGTGAACATCTATTGTGAACCAGCTGTTTCAAGGCTGTTGGTTTTAAATATTCTTCTTGTGCCTGATTTGATTTTTGACTATTCTGTAATATCCATTTAAGAGTCACATTCTTTAGTAGGCTATTGTGTGCTTCAGAAATGATTTACCTTCTTTTTTCTAAGAGGTGGAGCAACATGGCATTTTCAGGCTGTCATTCATTCAAGGATCAATGAGCAAACATTCTGGCAGTTGTTGGATTTTCTGGAAAGCAATCTCTTGTAGGCTGCTGTGCAGGCCCCCACACCTGATCATATTATTTCAGCTGTTGTTCTGCACTCACCTTCAGTGTGCGCTCCACTATGGACCGCAAAAGGAATGACTGCCACAGGACACAAAGGGAGAGGAAAGTCTACATGCTGCAAAATGATGGATGACAGGAGAACCACGCTGCACATCCTTGAGGAGCCTCAGATGAGAGTAGAAGGGGAGAGACTTCGAACTTTTCAGCACTGGCAGGGAGACGCTCCTGTCACATGTGGAGACCTGGCCAAGGCAGGCTTTTTCTTTTTAGGCCCTGGCGACAAAGTTCAGTGTTTCTGCTGTGGAGGAATTCTAAGATACTGGGTACACGGGGACAACCCAGCTGCTGAGCATAAGCGACATTTCCCGACTTGCAGTTTCATACTGGGTCAAGCGGTTGGGAATATTCCACTCCAAGCAGGCTCCTCGGACTCCGTGGATGGGCAGCTTGTAAGCCAGCTTCAGAGGATGACTATGGATGACCAGGGAACAGCTGGACAAGCAGTCTACCCTGAGATGGAGGCGGAGGATTCTCGGCTCACTACTTTCCACAACTGGCCCACTGATGCCTCGGTCCAGCCAGACGCCCTCACCAGAGCAGGATTTTTCTACACAGGTTCTCAATGTCTTACTATAAAAATGAAAACTTGTTTTCACGCTAATCAGCTCCGTTCTTTAACCGTTTTCAGCAATATCTGAGTGCCCATGTTTCAGGGAAATATTCAGCATGGACCCAGTCACAGCTAGAGTGGTCTACTCTATGTGAGAGAGTTCATGCTACAATTGTCCAGCTGAGTCATGATGTTGTGGACAGAAAAACCTGGACAAAGCTGGGGCTGCTAAAGGAGTATAGCTTCAGGCAATACACAGTGTGGGCTCTCTATTATAAAACATTATGCAAACCAATTCAAAATGGCATATTCTTACCAGTTTTTTGTGATGAGACAGTGTCAGAGAAAGGTTAGTTAATCTTTGTTGTTATTCTTTTTACTGCCTAGCTCGTATAACTTCTTTTTTTTCTGAAAATTGGACAAAATTGCAGCTTAAAAAGTTTCCCTGTGTTTGCTTGTAAAGCTGCTAAGATTCATTGGGTCTGTGTCGTTGCAGCCTTTTTTTAATAGATCATTTATTCTATCTCAGGTCATGGTGACAACGTCAAATGCTTCTTCTGTGATGGAGGGCTGAGGAACTGGGAGCCAGGTGATGACCCCTGGCAGGAACATGCCAAATGGTTTCCACGGTAACATTAGGACTTTCACAGGAAGATCACCACTGCATTGCAAAATTTAAATTTCCTTATATAGATTATGGTGCAAATGTAATCAAATCCACCAGAAATCTGAGAAATTTCAAAGTACTTCTGAGTAAGAGCCGGAATCTCAACAGTGAGCCTTGCTCTTAGTACCACAGAGTTACTTTGGGCTCAGACGAGGAGGCACAAGCAAATACGACAGCCTAAATGCAAACTCTACCAGCTAAATACTTAAAACACTCTTAACAGGTTTAGCTGTGAGAACCGATGTTGTCCGAAGGATAAATAGTGCTCACAGCCAATATTACAGTGATTTCTATCACCTCATCTCATAAACAAAAACTCAACTGACATTACTTCTCTCAGCATGTTTTTACTTTTTGATTTTGGAGTTAAAAGTTGGCACAATTCAGCATCCGTGCACGTGTACTGCTCATGCACTGTAGCTCTATAAAGCCGCCTCTTTGTATTTGTCAGATGTGAGTTTTTAATCCAGTCGAGAGGGCAGGAGTATATCAGCAACATACAAGATGCTCATTTCCAGATGGGTGACACCATGGTAAGACCCTTATCCCTAATATCTGCTTAGGATAAAATCTATTTGGAATATTGAAGGCATTATAACCACACATTATTGGATGTCATTTTTTAAATTCTGCACTTTAATCATTTATGACTTTGAAGGCAAATGAAACCAAGAACTTGTTTTCCTAGGGAGGATCACAGACTTCCACGGGCAGAGATATTGGGTCCAGAAATGGTACGTCAGATACGAACATAACAGAAAATACAACGAGTGACAACAAGCATTATTCCTACCAGGCAGCCGTGACTAACAATAGGGTTTTTTTTCTTTGATGCAAGTCATTTTCATTGTATATCCTGTACTTAGAATAAAAGAGTGCACATGGCTTCTTGCTGGGAAAATGGATGAACAAATATGTCGAATTCTGCTGTGGGTTGCACAAATGGAGAGAAATAAATTTGCAAACCCCTGACTGAATTACTCTTTCAGCTCAGTCAGGGAGTACAAATTAAAGATTTGATGGATGAAAGCATACCTGGCATGAGCTCGAGTTAAAACCTCAAATTAGCCAGTGGGCAGATCCTATTTGGAAGATAGCAGGTCTATTCCTTTGGTTTGAGAGGCTGCTGAAAATGAAATAATTTCATGTTCAATTACCTGAGTTTCTTCACAGCAAACACTATGGAAGCTGGCAATTATCCTGTATAGTAAAGGAAGCACAGTTGTTTTCAGTTTCAGCAGACATACAACTGTGGTTTGACATTTCTAATATATTGACATACAAAAGTAATCTTCAAGACTACTGTCTCTTCTTATCCTCCAGATGTGGTCGGAGGTCTGGGAGTTTCATCGGCCATGCTTTCTCCAGTGGTACAAACTGTGCTCCAGATGGGCTTTGAGGCCAGCCTGGTGGAGAGTCTGGTCCAGTCCAAGTACCTCCTGACTGGCCAGTACTACACATCTGTATCTGACCTGGTAACTGATGTGCTGCAAGCTGAGGAGGAGGACAGACATAGGGGACCAAACAGCAGAGGTAACAACATGTGTTGGAAGGGAACTGTGTTGTAGTATTGTTGTTAGGTATTTGTATTGTACATGTGCTAAGTTATATATTTCTGCTTCTACTTCACTTCTGTTCAGATGAGAAAACATTCAACTATTGAATAGGCCCTAACTTTTCTGCTACAGTTAACATAAAATTAACTATGCTAAAGATTAAAACACGTATCACACCACTTTACAATGTGAGCCTCTACAAAAAATGTCTAAATGTACCTTGACTTGTCTTAGATGCGAGTTGGTATTACTTACAGGGAATATGAACATATTGTTCTATAGTTTTAGAGATTCCTTTCTTTCTTACTCCTTGAACCATCCCAAAACCCATCAGATTTAATTTGCTACCATCAGAGGAGGCCTAACCCTCATATGCTGGCATTAAAAAGATTGGACACCCCCAGTCTATTGTCTGTTACTGTGAATACTTTAGTGAGGAAACTGAAGAAAACATAATAGAAAGGCATTATGTTGACACAGAAATGGCAGTGAACAGAAATCGTGGAGGGTAAGTGGAGTTCTGGAAGAAAACGTTCTTTAGGCCCTTAGTGATCTGCACATATACTGCCTTTATGGATGACTAATCAGGGGAAAACATGTTTTTGAGCTCTCACCACAAAACTCAGCAGTAGTGTCAGTAGATTGCAAATGAAAACCTAACCAAGCTTGATGCAGTTCGGGAAAGAGTCTTAATAATAGACCATCAATAGAACGTTCAGGTTACATTAAGCAAAGGTATGTTGGAAGAAAAAAGTATGTTTAATCTAATGTGAAGACGTCCATGAGTTCTATATAGAAAGTTAAAGAGCATCAACTGACAAAACTCTTAGCTGGCTTTAAAAAGCTGCAGCATGGTGTGTTAAAATCACTGACCATGCAGAGATTCTAAAACTTTGTGCCTTTTATTCATCTATTTTTTGTTATTTTGAAACATTTAAGGATGGAAATAAAGTAACCGCGTGTAAAATATAGAAGCAATGTTCTTGGAGATCTTGTTCTCGCCAAGTTTCAGATCAGCAGATGTTTTGGCCAGTGAGGCTCAGACTAAAGTAGTGAATGTTAGGCTCAGATTGACCACTGGAAATGAATCGATTATGAAAATAAATGATGTCATACCAGTCAGAGCCAGTTTCAGGACTTGAAAAATAATTTTTGTAAAACTTGGGGCAATTTTTTATTATTGGACTGTTGTTTCTGTACTTTTACTCAATAAAGCATCTTAATATATTTCTTTCTACACCAATAACAACTAAACCTATATTTTTTCACAAGAGATCTATTTAAGTTCAAACTGCCAAAAGACTAGCTTAGTATTCATTCATGATTTTAAGTACAGTTATGCTTTGGGAAGAGTTGTTTCTCTTGTTTCTGTGAGATAACAATTATTCACCCACACGTTTGTCTGAGTTCATAAGTCTGATATTTATCGTTTGTGTGCTTCAGAGCCAGAGATGAGGCAGGGCTCCAGTGCAGGAAATGTGAGGCAACAGACACCCGTCAGACAGAAAGGTCAGTGTTGCTCTATTCTGCAGAAACCAAGATTCAGAAAGAGCATTTAGCTTGAACAAATAAGATATTCTTTGAGCTTGTTTTCTTTTAACAGTGAAGGACCCCAGTTCTGAGGAGCTGCTGAGGCAGCTGCAGGAAGAGAGGACCTGTAAAGTGTGCATGGACAAGATGGTGTCCATCGTCTTCATCCCCTGTGGTCACCTGGTGGTTTGTGGTGACTGTGCTGCCAGCCTGCGTCACTGCCCGATCTGCAGAGCTGTCATCAGAGGCAGCGTTCGTGCCTTTATGTCTTAAGGTTGTAGTGAAACTACACCCCCATGCAGGTGTTAGTTCCCACTTACCTCAATTTCCCCTAAACTGAAGAAAATAAAGAGTGCCGACTGCTTGTTTGTCTTATCTTGCTGAGGTTTTTTTTCTATAATAAACTAGTTTAAGTTCCATTTGTGCACTGTCGTCATTAGACTTTGGTATTTGTTGTTACATTAACACACAAGATAATTAAAAGAGCATGTTATTTTATTAACAAACACATATTTACATGAACACAAAGCACAGTTCTGGATAAATAAGGTTACACCATCAGATCACGTGGGATTGGAGCAACAGGGGACAGAAAAAAACATCCTTTCCACTTCCAATACAGAGAAAAGAATTATCTCCAAAGAGGTAAGATCGTTTAGCACACACACAGTCATAACAGGTTAACTAATACCGCTCACCAGGGTTTAGGAAAAGCCTGTATTGCACTGAGAGGAAGACTAGTTTACACATTTTAGTAGCATGTTACTACCAATACTGATGATGCAACAATATGAGGCGGTTTTCTTTTTTAGTCCAGTTAACTAGCTAGGAAGAAGTTTAAATTGTGATAATGACATCTAAAGTATTGCATCTCTTCTGCAAATATGTAAGCAATGAAATCCAAACAGTTCACTTCATCACACTGAAGCAAGCCGGCTGAAGTGGTCAGATGGATTTCAATATCATCACAGTTTAAAAACTGTCTGGCAGTGACGTCCACTGAATTTCACCCCCTGTATGTGTGGGTGATGACAACTCACAAAAAGAACTAAAAAACCAAACAAACAAAAAGCAGCTCCTGTGTTCACGATTCTTTCCATAAAATGATATAATGATAATGGTGTAGCAACAGTTCTCTGGATTCATGTGGAATAAAACTGACCGAATGACTTCTCCGTAGGAACACTCGTTTTAGATTTACTGTCTGCAAACAAAAATTACTTCAAGTCACAAAAATTCATGGAGCTTTCTGTAGGGATTGGTAGAAGCTTTGCACATTGTACATGAACACTCTGAACAAGAGAGGGCAGTAGTAATTCACATAAGCAGTAAGGCAACAGAGGATCTGACAATATCTGACTTAGTCCTGATAGTTCCGACATGAACAAAAAAAAAGTGCTACCTATCTGTATAAGATATATGACCCATGTGTATACACCTTTGCAGAGAAAAGGTTATAATGAAGCTGGGTCGGAATAAAAGACATCAGAGTATGACACAAGTCACCAGAAGCTTTCCGTTACAGTTCGGCCGGCTTACACACAGCCAGTTAAAGACACCAGTTTTTTTTTTTTTTTTTTTTTAAATCATCTAATGCTATACATATAATTACAATAGAAACCTTGTTAAAAACATGCTACAATCAAACACAGCTGAGGCTATCACCATTTAAAGAAATCAATTGGAACTGATGATCTGGCGGCAGACAAAGCTCTGATCTATTCAGGTACAGGTGTGCTGCGTCTGCACACTGTGTGCAACTGGAAAGGTACAATAACTTTCATTGTTTTCGAGTTAAAAATATGCTGTGTGACCTTTTGTTAAATGATTGCTCTTGCCAGATCTGTCAGCTGGTGGGGGAGAAAACTTGAAGTGAAACCAAAGCTTTTAGCTCATCTGCTAACACAAACGCCTGACACTTCAGAAACACTGACTTTGCTGCTGGTAAAAATAATCACAAAAACAGGACTTCAAACATAAAACGTAACACTTGCATGCCATTCCTTGTTTTTGAACACCTCTTGCAGACTAACGCTCTTTTGCATTCTCGATCATTCACATTTCAAACTCTGCATTTCATTATTTACATTTTCTATTTTTGGCAGATGCCCCTGTGGGTTTGGTGCTTTTGTTTCCTCCCCACCCTCTACCTCTACACTCCCCTGCTTCTTCCTGCTTAGCTTCTGTATTTTTGCACACAGATCCTAAAGTAAACAGGCAGCACACAATAGCTCATTCCACAGACTCCACTGTAATTCAGCCCCACGGCCAAGATCTGAACCAAACCAGTAATAATATGCTAAATCAGAGTCATCTAAAAGAAAGTACCACAGACTGGGAATGTTGGGCACTCCGTGATTACATACGCAATGTATATATTAACTATACATGTTCTACACAGTTATTACACAGTATCAGCCCATGGTCAAAAGTCACAGCGAGAAAATGAACGTTTTTTTCTGTAAAAACAAAAATACACATTTTGTTACGCTGTATTTCCCCCCGTTACCAAATCCTGTCACAATGGACTCTTACTGAGCAATGTTGGGTTTTCTCGGCAGCAAACCAGAAAATGACATGTTGAAAGCAGTGAAATCAAAAAGGGGAGCAACGTCTGGCGTGCTGATATGTGGTGGTATGTTTGTGTGTAAACAGCTATTTTGGCTCCGTGGGAATTTGCTGCATCACCTCCTTCGCTGGATGGTTTTCTATTTACGTAGACCTGAAGAGGACAGAAAAATGAAAAGAAAGGGCAGAGGATTAGCAACTCTTCGTTCCTGACAAATAGTATTTAGGACATAACTCTCTGTACATCGAGACAAAAACTTCCTCCATCCTATTAGAGACAGAGCTGATTAAACTGTCATGAAGCTAATAAAATATTCATTTCATGTTGGCTGAGAATTATTACATGAAATCTCTGGCTCATTGTTATTCTGCATAAGTTAATTGAATAATCCAATTTTAGACACAATTTTGTATTTTTTCCTTTTTTAAATGTGTTTCTTCTGGTAAATGCTTGTGGCTTGGACACACAAATAATGCACAAATAGTCCCTTCAGTGCTGCAAAAATCCTGATAGCATGTTTTAGCACTTCATTTCCCAAATGTATTCAAGCTATCCAGACAGCAACAAAGCAACTCCACTAACTTTACTAACCAATCGTGTGTTATAATTTGCTGGATTCATATCCTGGACAAACACACTGGGGTGAATATGCAAGAGCTTCTAAAGAAAATGAATGTTTTAATAAATAGTTTGACAGAAATACAAATGTTCACACAAACCTGCTCTCACAAACACTTTAAATGCAGATGGGACAAACACATACTGGGACTGGATGCAATACTTACAGGTACATGGGCTTTAGGGGGAGATGAGATGGTTTCTCATTGACATGGTAGAGTGGGAATGGATCAAATCCACCAATAAAATCAACTGAAAACAAAAAATTAAAGACATGATTTATGGAGGAAATCAAAAGATGGATGAAACACAAGAAGACATTGAAGTAATTGAAAGGGAATGTGAATGATATTTTAAAAAGGGAAAGAAAACATGAATGGGGAATGAAATGGGAATGAAAGAGTGGCAGCAGATGTGATGCACAGATTTTGAAAGGAAGGCAGCTTGCCAAGAACAGTTCACGCTTCAAGTCTTTTCTTAGTTTGAACTTTTTTAAGTTTGACAAAGTGCATAAAAGAAAAGGAAAAAAAAACATCCCTGCTTGATAAGCTGTATTCATCTGTGCATCTGCCCAGAGCCAATGGGAAAGCTTGGGAACAGGTTAAAGCTTGCCAGCTGTCAAAATAGCCTAAGCCTTTTTATCGCTCAGGAACAGAGGCGACCTTCAGCAACCAAACAAATGCCCAGCCCTTTCTGTTTATTTTCTCACTTAAGAACTCAGACTCTTGGCAGGGTGCAGATGTGCCCACAAATGTCATGTGATGCGAGAGACAGAGAAGGACACGCTGGTAGTGATATTTCTAAGATGGAAGAAAAGGCTAGCAGCCTTTGACGGGACACAATGGGAGAGCTGGAGAGAGGCGAGAAAGAAAGGGGAGGATAGGGTGCGTCACGCTTGTCGGTCTGACTGACTGGGGCTGAGCAGATTAAGTTGAAGGAGTGCATGAGAAAGAGGACAGCATGTCCAGGACCTGCAAGTATCCTGTAAACATCATAAGGGGAGGAAAAGGAAAAACTGAGACCAAACCTGATTCAGTGGCAAAAGACACACAAACACCCAAAAAAAAGAAAAAAGCGGAAGATCTGTTACTTGCTGGGAGGCAACAGCTGTGGGGAAAAATATACCCAAGCCATCCGTGGAAACTACTGTAAATCGGCTCCATCCTGATAAGAAGAGGCAGGGGTGGTCTGCTGAATACTGATAGGCGCAGGATGAGTGCAGCGAGCCAGCAGGGGTTATGCTGTGCTGCCCTTTTCCTCTGACCCTGTCCTGCTTTCCTGGGATTCACCGTTTTCCATAACACACACCACCCACACACACACAAGGCCTCTCCCGTTCCGTAACTGTAAAAAACATTTTACACTCATTATGAGCAGGTGGGGGTGCGTACCCCGCTATGACAAACTATGGTGAGGAATACAGGCAGATGATGATGATAGTTGCCATTTTTAGATGCACTGACAGCTCAAGCTGATCCATCCATCAGTCTGACAATCAAAGACTTTAGTTCAGAGTGTCATATCATGACAACTGCTGGATGCATTAAATCTTTAAACAGATATTAAAAGGCTTGCCGACGGGGGAATCCCCTGACTTATTATCATGTGCTAAAAACAGGTAAACTTTTCCACTCATGGGCTAATTATTGTCATGCATCTTGTGCATACTTCACAGAACCATCAGTCTTCAGGTTTAAATGTCTGAGCCACTGATGCTCAAGTGCCACCAGCTGTTTCTTGAGTGTCAAAACATTATTTAGCACCTTATTAAATGCTGCAGCTCTGATCGCCATTCCCAAAGCAGAGCAGCCAGTGCCTTGTTGAACCCTTTATCTATCAATTACAACATGCATTGCTTTGACCCTGGCCCCTGAGGTTGTCCTGTTAAGGAGGAGGTCAATGAACCCGAATGGCTGAATGGTTGAGAAAAAGGTGAAAATAAGCATGAGACTGTGTATTTAACAGTAAAAACAGAGCCTTTTGAAAACTACAGACATGTCAAGTGATGTTAAAGATCGCACAATTATGTGCTTTACTGTTTGGGAGATGTTAAGACTATCATGCAACAGTTAGAAAAAGAAAGTTGCAAGATCAAGAGGTCTGAGGTGAGGACACATGCAACAAATGAAGAGCGTGCAGGTCAGTTGTTAAGGCATCTATATGTTGCAGGGAGTAATGTAAGATGCTTGTGCTTCAGTTCAAGTGAAACTGGTTAAAATCAGAGGACCTGTTCTGATTTGGTGTGCATTACTCTGCTGCAACTCTCACCATAAGGTTTGGAGTGCTGACACTGAAATGAAACACAGTCCACAAGATAAAGGGGAAAAAAAGTGGGAGGGTAAAGTGGGGCTGATGAGTAAAGAGCACAGCTCGGTGAGATAAAGACAGCAAGCAAGATAAGGGCAGACAGATAGTTCAAGACTTTACAGCCTGTCTGTTATGCTGGCTCTGCACCGTTGTGCAGCCATCATTGCAACAGGGACTACTCATTTACTTTAAAGACCGGTTGAGCTGTTTTATGCTTTGTTATTTTGCATATGAAAACTCTGAGAGTCTATTTAAAGTTAATTATGCATGCGGGCATGAGAGAAACTCCAGGAAAAGCTACATCAAGAGAATCTTCAGAAAAGTTGTTTGTTGGTGTGGTGGTTAGCACTGTTGCCTCACAACAAGAGGGTTCCTGGTTCAACTCCCAGCTGGGGCCTCTCTGTGTGGAGTTTGCATGTTCTCCCCATGTATGCATCCAGGTACTCCAGCTTTCTCCCACCAGCCAAAAACATGCATGTTAGGTTAACTGGTGTCTCTAAACTGTCCTTAGGAGTGAGCATGTGGTTCTTTGTCACTGTGTGGCCCTGCCATGGACTGGCAACCTGTCCAGGGTGTACCCCGCCTCTCACCCAATGACTGTTGGGATAGGCTCCAGCACCCCCACAACCCAACTGATGGACTAAGTGAGTGTAGAAAATGGATGGATGTTGCCAACATGCTCTTTGTCTAACAGTAACTTGCATCATATTCTTTATAATTTATGAATGACCCATATTTCAAACTGGGGAAAACACTTAAAGACACTTATCCCTGCATCTTTTCCCAGCCCTTAGTTAGAGCCAACTATTGGAATTCAGTCCAGAACACCTGCACTTGCTTTTTATTGGTTTCACTGTTTTCTTGGCCAACCAACACTGTTTCTCTGTGCCTCTGCAGCTTGGACAGCACATAAAGAAACACCAATCCACTGTACATTTTCTGATCTGGGTCAAGGAGAATGACCAGCTTTTACCTTGGTGCTCTGCTCACATTTGGCACAGTGTCTAACCATCCAACCATTTTTTATACTCACTTAATCCAATTCAGGTTTTCTTTTTAAATTCAGCTGATACACGGCAACTTTTCAGTACGGCCAACACATACTATATTTGCCCTTAGGATTGTTGGTTAAGTTTTTTTCACTCTCTAACACCATGATGGTCATTTGCCACACAAAAACTTAAGTTGATGAGTTCATGTAACTCTTTTGCTGATGGAAAGGAGTTTTATGGTAATTATGGAGGAAAGTCTTGATATGTAATCATTATTAAACAGTTTTGCTTTGTTTGGGATTTTGGCCTTTAAGTTTCCCTTAGGCTAACCAACCCAGTTAGGTCTCATGATCATATTGTAATGATGTCTTTGTCTTTGTTGCTGCTTGAGACCTGGGGAAGATGGGCCATTTCATGTTGTGTCTTGGCCTCCTCTTGGTAGACATACCGTTCATCCATCAATTTATCCATAAATACAGTTGCTCTGTCTGCTCTAGAGGATTTTCTGCAGATGTGACTCAGCACGGAGGGCGACAATATAATTAGCCGACACGCTAAAGAGAGCTTATCCCAGTGCTAGGCAGCTAACTCCATGACCTACTTTGCAAAGAGGATTTTCCCCACCACTCACTCTGTCTGTGCCTGCTCACCACTGATAACTGTATAAAAATTCATATACACACGTAAACACAACACCTACGCTCCAACAGTCAGTCACAGCCAGCCAAACACACAAAGAGGCTACATGCAGAACATATGTACGAGCAAGTGCATGTACGAAGACTCAGCACTCACTCACTGACGGAGGAAGACAGAGTGGCATCAAAAGGGAGATGCACACACACACCAACTTACTCCCAGTATAAGTAATAAGGCCTGAAAGCCTTGTCAGACCCTGAGCTGCTGGTATATGATGCTTGTTATTCTTCACATTGTGTCCTGGCCTCTTGCGAGTGTGAGTGAATGTGTGTGTGTGATTCATTTTGTTATTCTTTACACAAGCTTGAGCACTTGTGTCTGACTCCATCTTCTCCCTGGAGACTGAGACCGTGCACAGCGTGAGAGGAATTCCTGTTTCATCTCCTTATTCGTGAGAAGCTTGTCGTGTCTCGAGTTGTTTGCTCCTGAACATTGGCTCATCTCCTCTTTCTCTACTTGCTCCCAATAAACCCCTCCTCTGCTCCCCTCGTGTGCTCTTCCTCTCATCTTTCCCTTTCTCCTTCCCATCTTTCTGTCTCTCCTGAGAATTCCTTCTACCTTTCTCCTCTTAGTGAGGTGCAATCAGCTGTGGAAGTTATTGACCAGCAAGATGCTTAATGAGACTGATAAAACGAGTGACCAGAGACCTGTAACTTTTTACAAGCACACTTCATTAAGGCTTGGAAGCCACAGATAGGAAAACAGACAGAAAGGATTTCTTAAACAAATGAGAATTGGGTTTAGATACATGAAAATTCCATCTACTTGTTAGGAAATCTACAGTTGAATTGTGGCAAATAAGGGAAAGATGTAGAGAAAAGTAGGAGGAGAGATTCTGAGGCAGCCAGGCAGTTCAATGCAGAATTTTGCTTTAATGTACACATCAAATGAGAGGAGAAAATGAGAGCAGATATGTGCCATGGCTGGTTTTGTATGGGGTGTATGTGTCCGTGCACCTGTGTCTGAACAAATATGTGTAAAAGAAAAGGGCTAATTACAATAACAAAGAGCTAGCACTTGGGTGCAGTGTAGCAGCCTGGATCAGAGAAGGGCTGCTGGATAATTAAAACCAATAAAAATCACACCACGTTCTGCTTTCACCCGAAGCTTTCGTTGTTTTCATCGTTGCCATTGAGAGTGGATCACAGTCAGTCATTTTAGAGAAGTGCAGTCCAAAAACATCTCTCTGGGAATGTGTGGAGCTCAGAGATCACAACAAAACAGAGCACACGGAAAAGTTCTTTCAGAGAAAATATTTTTTTCTAGTTGCCTTCAAGAACTACTGCAGAGTGATTAAATGGTACCCTCCAAAGCTGAGGGGGTGGGGCAGCTGGGTGGTGATGCTAAGCACTCACAACCAGTGCGTCTCTGGTATGTGACCACCTAAGAACTGCCAGGACCTCTGTAATACTGGTCTGCAGAAAACATACAGGGAAACCACATCCCATTTCTCTCAAATTACAAGAGTCTGCTGGTTAAGATGCAATTAGTGTATGTAATGTGTTGTTCAAAACTCTATTTTCAGATCAAAATAAAGCTTGGCTGTCACAGGAAAACAGCCAGACTCATGACACTTGATAACTACTATTTTACAGGGTGTATGAATATGCTGGTACACTGGGGAGCCACATATCATCCTAACTAATCCTTACTGAGTGCCTGTCCGTTCAGCATTTATTTAATTACCTCAAGCCAAAGCCTTGGCCTCCATGTCCATGTCTAAAATCCAGGGTAAAGGAAGATTCATGTGCTTGTGGGCATACCAATGCAACCTGGAGAGTCACTGCTGCACAAATCAGATATTTATGACTACCACTGACCCTTGAGATCAGCTGTTTCCTGACCTCTGATTGGCTAACCTCCAGCAGGACCTCTGCCCTGCTGTCTATGAGGTCACAGCAGCTCAGTCATTTATCACAAGTCTCCAGCTCTGGTTTCCTCATCTTCTCCCATGACTCATTCTATAGTCACCCCTGCTTTTTCCCACACCCTTCCCTTAGACTTTGCCTATCAATGCATGACGGGGTGAGAATGAGAGAAAGTCTAATCGCGATCATCTGACTTTATATTAAAGGACTAACACCGACCAGAGTGCAGAGTGCAAAAAGAGCTGGTGACACACGGGAGAGGCACTTCAGAGACGATCTACATGTTTTAGAAGCTGCGCAAAGGAGATGTGCACGTGTCTGTGAACAAGAGAGCGATGGAGGTGTAGCCCTGGAGTATAAAAGCACAGCACCCACCCAACTCTGGCAACAGAACGCTGTAGGAGCAAAACATGGGGAACATGCAGAAAAGTGAGAAAAGTAAAAGCCAAAGTACATAAAAGGTGTTTCACAGCAACAATAGGGATCACATAGACACACAGGTGGAGGTGCATTGCTTTACAAGTGTTAATGTGAAAGAAAAAAATGAGAATGAGCTGAAGGAGGTGTGGAGAAGGAACACATGGACCCTTTGGTGATGGTGGGGAAAAGGAGTGAGAGGACTCAGCTGGTGTGGGGGAGGAAAGACGAGGGAGTCGGGGGACAGATGAAGCGGTAAGCGTGTGGGGTGTGACAGGAAAAGAGGGAGATGAAGAAAGATGCAGCTCTATTCTCCTCAATAGCCTTTTTCACCTCAGTCAGTGTATCTGGGTGTGATTCGTGCTTTGTTGCAAAGCTCCTTTTCAAGAATAAGTGTGTGTTTGTGTGTGTTTTAAGTCACTCACAGCTGTCCTCCTCCTCAGTGATAGCGCTGACAACATAGCAGGCGTACACGAAGCCGAGGAGCTGTAAACACAAACAGACAAGAGAGGTTAGACTCCACAGAGCTGACAATGTGCAGTTAAACAGCTGCGCGCTTTCTCTGCTGGACAAAAAGACAACCTGAGAGGAAAATGTGTGTGTTCTCTTCCGCTGGGTGGATGATGCAACGCACAGGACTTCAGTTGAGGCAATTCAGCGAATAACTGATTAAAAAAAAACCTTCCAACATGTTTAATAACCCAAGTAATGACTCAAAGACATTCATTTGATTCACTGCCATTTTCGATTTTCTAATCAAGACGTCATCATTTGTTATGAAAAATTTTAATGAAATCCCATTTTCTCCAAAAAGGAATTAGTCATCCCGTACATCAACAAATCAAATTTGTATCTTGCCAAATGGGTCATTTATACGATGCACCCAGAGAGACACTACACCTCTCCACAGCTCTGTTTTACAGTCACTTTCACTGCACTTTGGGACCAGAGGAACATTTTCATATTTCTCCTAACTGCTGAAGGAGGTACCACCATTTCTGTGCCCAAACTGCAGGAAGTGAAAACAATCACAGCTCTTCGAACGTTTGTTTTATTGAACTTTTTTTTTTATGTCCTTTGTCAAGTAGGTACACTCCCTGCACACAAGGAGCCATGAGTGATTTAGTGTGAGGCATGAACAATCATTAGCCACATGGGTATTCTAAGCTTACAATTACTTCTATGCACATTTTACAACTTAAAACAATACAGACTGATTGCTTATAGAATGTGTTCATTTCCAGTAGATGTAGTCGTCAACACATCGTGTTCAGCTGAGAACAATTATCAGGCTGCCTCAATTCCACATGTAGAATAAGTCAAAAGAGAAATTTAACTGACAACGGGGAATCAAAACTGCCTTTGGGACGGACGCCGTGCTCTAAGGTGTGAACTCAAGAGCAAATGTTTCGTTAATTCAACTCTAGTGTAACCCAAAGTGCTTTACAGAGCAAAACTCAAACAGCAGCCAAGGCAAAAAGAAGACTGTAGGCAATAAAAGCAGAAAGTGAAAACTGAAGTTTGTTTTAAAAGCAGAGAGGGTGTGTGTGTCCCGCAGCCCAACGGTTGCAAAGCAGAGGAGCCTGAAAGCTTAAGAAACTGTCTCCCATTCGAGTCCTTGAAATTCTGGGAAGAAGAAGCAGGCCTGCATATTAAAAGTGAAATGTTCTTTTGGGACAGTAGGTAATTATGAGATATTTCAGATAGGCTGAAATTCGGCCAGTAAGGGCTTTGTATGTAATGAGACGGATGTTGAATTCTTCTCTAAAGTTTACAAGGAAACAGTGGAGAGAGACTAAAAGTTGATGTGGTTTAATAAAAATCAGGATTGACACAGAGGATTATATTTGTTCAACTATAAAATTAACTCCAGTGAACACAATCTGACTAAAGTTCATCCTGACATATGGATGCAGCACCATTTAAAAACTCATTTAGAAACTGGTAAAGCATTAGTTGTTTAAACAACAGCTCTTATTGCTAGCCTTTAAAGTGGAGCAAAGCACAGAAAATTGGTGACAGTAAGATCCAGGCTTTATTAAGCTGACAGCAGTGTTAAAGAGTCTCTGTGTGCTTCAGCGTAGGATAAAGCATGGAGTGTTCATACAGTAGATGCTTATATGAAGAAACACCCAGGAAAGTGACAAGTCCAGCTCATAAGCATGAGGACATACATGTGGGCAAACACACAGCACTGAGAATAGCCCGTGGCAATGGCAGATGGCTGCCATCGACTCAGAAACAGACACAGTGAGTCTCTCCACCCATCCATCCATCATCTGGCCCTGTGCCATGCCAATTAAAGCAGCGTCAAACACACTGCCCTCCTCAAACACTGGGCTCACAAACACAGAGCCCAAAGAGGTAATAACTGTCTGATGATGACAATTTATGTAACATTCACTGAATTTAAACTCTGCTTGTTCCATGTAATCATACAGAGAAGGGAACAAAGACAATGTACATTACTGAGACATTTGGTTTTTACTCCATTTTTCATGTGCACAATTTCCTTAAAAAAAGTTAATCTGATGTAGATAAAATACTTTATCTATGAATGGAACACAGTTGTCATATCTGGTAAAAAGAGAGCGGTTCTGCCTCTGTGTGGGTCAGATAAGATACACGGGTCTTCTGTCTACCTCTCACACTGGATTTTTCTTCTCCAATATCTAATTGCTGCTCTCAACCCATCCATTACAGCGGCAGTTAGATGGAGGTGAATTAGCATATGTATAAAGCCAGTGTCAAGCACAAGATGGTGTTAACAGCAGGGGCACACCCTGTTTTTCCACTGTATTGTGCCCGTGTGTGTGTTCATGCCTGTATTTTCTATGTGTTAACATTAATGCTTGAGCCCACTTTTGTTAAATTTTCATGGGGAAGCCTGAGGTTGAGTCAAACATTGCATAGATAGGAGGAGGCAGCTTGAGCGTTTGTGTCGCATATATACAGCACAGAAAGGGAAATTTAACAGAAGTCAACCATTTTAAGTCAGGCATTGGGCCACACCTAGCTGCCAGATAGGTTTATTATGCCATTTCATTGCTTTTGCAGGTGTCTGGAGTGTCTGGAAACACGGGTGAACACACTGCTGTAGTAAATGTATGTACTCCCCATTAGCCACGATCCTTCCATCCCTCTTTACTTTATTATGACAGAAGAAAACACTGTAGGTCATCTTGAAAATAACAACGATGCAGCATTGCCAGGAAGAAAAAACTAAGCTGACAGTAGCCAGGTTGTTGCAGAAACCCTATAAGCTGAAAATAATTTGGCCAATCTAATACAGAAATGAGCAGTTTCCTGGTAGATGCCATTGTAATGTGTTTTTAATGGTAGTTTTAACCCTTTTTAAGGCTGTCTCTAACGGTATCATCAAATGTTGACCATTATTTTATGCCATGAAAGAAAAAGCAGGAACACCATCATCAGTTTAACAACTGTCCTGTGAATAGAAACATCCATTTTCCATACCCTCTTCATCCTATTCAGGGTTGCATGGGGGCTGAAGCCTATCGTAGCTGTCATTAGGCGAGAGGCAGCATGCACCCTGGACAGTTGGCCAGTCCATCAAAGGGCCAACACAGAAACAAACAGGACAAACAACCATGCACCAATCACCATTTGACCTAACATGGTATGAGGCGTTTTTGCTGGTATCCACTGTGATGCTGCACATTGTGACCAAACATTTCCACTTCGGTCTTGTCTGTCTAAAGGCAACTACACACTGCTCTTTTTTTAAGCCAATATGCACTTGTTACCTTAAATTGAACTGTAATAAAGTATTTCCGCCACCGTGACCCTTTTCCAACACAAAGAAAACACAAATGCTGCAGAGAAATTCTTAGTAAATGTGACAGTATTTAGGAACCGCTTTACTGATCTCTTGAAGTGTGCCTGTCAAAGGTCAGCCACAGGAAATCACTTCCATCTCTCATTCCCCTGCTTATAAATGCTGACAGATAGAAATTTATCGTCATGCTCGGGGAGCTAATAAGATCAGAAAAGTCTCTACTTGGTGGCATTTTGCCGGAGGGGGCAGCCAATATAGGTCAATGTCCTCAATAACAAGTGACAATTCCAATAATCTATGGCTGCATAGTAAGTGTCCTGAACTGAAGATAATGAAATGACTTTCTTTAACACTCCCTCTCTCTTGAAGACACACACACACTTGCACACATCCCTCCATGCTTTATTCACTGGCGTCCCCCCGTCACTGGAAGAGTTCATGGATCATTGTAGAAATGAATGTCATATTAATTAAGCTCATAAAGCCCCCGCATGTCCTCTGTGACTTATACGCAGCCCAGTCACAGTAAGGCCAACTCATTTAGCTGCCAATCAGAAATCTTTGTATTAGTCACTTTATCAACACAGGTCACAACTTTACTTCACTCTGCAATCTGCAAAGCTCCTCAAATGTCTCTCTCTCCAACATTTTGTGCTTTCCAGGTTAGATTCTGTTTTCTCCTGGGTGCACCACTCTGCTCTTTGTTTTCTGAATTATGGGCCAGTAGGAATAAACAAAACCCATCCATTCATTTTCTATTTCCGCTTAATCCAACTCAGGGTCGCGGGGAAGCTGGAGCCTATCCCAGCTGTCAGGAGGCAGAGTACATGCTGTACAGGTCATCACTCCATCACAGGGCCATACAGGGACAAACAACACACCACCATCCACGCTTATGCTTACTCCTAGGGACAATTCAGAGTCACCAATTAACCTAACATGCATGTTTTTGGACGGTGGGAGGAAGCCAGAATACAGGAAAAACTAAAAGTTATCTACAAGTCTGAAACTTCAGTTATAATTTATCATGCTGAAGGGAAACTGTACAAGATATTTGCAATAGTTCAGCTTAATTTGTGCTTCTGCCCTAAGATAATGAGGCCAAAAAGAAGTTGAAGTCTCCGGCATGTGTGTGTGAGTGAGAGGAGGGTTGGCTGCTGAGCTAGAAAAAAGGGTTACGTGTATTTGCATAGGCTAATGAAGGTCAGGTTTATGCTGAGTGTGCCTGCTGAAAAAGACACATTACCACCTTTGACAATGCACCCTCATTAATAACCATCAATCCGCTGGATATGTGACTGTCTTATGATCACGGATTGTGTGCTGTCATCATAGATAAAAACTGGAAGCAAGGGAGACAGTGAAAAGCCGGATCTTTAAAGCTTTAGATTCTGCGAATGACTGAACAATACCACCATCCCTCTTTGCCACCAGCATGGCACAATATCTTGTCATGGCAGTATCTCACTGTGAAGAGATGCAAGCAGCAGCTTTTTGGATTAACATATTTGTAGGGTTAGATCTGATCGATATTAAAATCAATTAATTTCACATTAAACCACTTCATGAGATTATATGAGAAGAAGAAGACTAAAACCATCGATTTTTTTTAAGACACTAATCGTTACTTGCAGTCTTAGACAAATCATTTTTAGTGTTATATCTGTCTGTCTTTTCAGGATTCTGGAGATGTCGTCTGTCTGCAGCCAACTGGCCTCTGCATTAGCGTGTAACGACGGATATCTGAGTCGATCTACAAGCTAATTAACACACTATTGATTGTGGCTCAGCGTCAGGAGAACACTCACTGGATGCACTATAATGAAACCTACAAACTGATCTTGTAGGTAAAATGTGGACGAAAGGAGGAGGGAGGGGCTCAGATAGAGAGGGGTGGTGTAGGTGTCCTGTAGGTTAATTACACGGGACTTTTCCACCAGGCAATAAAGGTGCGTGCATCACTACAGAAAATGAGATGTGTGTGTTTGTGCGTAGGCAGCTGCCTGTTTAATGACAAATCATGATGAGATAGAGACTGCTGAGACCGCATCCACCTGTTATTCTCTAACCCCCCCCCCATCCAAATATTAGGCCCACACAAAATAGAGCGATACACACCACATGGGTTTTTTAGGTATCATTTGTGGCAATTTGCATCTATCATGCCAAAAAAATAGCACACTAATATCACTCACAAGCTGCGCAAAGACATAATTCATCTAATTTCTTATGCACTACCACAGGGGATTTTACATGAGGTTTAAGTGAGTGAGTGAAGTGGAGAAAAACTCAATAAACTGTTAGACAACCGGTGAAACAACAATGAAACAACCGGTGCACATTCAAAAAGAAAAACAGCACGCTCCAGTGAAGGGCCACCCCCGAAAATTCAACACTCTATTTAGTTCCTTCTTCTTGCTGCCTCACAGATGTTTTAAAAAAGCCAAACATCGTATCAAAATAATCTTACAAACATCCATTTACTTCTTATCAGATTTGAAGCTGTCAATGGGGCGCCGGTTAGCTCAATGGGTTGAGCAGGCATCCCATATACAGAGGCTTAAGCTCCTTGATGCTGCCGTCCCCGTCTTGAGTCCCGGCGAGGGGCCTTTGCTGCATGTCCTTCCCCTCGCTCTCTGCCCCATTTCCTGTGAAGTAACATTTGAATAAAGGCCGCTAGTGCTGAAAAAATCCTTAGCAAAACAATTAAAGCTGTCTGAAAAGACAGTCTTTGAAGCACAATAGCAGGCAGTCATGTTTTCGTGATACTGCAAAGCCTGACACCAAACTCCAGTCCCCTGGAGACTAATTCTCCCCCTCTGGTCTTGAGGTCTTTCACTTAAGCTCTCTGTTTTGGAAAGCAGCCCTAATAGCTGCTCACAAGTGCATCAAAAGTCTCCAAATCCTAAAATCTTAAAATCACAGTGTAGTGTCAATGCTGACATATTATAGCGGTGCTGTGATTACACAAGACAATGCAGCTATTTACCGATTCGAAACAAATTATTGCACAGTTCTCCTCCAGGTGGCTCATCCTGCAGCATACAGAAAAACAGATATTCATCCACAAACATAAATTCATCTGCACCAGTGATCATTTTGAAAATGCAGCATGGACTAATGGACTCATCAAGGAGAGAACTCTGACCTCTTGAGTGGAAGGCAGTTTGGGTGAGGGGTCGTGTTGTTTTCATGCTGCTGAACTCAGTAAACCTCAACAACTTCAAAACGAGAACCAACCCTGTAGGCAATCACACCCTCGAGCAGTAATCACAGGGGTCAGCTCGCACTGAGCAGATACTCTCTGTAATTAACCCAGAGGGCGTTTTTAATCTCTTACACGCTCCAGCCACTGGTGCTAAACAAGTCCCACTTTAACACAGACTGATATGAAAGAAAAAAGGAGGCACAGCGACAGTGAGTGAGAATGGCAGAGAGAAACAAAATAAACATCATCCCTTAATGCCAATTTGACAAAGATGAAGGTGAAAAAGAGTCTAATCTGGGTATGAAAAAAAGACCGGAAGACGGATCGAGCTGAGAGACTGTGACAGCGGAAAAACAGAAAAAATGAGCAATGGAATGAGAGAGTGATGCAAACTGCCTTTTATCCCATTATCAGCTTCCACCCAAAGCAGGTTTTCAGGGAACAGATGTGCAAAAGAAGAAAGTAATCCCTGTGGCAGCAATTCCTAAATCAAACAATACACGTGTGTGTGTGAGAGCACCTTCTTTGGCTGCTGGCTTACAAGCTCAGTGGGTCTGACAAGCGCCTGACATGTTCCACTGCTCCTTTTAGCATGTAAGAGTTACTTCTACAGATGTAAACTCAGTTTTCTTCCTCTCACATACTATTCTGTCTGACAAGCCTCCATCTCACCAGAGATGTTTCCTTTGTTTCGACTGTTTTATTCAACAGTGAAAGCAGCACCTAGAGGAAGAGAGGATGATGATAAGAGGATGAAGGGAAGAGGAAAAGACGGCTACATGTTCTGCTTTCTATATTGATGGGATATTAATTTATTAGTACATGGGTCAATAAAAAAAAAAAAAACAGCTATTCAGATGTGCGGATTCAGCGAAGGAAAGAAAAAAATAGAGGGGGAAGATCAAAACTATTTCCCTCAGTGCCTCAGAGATAAATTAATAATACAGTATTCCAGTTTGAAATCCTTTAAATTTTAAGCTTACTTTTTGCATGAAAGCTGCCGGCGGCAGGGTGAAGCAACAACACAGGTCTGGCTTTAGTGCATCTAAAGCTTCATTTCTGAGTCATTTCCTTCTAGGCTGTAACAAATCTGAGGAGATGGATGACAGAAATGTCTCCATTACTGGCGGATGGGTACACATTTTTCATCTCAACGAAACATGGGCCTTGGAGCCCAAACTCAATATTTAACGGCATCTTTCTGTAACCTTCAAAAAGACAATGAGACAGTTTCTGGACATTTATACTTTAACGTCTCTCCTGTCTGTCCATTTCCCTCATTAAATGTCAGTCTTAAGTTGTTAACCCTTTCCTAATTATGCATCAAACTGGCCAGACAGCTACTTGCTCATCACCTCTGACATAAAAAAAATAACCCAGTTATATCTGGGTATATCTTCTAAGTACCTTCCTTTCTGATAAAGCTTACAGTTAGGGATGGATCAGGTGACCCTGAAACATCCCATAGTTAAGCTGCTATAGGCCCAGACTGCTGGGGGAGCTCCCATGATGCACCTCTGCTCTCTTTACTCTCCATGTACACATGACATTATTGTTGTCTTTAACTCGTGTTTCTCTTTCTCAGCAGGTGTCCTTGGCCTGGTGTTATGGTGCTTGTTGACCCAGATGCCCGCCCTTCCTGAGTCTGGTTCTGCCAGAGGTTTCTTCCTGTTAAAAGGGAATTTCTTCTTTCCACCATCACCACGTGCATGGTCAGGATGGGGGATCGGATATAAGAGAAGTTTCAATGCACTCTTTCTGTTTCCTTTGCAAGGCAATTTCTTTTTAAATTGGCTTTGTATGAATCGAACAAATTTTAAATGTATTTAATTTGATTTGATTGGGTTATGACTGTATTACAATAAATTGGGTTGTATCTTTGAAGAGCTGTGAGATGACATTGTTGTGATCTGGTGGTAGATAAATAAAACTGACCTGAACTAAAGATGTATAAATAAGTTTTCCACCTTATTTGACTTTGACTGGAGTCACGCAAATCTTTGCATTTAACTAGTTTATTAATAACCACCAAGATACTCAAAATCTAACCATGATAAAAACATGTTTTCAGAGCATAGCCAGTGGTGAAACCCATCAAAGCATATTAGTCAGCAAAGGCCAAGTGACAAACATTTCAGCTTCACACTTAACATAAAAAACCAACATGTACGCGCCTAAAAGAACACCAGCAGCTGTGTGACTAAACCTGGTGAGGGAGCTCCACAACAGATGAAATCAGACTTAGTGACAGTGCATGACACAGGTGAGAACAGATCAGGTTTAGCAGGCAGGCCTCTTTCTCTTTTCACATAGTTTACTTCTGAAACCTCCTTCCGTTTAGGTGTGCCTGCTGCACTGTTCCACACATGTCTAGAAGTGCACGAGTCTGTAAGTGACCTAATGCAGTTGCGATAGTTCTTTATCTGCGGTATTTTTGCCTGTGATTGGAGCAGATATCACTTCAAGGTTGGTGGCTTCCACTGGAGCGCAGACACAAATTAGCATGACGCTTTCACTGCTGACAAGAACATCGTTCAATGCCAAGAGAAAGAGCTGCACTCACTTCACATTACTCAGATAAACGCAGCCTTGTTCCACACAAAATTTAGGAAAGCGCTCATTTCAATGCCCTCATGCACAGCAATGGAAATCTGGCATCTACTGGTCACAGCTATGACATCAAAGGAAAATGAACGAAATTAAAAATATTTTACATTATTATATCATACGAAT
Source organism: Leuresthes tenuis (assembly GCF_036924035.1). NCBI lineage: Eukaryota > Metazoa > Chordata > Actinopteri > Atheriniformes > Atherinopsidae > Leuresthes > Leuresthes tenuis. The sequence goes on from NW_027325370.1 coordinate 4,124,988, forward strand.
AAACATAATTAAATACATTTATATCATCACTGGTAAAGGCCACTTGTGGCCTGACAAAGCAGGCGGTCTTCATCTTTTCAACCAGAAAAGGAAAAAGACAAACCAAAACATTTACGAACACAACAAAGCCTGAGAGGAAGTTAGCATACAAGGGAAATTATGTCACAACTGACTCTGGAAGTGCAGCACCAGTTTCCTTTCTGCTCATGGGAGCTGCTCTCATGGAGTTACATCCCAATGCTTGGCTGAACAATACCGTGTCAAATGTAGGTAAACGGGTGCTCAAATGGAGGAGTAGAAGTCCAAGCATGGCCAAACCATAAACCAATGCATTGCCAATAGTGAAAGGGGCTAATGAGTATTGAAGCTGTAAAGTGAGGTCAGTCATTTTATTACCTTTCTCCAGGGGGGTGACGGGATGAATAATACAATGCAGTGATTCTCACCACCGGGTCCATCTGAAATTCATAGGGCTTTCCCAGGTTTGAACTATTCCAAGAATAAACCGACTGGTGTCTCTTTTTCTTTTTCACGTATTGCCCCCTGCTCTGCATGTTGACACTGACAGTGTAAAATAGGTGGAATGTGCCTTGAAATTGAGTCAAACTGTAAGTGAATGTAACCATGAATACACATGTGCCATTGTACACATCTGAACACATGAATCTCATGCTTTGGCACCCAACAAGTATGGGTCTTGTTGCTCTTATGTGTGAGTGTGCAAATATGCATGCTGACAGGATGCAAGTCTCTGATGTATTGATAGTGAGTCTAAACAGGATAATAACAGCCCTTCCTATGTTTAAGGAACCTGTTAGCACCTGGAATGTCTTAGCGTAAGTCAGACAAAACAACAGATCGATTTTTTTCAACCTCCAGGGGCGAAGGAAGGGAGGCAGAATTAGACGAAACAGGAGGAGCATGGAACTATTCTGTGAGGAGAACTTTTAGGGAAAACACCACCTTCCTTTCCATCACCTCTCATGTACATAAACCCCACAGCATCACATATTCTTTCTGTGCAGCATCCTCATGTGAATGTGTCAGTGCTTTTCTTGCATGGATACTGGAAACTTGTACTCACAGCAACGAGAATCTGCGTGCTGCTATGCATGACCTCAATGTACTGGTAGTCCACGAGGCAGCCCATGACAGTGATGTAGGATTGGCTCTCTGTGGTGTGAACCCCTGGAGCCTGCGGCATCTCTCTCCTCACACAACCTGGACCGTGTTCGCTCCACCAGGAGTGATGGGCTGAGATGTTAAATGTCAGCAGGTCGCTGTCCTGGAACAGAAAAAAAGAACAAAAAACATTGACTTTCATCCATATTCATTCATTCCTCATGAAGAATATTCAGAACACGGATTGGAACCAAATGTTGCATCACAACGCAGGTTTTTTAAGATGTAAGGGTCTTTACTCCAGAAACTCGAAAGATACCGGATGTTTTTCTCAGGGCTGCGCTGCTTTGCTCAAAGAGTTGGTTCATCTATTTTCAGACAATGTTTGCATGGCTTTGCTTTCATTAACATTTTGTTTGAAACAGTGCAAACACCAGCATTCTCATATCTCACGTCAGAGCGACAGAATGTACACCGCTCTCATTATCTTTCCTTTGTTTGTTAGCATGTTAACATCAATTTGCAGTAATCAGCCACTGCAGCTGAAATTGATGGAAATTGTGTTTGGAGGCGTTTAGTGCGACCAGATGCTCTCGCTTTGCAGCAACAATCCCCTTATTCAGTGGCCTGTCCCCAACTGGAGATGTTCCCAGACCCTATGACCAGGCCATTAGAAAGACTGGGCGGAGGAGCCTTCTGGTGACACCTAAACTACCTACTCCACTCATCCCAGCTGTAAAGAAAATTGCAGAGAAAAACTCAGCCAGAGGCTAGAAAATGTAATGGAATCGTCAACATTAGTGGAAAAGACAGAGAGGACAACGAAATGATAGGAAGGTGATTACTAACAGTGTTATGGAATGTAGCTGTAGAGTAATTTATATTTCTCTAACTGGAGTGCATGTGAACAACGAATAATTTGTATATCCTGATTAAGTTTTTAATATGATTTTGGACATTTTAAGCAATATGTCTGTTGAACTTGTAATGTCCCTGGCTGTAATTTGTGGTATCTTTTATTTTCCTTTTTTGTATTTGGTCACAATTTTGACCCTTAAAGAAAGTTTATTTTGATTAATCCAGCTGTGGCCATGCACATTTGAGCAAAGCATTTCTCTAATTAACCTTGAAATTCAACCCTTTTTTACTGTAAAATTTCAGTGCAGACCATCAAAAAGTTATACTTGTTGAGACAGTCAGCTGCTCAAAGTGTTGGAAGGATAAAAACACAATTTTCTACTAATAACACAAGTAGTAGGTATCAATGCACAGTGGAAAGTTGCATTAGGGCACATTACAAATGCCACTTATGAAAACTTTTCATAACAACTTAAAACTTTTCAATGAGATTGTTGCTGATATGCTAAATATGTTTTTCATAGCTGCAGACACTATAATAGGGATTTCAGGACAAAAGTCTCAGTAGACAGATATCTGTATAGAAACTACACAGCTGGAAAAGTGAAATTCAAAACATTTTGGATAAGAGTGACAACACATGCATTAGTCTCACCCGACACTTTTGTTGTGATGTTTAATGCCTCAAAGCTAAAAGATGCCCCACAGATGCTAATTTTGGAGCCAGGTCCCGCACACCGTATTGAGATTTATGTTGGGCACAGACTTCTGGGCCCTGCGTACAGCTGCACTGAAACTCATGCCAATCAATACCACAATACAGCAATCTAACCCTGCATCTGCCCCTCAGTGACACGACATGCATTATTAACAAAACCGAGTGCTGTCAGGAAACATCTGATTCCTAACAACCCCCACTCACAAAAACGGATCAACAACACATCCACAATGACAAAGATAGCAACTACTTTCAATAACATATCTTTGCCATCAACATAAAAGTATACAACAGGAGACAAAATAATCATATTATCCCCTTTCTCTTCTTGCTGATGACCTATAATCACTCTCCGTCTCTTTCTTTCTTCGCCACATTTGTCATACAAAGTCATAAAAACAAGGACAGTTGAGGGTCAGTGTCGGACTGCCAGGACTAATGACTTGACAGAAGCCTTTGATTGATGCTGCGGGCCAGGGAAACCATCTCAATCCGAGCTGTAGCTGCACTTGTGACTGCGGTACGTCAGGAGTCGATACTGAAGAGGCTTGAGGCAACTTAATGTCAGCAGTGGTATTGTTATACTCACTCACACCCCAAAGCATAAATCAATCTCATCACATCATAGATTCAAGCTGAATTTACTGATAATATTTTATTTTAATTGAATCAGTGCATGTTTGGAGAAAAATCCTATCTTAGGAGTCATGACATCTCTTTTTTAGCATCAACTTCTTATTTCTGACACACACAGGGTTAAAAAATATGTTTGTGTGATCTCAAGTGAAGACAAATACAGATCAGTGACAAAACCTGCTTTTCATGATCAAATATTCAGTTTCAGTTGAAATAAAAGATCAGTGCAGATTCATGTCATCAACTCTCTAAAAGTAAATCCAGTTCCACTCCGCAACAGTGTTTGGATTGACTGAATAAATTCAGTCCTTTCAAATTAAACCAGATATGTTTAGGCAATTTCAGGTATCATTACTTATATAGTTTTAGATAACAAGCTTTATCTAAAATTAGAATGCATATTCAAAAAGTCCAGGACAAAAGATAAAAATTGTGGCAATACGAATAATGTCTGCAGTCTAGATAAAAACGTATCTGCTTTGTGCAACATTTCATACGCTGCTCTCTGCTTCCACCAACAGAGATAAGAGAAAATTAAACTTTCAGAAGATTTGTTAGAATTGTTTTTGGAAAACAAAAAGCATGCTCAAGTACCAAAATGGTATTAAAAAAAAGAAGCAATATCGCATATCACACAAGCTAAAAGTCTTCCCGATGCAGTCACTGCGTGCACAGTGTGCGAGAGAATGAATAAAAAGAGGGGCAATGTATCAAACTGTTTAAAACAGAAAAGAGGTGTGGGTGGAATAGCTGGCGTCTATCTGTCTTGCACTGTGGGGGAGGGGATAAAGGATCAATTGGAGGTGACAGAGCATGTGGCATCTGACTCCCTGACAACCTGCCCCCTCAATCTGAGGGCCTGGCTCACACTCACCCTACAGTACGTTCCTGTCAGCATCTATCAAGGTGAGCCAGAAAGAATGACTTGACTTTGTTTTATGACATAATGTGTTGGGGGTCCTCACATAAGACTATGTGTCAAGTTTGGCCTGTGAATGTGTGTACGCTCCATCAGCCAGCTTTCCTCCTGGCCTCCATATGCAGAGCTCGGAGGCCAAGCTGGGTCCATCTGTCGGGTTAATGCCCAGCCTCAGCCCCAAGCAGCTGGCCCCTACAAGCCTCATTATTCTAGCAGGAACCATGCAGGAACACACAACCACACACATATATCATACACACACACACTCAATGCACATTGAATTATGCAGTGAAAGACAGACACGCTTGATGGAGCCACGGACTATCACAAAATGACAAAGTTGCTATAGCCTGGAAAGGTGTTTCTGAAACTCATTTTGGTCGAGTGAGCAGGTGTCATTTATTATTCTCAGTGGTCAGCATGGAGCTAGACAAGGCAGTCATCAATAAAAAGTCATGGACTAAAACAGTGAGAAACTGAATACTATCAAAGGAGCAGTGAAAAGAGTCACTGAAGGTCGGAAAGAGGGAAGAAGGTGGATAATATTCGTAGTTATTGAGAGGTGACAGTCGTAACACTTGCCCTTGTCTGGAACAGCAGGAGAGCCAAAGAGAATTAAAAGTGTTAATGTGCGTGCAACACATAGAGCTGAGGGGGATTGTTCCTGATTATTACCCAATACCTTTTAAGCTTGTTGTTGGAACTAAACAGGGGGGGTGACTGTCCTCCACAGGTCAGCAGAAAAAACTATTCTTCAAGGCCAAATTATAAATCTCTTCTGGCCTGTTGCACTTGCAGAGTGTTTGTGTGTGCTGCACAGGTTCCCAAAGCCAGTGAGTGATTTAGAGTCCAGCGTTTGGTTTGTACTATGTGCTCATGTCACAAATTCATTAGACTGCAAATAGTTGACATCTCTGTTTGATGCACAGTGAAAAAACCTGATGACTGACTGATTACGGCGATCATAGATGTTAAGTAGTGACAAAGCTGAATGAAACTTGTTTATGTACGTTTTTACTGGCACAGCTGTGTGTGAAGGAAAAATAAAAATCTGTCCCAAAGCCAGGATTAAGCAGAATACTTTCCAGGACAACATAAACTGTGATTTGAGGCATTTTTCCAGGTTCTGCTGAAAATTGGACCCATTCTCATTTAGAAAATACAGAAGAATTCCTGTATTTTTCCATGGGAAACGGTAGCGTCCAGCTCACACGTTTGTTTTTCAACTGTACAGGTCATCATCAGGCAAAGTTTGCTCAGCTGCTGGTTAGCAGTAGCACCACACTTGCATAGTTTGTGCATATATGTTGGACAGGACTCTTCACCAGAACTGTGAAAAAATGCTCTGCTCTGCAACTTCAGTGGACACTTGGAAGTTAGGATAAGGATTAGGATACTTTCTGAGGCTATATTTTTGGTCTTCACCTGTCATGACAGGGTTCTTAATACAACTGTGGTGTCGCTAACAAGGCTCTTGGACACAGGAATATAAATCAGACTTTACTCCCCAAACAGCTTACATCTGTGACCTTAGAAAGAAAAAGAGTGTTTTCATTCTTCAGTACAGACAAACTGTACAGACTCAGCTGGCACATGCATGACGTAAGTTTCAGACAAAAGAACACAGACATTTTGAAACTCTTACCTTGGACAGGCCTCCGACATCCAGGTAGAAACAGATGACGAAAACATTCCAGGCTACCCAGAGTGCGGCCCATACCGTGTACTTCAAGACAAACATACAGCAGATTAGCTCAAGGGAAGCTACTGTGCATGAACTGAACAGAACAGACAATAACAGCTGCCTCATAAATTGAAAGTTTAATGAATAAGCTCTTAAACAAAGTAAAGCCAGAGGCCAGTGTACGTGGATTACATGGAAACCCCACACTAATGTTTAAATATGAAGAAGTGATTTTCACAAAGATTCCAGTAAGTTCAGCAGGTCTGTTTGAGCCCTGCGGGGGCTGCGGGTTTTTAAACTGCTGAGGCTGAATGAAGTTCATGACTCAATCATTTAGAAAATTGTACAGTCAGACAGCCAGCTGCTGACAGACAGAGTGGTACTGGGTGGTATTCACTGACAGAGTCATCAGAGTGAAGGTTGTGAAATCTTCTCACTTACACTGACATGTGTGTTTAAAATGTCAGAGGAAGAGCGGAGGGCAAAGCAGCAGCTCCATAAAAACATACATGTTGAATCATGAAACCCTTCAGCTTGCACTCTCCCATTTTCCACTTGACACAAGACAATAGCTTTAACTTCACCTCCTTCCTCTCTTCTATTCAACTCCTGCTTCCTCTGTTTTTTCATCTTATCCTGTGTGGCTTCCTTTTATGATTCTTTATGTCCCTAGTCTCTCTTTATTTACTGTTTTTCCTTCCCTCCAATTTCATTCTCGCCCCCACAATCTTTTCCTGCCATTAACATCACCATCTACGCAGCACCAAAATAGGCTTTTAATGTCTCAGATAAATGTTATGGTGTCAAATAAAAACTGAGATGCATAATAGCATATTTCTAAAGTTTCATGTGCACAGCAGGCAGCATGTGCTTTTCTTTCTACTTTAAAGAATGACCTTCTCTGTCCAGAAACTTCAAGCCAAGTATAAATCTGATGAGCTCCTTAAGCCCCTCCAAGACCCCACCCCCTTTAATTAGCTCTAATTACCAAGGGATCAGAGTGATTTAAGGGTGTCGCACAATGAACAAAAGAGTGCGGCACAGTTTTCAATTAGAGAGGAAAAACAACGTGTCCGATTTGCAGTGCTGTATGCACTCATACATACAGGCCTGACAAAATCAGTTCGAGAAACAGGTTCAAATATGGTTTAAGATATGTGTACTCACCACTATAATGTAGCGTGGCCGGTACTGGATGGTGCCAAAGAGGCCGAGGATTACAATGATGATGTGGACGAAGTTAGCAAGAATTGGAGCCCATTGGTAACCGAGGAAGTCAAACACCTGTCTTTCTAAAGCAAACACCTAAAGAAAAAAAAAGAGAGAGAGGTTAACATAATCTGTAACCAAGCAGCTTCTCCAGCTGCAGTGGTGAACTGCAAGAATGTTACAAGTGCTTCACAAGTCAAGCGAGAACCACAGAGCAGAACAGAAGTGACTCACATCTTCACCACAACTTAATGGGTTCTTCCTTTGGTCATTCTCCACCAAATTTCACAAATTTCTGATGTTAGAGTTAGTTTTTGTATTATCTGACTCAAATGCAAGTAGCTGAAATATACTGTAGCTCCACCTTTACACCCGCTTGGCAGAGGACAAATAGCAACATTTTGACACTAAAGACGATTATTTGCCATTGAAATAATTGGTGTTGGCTCTGGTAAACGAAAAATGAAAGCAGACGCAGCTGCACAGCAGGCGTCTTTTGTGTGGACATGTTAGGTAGGTGATAAACTACAATGCAGACAGAGATCGGAATAGATCTGCTTAAGCAACACAAGTACACACTGAATTACATAATTCAGACATAACAGGGTTAAACAAGTTGTCATTTAAGTGAACCAACATTTATTGATGTAATTAGATTTTCTATGATGCAAAAACAAAAAGAAAATACAAATATCGTATTAGACGTGTACACCAGAAATGGGATGTGCTGCTGCCTAAATCCTTGTCTAAAGCATTGGCCACTGAAAAACATGCATCTATCAACCATTACTTACATGGTCACATCCAACCTCTTCTCATTCTCACGTGATATAATTCTGCCATCCTGTGAAAGACGATGGCGTCGACATCCATCAATCCATTTTCTATACCCGCTTAATCCGATTCAGGGTCGCTGAGGGCTGGAGCATATCCCAGCTACCATTGGGTGAAAGGCAGGGTCCACCATCCATCACAAGGTTAGCGTCAACGTATGAAATATTAATAGCTGAAGCAAATTCTGCTTTCTGAACAAGCTCCAAGGTCCATATTAGACAGGTAGGATAAGATAAAGACAAGTTGTTCAAGAAACACAGAGTAGATACCAATATGAAACAGAAGCTTTTTCATTATGTTTTGCCAAGACAAAGCATCTCACCTTGAGTCCTGAAAGACACAATTGCTCTGTTAGCTCAGAGCTGACCGTGTTATTGTTATTGGCGGCTATCGGGGTCTTATCGAGGGCTTTCTACACACGCGTCTACTGCAATGACGTCATCAACGCGTGCCGCTGAAGCACAGCTCATTCACTCCTGTAAGGACGTCCCTCTTACTCAAAGTTGTCTTTCATGTCGTCAAAATCTGATAAATATCCTGCCATGTTGCACAAAACTATCAGTAGCAAACTCTGTGTGAAGATAGCCGACTGTCACAGAGCAAGGAGTAAATAAGCTGTGCTGCAGCAGCGGCGCGCGTCGATGACGTCATCCCAGTAGACGAGTGTGTAGAAAGTCCCCGATAAGACCCCCAATAACCCACAATAACAACAACACAGCAGCTCTGAACTAACAGAGCAATAGTACGCGTTCATTCGGCTTAAAGTATTGGTGAAATAAATACAGATAATGCCTTATTTAGAGGCTGTATTGTCAATGCCCTGTTTTCTCTTTCACCAAACTTATCGGTGAGTAGATGAACATATTTTATAACAGAAATAAGGTCCAGGTTTAACAAAAACCTTTAAAATTCCCTTTTTACTCTTTCATAACATGAATCTTAACATGACACTAAAAGTAATGTGCATTGCAGTCTAAAACCAATGCATCTTCTGTCATGTCATTGAGGGACGTGTTAAAAACGCATTTCTATAGATGCACTGATGAAGATAGTTGAAGATTCGTGTGCACGTCACAACTGGCTACTGAGACGATATTGAGGCACTCCACATGAGTTGCGTGATTGTTTAGCTTCTTGACAGTGGGAGCACCTGCAGGGGAGGACTCGAAGTTTTATAAAACAAGCAATGACAGATTTATCGATTCAACCCCTGCTGAGCTTAAGAGGAGCTCACTATTTCCAATCCTCCTGCCAACGGCTACCAGGAATGAGAATGCTCTGGGAACTTTATGAGAGGTAGGGGCCGTCCTTATTAATACCACTGCAGCGGGCTTAGGTACTTATAAAATATGTGCACACCAACAACATGTTGACACACACACGTACGCATGCATGAGTAGAGGTAAACACCCTGCAGCGAACAGTAAAATCTCACTTCCCACTGCTCACTCACCCTTTCCAATCATCAATAATGATTAGAGACAGATGTCTTTTTACATAATGAAGATTGATGTAATCTTCTATTTAGCAATACATAAATTCAATTTCTATCTCCATCTCTTCCATCCTAGATATTTGTGAACAACGTTTTGTGTACCAGCAGAAAACACAACAAAGCAATTTAAACTTCTAACACTTTGAGTCCAAATTTGCATTGGCTCAATTAGCATTCCATTTGGAGAGAATACACGGTGTGAAACATTTAATTAAAATTCAATGGCCGATCCAATTCCATTTCGTTCCAGTGTGAGCGCGCGTGTGTGTGAGTGTGTTCGCATGTGTTTCAAGAAACAAGCGTTTCGGGGAGGTATTGACATGTCATTTACAGCCAAACGTTTGAAGATGGATGAGGAAGGGATGTCACTGCTGCTATGAAAGGAACACACCACTGAGCACATTCACACAAACACACACACATCACTCACCGCGGAGGCTGCTCACCCTAACGTAATGGAAATGTTACCAGCAACCTGAAGTAGTGGCAGGCAGGGGAGGGAGATGATCAAATGGTGAGCGATAATTAAAAATGAACCCTTCATTACGTGGGGGCAAAGGTAGTAACTCCACAGGAGGCGTGTGAAGCCAGAAAGGATAAGGTCTGTGAGCTACGACACCCACTAAGCTTTATCAATTCAATGTCAAAAAATGTCTTTGCTGTGAAAGACGAAAACAAGGAGAAGTGACAAGAAGCAAAACAAGAGATGGATGGAGATTTAAATGAAACATCATAGGTAAATCTGTGCAAAAAAAGCCTGAAAGGAAGCACACCAATGACACATCCTTAGATTAAAAAGAATACCCCTCCTCCCTCTGTTTTAATAACCTCCGTCTATCCCCTGGATAGAGAAAAGCTTTAAGTAAATGAATTAAGTTGGAAGAGTTATACATCTTCTGGTCATGTGCAGGTCACAGTTAGAGAGAGTTCAATAAAATCTATGTAGGAGGACATCAACAAAGATGAGATGGAGCTACGGGGAAGAGTTAATTGTTTTATTTTGGGATTGGGGTGGCTAAAGGTCTGATCCCTTTAAACTGATAACATTTGTGGAGTTTAGATCATCCAGATGCAGAGAAAATAATACATTTCTTACTCAATTTAATTCTTTATTTGGTATTTCTTTTCTGTGAGAAGACAGAGTATGGTAATAAGCAACCCAGGGACTGAACCGGGAACTTACTCCTGGCAGTGTTTGCACCCCATGTGGTATGCAGTATGACCAATTTGTCTTCAAAAACAAACTATATTAATGTAGTTTAAGATTATTACAAAATACTTCAAATATCAAGGCTGTCCATTCCTCACCTATAAGGAGCAACGGATATGTGAAAGAGGCTGAAGATGTAATCCTAAACTGACTGTAATAGAAACCCTTCGTCTCCAGGCTGTCCCTAGAAATTCTTTCTGAAAGGTTATGAACAGAATTGGTGACAAAGGACAGCCTTCACGGAGTCCAACAGTCTCTGGAAATAAGTCAGCTTTGCTTCTAGTGATGCAAACCAAGCTCTGACTCAGGCTGCAAAGAGACTGAATGGCACATAGCAAAGGATCTATTACACCGTAGCCCCAAAGCACGGCCCACAAGACACTATGAGAGACACAACTGTGAGCTTTCTCTCTAATAAACTACATGTAGACTGGTTGTGTAAAACTCCCAGACATCCTCAATTAAAGAGCTGGGGAGGGAGCAAACATGACAAAATGAATTAGCATCATGTTAGTATCATGTTGTGGACAATGAGGCTGAGAAAGAAAAACAGCTATTAAACAACTTTTATTCTATTTGGTAAAAGGAATATAAATAGCTCTGAGTTTTATCTGGGTTTACTTGGTTAAATTTCAACATTACAGTGACAAAAAGCCTGGAAGTGTGGAGACATTGCCTGAACTTTATCAGCAAAATAACATAAAAAATGCATATTGTCTCATCTATCCAACACATGCACACCTCAAATCCCATGCTGAACTCAGTAAATACATCTATTCCTTCCTCTGAAATATTTCCCCCAATCATTGAGTTAAAGATATGTATAGGTATGAGAAATGTGAGCATGTGTGGGCATAAATGTGTGTTCTCTCCTCTGAGATGCTGCAGTAAGCCCATCACGTACGCTGCTAACTCAATAATCCACCAAGATGACAACAATCAATCAAAGATAGAAAGGCTTCTGCCCACCCAGACACACATGCAGGCACACACCATCACCCACATGGCACAATTAGCCCACAACTCATAGGAAGCAAGTTACTGGAGAGTGGGGCGGAATTTGATCAAAAGATACCAATGCTCTTCCAGGAATAGTGAGCTGGCTACATAACGGCCCGTAAAAGCTTCCAACTGACCTCCGGCAAGCACAAATGACTCCCTCTAGAGTGACGGAATCTCTTAGTGTGTGTTGTGTAGTGTATGTGTGGGCAAGTATGCTGCCCACAAATATGACTCCTCCCACCATAAATACTGAGCAATTAAGGGAGAAGTATGGCAGCAGGATGCAACAAGCCCTGTTTGTCCCTTACTTTTTCCCATCCTTCATTCTCTCTTCACTCACTCTAGATGTTTTATTCTTTATTCTTTTTTTTATACCGTCATCTGCTTTGTCCTTCAGTCATGTGATCCAAGATTAGGATGACAAAGCTCCATTCTGCCTCTTCTGATGTTAGCTGGTGTATGTACTCAGGTGTGTATGAAAGAACTGAAGAATACGCACGAGGACACTTTTTATATGAAAATATCAAAGAATAATGATTTTATCAAAAAAAAAAACATCTCCAGCTTCTTGAACACGCCATGAGGCAAAAGAGAATAAGGGATGAGATGATCAGAGCGCACGTGTCTTGAGAAAAAGATCTGCATCGTTTGAGAGCTAATTAAGACATGCATGCGTGCACAAGATAAGAAGCTGAAATCCAGGAAAAATCGTTCACTTTGCCCAAGCATCCAACCTAGATTTCACGCAGAGACCAAAAAATGCTGCAGACTGTGTTGCCAGGAGTTCGTGATGTGCAGAGTTAGGAGAGGTTTTTGATGAGATGTTAGTGTGTGATTCTTCCCTGGAGCGAGAGACTAGAGGTGACCCTCTCATTTCCGCACCTCGTCACCTTAGCCTCCAGATATTATAAATCACATCAGCGCTTCACTTTCTCTGTGTGTCTTCTGTGAGATGTCTGCTAGTTACACATTACTGGATGTGTCATCAGGATGTGTGCGAGTGTGTGTGTGTGTGCGTGTGTATGTCAGTTCTATTTGACTTTAGGCTGCATGAGTCAGTTTCAACTAAGTTAAGGTCTTTAACGATGAGTCAAGCAAAAAGAGGACAAAGACGAGCAGCAAGACATATAAAGGATGAATTGAAAATTTTTTGAATGAATTTTTTGGCTTTCTATGGCTTCACCAAAGGGTTTTATTTACTTTCCCTTATATAAAACATATCAGCCAATAAGACCAAGCGACTGAACAAGACTTTGAGGCGATTTTTTTTAGCGAAATCCAAATGATCACTGCTGTTACTGCCTGTCTTGGCCTGTAGCTGGTATTTTGCTGCCTGTTGGTAGTTACTTGGGAGGGGATCACTGATTCATCCTTGTCTCTTTTACTGCCTCATCTTATTGTCTTTTCTTTATTTCACAAGAAATTAAACTTGTATTGAGTCTTTGTGTGCTTCCATGGCCACATAACTCAGAGCCTCCCAATTTAGGAGGTGAAATTCCTCCAGGGATTGTAACAAAAGGCTGAAGAGTCAGACCCATTTAACAAGAAGAAATTACATTTTTAAAAAACCTTAAACTGCACAAGCTATGATTATTTTCTCTGACTTTCTTTTTTGAATGTTTTGTTTCTTTTTGTAAAATACTTTTACAAATTTATCCAAGAAGGAACACTTCTGCTGCTGGGAAGATGAGAATCTTCATACATATAGCCTTTTTTTAAGCCATCCATCCAATTTCTAAGCCTGCTTAATCTATTTCAGGGTTGAGGGAGGCTGGAGCCTCTCCTAGCTGCCAGCGGGCGAGAGGAGAGGTACACGCATGGACAGATCGGAAGCCCGTCACAGGGTCAACTCAGAGACAAACGATACAAACAAGCATGCACACGGCCTCTTAAGGTTGATTTTGAATCACCCGTTACCCTTACATGCATGCTTTTGGGCAGTGGAAGGAAGCACAGAAAGGGCCCAGACAGGATTCAAAGCAGGAACCTTCTTGCTGCGACACGACCACCATACAGCCCTACAGCCTTTTTCATACACTGGAAAATGTCCGGAGAATTAGGTAGTGGCGTTTTCTGTTTCCAGTTCACACATGCCTGGAGTGCAGAGGAGACATTATCCATTACAATTTAGATGTTATGGATCTCTGCAGACAGATGCATAGATGACAATTGATGTAGGTGGAAGGGGACACTTAAAATCTAAAAATGTCAGAACATGTACACGTTTTAGAGCATTGTTAAAAGCCATTTGTAAAAGGGCATTTTTACCAATCTCTGCTTGGGTTCAAATAAAGAGGAAGAGACAGTCAGCACGGTTACATGCACAGTTGAGTCAAACTTAATGGCAATTTTGTCTGATGAGGCTGCAAGTATTAAATGCAAGTTGACACACAACAACAGGCTGCTTTTCAGCCACAATCGCTAACACATTTAGCCTTCTGAGAAAAAGAAAAAGAAAAAGATGTGAGCGAGGGCAGTTTTGATGTACACTCATGCTTTAATGCTTTAGCAAAAAGATGCCAAAAGATGGAACTTTGGAGCAGGTAAAGCGCGTCTGAGCCTATTTGAGTCTGAGTGTACACATGCAGGCGTAAATCAAGCTACATCTGCATTATCTCAGTGTGTTAATCCAGTTTTGAGAAGCTTGATTTTATATAATTTTTGTTGGACAAACATGTTTACATGTATTTCAAAAGTCCAGTAATTTGGGTGTTTCTTGTGTGATGCAATAGTAATAGAGTAATAGATACAAGCCATGAAACAGTAGCTAAATGGCTAGTAAACCTCAGCTTTTTAGTCCCACACTTTGCTCTGGCTTGTCCGTACTCTGTGACTCCCAACAGATAGTAAAGCATTTCTTAAAAACTTTCCATAATCCTAGTTTTTCACCTCTAGCTAGGGTGAAGTTATTACACCCTGGTGAATGCCTGGTTCTCGTGAAATTGTGTAACTAATGGTGCCAATCTCAGTTTGTGTGCGATGGGGTGTGTGTGGGGCTTTTACAGGGCACATGGGGAGTTGGATAGATATATAGCCCTTGGTGTTGCTTGGTAGTGCTTGGCCAAGCAGAGCTGACACAAGGATTAAGAGGCAGGGTGCTTTTAAAAGCCACTTTCTTCTTCACTGAAATATGGTCTTCATAGTGAAACACACATCAGCTATAGTCCCCTTAAAGGACCTCTTGCTGTGAATGGAGATGCTAAACTGACACTGAAAGAAGAGCTGACTGTTTTTTTCTGGTGAAGTTACTATCTAAAGCAAATTAATAAAACAGCTCTTTATTTAAGAGAACATATATTAAACTTCCACTGATCTTAATGCTTGTAGCAAACCAACCCGTCACTGCTTTCTGCACACACAAAAAGCAAGAACTTTTAACTAACTCTACCTATGGAACACTGTCTCATTTATGGTCTGTCTTGTGTTGTAAATTTCTCTTGGTTACAGCTGCTTTAAAAGCTTTAACTATCCTCTACACTGTAGTCAGTTACAATTTTCAGCACAGTTTATCATAGATGATACAGCTTTAGTTCATTTGAGCCTAATAAGTCTGGCTGAATGAAGCTCCCTTTTCTCAGTGCAATGTTTGCATCAAAGAGTAGGTGAAGGTCCACTAAGGTCCACGTGTCGTGGCTTTAATGCCTAGAGAACTGTCCATGTGCCACCCCTTTTTTTGTGTCTGTGCCACACTTTGTTGCAAGCACAGTTCATATGCAAAAAATAAGCAACAAACAAGAAATTGGGTAGAAATGAAAGCGAGGCTTTGTGGAGAGGTCCTTTTCTACCCCTTTCTGTGCGGTTCTTATTCAAGGTAGACTAATCCACCGATTCTGGTTACAGTTTGCAAACACAGCATCTAAACTCGGCCCCTCGTCCCCTACACAAGATGGAACAACAGCCGGGCTCGAGTGGGTGAAAGTTAACAACCACTCATTGTACACAGCAGTAAATCAGAGAAATCAACATAATGACCAATTCTTTCACAGCAGTTATACAGCACAAATAACAGAACCACACCTCTGCATACTCCTACACAGTCCTATGGGAAACTGCTGCAACAAAAGGTTTGATACAAAAATTGCTATTCTTCTGAGTGTGCTCAAATATGTGTGCACCACATGTGCAAACAGAAACAGAGAGGTAGGAGACAGAATTTCAACTTACTGCCACCTTTCTCTACTTCTCAGACCTGCACTGGTTGACAAGTATTTTCACAAAATAAGACGCAATAAGTGAAATATAGGCAATGCCTCTGCACATGTGGGGAAACACACCGTCATACACTTGTGGAGTATCATAAGAGATCACTGTCCAGACACACTTTTCTATGAGTCTATAGTGGGAATGCACATGGCAAAAAGACAGCTGACCAGCTGGAAAACACAGAAAACGCTTCAAGATGGACTAAATAAATGGATTCAGAAAGAATTCAGGATTTGCTTTGACGTACCTCGAGTCATTCTTTCAGGAAAACACAAGTAACATTTGTGCTCCACAGCCATTCTGTGGCTTCAAGTAATATTTTGACAGTTAACCTGTCCACATCTACCTGGTTCTGACTGCTTCATTTTCCCATTTTTCTGATTTACCTTCAGGACAAAATGGGCTTGGCAGCATCTAAAGAATGTTCTTCAACAAGATGATAAATCAAGGTTTCAAACAGATTGGTTATCTTATCTGACTTTTCAGTCAGCAAATACATTTCTTTAACATTTATCTGCAAAAGTGGCACGTTTACGTGTTTGGCAGATGCTTTTATCCAAAGCGGCTTATACTCATATTCCAGGTAGCGTGAGGGGGGCTTTCATGCAGGGGGTGGGGGTCAGGATTCGAACCCCAGTCACCCACATGAAAGGCATTTTGTGATGGAAAATGGGGACCAGCGGCAGGCTCCATTACATCCAGATACATATAAACAAAAGCATATCAGTTAACATTAATAAAATGGTAATCCACAAATAAAGAAACTAATGAAATTAACACAGAATTAGCTACAAAAAGAAAAGCAGGACAAGAACCAGTAAAACCCAAACACTGCAACAATGGAGAGGATGAAGGTATTACGCCGAAACGAGAGCAGCTCAAATCAACCCCCCCCTTTGTCCCAGATTAAACAAAGTGCTGTGAAGGTTTCACCTCAATTAAGAAGTAGGCAATTT
Organism: Leuresthes tenuis; assembly: GCF_036924035.1. NCBI lineage: Eukaryota > Metazoa > Chordata > Actinopteri > Atheriniformes > Atherinopsidae > Leuresthes > Leuresthes tenuis. The sequence continues at coordinate 4,141,834 of NW_027325370.1, forward strand.
AGCTGCAACAAGAAAAAATTCTCATCAGGTCTACGCTGCAAAGAACAGCAAACAGCTGTCAGCAGTTTGCATCATTCTGCTCTACTCTCCATAATTAAGTCACTAATGTTGCTCTTTTCATCATAATGCTATCACTCTTAATCTTTTATCCTCCATAGAGGAAGTTGTGCTGAGTGCATTCCAGATGTCCAACCATCCCTCAACATGTTTAGAGCAAAAACACGTCAGTCGCTTGTAAGACAAAAACTGTGCGCCAAAAGTTGAGGAGGAAAATTTGTTTGAGGAGAATATGCATTGCATCCTTTCAGCTGAGTGTGATCTGTCAAGATATTCATCCCAGCTGTGGAGCTCCCAAAGCAATTTATTCAATGCCACACTATAACAAATGACACCACTGGAACCATTGAAATGGAAAGAGAGAAATGGCCTTGCAAATAGTTCTAGTTTTATCTCCATTATGGTTTAATATGGCGATGTCACTGATGTGGAACACACGGAGGCACGCTAACACGAGCCTGTGCCTGGATGGGAACATGCACAGGCTCACGTTTGCCAGCCCAAGGTTTTCACTAGAACCACAATATTAATGAGGTGTTAAATTGAAGACACTGAAATGGTGAACAGTTGTTAAAGGGGCCTTTCGGGAAGCACACATATTATTATAAACCGACACGCATGTCAAAATAGGTTGAAAGAAAGAAAGCTTGCATGGTGGCTTTAATCTGTTAAATGCATCTGTTCTGATGCAGTTGATGCCACATGAAGACGTATTCTTAGTCTGACAGTTGCCCTGAGAGCATGATGCATACTGAGCCCAATGCTTGTCGCAATCTAACCCCAAGAGGTCACCTACCAGCACTTGTCTCTCTTCTGAGCATGCCAGCTCACATTTGCATCACGCATTCCCGAGTCTCCTCCTGACAAGATGTTTTTTTCTTTTACCTGCAGGTTTGTATTCAGCATCTTCTGTATGTTAACGTTACCGCGGTAACAAAGCACCAGAAAGACTGAGGGGCAAGGAAAATAAATGGAAAAGAGGAGCAAAAGGAAGTGAAACATGAAGATCTCAGGTCTCCAGAGTCACATTCATAATTAGTCCAGAAGGAGAGCATCAGCTACCACCCAACCCCCACTTTTTCTCCCCACTTCCACCCACCTTTCTGTCTGTACCTCACCCAAACCTACAGTGGGTCTTTAAAATCAAATGGCAATCAATAATTCAAACATGTTCCAACCTGCAATCTCAGCAGGGGGAGAAAATGAGGAAGAAGGCGGGTGGAAGGGTGGACTAAAACCAAATGGGAGGAAGGGGACACCGCACAGCTTTGTTGTATTTGCACATTCATCACACGTTCATGTGTTGCCCCCCATGCCCTGAAAACCTGAATATCCAAGTTATATTGAGCACACAGGTGAGTTGATGACACACTGGAGCTCCAAAAGTAGGAGATGTGAGTGTGAATTTATTAAAGAGTCACCTTGCCCTGTGGCTCAAAGTAAGCTGTTTAATCATCTTCTTTTGATGGGGCAGCTAAGGCCAGACATGACCTGTCAGAATCTGCTCTTCCGTGGATGAGGGTCGTTCAGGCGAGGCAATCAACGCAGGCTGGACTGAGAACACAATCAGCAGCGAACACCAGGGGTCCATTTGACAGCTGAAGCAAAGCGCTGGCTAATTACGGTAACCTGCATGACCTTCAAAAAGAAAAGAATAGGAACCTGCAGACAGTGTAAGACAAGGTCATTTCTGAGATAATCTAAGCTTTCTGGGCCAACAACAATCGCAATCTCTTGACTTCTGCCCTCCATCTCCCACATACCATCTCAGGATATTCAATAAACAGGCCACTATCTCAAGCCTCGTGTTTAAGGGATTGCAAGACTAATATTTAATTTGATATATTTTCCCAAAAGAGAGATACCTTTTTAGCGTAGATTGAATGGTGAAGGAGCTGGACTTTTGAAGCTCATATCAATGAGAGAATCCATGTCACCAGCTTTCTGAGGCAAACTGAGTAAAACCAATCAGCATCCCACACTGACAGCTTCAGACGACTCATAAAAGAATAGCAATAAAGGTAATGTCTGTGGCAAAAATGTCTTATTTTTCAGTTTGCTGGTTTCAGTTGTAGTTTGATTTTACCAGAAAAGGAAATAAACGGCTGCGATGAATAGATGGTTCATACCTGGAGCACTTTTTTGCCTTCCAACAGTGACTCTCCAGACAAGTGTTCTCTGCAACACACCATTTGGCAAGTTAGGTTGGCTTTTAATCACTGTTAACATAAAATTGTCCCAACAGCAATTTAAAGTGAATTAATCTTAATGGGTACTCATAAGTAGTGGCCAAATTTCTATCCATTATGATGCCCTTGAAGATGTCAGCATGCTTTCCACCATGTCTGTATAAACGGCTGCGACAGTGCCTTGGGACGTGGAGTAAAATACTCCAATCTACAGCTTTACTTCTGGTTTTATCTCTCTCATTTCTCGTAAATGAAAGCCAAGCAATGCAATTAATGATGGAAAATATTCATCCTCCACATAAAATCTATTTATTTAGAAAGTTATTTTTGACTTCTGACTTTGATTTGTTAGATAAAAGGCTTCATATGGTGAAACGTGGCTTTATAGCCTCATAATGTTCATCAGAGCCCGCTGTATAACAGATATCGATTATTGATTATCAAACCATTAAGAGTTGCCTTTGGCTGAAGTCTGATTTGGACTTCAGCCAAAGAATAAACAAATAGCTTACGTGGTTGTGGGAATTTAAATCTGTGCAATCATGTGCCTGCAGTGCTCAGCAAACACTCCCAGGCAGTCACAGAGGAAGCATTTTGGAGGTACAGCGAAAGAAGATATCCAGCCTTTGAATTTGTTTTATCTTGATGTAGCGAACTCAGTGTGGAATAACTGATGCTTAATCTCTGGGAGACCCGTAAGACTGCACACCCCAGAGGCTTCATTTCCCATTTAAAGTAAGCCAACTCTTGTGAGATGAACTTCAATTCAAACATTACAGCTAACATCAAAGTTAACAAGAAGCTACGTAGAAGGAAACCACTAGACAGCCTCTGTCAGAGGTGACAGTGTAGAGATAAAGAGTGCAGGCATAGAGAGAAGTAAAGGGGAGGAGATGCCCTCTGAAGAGCTGGGTCTTCAAGAGTTTCTTGAAGATAGACAGGGACGCCCCTGTTCTGGTAGCACTTCGTAGGTCATTCCATCATCGTGGAACGACACATGAAAAGAGTCTGGATTGTCTTAAGCTTGGTGTAGAGACCGCTCGACGACAATCCTTTGACGACCGGAGGGACCCAGTTGTGAGTAAGCTTTTCAGAGAGCATTCAAGTAGATGGGAGCTGTTCCATTTAGCACTTTGTCGGCTAACATCAGTGACTTGAATTTGATTGATACTTGGTTTACTGTGTAACATTAAATAACAGCAGCAAAGGTTAAAATGTGCAAATAAAACAGAGAACATGGAACACAAGAAACAAAAGAGAGGTGCCAAATGAATAAGACGAAAAAGACAAAAATCTCTGTTACGGTTTCATTTCTAAATCTTCTCCTTCAAAAATCTCCTTTTTCCTACCCTCCCTTCCTCAGCTCCTTCATCAGTTTTTATTCCCGCGGGCAAAGCGTGAGACAGACTTCGGCCCTGATTTCAGCCAATGGAACTTGACTGGTACTTTATGTCTTAGAGGCAAATTTACAGTTCAAAGTGTAATTCTAGTGTTAAAATTCTAGATTAAAAGTGGTCTGTTTCACATTTTTGATCAGAGGCGTCTTCGATCAGCTTTTACTGTAAAAAGTTTAAATTTTTATATCGACCCTAACCTTGTGCTTGGATAATAATAAACATCTGTTTGAGGTTTAAGTGATACTAAAACTGTTGAGTTTTTCATAGTTTGACCAAAAGCCTGAAGCATACCATCGGATCGGATTAAAGGCTAAATTACAATAAGATTGAGTTATTCAGTTTATGTAACAAGCTTAATCGTCAAGAAGTCGGATCGGATCGGGTTATTTGCGATCGAATTAAGACCCCGAGATAACTCGACCCGATCGCCCATTTAACGTGCCTGGACACGACAGTGAATAGGATCGAGCGTTCTGCGCATGCTCGAGAGTTTTTCCCCGCTATCGTCACCCGGAAGTCGGAGGAGACGATATTACTGTTGTTGTCGCCGCCTTCAGAAGGAAATAAACAACGCGATGGAGAATGTGCCGTTGTGCATCGCGTCCATGCTCATCACAAATGTAGAGGGACGCAGCTTCATCTTGCTCTTCTTTCGCCATTTTTCTCGAATGCCTTAGTTTTGTTGTTTGTGGTGAAGACGTCAACCGGAAGTTAGCGATAGTTAAAATGGGTACAGTGCCACCTATTGTACTGGAGTACGACATGCTTCGTGCCAGTGATTCGAAAAAGCAAGAAAGCTAAAGCAATACATTCTGGTTATACTGCAAATTCAGGCAGTAATATGATGAAGTTATATTATGAACATCATCGAGGCTTGATTAGAGTTGGTTTATTTTCTTTATTTCGAGCAGGTAAACATCACTAAGTGTTCAAACTAGATTAGGAAGGACAAAAAACAATTCCACACATACATAATATTTCACTCATAAAAGGATGTGGAAAAGAAAAAAATAACTCATACCATTTTACCATTTTTTACTTCCTCTTTGACCACAGAATACCTCTGAGATGGCTCAAAATGTACTTTGGTTTACAGGAGTCATACTTAACTTGTCATGGACAGATCACATCGTTGAAGCCCATCGTGCTGACTTTCTGATTTTCCTTCAACCAATGAAAACAAAACAGTAGTTGCTCATTTTAACCCCAGTGCATATTGGAAATAATGGAAACTAGTCTTTGCTTTTTTTCAATTACTGCAGAGCTTTGAAATCAAAACAGCATATGGCTACACAGGCAGAGCAGTTATTGTCATGTTGATGAGCATCAGTACATTTTTGCTTCATGAAAGCTTTATCTTTGCACAAAGCATATGGCACATAGTTACACTACACACACAGACAGAAACACAAGCATACATATATATATACACACACACATCTGTTCACAATCATAACTCTTAAAAAAATAACATACCAGAACTGCTTCAATAAAATCCACTTATCCCAGAAAAGCTTAAAAAGCACAACCCAAATCATCATTGGTATTCAGAGAACACTTCTACCTTATGGGGAGGAATAAGTCTTACATAGTAAGTCTTTGTCTAACACAGACAGACACCAAACTCTGCTTCCACTTGGATAATTACAATAGGTATGCTATCTTTGCCTGCCAAGCCAATGCAAGAAGTAAAAAATAAATGTGTTCTTGCCCACAGTGATATGAATCACATTATGAACAGGCTTTATGAAAACTTAGGAGCAGGCCCATAGAGGCAAAGACAAAGAACAAAAGGAGGAGATAAAAGAGCTGTGACCATCCACTCTATTCCTGCTGGCCTATCTCTTCCATCAACCTGGCAGTGCCAAGGAAATACGGCTCATTATCATTGATCACACCACACTCCAGGTACACTCAGGCGGTCTGAAGAAGTTACACACACCCTCCACAAAACACCCACCAAACAGGTTACCCTGAACAGATGTCTGCAGCATCTGTGATGAGTAAAATTGAAATACTGTGGCTCTTGCCAAGAGCAGCTTTGATATTTATCTAGTCACCATGTTATGATGTATCACCTCTACTGGGAAGTGGCGAGGAACAACAGGATTATACAGTAGCAGTAGCACACACACTGCAGTTTGTTCCAGCTGTAGTAATTACTCTTAATAACAGCCGAGTGATGCATTAACATCAAAGCTATGGACCAAAACCTGTAGCATCTGCACCTCTGAGAGCGCAAGCACACAGATAGATTGGTGAGGGGGGAGAAAAACGCATGTTGATATACGTCAAGCATCTCCAGGCTCATGAATATGCAGCAGGGAATTTGCATGTTTGTGCCTCCATAAAGCAAATGAGTTTGTAGAGAAAACAGACATGATGTGATGCCCACCAAGGGACAGTGCTGCGCCTCTGTGCTCAAACTTTCCTGAAAGCACTTTGGTTGAACCAGGTCTTCTTCAATGAATTATTTACCACAAAATATTGTCCACCTACATTATGAGGAGAATAAAGAAGTGTAGACAGTAGTCAGAGATAACTCGCAATTACTTTGCACTTATTTACATAATCCTCTTGCACTCTGTCCTTTAATAATGTTTAATACCTAATACCAGAGTTTCCCAGTGCACCAAAGCTTTAATGTCTTTCTTCACCTGTGAGCGCTTTGGATGAAAATATCTGTGAAATTACTAAAACATACAATGCAATTCTAAGTTTTTAAGGCTGGAGATGAGTTAAGACTCCAAAGTGACTCGTCTCATTGGAAGCACTCTGTGCTTTTTAAACTTAGAAATGTAGATTAGTTATTTCTCAAATAAGTGGAGATCACTAACCACACCTATAAGATGAAGACCCAAACAAATGCCTCAGACATATGACAGAGAATAATCCAGGGAGGTGTTCGAGTTTCTTTCCATTATGCTGTAATTCTACTTTTATGTCAGCTTGCTTTGGCCATGTTTCTTGGACCATTTCCATTGGCTATGTTTCTTCTCTAGAAGTAGAAACGTCAATGTTTTCAGTCATGGGAGTTACACTTTTGCTAAATAACAAGTAACTTGCAAAATTTTCCAATGCAATACTTCAAAATACACATAAAACAATACTTGAAGGGACCACGATTACTGCAGCAACATGGGAATCTGTTTCTTCTCGCTTATGACCACACAAAACTCCTTTAAGCTCCTTTTTGTTTCGCTCATGTTATCAGAGCCCCACTTGTTCCCTTTACACAAACCCTATAATCTCTACCCAGCATCAGATCTACTAACCTATAACTCACAGAGCAGAATGCGCAGCTGTGACTGTGGGTGTGTCGCAGAGTGCGAAGGGTGCCTGAAATAGTGCATGTGTGTCCATGAGGTTACATCCATCTGTGCGGCCAGTATAGTTAAGGCAATGCATTTTCAGGGTCAGCACTAAGTTCTGAGCACATTACCCTTGCTCAGCGCAATTATGTCTGCAGGCGTGTGCGTCTGTCTGCCCTTTCCCAAAAATCCGCCATGACCACTGAAGAGACCCCCCTCATCTTTCAGCTTCTGTTCATGCTGCCACACCAACCATCGGCTCCATTAAGGACAACGTCCTTGTCATGGCCAGTTGCTGACATTCACAAAACTTCCGTATTTGACCAATGGACAGGCTCCAGCTCCAGGTCAGCTCTAGGTCAACACCTCAAACGTCCAACCCGTTGAGACAAAAAATGAGCTTCCCTGTGTCTCCAAGCACAAACAAATCATTACACAGACAGGGCTTCCAGCCAAGGCTTGCTCCTCTCTGGGGCTGATCAAGGTTCTGACAGCCATCCAGCCCTACTGTCTGCAATAGTTAGGCTGTAAAGGGAAGAGGCAACAGAGGCATTTCGATCAATACAGGCTCATTATCTGTTGCCTTCTGTCCCAGAGAGATGAGTCCCACCGCTCGGGCTGTTGATGAGGAGAGCGCACCACGATTCAATTAGGGAATGGCCGAGATGCCAAAGGAGGTTTGATCAAAGCACTCTGTCTGGCTAATTAGCACACACAGCGGTTCACAAGGGCTATTTTTACATCTGAGGAGGAAAGGGTGTTGTTTTGTTAATGGTAGTTTTATCCTGTAATGGACTGGGAATAACCTGGCTCATTGTCAATGCATAGGTTTACGCCAGGAGAGAGCTGGGTTCCCTTCTGCGCCTCTACACACGCGTGCATGTATATTTATATCGACATGAACACACATACACACAGATGACCCTTCAAAAGGTCACACAAGGTTAAACACAACCTCTCTTTGCAGGTTAAACTCATCAGCGGGGAAGTGTGTGTGCGCTTGTGAGTGTGTGTGGCTCCAGACAGGAAGTGTCAGGTCATCAGGGAAAAGTGCCGAGGGAAAATGAAGCTGTTTGCAGAAGTCTTCGGGGACTTTTTAGGCAACGAGCTGACAGCTTTATAAACCTCATAACAAACGGTCGGCCCCTTCCTCTCTAATGAGGCAGAAAGGTCTGAAGCCTGCAAAAGAGAAAAGCAGGTGTGTGGCTCAAGTGGGTTCACAGCCCTCTGTATTAGAAATTGTGTTTCACCTGAGAGTTACACAAAATTTTAGCAGTACATCATGTTGGCCTGATCCATACAGACACAAATGTGCTTTTAATCATGTTTGAGCCCCCCATACTTCACCATCTGAGGCATTTTCAGGTCAAATCAGTCCATACGTCTCACAACTGGTTCAGGATACTGGATCAGGTGAAAATACTGTTAAATCTGTGAAATTTTCAAAGGTTTTGTCACCTGACCTGACATGTATAATTTAAACTGTAGCAATAGAATTTTGTTGTAGAATTTATTGATTTGTAGGTTTGGTGAGCGCAGGTATGACTAAGCCTAAAAAGCATTCAGTTAATGTATGAATTAAAACCACTGGGAATTTTGACATGTTATGTCACAGCAAACATTTTTAGCTGTGATATTCATTCATGAACGTTTATGTAGCAGAAACTGTTCACTTGCATGTGGAAGGTGTTGTTGATATTCAACACATTTATACAGGATCCTGTAAAAGAAAAGGTATTTGCGAGAACTTCACAAACTATTTCTGTAGCTTATCCTTTGCAAAACTTTTCTTTTTTAACAAGTCTTAATTCTAAAAAGAAGAAACCACGGCCTCGGAGCTTTAGCATGGAAATATCAAGCTGAAAGATAAACCCAGGAGGACATCGATCTTAAAATTTAAGGGGAAGGACAATGGAAGGTCATTCAAGTCACTTTCAACAACGGTTGAAATACATTTAAATGCCAGTGAAGAACTGATATAAAATGCTTGTTTTATATTTATTTCGATCACAATTGTTTCAATGCTCCCTTAATTGTAAAAAGTGGCATTTACTTGAGGGATTATGGTGTGGGCAAGCTCAGTTTTAATACCATCATAAATAACACTGTCACAGTCTGTCAAGAAAGCTTAACTCAGGGATAGTGGAAAAGGCGAGCTGGCCTGTGAGTAAGTGGAAAGCATCATCTCAGACTGCATGGTTACCATCTGTAAAATGTCACAGGCTACACGTCACGGATCAGAACTAGAAGTGCTCCAAGAACCCGTGAACCTGAGGGGAGTTTTGTTTTCGCTGGACCAGCATGCCCTGCGATACAGCTGGTTTAAGTTGTTGATGAAGAAATATCTCCGAGCTTAAAACATATAATTAAATCATGTATGAGCAGATGTCTCAGAGGTCTCACATCAACTGTGCCGCAGCAGACATTAAGGTGTGTGTTGATAGCTTCAGCTCATGCTCTGTATCTGAACACAGGACTCGGAGGAGAAGATCCACATATTTCCAGCTGCACTTTCATCCAGCATCTCACCGTTAACCCAATACTGCCTGTCACTGTGCACAACTTCAGGCTGCTGGCTCTGAGTTAAGGTTCTCTGTTTTTGCAGACCAGCATATTTCTATGGAAGCAGTGAATTTCAAATATCACTGCCCCATTCTTTCTAACCCCCTCCCCAAAAAAAATCCCCAAATCCAGGATTAGGATTTCTATTCATGCAGGAATTCAGAAAGAAAAGGGGTGTAAGATGAGAATTTGAAAAGGTGCTTTATGAGTAAACTTGTAGGATGTAGACTACTGATACTTCTTCTCTATGTTCTTATCAGCCGCCAGCGTTAGATTTACATTGATTTGTAAAGTATTTCACATTATAACTGCATTCTCCGGGCTGAAACTTTCAAAACAAGTATGGATCAACTCACCAACTGTAAAGTGCAAATAAAGATGAGTGTGCATCGTCCGCTGCAGCAGCCCATTGTGTCAGCAGTGAAAACACGGCGACTCTAAAGGACTTTGAATCGAGTCTGGAGAGCTCTGGATATGCCGGACAGACTCAGTCCTGATCCAAGCACCGGCTTCGTCCCATTCTCCTGCTCTTCGTCAGTCCGTCGTCTCTCCACCGAGCCTCCAAAACAGCTACCAGGGTCCTTCGCTGCCTGGATGTGTTTGTTTACCTCCGCTCGAGCCAACCGGTCGCACTTGAGGTGACTGGCTGGGAGGATGGGTGCAATCCGGTGTGTAAAAGGGAGGAGAAGGGGGAGGAGTAGTGGGAGGGAGGTGGTCGCGGTGATGGTGGTGGGGTAGCCTACTCAAGCGGAGCTGAGATGACTCTGACTGGGGTTTCTAGAGAAAGTGTTTTTTGATAAGAGATGCTTTAAAGCGAGGTGATTCATTAATAACCATGTTGTTGGAAAACCTGTAGATATAAGTTACATTTCATTTACAGGTAGGCCTAAATGGATTGAAACAAATTGGACACGTGTCTGCAAAAGATGGTTTATGATTGGTTAAAAACATTTTAAGATAAAAGTCGCCATTTAATGACTGTCTTTAGCTCGGGTGCGTATGAGAACTGGAAGAGAGACTCCGGGTTCAATTCTGCGTTTAAGGATGCTGCGGCTGATGGAGAAAAGGCGCCATCTGGTGGCCGTGAGATGATCTGCACACTGACACGTTTTACCTCACCCTGATACATTATTCTAAAATGTGAGCGAATTTCTATCTACTCAATTCGTTTAAGAAGGTTTCACAATGTGCTCTATTGCAATTAAAGCTAATGATTCAAATAACTTCCTATAATTAGGAAAACACATTTAAAATAGGTCTTTAATCTTATTGAGGCAGTTATCCACTTAAATAGCCCTAATGTTTAATTTATTTTCTTCTTCTTCTTTTTAGCGTTACTCAATTTTGCAACGAGTTTCCTCAAAGACAACTTCCAATTTAAGCTACTCGACGTGATTTAAAATGGAAAAGACGTTAAAAGCAAGCCTCCCCTCCTCCTCCTCTTTGGGAACACGCGGAGGCCGGTCCAACCTCTCCACCTCACCAGCTTGATAAATCTTTTAAGCCTCGGCGGACTGAGTGGGGGAACACTTCACATCTCATTTCATCACATACTCCTCCGTTCTTTCTCTGTTTTAAAGTACCGCTTCTCTTCCTCCTCCGCCGTAACATACGCCGCCCTGCCCACCTGAGGAGCTCCTCCCCCATCGCCAAAAATAACCGCTGGGTTTTTACGAAAAGCTGGCACGCGCTGGATATACTGAAAAAATAAATAAATACAAATAAATAAACAAAATAAGCCTGTCTTTCATATGGAGAGTTAACAATCTGAAAAAAAAGCATCGCGTCATGAGCAATGCCATCGTGAACCTGTGCATGCTTGTCGAAATGTATTATACGCAGTAATCATTGTTTGGAACATAAAAGACAGCCACAGTGTTACATCATATGAGCATAGTTGCACCGAGCAGAGGATTTAATTTGCACATTTTCACTGTTTCCATTTAGATATTGGATCAACATGTTTTAGTTCAGCCTTTCAAGTGGATCCTCTTATTGGCCAAATGATTCCAGCTCGTGTCTCATTAACTTGAAGAATCTCCATTGATAAGATAACGCAGCATTTTATGACAAAAATCGTTTTACAAACGTGCTCTTTTTTAGAAAGCCATTCTTCTTAGCTGCCTGTCATTGGATTGTGTGGCTTTACGCAAAGCCTGGCCATCCACTTGACTTACTAAAAACTGTATTTGACTGCATGACGTCATGTGTTTGTCGCGTTTAAACGTAACATGCGAAACTAGTGAGGATAGACACCGACAAACCCATTAGTGGCCGACCCACGCTTATCGCGTGCGTGAAGCTCACTCGTTCACAGCTGCATTTCTTATGAGAACGTCTGAATGTGTGCCAAAGGACCGTCTGCTTGTATGTGGGTTGGTGAGACTGAGATGTGTGAGCCAAAGCTGAAATAAGGTCACTGTTATAGTTCTATTAGAAGGCTTGATGGAGGATCTGCTATGTTTCTCATTTTTCCCACTTCTTTAACACTTCTTTATCTCCTTACTGTGTGTGTGCGTGTGTGGTAGTGCATGTATGTGTACGTGTGTGTCGACCACTTCTTTCATGACAAGGGTGGCCCTTCGGGGATGCTGTTCTCCACGCAGACACTAATGTGAAGTGACAGGCCAGCCAGTGGTGCGCAGCTCGGAGAGGACCCGCATTGTGGAGGAGACCCAAGAGTCTAGCTCATAGTGGACAACAATAGAAAAAAAGAAACTGAAAAGGACAGGGCTTTTCTCTCTTTGAAAGAGTCTTCGGCTGTCACTTCTGGTCCCCACGCTCGTCGTCTTTCTCTCGATTTTTCTTTTCACACATTTCAGCGCTTAAACACACCAGTGAAAACTCCTCGTGCTGACACATTCAAGAGAACTCCGTTTTATGATAATCAAACAGCCAGTTTGTCATTCCTGAGCCTGAGTTATGACAGCAAAACATATTCTACCCCTTCACACATCCACAGGAGCTCAAATGACTCAGTATCCCAAAAGCATCGTGGCCCAGCTGCATTTTCCTTGGGCCAAAGTAAATGATGGCATTATTCAGGCTGGAGCTTGTCTCGGGGGTAACAGAAACAACACTGGGCGTTTTGCATTGGTGCAACTAAAGCCCACTGTGGTACATAATAAATCACAACCAAAATCAGCTGCTCCGTTCAGCTCTTCTGGACATTTATCAACACCAACTTGCCGACATTGCTGGAAATTGCAGTCACCGCTGGTCGTTCAACAAGCACACGAATGCTTTCTTTATTTAGGCCCATGCTCATGAAACTTTAACAGTGCACATGTGCCTTTTGAAGCAGAGTCTCGTCTGATTTTTTCCTGTATTTTGCTTTGAAAAAGTTTTAGCCTCGACAAAATAATAAGTACATAGGCTATTATGAGAAGCATGTCAATTATTCATAATGGGATTATGCTTTAGTGAATAAATATCGGTCCCCAGAATCATTTTTTAGCAGTTTGTGTTACTCTAAGTGTGACCGCTTGGAGGCACTCTCTGTGAGGTCGGCTTTGGCTGAACGGCGCCGTCACAGGTGCGTCAAGGCAAACGCACGACGGAGACCACGGGAAATCAGGTGCATGTATTTCAGAATAAAAATGATACAGGAGGCCGATCGGCGTGTTTGAGAGGTTATGGCAGGAAATGTCCAGGTTTGTTCATGACTGGATTATTCCTCCATGTTGTACATGCTGCTGCATGGCCATGGCTGACTGAGACACTTAAGATAACGAGCCTTTGTCGGCTGTTATCAACTGTGCTTTTTCCCTGCTGTGCCCTACTGGAGCCACTTCCCAGTTTCCAAAATTTTCACATGTATTTCAGTTTGCCTCAACAAATTGAGGCATAGTCTTATTACCAGTTGCTGTCACAACCTGTCAACATGGCTAGAAATGAATTCAAATCAAGTTGTGTGTATGCTGACAGTATCGCTGTCCACTTTTGCAGTGTGAGTTGCTTTGACATTAACAGATGAGTAAAGATCCAGAATCCCTTTTCTGTTTTTTCCCTTCTTTTAGCTATACTGTGACTTGTCTAAAAGGGACAAAAAGAATTACGAGATCTGATCCAGTTTTAACAAATTCATCTTCTTTTTTTCTTGTTTCTTGAAGTTTGACTTCAAGGATTTTTTTCTTCTGCTTATTTAATTAACCTGCCTTTTAAAGGCATTTAGACATATTTAAATTCTGTCTTAGTATCTCTGTGCTTCATGTCAAGAAGGATCCTTAATCTATCCAAAGCACTTCTCTATTCTCAGTGAACGGGTTCAAAGGACTTTATTTCTTTGTTTTGTAAAATGTTAATGATGCGTCTGTGCATGCTTGTCCTTCTTAAAACATATATAGGTCAATCCTTTGTGCACATCTAAATGACACACAGATCAGACTGATCAATGTCCGTGTAATTCCCATTTGAGCATGCAAGCCCAATGTGCACATATGTGTAAGTAGTCACTGGCAAAGTATAAATTGCCAAAATGAAGGCTGTTAACTCAAAAATTTGAATGAGCATTTCTAAATGTTGACTTAGCACCTCAAAATGAATCCATGTCCAAATCTTTAATTTTAAACTGTGAAACTAAGGCCTGATTTTTTTTTTCTTAATTCATCTTTTTATGTGCTTATTTTATAAACCTGCCTTATGGGACTAATCATGAGTAATTCTCCCAGTAGGCTGGTAGAATTGTATTTCATTTTGAAAGAGGTTGCCGGAAATCAAAGGGTCTATTACGTCTGCCTCGACATCGTTTTAGTCACATGGTGCTGCCTTACCAAGAGCTGATGGAGCCAGATGAAAAAGGCAGGAGGCGAGCCCCTCCGGTTGCGCGTCAGCATCCCCTCAAATAGAAATCTTCTGTCACTTCTGCACCGCACACTGGGAGACGAACGACTGCAACCCCGAAACAACAATTAAAAGCAAATCCGATTTTTGTTCACGTGATGCTAAAGAAGAAGAGTAAGGGGAGGCTGTGAGGAGGCTGGAGCGTAACGAAGAATGATAGTGAGGTTCAAGGCGCGCTGTCCCAGGAGAACTCATCTGAAGAGCTGGCCGTGAGACACCGGGATGCTCCTCTAACACCCCGGGGGCGAGTGAGTACACTGCACCCGATCTCTGCCTCCTTTATCCACACTTTGGCGACATCTGGACAGTTTTTGACAGCTGAGATTGCTTGTTCCTCTAAATCGCCCTCGAATTAAGCCGCGCTACATTGATCCCACCTGTCTGATCAATCATTCATAGGCTTCTTAGAAAAGAGCACATAACCAGTGGGTCAACGATGTGTGAAAGTGGCCTTGTTAATTTGACAAATAGTGTATTTTCAGCCTGCACTCACCAGTGAATTACAGTAAAGCATGCACGCATCAGGGTTGGATGCCTAGCAGGGCATTCCGGTGGATGATTTGCGGGATCGATCATGTCTCTTTAAAGTTTTGATTAGAGTGAACATGTGTTGCACACAGCGGTCACAGCGGCTAATTAAAAAAAGCCTTTGTGAGGGGCTCTCCTATCACAGGAACTCATCATTAATCCAATGGTGGCCCGGAGGGCGTGGGTTGCTGTACTGATGATAGGAGGGAGGCACCAGTCCTGCTTACACACTTGGGTTTATTAATTATGGAATCAGAACAAATTTACTCAGACTTTTATGAGCACAAGAGAATGTACATACAGAAAATGTCTTTTAATATGAGATTATTTTCCACCATTCCTTGGTGAGATTGAATTCTTTAAAAACCACATATTCTTCACCTTAACATACATTTCACTTCAGTTCAGGCTGTCACTGTTGGTATGATGTGACCATAGGCGACACAGTGCTGCACCTACTTATCTGATTCAGTCTTTAATGATTTTCTCACTTGGAATAAACTACAGATTGGAGGTCATGCTGTGCTGCTACATGTGTGGGTGTGAGTAGAACTTCTACATTAGGTCCAGTGCATGCAGATGAATGAAATCCACTTACTATGCTGCTAGGGTTCCCATCTCCAGCGTGAATGTGTGTGTGTGGTTCACCTCATTAAACTCATTGTGTTGACTTAAGCAGGAGGGTCACTCCTGAGGCCTGTTCTCCTGCCTCACTGAGGAGTGATGCCCTGAATTACACCAGACTCAGAGGTGGGAGATGCATTTCGGCTCTCGTTGTCAAGTTCATGGTTGTTATTCTGACTGAAGCATCATGTATGAATGTGCTGCGCTGTATATTTCCTCACGCAGATAAGTCAGAGCATTACACAATCACCAGTGTGAGGCTGCTCCCCACTCACCACATGTCCGTTTTATTGAGAGGTGCTTAACTCTTGGATCTCGTCTGTTTCAAATTTGCAAAGGAGCTCTGCCTCTGATTCAAATCATGGGCAAGTTTGCTGCCCATCAACGTACGCTTTGTACAAGAGCCTCTTTCACACGTTCTTTCTACAAACAGGCAAAAAGACTCTCTCCCTTAGAGCCCGTGTGCTGCATTTCACCGTAGGGGTTTTCAATATTCACCCTTTGTATGTATTAAACATCTTGCATGTCGAACTGAGAGTGCGGAGCCGAGCACTTTAAGGCAGAGTCAGCTTTCTGTTGAGGGTGACAGAACAGTCAGATGGCCCCCACGGGGCAGAGAACAATTCCTGCTGCTGATGCACCCAAGGCGACAGGACTGGAGCGCTTCTTATTCCCCATCCCATCCACCCTCCATCCCATCATCGCTTCCCACCTTTATCTCACAGAAATGAGAAACACATTCTCCTCTGGTTCAGTTGCACACCTGCACTGGGCTCTTTCTAGCTTCCTTTCGTCTCCCTTGCATGCATGCTTACACATATGAGGCACATGCACTCTTTCATAAACACGCATGCAGACATGTGCCTGAGGAGAGAAATTTATGAGTGGCTGTTTCAGTCATAAATCAAACCTGCTTCTCACACACAGCCTCATTTTTTTCAAATAGATGCTATTCATACTACCTCTTTACATCTACAGCCAGGATTTCTGATACTCATTACCTCAATTACACACACTACACTTCTCTACAACATGAACACATTGTGCAGGTGCTTTATTAGGTCCACTTATACAGCACAATCTAACAGATCAATACAGTTCATCTGCCATAAAATGGGCCTGATGGGAGTGGTCTATCTCCATGCACTGAGCCCAAAGGCTCACTGAGTGGTTTGATGCTGATGAAAATCATCTGAATCATAAGATGTGTTCTTCACAGTCACCTAATCTAAAGTTTGACAGTGGTCTCCACCACCTGCATCAAAACACAGAGGGAGAGAATGTATTGCTCGCATTAAAGCTTTTCACGTAATAGACTTTACGTTTGCCTCTTAAAAAAAGACTCTCCTGCATGTATGTTTTAACATTGAATTTGTGCTGTTGACTTTCATTTCTTTCATTGGATTACATTCAATTTAAAGGTGTTTGCTGACATTTGACCCCCTTGTATGTGAAACAAAGTCAACTGCAACACCTTCAACAATGATAAAAACATGAAGCTATGTAATCAAAATGTACAGATAGAGTTTAAAGCGTGTCTGCTGCATTGAGCTGCACGAAACTGCATCGTTGCACTCCTGTGCAGCTCATATAAGACTTTAAACATATTCAGACTGAAACTGAGGCAAAGTTAAAAGGCGATGAGTTAGAACTGGGGTTACTGCTCAGTCTGAGATGAATGTGAGCTGTCACACAAGTGCACTCATTGACTCACTAAAGGCTTAACAAGATACCAATGTGTTCCTGCTGATAGATAGATAGATAGATAGATAGATAGATAGATAGATAGATAGATAGATAGATAGATAGATAGATAGATAGATAGATAGATAGATAGATAGATAGATAGATAGATAGATAGATAGATAGATAGATAGATTTTCCTCGCTTAGACCCTGATGAAACGGATGAAACTAACAGAAGTGTTTTCCTATCACCATTTCCACCCCTTTTTGGAGTCGCTTCTTCTGCCATGTTTTAATTACAGCTCATCTCAAGTTGCTTAACTGACTACATTTCAGTGAGTGTCTATTTGAAATGGATTGCCTCACATGGTGCAGAGGTTTAAAGCCAAATGAAAGAGCACAGCCCAGTCAGACGAGGCCTTTTGTCAGATCTGGAGCAAAAAAAATAAAAAATAAAAAATAACAGTTAAATGAGCCGAAAAAAACCCCAGACAATTAGAATTCAGTCATTAACCACAGTTAGCTGTTTGACAGTTGCCACCTAAAATGTCATGATCATGACAGATAATGACTGTACATGTCAGATTAAATATGAGAGTGGGATTAAAGTATAAAAACTGTAGCACTCCGTTTTACAGCCCTAAATATGGGAAGTGATGAAGGTTTCTTTAAATATTCAGCCAAAGTGTCTTGCTAGTGTTCCAATGGAACTTTATTGTTTTTAAGTTGTTCTCAAATGTTATTTTTGCCATAAACTTCTTCTGAAAATTCCTCTGGCTTTTTTAAACAGACTGTGAGCCAATCATAAACTGAGAATACAACTGCTTTTCTGCTCGGTTAAACTAAATAAACACTCATAATTCCCACCCCATGCACAGTCATCTTTACTCACATAATCATTCCCTCATACTCAGTCCCAATACCCACAGAAACGCGATTATTGCCTTCCCCTCACACTACTGTGGTCCGCATATGCTTAGGCTTTATATTGCCAATCTGACTCACTCACACATGCTATAATTCTCTCGTCAAAAAATGTAGTTCCGTGTCATGCCAGCTTTAATTTTATAGCAGAACAGAGCAGCTCAGAGTTATTTAGGGGTTTGAACATGTCAGTCATTGTCCATGGCCTTAGGTTGTTTGTAAAATGTGCAAAAGTGAGATGAGATGAGATCACAGATCACAAAGTAAATGGTCCGTGAATGCTTAAAGTGTGTATGTGCACGTGAATGTCAGCTGTGTGCATAATAGCTCAGGATTGGGTGGCTGTAGATTGGCCAGTCAGCTAGACAGATGTGCCCTAGCCAGGACTTGGAGTGTGGGGCTTCAAACTGGCCTGCCACCCAGCATCAGTGCCATGGATCTGTGACCAAAGGACTCAAGACAGCAAAACCCACTGTGCGCATAAAATGCTCTCAATTATTCATTCCCTTGTATTGGGCAATAAAACAGAATGTACATTCAAAGAAAGAAGGCCTTTCAGTCATAGTAGGCGTTGCTTCTCTTCTAGTAAACACTGCCTATAAAGACTCTCACAAGCAAATGTGTCGCATGCCCACATTTGAATCACAAATTGTTGAGTGCCCTAGAAGTTTGGTATCTGTTGTCTCACTATGCACTCAATACACTTCATGCTCACTGTGGCAATTGCCTGCCATTAGGACAGGAGCCATGTAATTCATAATTATTGATTCATGTCTCTGCAGCAGTTCAGCGTAATTTCCCTAAACACAACTACATACAGTAGCAAACACAATAAATAAAGGCAGTGATTTACATAGATATGTCGTTATCCTCCCGTTTGTCTACTTGCAATGTACTCATAGTACAAGAACACGAGATAATTTGCTTTCTGAGAATGTTGCAGCTTCGTTATTTCATGTTCATGAGGTAAAAAAAAATCTACATCCTCTGCTTCCATTTCAAAGGATGGTCTGAGGTATTAAGTCCTCCTGTACTGAGCCATTAGCCAGCTGTTGGTGCTTTATTAACTCGAACTTTAGTCTGCATGCTGACCCCACAGGTGCTCATCAGTTAAAGGAGGACGGAGCCCATGTAGACTGCTGCAGCCTGGGCCTATATCTCTGTAAGTTCTAGTCATCAGAGCATTTTGCTTTACTTTTCGAAAGTTTGAACGTTTCTGATGCTCTGAAAGAAAAATACTGATAACTCTGTAAAACTGAAAAGGAGATTGACAAGTAAAATAAACCCATTTACAAAACATGCTCCACTTTTTGCTACCGAATGAAAATCCCAAACTTTATTATCAATTTCAGATTTAACTTGCAAAGCAGGATAAACAAATGTCTTACTGGGCACGCGATGGGATGCTTATAGCAGATGGCTGGAAGAGTATTTTAGCTTGTGAAAATGGTGAAACCAAGTGTTCATAAATACTGTCTGTCCTTTGCTTTAGTAAAGATTACCAAGTTCGTCATATTTAAAAAATCAACTGTATAATAACTGTACAGCCGTGCGGTTACATCAGATTTTGTTTGAAACTCTATGTATGTATGTGTCCAACATCCCTGAAAAGTCAGTAGCTTTCATGCTAACAAGCACATTTTCTCTCTTATTGTGCTTTAACTAAGTTATCGTTTCTGACATTATGCACTTCTGCAGAGTGCAAATTGACTGTTGTAAAATACAAAAACTAAACTTTTTGTATATTTATTGGCTTGAGGAAATCTGACTTGCCTTGACCTTTTTCATCACTTTGAATACACGACACTGTGTTCTCGTCAAGTTTTCTGCTGTCTGTTGCTGAATTGCTCCACTCAATGTTCAAGGTATCCTTGAAGAAGCCTCCCAGCTACAGCTCAGCTCAAGGACAGGAGACTGTTTTGTTTTTCATACTATGAGCATGTCACTCACTGTGGGAAGAGAATTGTTTCTACCAAAAACAGTTTAATCTACACAATCAGAGCAAAGCTTCAGGATCTCATTAGCAGGGTTGTCCTAATCTGTCACTTTGCTTTGTGTTTTATGCTACTTCTGCATTTTGTACAGAAAAAAAAAAGAAAATGGTCACATAGCCACTATTAATGCTCTAAATTAGGGGGCCAAACCAGTCGCATGCTGGCTGCAGATGTATTTCTGCAGATTTTACTTCACACTTCACTGCCGGTGTCTGTTGGTCAGGAGCTTCTTGAATCAGCACATGGGCTTACATTGATTATGTTGGGGTATTCCAAGCCTTTTGTGAACAAATATCTCAGAAAGAAATAGTAAGAAGTAACTATGACTGCACAGATATTTAACAAAATGTGTTCTTCACACTTCAAATCAGAGTGTGGGACTGAATGTGTGTTATCAGTTGGTGATGTAGTGATCATCAAGCCGGTCATACTGTACATTAGGATGTAAGCGAGGATAACTTGCAGGATTTAATGCATACACTTTGACGGCGTTTGTATGTTTCTGCACCTTTCTAAGCCACCTGTCTTGGTGTTTATGTGTCTCTGTATTTTTATGTATATAGTTTGCATGCAGTTGTATGTCTGGCTCCAAGTGGTAACCCATCTCAAAGCTATAAATGCCCCAGCTTGTTAGAGATACAGATTGTAGAAGCCCAGCGTGGGCTGGTGGGCGAGTTCACCTTTGCAGCCTTTGCAGTAGCTGTTCATTGATTCCTCTGACAGTTGCACAGGTGTTGCCGATGGAAGATCAGCTTCTGCACTCAAAAAGATGACAGGGGGGCAGTCATGCTGACTGCTCTGCTTATTTATTCATTATTAGGCAGGTTGCTCCTCAGCTCTGCTCCACCAGAGGATCGGTCTCACCTGTTTCACCTCCGGAGGTTTAAGATAGCGGCATGTTTGGTTTCGGATCTGTCCTGAGTGTGCATGATCACGAAATGCTGGCACGGTAGCATCTGCCTCACCCTGTGCTTACCATGAATGAAAGAGACTAGGGACAGTGAGTGCTGGAGGAAGAATGAAGGGTGTAGTCGAGTGCTCAAGGGACTACGGCAAGACAGATCCCTTATTGATTGGTTTAGTAAGAGAATCCTCAAGCTTTTAGTGGTGCTGCTTAATAAGAGCGGCTTGTAGAAAGAGAGATCACATCATCTGAACTCCACTCCAGAGGCTTCCTTCAGCTTTAAAAGAGACATATTATCCTCTTTTTTCTAACGAGTTGACACAATTTCCCGAGGCCTTGTTAAAATGTATGGGGCATGCTTTGATTAAAATATCACTCAGCTGACTTCTCACCCCCAACCCTCCTCAGACCAGGCCATTTTAGGGATGGGGAAGTGAGCAGCTATTCACTCCACCCCTCTCTTGATGGAGGGTGGAGTAAGTAAGTATTGCGTTTGCACTACAAATTATATTGACGTTAAGAAATCATTGTACTTGGAGGCCAAAGTCCTTATTAAAAACATGCCAATATGCACTGAGAGATGGTGCACCATGCAGGTGAGGCATTACCTGTGTCCTGGTTAGAGTTCTTGCAATGTTGAAAGCTTCGTGAAGCACCTTATCCACACATTTGCAAGTTGTCTGAACATAACTTTTCAGCGAGAGAGCTTTCAATTAACAAAGTAACATAATAATAATAATGTTAATATTTCAGATAGTGACAATGATAACTGCCTGGAAGTTACACATCAACTTGATTGCTTAGCTAGTGCTAAGTGGCAAAAAATTAAAAAAAAAAAAAACAAATGATTTCTCAAATCTAAAGTTTGAGCACAGAGCGGGAACTGATAACTCCATTAGGCACATTTTATTCAACAGTCCAGGGCTGTGTTGGCCCAAGTTAGTAAACCAGTCCAATGGAAAGCTGTTGCTAAACATACAGTCTTTGCTAACTCTTGCTGGAACATTAGCCTCACATATGAAGTTGTTATGAAGCTGATGTAAGATGCATGCTGCTCAGCACAGCTGACTACAGAACATGTTGGTACACAGCTGGTTTCATGGTTGTTGTGGGTTAAACACAAGCAGAGGAGGGCAGTCCTCAAAGGTCTAAGGGATTTTTTCTCATAATATTATCTCATTTATAGAACAGTTCACAGCTAAATCAAAACGTAATCAGCCTGTTTGAATTATGGTTTCTTTCTCTCTGGAGTTAGAAATATCTATTTACACATGAAGGAATATTAAATGCATTAACATTTCTCTGTAAAGTCATTCATACTGCACTGCTCAGTTGTTCGGTGTTCAACACGCTATCACATGTGCTCTCTCTCAATCATTGCAGTACACAACCGTAACAGCATCACACAGAGGGAATCTTCACACCTTGCAGTTGGTTCGTGTGCATGTCTTCTGAAGTGTGGTTTTCGTTAAACCAGCATAGTTTTTTGCTTTGCAGGCCGTATCCGTTCATCTCGGGGTTAGGTCTGGCTTCAGAGAAGCACTGAGCTATTTCAGGAGGCAGCAGATTGTGGATAAGCGAGGAAGTGAAGTGACACAACTGAGGTTGAGTTTTCTTGGTGTCTGAAAAGCTAGAAAATATCTTTATTTAGTGCTGTGCTCCCCCGACACCTTGCAGATTGCACAGAGCCATCATCAGATAATGGGGGAGCTGCAGAAGTAAACTGCACATGAAAGCCTGAAGATGAACACCCACTTTACTGAAGATTTTATTCTAAAATTACATTTTTAATCAGGAAGATTGCTTTCTGTATACTTGGGTCATCTTAGATTTTGTGGAACTTGCACAAAAATATACATATTTATGTCATCCCGCTGACATCTTAATATATAGATTATTCAATCTGAAGACTGTTAGGAGCAAATGAAACTTTGAAGAAAGTGGAACACACACTACTTTGTGCGTGTATGTTATTGATAAAAGGGCCGGGACTATTTTAGGCCGTTTTTTGATGATTTAATTTCATTATTTATGTATTCACCTCCACATGAAAGGGAGCTCAGGTCCCAAGTGGTCTCTGTCTTTTTCTAGCTTCTTTTTCATGTGCACACACACGTGCACACAAATCCATATTTATTTAGTTGTCTGGCCACCAGTTTTGTAATAGGCATCATCACTTTTTTTCAATTGATGGGTGATCTTCACGCTTCTTTGTCTATTGAGCTAATGCACTAACTTCAGTGTGAGTCAACGCATTTGTGTGACGGTGCAGTTCATTTTTGTTTGCACTTGCTCGCTGAAGCACCCCCCAAACACACACACAGTGAAGCAGACATCTGATCAATAACAAGTTGTTTTTGTCAGCATGGTGGCTGTCATGAAATCTCTGTTAACCCAGTTAACCAAACTAAATTAGCAGAACGCCTGCGCTGTGTAAACCCGACTGACTCTGGCTCACACTTATATTTCGCTGGCATTAAACATGCGAGGCCAGCAGGTCGGACATCAGTGACGTCACCATTCATTTCATTAAGTTCCTCCACACTGATCTGTAATTATGGTGATCCTCCTTCTAAATTTTGTGCAGTGAATTAAAAAACAGGATTACTCTGGGTTTTTTCTTTTTTAATATTATGTTTGATCCTCTTGAAAGTCGGTGTGCTGTGGATTTGGGTTGTTCAAAGAAGTATTTGTCCGCAAATGCATTTAGTTCTGATGCATCATTCAGTAACTATCAAGACAAAACAACTCTTTGGAATATCTTGTTAAAGTCACTTAGAAACACGACTTGGTTAAAACTGATGTATGCATGGTCAGGGAAAGTCGGTGTCCGTCATGTGAAATCTAAAAGGATGTTTACTGTCTATCCATCCATCATCTGCCGCTTGTCCGGGGATCGGGTCGCATCACTCGGGTTTACCGTCTAGTTTTCCGTCGATACTTCAAATCACACCCAGTGAGGAGGACATTGCGGGCTGTGTTTGGTTCAGTGTTTCAGGATCTTCGTTATGATTAGGGATGATGGGGCTATCGCCATCAAAAATACTAGTTTACAGTCTACAATCTCAGAGATAATTGTGATTAAAAATGTAATTTTACAAATGATTTTACACTTCACATGACAACAGGTCATTTATAGCTACAGACTCCTTCTTTCAGTCCACCATCTACAGCAACTTTGAGGGGACAAAGGAAATTTCATTACATTTGAGCTCTGTCAGACCTGCTGTTGCAGATGTACTGGAAACACACTTTCAAACACTTTCAGATGGATATATCCGTATGTCTGTGTGTGTGTGTGTGTGTGTGTGTGTGCAAAGGGAACACTGTCCCACATTTGGCACGCAGGCTCAGAGCAAGAGGTCATTCCAAAACACTTTGAACAAGCAACAATTCACTTGGCAGGCTTACTTGTGAAGTAACTTCCAGGCAGAAGTGTGGACTTTTCTCTCACTGTGAAAGTATTTATGTTGTGTTTTTATTTTCACTGACTCATTTTCAGCAAAAAACCCAAAGTACTCACTTCAGCTTTATTTATAGCTCCAAATCACAACAGATGTCATGTCAGTGCACTTGAAAGATTCAGTTCAATTCAAGCCAGTAATACTCCAATGAAATGAAAATAATTAGACCCTGAATCAGTCCAATTCATATGATGCCTATTTTAAAAAATCCTAGCTAAAGAAAGCTAGCTAAGCTGACCTGCTGATTGCATCATTTCATTGCCATGAAAACACCTCTGATTTCCTTAAAATGGCTTGGCTGTAACTATGACCCCAGCCCATTAATCCTTGCAAGCTGCTGGTTAACTTGTCCCCGTAATGTGAGCTGGAAGTAGTCAGGATGGGTTACTTTGATCATCTACGTAGTACACACAGGCTGTGTGACTGCCTTTCTGAGACTGTGGACTGGCGATTCAAAGCAGATCTCCAGCCATGCCGCTTATGGGTCATCTCGCTCATGATATGACTATATGTACAAAGTAAAAAAATGTATTTTGCATGGAGAGTGGATTTAGAATAACCATGTGTTCTTCTTATGCAGCTGAAGTACTTCTCTTTTGCCTGCATAGTATTATACATTAATTTATGTTACCAAACAAAAGAGGGGCCATATTTTGAAATCTTCTGCAG
Organism: Leuresthes tenuis; assembly: GCF_036924035.1. Classification (NCBI taxonomy): domain Eukaryota; kingdom Metazoa; phylum Chordata; class Actinopteri; order Atheriniformes; family Atherinopsidae; genus Leuresthes; species Leuresthes tenuis. The sequence continues at coordinate 4,166,984 of NW_027325370.1, forward strand.
CGATTATATTTTAGCACTCTGTCTTTAGTTATTTCAGTAATTAGATATTATTTTGTCTGCTAATGTTTTCCTGTTGATTTTAATCAGTGAACCAGAGACTATAAAACTGCGCCTCAGCAGCTCTGGTGTGATCTTTCAGGTTGTCAGTCAGAAACAGAGCGCTGCAAAGAGCAGAGTTGCTGAATGAATAGCACAATATGTTGGCCAGCATGGTGAATGATATGTTGTTGGTAACATCACTCATCCGGGAAAATGACATGATTTAAGTATATATCCATCCTGAAAGTTATGAATCTCACCTCATATCGTTTTCAGTCTAGCAGCAGGCGTTTCAGCTGGATAAAATTAGTCATCTGTGACTTTTCTACAGTATCGGGGGCTGTGAGTAGTGTAACGGATGAGCAGGCGTAGTAGCTTGGCAGCAGCTGTGCGAGAGTGGAGGTGTATGGTAGGTGGCCTTGGACAAGAAGTGTAAAGAAAGGCAGCATGACTCACCAAGAGAGGAGCCTGCATACTCCATTGACTAGCAACCCACAGAGCTCTCTCTGCTGTGTCCTCTCCATCTGCGGCGCTGTGTAGGATAGTCAGAGAGAGCAGGAGAGTGACGGGAAGCATGTATGTAGGTTAACATTTCAGAATACACCTGAGGTAATGGTTTTTCCATAAGCTGCCATTGTTGAGGCTGACCTGGCTTTTAAAACTGAATCCAATCGATGGCTTCCGCGTCTTAGACTGGGAGGAGCAGGGGAGGCTCTCTGTGTCTGCACTGCAATGATAACACTGCTCAATGGGCACTAACCACCTTTCAAATGGAAATGGAGCATCCAGTGAAATTAGACACAGCCATCTGGATGATACTCAGAAGAGTTCAGTGAATGGAAGATGGTAACACAACCGTTGACGGTGTGTCACGCTTTGACTTTGTTGTGTCAGAGCTTCGTTTTGCAGAACATTTGAGGTTTGCGTTTCGCTTTCATCAGGGCCTTATCAAATGTGCACACCCAAAAACACGCTAACTGAAGTTGTGTTGCACACTGAAGCCTTTAAGATTTGATGCACACTTGCAAGTGCATAGAGTGACTCACCCCAAACCGCAGGGCTGTGTGCGACAGTATGCTAACTTACAGTATACACACTGTATCTCCCCTTCTTTCTCCCTAAATCCATGTCTCTGACTCCCTCTGTCCCTCCTTATCTTGCTTGTAAACACACATGTGCACCCAGATAAACTCAGGCTAAAGGGATGGATTCATAAATTGCTGACACAGAAAGGGAGTGGTATGATCAGTCTGAGTACTGGCTCAATCCTGCAACACCCCCACAGGGAATGGTTTAAAATAAATCACTCATAGATTCTGCTGACCCTAAAGATTAAACTGGGGGAGTGCGTACGAGGGATCTCTCCAAATGACGTTTGTCTGCATATGTGCATCTCTTTGTTTGTGCAAGCTGCCTGTCTATGAGTGTTACAGACTGTAAAGGTGTTGAAAAGAGCTGCTGGATGGGTGCGCCGTGGTAAATTGTTGCATGGAAGTGTTGACATGTGCAACTGTTCCAATTGGCTCAGCGGAGTTGTCCTCAGGGAAATAAAGGCAGCGACAGAGATAGACAGCCGCTGATAAAGAGTTACGTGCCTGTCCTATATGTGGACATTATTGCATGGTTTTTAGCAAGAATTGATGGAAGGAAATGCAAACAACGGGCAAAATGTGCAGATAAGGAAAATGATTAACTTGTTTTTGTGTGTGAGTGATGTAAAACTGTGACTGTAGCTATGACAGCGTTGTCTTTGATCTTTTAAAAGTACAATATTCATGTGCATATGTGGACATAATGTCTGTGTTAACGGATGTCTGTGGTATAGGCCATGTTTATGTAGTGTGTTTGCTCAGGACTTTCCAGGGCTCCACATGGTGTCAGGGGTGATAAATGGACTCTAGGGGCAGCACTCAGCAGCTGTTTGTGGACTTACAGCAGCAGCTCTGTGGCTGAGTGGGAGTGTGACAATAAACTCAATATTTAACGTAAAATACAAGCGCTATGTTGTGTTTTCTATACTCTTTGCCAAAACACAAATGAGATCAGAGCTGTTTCTCTTTCATTAGGTCTGCCATGGAGTTGTGCATAAATGTGTTGTATGGCTCAAACATGCAGTTATAACTGCCTCTGGTTGAGGCTGAAACCATTTGCTGTGTCCTGCAGAGGTCACTGTATCCGAGGTTAGATTTGAATAAGCCACAGGCTTAGTTTTATTGATTTTTTAGGTTATAAAGTCCATTTAGACCACTTTCTAAAATGTTTAGTGTTTAAACTGTATGTTCTGTTTGAAGGGAAACACGATGGGTTCGCCAACAATTTATAAACAAATAATGACATGTGTATAATCAGACCTGTGCTCACCACAAATCAACTGTACGTTTGACCATTTGTTGTTACTGCAGTATTTTTTAAGAACACGAAGAGGCGAATATGCTACGCTATGATATTTAGACTGATAACATTTACTCAACTAGTGAACGTTTTAGGACATGGGATTTGGTTAAGATGAGGTTTTCTGATTGGAAATAATGTGGCAGGCAGAGGGTTTCTGACTTGATGTGGTTTATTGGTGGAATAAGTTCCATTATCAGTGTCATGTGTTTAATCATCAGGCCAATAAAATTATCGTCTCATTTGCAGTGTAATTATTCACTTGTACAGCAGAGGAACTTCATACTGTAACTTTTAAATATTTTTACTGTGATTATTAAGACACCACATGGCTCAGAATGGTAGTTATAAATCCATGCTCAAGCAGATTAGAGATATGAGCAGCATTGCACACATAACAGATTATCACAGAAAGACACAGAAGGAATGCACTCAAAATTTCAAGAAACATAAAATGGCAACGTTGCAAATGCTGAGATTAAATATGACCTCTGTGATGTTACAGATGATGCAACAGTTCAGATAACATGGCTGCGACAGGGGCCATGCTCTAGAGGTCTCAGAAAACAGATTAAGAAGGCCTTGCGTCAAGATTGAACAAGGTGCTTAAAAAGCTTCCTGTGCAGAAAGGGTTGAGCACAGCTGAGTTTTGCTGGTAATTCAGAAAGTCTTTCTCTTTGTAACCGTTGATTTAGCTCAAGAGGCTTGGAAGGTGCGCGGTTGGCTTAGAGAGAAGATAAGGGAACTAATTCCCTGCCTCTTCTCCCTCTACTCTTTGATCCTCACCTCCCGCTTCATATCGCTTTGATTGCCATGTTTATGACAGCTTCTTTCCCTTTTCTCTTCTTGCCTCTTTTCTCTTTCACCATGTGGTGTGGCGTGTCAGCAGTTCATCTTCTGTTGAAGGTGTTCTCACACATGTGCACACACCCAGGCTCGAACGCAGACATGCAAGTGGAACTCGCGCGCTCACACACACATTCAGAGCAAGACACACCCGCCTCCATCTTTACAGAGGTAAAGTGAGTGCACCAGCATCCGCGATGAATAATTGAGTTATCTGGCTCCATGCAGAAATAGCAATCTCTCCACATAAGTGTGAAAACATCACTTGCCACCAGAGACCTGGGAGCTGGTGCTTCCATGTGGGTCTACACATGTACTGTGTGTGCGCTTCTGTTTGCAGTCATACTTGTGTGACATTTGTGGGATTTTTTTTTTCTCTTTTTTCAAAAAAGACGTCATTTAAGACGTAATCTTGAGGTCCTCGGATGTTGCAATGAGTTTGTGACATTTGCAGATCTAAGCCACATACTGACAGTTTAACACATCTAAATGTGTTCCACCTGTCCGCCCCAACAACATCCATTTATTGAATTGTGATTAACTGGATGCAATAATTGATTTTAATTGATTCAATTTGTTTGTTACAGTTGTACACTTTAATCGAATCCAGCATAGTAGGTCTGCAATGATTTTAACCTTTGTTGGACTTATTTACTTTGATGACACAGTTTAAATCTAAAAGTTGCAGTGGGAACACAATGTAGCTCCACAGAAAAGTGATTAGAAAATGACTTGTATCTCCATTAATGTAAAATTAGACTAATCCCTACATGTCCTACAGTGTGCTTAGGCATAATATAACATTTTCAATGTGTCATATAGGGTGAAACCTATTTTTACATTTTGATTGTTTCAACAGCATCTCTGCAGATTATCTTAGTCATTTAAATCCTCATAACTAGTGTCACTGGTAGAGCTTAAGCTTTCCGTCAGCTGCGAGACCAAGCATACACTCTTCATTTGACCGACCCCCCCAGGAGTCCTCTGATGTGATCCACTGGTGACGCGACCAAGCTGAGGGAGCAGAATCACAGGAAACTGAAAAATAAGGCTAAATCTGACAGGCGAATCCTCAGAGCAGCTCCACAGTCTGACAGATCTGTCAGCAGAGGAGCACGAGCCAACACCCCTCACAGCAGCACCCTTCTTAATACTGTTTCGTAAGTAATTACAGTAAAAATTCTCACATTGTTGAAAGAAGTGTGGAACAATGAGGATTACATCACAAATTAGAGATGATGCAGGCGGATGTCAAAGTACAGTATTAATGTAAAGTGGGGTTTAGTGCTCATCAAAAAATGGCCTGTTGGTTCTGAGTGTGCTGCAGTAACTGGGGTAACCTGAGGGGTAACCAACCAGCTGTTCGGACTGGAAGCTCACAGGTCTGTTATGAGGAGGCAGCAGCAGATTAAACAGCAATCCCTCTGATCCAGCCCACACACTTACCCCCCCTCTCACACACACCCACATTTATTACGGCCAGGAGGTGTCACTACGAGTGACCACTTTATTTTCAGCTGGGCTGTAATGTTGAAGCGATCTGGTCTTTGCAAGTGACAGCCGCCCGCTATAATGGGTCCCAAACCTGGACGGCCCGTGCATGGGGGCAGGGTGAGACAGACGCAAGCTCGCGGGGTTAAATCTGGGGCAGGCTGCCCGAGCCTCAGCAGCTGCCGGCGCAGAAGGGGTTGACTGGCAGAGATGCTGGGATGATCCTTACATTGAGATAGCAGGAGATGGTGGCAGAGCATGCAGGAAACAAAAATGTGTGTTCTGTGCTTTTGCTGGCATTTGTGCTGCAGCATGTAAGACGAAGACTTAGCCAAAGTGTGCAGTCCAGCTAAAAGAGCCAAGCCTCGTGCCCCGGGTCTTTGCTCCCTCTGTGTTTACTACAGAGTTAAGAGTCTTTAGTTTTGAAATCGTCTTTTAATTAATCTGCTTTTTGCAGACAAATTCAAAGCTGAAAATATTATAACATGCAGGGAGGGGTCTCGCCAGATCATCTAATATCCTGTTTGGATGTTTCACCACATTGCAGCTGAGAGACTTAGCTGCTCCCTCTTTTCTGCATCTGTCTCACTCCTTCTTTTGTTTCAGTGATTCCACTCTCCCTCTCTTCTCTCCTTTTTTCTGACATTCTCGCTTCGACTTCTTTTTCTCGAGTCTGCCCGTCTCTCTCTCGCTTCTTGTCTTTTTGGTGCCAGCTGGGGGATTGGGAGGGCTCCTCCAAATTGGCACACAGATGAATAATGCATCTAAGGCAAAAGCGGAGAGCTGGGGTTGGATATATCTGTCTGTCAGACTCTCTCTTTGTATAACAGTTACGTAGGTGGTTCATCTGATACTTCAGAGGAGAAAAAAATGTGTGTCGCTCTCCGCCCTGCTTCCCATTCACTTTTAAGTCAGTAATTAACTCATCTCTCCCAAATAAATGTGAGCATGCGGAGTCACAGAGCACTGTGGGTATCATGCAGCTTGCACAGTGACACATGGTGCAAAAGATTTTTTGGATTCTGGGACTTTTCTCAACAAGGCTCCTAGTTTTCGCTATACAACACACATACATAATGCATGTGTGGGGTTCTGATTTCATTTGATTCTCTGTCACTGTATGCATGATTTTGTGTCTTTTTTTCTTGCTATATCCAAACTGCAGTGGTAAAAAAGCAAACTGCACTCGCGAGCATAAACTCACGGAAGAAGCATCATTAAAGTAATGAGCAGGAAGTTAGGACTGAAGTCAACCATAAACAGAGAGAAAGAGCTGGAAAGAGAGAAAGAGAGATCCTCAATCCCATAAGGATAAATCTTAATCCTGAATGGCGCTTCTGACTCATTCTGGTTAATTAAGTCGAGTCAAGTGAGAGGAAAATGGGGTCTTGCCTTCACTGAGCGTGTAGGATCAGCAGTATACTGTATTTGTGGCTTGTGAGGTCTCTCACTGGAACTGTCCTCTGTGCGCTCAGAAAGCAGAGGTAGAACAAACTGTATCCAGTCTGTTCCACCTGTTTTTATTAGCTTGACCTGCACAGCTTTTTTATATGCAGGAAATTTCACACACACCTCACACACATTGTGTACGTGCCCCTGTTCAGCATTGAGTTTCAGGCTGTGCACGCTAACAGTTTCATTTATCACACTTGATCATTTAGCCCCCATTTATGGTAGATGTTGTTTGCACTACACATCCGGCACTCAGCAGACATACACCTACACACACACAGCCACACATCCACCCCAAAACTCAGAGAAAGAAAGAAATCTGTTGAGCAACCTTTGGGATTTTCTTTGTTGTTTTATGGTGGAAAGATTTCGCCATGTGACAAAAGGATGAGGCAAACAATTGAAATGTCAAAATCTTGTGAAACTAAAAATAAGACAACAAAAAGGTTGCCCTTTGAGAACATGTCAGGCACTCTGTTGTGTGTGGAACTGATAAAACAAATTGTTCTCTGTACGCCACAGCTGCCGAAGTAGAGCTGCAAACCGTCGTCTTCTGAGAATAGAAGGGTGGATTCTATAAACATTGATTAAATATTAAAGTGCTTAAGATTATAGATATTTTTCTAACCCATCATTATGACTAATAAATGTGGCAGACAAACAAGTAGAGTATAAATGACCAAAATAGCATCAGAATGTGTGCAACTATAGTCATTATATGCAACTTATTTACATATCTATTCCACTCTGTTTGTGGAGATGATAAAAATGAAAATTTTGCAGATGGTAATCTCCAAAAGTTTTATTCTGTGACACACTTAACTGGTATTGAGTGCCGCCATAACCTCAAGGAGGGTCTCTCTGTTTGGAGTTTGCACAATCTCCCTGTGCCAGCATGGTTTATGTGCTCCAGATTCCCTGTAAAGTCCAAAAACATGCATGTTGGGTTCCATGGTGATTCTGAATTAGCAATAGTTAGTGTTAACCTAATGTTGACAAGTCCTGGATGTTTTTCTCCTCTTGCCCAATGTCAGCTGAGATAAGCTCCAGTCAGCCACAACACGCACCTGGACAAAGCAGGTAGGAGAGCGATGGATGGACAACTGTCAGGTTAAAGGGATTAGTTTATTCTAATTCTTTATTCTAAAATAAAAGCTAAAGTGAAACATCAATAAAAATGTTTGTCAGGGATTGTTTTCAGCCATAGAGTAATACAGATTTTTTACTCAAGTGAGCATTTACAGCAGTGTCCGTTTGACTCAGCCTAAACTACAGGGTTTGTAATGAAGAAACTCATCGCCCAGCGGTAGCATTGGTGTGTCTTATCCAACAGAACCAGTTTGGTTCTTGTTCCAACACCAGTTCTGTTCAGAGGCCTGTGGTGAGCCAGTTAACTGCAGCACTAGTCCCAAGCAAGTGATAACCTTAGAAAATTTTACAGCACAAGTACCAAAAAACAATGAAGCTCCTTGAATTGAGTTGTTAAAGTTTATAACAGAAATAAATGTATTTTCTGCCTGGTACAAAAACCAGCGCCTCCTCATGACTTTTATACATCATCCACTTAAATATTTGCTGTATGTGCTGCAGGAACCCTTGCAGGCAAAGTATTTGGTTTCTCAGTTATATGTGTCATTTCTGGTGCCAAAAAAAAAACAAGATTGCAACAGTTACATGACAAACCAAACGGTTTTCCACATACCAGGGGCTGACATTACAGCATTTTCCTCCATCAGACAAAGCAGATTGCTTCATAAAGGGTTTTACATTCATTTCTTTTGATGACCAGGCAACACATTTTCTCTTTTTTGTAGTTTTCCTTAAAAATAACTGTGATTGAAACACACACAACAGTAAATGAGAAATAGGTCGCTTATTTACTGCTCAAAAAGACTGAAGCTACTCAAAAAGATCTATGAAATGATAGATAAGAGCTGAATGGTGGTAGATAAGATTACAGATAAGATTATATGAAAGATGGAAAGTCTCTATGAGTTTGACATTTAGCTTTTGCCCTCTTAGTCAGAAGTGACGTAATTTGGACAAGTGGGTTGAACCGGGTAGAAATACTTTAAACCTTTGAATGATTAAGCTAATGATAAGATTCTGATTTAGGGAATAAAACTATTTGATTTATAATTTCATGAAGAAATTGATGCTTTTTGGTCTGTTGGAGCCAGAAATGTTTCGGAGACATTTTTATGCAACCATCAGTGGAATTTCACTTAATGGCGCTCTGCATTGGTTTAGCTTTTTGGAAAAGGTGTTGATGTTAAAGTTTTTTTGATTTTTTGGAGAAATTTGCATAGTTGAATAGTCACTTATAGCTCAGGTGTTCTGTAGATAAGGTGGATATAAATTATTACCTCCCATTAAGAGAGGGATGTTGCCAAGAGCTTTTAGCAGACTCCAAATCATATTTGTTCTGCTAATGAGATTAAGCATTTGTCCGGGACAAATAGCTCAGCAGGTTATGCTCAGTTGATGTGACTGCTTGTAACAGGTCACTTTGGGAAAGGCATTAAATTGCAAACTGAATTTTCAAGTGCCCGTGCAAAGTCTTTTCCCCCAGAGTGTGTGGGTGTGTGGGGCTTAGAGAGAGGATGTGCAGTTGATGACTGAAATGTCATCAGGTTAAGCTGCAGCCCCTTTGCCTCACTCCCTATCCCATTTTTCCTCTCCGTCTCTCCATCGCTGCGTGTTGTTATTCACGGTGCAGCGGTGTCCCACGGGGCCGCAGATCACCACGGATATGATGTGATTTCTTGTCTCCTCATGTGTGCTGCACTATGTGGCCCTGATTAACTTGCCATTTTTGGAGGAGATGTTGTCCTCTATGCTCTCCCCTGTCCTTCTATTACTGCCGTTTCTATCCATCACAGATTATGTGTACATCGATGACCTGTCTTCAGATAGCGTGACTGATTGATTTTGAAGTGAGGGGTAAAGGGGGCGCGGCTGTTTAACAGGTTGATATTACTTACAGATCAGTGGTGGGGAGGTGATGTAAGTGAAAATATTTCATCGTTCAGGACTGTTAGCCTAGAACTAATGGCTTTACTGATTGATCACAAGTGGTGCACAGACACACTTATACACAGCGATCCTCACACCTCAAAACTCCATAGCTGTTGATAATAATCAGTTAGATGGATTGTCCTAATGTGATGACTGAGACTGAAAGCTGTGCTGAGGATGGTGGCAAAAAGTCTGGCTACAATTAGGAAGATTGCTTTGATGGTGGCTTTGTTAATCCAGTGCAGGGGTAAACTTTATATAGTGAGTGCATGCAGCTTTGACTAAAAGATGCAAGGTACAGTGATCAAGACTTGTGTTGTGACAGTGGAAAAATATGCACACCGCGCTACCAGAAAAGACAAGTCTGACATGTGATACGATGACTCGAGAAAAAATAAGCATTGCTGCACATAAGTATGGTCCTGGGAAAAATAATGTGCATCATCTTAGCCCTCCAAGGTTTTATGAATCAAGACATGATAAAAAAAAATCCTGTGGTCCTCACAGGTCTTAAAAACAGGTAAATACATCAACACATTATATATTCCATCATGTCATAATCTGTTTAACAAAAACTAGAACAAAATGCAGAAGCATTGTGTTAAAGAACAGGTTAACCCTTACTGTTTCCAGGAATTAAGAGGCTAAGTAGCAGCCAGATGTTGTTAATCAAATCCACTTGATTAACTGAAGCGTGAGCACCTCTATGAAAGCGTGTTTTAGCAGTTTGTCGGTCTGGATCACACAGATGAGTATCAACACTGTATTGGAAAGAAGGAAACACGTCAGCAATGATCTTAGAAGAGCAGTTGTTGCTGCCCTTTGAACTGGGAAGGCTTATAAGGCAATTTTGTTTTTTATCCCAGAAGGTGGCGTCCTAGTAAATTCACCCTGAAGTCGGACTATGTGCAAACCTCAGGGAAACTGCAAAAACCTACAAAAGAGCTACATGTCAGACTTTACAGGCCTCAGTTAGCATGTTAAATGTTAAAGTTAATGACAAAACAGTTTCACCAATGTTTGAGCGGGAATGGAACCACCAACCTTCAGGTTATTGGACGACCACACTCACCACTGAGCCATGGCCGCCTGATTGAACGGGTCGTAAGAAAAAGCCTCTTCTTTCCAGAGAAGAACATGGCAACATATCTTAGGTTTGCAATGCTGCATCTGAACAAACCACAAGACTTTTGAAACGATGTCAGCACACACGCCTCATACCAGCTGTCAAGCACGGTGGTGGAGGGGTGACGATTTGTCCTTGTTTTGTAGCCACAGTACCTGGACACCTTGCAGTCACTGAGTTGACCATTAAATCCTCTTTATTTTAAAGTATTCCAGAGTCAAATGTGAGGCCATCTGTCCGACAGCCACAGCTTGGTTGAAACTGGGTCACGCAACAGGACAATGATCCCAAACACAGCAGAAAATCTACAACAGAATGGCAGAATGGCTGATGAAAGTGTACTTTATTTTTCCCATAACTGCGAATGCTTAAAATTGAATTTGTATGGTTTGTATGTTTATAGCTCTTTGATGCAGTGGTGCTTTATGTAGTAACAGCACATATTGAAAAGGTGTCACACAAATAACCAAGAACAGATTTTCTCACTAAGCTGGAGTGCTATTCTGCTGTGCAAATGGTTAAGGTTTTGAGATATCAATCTCTTAAAAAAAACTAAAAAAACGTCCACACCTGTTACCATGACTATTTCATTGTACTCTAAATAAAATGGTGCTCTGTAAGTGAGTACTGACAATTGAACCTTGAGACTATCTCATTCAGGTTAAAATCTAAATGTAGATCCAATTTTATTTGTATTTCTGGGAAATTAGCAAGAGAGTTTGAACAAGTGCTTGTTTTCAACCAATACCATTGTGTAAATAATCAGCTGGGTCATATTCTGCTGTTTTGTCCGGACTAATCAAAGCATCAAGTAGACCACAGCATCACTTTTCAGTGCAGCAGATAAACTTAGTGAAATGGTATATTGCTGCATCACTATCTGACACAGCAGATTATGGTAATAAAAAGGGCTGTCATAGTTAACATGTTAATCACGATGCGATTCATTTCAAAATTAATTTTTTTGATCGTGGTTAATCGTGATACCTTAATAAATAGTAATTGGCTTAATAAATAGGAGAAAAGTCACTAAGAGTTCAGAGTTCTGAATCTGATGTGTCTAATGACTGCAGTTTTTCATTCATTTAACTGCCATTAGGACCTGTTCTGTTTGTCGTTAGTTGGCCTAGAATGGCACTAAAGGCATTTACTGCATCTTAAAATAAGGAAAAACCTAATGTGGTCTTTTATTTTCTGTCCAGCTACTCAGTTGGCTTCATGTTTAGCCTCTGGGCTGCTCCAAATTGGTGATATTGTTCTCTGTTAGACATTTCTTGACCACCTCTGTCATATTTAAGGTCCATTACTGGATAAGGTCAACTTTACTCTGTGCACTGTTGGCATTTCTGTCAAAATAAAGTTGGCATCATTAGAAAAGTCAACTGTAGTACATTTATAGAAAACGTCAAGGAACATAACCCGAGATGCTGCCTAAGCAGCATGCACAACATCAAATGTTTTTCTTTTTTCGGCTGTAAACCATACAATGCCATTCTGTTAGAGTCCTGAATCTAAGCCTTTTTCTTGGTAATCCATAGGTTATCTCAGCTGAAAAAGCTTTTACTTTGATCTGCATCAGTGTGATAATGATATTGCTCTTAATATTTAAAAGAGTGTGTCTTAGAAAGTCAACCTTTTGAATTTCACGAGAGAGCTCTACTGTGCATACGAGCATGACTGTAGGGAATCACCTGTGAAATGCTCAGATTAACCTTAATATACTGTGTGCTCAGCCTTCTCAAAGCTATCTAGTTTATGCTTTGTACAGCGTTTGGCTTCTTTCGAACTGAGGTCAGTGTTGTTCGGCTGCTCTGCCCGTCCAGTAAAAGCTAAGCTACAACGTCAGTGAGCCAAAATCTCATGACTGCTGAGATCACAGATTGCATCACAATGTAAATACAAATGTTAATGTCATCCCAAAAATGTAATTTAATCAGGTTAGGTCTATTTTTAAGCACAAAAAATGTCCTACTTTTGTAATAGTGCTGCTAGATCTCCGTGAGATGTTTCATAGTTAAAAGAATTGCTCATAAAAAAGCTGCTTGGTAATAATTGTTCATATCCATAACTAACTGAAGAGATGCAATGAAACAGTGTAGTGTGCCTCCATTTGCACAGGAAAACCAACATTAAGTTGAATAATGATACCAGAAAAACTGTTGTTTTTTTTAAAAATATGACACGTTTGTCAGAATATAATGAAACCGGTGCTGTTCAAACCCAGATCTGAACAGGAAGGACATACGTTAGGCCTCTGTTTGCCTCAAAACCAGTTTTCTTGCACACGAAAACTAGATTTTCTTGTCAACAGTCTATTTTAAGCAAGTGAAAGTAGAGTCTATAATTAGCTTTAGTTGGGCAGATACTGAAAAAAAACAAGAACAAAAAAGCCAAGACTGTGGAGTCTGCCTGCAGCTATCACTCCACTCGTACATTTGAGGTCTGCTTTGCAAAGCTGAAAGTTTGCTGTTAGATTTGTAACACAAAAAATCAAAAAATGTTAAGGTGTGTGTGTGTGTGTCAGTGTGTTTTGGCTTGTGTTGTTATCGCTGAGGAAACCTTCCACCTTGTGGTTATGCTGCACTGCTGCATCCTGCTCTCTTCAGCTGCGTGCATCCGCCCCTCGGTGTCTCTGTGCAACACTCACTTTGACCTCATTATCACCACCATTACCATCAGTATTAGCAATTGTGCTCTTCATCTTCATCATCACTGGCATCTTTATCACAATCGCCAGCAGCAGCAGACATCACTTGTGCTATCACCACCGTTGTCATCATTCTTAATATGCTGTTATTATCGCCATCGTCATTTTACCCGTAATGTTCTGAAATGAAGACAGATGCTGAAATAAACACTGTTTCACCCTAACTGTATGTCACTGTGCTGCAGGGGCGCAGTGCTTCGCACAGACACCACCTTTCCTCGCCCTCAGTCTTGTTCACCACTTCATATACTGTTAGGCATGCTGCCAGACATGTGCTCCCATCTTGCATCGTGTTTGCTGCCACTTCAGAAACGTACCCCATGTATGTATTTCACCCCTGAATATTTCAGAATGGGGCTGACAAAATGCAGGCAGAAACTGAACGCTGATGACCTCCTTCTCCTTGCCTCGTCTGTTTTTTTTTCCTTTCGCCTGGGCTCATCTCCCTGCTTTTTCTCCCCCTGTCTTCGAAGTCTCATCCATATATTTCCTCTCTTTCCTTCCTCACTGTTTTTGGTTTATTTCTTTCTCATTCCTCCTCATACTTTAAGTTTGCCCCCATCTCTCTCTGTCCTCCGTTTTCTTGCATCCTCTCCCGCCTTTCTCTCCTTTCATGCACTCACTTGCTCCAATGTCTGATCACCTTTCCCTTACCCTTTGCTTTCATTCACTGCCTTCCTCTCATTTTCCATCACTCCTCTGTGATGTACTCTGCCTGCCTGTCTGTCTCTTCCATACAGGGCTGTCTGAGGCCTCTGCTCTGCTAATTCATTCGCCGTGCATCGCCTCACATATCTGCAGGGTCAGGCAGACAGACATAGAGGGAGAGAAGGAGAGGAGATCAAGAGGAAGAGAGAGGGACAAAAAAATGAGGACATGAAAAAAAAAAGATGCGGTTTTATCTCCAAGAAACAGAGAGCGAGAGCCAGATCCTGTGGTGGTATATTCCACAATCTCTCCCCAACAAACACAACATATAAAGCTGTATACGGCGGGCCGTGACCTGCTTCTGGGCACTGCTTGCTTTGTCAGTGCACTTTTTCTCTAATCTAATACTTAAATCACATTGCTGCCATTGTCTCTGTTTCTGATGGAATGCACAGCATATGTAGCAGACACTTGTGTGTGTTGTTGTGCCTCTGAATGGGGCAGAAAGGGGCAGTATTTATTCCTGCTACATGCATCTTAGCAGCTAAGCCTGGAATAAAGAGCAAAGTCAGTTTCACTAAACTTGAACATTGATATTAATGTCAAGAGGCATTTTGGATGCTGTACTCCAGGAGCTGGCTGCACCAGATTTTGTAAGTATTTTATTGTCTAGGTTTGTATTAAGATCATGGCAAAGTCGGTGTGACTTTAGCTTGCTGGCAAAACTTTTACAAGACAGATAAGATATGACCAGTTTAGACTGATGAGTATAAGAAGTGCCAAGAAGGGCTAAAATATCTGCACAAGATGAGATTTATCGATCAATCAAATAAATACAGAATTGGAAAAATACAGTTATGTCTGTAATGCTTGTCTGAATGACCAAGTAGCCTCTGTTAGGTTAACATTAGTAACTTTTCTCACTAATTCTAAACCACATTTAACTTTAATGTGACCCACAACTGCACAGAAAGTTTTCTTGTTCTAGTTGGAAGCTAAAAATGTAGAAATTATAGTATTTTTTTTTACTGCACCTTATACTTAAAACACCATTCTTCTTAATATCTCTAACTACACATAACAGTGATGCCGGGTTAAATATACTCCCAAGGACACTGACGTTGTTATTGATGGTAACTGATCAAACCACCAACCTTCCTTTTACCGTCCCAGAGGCAATTCATAGATCAACTATACCATGGCCAGGCTGCGGAGAATAGAATATCTCCATTTAAAATATACCGTTGATAGAATATGACTAGCTGAAAGTAGAGAATCTTCATTTCATAGTTTCTATCATATCATTAATCATTTAATATTTTGTTTAGTATTTCGGTATTTACTAAAGAATGTTTGCTATATCACTAAAATATCAATTATAACCCCGTAGTAAAGTTAACTGTAATAAATCGTTGTGTGTCTTTAAAACAGCAAGTGTCTTACTGTATGTGACATTCATCTCTTGGTTGTTAATTAACTGTTAATGTTATCAGTTAACACACCAGGCACACACCCACTCTATGCCAATGAAAGAAGGTTAACCGACGACGAGCCGACCTCTGTTTGTCGTGCAGTAGTCTGTTTGCAGTAGTCTGCAGGCGCTGGTGTGAAGCTCCAGCTTTGCAACAAAACCTGTGGATGCTGAAATGTTCTGCATGTCGTGTCGCAGTCCGTTGCTGTTTGCTCTGTTGTGTCCACGCTTTGGTTGCTCAGCTTCTGTTTCATTTGCCTTCATGTGTGATTAGTGAGGCTCAGACACCGTGAGCACAGTGGATCGCTGGATTAGTGACGACTTGTTAGGCCAGCTGGGCAAATGTAAGGAGCTGTACTATGTCTGAGGAAACGCTGGAATAGGAGGCAGGTTGAGCAAACCTGATTTATGAATATTCTGGCACTGATGCATCCTAACACACCACGTATAGAAACCTACAAAGTTTGTGATGATGTAGTCACATCTATCTCCACTAATCCAGTAGTGTAGGAAAGGCAGGGAAATCTCCTCACAGTTAAACCTATCTGACACGGATGAGAATTATGTGTGTTTGTGGGATAGGTGGCTGTGGAAGGGTTGTATATCCTTATGTGTCAGAAAGGACTGGTAGTGCAATTCTGTCCTCTATGTAGTACAACTACTACTAACTACTACAAGTGCATTTACCCTGTTATGCACCACTGTTAGAAACATTTTAAATCTTGTTGTCAGTGTTGAATCTTCTTATGAATGGAGAGTGTTTTGGCCACCACTGAAGTATAGCGATAGCGAGTCTGGTTCTACCATCCATGCTCTTGGGAGCTCAGTCGGTTTTTTCCTTTTAAACTAACACAAGAACCCCTCTGGCTTTTCAAAGATATATTGCGGTATCATTTGATCTTTTTTTAACAGCAAAGAGGATACGTGTGATGATGAACAGTTTTTGGCATGCTGATACCTTCTGCCTTGTAAAGTGTTCTATTTTCTGTGCATTGTTCGAGTGAGTCAGAAATAGAAACTGATATGTCAAAAAGAGACAGTGACAAAAAGCATGAGGCAAACCAAGCGCGCACACATGATTGTCTCAGCAAGCTACATGCAAGCAGCATTTATTTCAGCTTCTTCTTATGTCTCATGTCACTCACATGTTATGCCTCTTTCATTCCTTCTTTTATTGTCCCCTGTCTTCACAGGTTTCCCTGATCAGACAGTCTGAGTTGCTGTGTTGGAGCTTGAGTGAACGTAAAGGAGTGAGAAAAACGGGGTTGGTGTCATGGCAGACGAAGAGCAAACTTCAGAGGCTACCTACAAAAACCTGCTGCTCCTGGGAGCCATCGCAGCAGCCTCTGCCTTTGTGGTCACAATCCTCATTGTCCTTGTCTGCGTAGGCTGCCAAAGGTAAGACTGTCATGTGATTTGCAGTGATCAAAAATTGGGATTTGGACTGAATTTTATAAAGAATTAAGGGAGAGAGACAACAGCCAGTTGTATCTTCTCTGCCAAAAGCTCTCCCTGCCCTCCCTTATCCCTCTCATCATCCACTCCCTCTTTTATGTCTCCACTTCTTCTGAACTCTTCTCCTCCCTTCTTTCTCTTCCCTCCTTCCATCCTCTCCATCTCTTTCATCCCCTGCTCTAAGCAGAGTGGCAGTAATGAATGTTAATGGCTGCAAGTGTCAGATCAGATGAAATGATGCTTACAGGGTACTGAGGAGGAGGCAGGCCAGAATCAGAGCAGCCTCACGTCACGACTCTCAAGCAAACTCCTCAGCAGACAAAAGCAGTTGGACACCCCACGGTTTAAAGAGGATCACACTCTGAGCCAGGGGAGAGCAATGGAACAGCCTATGTATCTGTTTTTTTTTACCCCCAGAACCCTCAGGGACCAATCACAGGCCGTGCTGTGGCTTTGTTGCCATGGGATACAGAGATAAGGATGTAGAGAAATGTCAAACCAGCTTATGTCATAGAAATAAAACCACACTGCTGTTCCAATCTAAAGAATAATATAGAGTTTAAGCTCCCTGCGGGACGTTGCCGAAATGTTCAATCATTTGCCAGTCCAAATCCACTTTTTCATGTACAAATACCAATCCTACCATTATTTATTTTCCCTCTATTTATTTTGTCCAAATTCCAGGGATTACAGTACATATATTTTAAGCCTAAGAGTTGTAAAATAATTGTAACAATTCTCTGACTTTGTGCCCTATTGTCACTTTTATATGAACCCCCCGCCTGTATCATATCATTATAAAAATCTACAGGGGAGCTCCATCTTGCTAGAGGAGACAATATCTTGCTCCACTAACATGGATCTGACACAATATTTCAAGCTTCTTGCATAATAAGATGGCACACGCCTCCTGCACCTGTTTGCAAACCAGAGATGCTATTTATTGCCACATTGTGTTTTGCAGCGCTGCACTAAGATCTCACGCGTTGCAGATCCTCACCCTCCAAAGCGAGAGAAAAGAGACGAGGGGGTAGAGCAGTTCTCACATTGCCGAACAGCTTTTGTCTTCTTACTTCATCTCGTTGCTCTTGCACCATATCAACTGTTTCCTGTGGCTACAGCCACCTCCAGGGATCCACAGTGATGCATAACATTTATCCAGATACATTCGTTTCACAAGGTTCAAACCAGAGCAAACCAACATATCGCAAACTACAAAAGAATTCTTGTAAGTTTTATTGAATTTATCTTAAAAAATGAAAGAAATCCACTGAAGGTCATCTTCGCTTCGACAAAATCCTGAGTCACGCTCTATTCACTGTGTGACTGGGCTTTTGTTATCAACCAAGGACATTTGTGCCCTAACCAGAGTTGGATGCTGATAGAATCTATCTGCTCTGAGTCTGTGTATTTTCTCTTTCTGTCCACCGGCTCCTGTTGACCTTCCTCGCTTTGATGTCGTGTTAGAAAAAGCAAGAGCAAGCATCCCCCAGCTGGAGAGAAAGGGACATCTGTAAATATGGTGAGACGTGCTTTCATTTGAGTCCCTCATTCCGCTGTTCTCTCTGCCTCCCTCCCTGTCTCCAGCTACTTCTGCCCTTTTCCTTCCGAGCTGTTTGTGTTCACAGATGCACATGCATGTGTTTGCATGTTTTATGCCTCCATTGACTGTCTGTATGTGTGCGACAGCAGGGTACGCTTCGGCATCCGAAACTGAACTCCATGAGTAAATCTGACACCAGACTGGATGAGATCAATCGCTTTCCCTGCAATGGAAACTGTAAGTGGTGACTAACGGCTTCTATGTGATGATAAATTATGGACTCCTCTGAGCTGTTACACTTTATCAGGCATGTCCCCTCCAACGCTTTCTTACTTTCCCTCCTCCTCCTCCCACCTGTCTCTGTGCAGCTGTTAGTAAGAGCCGTCCAGCCAGTATGGACCTCCTACTTCTACACAGTCGGCGTTCCCAAACAGACCTCAGGCCCTCGCATGGACGCCAACTCCCTCAGATCCCCACCAGTCCAGAAGAATCTGGCCAAGGGGGAGGAGGGGACACAGCTGGCAATGGAGGAGGAGGTGGAGGAGGGGATGCTAGAGACCACACCTACACCGAGGTGGGCTTGCGCAAAAACCCCACTCCCACCCACTACCTGGACGATGGCCTGTACGAAAGTGTAGGTGTCCGAGAAGGTGATGCAGGCCCACAAGTTCCCTCTGCTCCTGCAACCACATCTGCCAACACTCCAGCCTCAGTCAGAGCAGCTCAGAGCCCGTCAGCTCATGCTAACGGAGCTCGTGATGGAAATGGGAACGTACGTACTCATGTTAAATACACAGAACCACACGGTATCAGTCAGAAAACTACGAGGAGGAGGTGTCCGGCTAGAAAGCCAGTTAAAAAATCTTGTGTTGTCATGTGTTGTGTGTGTTTGTTTTTCCTCTCAGGGTGGCAGATTGAACGGCAGAGGGAATGGCACCATTAATGGAACCATGACAGGAAGAGGTAATGGGACAAGTGGCGTAAACAGGTCCCCTCTGTCCTCTGCCAACTCCCTGGTTATTCAAGATCCATCTGCTGCGGAATATGCTTCCATACGGAAGTTTAAAAAGGTATTCATAGACATCCATTTTCTTATCAAAGTTATTTAAACGCTGTCTTGAAATGGAAGAAGTGATGTTAGAAGTCTGGAAAAGAGCAGGGGATTGGGATTGCTCCAATATGCAGCAGTTCATCTGGGTTAATAGATCTGACAATAAACATAAGTCTGTATAAAACTATAAGTCTTAAGAGCAACTGCTGAAGTGTGCAAAATGTTAATGTGTCAAACACATTGCTAATATGAACTTTAACAATTCTAATTACAGCACTAAAGCTCCTCTGATATGCATCAAAAATAAAATAAAAATTAAATTCCAAGGTCTTTTGTTTGCTGTGATCTTTTCGGAAAGCTTTGAGTAAAACATCTTCAATCATGATGTATAACCTCCAGGTTGACAAGTTAAACAGGAAGGAGAATAACGGCGCTGACAGCCAGTCAGACAGCCAGTCGAGCGTGAGTGATTCACCCTCTGCTGGTCCTCCTCCGCTCCATCGCAGTCAGGAGTTTCCACGCAAACCGCTGGAGCCATTTCACCTGCACTCCTTCCCAAAGGTACAAGCATCATATGCTCTATACTAACCTAATCTGTCATATAATTCCAAGCCAGTCGCATTTCCCAACTGTAAGCCTGCCTGCATACCACTAGAGGGAGCTGTCCACTAACAAACAAGTATTTATGATTGGCCTAAAACATTCATTTTTACTCACTTAATGCCTCATCATTTTACTTGTTACCACACTAATTGTCCAATCTTAATGACTCTTTTTAGTATATATTTTTTTTCTTATACTTGAATTTTTTATTGACATAAAAGAATTGAACATGCCAACTGAGGTGGAATTTGTGAAAAAACACAAAAAGATATCTATAGTGTGAAATAGAGGGACAGGAAGATGATCAGCCCTTTTCCTGTGGCTGTGATATCTGATCTTTCAAACATGTTCATGTAGCATAAAACAGAGGGCTTTGTCTTTCGAGGAGACTGAGAAGGCTGTTTACTTAGTTTCATCTTTGCTGCTGAAGCCAAACTAAGTTGCTGACCTGCACTTTTAATCTGTGTATGCTTGATAGTATGTGTGTGTGTGTGTGTGTGTGTGTGTGCATGCAGGTGTCTTTTCCGCCCCTTTGCACTGTGCAGCGCAGCGCAATATTAGAGTAAAGAGTCGAAGGATGGATTATGTAAGAACTTGGCAGGTTGCCCAGCTGCCTGTGTGTGTTTTTTTTATATGTGTGTGTGTGAGTTCCTGTTGAATCTATCAGCAAGTCTGCCTAGAAAAAGCTAACAGGTAGCCAGAAGCCAGTGTCAGGATAAATATTGTGCACATATTGAAGCCATTTACTCTGCCCCAGCTATTATTACTCACACTCAGTGAACAGGAGGAACGTATAAAAGTTTAATCATGTTTGGTCGCATATGCACACGCCACTTTGTGTGTTTTAATTGGTAACTAATTGGTCTTGCTCACCAGAAGTTATAAAAAGTATTTGCAAGAGCAGTTCTTTCTATTACTTCCATGTGTGATCAGTTATGCCGTTCACATAATTTCATGTAAAAATCCATTTACCATGTCATTCAACATTTGCAGTAAGGCCCTATCTGTTTTATTGAATACACAGATTCCTCTCTGCTTCCTATCTTGCTGAAATGATTTCTACCGGCAGAGTTAAATTAAGCATTGACTGGGTCTGCTCGTCTGTCAGCAGGATATCTTTGAGTGAGCAGATTTGCATAAAACCCTGTGGAACAGTTGGTCACAGAGCAAGGAGGAACTAAAGAACGAGCTGCGTTTTTTCTTTTTTTTTTTTACATGAGTAGAGCACAAGTCTTCGTGTAATATGATGTTGTTTTGAAAAGTTCATTTTCAAAGGAGCCACTTGGTGATTTATTTGTTTTGATGTCGACATGAAAGCTACATGAAAGCAAAAAAAAAGCCACTTCATTTACCATCTGTAGATGAAAATAATGGTGGCTTCAACAGCACTGATTGAATTTAATGAAAGCAGTTAACATTAATCCCACAGCACAGGTGACTGACTTTCAAGACTGTTCTCTCCGTTTCTTGCTATGACTCACACTTATTCACCCACGCTGTGTAACATTGTCACATCTTCGACAAGACAAACAAGGACAAGTAAAAACTGAGTGTTAAAAAGTTGCTGAACGATCCCTTTTTAATGATGTGATTTGCTTTTGCACTGAGGTTCACGGATCACACCCTAACTGCAAAACTTTCCTGAGCTCCCTGTGTGATTTTTCTTCATCAGGAGGCGGTGTTCATCGGCAATGGGGAGCAGTATATCTGGAAGCCTCCGGAGGATGATGACATCATCACCTTGCACCCACCTCCACTCCGTGCAGATAACGGACAGGGGCACCCATTGCCCCCAACTGCAAAAGAGGTAGTATGTGTGTGCATGTTTGTGTGGTGGTAGCTGGGGGTAGGACAAATTAAAGTGGGGGTGCCTCGCAAGACGCCAAGGAGACGGATACACTGACAGGTCTCGGTTGACTGCTGTGTTTACCGATGGGGGCAACAGTTTGATTGGTCACGCCTTCGTAAAACCGCTGCTCTGTGACCTGCCTGTCATACGAGGTTTCTGCTTACAGAAAGAGGTTACGTTACATGGATCCAGCACCCCCACCGCTTGCCTGAACCTTGACCCCAATCTCTCCGCCCCCACCCATCTGTCTGTCTTCAACATACATCCAGACAGATCAAACATCGGTATCACCTGCTGCTTAATGTTAATCATCGCTCAGCACTGGTGGGGCTGTTTGTTACAGGTTTGCTGTTTTTGCCTGATCAGCCCAAGCAGATGGAAACACAACTGACCTATATATACATATATAAATATATATATGGCCCGGTGGTGAGAAGGGGAAGTCTGTTTGCCGATCATGTCACATACTCATACTCACATGCATCTCATATGTGCTTCCACATGGAGCGATTTCACCCCCACTTCTCCACTCACAACCTCTCTGTATTTGCACTCTGCTCTACCCAGAGTAACGTACGGAGAGGGCTATAAACAGTGTAGGAACTTTTGTCATGCCTGGGGGTCAGGGTCAGTCAGTCTGAGTGGTGCAGTTGTCCCTGAAATAGACCACTGTCTAATATTCGTGTTCACTTCTCTTTTTCTTTATCCACCTCATCTAGTATCTAAGTCTGACACAAAATCTGACACACGATTTACTATTATCGTGTTGCTCACATAAGACATGAAAACATACCAGAACATGAAAGTATTTTTTTTATGTTCTTGGAAACGTATAAAAGTAGCAGTGCAGCAGTTCTGACAAGTTTTAAGCTGCTGGGAGTTTCTTGTCTAAGCCAATGTTGAGTAAAAGAATTTGGTTGCTGTACATGGAGATTAAGGGGTTAAGTCTCTGCGGTTCAGAGCCAGGTAAACTCCTCCTCTGCAGATCCAAGTGGTACACAGAGCAATTGGCTTTTACTCTATTCCTCAATCTCTCATTTGACTTTTCTCTCCTTCTTTCTGTCCTCTCTTTTCCTTTTTTTGTCTTTTATTAACTTTCTTCTCCTCAATAGTTGTTGTGTTTTTCCGTTCAAGAGTTTGTTGTTGCCCTAACATGCCCCAGTACTCTGCAGTTTGTCAGTTGCAGCCGTCAAAAGGTGTTGAATTTCCACTCCCAACTGGCTCCCTCTCCCTCTGCTCCACTCCCTTTGTGGCTATTAAGAGGCGTGCCTTCCCCAACCAATCACATTGCACAAAGCATGTCTTACCAGATGAATGTCAACAACTAGAAAACTATTTAGAAAATAGTGCAGTATTTGCTATTCAAAACGTAGATTATAAACAGATACGTCAGTTGTGCACATTGCTCTGTTTCCCACTGATAGTGTATGCAGAAAGTGTTACTTATTGAAGCCTCGGCCTAAGCTGAGACCTAAAAACATAACAGAGAGAAGTACATGATGTGTGTGTGGGGGGGGGTAAACATTCAATGGCAGGCTTCCTAAACAGCTGTAGCTCAGTTTTGAAATCCCCATCATCTTGTGACTTCCTTCCTCTGTTGCACAAAGCTACACACTCTGTGTGCACACTCACACTGCGCATTGTCTGCACACACTTACAGCATACGCCAGGATCTTTGTTTATCCAAAAAGGTCACACAAGAGATTTGTGGGGGCAGGGTATGTGTGGCGCATCAGATCACTCTTTGACAGAAGCAGAGAAAGAAAGGGTAAGAGATTTTCACTGACCAAGTTTTTTCCCCAGCAGTGTGCTTATTACATATAATGCGAGGCGAGCACTCACAAACAGGAAGAGTCTTGTCGACGGTCTCTATGCTCCCGAGCTTCAGTTTTTTGGGAGAATGACGAAAATCAGGTTAATCAGTGTGTGTTTGTGTGGGACAGAGAGAGTTTGCATAGCCAGTGTTTCTCAAGGCCCGTAGAGCAGAGCTGCTGGTCTGGGTGTGAACATGGAAGGTAAACAAGACCATGTCCCACAATCCTCTGCTCTTGTGCTCCTCTTGAGGAATTTTGACACAGAAATACCAGAGGTCACAGCCCTGGTTTATCAAAATTCCTCACAAGACTTCACACATGCATTTCAGTTGTGAGTCCTAGATATCACTGTAAGTATGCACATACAGAAGTATGAATAAGATGCATTCATACACCTCGGCTGCATGCTGCTCTAAATACATGGAGGTGTGCAGAATACATTTGTGAATGCTGCACTTTTTTTCTAGCTCAACAAGTTGGCTGTCACCCAGATCTTTCACACCATACACCAGTTGTGGTGAAATTTTAACAGGTTCATCCACTGCAAAACTAACTCTGTCCCAGCCTAGAACTCAGCGAACTGATAACACAGTTTACACTCTCTTATCCATCCTGGTCAAAATAGGTCAGTTTACAGCACAGAGCATGCTCTGTTAGCACATGTGCAAACACACAAACTATGCTCATCCCGTCATTTTTACACAACAAACTAACAGTATTTTATATTTATTCTAATGGTCATATATTGTAATTGTATTACTTTAAAACAGGAAGACGTGAGATGATGAGATTTAGGTCTAAATGCAGTGCAGCATGTACAGGCTATGTATTGGTTGTGGTAATAAAAATTCTCCCATATAAACAAGGCAGTGAAATGAGGTAACCGGACCTCCCACCAATAAATGAGAAGATAGAGTGGGGCTGTACTTCAGTGTTGTAAACTCATTAAATAACACCATACTCTGCTCTTCTCCTGTGTGTGTTCTCAGATTGCAGACACTTACTCCATCGTATGTCATACCCAGAAAAAGAAACCTCCTATCGAGCACAACGGAGCAAAGACCCTCCCGCGCTCGTTTGGTGGGGAGAGGGGAAACCAGAGTTCTCGAGGCCGCGGCAGAGGTGTCCAAGGCCAGGCACGGTCCCAGGAGGAGCCCTGCTATGAGCCGGTAGGAGACAGGTCATGGTCCTCTGCAGTCGCTGAGTCTGACCCGGCATACGCTAGTATCGACCCGCACCGGAAACGTGAGCAGGGGGGAACCAATAACAGCTCAGGTGGAGGCAGTGCCACTCTGAAGAAAAAGAAGCAGATGCCACAGCAGCAGCAGGCAGCACCGGCGGCACCTCAAGGCTCAGGACCCACCGCCCCTCCTGCCCGAAGCCTCCCTGGTGGGGAAAACTTCTATGAGACCATCAGTGATGTAAAACAAGGGGGAAACAGCTCCAGCACTACCACCATTTTCACATTCAATGATGGGATGGAGATGTATGTCACTGGCCTGTAGCACACTGGTAGGCAGAGAGGGCCCAGAATCCACCGGTACAGATTCCAGGAGTCTTCCTGTTCACCGGCCTTCAGTTTGCTGTACATAGACAAAAGGCAGGCTCACTGTATTCAATCAACGTGAGGATCCATTTTGTGTTGACATCAGGTACAAACAGGGTCTTAATCCAGGTTCAGACTTTCTTTGAATGGTCTGTACTTCAGAACCAGCCTAAGCCTAGTCCAGCCCAAATATGGACCAAATACATTTTAACAAAAATGGCAAAAAAAGAAAAGAAAAAATACTGGAATATACATCAATGTTCTGTGTGACTGGCCATATTCACCCGTTTGTGCATCGTTTTCCATAATATCTTTATTTTTATAAGAACACTGTACTCTTATGAGTATGTGGTGTAACTCACAAACTGAGAAAAACACACTTTGAATATATATAAAAAAAGAAATGTGCATGCATTGTGCAAACTCACGCAAAAATACACATGAAAATAGACAGAAGTAGCAATGAAAAGGGATATTTAAGGAGTCTGAGATATCCAAACAAACACACGCCCCATCTTTGAGGGACTTGGGTAACATAAGCACATATATATGTCACAGATATTTGTGGCGCTTTGCTCTCGCTAAACAAACATGAAACAGGTTTGCAGTGCGCGCTGACCTGTTGCCTGGCAGACAGCATTGTGGTGCTTTGTTCAAACATAGGTCTATAATTTGCAACCTGCTCAAACACAGAAGTAAATGAAGATGATTGCCTTCATTCCACAAATCTTCACCAGCGTGCCCCAAGCTCAGCAGCAGTTATTAGTAACAGGAGTCACAATACCTGCAAAACATGACTTTGGCTCAAAAATGTAACCTTCATTTGAATTAAGAGAAAGTATTCCAAGATCAAGATAAAGTTAAAAATCCACACTCAAATTTGACAAAAAACATCTGTAGCAAAAGGCATGTTGACACACCCCAACACCCCCCCACTCACACACACACACACACACGCACACATTTTTGGCAGAGTCATACAAGGTGAAGTGATAAGGTCAGGGGCAGTGAGTGGCTTGTGCAAGAATTTCCCCAGAGTGATGTTTCACAATATGAGATCTTAACTGTATTAAAAGGATAAATGAGAGATACTTTCCAAAAATTAGGAACCGA
Organism: Leuresthes tenuis; assembly: GCF_036924035.1. Classification (NCBI taxonomy): domain Eukaryota; kingdom Metazoa; phylum Chordata; class Actinopteri; order Atheriniformes; family Atherinopsidae; genus Leuresthes; species Leuresthes tenuis. The sequence goes on from NW_027325370.1 coordinate 4,193,147, forward strand.
AAAATTGTCCGAAACAATACAGGATCACCATTCTGTGCTGTTAATATCTCATGTCCTCTGGAGGCTGCAAAAATCTCTTTTTATGGCCATTGTAATTTTGCACTGGACAGCTGCAGAGCTTAATTGTGCGTTAGTGTGCTCTAAAGAGTGTATTCGAGCTCAGTTCTGATTCAGTTTCTGGATTCAAGTCAAAGCCAGAGCTCCTCATAGCTCACCAGACTTAGGTCTGGTGGTTGAAATAGTAACAGAAGTTTTTGACTCCAAAGAAAATAAAGAGCTTTGCATAAAAATTACCATTGAGTGTCCTTTGGAAAGTTGCCCCTCTCCTTTTCCCCAACCTCGTCTCCAGCCTCTGTACTGAGTTCTTTTCCATTATAAACAACATCTTTCCCATGTAGCTTTGGGGGACCTTAAAAAAAGAAAGAACACAGGAAGAACAAACATTTGGGACTTAATATATGAGCATAAAGGCAAGAGTTGAGCAGGGATACAAAGTGCTCACTTACTGTGAAACAAACTTGCATAGAAAAGACGGGATTAGAAAGGTTAGTAACATAACTTTAGAAGTGCTACTGTGTCAGAAAGTATGTAAAAACAAATGCACACTGTACTTTAATGCACTGTTTATTTTTTATCTTGCCTAATGGTTAAATAGCTCACACCACTGCCATAAAAACAGTATGTTTATGTTGTTGATGCAATTTTTCCTGCTTGATCAATTAAGTGCATGCTTTAATATGTGGCGATGAAAACAGATTTTGTGGTACTTAATTTATCTCTAGTTACTCCTTTCTGTTGTACTTTTTGCCATGTGATGCAAAGGCATTCAGTTTTTCCAAAGCAACCACTCTGAGGATTGGGGAACAGAGAGTAATAGAGAGGAACTGCTGCGAGAATATGGCAGAGCATTGTTGTTGTTTTTTTGTCAACTCTGGGGAGCAACAGAAAGTGTTAGAGTTTTGGTGGAAGGTGCACAGCTACTTTAATGTTGGAATAGGATCACTGCAAGTGGACACAGAAGCAAAAAGCACATTTTGCTTCCACTTGGTCAGCCTGTGCATGTACTCCCACCCTCAGCTGTATCCATCTTCCAGTAACCAACACAGCCCTTTCTTTTCTTTGCTTCACCTTTCTCCTGCACTGTACAGCAGAGGGCCCTTTGATGTCCAGTTCTGAGGGACTCAGGGAGTGATATGTGGGTTGAGGAGGGGGCAGGGGCTGTGGGTCAGGCCAACCCCAGCCTCATATCAGCAGTGCACCAACGACTCAACTACTGTCTGATATGAAAAATGGGCAACAGCTGAGATGCTAAGCTTTGAGGCTTCACTTGAACAGTGTGTACTGGGAATTGCTATCACACTCTATCCTTTTTCTGTGGCTGTCACCTAAAGTTTCACGTTTTCTTTATCCTGAGAGAAAGCACTGGTCTGATATGCTTTTTTGAACGCTGTTACACACTGACTGAGACAGATGTTCACTGCACAAATAGTATGACGATGTAAATGTGTAATATACTCTGTTGCTTTTCTGATGTTGTTCCATTGTAACATAAAGTATACAGTATATTTGTTGACAAAAAAAGATGGTTATCACAGACACATTGTACTTTGTGGATGCAAAATGTTTCATGCTTTCCATGCAGATACAGATGCTGTTGGTTAATTGTCTTAAGATATAATTACGGGCCAATACTGCTGTGACAGCTGTAGCCAATGTTGTATGTTCTTAAAGCACAGGGTTTAGTTTAAAAATGATGAATATAATTAAATATAGTGTGAAGGTGCAGATATGCAAAAGATTGTAATGTTTTATATTACCCTTCATAAAATATTAAAGTGAGTTTTTACTTTTCTAATAAAGTTGCACATTATAACATGTTTGCTTTGCCCGTAGTCTTAGTGCTTTGTAAAGGCTCTCGAACTGAGCAGCACCACAGTTTAGTTCCTGCTTTGCCGCACCATCACATTAATATTCCCAGCCTCCAATAATGCAGCTTGCGATAAAAGGTGTTAAGCAAGAAAGTAGAAACTGCTATGTGTTCTGTATCTTTCATCAACAGGTGTTATTCAGTAATGTTTATGAATTCAACCTCTCCATCAATTATGTCTAAAGAAGGATGTTGAACAGAGATCCTGCTTGGGATACTTAGCTCTATTTTCGCTGAACGTGCTATCCACGGGAGGTAAGCATATGAAGAATATTCAGGATTCTGTAAAGTGGGTGAAACTTTATGCAGTTAACCCGTATAATGTAGTCATTTGGGGGAAACAAAACCGCACAATTGAATGAAGTCAAGATCATAAACCATCAAAATGACAGAAATCAAGCACCATAATAATGACTCCACTCCAGCCCATTTTCTCGAATTGCATTGTTTTGGACAATAATCTATGCCATTATTATATACACTTTGTACATCTGTATTGCGTTATAACTGTAGCTTGCCTGCCCAAATAAAAGGGGATTTTAACTGTTAGAGGGTAAAAACAACGCGTTCATCCGATCTATAATAACCCGCTTTGAAAGTGTATTGCATACGTCATACTTCGTGGTCCTCTAAATCATCGTTTGATTTGCAGAAACGTAAATGCGCAGTTTGCTTCTGAGGCCTGCATGTTATTTTTCCTGCGCTCTCGCCCTCGCCTGGCTGGCAGACCCGGCTCGTCGTCGACAGACACCGGCCGGTAAACTGTCGGGCACGCCCCCTCCTCTCTTCCTCCCACATTACTTGGATAAGGAAAAAAACATGATTGACGCGGTCAAACGGACCAATCAGGAGCTGTCTCACCGTGGATGCGTGCCAAAGTGTAATGTTTATGTACTCATCGGACCAATAGGATTGCAGCAGAGGGGGCGTGGCATTGGTTTGGAGGAAAGAGGCAAAACAATCTTTTATCCTCCTAACCGGGCGGCTTTTTGGATATGCTGGGTAGCTGCGGTGGCGGTGGTGGTAGAAAACTTTACATATAGTCTAGAATAGAAGTAAAAAAAAAAAAAACAGACAGTTCCTATCAACTCGCGACAATCTTGATAAATGTATCTAATTTGCACTAAAATCTACAAAAAGCCGGTTTTCTTTCTTTAGTCTCCACTCGCACTGTCTGAATATGGAGTCTAAATATATTTTCGAGAAGTCGTCGGTTGGGACAAGGGTCGGCGGTGCGGATTTTAACTGCCGGGTAGGCCGCTCTGTGCTGCGCGACACCCGGGTCCCCATGGTGGAAAAAAGCAGCTCCATGCCGGCGTACACACAGGGGCCTGTCCTCTACACATTTGTAATGGACGGTGGCTTAACGGCGGAGGTTAAAAACGAGAGAACCCCGTCCAAGGGAAACGGGGTACCGCCGGGTGCTCGAATATTGCAGGACGTGGAAAAAGTAAGTGCTGTTTAGAGGGTGTGCGCACGACTCTGTTAGCCGTCAAAGTCATCTGTACAACCAAGTTACTACACAGACAATGTCGAGCAAGAAGGGTTAAGCTGTCATGTTGCTGCATACGTTTAAGTTTGACAGTTTACGCCGCTTGCCTGCGCCGTTAGTGCGTTTTAATGGTAGCAACTGTGATGCTGACAGGAGAACTACTGCTGCAGGCCTAATTTTGTTTTAAATAGTTTATTTGGTCATGACAGTACAGCTGACTTATTAAAAGCGTCAATAATTTCACCAAATGTTGAAATGTGTCGTCCTAAGTATTTGCGTCCGTCATAACCGCTTTAAATGGCGGCTCATTTTATGTGCAAAGTTTACAGAAAAAGGGGGGCAGGGACTCTAAACTACAAGCTCTACCCTCCCCCCACGACTTCAGGGTGGAGCTACAACGTGGGCTTCCTGGCTGCAAACAGGGCCCGGCTCAGACGCAACAGAATTAATAACTGTACTCGGTCATACGGATGTGATGATGTATGTTTCAGCTGTTTGTCTCGCAGCAGCTTTTGGTCCCATCACACTTTTACCTTACGGTACACATGTGTTTTCCTGTGTCATTTTCAGCAAGTATTGATATCTCGGTGGAGCGTTTAATGAAATCATGTCACATTTGTCCCTGCAGCATTGAATACGCATATATGGCGGATCTCCACACGCTTTCTTTTATTTATATATATATATATATATATATATATACACACATATGGGCTGAATCAACAGTTTATTTAGATTTAGTTAATTTTCTCTAAAGTTGCCAGGTGCCTCCTCTGGAGCATGGAGAGAGGCATGGACTATCAGGGGAAACTATGTTAAATTAAAATGCTTCATGAATTGTGCTTTTCCTCCAGTAAAATTCGGTTTGGATCCCATTTTTTCTTAAAAAAAAAAAAAAAAGAAAGTTTTTTTAGAAGGACTAGTTGCCAGTTGGCAGAGAAGTTTGATGCATATAGTTTCTCTCACAGAAATGTCCGTTTTTCCCTGATTTAACTGTCAGATGTGAAGTGCTCTTCCTCTTTGCTATACTTTATGTGACAACAGATAAACTTTGTTTAGCTCAGATGAACACTGCTTGAAGCAATTACTTTTAATTCAAGGATTTTAGCTTTTTTTCAAGTTGGTTCCAAGAGACTTTCTTTGAGAGGAAATAATTTTGTGCTAAAATAAATCTTCTTATTAAAATGATGTGTTACTAAACGTATTATTCCTAATGCAGTCGTACTCCTAACAGGCCATGTAATGATAAACTGACTTACGTGGGCTTTTTGCTTCATTCTCTAGACTGTCCTTGGGGACCAAAGGGACAGTGGTTCCACTGGGATCCTGAAGAGGGCCAGTCCAACTCCCTGTCCAGGCGTAAATGGGCAGTTGCCAGGCAGCTACATGCATTTGGACATCAGAAACCCAGGAAAACAGGCAGAGCTGGCCAGCAACTTCAGAGCAGCTCAAGGGCAGAATGTACCACAGGCAGAGAGACAACCCCACCCCTCCAACCACATCCCTGTCCCCAGAAACAGGTATGGAGAGGCCGGTGGCTCTTCAGTTCTATTGCTTGGGTGCTGTGTTGAAGCGAAAGACGCATCCACTCTTTGTAATTTAGTGATTGAGAAAACACAAAGTTTGGGCGCATGTGTAATCAGTCCATGTGATTCTGGAGCACACTAACTGTCCGACCCATTTTCATGTGCACAGATCTTGTGTCTATCAAGCCTGAGCCAGAGGATCATTTGGCACTGAAATTGTGGTCATGAAAGCAATCAGTGCCGGCAGTTTTTCTGCTCGGCTCTGACTTGTCTTCCTTAAAGTCCTGACTAGAAGAGGAGCTCACCATCTGGCTACAGCTGTACAGTGGTTTGTGCATGAATGGTGTGGGGGCGTACTGGTTAACTGACCGCATGTTTGGTGTTCTATCCAGAACAGTTTCGAAACACTGTGCCTTAAGAGAGCCAGAGCTTGCAAAGAGGGCCAGGATTGCTCAATAACTTGACCAAAGGAAAAAGAGGAGGATGGAATATTTTTTACAGATAAGTCGGTTAACTACATTTGGGAAAGTTTTTACAAGTCAGATGTCTCAGTGTGCTGACTGTTTGAAACCTAACGCTATCTTTGTTGACCTACTTTTGACAGATGAGGCTAGTTGATGTATTATGTGCTGGCTGTATGTCAGGCAGGAAGATGAACTTGAGTGTTTTGTTAGCGGTGCAGTTTGCTTTTGCTTCGACAGTTTCACATCATTTTCCGGCACGGTAGCGTAGATGATCTGAGGGTAAACTCCATGAATATACAAGCTGTTTCCCACAGAGTGAGCAGAGCGTGCATCCAGAGCCAAGCCTAGTGCACTGATATAAGTGATTATGTAACAATAAAGAGGACTGGGAGAGGCTGGACATGGTGCCAAAGAACCATTAACTGCTTTTTACGCAGTTATCGGTTACCATCTGGCTGTCAGGCACATCTAAGCAAGATGCCTGGTGGCAGTACAGTACAGAGTAAAAACACAGTAAGTCACTGTTATGATTCCTTTAATTGAAACCTTAATTTAAAAACAATGAATTATGGGATATGATTGTTTTCGACAGATTGTGAGTTAAATAACAAAAGAAGTTCCAGCTGCAGAGTGAGCTCGACAGTGGGTGGGGTTTAAACACCACACGCCTCCACTTCCTCCGCTCAGCACGTGAATTTCACGTGCTGCTGGTCATGAAGGTTGTGAGTGAAAGTCCCAGGAGGGATGCAGGGCTGATGATAATCTGAAACCAGAAGGGTCTCCTATCTGCTTCTCTGCGAGGGTGCGTTTGTGAGAGTTTACTTACTTAGTTACTCAGATGTGAGAGTTTCTTCTGCACGTCGATGGCTATCTTTCCACGCTGATGCCACAGTAAAGAAGTCTGAGATGACACGACACCGACTGAAGGAGATTGCATAACATTATATAGCCATGTGCTCATATTAGTGACACCTCTTTGTAGCTGCAGTGACCTTTCAGATAGGCTCCCTGCTTTTACCTTGCACACATTTGCTTTTCTTTTGCAAATGGTGAAAGAAGCTTTCGTCTCTAACAACAAAACAGTTTTCTTTGCAGTTATTCCCCATTCTGGTTTATTGCATTGACACCTGAAGCACCCTCCAAGTGTAGGAATGTTCCAAACTCTTTGGTTGTCTGTAACACAGAATGAAAAACAATCAGAAAAACTTGCCAAAAAGATGTTTTCAAGTAGATGTTTGTTGTTGGCCAAAAGTCAGAAACCCAAGATGGAAACACGGCGGCGGCAACCCCAACTGGACAAACTGGAACCAGTTAATGCTTTGTAAAGAAACCAAACTGGTTAAAAATGAATTCCCAACAGTTGCGGACTGTTTTTCTATTTGATAAGTTAATTATTCGACCTATTGTTTCAGCTCTTGTATTACTTCATTCTAATAATGCTTGCTAAATTCTCTTGGGCTCAGTCCAGCTCTGTCTGTTTACCAGATGTGTGCAATGTGGTATTATTCACAAATTATGAGAGCGGCTTGTAAAGAGACTGGAGTTGCCACATAGATGCATTTAGCACAAAGTTGGTTGGAGTGTTTTTATTGAGTAACAGACTTGTGCTACAATGTGGGACTCTTATTTTTCAAGCAGTGGAAACACTGAGGGGATTGAGCTTGAAATCTGTGCATGTGGATGTGTCCAGCAGTGCATTCTGTGCCTCCGTTGGATAATGACAGCAAAACCCTTTATTTTCTTTTGCACCCCAGCAGCTTAGTTGATACCATCACCGTGTCACTGGATGAAATGTGTTGAAAGAGACCTTATTTCTGCAGATGCTGCTCAGCTCTCTGTGTGTTTTACATGAGGGGCTTCGTCTGTTGCATTTTGCTTCTTTTGTACAACTTAGTACTTTCACACCTTGTTTTGTTAGTTTGCAAATGCTGCAAAGTAGGTCACTATCCCTTAGGCAAGCCTGGGCAAAGATCCCTCAGGATGAAAGAAGAGGAGCCAATACACCCACTCACTCACATATGTGTGCATTCACTGAAAGACAGTAAAAGCTGGAGAACATAATTAAACACTCGCTTTGTCAACTGCACCTCTGTCGCTTCTCCTTATTTTGTTTGATTAGCTCTGTCTTTCACCCACACCCTAAAGCATTCGACTGATCAATACTTATCAGCGTGGGATCCAGTAGACTGATAACGGAACAAAGATCAGTTGGAGCGAGTCGAAGGAAGAAAAAAAAAAAAAGAGGTCTGACGAAATAAAGAAAGGAGGGGACATTTTGTTTTGATGTGAGAAGCTTTTCTCTTATCTGCTCTTGGTCAGATACACTGTCACCATGGTTGGCCAGCTGAATGGAAAACACTGAGTCGGCATAAACAAGAAGGGGGGGGGGGCTTTGTTTTTTTAACATAATAACTGACCAGCATTTGACTCCGTTTGCAAAAGACCAAACAAGCAGCCAGGATGTAGTCAAGTCCAGCACCTTTCAAACCCGCCGCCCGACCCCTTCCCCGCCTGTCCTGTTCTCCCAAAGGAGACATTACAGTCGGTTGTTGAAGGTCAGAGTCAAAGGAGCAGCTACCCACCCCCCACTCTGCTCAGGTCTGGGTTGTCTAACCCACATCCAGACTGCTGACATTGCCCCCTGAGTGTAGAGCTGCTTTCAGCCTTCCGTAATCATTCAGCACGTCAGTACGATTATTATTTGATGAACGAGTTCGGTGCTACGTTTTCTTCCGTTCTCTTCGTCTTTTCAGAGAGAGGTTAAAGCTTTTGCACTGACAGGCAGGGGTGAAGGGTCATCCCCAGTGAATGGAGTTATGCGGGAGGGGGAGAGGGTCAGATCAGGATGCAAACAGGCATCTGGCACGTCTGGTAGGTCAACCGCAGGATCTGGGTTATGAGCTGCACAGACCATTTCTAACCGCAGCAGACGGCTCGTATTTGAACACTGCCGCTTCATTATCTCCTGACTAAGAGGTGTCGCGTAGGAGTGAGCAGCGGGTATCGTATACATTTTTTTTTTTTAATTGAATGTTTTTTCTGGATCAGCTTTGTGGCGAGCTCTAAATCAATAGTTATTTTACACTAATTATGAGCCCTTGAAGGAGAGCAGCGGATGGGCGAAAACGTGCTCTGTTTTCGTGTTTTTATGTGCATGTGTGTCCAGAAGTCCAGATAATACTGCGGGAAGCAGCGAAGGAGAGAGCCAAATCTTCAGTTTCATAAGGGAGGAGGAGGGGAGGAGGTTGTTGCTAAAGTAGATTTTACGTGCACCAGTTTACGCTGCATACTGTTTATATCTGTCCCTAGAGCAGGACGCCTTCAGGAATAAGAAAGAAAAGCAACTCTTATCACAGGGGAAGGAAACTCCTGCTGCGCAGCTCAGGCACTGAAGCACTATCATGCTTTATTGTCCATTCACCCACACTGATCTTTACTTACATAAGGCCTCCTGTTCTGCCTCAGCAGCATTTAGAGACACCAGAGTCAACTGTCATTCCTTCTCTTGAGTCACTCTTTCTATCCCACTACCCAACTAACTCCTCATGCCAACCAGCAGCTGCGTGCACCATTTCCTCCCCAGCCCAGCTTCTGCCGCCTTTCTTCCATCCATCCATCCCTCAGCTTTTGTTTTTCTTTCACACAATTGTTATCACTCCCTTAATATCCGTATCCGCTGGTTCTTGAGTTAGTGGCGTGTCCGTAAACGCACCGCAACAAAAATTACAGTGAAGTTTGTTCTTCTTGGGGTCTTTGTTTTTCCTCCTTCATGTGTTTTATCTCTTCCATATATCCTACTTTCTGTTTCTCTTGGCCTTTTGCCCTCTTTCCTTTAGTCTGAAGGAGGACCGAATCCTCCTTAGATCCACAGAAAATGAAGCCCTCATCGTGCAATATTGCATCTCTCGACAGAAAGATTATTTCATATTCTTAGAAGGAATCATTGTAGTTTTTTATCACCTTTAACACCTTTATCACACAATTCATGGGTTCTTGTTCAGTTTCCACACAAAGAAAATGATGGTATGTCCATCTCTGCCATTTTCAGTTTCTTTTTTACAGAAACTTCAAACCATGACACTAACACACGCATGGATTCAGTTTTTATTTTCAGTTCAGAAGTTTATTTATCTTAAAATCATAGACTATTAAGATAAAGTAATGTGGGATTTAAATGTACAGCGACGTTGCTTAAGCTCACCTACCTATTTAGTTTGCAAATTCTTTGATTTAGCTGTAGATGGTTGATCAGCGTAACACAACGGGGGCATTTTCTGAATGCTCAGTTTATCTTCTGTTTATGCATTTAGCACACGCTTTTACCCATGATTTATAGTCGTCCAGAACGTTGCCAGCATCGACGTGACGTCTTCCATTGAGCATTCGAAGTTGTGCGTCGAGGGAACACATTGCTGTGCAGTTCACCGCCATGCAGCCAGCGGGGTGTGGCTGTGTGTTTGTGTGGCTTCAGGGGTTATAGCCGAATCCTTGCTTTGTCTTCCGGTCACAGTTAACGGCGGTAAACGACGGCAACCGAGGTGGAGCGGCTGTATTTGCAGTTGGAGCTCATCAATATTGAACAAGAAATGCTTATATTGCAAATGTTGAGGTCCATTGTTTACTGATCCAAAACAACTTTAAAAAAGAAGAAAGACAACTGCCGAAAATTACGTTCTGAGCGGATCTCCTGCTGATGACACCATTAAGCCTAGTTTAGGTCATTTTTTTCCAAACCAGGCAATGGCAACGAGTCCGATATGCATTCAGGTTTGCTTGAAATTCGCTTTGGAACTGGATGAAAATCCATCTTGTGACTGTTTTCAAAATTCCCAGTAAGCTCTTAGTTTCATGGGTTTTGCTTCCTCATGCTCTCAATTACTACATTTCTAGATATCCTCACATGTGAAAAAAAACTGTTTTTCACAACCCATCATAAGTGATCATAAGTCATCCGAGCCTGATGACAAGGGGTGGAATTCAGTCCAGAGTGCAAACAGAAAGACGACGAAGCCACAGCCTGTCAGTAGTTTTTGTATTAAAGTTTAGTGTTTATTGCTTTTACATATTCTCTTGGCTGTTTTTATTTAGTTTTCTATATGTATGATTCAGTTTTGTCGACAGCCTCTTCTGCTCCACCATTTCCTGTTCTTTATCCTCCTGCTTTGTCACCCAGTAACCGATGAAATGTCATGGTCACCTGCTCCTGTGGCAGTGTCGGACATGGACAAGCATACCGTGGAGCTCTCTTACTGCAGCCTGAGAAACTTCAGCTGTCTGTGATCTCACTTGTAATTAAAGGATTACTGACATCCCAAACATTTGGTTTAGTTGTGGAAAAGCTGAACCGAACTTCTTTCAGTCCAACTAATTTTATGTTAATACAGTTAAGTAATTGACTTCAGAATGCCAGAGTCTTATTACTCTTTTTACTGAATCCCTTCAGTAAAAATCAAAGTATGAAGTAAAAGCCTGAAATTGCATAGATTAAACATCTTCCCTATAACTAGAAACAACTTAGATTAACTTAAAATACATTTCAAAGACTTGAATAAACAAAATTACAAGAAAAAAAAGCATGCCACACCCAAACTGCAAAAACCAGTGGGTCCAGTTCCTCATCAGCTCCTAGAAACCCCCTACACTTTGTTTGTGTGTGTGTGTCCTTCAGTGTGTGCTGAGACACGAATGTCCTTAAAATAAGGCTTTGTGGTAATTCAGGATAATTCATTATTCTCGTGAGATTGAACAAAAGATGAGCAATCAAGTATCTCTACAAGTGAACAGGCTTGTGTGTCTCCCTTTTATTCTTAATCCAATTTCTTTTTTTCTCTCTCTCGCTCTAGAACTCAAACACACACACAAATTTCCACAACAGTCCTTATTAGGACATTGCATTGTCTAACCCAAACTTTACCTCTAACCTCAACAATCATCCATTCATGCCGGAGCCTAACCTTAACCCAGCCTCAGGTCACACTTTGCCCTAACCAGGACTCCAGAAATGATCATTTGCAGCATTAGGACCAGGCTTTGGTCTCCATGAGGACTACTGGTTCCAACAAGGTTTGGGATTGCACAGGAAAAGGTTTCCTAATAAGAAACAAATAAGTGTGCTCACATGAAATGGTTTCTCTTGACACAGATCTGCCAGTACCGCCGTAGTCCTCTCACCTTCTGGTCATTGCATCGTGTGAAGATGTCTGCTATGCCCTGGTGAGCCAGTCGGCAACACAGAAGACCCCGATGCATTTTCTATGATTTTTACCTTTGAATGAAAGCGGTTGAGATTCAATTGAAATGTTTATTCCTGTTTTATTTGAAGGGGTTAAACAAAACTATTGCTTTTGCCTATTGGGTATTAGAGTCTGAAGGCAGATTTAAAAAGAAGGGATTTGTCTGGCGTACAGTGCACGTCTGTGCGTTTAGAACACACTCCGATTCAGGTGACACCAACAAGTGAAGTGAGTTGAGCCCCTGTTAACGAGGGGTTTTGACGCTGAGCTCAGTCCATCTGACACATGTCCTCTCCTTAGCCAACAAGATGGATAAACTGCTTCTCCTCGACAGAATGAATATGGACTATAACAACTGCCTTTTTCCCTGGGCCCAGTGAGCACTCACCAGGCATTAGTGGCCTTTTCAGGCATGTAATACACTCATCTGTCACAGCGATGGCATTCAGTTATTCAGTCACTTTTGCGTCAGTGTTTCTCGCACTTCGTTCAGACATTGCTATGAAAGTGACAGAAGAGCCACAGTGTGCACGTGGTGTTAAACGTTCGCATGAGATTGGACAATAAATCAAGTGTGCCGTGGTGGTTGTGTGAAAAACAGTGGCGCAAGATGAAAGCAGCTTAAATATCTTTTTTTTCAGTCTATTGAACAGGAGGGTTAAAATCAGGAGGGTTTGATTGGTTTGTGATCTTTACACCTTGGCCGTGCTCACTGCTTGGTTTTTAAGCTCCAGCAGCAGCTCATACACCTTTAATCAGAGTTTTCTCTCTTTTTTTTCTCTGGGTCCTGCAGCTACTTATCTAAGGTTAACCCATCGAGGATGAAAATGCTCGACTGTAGTTCACACTTATTCCATGTCGAAACTGGTACGTAAATGTCAGACTGTTCAGATTGCCATTGCAAAAATGCAACAGGGGGCTAATTCACTCATGAGACGGACAAATTCAGCTGCCGTCCAATTAATGGGAAGCAACACATGTCTGAAAAGGGCTTAAATTACTCGTGCCTCTCTTCCCTAACCGTACCGTACAGCTTTTGGACTCTGATCGCTGTCGGGATCAAGTGCTCCCAAGTTACAGGAACTGAAATCTACTAAGCCTTTGGTCAAGACTTTAAAGACACGGGGCAATGAGCAAAAGCTGGAATTACAGGCCTGCTTTGACTGCACTGATTGGAGTCTACATACAAAAATACACTGTTACATTCGACATCTGTTTTTGGGAGAATGCGTGTGTCGCCTTAAACCTTTTGCACGTACAACAACAATAAACCCCGGTTCACAGGAAACTGCAGACTACCTTGTCAGGCCAATGACTTTGTCGTCATAATGAGTGAAACTCAGCATTTCATGATGCTTTTGGATTCCAGGTTTCAGGCACTCGGACTATAAAGCATTTGCATCTAGTTCTTCATTTCAAAACAGGTTATTTGTTTCAACTACATTTTAGTCTGGGAAAATGTAACATGGTTATTGAAATAGTTCCATTAAACCTCATGAATTCCAGTTAAATGTCCATACTTTAACTCACATCATGACTCTTTCATTTGAAGTCCAAAAGACTGCCGCTGTCTGACCAAACTAAATAAGGTCCCCTCCATTTAAAAATAAAAAGTATGACCTTTTTAAAAATAATAAAATAAATAAAAAGTATGACCTTTTTATTTGATAAATATGATTTTAAGCTCGTTATTCTTTGTATACACCCTGGACTCCGCTGACTGCTGCCAAGATAAGGTGGAGATTTCCGTCAAAGGGAGGGTTGCAAAGTATCCCTGCTTAACCTTAGTGGTGGCGGCTTCCAGCACCAACATGCCACTGCACAAAGCACTGAGTGTGTGGGAAGCTGTTCACTCAGGTGCAGAGCAGAGAACTGATCGCCGTCCAAATTACCTCAAGAACGCTCATAGCTTTTCCGGAGCATGGGAGTACTTAGAGGTTTTCATACGCTGTTTACTCTCACTGTCCACTGATCATCTGCATTTCCGCCCACACTGGATTTTCATCCAAAGATCCGAATGGTCACATTTTTTTCCTTGTTGTTTTGCTCCGATACAATGGACGGTAGTGTAGTCTTTCCAAGCATGGCGTATTTAATGAAATTTGCCTTGTTTGTGAGTTGCAAAGCGAGCGCTGAGATTATCTCCAGCAGCCTGGTGTCCGACAGCTTTTGCCGACAAGATCTGATCTGCTCCAATCCAGTCTGAACCAAGAATCAACATCCTTGGTCTCAGTAGGTTGTATTTACACTGCGTTTTGTTCACCATGCTGTAATTACACCATGAGGAACAGAAGCAGTCCAGAAGAAATGCAAAGAGACATGAAGAGAGGGGAAGAAAACCAAAAATGTAGTTTCACTTCATTAAAAATGCAGTCTTTTTTTTTTTTTTTTACTTTTTCTGTTTTTCCTTTACATTAGTTTATCACTTTACTTCCCTCTCATACACCCGATAGTCACAGAAAAACTCTAAAGTACATGAAGATTTAATAGATATGTTGCCTTACGGCCTTAAGAATCGCATCAATGTTTCTTTTTCTTTTATTTGGGGCCTTCCTCGCACGTTTAACACATTAGAAATATGTCGGGTTTTACCCCTTAAAAGCTTTAATATCGTATCGCACATTGAGATGACAAGAAATAGAAATAAGATGTTGGTAGACTTAAACCTCAGAAGAAACTACTTGAGGTACCACGTATGTCAGAGTATGCATTCCCTCCGTGTAAGACTGAATGATGGGATACTTTGATCTTTCTAAAAGGTCAAAGTTTGGTCAGATTCAAGTCTCTTTAGCTTATCAGAAGGCTCCAATCTGCTGTCCAGACAGCATTACCCTGCTCTTAAGACTAAGATGACCAGATTTCTGAAATTAAAAATCGGGGACATTTTCATTGCAGTGGTGAAAAATCATTATGAAATAAAAAAAAAACAGGGACAAGTACTTTTTCCATGTATCTTAACCAGCTTTTATTACACAAAAGGTGGCAATAAAAAAAAATTTGTGACATTACAGTTATCTCCTCATTCATCCACCTCAGGAGCCTGGGTAGAATAAGAGAACATGAGAAAAACACCTGGTAATCTCATGCTAATATTAACGTTACAGCTTCAGTAATGACGGATATGAAAACAGTGTCATAATGTTGACGTTCACTGACTTTTATAACATTACATTTTCAATTCAGAAAAACAATCATACATACTTTAATGTTACATCACTTCACACACACTCACAGCCAAGTCTACTGCCAGTTCACACAGAATAAATAAGTTAATACACAACATACCATTTGTCGCGGCCGCTGGTCTCTTTTCTTTCCTTCTTGCCGCCTCGAGATTGTTGTTGTTGACGCTACTGCGTCTGTACGTCATATGACGTCGTCTCTGGCGATGCCTTAAATGGCTACCGTAATAACTGGTGTTACTTTGAGTCTGCGCATTTTCCTCTTTTCAGTGTCAAAATCGGGAACATTTTCGGGGACAGCTTTGACCGGGGACAGGTCACCCAAAACGGGGACGTCTAGTCACATCTGATCACTTATGCCCTATATCCCAAGTTGATTTCCTGATGTTTTAATGAAGAATACTTTTCTACAAGGATTAAGTACCACAGCCGTCTTTGCAGTCATGTTCAGAGACGCCGGTACAGAGGTACTAGAGCTGTGCAATATGGACAAATTTTATATCCCGATATAAGTCATTTTATATCCCGATAACGATATATATCCCAGTGCCATGAAGCCCTTCTTTTCAAAAGTATAATCCGGGGCCATGTCTTGACATTGAATTTAGAGATGGCGTCTGTGATTTCGCGGTGTCTGCGGGACTTCTTGTCATACAGGATTCAGACTCATTTGATGTGTTTTTTTGTTTTCTTCGTTTGTGGTTTTGAGGTAGTTTGTCGCATCTTCACGCTGTCTCTGTGCTGTTCTTCATGTCGTGTCTTTAAGAGATGGAACAGATTGGACGTGCTAGTCGCTAGCAACGACTTGTTAGCGGCATGTTTCGTCTGGTCGGTGTCTGACTTTTTAAATCCAAACCAAAACCACACTATGAAATTCCGGTTCCCTCTTTTCGGCACTAACCTGTCTGGGTTCTGTTGCCGTTGTGTTTTCCATCGCCTCTGCCATGTTTGTATCCATGCACGCTCCCCTGGCACTGCCGTAAATGAGTCTTTGCTGGTGACGTAAAAATGCTACCGCAAAGTAGCAGCGTTGCTGCAGTTACAGTTAGCCTTAATTCATTGTTCATACAGCGTGCAACAACGTGTCATTTTAATTTAAAAAAAGATATAAACAATAGAGGGCTGTATCATATGGTAGACATTTTTATATCGCACTACGACATATATCATATCACACAGCACCAGGTGGTACAGCTTTGTGCTTCCACGCAGATGTAAATTTTGACAAAAATCACACTCAGTACCTACCAAAGCACACTGAGAATCATATGAGAAGCCTCACAGTGACCAAGCTCACACTACCAGACACCGGATTGAAAGAAAAATGCACTTTTATTAGTTTTGTTATCAGCTCAGCCACAGACGTGGATTGTGGAATGAGTCAGACCTTGAACTAGCCCAGTTACACACCAACTAGTTATTGCCTGTTACGGAATCATTGTCCTTAAAGAATATCGTCGATTCACTGGGCTTTTATATCCTCTGAAGCCTGGGGTCGATGTAATGACGGGTTCTTCTCTGTGGAGCTGACAGCGGAGCAGTTTGCATGTGAAGCTTAACGGTTTTACAGAGCAGCTGGACATCTGAACAACTCACCGAATGACATCATTTCAGACCTTGCCAGGTCCAAATTAAAGTTGGTCTTTCATGTCTTTGAGTCGATGGTCACTTTAGATATCCAAATATATGCCCTGGAGCACAGACAAAGAGATTTTATTTCCATAATACGCATGTTCCCAGTAAGACCGATAGATGTAATTATTTATTAGAACTGAACAGAATCGTTCAACTATTTCTCACAACATTTAGACAGACCCTTAGATTAAGTCTGACAGTTAATTTATAATCTGGTCTTTGAGCAGGGGTTGCTAAAACAATCTTAAAGAAGGGTCCACTTACTGGCCCAGAGCTTGCTTGTGTGGATTTGATACACGGACATTTTGCTTATACTGGATCAGAGTGTGTTTGGTTGTGAGTCTCGAGTCTAAGCGTGAAGAGCCTTGGCTGGAAGAGACCTGACTGTTCGACAGACCAGACACTTCAGCCCCACAAGACGTGACTTTTTCTGGGTCAGAGCTTTGTCTGGCAAGCGCTCCCCTCTCCGTATTTGTTTGGATCTGGCCTTGTTTGAAAATGAGCAGCCCTCTCCAGGGGACCGACCATTTGCATCAATTTAGCAGTCATTCTGGTCCAATTTAGTTTGATCAAATAATAGAAAACCATACATTGACCCGGAGTTGGGGTGTAAAAGCCTCAGTCAGTCCCAGGTTTCTGCATCTCAGCTGTTGTCTGTAGGCAGACACTCAGTTTTAGCTCCATGATGTGCTCTTATTGCTTCCATTTGTCTTCTTAGTATTTCTTCACTGGCACTGTGCATTGAAATAGTTAGAATATTCCTTTCCTTATTCCCAGTAGTGTCACTGCCTTCTCTTTTATGTGAAGGCATTATGGTTTGGAGAGATTTTTAAACACAAGGTCAAAAGACTTTTTTTATTCTTGTTGCTGCCTCGTGCAGCACGGCAGGTCCTGTGAGGGGTTAAGGCTGCGATGATGCTTTGTTAATTAAGAACTGGAGCAACATCATAAGATTAAAGGTGCACTCACCTCTGAACTACTCATTATAGGATTAAAAAATGCCCTTAAACCCTTTGTTAAACTCACAAAGAGGTGATTTACTGCACAAATACCAAAAGCCTGTGAGAAAGTTATCAATTGTTTCTTGTAAGCATAGGATTTACCATGACTGATTAATAGTTCAGATTGATTTACTACAGCGAACGATTTCCATGTTCTAATGAAACTGATTTTTGAAGCACGAGGGCCACAAGTTCACTGCAGCGTGAGTCGGTTGCATCAGGAATTTGAAATCTGTTAGATATTTCTGCTGCAGGGCTCGTGTAGCTCCTATTTATGCTACTGTTATGGGCAGATTTACCTGTAACTCGAGTATCTGAAACAATAAGAGGCTCCAGGTCGCTGTGGCCTCCACAGCTTCTTCCGCCTCATCTGTTAGTATATTTTAATCAAGACACTTTTAAAGGCAAATAAGTGATTTGCAATTATTATTAGTTTAACGTTACTAATGCTCATTTGAGAAATAGAGTAAATTATTTTCAGGGCTAATTATTATAATGTTAATGACCCATTGTCTGCTAAAGCTGTGTAAGAATCGAGTGTACTGCTGTAAAACGCTTTACTATTAGTAACACTTTAAACAAAGCAGCCTTCAAAGAATGAAGAGCAAAGATTTCAAAGCTTTGTAATGATTAACTCGTGGCTTTTGCACTTCCTTTTTTCCAAGCTCAAGTTTCCTCACTTTTTCTTTCTAGAAAAAAAAAAAAAAGACAGTTTGTGGTTTATTTTAACGGCTGGAGTCTTTGTCTGTTTCATGGTGCCCTACGGATATTTGGCTTCATGAGAGTAAGCAGAGCAGAGCAGACCGGCTTTGGAACAGCATTGGTTTGCTTTCACAAAACACAGGAAACCAGGCAAAGGCCTGCTCTGGCTTGTGGTTCGGTAGCATTTGAGAGTGGGAATAAGAAATAAAGAATGAGGAACAAAATATGAGCGCGGGTGCTGCAGAGAGAATCAGTCGCAATGTATTTCTGGGTTCTTCTGCTTTTATCAGGGGTCCCCACAGAAAATCAATCTTGCATAATCAATTTGGCACACGCCAGGTGCCCTTCCTGACACAACCCTCACCATTTATCTGGGCTTGGGACCAGCTGGGCACTCACACCTCGGGACAATTTTGCATCCCTTCTCCTAACATGCATGTTTTTGGGGGTTCCACACAGCTGGGAATCAAACCTGGAACCGTCTTGCTGTGAGGCGACGGCGCTAACCACCACACCACCGTGTAATCTCTCTTCTCCTTTTTCTAGTTAAAGTTGAGTTGACTTAAGCTGAGACGACTTATACGAATTGTGCTGCTTTACTGGAACATCAATATATCAAACTGGAGGTGATTTTTAAGACTTAAAAAATCAGTATTTAGACACTTTGAATGATTATCAAGAAGGAGAATGTAAAAAAAGGAAAGGAGAACAGCCATTTGGTTGACTTCTGTGTCCCAACACTAGTGAAGACTGACATGCATTTTGATAAAGAAGGTAAGTTTTCAGAGAAATGTTCTCTTTTTTATTCCCTTGTAGAAAAAAAATGTAATTAAGGCCACTAGTTAGAAAAGCCTACCCTGCATTCCTATAGCAACAGCATTGCTACTAGAGCATCGTGGCAAAAGTTATAAGGGAAGTTGCTATAGTTACCAGTTGAACTTGTTGCATGTTATGACAGACCGGTCAAAAAGTCAGCCTGGAAACACATCAATTAGAAATGTCTTAATTCTTCATCTCTCACTAAGTGTAATTTATTTCAATAATGTCAGATGTGTAAACCGCTTTGATTTTTGGATGTCATGTCCTAAAGTGGGGCCATAACCTATCCAAAAGACATTTCTGCCCTTTAACGTCCTCACTGAGAAAAATGTTTTTTAGTAGAAGAGATGGCTCAGGCAGGTTTACTTCCACACATTTGGAATAAAGTACAGTACTGCACTGAAAATAAAGGGTAGAGCGGTCCTTTAAAGGGTTAAAGTTGGGCAGAGCTAGATGTGCCACCTGTCTTTAATTCCCTAAACCAATAGCCGGTGTAATTTGTGGGTCTCACACTGCAGACGCAGTAACCTGCACTTAACCTCGTATCTACCTGTTTTCACAAGGTATGTGTATGGGATGAAGTCGGGTAGTGTGTCAGCAGGCATTTCATTGGTTTTGCTGTGTCGACATTTTTCTCACAGACATGTGAGTCCTCCGCTACAGTTAAAAAAAAAAAAAAAAGAGTATGTAAATAAGTAGTTTATGACATACTAAATATGACACCACAGAGGGAATCGTGCCTCTTGCTCCATGTGTATCCCCTATTATTTGCCCAAAACAAAGCTGATTTTTGTCCTTGTCCCTAAGGCCACGGACTGCATTCTAGGATCAAGAGAGCGAAAGAGAGGGCTTTTTGTACTGGGACTGAATAGCCATTACAGTCACAACCCACATTAAAAAGACACAGATCTGGCCTAACAGCCTCTCCCTCCCCGTGGGGGGCAGAGCCTGGGGACTTGCGTAAGGGGCAACATGTGCACAGACTGATGAGTAAAGATGCATGCACAGGCATTCATGTGAAGTGACAACGCCATTTGATGGCAGCCCACATGTCCATGTCAAAATGAAATGTGTGGTCACTTTTATAATGCTTCCTAAAAGGAGAAGCAGGAGCTACAGACATGGTTGCTGTTGTTGGGTCAGGAGTAGATAGTTTCCTGTCAATCATTACCATCTGCTGGCAGCGAGGCAGGGAGATGGAAGGAGGAGCAGAGGACATTACATAATTCTGGAAACATTGAACCTTTTTTATGTTTCCCTCTCTCCATCTGTGGGCATTTTGCATTTGTTTGTGTTCATTAGAGATAAAGAAGGAAACAGAAAACGCTTCATCGTGAAAACACGAGTGTGTGTTTTATGATTGATTTTACGTACTGGTGTTTGTGTGACAGGGTTCATAAACTTTAATCATCAAGACCAGTTGTTTGATGCCTCGCGAGTCTTGGGCACATGCAGCTGCTTTGGATATAAAGAAACACCCTGATGCCTGTTTTGGGGATCGTGCTTATCACATAATTACTTTGGACGAAAACGGGCTATTTATAGCAACTGCCACTGAGCCAAGAAGATGATGAGGGATTACAGTTGGTGGTGTTCAGTCCCAGTGGAAGCCAGAGCTGTTTTCACACATGAACACCGGAGATGTTCAGGAGAACCTGCAGATAATTTGGTCCGGGCCTTGTACAGCAGGAGATGCTTGTCTGGAGGAGGCAGCTTTTGATGCAGGATTTACAATAGTTTAGCGAGCAAAACGTAGCATCAGCAGAAAGGACAAAATCTCACTTGTACACATGCTCTCTCACACAATGGCAGCAAGTATTTGCAGGGACGTTCATACATTGTCTCAGGTTTTTTCAGGGGGCAGGATGGAAAATCTCGGCAACACGTCCGAAGCCAGTGTTGCGGACATTTGCGTCCGCTCACGACAACACTCCGGAACAAATCTAGAACCAGTTGTTTTGAACTGATACTCAAAACAATGAAATCTTAGTGCTGCCCAGCCCCATCCTCTCTGCCTTTCCTTTTTCATAGTAACCTTAAACTATTTTCATCCGGGCAGCCAATGTGATGCAGCTTAATTTCCTGGAAAAATAAGATACACATCTAGTGTGTAGTCTATGGCTTCAAACAATATTGTTCCGAAATCTTGTCTTTTCTCAGAATTATTCTCACAATGTTACTGTTTGGGTTGGAAGATTGTTGCTAATGTTCAAAGCTTCCACAAGAAGCTGTTTGTTGGAGAGGGAGTGTGAGAAGTTCTTAAAAACTGAGCGTCGGCTTTGCCAAAAAGAGGGTGTACAAAAAAAATGTTTAATCTAAATCAAGGCAACAATTTGCTTGTCATTTAAAGGGGAACTCCGGTATTTTTAAACCTGGACCTTATTTCTGGCATGAAATACGTTCATCTACTCACCGAGAACAGTTTGGTGAAAGTCGGCGTCCTTCGGAAGATATTTAGATAACTCGAGATCCATATAACGGAGTGAACGGGGCTTAGAGGATGCAGTCTCTAAATAAGGCATTATCTGTCTTTATCTCACCAATACTTTAAGAAGAATGAATGAATGAACATGGATGAAGTGGTCCCAGTAGAGTGCCTGTGTAGAATTCCCTCCGTTAGCTCTCCTATATCCGCAAGTAACCACAGCAGCAGCTATGAGCTAACAGAGCTATAGCACACGTTCATTCATCCAAATTTAATCTAAAATGCTGAAGCTAACAACGAAACAATGAGTCAAAAAAGCTCTAAAACACGCAGTGGTGTAATCAAATTGAGGCGCTAGAGGGAGCTCACAGCACCCAGAGCAGCAAAGATCGATAAGACAGTTGACCTGTGTCCTGTGCTTTCACTTAGCAACATATCAGCCAAACTGTACCGGTGTTTGAATCGTTCCAACTTACAGAGATTTCTCCTTAGGTACCACAGACTTTGCATTTTTCCTAATATTCCATTAAGAAATGCATCTCCTGCCACACTTGAGAAATTCTTTCACACCCAAACATGTTAGTGACGTGTTGCCAGTTAATCTAATCAGGTGAGAGACGTTTCATCTAAGCATCGTCCAAGTCTTCCATCGCTGTGTCATCCTTGTTGTAATATGGCGGTCAGACTAGGAGGGCAGCCTGCGGTGTGTTTCAGGTATGAATCGCTCTAAGATGAATGAACACAATCCTTCTTAAGTGAATATGTCGTTTGAAATGTTCGCACTGAACTTTAAAGCATTTGCAGATTGCTGCGTTCCGCTTCTCATCCCAATCTGCAGTCCATCCCGACTTTTTTGGACACTTGTTTGTAGATAAAAGCAGAAAAACAGAGGGCACAGCACATTTCACACGGTGTTAGATTTCAAGTTGTTTTCAGGTTTTATTCATTTTGTGGCAGTCGGCCCAAATGTTAAGTGGGCTTGTTCAGAGTGCAGTGTGTGTGCTGTAAACCGGCAGATCCTGGGGGTTTCTGTTAAGCCGGTAACTAGAGCAGAGGTGGTGTGTTAAATATAGAGGGAAGACCCTGTTGCCTTCCCAGCAACAGCAAAGAGCTCACTATCATGGGTGGCAGTGCCAAGCAGTAACTGGCCAGCATCACAACACCGTTTGCAGTATCAAAGTCCAAATGTCCTCACAGGACCTGTTGTACAAAACTACTGTGGTGCAAGTTTGCTGCTATCTGTATCCAACTGTACCTGGTAAAAAATTCAGCCTTGAAAGTTTTCCATTGATCTGTGTGACTTGACTCATGAGAACTCGGTAAGTCTCGGGTGAAGTGGGGGTCATCTCCAAGCCTTACCTGGTCACTGCAGACAATAAATAGACACATACGTGGGGGGGGCACACATTGCTTTTCCCACTCTGAGCTTGTTGTTGCTACTTGCTTCTTGGCTTGGCTCAAAGCAATACGCTTTGTATGGGCCTGGGCCTGGCTTGTTGACTTAAGCTGGCCCGTGTGCTGTGCTGTGCTGTGCCAGAGAGGAGTGTTCTTGGCCCAGCCAAGGCCAACGCAAACTGAGGGAGGGAAGGAAGGTAAGTGTGTCTGTTGAGTGTGTGGCTGTGAGAGACTAAGTGTATGGTTCTGTTTGTCTACTTAAACGTGTTGAATTCTGCACAAACACACACACATATGTGATACAGTTAAACAGGGGGCAGGCTTCCCACTTTAGGTATAGTACCTGTCTCATAAAAGGCATTTGTCAGTGACGGTGCTTGTAAATTTAACAGCTTTAAGTATGAATGGTGTCCCTACACCTCATAAAATACCATTTTTAGCACATGTTTAGCACATGTTATGGCACATGCTAAAGTGACTGACATATTTATAGTGTCATCATTAAATTTACTGCTTGCCATACATGTACTACGGATGTACTGCTCGAGTAAAAGGGGGAGTCAAAAGCCAAAACCCAACCCCGCTACCCTCCCTCCCACACACACACACATGCGTGCACCGCACACAGGCTGCCCTGTTGATGGCAATCTCTGCTCTTCATTTACTTCTCTGTGGGCACCAAGTAAAGGCATGCCCAGTTCAACCTCTTGCAAAATAAAGCCTCTTAAAGTAAAATGAAGATAGATTAACCGAGCATCAGTGCTGTTCTCCCCTTTTTGCCTGTCCTCCACTCCCACAAAGTTTAAAGACATCATATCTGTTTCACAGGCAGACGGGAGGCGATAGAGAGAGCGGTGGGCTGTGTCGTTTAGCCTGTCTGCACGCGCTTATGCGCTCATTGGTGTACAGTGATGTACAACAATGGTCGGGCTGTTATCAATCTGGGCAGGTTTTATGATGGCAGAATGTGGCAGCCATCTGGTGTAAACACTGATAAGTTTCACTGCTGTCAGTGTGAAAGTTGGCCCTTTGTGAAAAGACGTCTAAAACACGCCTGTGGTGTTTTGCTCATCACATGCGCACTCTCATGCACCCACAAAAGGCTGCACCAGATGTAGTAAAAACGATGGAGTGTGGCGTATCACAATTGTTCTGGGAAGCTGAGGAAGGAAAATGCTCAATGTGAGGAAATGAGGCTGGATTGGATGGAGTATCACTGGGGTGTGTGCACGTGTGTTTACATGCATGTGCATGTTAGAGAGGGATATGAAAGGTTGAATTATCCCTGACTTCAGCTAACAGGCCCCCCAGTCTGTTTTTTCCTCATATCTGTGTCACTACGCATGACTCTTGGTGATACACTGTTAGTGTAACACTCCATAACTAGAGCAGAGGAGCAGGACTCCTAACACCTATTTAATAGGAATGAAAACGCCATTTCTTTACCTCCTCAGTCAAGCTGATAACATGTGGTCTAAGCTGGCAATAAGATGAAAACAAACGGCGCAGAAATGTTATTAAGAAACAGACAGAGGTCCATAAATCAGAAGCACGTCCCTGGTTGGCCCTGCTGAGTGCTGGAAACGAGGCTAATGACTGAAACAGGACACGACTAATCTTGTTATCTCTTTATCTCATGTCCAGACTGTTTGTGTGTGTTCATGTGTATGCATATGTGTGTTACCCCCCTCTTCCGGCCGTTTTTGCTGCAGTGTGGATATTATTATTTGCTTGCCCTGATTTTCTCCTTGTTGGTATTTTCTAATTATGCATAAATGTTCTGCCAAGTGGCCGCGTTGCCTTCGCTGCTCATAAACACACAGACAAGCACTTGACCCGTGTTTTGAGATCTTGGAGCGTAACACCTAAATCTCTCTTTTTTTTTTGGAAGATTGCTGTGGAGTGCAGAGGCTGTATGTCTCTGAGAGAATTTTCCATATCTGGTACATTCCGTTGTGATCTGTTTGCTCCCCATCCACCACATTCTCATCAGTGTGGAGACTCGGCCGCTTTTTTTCAGAAAGAAGTAACTTTTGTTCGTGCTCGTGTGTGCAGGTACACGTCGGCTTGCTGCTTTAAAGCGCACTTTTGTTCGTGTTGATGGACTCCAGAGTGAAGTTTTGAGTTGAGTGCGTGCGTGTGCGTGCGTGCACGCATTGAGGCTCACTGTGGAACTCTGCCAGGGCTTAGGGCTTGGCTGAGAGAATGCCTCAAACCAGTTTACTCTGGTTGTGTAGTGGGGGCGGGACAAGGACCTCTTAAAGCTCCAGGCTCTGTTTTTCTTAGTCTCTAACTGATTTTTGTGCATTAGGATTTGTATATATTACATACGTGGCTCATACGCACCCACTTCACTGCATTAAGTTTGACAGCTCTCTGTTTTCATGACTTAACATGAAAGTTTAAATCATTTCATGTGTGCACAAATGAGCACATGTGTGTGTGTGGGTGACTTTTTGGCCCTGCCTTAAATCATTTCCCCCACATTTCCCTTTCAAGGACAGTGGTGAAGATTGCCAAGTAGAAGCAATTGAAAGCGTGAGTGTGTGCGAGGCAGATAAGTTGTTCGCATTTGCAGGAGGATTCAGGTGGTTCTGTGACGGTTTGATGGCAGGATGCAGGAGCAATGCTCCTGGAGCTCGCAGTCTATGTGCTTTTGTTTGTAAATGCGCGTATGTGTGGGCTGTCACCTCAGGTGAGCAGTATAAATAAGATTTAAGATGGGAGTGGACAGCTCAGCATGGGGCATACTGAGCAGGAAGGGAGGAGAAGAAGCAAAGTTTCATGAACCGTGCAGAAGCAGAAGCACCACAAAGCACTTTCACCCTGGTGGCGTTTCATTACATCCTCGTATACATACACAGGCACATAAGTGCAAACAGCAAGTTGCTCTCATAGAATTGTTTATCTCTCTCTGCTTTTGCAACTTATTTGGTTGGTGTGTTTCATTTTTCCACTTAAATCATCCCTTTAGATAATTTGTGAGGTTGCAGACTTTAAAAGTGGCTTTAAACGTCTGAAACACTCTGATGCACAGTTAAACGAACAGCTGTGTAAAACTGATTTGTTCAAATCTACCATGTCGGGGTTGGAGCTGAAGTGAAGTTTCTTAATGCTGTCAATCTGTATGTGTGCTTTTCTGTTTTTTTCAGGAAGCCTTCAGGACATGCTGATAAGGAGGTGATGGCTGCCACTGTCCTTACCTCACTGTCCACATCCCCTTTGGTGCTCCACCCTTCCTCTGCATCCACAGGTAACACCGCTGCCCCCTCTGCTCCTTTCAGAAAGGCACCCGCGGCACTCTTAGTGGGAGCTGCTCCAGCACTGACTCATCCACTGTGGACACTCACTCTGAATCATGCCGAGGCTTACTCACTGTCAGCTCCGTGAAGCTGAGGAGAGTACACACAGCAAATCACATGCTGTTAGTTTACCTTGACACAGACTGAACTGTGGAGTAGATGTGCTAACCTGTGTTACACAGCGGAGGAGTCTTGCAGTGTTATTCACACCATTCTCTTATCTCCAGATACGCGCATGTTTAGCCAAGCCCCTGACGTTGTTGCTAGCTGTTGAGACCTGACTATCACCACAGCTCTTCTTGTTGTTTCCAGTATTGCTGTGGTTGCTATTACCATGCCAACTCTTCTCGCTTTTGATATTTCTTTTCAGAGTTTCAAAGAGAGGCAGCACAAAGAAGTTTGTTTCCCAGGAACGAACTGTTTGACAGAGCTGTATTAATTGGGACAAAGTAGAAGAAAATCAATCTTTGGCAGCTTTTGTTGTAGAATTCAGCATTGATTACAGCTTATCAGAGGATGCTGGAACTTTCTGAGGGGCTAGGCTTTATTGAATGCTTACATGACACAAAATATTGCAGAAAGATGTTTGATGTCTCGCAGCTTGGTGGAGCTTTATCAACATGTCTGTGAACATGTGTCTAGGCTTCCTTTTTTTCCCCAACAGTTTTTAACCTAGTTTTATGCATACTAATTAATATAATTTTAACATAACAATAAAAGCTAAGAAATCCAGTCAAACTGCAGCAGGACAATCTGGAGGAAGGTTTATCTAACTTTAGCTCTCATTTCCACATTATAAGCCGTGCGATAACATTGTCGCTCCAGAGGCTCGTGGTATTTGTGTTTCGTTCTCCCCTCTCGCTTCTGATGTGTTCGTGTCACAGCTGGCTGCATCCTTACCTCGCTATGTGTCTGCTCTTCTTAGTTGCACAAGCTTTTCATCATGGCATGCAAAATTGTGATGATGAAGCTGCTTGGTGATAGCGCAGAGCGACGGCAGACTCGTGGTCTGCAGAGAGGCATGCGCATCGAGCGGA
The DNA here is from genome assembly GCF_036924035.1 of Leuresthes tenuis. NCBI lineage: Eukaryota > Metazoa > Chordata > Actinopteri > Atheriniformes > Atherinopsidae > Leuresthes > Leuresthes tenuis. The sequence continues at coordinate 4,220,287 of NW_027325370.1, forward strand.
GATAAGAACGACAGCACAGACTCTCACATTGAGCCGAATTGAAATGATTACACATGTATAACAGAGCAGAGCAGAGCCACAGTCAGAGATGCATAGAAACATGGATCTGTGGGATTTTTATTACGTTGAAATTAGCTATTTGAGTTCACCCAGGACACCGGGTGTTTCAGGTGACAAATAGACTGAGAGACAGTTTTTACAACAGGCCGTAGCCCTGTTAAATGCAAATGTGTGACACTATCATGTGTTGTTTCAGCCTCAGGCCAGGTGCAATAAACATATGTGCAGTACTTTTCTAATTCCTCACAATATGTGCAGCACTGACATATCCAATATGCCACACATCTTTATTTATAGCCCTGCCTGTCGTCCCTTCATTTGCATATATGTCTCTTCTTTTGATAAGCGCATGCCTTATTTAGTTATTTTATTATTTATCTGACATGTTTGCACCGGGGGGGAACTGTGCTCCAATTTCACTGTGCTTGTGTGCAACTGTGCAATGACAATGAAGTATCTTATAAAGTCTCTTAATCAGAGCTGCTGCAGCCTCGCCCCCCCGCCGCGTGGCATCACCCCGTTACTCCAGCAGCCCAGAACGGACGAAACAAGCACTGACCGACGTTTTTCACCGCACCTTTTCAAAATTCTGGTGATCTTTTTTTCCCCAAAACATCTGACATTTAATCAGTGCCCGCAGACAGACTTTGAGAGTTCGGACGTGTTCTGTATAACACAAATCTCAACGCTCTCCTTTTAAATCCTGCATAAAAAAAAAGAATCAAAGGTCTTCATGTATGATTGCTGTAGGTTTACATTAAAAGTTACGTTTTGGGATTAGTATGCCACACATTATCCCCGTATTTGGAGCTTAGATGGCACTTGGGTTAGGACACAGTCCACTCCAGTGTCCTTTTAACTCCAACAAATTACACAAAATCTTTAGATGCAAACTAATATTCACATACATATTCATATGACTTGGGATTAAGCTCCATCTTTTTCTGGAGGTAGTAGTTTAAATCGATTGCTCGTCAACATAACTTACATGAAGCTTTGCTCCATTTTGTGGTTTTTATTTTTCATTTCCCACAGGGAAGGTCAGATCAAGCCGGCATGATTATCGTGTCTGAGGTTCAAGTCAGATTAAGGTTTATTGGACGTGTCAAAAGGCTAAATTGTACAGAATAGGTTTGTGATGCAATATTCAACAACATAATATAGTACCTTGTCAAATACATTTTTATGTTTGGATTCAATGTCACTTGGGATAGTATTTACTAAAATCCATAAAATGTATGATTTAATAGCCTGGAATTAGGTCAGAACTGTCCCAACTGGGCCAGTAAGGATTTTTTAGATGATGCATACTTAAAATCCTGTTCAGGATTTGTTCTTTTCTTTATTGTAGACTGTGTTCAAATGTAAAGCATCCATATAAAACTAACTGTATCTGTAACTTTCAAACTGCAGTCCCGGAGCCAGTCAGCAAGACTTGGAAAGAGGTTCTGTCTGCCAGCTACAGCAGCTCAACCAGTGGCAACTGGAGCTGGGATGCCAGCGACCAGTCAGTGCCCTCCACGCCGTCCCCGCCACTTTCCAACGATGCCAACAAGAACTTTCCGCTCTCATCCCAGGGTGATGATGTCAGCGAGGACGTAACAGAGAGCACGCACTTCATGTTTGAGGACCCCATTCCCCGGAAGCGAAAGGTAAAAACGAACGCTGTTACCGGGGAAACGTGAATAAAGTTTTTCTAACCTTTTTAGACCAAACATCGTATTAGATAGACATCATGAGGATTGTACCAAATCCGTATGTGGACATACAAATCTGATGTGCTGTCGTAGTTTTTCTGTTCGTGACTTTGTAAAAACACGGCCTGCCATAAACATAAAGGCAGTCGCTCTCTGCTTGTGTGGAGGAAGTTTTGTCTTTCTCTTTCCTGTCTCTCATTTTGCTTCTGTACTGTTTTCAATGTCGGGAAGCTTTCCACACTTTTCAGTGGTGTCAGGGGAAGAGGTGGGAAGGTCTGTGAAGAATGAAGGAGAGGAGTCAGATGGGGGAGGGATGAGGTATGGGGTTGAAGGGATGCATAAAAATGAGGGCAGAGTGTGTGTGGAAGGAAAGGAAAGGAAAACTGATGCTCGAGGCAACAGCAGGAGAAGAAATGAATCTCAATATATCCTCCAGCCATGTGCTCATATACTACTACATGTGGGAGTTTTCAAATCAATGTCCCTGGAGTGTGTGTGGAAAGACATACATACATGCTTGTGTGTTATTAGTGCTGTTTGACTGTGTATTTTGCTGTTATTTTGGCTGAAGTTTTCGCGGTGTGGATGACACATGTGCAGAATGGATTTACTGGGAGCCGGTTCATTTCCACCGGCATCTATTTCTATACGATCCATCAGTGCAGCAGCAGGAAATCCTAGTTAACCCATAAATTATGAAGAAAGACCGCTGCGACAGTTGAAGAAGATAAGATGTCCCTTAGAAAACCAGCAGAAGCAGCGTTGTGTTTGAGTGATGTAGTTACTGTACATTACCTCATTTATTGCCACTTTGAGGGGATGATACCTCTCTTTAGCAGAAAGTGCAAAAGTTACGCTGCCTTGTGGACATTATGGTTTGTGGGCACAATGATCCGTGTGTCAACAAAAACAGTGGCTTAACTACAGCTTTTTAAACCGTTTATGTGCAGCTGTCCACTCAATTGTAGGCAGTCTGATTTTTCTGCAGGCGGCGAGTTAAGAGGATTATTAGACGAGGCAATCAGCAGTCTTACTGTAAATATGTTAAGATGCAAGAAAAAGGCTTAGAGAATTAAGTGATTTGTGATTGTTAGTGGAATTAAAAACTAGCTTTGCAGTGGACTTTTTATTGTTGTTTTAAACAGCATATATGCAAACAGGGATTATCCAGCACTACGTGAGGAGTTAATAGCATGTTGCAGTTAAGTATAATGAGAGAAAGTGATAAAAACACTTGTGCTGCTCTGCCGTCCTCAGGCTCTCTGCTGCTCTTCCTTCCTTTTTCTTGGCCTGTTGAAGGATAATGAAAGTACACACCCACTGTCTTTCATTAGCAGCGGTGCAGGTCGCTGCCTGCTCAAGGGACAGCTGCCAGCCCCTGACATGTGAAAAATGAAATGAAATAAAACCACATGCACTCTATCCATCCATCTCCTCACCGCTTGCTTAGGAATCGAGCAGGTTATCCTGTGTTTTTATGTTAAAGCGGATCTCAGCAGGACTGGACATGATTCAAGGCCTCGTCTCATGTGTTTGACAATATAGGCACTTTTGGCCTTTCCACCCCCACATCACTGAAATGTTCCCAGTGCAATAGATCCTCACGCCAACCCTCAGCATGTGAAAATAGAAAGGAGAGACCAAAATAGTGCATTTGTTTTTCATCCCCACACTGGCTTCATTGTCTCCTCTCTGCCACTCATGTTTTCTTTCTTTTTCTTTTCCTTTACTTTGTTTGTCTGTATTGTCTCATAATGAGTTTCTGTTTTTGTGTTCTCGCAGCTCTAATTACTCCTTAATGAGGAGTGTGAGTGCAGTTACTCTCAGTGTCTCACAGAGCCCCTTCTTTTGGTTTTATTTCCATTTTTTTCCGTCTCTCAGGGCTGACCACTGATCTTTGGCTGCTGATGAGTTAATAATGTGTCACAGGATCATTGAGAACATGTCGTTTATGCTTTATGTTCATGCTCTGGCCTTGTTTGTTGGTTTCTGTGACACTCGCCTGTTGTTAGTTCAGCAGTCTTTTAACTTGGTTTTGGGAAACGCTTTCTTCCAGAACTCTATGAAGGTGATGTTTAAGTGCTTGTGGAAGAACTGTGAAAAGGTCCTCAGCACTTCCTCAGGGATCCAGCGACACATTCGCACCGTCCACCTGGGGTGAGTTGTTAACAGCGTAGCATCACACACACACACACCCACACACACACACACACACACACCCACACACACACACACACACACACTGTTTCAGCTGCCTCCAGCAGCTCTTCAGCTCTCCTGTTTGACCATTTCTGAGAAAATATGATCCCATCTTATATTTACACCGTAAAATGTTAGAAATACACCACTTTAGTTCATTTTTGCATGTTCAGTGTCTTCTTGGTGAATTCCTACACATACCCACACACACATGAACCACCACCAGCCAGTAATATAATATCTATGAGTCACACCAATAATCTTCATACTTCAAAAAGAGTCTTTTCTAATTGTCGGAAGATTTCTGGTTCTTTTATTTTGAGTGACAACGTGACATTAGTGTGGAAAGCCTGTGCGGTGACATAATCCTGCTGAGTTGCTGGGTTTTATCAGTTTTTTGACTATGTTGAATCTGTCTTTTCCATTGCTAACGTACCGCTGTGACTTGGATTCACTGAAATCCTCTTTTTGAAGCTGATTCATCATAGATGCTGTCTATGAGCAAACGAATAGTTCCTGGAGTCACTTTGAGGGACCATCTCAGTCCCCACAAAAATGTAATAATGTCAGAAAGCTTGAGGCTTTTTTCACTTGTTCAGAAAGTTCAAAAAGAGGTGTCAGAAGCTTGTTAGAAAATACCAGACAAAGAATATTGTTAGACTTCGGGGGTGTTTTTTAGTTTCTTCCTTTCTGTTATCTGCAGGCGACGGGGGTTGTGTGTCACTGTGTTGTTCATGAAAGACAAACGCACCTAACCCCCCATAAACAGGAACACACACACTTATTTGTAGCAAACTTTAGGCTCGATTGATTCTGCTGACACAGCATCAATCCATGTGGTGACACGCAGGGAAAAGTACGTTTCGTTGAATCGATATCATAAATGGTCTTTGTTTGTGTTTCTGTGCTTTCCTAACTGTGTTGATGATTTGTTAATCTCTAACTGAACGTTAGGAGGCATCCAGGGTTAAGTTTATTATCACAGTAAAGGACCAGGTGCACAGTTTCTGTCAGTTAGTCCCTTGGCTTTGTGATGGAACCCAGACACACAAAGGCTTTTACTGCCCCCTGCTGTTGGAAAAGCAAACCGGTGTTCTTTCGGTGTTGTACAGTAATATTGCTGTGGCTTATTTTAAACGGTGGCTTGTAATTGTTTTCATTACCTCTGAATGCTGTTAATTGGGTGTGTCCCTGCAGGCGAAACAGTGATTCAGACTACAGTGATGGCGAGGAGGACTTTTACTACTCAGAGATTGAAGTCAACATGGATAGCCTAACAGAGGGCTTGTCCAGTCTCACACCTACCTCCCCCACCACAGCCGGTCCTCCGCCCATCTTCCCTCCCATGCTCAGCGATGTCCCTCACTCGGAGCACATCAGCATGGATGGTTCGCAGAACCATGCCCCTTCATTGCTCAGTCAATCAGCTCCCTCCACACTCTGCCACATCCGCACTGACCATGCCTACCAGGTAATTCACACACTGCACAGGTCACGGTTTGAGATGCTGCTGCAGAGCCACTGAACGGAAGATAAAACACTAAAGAGCCTGAATGTTACTCATCCAGGACTCACTTATCATGCAGAGATCTGTGCAGTATGGGAGAGAAACAGCTAAACTTTCTCACAAATATTAACACATGAAAAGTGAGGCCAGAAAAATGTTTCGTAGTTTGTTTTTTTCTTTACATTTGAAGTAAAAAATGAGATTCAGTTCTGCTTAAATTCCTGCTTCCAAAACCTTATTTGAACGGTTTTGTGCTATCTGGGTTTCCATGCTTCCTCCCTCGTCCCCACCTCATCCTTCCTCCTTTCATCCCTCTTCTCCTCACTGCATCAGTTCATGCATACGCCTCATTTACTTGGGCTTGGTGGTAAATTTGAATGGTCTCAGCCCGGGAGAACACCTTTGGTGACAGTATGAATCTTTGAAATATTATGAATTGAATTTTGTCCTTTGCAGTGGTCTCAGGTGGTACTGAACTCTCAGTTGCCCTGACAACAAGGAATACAAATAGAAATAGATCCTTCTATAACCCACAATAACTACTTCTTAGGATCATTTCCTTTTGCATTATGACGTATGCTTAGTTTTCTGTTGCTGCTGTTCTTTATGTAGTTTTATAAATGATGTCGTATTCTGCGAGTGCCTGCTTGTTTTAATAAAGTCCCTCCATTATTATTAAAGCAGATGCATGATCAGCATTCATTTAAAGACACATTACAGGTTCAAAGCTGGAGAAATGCCCTCCATACTAACTGTCCAATCCATTTCTACTGTATTCTCCTCTTGTCTGTTTCTCTCTGCACATTTCCTGTCCCTTTTTGTATCTGTTGTGTCCTCTCCTGGCTGTGTGGGGTGGTTGTCCATGTTCCAGGCCACCGCTCCAGTGAGTATCCCAGTGGGTCCTGAGCTGGCTGGGATAGGCAGTGGTAATGGGATCGGGCCTGGAACTGGGACTGGAAATGACATCAGTGTGTCGTGGCAGTCTCCTCCTGTCATTTTTAAAGGCATCCCGGTGAGTGAGGCTTTGTCTCACGGCTTCTTATCTCAGTCGTCTCACCTCTCATGCTGTTTTCACTTGCAGCCATTTGAGCTTTTTGCCACTCTTTTTTTTCCCCTCTCCTTGCTTCTTCGAAACCACAGTTATTTAAAACGTAGAGGCCCCAGTTCATCTATCTGCAGTACAACTGATCCAAAGTAGTTAACCTGTAACTAAAACAAGAAAACTAGCTATATTTGCATGCACTACAGTAGATATCTGTTCCCACTGGTATTTTTGTGCTGTGTTGCATGTTGTTCTTGTATCATAACAGAAGTAAAACATTTAGATTAAAATGGCTTTCTAGATTAATATATAATATGCCTAAAAAGTCAGTGACTGAAATGAAGTGAAGGAGGCCTTGGCTCGAATAAGAGCATGAGCTCATGGAGCAGAAAATAGTCCTGCGGATGCTGTAACACCCGTAGGCACGGAACAATTTAAAGATTTACACCCCAATCAAACTAATTCAAAATCAATAAAACAGCAACTATTCAACCACATCATGGACAGAAAAAAAATATATCTGTTGGCCTTTATTCATGTATTTAGACGTCATTTCACCTGGAGTCTTGCTCCCAAAGACTAGTTTCCTCACTGTTGTGACGCAGGGAGCTGCAGGGCACACATGTGCTGATGTCTGAGCTGCAGCAAAGCAAAGCTGGATGTAATTTCTGTAAATGTGTGCCTGCTTGCTGACGGCAGAGGAAGCTTCTTGAAGTTGCACAGTTTAGAGCTCCACGTGGGGACTCTTTACTGCCAGTAATATAGCACAGGCACATCAACAACAGCTGGGGAAGAAGCGAGAAACGTATTCCAACACGTGAAGCGTCTTTACATGATGTGCAACAAGTCAATGCTGAGCAGAGGCTTTCATTTGAGCCACCGATAGTTTAGAAGTTACATTAGTAACAGTGAAGGCTTTCCTTATGGAGACAGAATGAAGGTTGTGTCTTTATGAGCAGCGAACTGCATCATAAGCCATCATTTCTCTCTGTTCGGCTGTGTTTCAGAGCAGGCCGACTCTGTGAGGCTTCCCTTCTCAGTATATTATTGACACAGAACTGTTTTCACATCTTTGCAGGGCCCCGTGACTCATGTTCGCACTGTGAGCATCGGTGAAAAGCGCCAGCCGGCGGCCAGCACACACACCACTGTTAAGAACCACACTTTGATAACGCCGGCAACTAAATCAACACCAGGAACCAGGTAACACCAGGAAACAGTCGTTTGCTTTGTGAGCCGTGTCGCCGGGGTTGTGTCAAGGCTGATAGTGGGGTCTGTAGAGCTCATGTTATCTCAAGCAATCAAATATTCCTGATGCTAAAATGTGTTTTTATTTAGTCATTCATTTATTTCCAGGATTTAGTTTCTTTCTCAGTCCCTTTTCCCTTTGAGTAGGCAGAGTTTTCCTGTAAATTTGGTAAAATCAAATGAAGTTGACCGCGAGCCCGATTGTTTGCATCGTCATCCATTATAAGATGGTTGACATAATTATCTTTGGAACAGTGTATTATAGGTAACAGTGTACTGATGATGGGCTTTGAATAAAGACACGGGGGTGGGGGCGGTTTTAGAAATCCTGACATTATGAATAGCTGGCTGATGATTTGAAACAGCTGTTTGCGTAAATGTTTGCATCGCTCTGCGTCGGGATGACTCACCAGATCAGATGTGACAAAGATTTCTTCTGTACTGAATCACAAATATACCGTCTTCATATAGTCACCTTTGATTGAGTTGTACATATCTGTGTGCTTTTGTCCGTGTGGGCGTCTGTGTGCCTGCCCTTACATTGTCACATCTGCTGTTTCCAAGGAAACCCCGTGGGGAGGCTAAGAAGTGCCGAAAGGTGTACGGCATGGAGAAGAGAGACATGTGGTGCACAGCCTGTCGCTGGAAAAAAGCCTGTCAGAGATTCACCGACTAATCCAGTTCCCTTCCCTGGTCTTAGAGATGAGCTCCTCCTTACTCGGAGCAACAGCCAGGTGGACTTTTCCACTGAGGAGATGAGGGCAGATTTCTTAACCGCAGAGGTTCTCAGTGCTGTTTCCTCCGGGCCTGCAGGGGGGGCGGGGCTTCATCGTCTCTTTTTTCTTTTTCCAAACACAATAAGAGGATTAAAAACTTGTGGGTCAAAACAAAACACAACATAACATTTTTGCAGGTTTTGAGACTTTTTTCTAAGACTGAGACATTTTCACACTCAGTAAAATAAGGATAAAAGAAACGTTCAAATTAGAATCTGAACCCGATGATTAGATTCTGTTTTTTTCTCACCGGCCTCGGCTCGAGGCCATGTTTGAAGACTACAGATCGGCTTTTTGATTTCATCTGTTCATTGTAAGAGCATCATGTAAGCTACTGTTTATGATGTGGGTCGCGACTCTCTTTGGAGGCTCAAGGGTTAAAAACGGATGTGCTCAGTAAGTTGCATATCTGCGTCTCATTGTCACTGTTTAAGGGACATCAAACATACCAAATGCAAACAGCCCTGTTCAGTTTTGGTTTAACATCATCGTCTTCTGCAGTCTTACTGGATATCAACTGCATGTTTGAATACATATTGTACAATATCAGTCAACTAGTACTTAAGCTAACTCAGAGCAGCGTGCTATACTAGCTGCACAAAAACCCTCACACCAAGTGGTACAAAGAGTTTTCCGTTGGCGTTCCAGAACATTTTTGCGATGTGAACACGACATCTGAAATAACGTTTCCGCTCTTCTTCACTCTACCTTTTCACTAGAGATATGCACCTTGAAAAAAGAAAAAAAGTCATCTTTTAGAGTATCACTGTAGCCCCAGTATGCCTGAGAGAGTGGATAACTATTTCTTCTATAGTTTATTTTCTGCATTGAGTTGCTGAAGCAGCTCGCAGTTGCATTGTGCAATCAGAGCAAAGATGGCATTTAATATTTCTTTCTCGCTTTGAGGTTGTCATTGAGCCTTGAGGCTATTTTTTCTTTTTTTTTTTCCCCTTTTGACAGCTGATTTTCTTAAAGAGATTGTTTACCACAACGATATATGAATGAAAACAGCCCTTAGAAATTTTAACTTAACAGTCTGACTGAACTTAATTGTGTATGTGGGGAAATAACATAGAGATTGTGGCCCAGCAATCATTACCTGGCGATAAGTCAGGCATTTTAATGAATCTCTTACACTTTTAAATGCAGAGGTCGCTCTGTAGTCTTTGGAATAATTACCATTAACCAGCTTTGTATTACTCATAGAGATCAGACTTAACGGGGCCCAAGGTCGCCCTATTTTTTAAAAGAAGTGTTTCGTTGGGAATTCATGTTTTCCGTGACCAGGTGTGCAAACCACTTGGGACTCTGCAGTTACTAATGCGGTCCTCAACGTACTACCTTTTGGGTCGGCTGTGCCAGCTCCTCACATGCACTGTGGGTCATGTGATCAGTCTACAATACATTTTAGAGGTGTGGATAAAGCCGTTTCTTCTTAAAAATAACTATTTTTCCTCTGCTCCTCATGGTTTGTTGGGTTTTTAACTGAATGGAGCATGAGTGCTGTTTGAACAACACATCATCAGTAGTCAACAGTCTAAGCCCAGTTCACGTGCCCCATTAGTGTCTGAACCACCCGGTGCTGACGTCGAGGTGCATGTGAAGTGGGTGCAGCCAGCTCAAAGGCATGTACGTTACACAGGCCCAAGTCCACCAAAGCACAAAGCGAGTCCTTCAGAGCGTTTTTTCACTCCGTGCAGAGCCACTTGGTCTTTGTTGGTCAGCTGCATGCTGATTTATGTGCGTGGATTTAACATGTTTTACCAAAATGGAGTCTTACTTTTTTAGAAAAGGTTGTGGTGGAAAAAGGAGGCCAGCATTTCCAAGCTGTAGATGAAAACAATTGGTAGTAGATTATAGATAGATTTAATTTTAAAGCCCTTTTATTACCCGTTTCTTTATATTGAAAGAGACATAAAACATGGTTTCCATTCTGAAACCGTATGTATCCAAAAGGAAAAGCACCTATTATTGGCGTACTGACATGTATAGATTATGGTGTGATTAGCTCTTATTCATATTATTAATAAACCTAAAGAAGTTAGTAGTCATTCAGAGATCCCCAGAGCAGTTTTAACTGTATTTTACCCTGAATATTAATGTGTTATTTTGAACTTTATATTAGTTTTTTTCAAAGAATTATAAGCAGATTCCTGGAAACCATCAAGTCGAAAATATTTATTTCTGTCGCCCCAAAATATCAAATTGGCCTCAAAGGGCTTTAATGTGTAGAAATGATGACACCCCCAACATGTTGAGCCTCGATTGAGACGTAGCAAAATGGGGGGAAAAGCATTTCCATGTAACCGCTGTCCTCAGAGATCCATACTCGTGTTGTATGTTAGCCGCTTTTCATCCCTCTGCTCTCTCACGTGTTCCAGACACTGACCTGACATCGGTAGCAGCGTATGACAAACACAGAGTGCCTGTCCTCTCCCTTGTGAGTGGGCCATCCTTGAGCTGATAGTACGGTGCAACCTCAGAACTTTGTCGCCACCTGCGCCATCCGCCAGCGTCGCAGGGTCGGTGCATGAAGACAGTGGCTCGTAACAAGCAGATGGTATTTCATTGAGTTCCTTCGTGATCCTCCCTGTTTATTTTAGCGGCATCCCAGATAAGCTATGTCAGCAGGCCGCTTCCAGTCCGAAACTTCACAAAGTGCCAATGAAAAGAAAACGGAAAAGGTTTACTAACCTTATGAAATTGCACTACGCTGCACTGCGCAAAGACATGTTTTTATACATGGACGTTTTATATACACCAATTTTTAAGTGAAAGGGTGTTTTGTTTCGGGGGTGGGAGGGGGGGTTATCGTCACTGCCCGTTGGAAAACATGGGGTGTCAGGGACAGGGGTCAAGAGCCTCGGGTTCCCCATTATTGGCAGGTGATGTTCACAGTTAATGTCTCGCTCTCTGTCAGAAGCTGTACTAAACACAGCGGTGTTGGCAGTTTAAGGCATGTGGTACAGGAAGTACAGTGTGGTACTCGGTGGTATTCAGTCACTTTGCCTTTTCCTTGGATGAGTGCCAGGGGCTGAAGGCAGAGCCAGCATTAACGCAGTGATGGGGAAAAAGCTACACGTTATCACTTGGATAACAGAAGATGCTTTACAGTGTTTCATTGCCTGGGGTTTCTTTTTCACATTGCTCACACACTTTTTAATCCATAAAGCTCAGCTTTGTGCCTCCTTTGATTAAAAAAGAAAAAAAAAAGTTTCCTGCTTTTTTAAGGTATTACATGTGTACATACTGTTATTAGTGCTGGATACCACTTTGAAGTATGTTACATTTGGTTTGACCGTTGATAAAGTGTCAAATTGCCACCCGTCGGGTCTCTTTCCTTTCATTGTAAGCACCAGCAGGGTTAGAGGCCATACAGGGCCCATGGAAAGCAGACGGGCCCTATATTCTCCAGCCATTGTTCCAAAAAAAGGTTCCTGTTCCATCTTTTTTCTGGCCTGTGACAATCATGAACCTCAGGCTGTGTCGCTAAGAGCCTTGTTCTAGGAGTGCTGCCTGGACCGTGGTTAGGAAAAGAAAAGAAAACGTGGGTGTAAAACATCTCTTGTGCACAGATCGGGAGAACTTTTTGATTGCTTTGCAACTAAATACTAGCAATTACAGCTTTTACCTGTAAATTAATGATGGATGGAGATTGACGTTAACCGTTGGTGGGTGTGCAGGGAAACCGTAGACGGAAAGCAGTGACGATATAGATTTATTTGCTTTTTCAGGGCTTTCTTGTACATAAAGCAAGATCTAGAGATCCGTGAGGCTTTTTCACATGTTTTGTTTGGTGTATCTCTGTTATATGAAAAGGAATTTTTTATTTTGTTTTTTTTTAACATTACAATTGCTCAAAATATCTTTCTTTCATTTTTAAAGTTGAGAAGCTATAGTGAACTTACTTCGATGTATATTAGAGGCAAAGGGGAGAAAAAGACAACCTGTTGAATGTAACTCTTACAAAAGAAAAAAAAAAGTCTTTTGTTTTGTGGCGGTTGCCGGCTAGTTTGAAAGGCATGTTGTGAACTTGTTGTGCGTCCTGATTTTGGTATCAAACTTCTCAGCTGTCGCCGCTCTGCTGAATCAGCCAGAATAATACAACTTTGCAGTATTGCTTTACTATCTTACTTTGTGCAATGAGATGCTTTACAGTGGAACAAGAACTTGCTTTTTGGTGACACCTGGGCTATCCGCTCATCCTGTAGCTGTTTGTCTTTCACCTGCCAGACGCTAATTTCTTTTGAGTACGTGTGGTTGTTGTCATGGATGTTGTTTGTGGTTGTGACATTAGGTTTCTGTTTGGCAGGATAACTTTCAGCCTTTGACTACCTTGGAAATTGTTACCTTGTGAAAATCTTTATCCTGCCCTGCACATTCCAACAGACAGCATGCTTTTAGTTTCTAACACTTGCTTACCATTTCCCTGTCACCGCAGCAAATCGCCTCCAGTCACAGCGCCATTTCCTGTTCTTGTTATCCAGCTTTACTGTGGTCCCACCCAAGCCTTTACCCAGCATATTAAGCTAAACTAAACCCTTGAAATGTGCATCAAAAAAACCTTTTATTTTTTTCTCCAAATATGTCAAAATTGATGTGCTGTTTTATTGAATGTCAAGTGTTCATTGGTGCGTAAAACAGCAGCAGCAAAGCCAATAGATCTCCTTCCAAATCAATGTATTGCATTGCAATGGCAGCTCCACTCTTCTTCTCCTGTTCTTGTATCGTCTGTCCAGCCATTTACACGGTCTGTCACTTCTCTCATCTGATGACCATTTCCTCTGCTGTTGTGTTTTTACTGAGCCTGACACTGGCTGGTGTGAAAACCAACCTTTGCTTTTTTTTTTTCTCCCATTGATTGATTGTCTGGTTGAGTTTGAGGTTGTTTTGCATGTCTGGCATCGCTCATTGTTTTCCTATTCTTCTTTTTTTTTATAAATATATATGAATATATAAAGGAGATACAACACTGAAGGGTTTTATGTGTTAGATTCCCCCCCCAGCAACTCAAGGCTGATGTCCATTGTTTTCCTCTTAGTGTAAAAATACTCAGCGCAGCCTGACACACTCACCCAGTGCTGTGGGAAATGTGACGTCAGTCTCGGGTCATTTCTGGAGGGCAACGTTCCTCTCGTGTGTGGGTTCAGCCGCTGGTCTTCATCAGCAGTTCCACAGACATGGAGGAAGCACTTTCTGAGGGGTGGTGCACTCGAGGAGTATTTGTGTGAATGTCACGCCTTTGACTAGTGCTTGAAAAGATGGATGACCATGTATGATGCTGATAATGTGATCTATGTGACGTAATGTGACAGAAAGAAAATAAACCTGAATGGAAGAAGTCTGCTATCGAATTCTTTATCTTTAAAATAAACGTGGGTGGTGGGGATGAAATATGCTTTTACTGACAAACTTCCAAAGCACGAAATAAGGAAATAGCTTTCTTTGACTTGTCTGTTGCGCCCTCTTGTGGACATCAGGAGCTTTGACAGCCCCAACCTCTTTCCAGCGGGCACAGGAAAATAAAAAGGCACGGCACACACTGGTCACTTCTTTACAGCAGCAATTTCGAAATTTATTGAGACTGATTGGTTTTTGCAAATAATAGTTAAGCTAATTCTTCCACTAAACATGAAGTCAGAAAGAGGCTTGGACGGCTGGTGGGCCTGACCCAACATCAAAACAGGAGGCTCATGGTTGACTGTAAAAATGTTTTGTGATCAGTACTATCAACCAAAAAAAACAAAAGAAAATCTGCACAAGAGCACTTAAATCTGCCCGAAACAAAAGAGGTGTAAAAACAGGACAGGTTTTTTTTTTTTTGATTATTTAGCACATTTTGTTACAAACACAGGATTATGATAATAATCAATATAAAGTCAGTATCATATTGAACAATATTCCCAATGAAAATAATCAAACCTCAAGCTTCAAGTAAGACCTTTTACAAATTAAAGACCCTCCGAAACTTGAGAGAGAAAATAAATAATATATAATAGTAATATAAAGTCATATATATGAAGGTATACACACCACACTCTTAGTAGAAGAACAAAATCTAAAGTAAAAAGCGCCAAATTTGAAATATAGTATAATATAGATATACCCATATCTATGGCTTCATGATTTGCACGTGAGTATCAAGCTATACAGGCTAAAATGAGGATTGCAATTTGTACACGTCTAAGAATACCCATATTCATCTGCAGTAGAGCAAACAGTTCCAGTTTTGCATTGTGTGGAATGAGACAGTTGTGTGCAGATGCCGAAGATGTCGCTTTGGTATGACAAAATGAACACAGGCATGCAGTTAAGACCACAGAATCAGGGCACAAAAGGTCATCAACACACTGTGGGGAAGGAGAATCTGGTCGCCCATCTTGATTTGTCTCATTGAAGCATTGTCTTCAAAAACATTTTGCACCTCCAATCTGATCAGTCGCATCTCTGTTATCTCTATCCACTGACACAAATATCCACTCATCTCTCAGAAACACACTCTTACAAGCACGCGGGTGAAATGTCATTGAGGCACATATCGAGGGGTTGATGGCAGACGTTTTCCTGAAGTACAACCCAGAATGAGGAAGTGGACATACAGTACAGGTTGTGAGAAGAGCGCAGGGCCGGGGACTCGCACATACATCCAGATGTCTCTCAGTGGCCATAAGACCACCACAAGACAGAGATTTGTCACTGATCATGGGCTCCTTCCACACCCACTATTGACATTCATAAAAAAATTCTACCCCATTGTCTTTCTTTTTTCTTTCTTTTTTTTTTTCCAAAAGTACAACTATTTGAATAATGGGTCAAACAAAAACACAATAAATAACAAATAAAGATGCCGGACACGAAGACAGCATCACAAGCTGTACTGAGAGTTATTTCGGCAGGGGTTGATGGGAAGTGCAGTTAATGGCACCTGCAGCAGAGAGGCTTCACGTGTGCGACCAGCACTGGCAACAACTTGTTTCCCAGAGTTACTACTGCAGCACTCGCTTCCCTTTTTTCTGTTTTCCCTTTAAAATGAATTCCGGCCAGTAAAACACCAGGCAGGAGATATACAGAATGTAGGCTCAACGCTCTACTATCTGAGAGAAGCGTTTTGTGTTCACACTGCCTCGCTTCTTGATTGTGTGTCAGTCGAGCTGCGAGCCAGTAGAAAACCAAAGGTGAAAATAATATGCTTGCTTTTTAAGATGCAGTCTTCAATATCTAGCTGGTCCTCTCACGCAGCCCTTCATAATCACAATAATAAAAATAACATGTGCACTTCATCAAACTGTGACAAATAGTGACAGGCTCAAAAATAAAAACAACCCAACAACAAAACAGTTTACCACAACAAGAAATCTAAAAGCACCTGCACACATAGACTGTGAAACAAAATCACTTCATGTATACAACGTACTAGATTGTTTTTGGTTCCATATTAATCAATTAGTGTACATTAGTGATGCAAAAGCATGTGCGATATATGTTTCAATCAATATCTAACAGAGAAGTGGGACGGTGAGTGTGTTTTCCCCGTTGGTAAAAAAGCTAATACGACAGAAAAAGCGTAAACTGGCACAATAAAAGGTCGATAAAAGCCCCATGGCTTGCTGTCCACAACAAGGCAAAGTATAAAAGCTTTTTGTCTTATACAAGATATGAAACATTAAAAAAAAAGGAAAAAAGAAACACACCATAAAGCTTAGCATCCAGCACTTAATAATAATTCAGAATAGTAACATCAACAACAGTAATCATAGTTCTGATATTCATAATAATAAACGCATGTCATTGGCCTCTTTTGAATTGTCAACAACTTTGCCAAAAAACATGGAAATAATCTTTAAAATCAATGTCAAACTTTTTTGGACTCTGGACACTCATTCTTGCATACAAACACCCATCCTGTTCCAAGCGGCACACACAGAAAGAGGAGGGAATGACTTTTCAAAAATCGGGAATCCACAAACAAGTTTTTCAATAAATAACAAATTGATATTACACTCTCTACAAATACTGAAACTGTGAATTTCAAGCACAACTCTGATCCCTTTTTTTTTCTTCTTTTTTTCTTTTTTAACCTTACAAATGCGGAAAAAAGGTATAACACCAAAAGAAAGATTAACCGTGGAGAGAGTCTGCATATTCTGTATCCAGGAACTGGAATTACATGAATAACTAAGGGGAAAAAAATGAACAAAGGCAGCTCCTTCTCAGGTGTGAGAGACTTGGCTCTCAGGTCCTTTCATCGCAACTTCCAGTGTGAGAGACACTGAACCAGAGACAGCAAGAGAGACAGACAGCACAATTAGTGTAGGATAGGTCCACTGTGTGTTTGATTCCTAAAACAGAAAAGCAGACACTGATGTCTACTTTGTGTGTTAGTACATTTAAAAGTAATGAATTGTAAAAGGATGTTCAGTCTCTCTGTCTCTCTCTGGGCTTACAGCCGTTGTCTCTCTTTTAAATTCCAAGAATCACATATGTACATCTGTCAAATCTCTGGTATCTGTTGGAATGGATTGATAGAAACCAGGTGGTGAACTTAAGTGAAGAAAAGATTAAGGACCCCACTGAAAGGCATAGGCTATATAAACAGCAATCTGCACAACGATTCAGTGATTTCTGTATGTTCTGATAACAGTCAAGAGGACATAAAGTATATCCTTAAAGGTAGGTGCGGTCACCGAGTTGTTTAGATAAGTAAAGATCAGATCAAAAATGTAAACCACCGGTTCAGGGCTTTTGATAGAAGTCAGTTGTAATTAAAGTGCAAGTCTGTGGCAGTAGGACTCTGCATCATCAATGTGCCATTGGGCTTCCCAGTCCCCTGACACTCATATCTTTGCAATAGATTTAGAATCTCCCTTCACTTATGGAGATACTTTCCCCAGAAAACACAACAGCCGAAGAGGGACCAAGACACTCGTCTTCCAGGCTGTTTCCCTACTCTGTCTGCGATCCTCGGTTTCCATGGTGATTGTGATGGCAAACATACAAAGTTGCAGTCTAGCGTCGACCGAATCCTTGGCAGCATCCTCGTTGGTTCTCATTGCAACAGAGTAGAAAACTGCAGGACTATGGCCTGAACCCTCAAGAAAAAGAAACACAAAAACACTGCATCTGAAGTAAAGGAGGTAAGCAGAAAAAGCCTTGCACTCGAGCCATCTCTTCATCACTCTTCTTCTATGGCAATCAAGGTTGAGAAAAGTGTGTGTCTGTGTGATGAATGTTACTCAGAATATTGTTAGATCATTGTCGCGCATCACCCTACAGCATTTCCATTCAAAGGAGAAGGCCTGTCCACTGTGGGACGAATGGGTAAAGAGAGCAGACGAATCTGCCAGAGAGATCGCAAGAGATCTTCAGAGATTGGTTGGCAAGCCACTAACAGGAGCCTGACAGGTTCTAGGAGATCCAGGCAAAGTCCCTCTCACTCCCATTCTGCTGCTCCCCCTCCTGAGCCGAGGAGTCGCTCTCCTCTTTCTCATTGTCCAGTGCTCCATGTGCCTCAGTGGCCATCCCTGAGTCCTTCCACTTCCCCCCTTCTTCCTCGCCTTCTGCTAAGATTTCCCCGTCCCCTTCGACCATCATCTCCTCCTCCCCTTCTCCATCACCGTCACACTCCGCCTGGTCATCGTGGAAACGATCCCCGGGATACAGCTCCTCCTCAGGAGAGATGTCTCCACCCACCTCACCGTTGTGGTCCAGCAGTGCGGCCATTCCCCGGCCAGAGCAGTCAGCACAGACGCCATGACGACGGGAGCCGTGTTTTATTCCGACACTGGCTGCTGACATAAAGACGCGGCTGCACACTTTACACACATATTTCTTGTCTTTGCTGTGGACCTGTGGGATGAAAAACACATCATTTCACAATTCAAATGTATGCTCTCTTTTTAAATAAGGCGTTGTTCACTGCCCTCTAGAGGGGACTGCTTGGCTGCACTCACCAGTGTGTGCCTCTTCATGTGCTCCCTTCTGGTGAACTTCTTACCACAGATTTCACAGGGGTAGGGCCTCTCACCGGTGTGGGAGCGCATGTGCCTCTTAAGGATACACTGGTGCATAGCAGAGAAACTGCAGTAGGGGCACTTGAACTTTTTACGGATCACTGTGAAGTCATTTACTGCAAGGACAGAAAGGAGGGGAGGAGAAAAGGAACAGAGAAGGAAAATGATTAGTGTTGACTGACACTCATTTAGATAAACCAAGACGTTGCTTTTCAGTTATTGCATTTAATTAGCAACACGGGCTAGAAATGTACCATCAATTCCCAGGGTCATCCCAATCCCAGTCAAAGCTACAGTTGCCCTGGCAACAGCTCTTCCTCCATACTAAAGCAATAAAGGCATAGAGATACTGTAAACACATGACACAACAGTCAGTCTGCCTTAGTTACTCTGGAAGGTCTCTACCGTGGACGGCAAAAAACACAGACAGAACGGCAAACACGGACATGACAAGAAAAAAAAGACTTGCACAAAGGGAGGGAAATAAAACCACACAAAGCAGGGCACACTGCATATGACTGAAAGATCTGAAGTTGGTTTCTGAGCAGAAAAACACTGCACACAAGTGCAGCACATAAAGGAGGGGTTAAACACACAAAAGGGTTACAGGGTGATACAAAATAATTACCTCCATCTGCTAATCGACTTCTGCTTTGATTAAACGTTTGACAGCACAGCAAAAGAAAAAAGTGCAAGTACAGATGAACTGCACAACAGAGTCTGACATCCAGATTTTATAAAATTCTCGTATGTGTGCACATATCACATCAGAAAAAAAGAGCTGCAGCCAGGTTGTTTTTTACATCTTCAATTCTAGTTTAATCACAGCATAAAATCTACAAGCAGAGTTCCATTCTGTTTCTTAAAAAAGTACAGATCTCTAAACAGTACATGGGTTTCAATGATAAACTATTCATTTCTTTCAGTACTTACAACACTTAATCAGACTTGAAAATACCACACGACAGACAGACAGTTACTTTCCATTTCTCTTCACTGACTACCTCTACAGAGTTCCTGATTAGTTCCTGACTTCCCTGAGCCTGCCAGTCTGTTTCAGCTTCTGGCTGGGACAGAGTGTGCTACCTGACAATGGGATCTTGTGAAGCTTTTGGCATTTGGGAGCTTCCCGTCTGTATGTTGTTCACACACACCAGCAAGGGAACAGATTCCCAATGGACACAAGTTTTGCTTTCATGAGGTGCATGGAAATTACAGTTCAATGTGCTGGAGCGAATTTGGAGGTAAACACAAGTGGCTGCCTTCTCTGCGTATAGTGTTCACAGTATGGGTGAACACAATAAAGCTTTCTAAATTAATTGGACCGAGACGATATCTTGTTGGGTTTACGCCTGCTGTAAACCCCGAGCAGAAATTTTGGCAGAAACTGGTGTGAATTTGCATTAGCAGGGATTTTCAAGCCTGTTCAGCCCTGCTCTTGCTTTTCGACATCCTCCTCTTGACACAGTCCTCACCATCTCCCGTATTATTCTCCTGCGTTTTCCCACTCGTCTTGCTCGATCCCCTAATTTCTGCCCTGAGCTCACAACCACACCATTATTGCTCTGCAGCTGTGACATCACCAAGCTCATCTGGTTTAAAGGGCATCTGCCCCTCTGTCCCCACTTCCTCTTCAGATGTGAGGTCAGAGGTTAAGAGGGGCCGGAGCCATGAAGGACCAATTACTGCCCAGCTACTGCCTCTCTCAGCCACTATAAGACTTACAGATCTGTGACAGAGGAGATGGTCAAAGAAAAGAGAAAATATGACACCACCCAACCCCCGCCCGAGCTGCTTCTGGCCTATTGTTTTAGCAGGCTTTGTCTCGTTGGGCACATCCCTTCCATCTGTACTGATCTGACAGCTCTGATTGAAAGAAGTCAAGTCAGACTGTTGACTGAAGACAAGCTTCTGTGTGTCCAATGGATGTGGATCTGGCACAGAATTCCTTTCTCCTTTTTTCATAAGCTATTTAAAGTTCTCTTAAGACAATTCTAAATATTTGCTGAGGCGCAGCAGTCCTTGACTTTATGCCGTTCTCACAATGCAATGCTGCAGAGTTCCTGCAGGTGGTGTGGTTGTGTGGGCTGTGAGGCACAGAAATGCCTGACAGGTATGAACTCTCTTTGAATGGCTTTGTGCATGTAATGCAGGAGTGGACAAAAAGATTAAGATCTCTCTGCCAAAAAAGGAGAAAAAAGTTTAGTCAAACGGGTGACTGGCGACAGAGAGCCAGACAAGTGGTTTAGTTTGAGGGGGTGGAAAGACACCTCTTGTCTCTCCATTCGGCACTACAGTGTAAAATAATTCAGCTGGTTATGGTGCCAGTCATTGCTTACTAAAACTATTCACAGGTTGTAAAACATCACATATAATTTCAGTCAAGACAGATTCTTTTTTGCATAGCATTTGTGCACTTGTGACCCACATGGTGTCAGTATGAAATAAGTCATCTCTTTACACAATAATAATGACATGTAATTTAACAAACTGTATAAAAAGTGTACCACAGTTTTGTTCTTAAAATAAGTTAGTCCATCGTGAGTGCAATAACACCACAATGCATGTATGTTTGGCATGTATGTTAAACACAAATGAAGGTAAACTGTTCACTGATGGGTAAAATGTATGGGTTTGAGTGAATTTACAGGCCTTCGACGTCAATACTGCCATTATGATTGTCAGCTTTCATGTGTTGAGTCAGCCGCCACAGTGGGTCTGTAAGCCCACCCTGAGACATTTCCAATCCACTGCTGCCACCCAGTATAGCTCCTGGCACCAACCCCACCTGGCAGCACACTTTAACATGTGTTGCCAGGTTTTTCTGGGTGCTAAAAGCCTTGGCACAGGCCGGGCAGGTGTGCCCCCTCTCTTTGGAGTGCACGGATGACAAGTGCCTGTGCAGGTCTGTGCGGTCTCTGAAGTGTTTCAGGCAGTAAACACACTGCATCAGCTTCTTCTTGTAGTGGATGGTCTTCTCGTGTCGATCTGCGTTGGATTTGAGCGTGAAGCTGGCCGGGCACTGAGAGCAGAAGTAGCGTGCCGACATAGGTTCACCCATGGCGGAGCGGTAGAGCGACTGGTTGAAGTGGGGAGGCTGGGACTGTGGCTGGTGACGAGGCTGGATAGGTTGGTTGTGTGGACCCTGCATGCTTGACCAGTCCAGGGACAAGGCCATCAGAGACAGGGTGTGGTGGTACTCATGTTCCCTAAGATGCTCCAGGCTGCTGAACAGCCGTTTGCACAGGGAGCAGGCGAACCCCTGTGAGGGCCAGGCACCGTGCTCTGGCAGACCTCTCTCCCCTGATCCAGCCTCGTCACCCACCAGCAGCAGCCCTTTAGTTCCTCTGCCAGCCATGGACACTGACGCAGGCACTGTCAAGCCACCAGTACAGCTCCCCTCGCCCATCTGATCCCTCTCAACAGGAGACTGGTCACCTTCCAATGCTAAGGAGGGAGAGGGCAAAAGTGTGAGAAACAGTGAAGAACAAACTCTTTAAGTTACCAAGAAATTACATTAACTTTGAGAACATACCTGTGCTGCCCTCTTTTATATCTTCTTTGTCTTTTATGTCTTCCTGGAAGCACAAAACATCCCGTTATGTCACACACGTACTTATACAGTCTGTATGGAATGCTGTTTTGGCATGCAAGAGACAGGAAGGTGGGACAAGCTGTGAAGGCAACTTCTTTACATGCAAGATGCAAATACATGACAACAGAAAAGCAAAAAAAAAGAGGACAAACAAGATCATAATTAGTCAAAGACAAGTTTGAGATTAGAGAGCAAACACAAGACAGAGTAGATAGATGACAGTTGAGGATGCTACAGCTCTCACATGGGACACAGAATGAGCAGTTAGGTTGATCTACAATGTTAATAATCTTTGCTGCAAGATGCTCGCACAACCCCTGCCAGGAAGGTGCATCAAACACCTGTTCGCACTCTTACCTCCCCTCTACACCCCAGCTAAGCTCTACTCCTTCTCTATACATCCTGTGCTCCTGCCATTCCTTCACCCTCACCCACTTTCTCAGCCCCTCCAGTCCTCCTCCTCCTCTCTAAGAACAGAACACCCTGCACTGGGCAAACAGATGGCTTGTCCGTAGAGATGGGGAGGCTTGTTGGGAGGCAGGTCCACTGAAATCAAATGCTGCTCCTAAATGCTCGCAGCATACACACAGAGACTGGCAGACAATTCACATCTACACATGCTTTCACAAACACAAACACGGGGCAGAACAAACAATTTCCTGAGCTGCAAGAGCAAACCTCTCGTTGTCTACTAGTATTGATTCTACTCAGTCTCATCACACTACCTTGGCCGTTATCTGCCATCTCTAAGCACACGCTGCCATTGTGACTAGATGTGCTATCTCTGATGTAACCACTATAAACTGCATTACTGCTAATGCCACGCAAAGACTCCTGACTTTAGGGCGAATTCGGGTCTAGCTATATTAAAAGATTGTCTGAGAAGGGAGGCAAGAGTGCAGAGTGACGGCAAACTGAAAGAAAAGGAAAACAAATAAAGCATAAAGAAAAGAAAGGCAAACAAAAAAACAGATAGCATTGCTTCTCCAGTGCAGCAGGAAATGTGCCAGATTCCACAAAGAGAATGAGATACAGAGAGGGGTTGAGCAATGATGTGCTTGTGTGTAAAAAAAAAGCACTGGAATGATGAAAAATAACCCCATTAACCCTCACTTTTCTAGCAAAAAGTACTAGCCAGTATCTCCCACACCACATCAGTGGTTACTTTTTACTTTCCTTCACCACTCAACCCCTCTTAGTGTGTGTCCGTGTGTGTGTGTGTGTGTAGAGGCAGGAGGAAGCTGCCCCCTGGATGCTTATCTCCACTCCCTGTTACAAAATGTGACGAAAGGAGCGGTACCCAGAGAGCAGCCTCCGCCCTGGAGCTGAGCCAGGCCCAGTGAGCTTACCTCAGGGAATGTGGAGGGCTCCGGGCCCTCAGGGGCCTCTTCCACTTCCATGTCCAGTTCTTTTGAGTGCAGTAGGGGTGCCCCAGCCCGCAGACCGTGGGCCTCCAGGGGCCGGGGCTCGGAAGGGTGCTGTGGCGTGGGTGGAGTGGGTGGGCAGTATGCTGACGTTGACAGGAGTGGTGGTGATGGTGGAAGATGAGGAGGAAGAAGAGGAAGAGGAGAAGAGGAGCCAGCGCCCTGTTTGTTATGAATAGTGGCCCCTGTGGCCCCTGGCCGAAGTGTGCTGCAGTAGTTGGAGCGGAGCCCTGAGGAGCACAGGAAACGAGTCTCACCCACCCACTCACGTACAACTGCAACTCTGCTAGCAGCTGGCCACCAGAACACAACGGGAGAGAGTGGGCAGGGGGGCAAGCAGAGGCTGCCAGTGCTACGCTATCAAACGCTGTGGAGAGGGGGAGGAAGAAAAACTCTGAAGTTTCACTTTCCACCAGCCAAGGGGAAAGGGTTAGGGCTTCTCTTCTCTATTTCTCTCTCTTTATTTTTTTCCTTTCGCTCCTCTGCTCTCCTTCTCCTTCCACCCACATGCGTGCACCAAGGATGGCAGTGTGTGTGTGTTTAGTGAGAAAATGTACAAAGTTGTGTGAGCAGTAAAATGCATATAAGTAGAGGGCTTGAGGATCCTCTGTAGCGTGGAGGGAAATAGTTTTGGAGAGGAGCCATCTTGCAGCTCAAGTTAGGATTTTTTTTGTTTTGTTTTGTGTTTTTTTGTTCACGCAGGGGAAAGGACGACTACATGTACCATGTAAGATGTTTACCAGCAACAAGTTAAGGCACGCTGAATGACGAATTCTGGATTTCTGACAGATCGTTTACCTTCCCATTGTTACTTACACAGAAGCTTCTCTGCTACTTTAATATCACTATTAGCCGATACTGAGATTGAAATGATCTGTTTCTTATTACTTTGATTCAAAGAGTGCACCCATGAGAGTATAGTTTATTGCAATTTGTCTATGACAGTGTGTGAGTGTGGGCAGCACTTTGGGGAATGTCTCCAGAGTAATGCAGTGGGTTAGCCATTCATTGCCCTCCTCTGCATAACGGACAGAATCACACATCCGTGAGGCTTGACCGTGGACGGATTCCTGGAATGTTAAACTACCACGCCCAACGCTCCCCACTCCCACTTACTGAGAACACACACGAATGTTGAACTCCCTATCTCTTCTTCCACAGCCCAATAGCGACAAGACGAACAACATTAAGGGCGAGGAAGAAGTGGAGACAAAGAGTAAAGACATGTGCAACAGGTGAGGGGGAGCAGCTCATTAACTAATGGTGCTCTGGCTGTAGACACCTGTCAGGAAAGGATCTTCACAGGATAACTATGTTAGCTGGGTTTAAACAGTTTCTGTTCCAATCTCTCGCAGAAGTGCAGCATTAAATATATATTTTGTAATTATGCCTCACTGATTTTAATACTGAAGTCGTGTCTAGCAATCTGTAAAGAATAGAAATAAATCACAGCTTAGAAACGAGAAGGAACGAAAAGAGTAATGAAAACGTTTTTGACTCAGAAAAGACTTACTGTAAAAGAAATGGTTTTCATCCCTTCAGCTGCGACCAAAAGGGAGTCATTATGTGGTCAAGACTCAGAGGGATATTACCTAATGGTGACTTATCAGTTACTTTCAGCTAATGACCTTAAACTTTATAAGAAGAATAAATTGGATCAGACTGAGGTTCTCCATGGAAAAAAGGTGTGTTGACATCTTTTTTAGCAAAGAGCTCTGGACAGTTTTATTCTCCTGCAATGGTCTTAAACAGTAGTGCAAAGTAAATTTACCTGTAGAACTGTACATTTTTAAGATTCATGTGTTTTATCTGAATATATTGGTTTTATCTCCACTAAATTCCAGAGGGAATATACTCCACTATATTCATATGACAGAGCTTGCATACAGTGCTACGTTACATACTTAGAAAATAAGTCTCGAACACTACATCATATAATAAATTGAACCGGTCTGATTCAAGCCACGTCGGCCTCTGACATCTTACAAAAAGATGAGTGTAGCTGGGATAACATTTTAGATTAAAAGTCAAAAGATGAACCAAAATTGATCTTTCCCTCTAAACATCTTACTCAGTGTCATTAGAAAAAAGAGAAAATGTTGCAGACCAACAGATTTGTGTATCAGACTTTGTTTCTCTTCTCTCCCCTCCAATTAATCCCTATTCATCTGGTGTCCCTTTATACAACATCAAGCGCTTCAAACTACCACCTCCATCTACTACAACAGAAATACACGTCTTGCACACTCTTGCTTCAGTGTTAATAATCGGATGATGTAATTTAACATGTTACATGATAAAAAATCCTGCTGATTGGCCAATGGAGTTCTCCAATTCTTTAATTGCATTTTACTACAAATTCTTTTGTATTCTTATATATTTGCAAGTATAATTTTTTTCTCCCAAATTAGCTTATCTTTAGATTAAGTGTTTTTGATGTTCTACATTTGACAAAATAAGTTGAAAATTCAGCTTTTTTTGGTGCTTTACATTCCCTCTGCCGATGGGATTTCTGGAAAAGTCCCAGCAGTAACAAAAAAGTTAACGTATCAATTGCATTAGATGATCTTTGATGCCTTTACAGTAACGTTCCCTGCTCTTCCAGTCCTCTTGCATTTAAAAAGCTGAGCTGGGGCTACATCGTTGCTATGCAGGATTCAGAATTTGGAAAAAACATTTGGGTCACTGAAATAAATACATTCAGATAAACAGCTATGGATCCATCAGGTGCTATTGTAAAGGGTGAGTCAATTTTCAAAAGTAGACAGGAAGTGATGAGAGCTGACTGTGGGGAGAAAAGGTCAATAATATCAGTATGATCTGTATAGTTAATTGGATGTTCCTGTACAGCCATACACTGTGGCAGCGTGGGCAGGTGATGGTCCGACAAAACCCATTGTTAGACATTAACTGTATGAGACACAGAAGAGTAGTGGGGCTAAATCCCATTGATTTTAATTGGATTTTGGAGACTGATTGGCATACAGACTGGTTTCACTGTATTTTTGGCATTCTCCAGGGGGATGAACTTTGTGACCCATGCAAACAGACAGGTGGTGCATTTGAACTGCATGCCGTGTCAACAAGGTGGAAAATGTAAGAGATACAGGGCCGTAAAGCGGTTAAAGTGTAGAACATTAATACTCTGTTTACTCTAAAAATATGTTTTTTTTAATGTAAAAAAGTAAGAGAGACAGGAAGAGGAGATGAACTGAGAGACACAGGCTCTGTGTCAGGGCCTTTTGCTCATGTTCAGTGGTCCCTCTTGAATTGGGCCAGGTGACCTTGCTCTACCTCCTCTCTGCCTAGATCAATACTTTCCCAGGATTTTAAAGCAACATGCTTTGATGCTCCCCAGCAGAAGTAAAAGAGGGGGAAAGAGCCAAGAGTGAGACAAATAAGGAGGAACTGCAAAAGCCGTCCAGGAGGGGAGGGAGAGTGTGAGGGATGAGTGTTAAGGAGGGGTGAAGGAGAAATAGATAGAGGGAAGGAGGGAGGGATGGTCAGGAGGGAACATGGACAGGCAGGATGTTAAGCAGGGGTGAAGGAGAAGCAGGGAGAACAGGAGAAGGGGAAAATGGGCTGAACTAAGGGAGGAAAGGAGGGATGGAACAGTGATCTGTCAAGCCAGGCAGACTTCTCCCCCGCCCAGTAATCTGAGGTACAGTGTTTGTTTACTCTCTGTCCTCATTTAGACACAGGGACAGACCTGGGGTGGGAGGGGAGGTTGTTGGCCATCTCGACAAGCCCATTTCCCCAACCCCTATTGTGCAGAGAATACAAAATAGGGTTTGGCTAACCAAAAAACCCTCCCTGAGGTTTCTTTGGTGACAACTGAAATACTGACATAGGGCTCATTCAACACGATTCTTTATAGAGAGAGCAAATGATTAACATTCTCTGAATTCTCTTATTCATATAGTCAAGGCTGACTGTATCTGTTGAGTCTGAGTGTTTATCAAAAAGCCTCTTCTCTTTTCTGATGCTGTCGATCCGTGCTGTGACAGCATCTAATTCTCCTCTTTAAGCCAACAGAAACATCTCAATCCCACACACTTAACACTTACACAAAAGGGGTGATGCGATGTGATGTGTGTGTGTGTGTGTGTGTGTGTGTGTGTGTGTGTGTGTGCAAGTGCGTGTGATTGCAAACGTGTGTTTTGGTCTATTCAGGCTTTTATATTGTAGGTGAGTGGGGCTCAACTCAATAGACATGACTGGGCTCGGAGTTGTACCCTTCCACTGCTTTTCTTCTGCTCACAAATACAGGCAGAACTCGGGACAAAAGATCCAATTACTTGCCAGTAAAAGCAAAAGAAACAAACCCACAAGTTGAACACAGAAAATGTGCCCACGCGGACCTGGACTCGAGCAAATATATGCTCACACACAAGGCTGCACACATGTACACACACTGACAGTTTAACACCCTCACTCAGAGGCAAAAAAAAAAAAAGAAATCTAAAATCTCTTGTTACAGGCAAATCAAGCACAAATTCAGCAGTTTATTAATTCATTATTAATATCAGTGGATCAAAAATGGTTTATTATGATTTAAGTGGAACATTTTTGCTGATAGTTTCTTTTATCACTGATATGCAGAAAAAATGCGTTTTTACCGAGGAAAATAATGATTTTAAATGCATCACAAACATATAAACAAAAGGTGGTAGTAATACCTTTAACTCCACTTTTTGTTGCTCTAATATGGTTTATCTTCAGCATTTATTCAGAACAATTGAAACATCTGAAGGAGCTTTCAATGACATCTTTATAGAATGTTTATTTTATGACTTAGTAGAGCAATTTTAATAAGTAAATGTCTAAACCGCTGTTCTGCTGTGTTATTTTGATGCTCTGAAATACAGCTGTAGACTCACTGATGTGCACAAAGAAACTGTCACATAAAACCAAACAAATTTTCGCAAGACAGCAAGAGTTATCCCAGCAAAATGTTCTCTCACTGAGTCACTGCTGAGCAGTCATCACTTGCATTGCCTCACAAACTGGTTACACACTCGAGTTACGCACACAAACGCAGTACGCTGGCTGATGAGCGCAAACACTGCTGCAGTAGGCTCTCACAACTGTGCGCTGCATCACATGAGACCACATATGCAGATACTCAAAGATACATGAGAAGATTTGAATTTGTGTTAATCTGAGTCATGAGATAGATTAGGACTCAGTTGTGTGTAACAACCAGTCTGAGCACTATTTCAGTAAATGGCTACTTACAAGACAGGGAGTGTCCTCCTTTGGGCAGGTACTCGTACAGCAAGGGGTTATCTTCTCCCATCATCTCAGCCCGCAGTGACAGCAGGCTGTTCTTACTCATCAGTGCTGCCTTCAGGTTGGCCACAGACGAGATACCTCCAGCTCCTCCGCCAGCCTCATCCGATTCGTTGGTGCCCAGGAAACCGGGCTCTGTGGTGAGAGCCTCTTCCTGTTTGAGGAAGAAGTCGAGACGTTCACCGCGGCTGTCTGAGCTGTTGGGTTCGGTCACGTCTGCCCCTGAAGAGAAATTCAATATCAAATATTATCTTAAAGCATTCTCTGGTTTCATGTCTCAAATCTTCTAACAACTGTACTTAATTTGAGGTACGACATGCTTGTCACTCCACACAAAAGGGATTGAAAGGGGTGATCAAACAACACGAAGCATTGACAATGTGTTTGTAAAGTTGTTACTTTTTCACATTTGAGGGTTTTCACCTGACAGTAATAACAAGTAACCCAGCATATTAAGCCCGTTTTCTTCAGACCTCTCAGCCAAGTCATCATTTACACGCAGCATTCTCAGCAGCGGCTAGCAACACGTCATGGCTCTGATTCATCTCCCTCCTTCCTTGACTCCCTAACATACCTCATCATTACCAGTCAACAAAAATACAGGGAGATCATAAAGAGACAGTGAGAGAGAGAGCAAATGCAGACACCGACGTGGTGTGTGTGTGTGTGTTTAGCCGTCAGAGTCGCGGAAAGCACAGAGAAACTGTCAGCAGTAGACATGTTGCTGGAGGTTCCACCGTAGATCTACGAGACTGTCAGACCACACTGCTGACGACAGCTCCGCTCAGAACTAGAACTCACACACACACACACACATCCACAAGCACACTTCCATTGCCTCTTAATTGACATTTAACTGATGACAGGTTGCTTTCTCTAACAAAGACTCAGAAAAAAAAACACACACCAGGCATCTCTGGATTAAAGTCTTTGAAAGAATAGCTTGTCTACAACGAAAGCAAACACACACAGACTTCTGAACATCGGCACAGTCTTGTCTTAAAGGGGGAGTGTATATAATTATGTGTGACTATTCTAGACAGAAACCTTCTGATACCCTAATATATACAGTAAGTGCCATTTCACAGTTACCACTGCAGTGACGACTGAAATCACACTTTAAGCTTAAGGGGGGAAACAAAGTGAAGAAAGATACCAGGTTGATTCAGGGGCATGCAGAGCAGAAAAGGACGGGGAAGTAAAGAAGAGACACAAAGTTAAAAGCATAAAATGGGAGCAAGAAAACAAAGTTGGCCATTTTGACAACAGTCAGGTGGGGCGAAGTGCGTCCTGTGCACTATGCTGCAGAGGGAGTCAAGGTGACAGAACAGAAACGCTAGATTGCCTCCAGGTCTGGAACACCGATGGATATACAGGCTTCTCACAGCCTGTTATCTCACACACTGTCAGTCATTTCTCATGCTGAGTATAGATAATAATCACAGAGATCACATGGATACACGTTCTGTGTGTGCTGTTGCATGTACATACATGGATCTGAACTGTGTGGAGAAATGAATGAGACGTTGAGGCCTGGAGAAGGAGATCGAGTGTGACAGATGAGAATGAGACACATAAGAAGTAGTCAGCCGTCACCCAACAACTAGACACGTCAAATGTCAGAAAAAGGGAGATTATGTTGGAGAAGAACAGGGCAGAAAGAGGACGAAAGATAAAGAAAAAAGGCAGGGGAGTAAAGAAGCGGGGGTGTGGAGAAGTGGAGGAAGGACAGAAGATAGACACAAAAAACACACATTCGTGCATCCACACACAACCAGCTCGATTCTCTCTTTCTCTCACACACACACACACACACGTACACACAAACACACACAAAGTTAATTAAGGAGGGGGTGTAGGGGTTGGCGTAAGGGGCATGAGGTGCAGGAATTCATTAGAGCTCTGCCCCCTCCTTCAGTGGGCAGCCCAGCAGCCACAGGAGTCAATCAATAACATAGATCTGCTGTTGGCCAACAACAACACACACACACACACAAATACGTATATGGAGTGAAAAGAGAGAGACAAATGAAAGGAGAGGACGGAAAGGGGGGAGAGAAAAGAACAGCATCTCTGACCCCCATCTCCCTCCACTCATCTGTTCATTGGATGAGTGAATGACCTCTGACCATTTTTCCCAGCATCTTCAGGACATGTACACATCTACAGATGGAGCATGTCCACCCTCCTTGCAGTCGTAGAGTAACAATACTTCAGTCACACTGTGCTCCGCAGATTGAATAGCAGAGCAGGGAGAAGTGGTCGGTCAAACTTCAGTGTGGTGCAAAGATTTGTGTGTTTTACATGTTAGCAAATGACTGCCTGCGCCCCTCTGATGTGCGATAAACGGTTCCTGTTTTCTGAGGACACATCCACATATCCAAGGCTAAGCGTGAGATATTAGAAATTAGTATTCAGCTGACCGCAAACAGGCTTTCGCACCACATAATCAGAATAAACTACATAATCCCCCTTCACTTATGTAAGCTTTATCGGGCGTGCGTAGAGGATGTTTTTTCCTTAAACCTCAGCCTGTTCTGACAGATAAAATCATTTACCACACCAGAAACAGTCGCACCTAATCCAAAACATGCAGCTTATAGATTTCATCATACGTTCGCTTGGTTTGGTTGAGGATTTATAGACACACACATTGTGATGTCTTTCAAAGGCAATAGGTTTATCCCGAGTTTTAGACACACAGTGGTTACATCATTCCTTTGTGCGCATATGCTCAGTGTTAACATACCGGTTGTCATGAGACAACCTATGAATTTCAATAGCAAAGAATATTCCTTTGAACTGCACGGTCAGATCCAGAAAAACAATGGCATTTTCCTCATATTTTTTCCCCCTCCTTTCTTCTTCCTTTACAGTGAAGGGAATTTTCATTTTCCCCTTCATAAAAGAGTCCGAATAATTTAGATTTCTGCTTTCTGAAGAGATCCTCCGTTTAATTTGGTTGCCATGGTAGCCAGGCACCCTTGGCTTCAACATTTATGCTAAATAAAACCCCCTTTTAAAAGGAGAGACAAATATGTGGAAATGGTGGTTCTCTTTGTTCATGTGTGTTTATGTGAGTTTGTGTGTGTGAGCGATGCTGGAAGCTATGTAGGAGCTTGAGTGTGAAAAAGATGGAATAAGACTTGGAATAAAGGACGCGTGTTGAGCCGTACTCTAAATGCGTTGTGAGGAACACTGCGTTTATCTTCCAGAGTTACAGCCAATGGATGGGCGATACAGTTTTATATGCTGTGGTTGGAGAGCTGCATTGTATACCTCAGTGACGTGCACGTGCGTGTGCACGTGTGTATGTATTTCAAGAGGGGAGTCATGTTATTAGAGTGCGCACTTTGACGCAGTAAAAAGGAGGCGAGAGAAGGCCTGAAAAGGGAGGGAAGGGTCAGCTGACCCAGTTTGACCTCTGATCCTCTGTTCTGTTTGCGTGTAGCGAGTTGTGCGACTGTGTGTATATCTCTTTGTACAAATGAAACCAAATGCTGTTGTGTGAGTGAGATTTTAACGAAAACACAGGTTTTGACGGATAAACACCGGAAAAAAAAAAGATACACATCCACTTCTTTCTCAAAACCATGACCTGGCTGATTATGGACGCACTCCTCCAACACCTCGAGTCACACACTCACACACACACACACATACACAATCTCAAACAGCTCACCGCGCCTTCAAATCAACAGAGACAGTAGCCAAACACAATGAAGAGAAAAAGTCCAGGGTGGTTAAGCAATGAGTTACTGAGGCTTGTCGACCACAAGAGAGCTGTCAGGGAAGAGAGTGGAGCGAGTGTGCATGTTTGAGTGTGGCAGAGTGCAAACAAAGGAGGAAGACTCAAACTGTGTGTGTTTGTGTGTGACAGTGATAGACATAGAAAGAAGCCTTGCCTCAAGTCGGCCCGGTTAATGGCTCGGTCAGCCCGAGGTTGAAAAGGACGAGGCATTACAAGAGCCATGTTGTTATAAAACTCCTCCACTTGCTGTGTTGTATATGCAGCTTTACGGCAACATGCTTCAGAACGAGAAGTCTTCACCTTTTAACACAAACAGCTCCATACAATGAACGTGTGATTGGTGCGTGTTTGTCCTCGAGTGGACAAAGAGGGGAGGTGAAACTTGCTTCCTCAGCATGCCAGAGTTTGAGAGGGTAAAAAAGTAATTTCAGCTGAGAAGGGGGAGTGAGGCACTAAAACAGCTCAAGAATTCAGAGGCAATTTAAAAAGCAGTGTGGGAGAGGGGAATGAAAAAAATGCTGGGTTAAAAAGGAGGGAGGAAGGAAAGTAAAAGAGGCTGTTATTCTCTCTCCCTCTGTTGTTTTTTAGGGACTAGCCGGGCCACAACCTCCTGGAGAGATAGGAAGGGTGGGTGGTGGTGGTGGGGTGTGTGGATAGAGAGGGCAAGCATAAATCAAGCAGAGCCTGAAGGCTTTAGAGGAGGGAGGGACAGAGGGAAGAGAGTGGTAAAGGACAGGGGAGAGGGAGATGATGGTGCTGGTAGTGATGGTGGTACTGCTGGGGGCTTGGAAGAAAAGAGTGTGGGTGGAGGGGAGGAGAGGAGAGGATTGCATGAGTGGTGGGGTGAGAGGTGGAAGGTGGGGTGATGGAGTGTGGGTGGGTGGGTGAGTGAAAAGGAGGCAAGGAGAGGTGAGGGGGAGGTTACAGAGGCTGTGGGAGGATAGTTATGGTGGGGGTGAATGAGCAGGGTATATAAGAGAGGACTTCTACTGTTACGCTGCTAAATTTGAAGATGCTTCCTTTGCTCTGCATTCAAATCCTCTTTCACATTAAAACAGCAGTGCTAAAGGGTGTCACAGAACATAATCTCACAGTGAGAAAGTAACAGGCTGTAGTTACCACATCATGTTGCTCAGTGATACGTCTCCATAACTCATATAATTTATCCTCTCGTTTTTTAAAAGGTTGCTCTTAGATTGGATCAGCTTGAGAACTGCTCTGCTGTGATTGATCGTTAATTGTACCTGACAGCAGAGTAAAAAGAAAGGCGAGTGAATTTTCCAGTCTTTTATTTCGTAGGGATTTTACTTTACTACATATTTACAGGGAAATGCTTATATTTCACCATATTTTTACATAATTTTTAGCTACAAGTTTATTTCCTGATCATGATTTATATACAAATAGCAGGAGGAGTTTAAAAGATACAGAGCAAGGATTTATTATTGATTAAATGGTATTTAAAGTTTAACTTAAATGCGGAATTTTCTATAGTTTGGTGTCATTTTGTGCTAAGTTTAAAAACATTCAAACCACATTACTTTTAAATGGGCCCAAAGACCTCCTGAGACTATTTAACCTTTAGTGCCTGACAGAGAAACAACCAAGTGAAACAATCAGGAATACATCATCACTCTGACTATCGTACCCCAAGTCAAAGTGGCACAGCTAAATTCACTGACACGTCTTTAGGCCTTCTGTAGGTGTCACGCTCACAATTAACATGCCATTCTATCTGTTTCTAATTAGACATCATTACTGTCTTAGCCTGTTCACGTCCTTCTTGGCAGTTTATATTCAGAATATAAATGTTTTCTGGTTGTCACACCAGAACCCCAACCTCTAACTCCTAAACAAACTGAGCCCAAACCAAAAGTGAAACCAACCTCGGGGCCCAGAAACATAGCACCTATATCTCTGTAAAAACTGATCGGATTGCATCCCTCTTGGAGTCTATTTATCCTAAGAAACTATTCAGCGGGGGAAACGCTAGAAACTTGCACGTGCATGGATGCATGTGTGGTAATTGCACCAGAGTAAACTAAGGAAAATACGAGGCAAACGGAAGGAGAGAGGCTGTGCCTTGAAAGAACATCAACAATACAACTTTAAGGTCAGGTTGATTTGAGGATTGTACAACATTTCATTTGATATTGAGTGACTAAAGAAAAAACTCTAATTGTTGATTGGTCTTAAAGCAAAGATGTAAGTTCATATAAATGGATTTGAACCCCTGACCCCTGTTTCAAACCACTACTCTTTGGTAGAGTGATTTTCATTCTGACAGAGGTGGTTAAAAGAGGACTGCACAGCAAAAGAGCCACAAGAGTCACCTGTTCAGTTTAATTTTTTGACATGATTCATTTCAAATTAACCTATTCTCCTTTTAAATACGAGTGTGACCGGCTATTTTGTGCACAACAAACATACAAAGTGCCCGAATATGTGAACGTCCAACCACTGCACATTTCTCGAAGAATAAAAGTGTTTAAAAGAAAATGGAGCCTTAAGCTGCTTCCATGATAACAACATTTTCCCTCTTAAAGCAGTGCTTTGAAACAAAAGCAATCTTAATACAACCAGGTGTTTTAGCAACTTTAAATAAAATCCCTGTGCTTACTCTTGAGCTTGAAAACACAAACGACATGACCGTTTACACTCTGAATGTGCATGAATGCAATAAGAGGGAATAGGAGGGTTGGTTGCCTTGTTGCAGACAATGAACTGTTACTAAAAGTGCCACATATGAGGCATTCATGAGGGTTGAAATAACAGACGTGATAACATTTTACAGCCATACCAGGAGCTCTGGAACTGCAGAAGGAAAAAAAGAGGAGCTAAACGCATTAAGTGGGATTAAATTACAATAGATATGTAGGCCTAGATGCAATATTTTGGTTAACTATTTCACAAAAAGTGCGTGCAAGTCCTGTCTGTTCATGCTAGCATATGATGCTGAAATTTTCCAATAGAAGTCAGGACTCAGCAGCTGCTTTAAAAGTGTATGTCTTAGGGATTGTAAAATGTTGGACTAATGTGGACACAGGCATAAATAAAGCAAAACTAATGTGTCTTAAAACAAACCCTTATTAGTGTGGACAGGAACCTCTAAGCTTTAGGAAAATAATGATGCTATTATGGTTGGAAGCTGTGATGCAGATAGCAAATTTCTGTTGTCTTGCACCCTCTCTGCGTTGTTTCATTTCATTAATATTAAATGAAGAATTGTAGAAGTGTCATCGTTAGTGTTTGAGTCTGTTTTACCTTCATAAAATACTGACTTAAGTAGTCTCTCAGTGCAGAAGAGAAAACACTGCTGTTTACCTGGTTTTTCGTGGCCCATAATTTGATTTTCGTATTTGTTCAGTAGTGTGAAAACTTAGACAAAAAATATATATGAATTAAAGAAACTTATTGTATTTTCTGCTAGTGTGTTACAGAGAGCAGGAGGCGATAACTCGGCACCTTCACAGATGCTCGTGGTGATCTACAGTTTTGTCGATGAAAATGTTGATGCACATTTTCAAAATTAGCCACCTTTCTGTGGACGTAGAACGAAGTGAGCAAGTGAATGAGGGAAGCAAGGGAGGGGAAGAAGAGCGGGTGAGTGCGTGGGGGATGGAGGATTGCAGGGCTCAAGGTAATCTGGGGAGTTAATGCAGCTTAGAGGGACTGAGAGGAGTGGGAGGGAGGCAGAGAGAGGCAGAGAGGGGGAGTGATGGCAGTTAGAGGAAAAGAATATAAAAATAATAGGGTCAGCAGGGAAAGAGAGGGAGAGAGGAATAAATGAAGATGTATCAGAAACAAAAGCCAAAGCAACCAAGGGAGGGAGGAGAAGAGAGAGGGGAGCGTAAAAGCTAGAGAGATAGGAGCGTGGAGGGGGAGAAGAGGCGGTGGAGTGAGTGTGTGAGATAAAGAGTGGGCTAATGAAAGGTAGGGTGAGGCTGAGCGAGTCGGCGGGTAGGAGGAAAGTCAAAAAAGAAAAAAACGACAGCAAGCGGGGGAGAGGTCTGTGTGGGGAAAGAATGCTGGGTGGGGAAGGAAGGCAGACACGCAGCGCTTTGTGCTTCGAGCAAAGAGAGACAGATCGCGAGATTGAGAGAGAAAAAGAGAAGTTATGTCTTGGCTTTGTGCGCAGAGGGAGGACCTGGTGAACGAGCCCGAAAGTCCCGTCCAGCCTTCTCCAGGGTCATTTTGAGGGTGAGGTTGGACAGAGACAGGAAGAGAGAAGGGAAAATGGAAAGTAGAGGTGGAAAACGACAAAGGCTCTGGGTGGGGATGCTGCACTGAGCCTGTGGGTTAATAGTGTGTGTGTGAACACACTCTTCAATTCACACTGACCATCTACAAAGCTTAAGGCTAATACCTAGCTGGAATGGCTTCTTTACTACTCTCTGGAAAGTAAATTAACTGTTTAATGAGCAAACAAAGTGAGCAAATGTCAAAATTTTTCCAGTGTGATCAGATATTCTGGATCAGATCGTGGAACTTTAAATCAGATAAAGTGATTTGTATTAACGCAACAGAACAAACTTGGAAGGCTATATGTGTATACGTGTGTTATACAGTTTCCAACTGATGGAAATGAGGAAGGAGTGTTCCCCGGTATTATGCAACAGAGCAGGCTTTACGCTGCTTGGCTGAAAAAAATGTATCACCCCTGGCCTTTCTTTCCACTCCTGAGGCAACTAACACAGTGTACAACACTCCATAACTGTTGTCCTGGAACCGGTTAACCTAAACAGCTGCAGCTAGATCCCGCTTGAGGCAACCACTCAATTTGCTCAACAACTACTGTAGAGTATGTCAGATACAGGCTGCACAAGGCCTCCTTTTACTGGAGTGTCAACACTTGAGTGCATTAATGTAAGGGTTGTCAGAAACATCTTTCTGTTGATGCCAATCTACATCTTCACATGATGCTGTCTTTAAAGACTGTAGATAAAAGTCGACTTCATCAACAAGCTTGAGACATGAGGCCAGCTATGATGTTCCTGTAGGTGTAATACCACTAACAGCTGCTAGGCGGTGGCTTAAAAAAAGTTTTACTGACAAACCAAAGGTGTTCGCTGCCTTGCATTATCTCCCTCGCCTGCTCAATAGCTCAGTGTGCAACTCATCATAGTTCTCTTCCCCTCAATATGCAGACAAAGCTGCTCACAGCCACCACTTCATTCTCAGAGTTGTTTCACCTGCTAGAGGTCCAGTCGCTGTGAACTCCACAGCACATTCTGACGTCTCTTTCGTTTAACATAGTCGAGAGTTACTGTATATTTATGTGCAAACATGTATAAAGAGGTGTTAACAGCACCAGAATTATCTTGCTGGCGTCTAGCCATGTCACCAAAGAGAAGTATAGCCCATAATTTGACATCAGGCCAAGGAGGTAACGGCCCACAGTCTGACATAGTAAGACTAAACCCTTATTTTTCCTGTCCACACTTCAAAGTAAGTGAAAATCTTCACACTGGAAGGAATTTTTTAAAAAGTTTGGGCATGTAGACGCAAATCAATCTAAAGTTATCTAAATACCGGTGTTCATATGTACAGGGCTTTAATGTACTTTCCACCATGTGTTCGTCTGTGTGTGTTTGTGTATAACAGAAACAGAACACTTACATAGTTTTTTAAGCAGTGATATGAATAAAATCTTGAAAAAATTATTGCTTGTTCTGGAAATATTTGATATTTTAACCTCATTTCATCATTGCAGTGATGGCAGCAAAATTTGTGCCAGAAAAGCAGAATATACCACGTAAAAATTCAGATTTGATTTATATTTTCACATGAAATTGGTTTGAATTTAATTTAATTGATCACAGCAAAAAGCAGGACCTCAAACAGACCTCACATATCACTGAATAACCCCCCCCCCCCCACACACACACACACACACACGTACACTACCACCACCTATTGGGTTTCCAGACAAATGTACAAAAACACAACACACTAATACTTTTACTGCAATCATACACTAGATTCACAACAGGCGAGCAGAAAGTAGGCGACCAGTACAAAAGGTTCCTCCACAAACAGCCACTGTTACTGTGCTCCATCCACACAGGGACACAAAGTGGGAAGCAGGGGGTGTTACGTGTTCTCTGGAGAGCATGAGCGTGCTGTTGGGGTGCCTGGTGGCCAGAAAGGCTTTTGCCCCTCTTCCATCTCTTTGCTCATCTCTTCCATCTCTTAACATTAAGACTGTGCCTCTCTGTGCTTGTATCCTTGGCAACCTGCCTCCAACAATGGAGCGAGCTCTGGCCTCAGCATGGGAGGAGTATGGTGCCATGGAGAGGAAAAGCAGGGGCGAGCGAGATGGAAAACTGGCAGAGCAGCTGAGTAAAAAGGCAGAGTGAGGGGACAGGACACAGTGTTTGTCATGCACAGACGCGTAGGTCAAAATCAAGGAACAGAGGGTTAAACAGGAGAAGGAACCCAGAGATACGAGACGTAGATGAGCATGACGAACCAGCGTTAGCTGCAAGCTCGGAGTGTATGGATCAGTGGAGATCTGTGTTAATCTTGAGATTGTAAAAGTAGAATTTATCTGAAGATCAAACAGGAAAGTACAGAGTTTGACCCTCAGACAAGTCCACAAGGCTTTCAGAGGTTCAAAGCCAACAGTGAATAAAACTGAAAATCCCACAACATGCAGTTCTTATCCCGTAATCAGAAATTTGGTGCTGCAAACAGGCACTAATTGTGTAGTTTTTGTTTATGTTCCCACATGATTTAAAACTTTACAAACCCACGAAAGTGATTCTTGTGTTTTACTACCTCATGGCTCATAACACACTGAAACTGATAAAGAGATTTTGCACAGTAAAACCAAAACTTGCCAGGGTTGTTCTGCATTTGAAGGTCTTGTGGACTATGTGAAACCGCTTCCTAGTGCAGAATTAACAGAGCACGTTCTTCCTATGATAATCTGAATATATATAAGAGGTAAGAACAGCAGAGAACATCGAGTGGACAGATTGGAGACGAGAGCAAGGACAGCCTGTATATAGAGGACTGTGTTCATTTATTCTCCCCCCACTGCAGCCGAGCTGAGCCATTGAGATTAATTGCTTATGATCAAATCAGCAGAAGCTGTGCAAATTAAAGAGTGGGCCACCCTAACCTCCCTCCACCCCCCTCCTCACCTCCACAACATCTCCCACCCTCCCCCGAGCCAGACTCAGTGGACAGTGTGTGAGACGAGCCGCAACGCTTATTCAAGCCTACAAATGTGTCATTTCCTCTTTCCCCAGAGACGAATGCAGAGCGCAGAAAGGGCTCAAAATGGAGCAAGGGGTCGGTCAAATAGTGCAGGCGTATTGACAGAGGACACACAGTATCACCATTGCACGCACGCACGCACGCACGCACACACACACACACACACACACAGAGTCAGTGCCCTGAGCAGAGCTGCTGATATCTCACCCAGCTTCTGAAAACTGCTCCTCTCCCTGCCTCCCTCTCACTCTCTGACTCTCTTATTAAGAAGGCATTAGAAAGATGGGCAGCGAGAGACCGCATGACCCCTTCCTGGCCCCGTAATACCTCCCTGAGAGGGAGGGAGGAATGGGGAGAAAGGGGAAAATAAAACAGAGATAGAGTAAAGAGGGTTAGAGGGGGAAAGATTTTTAAAAAAGCCAATGAAAAAAAACACCACAGGTTCAGAGGTGCAGACGAGCAGCAGAAACATCTGAAATTACACAAACATATTTTCCCTGAACATAAAATTTCCAGAGAAAGAATCGGGTCATCTTTTCCAATGCAGTTTTTGTGACATGCCGGGTTGCACAAAAGGATGATTCACGTCACGTTTCAAATTTGTATTTGCGCCTGTAAAAAGTTACATTATATCAACACAATGGCCGATCTTTTTCACCTGCTGTACGGAAATATTTCACAACTAACTCCTTAAGGCCTTCGTGATGTTTTCAGAGGAAGGATACAGATGAGAAAGCAATCGCTAGAGAAGGTCCGTAGGAGTCTGAATGGAAGAGAGAGGTAGAGAGGCGTGTGATAAGTATGCAGTGACTTAAGGAGAAGGGGATAATTTGGGAGTGGAGGGGAAGACGGCTAGGCTGCTTCCTTAGTCGGACACAGGAATGTAGAGCGGGCGGATCCCAATGTGTGTGTGTTTCTATGTGTACTTGTGCCAGACAGGAATCCCTAACCCCCACAGACTCCGGCTCCACTTATCAAGGCCCAAACAGAGGGGTATGGAGGGGGAGAGAGGGGAGAGGGGTCTGGGTGTCCTGTGCTATCAAATCCACCTTTAACCTCATGCACTTTCTACTTTCTTGTATGGCACACACGCACGCACGCATTTTCACACACAGGAACACACAAAGCCTTGAGCCTGGATGTGTCGGAGGCCATATGAACTATGGGAAGGCCAAACAGCCACAAAAAACTGCCAGGGACACAGTTACACAATACTCTCTATCTCTTTGTACCCGCCTCAAACAAACACATTTTTATGCATTCATTTAAAACTTAGAACACTTGAAACAAACAACAGAATAACTGTTTTACGCCCACATTTCACAGATCTTATTTCCATTTCACTCTGAATTCATTAGGGCCACATAAGATGTTTTTCCTCTCTCAGGTCACATGTAATCTTAGCTGGGGAGTAAGATCCCCTCTTCTCCTGCTGTCACCTGACATGAGCCCATCACCCACTTCACATTCAGAGATGCTGATGTATAAGGAAGAAACGTGTGGGCTGAAGCAACGTAGAGAGGGTGGAGATGAGATTAAATGGATCAGATGAGGTTATTCTTTGTGTGCTGCTGGAGTACAAGGGTATTAAAGTG
Organism: Leuresthes tenuis; assembly: GCF_036924035.1. Taxonomy (NCBI): domain Eukaryota; kingdom Metazoa; phylum Chordata; class Actinopteri; order Atheriniformes; family Atherinopsidae; genus Leuresthes; species Leuresthes tenuis. Next base: position 4,261,707 of record NW_027325370.1, read on the forward strand.
GAAAGAGGTGCAACGATGGAAACAATGAGGAGTGTGGGCAGGCAGGTGATCTGGGGAAAAGGGGGTTGGGGAGGAAAAGGAGACAAGGGAACAATGGAAAGTTCTGCCTCTTTTTATATCTGAGAAGACAATGAGCTGAGGACATAGTGGGACAGAATTTTGCATTAATCGGTTACTTGATTCATTGCAAATACATCTATACTTTGAGTATAGATGCTTAGAAGCAGCAAAACTGGCCTCTCTGTGTATTCAGTAGCAATGATAAACTCTTAATTCATCTCCGCAGCGATCATTAGTGTTTACACGTGAAACAAGTTGTTCGGTAGCCAGTTATGAGGATCTGTATTTTTATCTTTACGATCGTTTGTTTGTTTTATCTAAATTCCCAAAAAGTTGGACAGCCAAGTAAAATGTAAATATAAAATAAAGTGAGACATTTTACTACTTCGTGACAAATATTACAAAATTAAAGACGAGCAAATGTTTTTCATGAAATCGGAACACTTTTCACACGAATTAATGGAATTAGAGTTGTATTTTAAACTTGGTGAACTAATTTAGATGACCAGTCATCATATTTTGGTAAAAGTCAAATGTTCTCACGACAGTAATCTCGCAGGATCTGGCTGCTTGAGTCTGGCCTAAACCATTGCTGTTGTTAAACCTCACAGATTATGTCATATTTAAGGTGCTGTATTTGTGTTATTTGTGATGCCACCCTCCTCCGCGACAATGGAGAAAAGGCAACACGCCTGTTACTGCAGGCACATGAATTAAAATCGAACAAAGCAGATCTTAAAATGTATGTGAACTTATTAGCTGCAAATAACAATGAACTGCATCAGCTGAATTTATGGGATTGTTCCTTTTCTGTCAGCAGAGAATGAAGGTGTGTGTGGCACCGATGTGCTGATCACTACCTTTTTATGGTCCTCACAACCACATGCTTCCATCCACCCCGTACCTAAAAATGCAGTGCAAACACATCGAGGGGTGTGTGTGGGGATACACCACCACACACCACAGGAGATGATCAACAAAGGTTTTTTTAGCATGAGTTTTTTTGTTGCTTTGTCTAAGTACATGAATACACGCACATTTAAAGTACCTGCACTTCATGAGAGTGATCCCAGTACCCTAACTGCTGAGCTGACGTGCAGAAATAATAGATTCAACTGATTTACTGATAAGTGGAAAAAGTGCTCCCAGCACTCTAGTAGTAGCTCCTATCGACTTAAAATCATCTTGAAATGTACAAACAGACCGTTTATGGCCATAAATGGTGAATTGGGATGATATTGGATTAATTCTAAAGAAACTGAAAGATTTCGATTTACATTGCTGCAGATCTAACTCTCCACTGAACAATTGTGGCTGGACTTGTGCATACACATCTGAGGAGTTTTGTTTCGGTAGGATATCCTTTTCCTTTGCTACAGACACCTTTTACATGTCATGCACTCCTCTAAAGTTTCAAAGATTTTGTCTTACTGCGTCGAGATGCTCAAAAGTCCTTTGATCAAGTTAAATGTCCACACTTTGTGTCTCGATGAAGTTTCAGATGGGTGACGACATCATCTCTTGTCGTTACTGTAAAAGTTACTAAATCAAAAACTTTATGCCCATTTTATGTTTTGCAGAGGAACTTACAGGGCACTTGTGAAGACATTTTACTGTTTACTTTAGCTCTGGAGTCACTTGCAGAAGATATTCAGTGTTATTCTGATATGCATGTCTGCATTCAACAATAGGAATGATAAGGTGTCCTTTCATGTGTTATTTTGTGTATGCTAACCTCGAATCACTCAATTTGAACATTAATGATTCTTTTTTTACAACGTTACAGGGGTAAAGCAAATTGAAGCCAATAAAAGATGATGATTATGAACTACTGACTCTTTTTTTTTGCTTTTACTAAATTAGCTCTAAATTCAAAGCTATCTTTCTTTATCTTTTAGATAAATTCAGTTCAGGGTTTCCAAATGGATTTATAGGGTCAGATCTCCAAACAACAGCCAACATAAAACTGAATGTTTGGGGTCTAAATATGCAAAGACACAAATATTCCATAAATGCACTTCACTGTGAAATACATCCATCCATATTTTCTATACCTGCTTAATACAATTCATGGGGGCTGGAGCCTATCCCAGCTGTCATTGGACAAGAAGCTCAGTGCACCCTGGACAAGTCACCAGTCCATCACAGGGCCACTCAGAGACAAACAACCATGCATGCTCACAATTACTCTTAAGGTCAATTTAAAATCTCCAATTAACTTAGCATGCATGCTTTGGACAGTGGGAGGAAGCCGGAGTACCTGGAGAGAACCCACGCATGCAAGGAAGAACATGCAAACTCCACACAGAAAGGCCCCAGCTGGGATTCAAACCAAGAACCTTGATCACCAAACTTTGCTTTGAGGTGACTGTGTTAACCACCACACCACATGCATCTCACTGTTTAAAGTGGTTTAAGACCATTCAAAGAGTATATAATTCCATAGAAAACATCTTGTATTTTTTTCAGTGGTTGCAATGCTTTTGTGTCAAAACGCAGCGCTTCGAGATTCAAAATGACTTCTTTTGTCAAAGACACCGAATAGTCAGAGATGCAGACCCTATTTTAACAATTCTATCAAAAGATGTCTGGAGTCTAAAACTGGCACGACGATACTTACTGGCCTTTGCTATTATCACGGCAAAAAATCATTGTGAAGCAAGATGTCCAAACAGTGAAACTGTGGAACACAGGAGTGGTGGGCACACTTCACCGCAAGAGAATCCAATTTATCAAACAAGAGACAGAATCTTAACTGCAGAAAGAGGTGTGGACGAGGGTGGGGACGGGGAAGATAGGAGAAGAGAAGACTGTGGGGCTGGTTGTGGTTTTCTTTAATATATATTGGAAAATATCGCTTGTAATGTGATAAATGACCAAATATAATTATTAAAGTAAATATTTAATATCATTATGATGGGTTTTTTTCCAACTCAATATATAAAGACTTGAAACTGAAGTTTAAAAGGTATCTTAATCTAAACTAATTGAAAAGAATTGTGGCTATGGAGTATTTTTTGCGCTTTTTAAACCCATAGCTGCGAGTTCCGCTTTTTAACAAGCAAATAAACACACAAACCCTACTGATGGGGAGGAAGTTCAACCCACCCACAGTCTTGCCTTTATTTGAAGCCCATGCAGTCAATGTGAAACCACACACACACACAGTGTATACAAGAAGTGGCTGTAGCTCCAGCGTACGAGATGAGCGAAAACAGAAGTGACAGTCTGAACTGACAGGATGGTAAAGAAGGTCCAAACAGACTGAGGGAAGGAGGGATAGAGGAGAGAAGGAGGGGACAAATAGTTGTGAAGGACAGATAGTGGCTTCCAGGACCGTCTTCAGCATCTCTGTAACTATCAAACCCAAAAAAGAACCGCACGCGAACACACACACACGTACACAGCCCAAGCCATAATTGTCCCCTGTGGTGATTTTGGCCTCTCCCTCCTAGTTTCTCATTGCTGTTGGCCAACTCTTCTGTATCTTTAACACTTTCTTTTTTTCCTCTTTGGACAGAGAGAAGGAGGGGTGGGGGCTGTCACAAAGGAAGGAATGAGGGATGAAGGAGAGAGAAAGGTCTAAAGGAAGGAGGTGTGGAGGGGTGTGACAGCGGAAAGGGGGAATGAAGGGAGAAGAGAGAATGAATGTGTAAGAGGAAGGGAGACTTTGCCCTCCAGCGGGAACACTCCCACGACCGGGTGCATGTGTGTGTGTGTGTGTGTGTGCACGTGTGTGCACGTGTGGTGTTTGTGTGTGTGCTGTATCACGGCCAAACCGACACACCCACAGGCTGTAGACCTCTATATCCTGTTCGGGTTGTCCGTTTGTCCAAACATCATGCACCCCCCCTCCACTTCCTTGTCGCTCCCCTTTTCTAACTGGTCTGACGGGGGTAGAGGCGGGCGAGGGAGTGGGTACAGTAAATAGAACAAAGCCACCTTTCTAAAATAAACAGCCTGGGGAAGAGGAACTTCAGGATGACTGAAAATGAGAGAGAACAAGAGCAGAGATGCAACTCAGGGCTACTTTATAACACGGTCAAACTCCTCTCCAAAGTTAGTGTTTCTGCTGCTTCCTGTCCTTCACTATACCACTGTGTATGTCTACCTACCTTTCTCTCACAAACACATTTACCTAGTTTCGATATCTCACCTGCTTGCACTCGACTTACTCTAAGTGAACACGGGCTACAGTGTGACACATAAGCCTGAGCTACCAGTGCTGTCAGGCTCACAGCTACTGGGCCCATTACAGGCTATCAGATCACTACAGGAGTGGGAGAAAGGCATCGTAGTTCACATCACATCACATCTCATATCTCAAAAAGAGGAGCCCAGTCATTGATTCACTACTGAAGAGGGGAAGCAGCTGTTTTCATTTTTGAAAGGCACCTTGTTAAAATGCCTTTTAAGTAAGAGTTTTAGATTCCCAGGCATTCAAAACTTGTCATGATTCCAGGTTTATGAGGACAATGATCACCACAGAATGCGGGTTTCTCTAGAGAGAACCTGAGAGGATCCAAAAATTGAATTTCAGCTTAACATAATTTATGTATCCTTTCTGCTGAATCAACTTGGAACTATTCAGATTTACCATGCCCAGAGGGAGAGACATCACATGATGCAAAGATACACGAGCTGAAGCTTGTGTCAAAATTCATTCAGACCAACTTGCACATCACTGATAACGAATAAAAGTCCTTAAATCTACTGAGAAATCACTGTGTTTGACTATATTATTAATGCAAGCTGTTGTTGTGCTGTGTTGTGTTGTGCACAGCATTGATCAACCTGCCAGAATCTAAACAGACATAGAAATGAGTAAACTATAGCAGAAGAGTGCCCACATAGCCATTGGTTTGCACTGGTTAAAAATCTTGAGTTGTATATTGGACGGCTCTCTCAGTTCTTGGGAACCAGAAATTACCATCTAGTTTGAGATTGATACTTTGAATATGAATAGACAAAGATACCTCTCTTTATGGCCAAATCTCTACTTTATTAAGGAATATTACAAAACAAACAGCCCATTGATCAGTGGGATTCAATGCAGCTAATGACATCATAAGTGCTTGTTGATGATAGTGACGGCCTTAGTGTTTGACAACTAAAGGGGATTCTGTTTGAATTGAGGTTTGTGGACGAGCGTTTGTTGCATTTAGAGGTATTTTGTCATTGGCTTCATGTCAGACTCAGTTATTGATTATCAAACTGTGCACACAGTTTTGCAATCTTTGCGCATGGATTGTTATTCCAAAACTGAGAACACAGTTTAATAATCTGTGCGCACAGTTTTCCACCTTTTTTTTCCCCCAGTGGCACTTGCCGGGCTCCATAGTCCAGATATCCTGCTGAAAAACATTTAATTGGAGCATGTTTGCAAACAAAAGTTTTATTACTTAAAAGAAAATAACCTGAATGTGTTCCAACCTTAACGTGAAAGGAAATCGTCATCTTCTCTAAACGATGAGCATTAACATGAATAACCGAAGGTGATCGAGGAGGATCATGACTGTTATCTCATGCTTGAAGTTGTTTAATAAAGAAGTCAATCAAACCCATTAATACATTTGTACATGGACATTTCTGGTATGCAACCAAATTGACTTGTGTGTTGATGTCTAAGTGGATTTTCACTGTGGGGGTACTGCTGCGAGTGTTCAACCACAAAAACCTCCTGACCTAGCCACCGATGCAACGTGCCAACAGGACATCCTGTCAGAAAGCATTCTGCAAAATTTGAGTCTTACGCTGAGTGATCAATGCCAAGAAGTGTGTTTGTGTGTGCAGAGTTAGCCACATACAGCTAAAACTGAAACGATGAGATCACACCGTAAAACATTTATTCTTATTCAATATTTGCAGGTATGTGTCTAAATACTTGCCTCTCAGTTAGTGGGTGAGAACATGCAGTATGTGTGTGGGCCATGGCTGACTTAAGCACACACATGGGCCCAACCCAGGTGCACTCAGGGTGGGGTGGCTAATCTTTAACCCCCCCAACACACACACAATCCTTTTCCTCCTCCACTTGTACACCCAGCAATCCTTCTCCAGCCTGTTCCAGGGGCAGGAGGTAGGGAGATGGGGGGTGCTGACGTTTTGGAAAACAGCCATGGTCAAGAGTGGGGAGGGGGCAGCTTCCGGTCCACAATAGTTCTCTCAAAGCCAAGGAATTATAAATAGAGCAGGTGTCATTATTGAGAACTGCTGCGAGAGAAAAAGACAGACAGCAAGAGTGTGAAAAATTGTGTGAATGTCTGTGTGATGTAGTGTGAGCCATGGTGGTGAGGGAGAAGGGTTTTTTTCTGCTGGTGGACTGCCCATAATGTCCAACAGGATGTGAGGTCATATGACAAAGATGGTTGGTGGGCGGTGAGAAATGATTGGTTACCACAGAGATAATGGAACTTTCTTTCTCTTCTTTTCTGATTTTTGAAACGGGGCAGAAGAGGAGGCTCACATGTGAGAGCAAAAAAAGGGGGAAGAACAGTACTGCAGTCTTCTGTCACACTTCCCCAAAGGACTAAAAAGCATAAAAAAGTGAGGGGGATAAATGAGTTTATGTATGTGTGGTAGCAGGGGACAAAAAGGGGAAGCAGATGATGGAGGTAGAAGGGGAAACTGCAGGAGGTGGGGTGAGACGGCTACGAAAGTCAATAGGAAAGGGCAGAAATCATCTAGGCAGTCAGAGGACAAAGAGGCACAGCAAATAGGGGGTGGGGGACACAGAATGAGGCACAGAGAGACGCCTGGAGTACAAAGACAGTGAAAGAAGGAGCTGATAATAGAGTGACGGTGCAAAGTGAGAAAGATGAACCATCAGCCTTAGAAAAACCCAGAGAATGACACAATCCGAGAGGATAGAATACAGGAGGAGAGGCCTCAATATAATGTAGTAATTTAACCCATTGCATGTCAAAAACCAAGCCATGAGGACAGGGGTTAAAAATTAAGTCCACACGCTGAAATATTAAATCTATTTCGGTTTTTAATGAAGGAGAAGAAGTGAATTAAGGAGGAAATATGAGAGTAGATTATTAAACCAAAAGCAAGGAGGGAAGAGAGAAAATGTGGAGAGGTGTGTGCGGTGTGAGGGGGTTGAAATCTGTTCACGGTGTTTTAAATATTAAACCTATTTCAAGTTTAATGAAGTGCAAATACTGTGGGGAGAGTCTTAACTGGAATACAGAGTGAAACGGGGCGAAAGGGGGATCTGATTCATTATTTCAAGTGTTCACCTTTAGACTGCAGGGACTTAGGGAGGGGAGCACAGCGAGAAAACCAGAAAAAGTTCATGCAGAATATAGAGGGCAGAGCACCTGTCTGTGGGCCCCAGGTGAGGCTCCAGTGCTTGAGAAGGTGGAGACCTACAGTCAAACATGTCATAACATGCACTGTTAGCTGCAGCGCTGTTGAGCATGCATGCAGGAACTAACAGGACATGGTTCTACAGAAAAATGATATCTTTTTTTTCAATATGTGTCTGTGGGCATGCGTGTATTTGTGTACGCGAGTGTGTATGCAGTGGTTGAGGAGGGGAACTCTAAGGCCACAGAGCGGAGAGGAAGAGAGTCAGATAAAGACGTTGGATTTCAAAAAAGATTCTCGATGTAATCAATGTGCAACAGCTAGAGGGAAATGGAAAGAACAGCCCACGTGTGATTGAACTGTTCACGTCTACATAATCAGATGCTCTAAGCTTTGTGCGTGTGAGTGTGTGTATCACACCGGCCATGTACCGGATTGCCAAAATCCCCCAAGCTGCCACTAAAGGTCACCGTGTGTGTGTGTGTGCTTTAATACCAGCAAGAAAACACAAACAAAAGTTATTTCCAGTGCTGTTATTATTTGGAAACAAAGATCAAGCTGGTGCTTGCCCCAAGACTAATGGTGGTAGGAAAGAAATCAATCATTAACTTGTGCTTTACCATGCTCTCAGTTTGAGAGGGAAGAATGAGCTCTGCCTCCTAAATGACATGCCCATCTTTTGAAGAAGTCAAAGTCAATAAGAAGTTGATAAAACTGTTAAGAACATACAGAGTGATAGTGATGTTTTCAAATGAAGGGAAGGCAAATTAGAAAATAAGGCTAAAAGCAAAAATATAATAATTTCCTCATATAATGCTTCAACTTTTTCACTGTGCCTTGAAATAGATCATAAATATATGGTATTTGCATACAGACTTGCACTTTACGGTGTAAACAATATGTGCACAAACTTTCAATCATTCTCAGATGATATGCTCTAGTCTAAAGAGGAAAGGTGTAGAGTAAAAGCATTTAAGGGAACATCTGACATGAAGGGGTTACCATAATAATTTGGTGAGCTTCATTTCCTCATGTAGAATGGGCCCCAAAAGAGTTTTAATCGACGTAGGACAGTAAAAATAATTGATATACCTTTCAGACAGAAAAATTCCTAATGCTTAGCTCGATTAACTGTTGCTTAAATTTTAATATGGGAGCAACAGACAATCAAGCAGTGTATTGCATAACATGCTAACCAGTGTCCAGTGTTAAGTGCTCGGAGACATGACCAAAGCAAAGAAGGCTAATTAATAAATAGTGACAAGTATCAAGATTGGGCCAAGAAATGGCTGAAAGAGGGGCATCGCTTATGCACAAAAGTTACTGAGACATCAGCATATGCAGGATGAAGGAGGGCTATAAGTGTTAGCTGCTATCTTAAGGGTGAGCTAACAAAACCCTTTTCACATTGAAGTTCCACTGAGAATCAACTCCTGGACACGCTGTCAGAGTCCGTAACATATTGTCTTCTTCTTCTGTTAGCTGGCAAAGGCCTAAAAATTGGACTAATAATGAACAGACCACTTCCTTGCCTGACTTAAATCCTGTTGAGAACTTTTGAAACTCCTTTCAAATGTGAAATTTTGTGGAATTTTAGAAAATGAAAATAGCAAAAGCTGCAGAAAAATAACTAAGGGAAAAGCTATAAAGAAATAGAAAAAGCAATGTGGGAAAGAATAACATTAATATTGATAAATAACAAATCAAAATGGACTCAATATCCTTTTCATCTATTCTTTATTTCCACTTATATATTTATATATATTATAATTATTGTATGAATTCCTCTTTATTTCATCATTTTTAATAGCTATGTTTTCATGTACTGACAAAACTGTCTTCTCATAAGTTTGGGTTTGAGGTTAATTTACTTTTAAGACTGATTAGAAGAGTATTAGGGAATTAAATGCATAACATATCAAAGTCAGCATAAAGTACACATCTTACAGTTCTGAAGCTGTTTGGTCACAGTCAGCATCCACAAAGCAAAAACTATTTATTTCTTTTAGAAGTAACCAAAGCAGCAGGGGTCAAACTAAAAATAACTTTGGGTAATTATTTAACGTGAAGTATAGGCTTTTTTAAACTCTTCCTCAAAAATGTGTCACCGCCAATATTTTTTGTGGAGAAAAATACATACATGAGCCGTTTGTTGGAATGCAAGTAGAACTGAGATCTTTCCCGCTTCACATGTAAGATCTCAAACATTTGTGTCAGCAGACAAGATGAGCCTCAGAAATAAGATCAAGCATTCGCAAACAAGAGAAAAGACAGAGCTTAGTGGCCTAAATAATGACATCCAGGGAACACAGCAGATGTTTGCAAGAGAAGGGGATCTGAAAAAAAAACAAATCCTAATTCCTGCTGCGTTTTTTTTCCCCTCAACGTGGCGCATTCATACAGATACTTTAATGACTGTGTGCTAATACGCTGAGTCTTTACACACCCTATGTTATCCTTACATTACAGAAAAATCCAATGAAATTCTTTGACAAGCAGTCCCTGTGTCGTATAAATTATAAGTGTTTCTAATAGCAAAGCATGGACACTGATTACAGATGAATGAGAGGGAGGGAGAAAGACAGAGTGTAGGCAATTCTCATCAATAAAGAATGAAGCAATTAAGCTAATCTCAGACTGAAGGTGCCCTTTCTCCTTAATACCTACCAGAGCCCTTCGTGGAAACTAACAACTGGACTCCGTGGAACGCCAGCTGCACCACAAACTTGCAGTTCCATCATGGCTGCAGTACATTTAGCTACGTACATCTTTTCAATGTGCAGAGTAAATGCTGTGACAGGGTGTATTTTGAGTCACAAAAACAGCAGCCTCACGTGGGAGTCGAACTTGAGTCTCCAAAACAGAAGTATTGCAACTTTTTCCACTTCTAGCCCCCCTGCCTCCTGATATAGCTTTTTGTAAATCGTTTACGAGGCAGGGCTTTCGCTCGGTGTCAGATACTGCTGCAGTTGGATTGATACGCCAAAGAACACCTTGTGGGTGTTTCAGATATCTTACAGAAGGGCAGGATTTGATGTCCTTGGAACGAGATCAGGTTGAATATAGTGGCTGCTTGCCTACTGCTTTGGCATTCATTACTGCTGTGTATTCAAATGTGATCGCTCACAACGTCAAGAACGCAGCAACAGACATGCCACAATCATATCATCAGAATTATGCAGAGTGGACTATTTGTTGGTCCAAACTGTCATAGCTAATGAGCAGATTTTTCATGCCTAACTTCATCCATCCATGTTCTACACCTGCTCAATCCAATTCACAACTCCATCACAGGGCTACACAGAGACAAACAACCATGCATGCTCACACTCACTTCTAGGGACAATTTAGAATCACCAATCAACCTAACATGCATTTTTTTTGTTGCTGTTGGACGGCGGAAGGAAGCTAGAAAGAGCCCACGCAGTGTGCAAACTCCACAGAAAGGCCCCAGCCAGGATTTGAACCAGAAACCTTCTTACTGTGAGACGGCAGTGCTAACCACACCAACACTGTGCATGCAGCACTCATGACTTACTTGCCAAATATAACTTGCATTTCTGATGTCCTGTGCTTGTCAGTTTGAGACAATAGTCCTGAGTAGTCTTATTAACTCTCCTAACAGTATTATACTTGGAAATTTGATCACTTTCTAAGTCTTCGACAGCATGCCTGGTTCAGATCCTTGACTGCAGGTGACAAATCCTGGACTTAAAGAGACTTAAGGGTTAAGGACACTAACTCTCATAAGCTCACTAAAAGAATTGTGTGTATTTTTTACCCTGAGTTAGACAAAATGATGGATCTAATAGACTTCACATTGTACAAGTAAAAGAGATTTAACAAAATATCACAGCACTTCCTGTATAGACCAATAATGACTTCATTAAGCCTGTTTAACAATCCCCTAAACCTTTATAAAGTAACAAGACACCACGACTACAAACTGGCTCAGTACTGAAACCAATCCTCATATACATTACAACTCTTAAAGCCTGAATGGTAACATGATGTTTTACAGCTAAATATCAAGGCCTTCCCTCTGAAGGAGACCTGCTTTTCCCATTCTCTCCCATTTTGAGCTCAGTCCCAAAACCCAGTAGAAAACCAATGGCTGCCTTTTGGCTAACATCAGTAGCAACACGAGACTTCCTCTAACCTTTTTGGTGAGAAAACACTTCTGTTATTCAAGGCAACAGCAAGACTTAAACTCCACCAGCACCACGGAACTGGCCAATAGGCTTAATACCATTTACTTAATAGGTGTATGTGAATATGTATGAGTGTGTGTGACTCTGAAGCTCAAGACAAGATGTACTTAGACACAGTAATAAGGTCTGACAGCAGGTCAGAAAATCTGGGACTGAGGACATGTGGAGAAGACAAACCATCATAAGCCCAAAAGGATGCTCTCTCCAGCTTCTTTTCCTTCATGTTCCTCTGTTTTTCTGTTCTCTCTCATTTCCCCTCTAATCTAACACTCTTCTTTTTTTCTTCCCCTCACCCTTTCCAGAAGGTCCTTCCCTAAACCCCAGAGAGAAGGGGAGGAGCCTGGGATGGTGAGGACGCGCTGGTAATCCGTGCAGTGACCCAGGTCAATTCAATTATCCTGTTTTCTTTCGCTGCACGACGCGTGTGCCCATTTCACAGCCAACTCCCTTAATGCGCCCAGGATTAGCTTCTCTTACTTTTAATGATCTACCTATCGACGCCTTGGGATCCACAACGCTCACACAAGCAAACACACACAGGTAAGTTTATCAAATATGACTTATAGTCTAAAGGATTTCACCAAGCATTTCTGCAAACCTGAGGATCAAGAGAGAAATGTCAAAACAAATATGTTTTTATGAGCATATGCATTTGCTTGTTTATGTGGGAGTACAGCTTGAGAGGATCGTATTATCCATCCGCATTTACCCAGGCTCCACCTCACACCTTCAAGATTTGAGATAATCATCTTAGGCCTAACACGTTAGTGTATAAGCTCACTAATCTCAACCCCTAAGGAGGAAAAGAGGTCAATTTCGAGAAGTAAACTGTGTGGACGGCTGGCGGGTACTGAGTTACTCATCTAACCTCATAGTATTCGGTACTACTGAATACAGGTAAGTCTAGGGCATGTGAGTTCAAAGAAGTCAGGAAAGCAGTTTGACTGCTTCCATCTGCTGACCTTTCAAAAGATAAATTAGACTTTGCCACAGTTAGGTGTTGAGACGACAGTCTCACCCAATTATCTAACCTAATCTTATTATCTCACCAGTCAGTAATTACACGACTGGATAACTAACTAATAGGGGTCAAGCATTACAAAACTGTAGCAACTCCAGGAAACTCTGAAAGCTCAAAGTCATCAAATCAGCACTGCATCCCAAGATAGAAATCTTTTATTTCAACCTGCCTCCCTCTTTCCAAGTATACTCCCCCTGCTATTGTGACATCTGATAATAATATAATATAACCGATTATATAATAATCCAATTTGCAACAAACACAAGAATACATGTAGTTTCCTTCTTCACAGTGTTAGGAGCTATATTAGCCTTACCTGGGATGTCCTGCCCATTGTAGTTCCATCCAGTGACACCCAACATGGAGGGCAGAGGAGATCCAGGCCGACTGTCCCTCTCCCTGTCCCTGTCCCGCTCCCGGTCCCAGTTCCTCTCGGCTTGCTGGGTAATATGTCTGACTGTGTCCTTGTTCTTCCTGTTCTTCCTCCGGCCTGACCCTGACAGGGGTTGCCAGTGCCCTTCTCCACCTGCTCCACCAGCTCCCCTGGCCCCTAGCTCTACCTGGCTTTGGGCTGGCCCCTTGGGAGTGTCCCTTGGATGAGAAGAGGAAGCAGGGGAGACCTGCTCCTCTTTGACGCTGACAGGCCTATAGTCATGTGGCCAGGCAGGCTGAGAGTCATGGCAGGCTTCCTCCTGGCTCTCATGGCTCTTGGGGGGTTCTTGGTCCTCCTTTCCATACGTGCTGCCTCCCTCATGGCAGCTGGCGATGGCTGAGTCCCCAGAAGAGTTGGCTGGGCTGGTGCGGCGTGCCAGCCATGGGGAGGTGCTGCGACCAGACATGATGGAGGCCAAGGCTTCAGAAGCCATGCCCACTATCCCACCTCCTCCTCCTAAACTTGCTCCTGGAACAACCCCTGCTCCTGTGATGCCCACTCCTCCTCCACCCCCTCCAACTCCTCCACCTCCTCCTAAACCTGCAGCAACAGCTCCCATTTCAAAGTCTGCCAACTCGTCAGCCATCTCAGAGCGGATGCTGATGTCCAGTGCAGCCTTGATGAAGCTATGGCAGGCCTGGACAATATCTGTCATCTGCAGATAGCTGGCAGCTGACATGACCTCGATCACGTTCTTACTGGTTAGGGCGAGGTGTGCCGAGTACATGAAGTCCAGGATGGCTTTGAAGCCTGTTGCTGTAACGATGTCCAGGTGAGTGACAGTAGTCTGATGGTGAGGTTCTGCTCCTTTTTTAACCTGCAGGATGTGGAGAAAGAGCATTAAGAGCAGGGTTTTCTTCTATATTTGTTCCTTTTTTAAAAAACAACTTGTATATTTTACAAAAACAAGAGTACAGACAAATCACCTGAGCTGTCTTTATAAGCAAGGTCACTTACCTGGCAGTATAGAGTTTTGAAATAGCGTGAGGAGCCCAGAAGGACGTTCTTATGGGCCTTGAAGATTTTTCCGTCCACAATGACACAGGCGTCACAAAGGATGCCATGCTGCCTCTGCTCATTGAGCTCTCTGAGGAGCTGACGGTAGTGAGATGAGATCTCCATGTCCTCCTTCCTGTTGTTCATCTGTGTTGCTGAACAAAAGCCTCTCCTCCAAACATCTGCTGGCAAATGAAAGAAGACAACCAGGCAATCAGCGATGGATGAAGCACGTATCAAAATATTGTCAATACCATATTCAAGATGGACGTTTGATTACTGCAAGTTTTCAACTGTGCGCATCAGCGGAAATGTAAAGTATGGCAGCTATTAAACTGAAGTCTTTCTGTAAATGTTTGAAAACAAGAAGTCAGTTTATGTAGCTGATGTCTCACCGCAAACCCTGAATGATTTCATTTTAATGTAAGATGGGAAAAATAAGTTGATTTAACTGAACCACTCTAAAGATGAGCCAGGGTATGGATGTCAGCAATGACTATGTCAGAAAAACAAAGACATCAATAGAAGGCACATCTCAGCCACTGTAGTTTGATGTCTAAAAAAAGCCCAGTAACAAATAATAAAAAATCTCTGCTTTTAAACCATGTCTGACAGGTGCATGTGTGTGTGTGTGAGACAGAGAGCGTGCGTGCTCATTAAAAATGGCAGTTAAAAAGTGTAACACTGTCGCTAAACACTTCATTTAGTAAGGACCACTTTACCTTTATAGATAAAAAAAGCCTTGTATTCTTTTCTTTTTTTTGACTATGAATACATCCATTCGTCTAGTTCAGAAGCGAGTTCGTTCTTAAACCTTCACCTCAGCGTTTCTTATCTTGCACACGTCAGTCGAGGTTGTGAACCTAAGATTTTTGTGCAAACCACAAAGAAAGGAACCTTAATGGCAATTGAGGAGCAGCTCAACTGTCAGAAAATGAAGACCAAACTTGCTGTAATCACTGACATGAGTCACGGCGGTGGGAGAAGGATAATATCAAATGTTATAAGCACTCTTACAAAATCAACGCTCACAATTTGATATCAGACGGAGTTACTTTTTTACCACTTATTTTGGATATATACACATACTGATTCCAGATTCAAGTGGGGCTTTGCATGAGTGCAGATCAAACATGTGTTTTTAATACATTACGCACTGTGGGCTCTCACATTAGAGGAGGACTGCAAGTTAAAGGCCACAGCTAAAGGAGAGCGGAGGGAGACAAAGGAAGACGGGAACATCGCTATGTTAACTCATGCACGGAGGTGGCAGAAAAACACAGTGGAAACACAAACAAGCACGCACATTCTCAGATGCAGAAGAAGACACACACACTCAGACAGTACATTAGCCAGAGCATTAGCAGCCGCCGCTCCCGCTCTTGTCTCGGTGAGGACTAAATCGCAGGGACGCAGAGTGTTACCAAACGCAGCAGTGATTTGTTTTGGGAACGCCACAGCTGTCAGCTCTCGTGGGCCACTCTGAGAGATGACAGCTCGGGTTGGCCAAGGTGACAGCAGCGTTTGCTCGGGGGCCGGCACACTTCAGGTCATGTTTAGCAAAGCTCTGCTCAACCTGATGGCTTGTAAGATCAGATAAATCCACAGTGTCTCCCACGTCCACTTGGACAAACACACCCCCTACGAACAGCAGTGGACAAGCCGATCAAATGATTGTGACAACTGCTGAAGCCTCACTTGTTCAAGAAAAAAAGAACCTATCAATGCATAGCTAGCTCAAAATCTTTCACTTTGATTGGTGTTTCTTTAAGTCAAAGAACTCTCTGAAAGGGAAAGAAAGTTGGATATGACTGCAGAATAACAGTGTCCCTCAGAGACTCAAAAGGCAACTTTTGATGCAAATGTTTTTTATCCTCCAGCTCACACTTTTCTGAGAAAAATCCATTGGCAGTCTAACCTTGAGCTATCATTTCTTTTCTGCATTGCTCTGATAGAGGTATTGAGAGTTTTCACCTCTCACCTTGGAAACAAATCGAGCTGTTTTAAAGGCACCGCCATTGCACTCCTCCTCTTTCTGCTCCTCTTCTCTCAGGGCCACTCACACATTCAGTTATAAAGGCCGCTGTATAAGATAGGCTCACTCTCAGAGCCACATAAAACACAAAAGCAGTCATGTATTCAGAGGCATATTACTCCTATTCTTCGTTTTCTTCAAGTCAATGTGGATGGTGAAATAAGGGCCACTGTACAGCACATGCAGGTCAGCAGCCTCCATTGGAGACATGTATCTATTGGTAGCTCAGGAGATGAGAAAGACATGTATGAAGACCATCATCTCTCAAGTGCTGCATTTAGGGTCCAGCTCTCTGTTTCTCCACCTGCCATTTTCAAAATCCCAAAATCAAGATGACAAGCTCTCAAATGAGGAAGTAAAATGCTAATCACAACCAGAGGAATTCATTCTGCAACAGAAATGATGAATCTCCTTACCAAGATAACAAAAAAACCCTCAAAGACCTCCCGTGTTATCTGGCAAGAAATTCATCTCTGAATTTTTTGTTTCTGCACCAATGCCATTTAAAAGAATGGAATTTTAGCAGAAAAACATTCATATTAAAAGAATTAGACCGCACCAAACCCTGGTTGCAGCTTCTTAAAAGTGAATTTCAAAAATGATTTCTGCCCTTCCAGTTTCGGAATTTTGATTGGACAAAAGACATTTTAGGACATTGAAAGTAAAGGCTTTTTAATTATTTATCAATTCTATTAACAAGAGGGCTGAGCTGTTAACTGAAAGTAAATTCAGATTAGCAGAGAAAAGTTCTGATTAAAAATACTCCAATAGAGCACAGAAAGAGAACATTTCTTTCAATTCTGAGTGAATTTTGTTGAACTCACAATCCAGTCTCCAACCTTTTTTTGTATATAATTGGGGGTAAAAATACAATGACGGTATTTTTTAACCTGAGTCCTAATTTCCCATCTTTCAAGGTCTATATGATTAATAGGGACTAAACATTTGGATTCACTCCAGTAACAAGGTAGAACACTAAAACCAGCTGCAATGTAATCAAGGGGGTTGTTGTTCATATCAAAAGTAGAACAGCTTGCTTTTTCTGCCACACTTCTATATTTTTGTGTGCACTAACACCTAAGGCCTGCACTACCAAGTAGGATTTGTGGCTAAGCGAAGCAACTTCAGGCTCAACCCTTGGTTTAAATTTTCTTGAAGGTAGTTTAGTTATTACTGCACCAAGGCAGCTTATGGTGGAATCTTAACTCCAGTGCAGCCTTATCTTGAAATTAAGAGATCAATACAGGCAAAAAGCTCCAGACCAATCAATTCTATGGCATCTATGCATGATTAATGAGAGTCTCCTACTGTCTCTTTGTAGCTAGTTTCCTATACATTTTTTCCACTATACCCATTAATATTCACATATTTCCTAGGCATATTATATATATGCAATGATAGCTTAAATGCTCTTCTTTAATCATCAAAAAAACTAACACAGTTACTGTAGAACATAAAGTCGAAATGTCATACAAAGCAAAATCAGACAATTGCAATTACCTGCTTGAAAGTTTTTAGTTTTTTTTCTTTATTTGGTGGAGAGAGATTTTAAAACACATGCAACACTGTCACTGAATACAATAAAATATTGCAAATGTAGTCAGATTCACTTGCGTTATAATGATTATATATGATATATATGATTATAAGGCAGTGATATTCATAGCTCTGGTCATTTTGAACTGTCGGACAGAGCTGGAGCATCCAGAGAAAACCCATGAAGCCACGGCGGAGCATGCAAACAGCACACGGAGAGGCTCCAGTTGAGTTTGTTGTGAGAAATATGCAGCTCAAGATCCATGTTTGTAAGTGGTCATCTGGTGATGACGATACTTTCACATGAGCATGCTTAAAGTCAGAGTCGCATTACTGAGTTGATAACCAGTGTTGTGACACTAGTCAGCGAGATCTTCATTGTTAAGAGTAGCAAAGACATGTCATCAAATAATCTAAGAAATATTAACATAGTTAATAAAGTTAGATTCACTCGGTTAATAATAATAATCCTCTTAAAGTTATCCTTATCAGAAATCATATTCTGTAGCAGTGTGCAGGATATACAACCCCCCCCCCCTTCTAAGTGACCTGCTGGGGGTGTCACTGAGAGCAGCACATTAATGTCTGATAACAGAGCTCTGAAATCAATAATGCCTCTTCTGGCAGTTGAAGAATAGTCAGTCCCCTTGTTTGAGTGAATGTCGTTTCAGAGAAAACTTCATTTACATGTTAAATATCCATATCTGTAGGAGTACTCTCCATAATGTTGTAAACACTTGTAACAACAATCCAAACATGTCAGTTGTAGTATTCTTGCTAAATACTGGCTTAGCTCCGAAGCTTCCCACTGTGACAGAGAGGCAAATTAAATTAATTTTTATTTAATTTATTGTAGCCATTATTATTTCAACATGGTGATAAAGCACAGCACTACACTCTGAAGCTGGTTTCTGAATGGGTATGAAATCATTCTCATCAGCTATGCAGGCAAACTTAAATGTGAAAGTGATTGCACCCAAGTTAAATGATGCCTCAAATTTAACAAAAGCAATGATCAGTGGAGGGTAAAACAACAGCAGGGACCGAGAGAAAAAGAGAAAAGGGTCTAATCAGATTTATTGCTTCAACAGACTCAGAGACTTTAATGGAGTGCGCTTTGACCTCCAAACTCTTTGCTTGCCTAATTGGTTTGTTTAATTTTGGCATGTCCAATTCCCTCCAGTCAGAGACCCCTTTTGCAGAGGAAGCAATCCCAAGCTACCCCTACCACATGAACACCATTCCAGCCTTTTCTTCTCTTCTGAGAGCTACTCCATTTTACCCCATGAGTTAAGGCCATCAGCAGGTCCAAAGCCCATTGCTTTCTCCGTGTGTGTACTGCCTTGATTTCAAGCATGCTTTTGTCCTGAAATGTACACTTGACACAAGACTGGAAAGTAAGGAAAAATGAACTTGTCAAACAATCGGCTATAGAAGCAGAGAGCGAGAGACGTTTGTGTCTAAAGCATTAGCAGTCTCACCAAGGCTACAGGAACTAAAGTCTGCTTTAAGAATGTCACACAGAACAAAAAAAGCTTTTATAAAGATCCTACTGCAAAAAGAAAGAAAGAAAAGGACGGAAAAAGTCATCAGGAGACATGCTGACAGTCTGAGCGCTTATCTGTGGTCAGAAACGATTGTTTCAGTAAAGCATGCCACCGGAGCTCCTAGACCCTGTCACCCTTCTGAGGCCAAATCAAAAGTGACTGTCCTCCTTAACCCCTCCTTTCTTCACATTCACACACACACAATGAAGAGCCCTGTTCACCTCGAAACACGCACGCACATCCAGTCCCTGCCCATAAATACACAAACAAACACTATAACTAAGAACGCCCATATTCACGCGCTTAGCAGAGCCGTCGTGGCATCACACCCGGTTTGTCCTGGTCACATCACAGCAAAGTCACTTTAGGCCCCGGCCAGACAACTAAAGAGATGAGACGTGTGATGGAGTGAGAGAATGGGGCTTCATCCTTCCTGTGTTTCTCTTAATGCAGCCTGTCCCTCCGAGCCACTTCTCTGCCTCCTTGACCGCACAGGGCCGAGGAGAGATGGAGCGCAAGGTCCTTCAGGACCAAATGCAGAGCGATATTTTGCTTAATACAGAGCTTTCAGAGCAGCCTAATGCCAAGATTTCACAAGGTATTCTCACACTGTGCCGGATGAGAATGTTAGAACATGTGAAGCATTTTCACACAGTTTGTGATTACACAACACATTTTAGCAGATAAAACTCGCTTGTAGTGCTCTGGCACTTCTGTGTCTGTTGATTCACTCTTCATTAATATTCTTGTTAATAGATACAAGGTTTAACCGCCTTTAAATCCTTTAGGTGAATGTTAGCACTATCAGACAGTTCCATACACTTATACATTTATTCTGAAATAAGGGATTTTAGCTGATCCGCTCAAATTATCATTAAGAGGCTGGTCTGCTGGTTGCAAAACTGCCACGCTCAGCTAATCACTCTACATTTAAATGATGAACCTCCGCTCAACAAATGTAACATTATTTGATGAAAATGAGTTTGGCCTGACATGGTGATCACAGAGGCCACAAAACCCCTCATTTGAGTCATTTGATAAATATCACATCCATTAATAGATATGAGGTATAACTCTAGATTTACAACATTTAAAAATCAGATAAAAAAAAGTTAAAGTTTGCAAAGCAAAAATGCATTTGTTAATGTCTAAATGCAAGATTATTGTTGCTTGCATGTCTAGAATATTTTGTTTTTCTTTACAAGGACAATAGTCAATGTAAGAAGGGATCACTCACAGTTTCATTGCTGACCACAGTTTTTCTCAGTCAGCCATAACAACATTATAATAGACACATAGTTCAACTCAGAAGTGTAGTTTTTAAGTTCTGGTTTGATCACATCACAGTCGACAGTGCTGCTAATACAACAACTCTGACAAACTGATGGTAAAACATCATTGTGGCGCCAAGCTGAAGACAGATCCTGTTAACAAAGAGCAGCTTTATGAAGAGGCACATTTAAAGAGAGACGCGACTCGTTGTGAAGGGCCAAGACATGTAACGTGTCATCTCTATGCATTGGGTATTTCTTCTATTTTTGAGTGTTGTTGCACACTATGTGCTGTGAAAAGGTGTCGCGCTGACATGCCACTAACTTTTACCCTAACCATAACCATTTAGCGCGCCATGTCAACAACATAAACACATAAAAAGTTCCAGAAGTAGCGAGCTGCTTATATACAATGATTTTAGCATATCTTGAGTTTTGAGCATGTTTTTCCTTAATATAAAAGTATATCAATCAAAAGCCTATAACAGGCACAGCGATTCACGACAGGATATTGTGTCAGTGTCATGTATTGTCTCGCCTATGCATGGAAACACCCTGTTGCTAAATCTGCACTGAGGGGAGGGGATAATACCAATAGACTGTTTAATACAACTAAACAGGTTTAATACAACTTTGAGTTGTACTCCCAAAAATCATTCAACCTCGTCATAAACCTAACCAAGTAACTTGCATCCTAAATCTGTCACATGCCGTTAAATGAAAGTTGCAAGACTAGCTGAGACAGACTCAAAATAAAAAGAATATTGGTCAAACTCAACCGCCTGTGTAAAAGAAAGGCACCAGGTTTTTGCCATCCTAATAAGGATCATTGTTACTGTTTCAGGAAACAGTCTCATATAGGATGGTGTGTAAATTTCATACCAAACCACTGACACCCACGTGTTCTCCTGTAGTGAACTGGCCGATCTATTACGCTCTTTTCTGTGATATATCGTTGAATGGAAAGAGTGCATGTATGTATTGTCACATATTCTCCATTCATAACAGATGACATATAGGCTTGCCATCTGACTGTGCTTACCTTAAGAGCTTCAGTTGTCTAAACAATGGGATAAAGCTGTGTTAAATCTATAATCCTTATGTTCCCTCGCTTAATCAGTTCAGCTAATTTCAACATAAAAATCAACGTGTTAGCGCTGAAGTCTAGGACAAACTGGACAGTTTAAAGAGCTAAATGAGGGGACATCAAGGTAGGATGCAGTAGAAATAAACATATTTCATATTAAAAGTATTGTTTACAATTAAAAGAATCCCTGACATTTTATGCTAATATCTATAAGCAGACAAAGGGCTGTCTTTATCTGCAAGTACAACTTCTTTGAGCAAAGTGAGAGGAAAATATGCTGAAATTGTGGTCTTTAAAAACCTGGCAGCGCGATAGAGGACAGCCATTACTTTCCTAAGTAAAACTGACTACTCCCTCTACTTCAACAACAACAAAATAGTTCTATTAGATTTCAAGGTTTACCTCTATTATTTTCAATCTAAACCTGAATGAGTGATAAATGTTGCTGATGTGCACTGAACACTTGCACATATGAAGCCCATGAAAGGCTTTTATGAACGGGGAAAAAGGATATGCAGAGACAGAGCAAGGTGAAGAGTCATACACGAGAAAGAAAGCGAAAAAAACAGAGAGAGAAGAGCGGAGAATCAAATGCAGCAGAGCTAGAATGATAGAGACGGAAGACAGAAAGAGGGGGAGACAGGAAGAGAGGGGAGAGTGACTCAGGCAGCCAATATTTTTTAAACAGCTTTGCTTCCACTCAACTGGGCATCAAGGCCATTATCCCGGGGTTAATCCCCAATCCGACGGAGCTGGCAGCCTTCCGGGACAAGCCAGGGTGGCAGTCCATCAACAAAGCAGGCACATACAAAAATAACACACACATACTCAACCGCATGCACATGACAGACACAGGAAGGCAGGCAGGCTGCAATTAAAGCAAAATAACACAACAAAGCAATTCAGTGTAAATGGGTTGTTCTTAAATTCTTTGTTGTTTCATTTTCTGTTGAGATTAAACTATTGTTCATGTCTGTCTCCGACTTCTTTACATCTCCCTGTATGTATTTGTGTTTCCCTTGTTTCTTTTATCACACACCCTCCATCTGTCCACCTTTCCCCACCAGCTCTAATCACGCCACATTTTGCACCTCCACCTCACTCTCCCTTTTCTCTGTCCGCTCTCTGTTTGTCTGGCAAGCATCCAAGGAGCCAAGGTGGAGGAAGAGATTGACTCAAAGAAGGATAGCCATGTCATGTGGAGAGGGACCAAAGAGGATCCAGGAGGCTTAGAGGGACTTAGCGCTACTCCCTTCATCCTTTGCTCTGTCCTCCTCGGGTCCCAACCTGCATCCACCACCCAAAAATAAAACCTGGATCCTCCTCATTAACACCTGAAGAGGTCCATACAGCTACTTTTTGCACACGTTCGGAGCACCTGCCAAAAGCTCTGCCACTTTAATCACCCGTATACAGCTTATGACACCAACGTGTCAGTTCGGCAGCACCCTGTCCTGTCACCTTTAGCCACAGGTGTTAAGCTTATAGTGATCTTATGGAAATCCAGCCATAGTAAGGATGGACTGGGATCATCCAGGAATGACCGTAAAAGAGGTGTGACTTGACGTGATTCCTGTTGATGTCCTTCAGCCTGAACGCCAGTGACCAAGTTTACTTTTTAACATCAAAGATGCATCTGACCATCTCTCCTTTGTCTCTTTCTTCCTTCTTTGCACTCATGTATCTCAGTGTGTGTGTGTGTGTCTATGTGTGTGGGCACATATGTGAATGTGTAGTTTCTGGGCTATCTTTCTCTCTAGGCCCCTAAGCCTGCTATGTCTCCCATGGTAACTCCCTGACTGACTAACCCGGGGCTTAGCCTAAATTCTCTCTCTATTAAAAGCTGTGAAATGCAAATAATGAAACATCTCATTACCACTGTCGGAGAACCCAAAATGAAAGGAGGGGAAGGGTGGGGGGGTGACTGTAAAACAACGAAAGAGAGCTGTACGGGAGGGAGGGAAGGTGAGAGGACAGGGAGAAATGAGCCAGAGCTGGAAATAAAGGAGTGGAACCAGGAGAGGAAAGAATGGGAGACAAAAGGGGAAGGGAGGATGTGAGGGGGGTGAAAGGATGGCAACAGAGAATCTTTTGTTTGATGCATGTTGTCATTAACATAGAGAGTGGCTAGGACTAGCCACCTATGCAGAAAGGGAGGTGGAGCCCTGATAGCAGTAGGTGTAATCTCTTTCATACTTTATTTCAAAACAGACCATTAGCTTTGCTGAATGACATGCTAATGTATAAAGGGATCATAAGTTACTCTATTTTATTTGGTTTTAACTGCTTTATCATTGATAACATCAAAATAACGCCTGCTAATCAAAAACGCAGGGTGGCGTTCTCTCATAATTACTCATAATTACATAAGTGCAATGTGTCTAAAAAGGCTGCTTCTCAAACACCATCTCTGACATACATGGAAGTGAAATCAGCAAAAGGAAGTGTCTGCATTTGCTTCTGCAG
Source organism: Leuresthes tenuis (assembly GCF_036924035.1). Lineage (NCBI taxonomy): Eukaryota > Metazoa > Chordata > Actinopteri > Atheriniformes > Atherinopsidae > Leuresthes > Leuresthes tenuis. The sequence continues at coordinate 4,285,684 of NW_027325370.1, forward strand.
GTGGGGGGAGACGGATGGCGATGGAGAGGGGAGTTTCATGTAAGGAATGACCACATCACCTTGTGTGGTGGCCTGTTCAAAACCCCGGGTTTCATCACTCCAACAGTCCCATCCGCTGATGTGCAAACCCCTGATATCATGAGGGAATTCATGGGAGGTGGAGTTTTAAGGTGTGACACGGTCTTGTAGTGGGTAAGTTCCTGACTTCTGGGAACTCAGTGTGTTGTGTAGGAGTTTTGTTCTGGTTACATGTAGGTCACAGATACTTTTTTATCAATGCATTTTTTCATCCCAAACCTGAGAGCAAGCAACGCAGCTCCTGATGGTTGTTTCACTATCGCATTAGCCAAATTGTACAAGAGTCAAGATAGAATGCAGGACAAAGACTTGTTTGTATCAAACTGTGTCGTAGCTTTCTTAATTAGGTCTACTTATTGATCTATAACACATCACATGTCTTTAGTGGGTAAAACCAACCCCCTGCTTTCTCCACAGAAAGATTATCTGTCATTGTGCTTTGGCAATCCTTTCTCTGACAGCTCTCATGACGATGATGACTAAATTGTGTAAATATATAGCTATTTCTTATGAGCTTCTTCATATGTCTGAAATTCCGACTCTCTGAAAAACAGATCAAATGGCTATGACTTATAAAAGCTCAATTGAAAAAATCTGACACATTATTATTTGCTAGCCCGTGTGCTTGTCATTGAGGGGAAATCTATTTTAGTAAAACACTGCATCAGACTCTCATACAAACAGCTCCTCTTGAGCAAAAAGTTTGTATCGGGCTAAAGTAGCCTCTGTTAAGTGTAAGATAAATTCTACCCAAGTAGCTGTAGAGCAATGTATACATAAGCTTGGAAGCTCCGCTGCTTGGTTGCTTGTACTTGTATCACGCTGTTGGTCACGTAACCATTTTAGCTGACATACTTTTTGAGGAAAAATCACAAAGACGAGCTTGATTTCCACCTTCATTTAAACCTTTGACTATATATTTTTTCCACATTACTCAAAGAATGATAAATACGAGCATTTCAATTTCCTTTAACTCCGCTCTTATGCCTGAGGCTGTATTTTTCTTGTTTTGTGTCATTTGAGAAATCTCTGTTCTGTTTTGAAAAGCACAAAAGGGTTTCGTGGCTTAACTGACAACGACAATACAAGGCTGTGGACTGGCACAGAACTTTATCGCCTTTACTGTCCTTTCTCCCACTGTAAGCGTGTGTGCGTGTGTGTGCACGTTTGGTTGTCCAGACCTTCTCATAGGTCTCGTCACAAAACCTGTCACAGCAAAAAAAGCAACCTGTCACGACTCAGCAAGACACGACTGTACATGACTGTACCACAAAGAACACAAGCAGCCTGTTCCCGAGCTGTTAAAACAGTCACCAGCTCCAAAGGTCTCAGACAAGAACTTACACACATACACACACAGACCAAGTGAACAGTATGGAGGAAACGAAACAAAGGGTTGCAGAGGGAAGAAGATGTTAAAAAAAAAATGATATAGTACAAAAATACCAGTCCCTAGGGAATAAATGTCTGAACTGTCTGCGGACTGAAAGCTAATTGTTGTTTGTTAAAATGTGTGGTTTCTGAATGTGAAGTGAATGACTGAGTGATGGTGAGTCACTGCTGGTGGCCAGTCGCTATCTGGTGCCGAGGCGGGTGTCCAGAGAGTGTGTCTTTGTGTGTGCAAGGGTAACTCAGTGTGACTGTTGCTCTGTCAGACAGCAAACAGAGGCATCTTTCTCAAATCCACACTGGGCAGCAGCTTACAATGAACTCATGCGCGGAGGGGAGCGAAAAAGCCGCAGCTTAAGTGTGTACTCACAAGTTCAACAGGCACACCCTGCGTCCCCCCCTGAGCAAATATTAAGAGAGACTTTACTCCCAGCTAATCTAATTCACAAACACTCGAGAGGGCAGACAAAACACGTAAAACCTTATTTTACTTTATCAACTTATTCAATAAATAAGACTCACTTTGAACAAATCTTCCCCCAATCTACAGCACAACAACTGAGCAGCACAGAGATTTGCATATAGATAGAAAGGCATTTAGAAAAGTACACTTGGATATAATAGCCCAAGGCTATGTTGTCACTCATCAAGCTGATCAAAAAACAGCTACGATTCAACACTGAAGAATATTGGAGCGCTTCTACAAATCTGTCCTTCAGCGGAAGAAAAAAGGAGGTGAGATAAAGGGAGAGAAATCAAGGGGATAGGAGAAAAAGCTACTAAATATAGAAAGGCTCGCATTTTGGAGTCAGAAAAGAGACATTGAAGGGTAATAAAGAGAGGGAGACAGGAGATGCCAAGGCAAAAGAAGGAGAGGAAGAGAAATAAGAAGCAAATAGGGAAAGAGAGGAAGATGGAAGAAAAAAATTAGCCCAGAGGCTGCAAGAGAAGAGAATCAGAAAAGAGATGTTGTTTAGTGGACTTCTGGAGAACTGGACATGGAGGCATGACCGAGTTCAATAAACTGCACAGTGTATCACTACAGGTGTTCATCAATACTTAATGTCAATACTGAGGGTCTCCCCTTCAGTGATCTTTTCAGCAGTTTCAACAAACTGGCTGCGGCCCTTCAGCTGACTGAATTCTAACAGTAATCAGCGCAGATGCAAAATCATTAAAGGTCTTTGTCTTCTTTGTTTCTGTACCTTGTTGCGATTGACTGTGCACGGGGGAATTTCAGTGATTTAATGATCACACCTCTAAAGCAAAAGACCAGAAGAAAAAACAACCCGCTTTAACGTCAAGTTTCAAGTAAAGTTTCTTGTGCTGACCTGCTTAGAGCACATTTGCATGGGCATCTCGGCAGGTTTGCTCGAGGCTGCCACGTTGACTGTGACTGACGAACAGCGAGGTTTGATCAGACAAATGCCTCTCCTGGATCCTCAAGTCTCAGTTGTGACTTCTCTTTATGTCACCCCAACACCCCCTACCTCTCCATATCTGAGAGGATTTACCTGAACGTGCTTTGACACATGACTGTCACCTGTTGACTAGCATCAGCACCTGCTGTGGCTCGCAGGCTTTACGAACTATTGCTGCTGTTTTTTCCTGCAAATCCACCTATGAAAGTAGTAGGAGAAACACAATCAGAGAGGGAGAGACAAAAGGACCTCTCACGATGGTGCTCACCATTGCTACAAACTACACCTAATTTTGCAGAAGTCACACATTCCCACATCGTGAGGCAGTGCCGGTATCAGGTGTCTGTCCAAAACCACCAATCAAACTCCCCACCCCCCTTTGTGACACACACCAGTACACACACCGCTACAACCAGGGGAGAAGAAGGGGTGAGACAGAAGACAGGGTGGAGTGCAGGAGGGAGTTAGAGGAGCAGGGGTGAAAAACAGAGTAAAACAGAGGAGGGCACGGGAGATAGCCAGCCAGGGACAAAAGCCGGCAGAGTGACAATGAGTGAAAAGAGGAAGAGTGGGGAGGAAGAAAAAGAGAGGACGAGGTGAGGTGAAAAGCACACTGCCAGCTTACTGTGCACATTTGTGGAGCGGGAGGAGAACAAAAAGGTAGTAACAATGACACTTCCATGTGAATGCATGTGTGCGGGTGCAGGAGCAGCATTGGAGAGAAACCGAAAAAGGGATGTGAACCTACTCACTTCTGTTGGTGTGTGGATCACCTCGCTGGTTCATAAAGGGAACCACACTGACACAGAGGAGCTCATAAACCCTCCAGTAACAATGACAAATATATATCTTAAAGCCCATATAATATTACACAGAAAATATTTTATTTATTTTTGCTCACCTCACAGCCCTTTCTGACCTGACAGAAAACTTTGTCTAACTTGCACAGCTTATCTTGACAGACTAGGCTGCATGAGCAATACCTTTTTGTGCCTTTGGAAGAAAAATGGACCCTGCATCTGTTGTTAGCTGCTGTATTAACAGGATGTATAAATACAAGCTGTAGGGTCAAGGGGAAGGATAAAAATGAGAAAGGGAACAGGGAGAGGGTAAAAATGAGAAAGAGGAGTAGAGGAAGGGTAAAAATGAGAAATGGAGTAGGGGAGGCCACAGGAGGCACCTGGCCCACTTACAGTAGAGGAGGGGGTGGTGGAGGAGGAGAGGTAGAAGATTAAGGAGTGGGAGGGAAAAAGAGAAGGAAGAAGAGGAGACAGAGGAGAAAAGTAGCAGAGGGAAAGGATGAGGGGGGAAAAGCAAGGGACAGAGCAGAGGGCACATGGACAATGGAATGAAGGAGTGTAAGGTGAAGTGATGGAAAGGGTGAGGGGAGAAAAGGATGTGAGATGAAAAGGCAAGTAAAAAACAGATGAAATTATGAAAAGGGCAGAGGAGGAGGTGAAAGCAGGAGAGACAGAGAAAAGAGCGGGGGGCTGGAGAAGAAGAGGTGGCCTTGTGATGCTGAGAAAGGAGGTGGTGTGTGCGTGAATAGAGTGAATGCGTGTCTCTTTGTGTATGTGTCTGTGTAGGTGTCTAAAATTATGACGAAAAACTAACACCTCACCCAAAGAATGAATAACAGACCACAACAGGCCAATGTAGGTTCAATCTCATCTCCCCAGCACAGTCGAGCAGCCTGCCTATACCACTAATATCCCACTAATACCACCCACAGTCCTCGCTCCACCTCACATCAATGAATATTTCATGTCCTGATGGCACTTTTAAAGCAAAAACTAATTAGCAAATCCAAGTTGATCTGGCATTAGTCATATCAGGCCAATTAAAAGCCCAGTCCTACTGTACATGTTAATGGCAGCGAAGTGGAATAATTGTATGTTGAGCAGGGGAGAGAATGTTAAACAGGCCTTGTTAGCAGCACTTTAGCACTCTAGCCCAGAGTCCATGGCTGGATTACAAAACTCTACAAAGTAGAATAATGTTCATCAGAAACACACACATACACACGCACATCTTTGAAAACTCCATTAATTAGAGTGTCGCCATCAATTCCATGGGGTCAGCTCTGATACTTATGGCTAAAGAAGAGAAACAGTGCCAGGGAAAATGGCGGTTTTATGCTTTAGTTATAATATCAAACAGGGATCCAAATATTGGCAGAAGCTAACAGGTCAGATGTTATGGCGTGTTAGTGGGAGAAAGCTATTCCCTGTTCCACACACTGCCTCTGCGGTCAGCGCCAGCTGACTCAAGGTTGTAGAGATGATATTTGTGGGGAATTTGACTGGAGAAAGGTGCTGGTTTGTATCTGAGTCTTTCCAAACCTTCCCTCTGTGTGTTATTTTAAATGCACGAGTTTAGATTGAGACAGACTGCACTGACCCACACAGACTAAACTGTGCTGCACAAAGGAGCGACAGAATAACAAGGGCTACAGCTCTTTTGGAGTGGATGCCTGTTTCATCAACCCCCCCACCTCCTCCCTTTTCTCCCTCCTTAACGTTCCGTCTTTCCCTCCCTCCCTCTGCCTCCCCAGTCTCGTTCTCTCACCTGAGCTTTGATATGGAAATCTCTCGCCAGCCAGACCCGGAGGCTAGTTGACTGTTTCTAAAGATGTATTTGCCCAAAGATGCTCAATTTCTCATCAAATGTTCACACTCTGTGTATGAAAAAACTCTTTCACTGGGAAAATAACAACCAACTACCACGTATTTACAAAGCGCTCAGCAGTTTGCAAACCCGAGACCTCAACAAGTCTAAACCTTCAAGTTCTTAATAGATTATATAAAGTTGACTAAAGGGCTGACGACCTGTTTGCATAGTAGACAGAATCGGATTCTAACCATTTTGTGGAAGGAACATTATTGTGTGTGTGTGCTTGTGAAGACTCTCTGTTGCCACTAGTTTACCTGTCCTGCCAGCTAATTATTCTGCACCCAACCAGCCCATCTACAACACTGAGTCCAATAAAGTGGCAGCTTTAACTGTTCAAGGGCAAGTTGAAGTTTGTTAGTAATGTGCAAATGTGGAAAAACAAAAAGGTGAGATTAAATATTGTCATAAAATAATGGAAATCGTGTGAAAAACAATAATCAGTCCCACGTCAGCTCATTATGAAAGAATCATGATATCAGTGGTTAAAGTTTCAGATGGTGCTCCTACATGAATCATTGTTTTGCAAAACAATGCGTCATCTTTGGAAGCCCACAACCTGCATGGAAGAAAATGTAAATTTAAAATGATATTACTGTTGCTTCTTAGCTTAACGCCAGCTGATTCAAATACTGGGAGGTGCCCTCCTCCACCTCCCAGGAGGCTCCATAAGCTGTTATTACTTACAAGTGTGATGACTAAATCTGCATTTGGAGGTGGAGGAGATAGTAGCAGCATTTGTGAGCTACTGAACTTTCCACTGAGCAGACTTGTTGTTTTTACTTTTATTTTATATTAGCTATTTTCATGCAAAGTTTGGTCTTTTTGGGCAGCAAAGAGGTTTACATTTTCACCCAGGATACAACATGTTGTATAGGAATTTTTATCCAAGTTTAATTGAGTTTTTCTTTTGCTTTACCAACAGGTCATCCAATTGAAACAAGCTGCAAAAGGAAAATGCAACTTATACGTACAGGCATCATGCTCAAGTCTTATGTATAACAAGCCACCGCATAAGGTGTGCATTTGTGTGTGTTTGTAACACAATTACCTGCAGTGTACAAAAACTACAGTCATCGGTTCACTTGTTACATTTTTGTCTTCACATCGTCTGAACAAGTGAAAACAAAAGATAAAATTAAACCATCAGAATATGCTGTGAAAATCCAGAAAATGACTCATATTGCTAATAAGTACAGCATGATGATGAGGTATCAGTTGGAAAGAGCCTCTCTGCCCCGCATTCCTAAATAAGAAAAACACACCCTGGTGAAAGCACACAGAGTGAAATCCCTCATCTGTTTTCTCAGGAATGTGTGATCCAAAAGGTGTTTTGCAATATCAAACGTTTCCTCGAAACAGCCACAAAAAAATAAATCTTTCTCATCATTTATCTTTAGCTACGCTGACACGACACTTCGGTTTCAGGACTTTTGATTACTTCTCTGAAAATCTGAAAGTTACACCTCCAACTCATTAAGTAGGGGCAAAAGAGAAAAGCTATAGAAGTGAGTGGAATTATCGTTTTCAATGACCTCATATTGCATTGTAACGAGTGCACACATACACACACGTAGCTATAAAATATTCATACCTAAGTGAGAAGACAAATGGGGTGCTGGGGAGCATTTCCTTATGTGTGGTCTGGAGAGGGGGTGGCTTAAAAAACTCACCTGCTCTCTCTGCTGGGGGGGTGAGATGAGCATGTCAGATAGGTGGATAGGGAAGCCAGCTGCTACACACATACACACACATCCCCCACAGCATCTGTGTAACCCCATGGGGATTAGGAACACCTGTATTCAGCACTGCACAATGAGCCATAGAAACAGTTAAGCTAAAGGGCCTTGGGAGTTATTAGAGGGATGGGGGATGGAGTTGCTTTAGATCCGGGGTTAACGTGTGTCTCAAAACAAAATAGAACGAACATTTTTGGGATGCAGCAGATAGATAGAGCTGTTAGAAAGCTCAGGAGAGATACGGTGTGCCATGTAAGATTGTGTATATGAGTGTAAATGATTCATTCCGCAGAAAGTTGGCCAAGCAGGTGTTCTCATTAACAAGTGAGCACTGAGGGGTGGTCAAGATGAGAAAACAGACAGAGACAGATGAATGGAGCTTGCTTACAGGGAACAAATGTGTTCGTGAAGCTTTCGTCTCTTTCGTGCAGTAAATGAAACACTGCACAGTGTTGTTATGACGTCTGCATGAACACACGTACTGTTGCGAGGGCGCTGCATCCCCAAGGCTTGTGTGGCTGAAGGCTAAAGCTCAAGACTAACCTTCTACCACACAGTTCAGCCCACAACCTGCATGGGAGCACAGAGTACCACCTACACACAACAGCAGGCTTACACACTCACAGCAAGGAGGCAAGTGTGGAGCTTCAAACCTGCCTCCCACCAAAACCAAGCCCCTCCATTGCATTTTCTCAGTCTCTCTTCACACCTCACAAAACTAAGTCCACACCAAGTGTGTGGATAACATCCAGTGCAACAGTCTCCACCACCTTCGACAAACGGCCACACACTTTGGCCTCAACCGTGCAAAAGAGAGGAGAGTGAATTAAACTCGATAATCTCATTTAATCAACTTCAAAAGTCCATTCATGAGAGATGACGCAAGAGGAGAGTGCTTCAAATCCTGCTCTGCAATCCCACAAGCACACGCGCAGCTAATATTTTTTCCATCTTTCGGCCGATCTCGCCTACACTCCTCCTCCACTCATCCTTGAAGCTGTTGTCTTGGTCTGTATTATATTTTCCCCGTGGAACACACAGATGGAGGTGCAGGCGCACAAACACTCACACACACTACTGTTCTTGTAATCATAGTACTACACAGCCCCACCTCAGTGGTGCAGCAAGGGGGCAGACCCACAGATACAAGGCTCTCTGGAAGATAGTCTGAGAGGTGATGGTGTGCGCTGCAAGTACATTTGTTCTAATGCCTTGGTAGTCGAGGATTATAAGCATTAAAAGCAGATAAATGAGCTTTCTCCAGCTCATGACAACATGCACTCATGCACACCAACACACAGACACACACCAAAAAACAAGACTATGGTAATTGAATAACTGTATAAAGGACTTGGGAGGGTTTATCATATCAAGTGCCAACCCTTAACTCTGTAGTTGGAAGGAGGAAAACAACCAGACAAATCCAGAGAGGCCTAAGACAATTTGGAAAAATGGCTTGATGGTCTCTTAATCTCAGAGATCCTGTTAGTAGATTTCAAATTGAGGAAAAGGTCTAAATCTTGCAGCTGTAGTCTTAGTTAAGACTGTAATGCCAATGTGTAATAAGCAATGTGTGCTTTAAACAAGAGTAAAAAATGGTGTGGGGGAGCTGCAAAGGTTATTTCACAAATAACTAAAAATCTACACATAGCAGATCTGAAATAGAAGGAGAATCTACTAAATATGTAATAAATGTTCTAAATAAGTATTCTCAGCTGACTTTTCATTGGCTGCTATCTGATAGGGTTCTTCATAAAGTGTTGATTTGAAGAACCTGTCCAGTAAAAAAAAACAAGTGATAATCTAAGTTTAGTTAAAATGAAAGAAAAGTTTTGGGGGAACTCAGGCAGCAGAATGTGACACAGGACATGTCTTTTCTACATGCAGCTTAGGAGAGCACTCACCTGGCTGTGGCTTCTGAAGGTGCGCCACAGCCAGGCACATAAAGAGCACGAGAGAAGTGGGGTTGCTCCCCTCTCACATGGTAGAAAATGGAGGAAGACGGAACTGACCGGCATGAAAGGGCAGACAGCGCAGGAGTCAGGCTGAAAAGCGGCGAGGGAGCGTCGGTGGCCGATAAACAGAAAACACTTGACGCCACTCTTTTCAACTGTCAACACGGATCAGATGTTGATCAGCTGCACAACGGCTCTATCTGTCTTATCTGACACTCTGCGGGGTTGGGTGTTGACGCAGCAGAAATTTCCAGCTGGCGAAATCCCCCTTTCGGAGGTTAATCGAGGGGAGAAGGAAGAGGGTTTAAGCCCCTGTCTGCCAACCGTTGAGCGCTTTCGTTCTGAATCACCCCCCACTCGTCTGTAGCGAGCATCTCCTGTATTTTTTCTGTGGCACGACCATGTGTGCGTGACAATGTCCCCCCTCAGCCAGTCTGACAGTGGGTTGTCATGCTTTTCAAAACTTTGCAAGGATCCACTGGTTCCATCAAACTCGTTCAGCTGATGGAAAACCCAACATGAACGCATGAGTAATAGAGCCGATCACAGTGTGGGATGTTATATGACTAAATTATAGAGGATGAATTAGTTGAAAGTGTATGACACTCATTTAAAGATGGGGTGCAAACTCAAAATGCGCGCTTTAGACATCACGAAGTGTTTTCAAAATGTTCAATTTAATCCGCAAAGAATTAATTACTTCGCTAATTGAAACACGTTTTCAGACACATAATGTGCGAAGCGTACAATGTGTGTGCCCATTTTGAGGGATGACAGCTTCTCCAAATATCAAGGCGCAATAGGCAGCTGAATGTCACGTATGGAACAGGTAGGCGTACTTTGAGACAGCAGCCTGCTCAATCGGTCGGGTACGTCGCTGTCAAAATACACTCATGCTCTTGGTTAACATGATGCCAACGGACAGGGATGATAAAGCGGTGGGACAAACAGTCAGGCCTCCATATAGTAGCCACAATCGCGAAGAGTTCTAATGTGATGTGTCCAACCTGTGCGCCCAACAACTATCAGCTGTAGACGCGATGGCTCCGTGAGGCAGAGAAACTAATTGTTGACATGATATGAAGCCGTGGATATCTAGCGAAACATGCCGCGTCTGAATGAAATCTCCAACCTGTTCGCATGTAGGGAAGCGAGGCTGACTGCTGTCAGAAGGACCGAGAGTGGTAGGAGGAAGTCAGACATACCTGTTACCCCATGGGGTCTGGTCGTGGACGCGGTGTCGGTCCTTCGGAGTCCAATCTGATGTGACAGCCTGAGAGAAGAAAGGAGGGGATGTCCAAAGCGCTAGGTTCAGTCCCTCCTCTCTTCTGTGTGCTTTCTGTTGAGTGTTATTCCCCGATTTCTCCAACTCCCCGCTCTTCCTCCTCCACCAGCCCCTTTTTCTTTCTCTCTTTCCCTCCCCTGTTTTTCCGTGTCTTGGTATCAGGAGCCTCCCCCTCCTCCTTCTCCTCCTCCTCCTCTTCTGTGCATGTCTATCTCTCTCTTCCTCTCCCCCCGTCTCTCTCTATCTCATTCTCCCCCCAACACACGCACTCACACAGACACACGCACGCAATCTTTTTCTGGGCAGAGTCAGGAAATGAGACAACGTTAACGCACACACCGCGTGTAGCTTCTATCTGATGTGAGATGAGTAGTTCTCTTATGAAACAAAATCATTTTAGATAATAACTATGATCATAACAGTAAAAATAGTGATAATAACGATGATGATGATGATAATAATAATGATAATAATCTATGTTGTGTTGTAAATAGTGGGATTATGAGTCCTGCAAGGCTCGCGCAATTTCTGGTTTGCGCGTCTGTTGCCATAGGACTCAGTCATGACCAGGGGTTTACTGTAATTTACCCCCCCTTGTGGCAACAGCAAGAAAACACAGTCAGTCCCATTAAAAAAAACACACTTTTACAGTTTGACAAAGGCTGGAAAACACCTATGAGAGCCATGTGATGTGCAGCATGAAAGGTTTTTTTCCCAAAAGTTTGGGGTAACTCCACTTCAGCCTGACCTTTTCTTTTCACAAACAATGGATTTTCTTTATAGTTTGTTTTGAAGCCTATGTGGGTTTAACACTTGCGAGAAAAAAGGCGTAGGAGAGTTCTGTGTGACATGTTTTGCACTTCCTGTTATTATACCTTACAGGGCTCGTTCCACAATGTCAGAGTCATCCTGGACGTAACTGATCAAACGCTCAGAGATCGAAGAACATGACAGACCTTTTGGTAAACTCCAAGTATCAGTGCAGGATTGCAGAAATGCTTACAAGCAAAACGGATGCGAATGGAAAAGTAGAGAGCAGATATTTTCGGCAGAGTAAATTTCAGTTTAACTCGATGTGAAATGGTCCCTATGACTATTATGCAATTATGTGTGATCTCAGATTGTTAATACTGATGCAACAGTGAATAATCTGACTGTTGCAGCTGAAGGAGGCAGGGCTTCCCATAGTTAGAGATGAGGTCAAGTTAAACCTGGAGGCCACGAGCTCATAGGTGGACCACAGTTAATGAACGGCGCTGGAGTCAAGCTTGTTGTGCCTCAATCAAATGGGCTGGAGTTTCTCAGGTGTGCATACACGTTTTCTCTAACGAGTGATTGGATTTTTGCCGGGTTTTTCAAACATTTATTGGCCAAACCTGCGCCTCATGATGTAGGTCCCCTAAAGCTCCACAAAACAATCAGCATTCTTCACAGATACAAACGAAAAAATTTCCCCTAAAACAAAAGAACAAACAGAATAGAATGATCTTCAAATCTTTTATTTAATCAAACATATAACACAAAAGCAGCAAAGCAAATGTAAAACTTTATTAGCATTCTTTTGTGAAAAACACATGTTCAATTTCAGCAGCAAGACACGCCAAACAAGCTGGAACAAGGGGAAAACGACTGGGAAAGTCGTGTAATGGTAAAGGAAAATAGAAGCAATAAAGATAAGGATAGAACAACCGCTCAGCTTGACAAATAGTTCCGAAATATTGTCTGAGAAATCTCAATGAATGAAAATTATGGCATGGGCTCAGAAATGCTGTGAACCTGTCGGTGAACATAAGTGAAAATAAATGCAAGTAAAGTACAGTTGAGCACAGTACAGTTTTTTCATATTATCAAAAATATTTCAAGGTTCAAAGTAATCTTACTTAGTTTTCACACAACTTGAAATTAAATGTACAGTTACAGTCCTAGTTGACTCTTTGTACATTTACTAATTTATTTTTAAATACAGAACTTTATCAAAGTTCTCACGACAAATGAAAAGCAATGAGGTTTCGCGAGTACTTTGTGTGTAAAAGTGGTGAAGAGGAACTTGTTTCTTAAGAAATAAGAATCTACAAGCTGTGACCAGGAATCGTTGTATGTTTGAGGAAGTGGGATATATTTACGGGGAAGAGAGCGGGTGGCGCTGCCGAACATGTATGTGTGTGTGTGTGTGTGTTTGCTTGTGTGTGGGGGGGCGAGAGTTATGTGTAGCATGACGCAGCAGGGGGTTGAGCTGCGCCTCCATCAGGCTGGGTATAACAGTGAATGTCAGGCCATGTGGATTAAGGCTGCAGCACTGCAATGTCCAAACACATCTCTCTCTCTCTCTCACACACACAAACATGATTCCTCTCTCAGAGAAGGGTTTGCAAACACAATCCCTGCCCAAAACAAGCTGCTTTGCTCAAAGCTGTGTTCCCTTGTGCCAGCGTGGCCTTCCAATCTGCCTGACACGACAAGCATGACCCAAGTACGATGGCCTCTTCAACACCACTCCTCCTTGTCTCTTGTGCTTTCTCCTGCTCTGCCTGCTTCTGAATGTGTTTATGCGTCATTGGGCCATTACACACGTATCAAACCCCAAGAACACTCATGACGATCCACTCAGGACACAGAGTTGCAGTGCGCGGGTGAAGCAGGAGCTTTGCATTGCACTACCTTTTGCTTGGATGTGTTGCAGACTTTAACAGTTCTGAAGAGAAGGGCCATTGGTTATCTCTTTAAAGTTATTTGTATTGAGCAGAATCAACAACAGGAGGCTATGAACATGTTCTCCACAGGTTCTGAAAGCTCACACCAAGAAATGTTAACTAATCAATGAAAGATACTTTCTTTATATCATATGAAAAACATGCATTCACCTAAAAAGGGAAATAAAACGGATAAAAACACGTAATAAAAGGGTCACCTTTAGGTGGATTTGCCTCATTAAAAGAAAGAATGCTGTCGCTCTACACTGCGCGTCCATTTATAAGACAATTTAAATTCCTCTGTGTTAATTTAGCTTTTGAGCAAGCACAAAGCTGAATGTTTAACAACTGGTTTTCACATTCTCCAGAAGTGTGCACGCAGTTTTTAAGCAACTATAAGCAGAATTTTCTGGCAGGTAAATCCCAACAAAAAGAAGAAAACTTTGTAACTCTTACTTTGTTATCAGTTTTTAGAGTCACAAATAATTAATGACAACACTGTTGACCTTTCAAAAACATTCCATACACCATTATAGCCTTCCTTTGATTCATTCAGAAAGGCCCACAATTCCTCAGCTGAGATTAAGTCAGCTGAGAGAGAGTGAGGGAAGTTGGTCAGTACGTCTTTCAGGCCTTTGCTGGCTAGCTAAGCGGAGGAGTAAATGGATGACAGTGCTCCATCACAAACATCCAACAACTCCACTTGGAACATCTTGGCTGAACCCAGTCGCACCAGAAAACGTGTCAAAGGCGCATTTGTTCACATCTAAAAAGATTTTAATGTCAAATGTCAACGTCATCATGTAGCAAGTTGTAGTGACTTTGTATGTCGGCATCTCACGCTGTGAGATGTTAGCTTAGTTTCTGTAAGGAAACGAGTGATGAAGGCATAGTCATCGTATAGTTCAGTGCTGTGGTCCAACATAGCTATTACACGCTCTGTTACAAGATCACGTCGCATGACCTCATTGAAAGCTTGTGATCCAGCACTGCCAGAGGACATTATCTTCTAGAAACTTGCACCAGATGTGGAAGTCGATTTTCAGTCCACTCTCAGCCCGAAAAGGTTCAACCAGTTCAACCCATCTCTACCATCCTGGTGCCTGATGTGAATGACTTCCATTGGTCTCTAATTTCCGGTGTGCGACATAAGCAAATTAGTCTGGCTGCAACCCAAGGTTAAATCATCCAACTCTGCTGAAATCCAGCTCCGCCCACATGTCATTTCACTGGTTAGACTTTAGGTTCCTGGGCAGATGTAGAGGTCAGTGGGTGGAGTTTCTAAAGTAAAATGAATAGCAACATGGATGTGGTCCAACCGCTTTCCGGCAGTTCACACTGCGAGGCTATTCATTAGAGGTGACCTAAAAATTTTGTGAACCTAATTTAGATAGTTTAATATTCACACCACACTCTCCATTGCTATAATTACAGAAAGACACAAACCTTAAATCCAGCTAGGTTTTATGATTGGGAGAAAATATGCAAAGAAATAATAATAAGGTCATATACTCCCTTCTCTGATAATTGTGAACACAGCGTAAATTAATGTTGTTTTATTACCCTTAGCATATCTGACATTGTTCATATTTCATTTCAGTTATTTCCATTTAGTCAACTCTAATTTATGTTGGATATCGTCATGATTGAAGCTACACAGAGTAGAAAAAAACAAACTTGCAATTTAATGCTGAAAAATGGACAAACTTTTTGAAGTCAATCATTAATTCTCTTTCCCAGCTCCTCTGCAGATGAATGCAACATTGTAATTGGTAACATTGAATTTGACGGCAAAAAGGAAAGAAAAAAAAAATCTACAACTGTCATAAAAATAGCACAAGGCATTTTCAAAGCCTCATCCACAAACCTTCATTATCAATTTACCAAGGAGAACAGCTGTGTGCTGCTTGTGCCATCCTAGCCCTGCTTGTGTAGACGTCAGGGCCTGCGGCTGAAAGAACGCTATCTCCACCAGGTGCAGGCCGGGGATGGGGGAAGGCCTCACAAAGAAATATTTGGCACAAGGTGTGAGACAACAATATGTGTGAAGGTGCAGCTCAGTGATACTCAAATCAGTATTGGGAAACGACAAGGCTTATATAAAGAGTCTTCCCTCAGAGAGAAAGAGCAAATTAAGAGTATTGGAACAAAGTCCATTTGAGGTGGGAGGGAAGAGAAAAAGGAAATGATTTGAAGGGAATGAGGAAAGGAAGGAGGTAGGTAAGAAATCAAAAGAATGAGCAGATTTCTCAAAGAGAGTGGAAGTGAATGAGCTAGAATGAAGTATGACACCAGGAAAAGCAGAATGAATCGAGGTTATTGGATTTAAAGGATGTATAATCATCTGGAGGATACAGAGAATGTGTTTGTGCTTGCTGCCCACACATTTTGTTCCTGTGTGAAGGCAATGTGCAGGAGTGGTTGGGGGACTGGAGCTGTTCACACCAGTGCCTGTCCTTGTGTCACCCATAGGACTTCCTGTCCTCCCTGCAGCCGCAGGCCTTCATGTCTGTTGTATGTATTTGATGGAAAGATGCTCCTGGACGTGGCTGCAGACAGCGTGGTTACCACCCTTCACACTATGGTGTTTCTTGGAGACGACTTCCTCCTGGCTGACCTCACTGTGTTCAATGGCATATATAGACAAATGAAATGTTGCCAGTTCAGGGCAGGGAAGAAGGAATAAGCAGTTTTCCATTCAGGCTCACTCCAACCCTGCAGGCCACTTTACTTTAGGTGAATTCAGATCTGTGCTGTTTATCATTTTCTTGTTCTTTGTTTTAAAGAACAAACTCCCTGTCTGCATCTTGCTACAGTCTCAATCTGCATGTCTACCCTCTTGATCCCTTCCTCCACTCACCTACCCCCTCCAAATCTCATTTACTCCATTGGAAATAGCAGAAGAAAATAGAGTGGAGGAGGAGTACAGAACGACCTTCTCTTCCCTGAAGCAAGAACATCTTCTTATTGTGGAGGTCACCGTCTCAGCTCAGCCCCACGCTCTGAACACTACTCTGCTTGTTTTAATGATGCGCAGAGTGGAGGGAGAAGCAGGAAGAGATAGGCAAACTAGTATAGTATCAGATAAGAAGAGAGAGAAAAGGAAGAAGAAGAAGGAGAAGGGGGAGTGGATGGAGATCGGAGGATCGGGCTATTTTTTTCTACTGACTTTGCTCACCCCCACCCCCTCGCCCCCATCTCTCTCTCCTTCCCTCCCCCTCTTCAGTGCAGGAAGTGCATCTCTCTTTCCACATCCATCTTGAAAGGTTTTTCTAAGCTGTCTAACCTCTCAGCAATATTATATATTATTGCGTGCTTCAACCCACACTGCAACCTGGGTTGCTATGCTACAATAATATGACCTCTCATCTCTTCTCCTCCACTACATTTCCTTTCTTGCTGCTTCCTCTCATTTCAGCGGAGAGTCAGGGGAAGGGGTTAACAACAGCATCCCCCGTTCGGCTTCTCCCCATCAGGACACTCTGTCTCTTTAATGACCTTCTTGAGCTCAGTGCTGCAGCTTGATTTGACCCTGCAGACCATGTAGGGTCATGACCCCTATTCCACAGCACAACAAATTATCTGCAACCCTTTTGGAAGAGCTATGATCCTAATTGTGCTATCTATCTGTCTGTCTGTCTATCTATGTATCTATCTATCTATCTGTCTATCTATCTATCTGTCTATGTATCTATTTATCTATCTATCTATCTATCTATGTATCTATCTATCTATCTATCTATCTATGTATGTATCTATCTATCTGTCTATCTATCTATCTATCTATCTATGTATCTATTTATCTATCTATCTATCTATGTATCTATCTATCTATCTGTCTATCTATCTATCTGTCTATGTATCTATCTATCTATCTATCTATCTATCTATCTATCTATCTATCTATCTATCTATCTATCTATCTATCTATCTATCTATTATGAGTAGTTTAATTTCAAACCAATGCCCCACATTCTATGAAATGCTGTTATGTGAAAGTACTCACAGAAAGTAAAAGCATATGATTATGGTTCTAAAGTTACAGCGCATAAATATGTACTGATATAGTATACTGATACAGATATGGACTGGCATGAATAGCTGGTTCTGATATATTCTACCCAGATCATCTCTCACAGCCAAAATTCTATGTTACATCATCCATCTCCAATCCCTTCCTCCTCCTCGTTCTCTCCCTCTGCCATCCTCCTCTTTCTCTCTTATCTCTGCTGGCCCCGTCTCTTGGGGGTCGTTCGTTTTTGTCATAATCACCTTGGAGATTGGGGACCGGTGCCCATGGCAGAGCTGAGCTGAGCGGAGGAGAGGAGGAAAGAGGATGATAGATAGAAAGAGAGAAAGAGACGGGGAGAGACAGTGTTAATATGAGCAGTGGAGGACAGTTTTGCGGGGGGTGGGGGTGACGGCTTGTCTGGCTCAGCCCCGGCTAATGTGAGGGGACAGCCTTGGCTTTGCCTTAACCACACTCACACCGTGAATGCCAGGCAAAGCGGGGTGGAGAGAATAGACGGATGAAACGCTCTCCTTTTCAGCGCTGCCTTCTCCCGCCCGCACTGACTGCATTCGGAGGCGCGTGGGGCCCCGATGTCACACCCTGTAGGTGTTTAAGCAGCTTACTTACACCGACGAGAGAAAGAGATGAGGCAGTCGAAGACAGGGAGACAGAAAGGGAGAAGAAGCTGCAGTGAGCGTGAGAGAGGGAGAATGGGGAAGAGTCAGAAGAAGACGGGGGCGGAGGTCACGGTTGTAGGAGGCTGTAATGTGCAAGTATCCTAGTTTGACTGTCTTTGCAACATTGGACATTCATCAAGCATATGCCAGTGCAGTTTGTATATGTCTAGGTGTGACAGTTAGTCAAAGATAAAGGAGCAGAGGCAAAGTTATATCAGGTTTTTGTCCAGCCACACCCTGCTGCTTTGCACTCTTTAACAAGTAGAAGCTGACTGGGATGCACCGGTCAGGAACTGGTTTCAGCAGGAGCCAGGGTTCGCAGTGTGCTGCACCAGTTAAAAAAAATCCCGTCTCGCTTTGTATGTGTGTACGTGTGTTCAGACCTGTGACAGTCTCAGGGAGGTGTGAGGGGATAATGATAACGCAGTGGGAGTTTTGCATGGGGGCAGGGAGAAGAGCTTTTTTCTATCGGCACACGCACAGACAAGAGTGGGGTCAAAGGGCGACGGCTGGACAAAGACGGCTCACACCAAGAAATGTGTTTGACATTGTTTTCCTGTCCCTTTTCTCCACAAGCTGCTCTCACTGTTTTAACTTGTGTTTCTGTGTTCTCAGCAGCCTTTTTGTTGATGCACGCTGGGTAGGTTCTCAGACACTCCCTCCTCAGGTCACTGGCTCTGTTTGTCCTAGTCCTCCTTCCCCTCTGCCTCTCCTCCTCGCCTGACCAGTTCCTCTAATTTGGTTTCACTTTTTTTTTCTCATCCCCTCTCCCTTCAGCTATGTGGGGGTAAAGTACAGCCCCTCCCATGTGCTGTGTTTGTATTTGTGCATGTGTAATGAATGTGTGTGTGCTCTCTCTTGTATGTAAATCCCCTAAAGTACCCAAGGTTTATAACTGTGCAGTCCTTCCTCAAAATGATGATTTGACACAGACGACCTTTTGGAAAACCAATCCCTCATAACACTCGAATGTCACATGTTAACATGCCACATATGGGTTTATGACATGTGCACCAAACACAAGCACACAAAAGGATGAAAAAGATGAACAAATCGCTAAAAAAGATGTATAAATGCTGATCTTCAGACTGCAGTCCATTTTTTTACATGCCTAAGATGCATGCATGTTTGTTCTATTGGACAGAGAGATGGAGAGAAACTGAGCTCAACGTGAAGTTAGAGCTTACAGTAAATTGAGACATTTTAGAAAGCAGGAGACAAGCGCAAACACACAGATCAAAGACGTTTGAGCGTTACGGTTCTCTGGGGACAAAGGAGATAGAGGGGGAGAGAATGAGGATGTTAGTGGAGGTGAATAGAAACCCCAATCAATATGCCATCCAAGAGCAGCTCGAGCCAGAGACCGAGTGGAGAAACAGAAAGACAGAAAAAGGCAAAGAGGGAGAAAGTGGGTCAAATAATGAGGCGAAAGGGTAAGTGAAGTGGCAGAGGGAAGAAGGGAAAGATGGACGGAACGCAGAGGTCAACAGAGAGAGGAAACAGCATGAATGAGAGTGTCACAAGCTCCTGACCTGTGCTGACCCCTTATCCCACAGGACCGGCAGAGCTCAGGCCAGTGGAGGGGTGAGGCCTTGTGGGAGGTTTGGAAAGAGAGGAGGTGATATTGATGTGACAAAAAGATTGGGGGAAGGGAGGTGGTGTGCTGAAGAGGGTACAGAGGACAGAGAGTCCGAGGACAGTGGACACATGATACCATTTTATTCACTTTTATACTCCTTTTCCAGTGGTTAATGGTGACTTTGTATGTTCATTGTACTCAGAGAACTGCAGTACTTACGTACAGTCTTCAGGTACTTAGATATATAACTGTATTTTCATTTTATGCTATTTTGTACCACGCTTGGGGGCATAATACTGTATCTTTCATTCCACTGCATGTTCAGTTTCTTTTAACATGTAGATTTATACACCACAGTATGATACAGATTAAACCAGTCGTTTCCAGTCTGTTAGACTTTTAATGTCTTATTGCAATCAGTTTGTTGCCTCACATTCTGTGAACTGTTTATAGCTCCACGTTATAGTGACATTTCCCTCAAAATTTCCCATTCGATTCAATTTTGTAACGATTCAGTGTGTGGCTTTTGAAATAGAATCCCCCAGTTTAACATATGTTATGTTATCAGTTATTTGAATATTAATGTGTGGAGTTTGTACATTCTTCGTATGTTCTCCCTGTGCCAGCGTGGGTTTTCTCCAGGTACTCTGGCTTCCTCCCACAGTCCAAAAACATGCAAGTGAGGTGAATCTTAATTGACTGTAGGTGTGAGTATGAGTGTGCATGGATGCTAGTTTGGTTTGTCTCTGGGATAGATTGGTAACTTGTGCAGGGTGTAGCCCACCTCTCACCCAGTGACAGATGGGATAGGGTGGTGCATGAGGGATGGTTGCCTTCAAACAGCCGATGTGTAGATGGTACAGGAAAACTTGGTCGAACACAGAAACCTTTTATTGCCAACCAGGTCCGTGTCAGAACTACAGAATGATGCATCAAATCTGGAGGGATCTTCAAAGCCCAAAAGTCTGCAATCTCTGTCTCAGTGTGGGTGCTTCTCCCCTTAGGTAAGTTAAAGCCTTCCACTATTTGGTGACCCTGAAGTCCACAGGCACATAGCCAGAAGATAAGGTGTACATGTGTGGTGAGCCTCCCCTGGACGCACTAATGAGGAGTGTGTTATCATCAAAATGTTTTATTTTAAGGCATCATAAAGATTCTACAAGGTCCAGATATAGACTGACAACTTGTTTGTGCCCAGTTAACTGAACATTTGTTCTAAAATGCTAAAACCCTGCAGAAAGACTTTTATCCTCAATAAGATAATCCTGTAACCCTGTTCTGAGGGAGTTACCCCTCCAGAAATCTATTTTTATCTTTTGGAAGAGGGACCGGGCATAACTGCTGCATTTACAGTACATTTCTCTACTAAGAAAGGTGTACTTATTAGAATTAAAACAGATTAACCTCTGCTTCCATGCATGCCCCTTGTGCATGCTGGTTTTGGTTACTGGGACAGTTGAATAGAGTGGAGTCATCAGTAATGTTATTGGTGACACCTGTGCTGTATTTGCAGAGAAAGACAGGCATTAGCAAAATGAAGCATGATACTGTATTTTGCCAAATTAAAACCTGAATAAACCATTAATCCTGCACTAGATTGCATCACATGATAATGTTCATTTTTAGCTAAATCTGGTTGGTGTATGTGCACAACCAATCAGAGACTGTTTATATGATAGATGACTCCAGTATTGACACCTGGTGTCATAACTGTACGGAAAAAAAAGTGCACCAGAAATTTAGTGCTGCAATCTGTATCACTGTTGGGCCTATGGTGGAGAGCAAAATCAATGCAACTCAACCAGAATTAGCACATTTTTTATTCCACACATTCCTCTTCGCTCTCTAAACCTGGCTTCTCCATTACACACAATGCAACTCAATTGCCAGCAGCTTAGTCATTGATTTGGGAGTGAACCTCGAGCCGATAGCCTCAAGCAGAGATGAGGAGCAGACTATAGAGGTCTGGTAAGCTTACTTTTCCCCCCAGATCTTTTTTTTTTCCCTTTTTAACTTTAAAACGTCACCCCAAGTCAAGAGGCATCACTTCAGGCAGATTTTTTTTTTTTTGCACATCTCCCCTGGAGCCACAAAAGACACATGCAGAGGCACTCCACATGAACTGTAAATAAATAGCTTGTAAATCGAGTGCCGGTTTAAGAGCCTTTTCAATGTAACCGTTTCATTCTGGCTGGGTACTTGCATGCTGCACTGTTGTATATATTTAATGCATAGGAAATACTGATAAAGACTTGAGTTTGAGGTCAAACAAACATATAAAAGCATGCATGAAATACAGGAGTCAGGAGGTCATTTTCAGAGTACCGAGCAACACCTGTCAGTGTTCAGCAAACGCAGTGCTAATAAGTAAAGTTTTATTTGAAATGTGTGGAAAACTGAAACACAAATCATTAAGGTGCCATTAGCTAGATTCATTCCTTCTGATCAGTGGAATCTTTTTAAGAATACCTTCTTTCTTGAATAGATATAAGGTAGAATAAATATAGATTCTGGCTCAAGATGGATGATGGATGAATACAGAACATGAGGTTTTAAAACTCAAATGGATCCTAGACACAGTCTATAGTAGGAACGTGATAATGCTCTGATCAACGTTCATGCCAACATTGTTAAGAGTTGCCACTTGAGGGAAAATAACCAGCAGCCTGATCAATCACATTGACAAAATTATTAGGTCTAATTTGTAGTGTTTCTGTTTTATTTGGGTTCAGGTAGAAGAAATCAACAGATATTCATTCTGCAGAAGCATCTGAGATATCATGAAGGGTGGTATTATCACCATAATAGTTATTTTATATTTGTAGTTATTACAACAAGAGAGAAGAACCCCTGAAGGCCTGTATGCCACGGTGGAGCTGATCAAGACATAATATAATCGATATGTTTCAAATAAATCAGACTGTGTGTCTGTCCTTCCCCTATATCGACAATTAGTTCAGTCTATTACAAACTCAGGACCTAGACCTTATTTCTGGCATGAAATACGTTCATCTACTCACCAAGAACAGTTTGGTGAAAGTCGGCGTCCTTCGGAAGATATTTAGATTCCTCAAGATCCATATAACGGAGTGAACGGGGCTTAGACGATGCAGCCTCCAAATAAGGCATTATCTGTCTTTATTTCACCAATACTTTAAGAAGAATGAATGAATGAACGTGTTCTATAGCTCTGTTAGCTCATAGCTGCTGTGTTGTTGTTATTGGCGGCTATCGGGGGGCTTATAGAGGGCTTTCTACACACTCAGCTACTGGGATGACGTCATCGACGCCCGCCGCTGCAGCACAGCTTATTTACTCCGGTAAGGACGTCCATCGTACTCAAAGTTGTCGTCCACGTCGTCAAAATCAGTAGCAAACTCTGTGTGAAGTTAGCCGACTGTCACAGAGCACGGAGTGAATGAGCTGTGCTGCAGCGGCGCACGTCAATGACTTCTGATAATGTTGCACATTTACACCATTTTACTATGTTTACCTGATGTGTTAAAAACTGTGACTCCAAGATTTCCAGGAAAAATGGTTCTGCGTTGAACTAACGGAGAACCAGACTGGTTCTCACCCTGTTGTAACCTGCCAACCCCTTTTTTTCATTGAAGAACCATTTCCCCATGTCAGTCCAGTGGGAGGTGATGTCACGGCTGCACGCTGCTTACAGCACTTTGTTGTCACAGGCTTGTTCACTTGCTGGAGATTTAAGGTTTCAAACTTTCTCCATTTGTTTGATTTTATTAATTTACTTATTTAATGCCTGTGATGCAAACCACAATGTTTGTCCAACTACCAAAAAAGGCCCGTTACATAATGCTTTTGCTGTGAGGACAAGCTGGAATTATCAAGCCTGCAACGCAATTTATATACTGAAATGATGTAATAGCTCAAATCCAATTTAACCTCTGTTTTCATGTATAATAATGTTAAAAGGCCCACTTTTGGTTACTCTTCATCTGAATCCAGCTGAAGCTTTGGAGGGGTCAGTTTGAATGTCCATGAGGTGAGAGGAACTGTTGTACTGGCTGCTTTAGGATAGTCTTTAAATAAACTATTTGTAACTTTAACATGTAAAATGCTCTCAAAGTTCTAACAGGTTCCAGTAACACCGCAACATTACCAAGAATTTGCTGTCTGTGTCTTTAAATAATGAATTAAGGTAATTTTTATTTTTTTAAAACAACACAAATCTTACTTAGATATCTCCTATATTTGATTATAAGCTTTGGCCAGAAGAGTAAGAGTTATGGGGTTGCTGTAGCACACTAATATTATGTACACAGTATACGAACACAGAGTATTCTTCAGAAAGAGAATATTGACTGAGTGAATGTGGAAGCTGTGAATGTTTTTCCTTAGCCTACGCTCACATGTGCTCTCACACACTTATTGTGTGTGGTTTAAAGTAAAATCAATACATATTGCTGAATTCTGTGCTGAAATGTTTTAATATGAGCAACGCTCCTCCTTCCCTTGCTCCTTCTGTACCTCCATCCTTTCTTTGTCCTGCACCCTCAGTTCCTTCTCTCTTTCATTCTCCTTTTTCATCCCTCTTTCTCTCTCTCTCTCACACACTCTCTCTCTTTCTTCAGCCTCCTCACAGTCCAGATGGCCTAGCTGCCCCCACACTCACTCCCCCACATACACTCACTCCATGCACTCCACCCTACTCCTCCTCTCCCCCTATGGGAACAGAACTCCCTTTTGAGGAGTGGACCTCACACCCCCTTAAAAAAAGAAAAGAAAAAAAAACACCACTACCATTGTGCTCACATTCTCGGTCTGCACGCTCACACACCTCCCCACAAATGCACACAGTTACTCTTCAACACATCTCTACTGTCCCTCCACAGTCTACAGGCTTCTATACGCCCACTCACACACACCGACACAGAGGATTTCGTTCAGAAATCTCTTCTTCTGCGGCCCACTGACTGATGGGAGCAGAGTAGGAATACTGCTACAGGTGTGATGCATGGCACAGACAAACAGCAATGATATCAGATCACAGCAGGGCTTTGTTTTGGGTGTTTTAGTCTTGTCATTAAATCAGTCTTCTGATAACAGGGAGTGAATGAGCGTGAACTCACGTCACATCTTTCAGCGGTGATTCAGCTGTTGCACAGACTGGATTTACAGAATGTCTTTCAATGAGAAGCACGTGGTTGTGCATCTCATTGCTGTGACCCTGACATGAGTTCGGATCTACATGCATGAGCCACAGTGGCTCAAGCAAACACATGCCCAGTAGTGCTGACTTATATTCATGATTAGCCTGTCAGAGGCAGCACAGGCTTACAAAAAGAATCAGAGCAAGAGCAACATGAGGGAAAACCCTATTGTTTTTGGGGAGTGTGTGTGTTCTCTGGCCAGGGAACTGAAGGGGAACGAGTGGAGAGTTGGTGTATGAGTGTTTTTTAGGGCTTGGGATGGTGAAGGAGGGTGTGGTTAACGGTTATAGTGCTCACAGGAAGCTATGAAGCAGGGAAAGGGGAAGTGAACCACCCCCACACTGTTCAAGGCCACGGCGGCACTCTCCTCGAGGCTGGAACTAACTGACCTCAGCTCACAACTCTCACCACACCTTTAAACCCACTAACACACAGCACACACATTCACAAAGACAGGCAGATGATGCATGGTCACTGTCCCACTGAAACAATGTCACAAAACACGCACAGTATTTTTTCAGTTCTTTTTCATTTCCGCTATTTCAGGGAATATTTCTAAAACAAGGATCATGGAGACAGTTTTTGCATTTTTACCCTGCAGCTAAAAAAACTCATGCTTAGAATATCGTCAGCCATTTTGCAGAACTTACTGAGTTCATCTTACACTGTACATGCAACTGATTTGGTTATTTGCCGTTAAATGTAAGTTAGAGTCATACTTTTGATGATAGCAGCCCAATAATTTTCAAATGTTTCTGCCATAGATTTAATTAGACTTTTTCAGGGATGTATTATAAAAAAAAGTCCACTGAACATTTCAGTATTTTAATTTTCAATTCTATTCATTCTAATACGACAATATAATGTATTATATCTTTTGTAGTGAGTAAGAAGCATAGCTTTACACCATAAAGAGTATTGAACCCCACAGGTTTATATTCCCTTACAATATGAACCGATATGATACGATATGATAAATACCTTCATAGTTACAATAGAAAATAATGACGATAAGAAATTTGAATTAAAAAGTTTCCCCGAAATTTTTCAAGATTTGTTTTCTGGTATTATCTTAATCAAATATGTGTTAATATGCATATATTTACAGAGAAATTTTACCCTGGATGAAGCTGTGCCATATTAGAGTTAAAGATTTTCACTGATGGGATTTCAGTTGTGAAAAGAAAAATCAATTTCACCATGTTTTTGGATTGAAAAGTTGCATGAATCAGGCTTTCAATAGCATATGAGCAAAAGCCTTTTGCAATAACCTTCGAAATGTAGAAAGAAAGAAATCTATAAAGTTGGATGAATGACGGCGCAACCGAGTTGGGGAAAAAAGATTCCAGAATTTTTTTTATGAAACAAAAGCTCTTTTCAGGTGAAAGTTTTAGCTAGCAGCAAGCAACCTTCCCAAGTGAAGCACTTATATACATGTAACATGTGCCCACATAACAGCGCAACATCCTGTACACCCACACACTAACACGCACATACAGAATACAGCAACATTTTCACAGAATGCCAAATTAAAAGACAGATTTATTTCATCTTTTTTACTAGAATAACTGAGTTCTTGCATTTAAGCAGAGTAAAAAGGTTTTTCATAGCTGACGGGCTTATTTCCATCACCATCCACCATTTTGAATTCGTGATGCAATTTTTCGGTGTATTAAATATCAATAAAGACAATTATCAAAGAGCACCATAAAGAAAAGGTTGAAGATGCTGTTCTCTGGAGTTTTTTGAAGACTACCTTGATGGCATGAGAAGACGTGTAGTTGGCTGCCATTCAGATTTAAACATTCTCGAATAAACCGTGACCCTGTGCCACCTGTGACCCTAAACTTCCTTGACACTCAGACTGCGCTGTTCACCAGCCAGCCAGACTCACGCTTGGACACCACAGTCTGGCTCTTTAATCCACACATGTTCGTTCCAAACCAAGTAGCTACAGGCAAAGTGGCTAAAAGCCGACTGACTCACACACAGAATGCTATAGGGCAGCAAAGGTTAAAGCCAGGAGAGTTGACACACACACACACACACACACACAAATTATGCATTCACACTTCAAAAATATAATCTTACGAAAAAAAAGATTTATTGTTTATTCAAATGATCATAGTTAAAATGATGAAAGTTAGAATGAAAATAATCGTTTTCCCTTTGATACGATGATGGTCATTGCATGATGAAATATTCCTTGTTGTGGATGCACATTATGTTACCGTGGTGACTCGGTTTAATCTGTCCACAGAGAGCTACAGCCCAATCTGACCCTTAACCCAGATGAAAGACAGGTCACCGTGGTAACACTCTCCTGTGGTCCATTTGGTCGACGAGCTTTTTCCTCTAAAAGGATGTTTGCAAATTCTGTTTTTTCATCCGCAGCACAAAGCTGGTTTGACTACATTTAGCTGGAACACAATTGTCCTGATATGATTACCACAAACTACACTTAAAGCCACGGGAGAACTAACAATGACTTTATCTTCGCATTGTCCTCTAATTATTGACGAGGGTTTTACTAATTACACCCAGGGAGATTTTAAAACTTAATCAGTCCTCTCAAAAATCACGAGGTGCCCTATTTCTAATCCACTTTGTGCGAAAGAAAAAAAAAATCAGGTCTGTTCATGCAAATAGAAGAAATTGTCAGAAAATACTGGAACATATTGACAAGTTAAATCTGTTTTACGTGTCACAGGTTTGGCATCGTTGATTCGAGCTGATTTGTCATACTCTCAAAGAAGAGTCGTAACCTGGAAACAGCAAAGTGCTTTCCTATCTCTGTAAAAGCAGTTGCTGGGATAGTTAGAGGAGAATGGATCTGTGGCTTATCGTACAAAAGATATTACAAGTTGGGAAAGACCTGACTGCATAAATGTAAACTTTGAACATCGTTCTATAGCTTCGAGTTTTAAATTGAACTACATTTGAAACAGTTCAGAATATTACTTGTAACCTACTGAAAAAATACATGCAGAATTGACCATAAATGACTTCTGAAGTGCTCTAGAAACAGCTCACGCAACAAGGAGACATAACAGGCGATGCATTAAAGCGTCTGTATGTGAATAAATAGGCCAGAAACGCCGCGCTGCGTTTGACACCAATCGTGAACATTTTCAGAGAAGAAAAGGCTTTTTTTACACAATGTTAGTTTTGCTGAGAGTAACCACACGCACTCGTCATTATTTGATTTTATCTGGCTTTTATTCAGTTTAAAATACAATACATTTTTCGTCGATAACAGAGTAGTTTTATTCCCCTGCTGCCACAATATGCTTTACTCAACAGTGTACATGACAGGCAATACCCCCGATTTGCCTTTAAGCTTTTTTACCGATTATAACTCTCGTTGCACACATTAAAAAGCTGCCAAGCACTGAACAATAATTCTATTTTGCCTTGAAAACAAATTAAACATAAATGCACCGTAGAGACAAACTTAAAATGGTTACAGACACGGGAGCAGAAATCTATGCAGCCTGCCTTTATATATGCTTGCACATCTCATGTAGTTAGCAAAATCGCTTTTAGGTTAAATGATATTCATGCACATTATTTCACTGTCTCGAACTGTACTTTGTGATTAGTTGGTGATAACAGCACAGTTATTTACAGACGTCATCGAAGAAGAAGAACATAAGTGATTATAGGCCCGTTTACCTTTTATACGTAGAGGAGCAACGTTGTAAAGCTCATGGAAATAATGATTACTGTAAAAAATGAAGTAATATTTCATTCAGGTGCCCTGTGAACACAACATTCACGGCAAAAATGATTTGAAGTTATCATATTTTGACTACATCAAAACAGAACTTTATGAGGAAAAGTTCTTCCCAAAGGCTGCAGAAGTCTTTGCTTTCTGATTGGTGCAACCACTGCTCCCTCTACTGGCTAACGGGCATCTGCTGTTTGTTGGACTAAACTTGCAAAGTCAACTTCTGTTCAACTTCAAGTTTTTGACAACAAGACGTATCAGTGTTTGGTCAAGAAGTGAATGATAATAAAACCCGCTATTTCAATTTGATCAGCAAATAATTCTCCATGTTTCAGTCTGAATATCAATGCTTGCTCCTGCACAGTCCGGGTGGGTTTGTACCTTTCTCCCTCTGCTGAGGTGAGTTAGCGTTTCATGGGCTGACGAACCTGAGATTGAGCGTGAAATCAACATTCTCAGGTTGGACAGTCCTAGAAAGAACCACTCAAAAGATAAAGAGCTGCCGGTTGTCTGGTTCAGGCCGCTCCATGAGCCTCAGCGCGCAGTATCCACACTGAGGGCAAATGTCCTGACAAAAAATCAAACCATAAATGTGTTCACATGTTCCAAACTGTCTGAGTGAGATGCATATTTGTTTAATCCTATTTTACTTTTCACTGTTTTTGATGTTGTTGTTTTTTGGTAATTCGGCACATAGAAATGATGCAGAGACGGCGTGTTCAAGGTTTTGGCGCCAAGAGCAATTACTCAGTGAGAATAAAACTGAGAAAATGTGCTTTAAAAGAGTTACAGTCAAACAGAACAACGTTGATTTTATTTGAATCATTTCTCAATTTCCTCTCCTTTAAACAGATAATCATGCTTAAAGGAGGATCTCATTTAAATGAAGCAAGCTTTCAGTTTAAATGGCAAACTCCAGTAGTTACATAAGGAGCTCTGAAACATCATAATAAAATCTAATATTTGAGCTGGATTTCTCTTTCATAAAACTCCATGCACAGCATGTGTGGGTTAACACCACATCTGGCTTTTTGTTGTTGCTAACCTGCACTGAAACCTCTCACAGGGCAATTAAACACTCAACCAACTGAGCTTAATGCTCAAACTGCATCTCTTACTAAAAACATCTAAATCACCCTGGTCTGATTTTATGAGGACCGTCCAATCTCAGGGATTCTACTCTCATGATAAACTATGCAGATGGAGGGCGTACGAGGACACACACACACACACAGAATGAAAGGAGAAGGGAAAGACAATACTTTACCCTCTTCAACAGGCTAATCTAAACCCTCTTCACATGATTCAGAAATACTTCATCATCTGAATAATTTATCCTCAACTATCAGCACTCACTTGCTGCTCAGTAATGGCCTACATCTCTTCACATGTACAAGCCAGAGACACTTACAGCCTGATAAGACATTAACCAAACTAAATAACAGCCATAAAAACAGTTCTATTCCATGTTTCCTCTGCAATCATCGCACTACTGGGAGGAAACTGCAAGTTTTCAGAGACTTTTCTGCATGCTCCTTACCCACATGGCAGACCCTGCGACTCCTCATGCTCAGTCAAACCAGGCAGGGGGACGATCTTCATCATGTAAAGTCAAAATCAAAAGAAAGCAGACGGGAGGAGAGCAGAGCAACCTCGAGCACATGCCAGTGATGTGAGGATGTAATAGCAGCACAGGTCTCTGGGTTATAACGGCCACTCCTGCTGTCTTCACTAAGCTGTGACCTCATCATGCTCTGTGCTACCAATGGGGATGCAAGTCACACACACCGTGATACATCACCTTCCTGTTTGTCAGTGCTGCTGGTGAACTTTCCACTGACATCTCCATTCATTTGAAGTTGTCATGCATGCTGTCATCTAGAATGAAACTCGTCTGCATTGAATCTATAGAATGTATTTAAGCAAATATCATCAGCAAATGTCACACACGAGTTGCAGGAAAACCTTTGAGTTTACCTCAAAGTTAAGCTGGTAGAATTATATTCAAGCCATCTGATTCAAAGACAGGCATCTGAACTTCTGCAAAAAAACTGAAATAAAATCAAATTTAAAAACAACAACTATTAATCTATAAAACAACAAGATGTATAGAAATAGCTGCTGGGGAGTTTCTTGATATTTTTAGCTCTTGTATGACTTTTCACGTCTCCTCTCCCAGAAAAACACGACTTTTCTGTGCCAATATCTGCCCAACAGGTCGCTGGTTTGTAATCGTCCGTTGTTGGCCTCATGAGATGCGTGTCAATCATTCTTTCACGTGACCGACATCTCGACAGCTGTCAGGGTGATAATTATGGAAAGTGATGGAAGATATCAAGGTTATTTTCCATGAGAAGAGGACAAACACAATATCCTTCCTGTTCATTCTCAGAGTGAAGGCGACGCGTCTGTGTCGAAATGTCTGATAAATGTAACCTGTGCACATTATGGAGAAATGAAGAGAAGTTCTCTTCATGTGCTTTGAGGGTTTTTTTTTTTTTGATGGCTGGATACTGGGTTATAACATTCATAATTGACATAAATAAAACAATTAGAACCAATTAAAATCTGTATTGCACTTTTATTAAATATATATTTCTTTTAAAATACAAAACAAAAACAGGGTGAATCCAAAACGGCACAAATCTAACACTGAGGCTGGACACACGATCAGCTGATCTCAGCACAGAAAGACAGCTGCAATCAGCAGTGAGAAGAGTACAGTTACAGGTGGTTAAATGGAAAAGCAATGACGATTTGTCACTAATATGACCGGATGCACTAAGTTCCTTTTATTAAAAATGTAAAACATTAAAAGTCCATGAATTAAAAAAAAAATACTGTCGAGATGAAAATCACAATAATGAACTCTATGAATGCAACCTCATGTCTGGCAAACTGTTGACATCTTCCAACGATAAGTAATAGAAAATATTAATGAGCCTCCAACTTGAACCGATGGACCTCATTCTTCTCAATGTAGCTACCAAGTAAAAGTTCAGGCACGATCTGGAGGCTTTCTGCCCTGTAGATATTTCAATTTCATGAGTCCAAAGCTCAAAAGCTCTTTTTAAACAACCAATCCCACGCGCTGCGCGGAACAGACTGAAGTAAAGACTTATTGTGTGTTTGCTAACAGCAGCAGGAAGATGCATGACGTGCCTGCTGACTGGTCAGGTCTCTCCATGGCAAAAAAACATGTAAATGAAGAATATTCAGCGTAAACATACACCACAAGTACATACTTAAAGCTGTGTAATGAAAAGTGGTTTTCAACATCCTTTTAAGCTGGTTAGGTCAGCATCCACAGAGAAGGAAAAGGCTGAACGAGAGAGAAAAAAAAAAGACAGATACACCCACACATTTTCCGATTGAATGGTCCTTCAAAAAGTGCTCGTGGCGATGGAAGTCGAGCCTCTCAAGTTCATGTTCTGATTTTACTTTGCAAAAGTTTAGAGGAAGGAGGCATGTGGTGAAAAAATAACCTTAAAAGCCCGACTGTTGTTCTTTTCCGACGTGTGCAGGTTCACATTCAGTCGTGTCGTCCACAGTGCATGACTTAAGGCTGCTTAAGTCTGACGTGTTTTCAAGGCGATTGTCACAGTTCAAACATTCAAATAAAATATTACAGCTTTGAAAATGCCAGTAACATTCCTTCCCATCATTTTCAAATGATTAAATAATAGAATTTAAAATTTAAACTGTACATTATCAACATCCGTCGCCCTGTTTTAAGTTTATTTCTCAGCCCCCGAAGGATTCACGCTGTGGCCAAACAGAGGCAAAGAGTACGTCTTCAGATCGTTCACAGAGATATCAGTAACTGGGTTCATCCATGTCCTCGTCGCTCCAGTCAGGCGGCGCATCGGTTCCAAAGTATCGATCCCCAAAGTTTCCTGCAGCCATCAAAAACAGGACGTAATGCCAAAGAAAAAGAGAACAACTTTGTTGACACTGTGAAAAGATCAAAAAGCAAAACACTTGTCTCCATAGCATCACCCACCTATGCCGGGTATGATGTGAAAGAGGTCATTGACCTTCTTGTCCACAGCTGTGGTGATGATTTTGACCTGTGGGAATGCATAGGCAACCGAGTGGACTCCCATTTCAGCCATGAGCAAAGAAACCAGCAGGATCTTGTCTTCCTGAACGTCGTGATCCTGAGAGTGAAACCAGCCCAATGAAAACAGGCGACATGCTGAATGCATTCAAAGTGGATTTTGTGAACAGCGAGACACACCCACCAGCAGAACTCGCACTGCCATCATGGCGGCAGCCCCTGTGGACACAGTGCAGTCCATCAGAATAACGTGATCTTCGCTGATGTCTTTGGGGAGACGAAGATAATGAAGCTGAAAGTGTGGAAACACAGACTTCTTATTGATTTGACAACCCACTAAATTTGCATCTGGACCACATTCAGAGGAGCCTAAATAAATTACAGATAAATGCTTGAAAAAATAGAGAAAATAAGCTTCGAACAATAATCAGTTTTAAGTTCTACAAGTCGTGGGGTTAGTGCAGGTCTGTACCTCTGGTTCTCCCGTGTCCTGGTTGGTCTGGATGAGGATCTTCCCGATGCGGACGTCTTTGCAGACGGCCCTCAGAGCCGGCTCCATGGTCTCCCCAGCTCGCAGGATGGACACGCCTGTGATCTAGAGAAAATAAAAAAAAGATAAGTGAACAGAGGTTAATTGCATCATTTAAGGCAGAGAAAAAACAGTAAATGGAGTCACTCACCCTCTTCCCGTGGAAAGTTCTGCCTTCATAATCCTCTCCTTGGGGGGTCTGGACCACGTGGACCTGAGATAATCATTAAAACCATAAGTGTGAGCACAGAGCTGATCACCTCGCTGCAGACTGAAGATTCACCGTGTCCAGCTCCAGAGAACTACCACCCATCAGTCGTAGGTTTGTGTAATGCACACTGAAGCTTTTGAACAAGGCATGAAAACTTTCCATTGTGGTGACCTGATAAGTTTCCATGTTCGTGTTGCAAGCCATTACAGTATGTGTATATTTGACAAAATGCAATAAATTTCCATTCGTCTCCATCTTTCCATACCAAGTTTAAAATTGAGGTCACATGTGTGCCCATCTTTTGCCGTCTCTTGTGAGCACCGGTTATCTCAAGCCCTCATCTTTCCATCGCTCTCTATCTGCACACAGCTATCTAATAGTATTGTCTTAATACATTCACAGAATCTAATGCACTGCTGCAAATTGATTTTCAGGGTATTCTAGTATTTAGGACCTGTGAGGGGAGGAAGGAGAGCGCTCGCTCAATCAACAGACGCATCAACCTCTTGGAGTAGAAGATGAACTCATCGCGACTGGTTTCCTTGTTTCTACGTGACAAGTAAAAGAGAGGGAGGGAGACGGGATTTATTTAATGGCAGCAGCTTCACGCTGCAAAGGCTTTCATGGAAACATCCCGATGGCACTGGAAGAAGTGAAGGCTTCTTAGCGTTTACCTGATGATGGTGTGCATGCCCCTGACCTGGGGTGTGCTGTCCAGAACGCTGAGGGTTTGGGGGAGGGGTTGGGCCTGGTGTGCAGAAGCCAGGGCTGCCCTGTAACCACGGCAACAAATAGTAATGCGGGGGTGGCAAAGGGTGAGAGCAGTGAAAAGAAAGAAAGATGGACGGAGACATGAATGCAAGAGCAATTAACACAGAGGCGTGCACATATGTTCTGCATTCACACTGAGAAACAAGCACACACACACACACACACACACACACACACACACACACACACACACACTAACGTGAATGTACATGCAGAAAAAAAAAAAAAGAGGACAAAGACTCATTTTTCAGAATCAGTTAGAGCAAAGTTGGGTATGATAGTGTAACCAAGCTAACAGGAATCTGCAGAGCACACAGGGCCGAGTGTTGAGTATCTCAGAGGAAAATTAGGATGGCACAGAGACCATGATGATGGAAAAGAAGATCAAAAACAAAACTGATCAAGCTCAAAATGATCATACGTGTTGGAATTAAAGGAGAATTTCAATATCCATTTTTTCCATGATAGGTCTCTGCGTTTTCACAAAAAAAACATTAGTTCTGAATATCTAGTAGGTCTACCGAAGACTCCAGACAAACAGATACAAAATGCACAGTGATGCAATCGCACTGACACTACAGTATCTAGAATGTCACTGTGATACAGATAAGCCCAATCCAAAGAAAAGAAAAATCATAGCAAATCTGCTCACATATCCCAGCGAAGCTTCCTCTACGGGGAGAACATTTTGACGAAACAAACAATCACAACAGAGGGGACACAGAAAAAGACAACAGATAAGAGGAGGGAAAATGAGAAGAGACACAAGATCAGGTGGATGAAGAGATGGCGGATTATCAGACACAGTGCAAAGTGTGACAGCTGAGATTTGGAAATGCTTCAGAAGATGCTGCTGAGGTAAACTGACATCTCAAGTTTTATGGGTTATCACTCACACTACTGACAAGAACCATGCTTTAAAAGATGCTGAAGCAAGAAATAGAACGACTTTTTGAATCAGATTTTGGTATAGATACAAGTGCATGTTTTGTGCGTGGGAGGCGCGCCAGCTATCGTGTGGCTGTCACTCTTTCACCGTGCCGAACAGTAAAGGTTGGTATTTCAGCTCACAGGCCCCAGCACATCCTGTGTCTAAAGAGAGACACCAAGCTCACTTCCTCTCTCGGTCTGTCTCAGTTACTGTGGCCGACATTCAATGGAAAAACTCAGCGCTTTGTAGTAGGGTATTGGAAACTTTCTCTGTGGCTGAGGTGCGCGATAATCAACAATAGCTAGCAAGAGCTTCCTCTCTTGTGCTTTCTGCTGTAGTCAAAGAGGGGTCAGTGACTTGCATCACGGGTGTATTTTTAGACACAGAAGGCAGGAAGCGTGTGAGATGAAATTTCTATAAAACATTAAGAGAGGGAAAACCAACGCCTTTACATTAAATACTGGCTGCATCACATCACTTGCAAACTTTTCATACAGTTCTTGTTTTTGCATTTAAGTGGATCCAGAGTTCTGCCGCCAGATGTGGTTAAAAGATGCAATAGTGCCGCCTGGTGATGTGTCACGGCAGCCAGCACAAAAGGCGGAAGAAAGAGGTTGGTTTTACTCTTTTCTCTCCCTTCCAGCAAGAAGCTGGAGCACTTGGGGAAATGGGAAGTTGTAGAGGAGAGAATGATAAGTAGGATAACGGCCACTCTACCTGACGCTGAGCTCGCGCTGTGAGCAATGGAGGGTGGGGGGTGGAGGGGAGGGGGAGAGTGAGAGAGTAGTCCGTCAGAAGCATGTGTGTTTTTGTGTGGTGGTGAGGACATGTAGCAAACAACACCGTCACACAGAGTGCTCCCCACAGACACAAATGTGCATTCGGTGACTGGTTGGTAGTGCTGCAGGTATAACAAACCCAAATGTGAATTTGACGTGTTGTGTTTTCACAAACCAACACTCAATGCATAATTGGATGTTTGAGTATTAGGATCAGAGACTGTGTATTAAAGACAGAGGAAGCAACTGTGCCAGAAAAATGAAGCCAGTTTGATGTGGTTTTCAAGTGAAGCCCCATTGAGGGCTGCAAAAAAAAAAAAGACTCTCATTCAAAAGATGAATTACTAATCCCTTCCTATTCCTGGAGGAAATTGCCTAAAATGCCTGTCCATGGCAAATTCAAAGGAGATTTAGAGCTGTTTGGAACAGTATGGAGAGTACACTAGAGTTTGGTCTCTTTTGAAAAGCAACTTTGTAAAGTGTCACAACCACTCTCAGTATTACTGGGACTGAGTTCCAGATGTTTCCGTAGTTTTTGTCCTACAGAAACATCTGTCCAGACTGCAGTTGTGGCTTTATTAGTAACAGCAGCACGTAACATTCAGGTTTTATTCAGCTTTTTCTGAAGGCTTGAACGGGCACAAGCTCATAACTCAAGACAAACTGGACGTATAAGTCTCATCCTTTCTGAAACTACATCTTCATGATGATGCAACGACAATCTCCAGGTGTGTAATCAAAGAAACTTTTTTGGGGGGGGCTAAACATGTCACTGTACTGGATTTTCGGGACTCTTCTCAGCAGCTTGCCTCTATTGATTGTACCACAGTATGCCGAAAGGTTTTACATCGATCAAAACCCAAAATTGTGTAGCAGACAGCTGAGGAACTGCAGGCTGCACTGGAGGTTATATTGGCAATAATCCCATCATTAAACAGGCTACAGGCCTCATACAGAGGAATGTTTTGGGCAAGGTAACCATGTATCCCGTGGGGGTGACTAACAAACTGTCTGAACTCGAGTTCGTGGCACTCCAAGCATTCTTTTGATTTACAACAACTATTACAATGCCAGTTGTCAGCTAAGAACGCAGTTACAGTTACAGCTGACTTGTTCTTTGTGTAATATGACTGAAACGGTGGTTGTACTTGATGCATTTGCAGAACAGACCCTCATCAGACTCCGACGTCAACATTTTTTTAACAAATAAAGCTTTGATCTTAATGGTTCCACATCTTAACAGAATGTCTACAAGGCGCCATAAAGGCTTTGTGCAGAAGTGAGGAGACAATTAGCACTCCATAGACAACATGAATTAAGAATGAAAAACAGAAAAAATCAGAGCTCAGGTGAGCCTAATATCTGCCAACAACTCTGGAGTCGGACACTTGCTTCCCCGTCTTTAAAATACAGTCTTTGGATGTGGATTTGGATGTAAATGCTTCCACAACAATCAAAGTCACTTGCAAACTCAATCAAAATGAAAATTAGTTTGATAAAGAACAATGCAAACCAAAAACCCAACAAGGGGTTAACACTGTTGTAACATGGTTTCATTATTTGGTATGGTATAGTCGAATTAGAACTCCAGAAACTCTTTATCAATATCAATGAGCTTTACATTACGACAGGCATACAAATCGCTTGACTCTTTCCTGAATGCATTCATATTCACATTAACCAGGAGGCAAACAGGAATAATCCAAATTGCAACCATTGAGGTTAACAAACAAGGCCAAAGCAATCAAACCCAATCAGCCCTGTCAAAACCTGTGCAATGTCATTTTCATCCACTAGAGGGAGTGATGCAGCTTCTGGGCCAAAAAGGAAGTGCTGCTTATCAGTAAACCCCCTTATGAGTGCATGTAGTTAGTACATGTACTGAGGCAGAGACTAATAAAAACAGTAAAACAAGGAAGTGAGAGCGAAGGGCTGAAAGGTGCATGCTAGATTAAAACCAGTGGCTGTACTTGCATGTTAGTGTCCTCTCTTACCTCCTCCAGCTGACTGTGAACATGCTGCACAATCAAATCAATGGCTACCATGTTGCCACCACCTTACAGGATGAAAATCAGAGAAACAGATGTTTAGTTTTCCATCTGTGGAGTTTGGAGACGTGTGACTTATTTAAGTCTGCTGCTGCATAACAAAACTGAAATGATGGGTGGAACTCTTTTTCATATTCCTGGTGTTATGTCATCACGAGCTTGCATCATCTGCATATGCAAATATATCAGTGTGCACGCACCCCGTGGCACCACGATGTCAGCCAGGCGCATGGTCGGCTCAATGTACTGCTCGAAAGCTGGCTTCACAAACTTGTTGTACTGTTTGATGACACCCTCGATATCTCGGCCTCGTTCTGTAATGTCTCTCCTCAGTCGGCGCACCAAACGAATGTCAGAGTCCGTTTCCACGAAGATCTTCATGTCCAGCAACTAAAGGAGAAAGTGAAACAGACCCCGTTCTATTCTTTTATCTTTGTGTGTCAATACCTAAGCATCAGAAGAACATTTCTGTTCACGGTCGTCTTTAACTGTGTAGCATAAAGCTGTGCTGATGCTGCCATGGCGTGGGACAGAGAAAACAGAGCTGTGCTGCCACTGTTTAGACAAAGAAGTGCTGTATGAGAGGGTGTGTGTGAAAGAGTGACTGTGGCTTGTGGTGTGAAAGCACTTTGAGTGGTCAACTCGACTGGAAAAGTGCTTTGCAAGGACAGTCCATTTGTTCAAGTCTGTTCTCAAACTCAGACTCGAACAAACTTTCGTGATACAGACACTGCTTCTAAATCATTTTTGTGTTTCCGTTTCTCTAAACTCAACTCGCATGTGCACATATGCGAGTTTATGTTGCCAGTTGGACCTCAACTGACTCCAGTATCCTGCAGAGCATGTTAGAGGATAATCACTTTACCTGCAAGAGCTGTTTGTCTGCAAAGGACATGATTCCCTCAAAGATGATAACACTGGCCCCATATACGGTTTTCTGTCATGAACAAACAGTCAAGATTAGACAGAAATGTCTTAACAAGCATCAGTAAACATCTATGTTTATGGCAACAGGTGCCATCAATGAACAAATAACCTGGTACAATTTATTAAAAAAGTTCAAGGGATAGCACCGCAGTACTATATTAACAGAGACCATCTGGAGTCATGGAGCTTTGCACTGTGACTAAAACGCCAGAGATGGAGATTAAAACCCTCTCAGACATCGAGAAACTGAGATTATGCTGCATGAACCAACTCTGACGTGCAACCCATTAGCTTACAAATGCAGTGCTGCATGTGTGCACGTCCATCCTTACCCAGTCCTTCTGCCTCCCGTGTGTTGTGAAGTCATACACAGGGATCTTTACGCTCTTGCCCTGTTTGAGTTTGCGCAGGGTGTGTGTCAGCAAATCAAAGTCAAAGGCGTCAGGGTGGTCAAAGTTATAATCATTGCTGGCCGCCCGGGTCTGCTGATCTGGGGTCAGGACCTGAAAGATCACCACGGTGTTTTCAATACAACAGGATCCTCAGAGCACATACTTCAAAGTCTTACAATGAATAAATGCACAAATCAAGCAAAGTTCCTGAAATGCATCACATATACATCCTCAGATACGAAAGCATGATGTCTATAAGCACGCATGAAAACGCAGATCCCTGTTGAAGAGCAGTTGAAGTTGGGGGACCTAAATTTAGGAGAATCATGCGCCACCGTGACGCCTGTACCAGGTGCTGTGCGTGTGCCCTCAGGGTAGCTGAGCGTTAAAGCCCCAGACCTGGTATTTGGCAGTTTATGAACAGCAACACCCCCGTCTCAAAAGAGCTGATTACACACTCAATATTATAAAGCAATGCTACATGCTCTGTGTGGGCTTCTCAAACAGCAGAAAAGCAGATATCAATGTGAAAACACACAATCTAAAGGAAATGTAAGCGAACGCTGACCGCTGGAAACTGGCTCCAGCTCAGGGCGACAGGAGCACTGGCCATTCATGAATCCCTCATACTCTGCACGATTTGACCCCCTTGCTGCTGTCAGTTTTTGACATGATTGCACAACCAGAGTGGGTGGAGGTACAGAGGGGCAACAATGATTGCTCGAGCACTCTTTTCTCACTCACTGTACCTCTCTTTCACCACACGAGCCTGGTTCTATCTCCTCTCTCTGTCCTCCAAGGATTCATTTTGCACATGTGCCACATAATGCAAATGCACACACACCATCAGTACACGTCACACACTGCAGGAGCATACGAACCTTGTAAAAAGAGTCCATAGAGAGTAACACAACCCATGGAACATCTAAAGCTTCGATGATTTTCCTGGCAACAGTCGTCTTTCCTGAAGCGCTGCCACCACACAGACCTGTGAGGATAAACAGGACAGAAAGACATCAGGCAATGCTTCTTTACACTAGAAAAAGCCCCATTGCAGAATACAATCTCTCAATAAAAACATGTCAGAAATGGTTACCTACTATCTAATCAGGCTTGAGGGCTTGTTTCAATCATTTTCACACAGAGAGGCAAAAGCACAGTCAGTAGCTTCTTTCCAGCAACATCTCTGATATGAATATATGTTGAAAAAATCAGTCATTTTAAAAATCCACATGTAAACATTCTCCCCCCGCGAACCGTCATGGGAGAAAACTGTCTGACGATTGTAGA
Source organism: Leuresthes tenuis (assembly GCF_036924035.1). NCBI lineage: Eukaryota > Metazoa > Chordata > Actinopteri > Atheriniformes > Atherinopsidae > Leuresthes > Leuresthes tenuis. Next base: position 4,326,024 of record NW_027325370.1, read on the forward strand.
GACTCGAAACTGTGGCTCCTATGCACCATCAAATCGGGAAAAATTAAACTGCTCCAGCAGCGATGTTTTAGTGAGCAACAAGGAAGAGCAGCTCTGGCTGAAAGGGGACGAAGCAGCGCCCCCCCACACCGATCTTCTTCTATGAGCACTGCGAGTAAACATCATCCGACTACTGATCCCCCGAATCAAACAGACAAGGAAAAGAAACCAGGTAAGCATCACATTTTCACTGTGTCCAGCGTGTGAACAGACCCAAGACTGGACCACTGGGAAATATTCGTGCCGCTGCATTAGCTTAGAAAAGCAGCTCAGAAGCAGACGTAAGGCCTCAAGGCAGCTCTGCGTAGGAATGTGAACACAGTCGTAATCATTTTGGACGTGAACACCACGAGAAAGACTTGCTTTTATGACTTTGAACTTCATGTGCGAGAAAACAGAAAATAGGTCAGTTTGGAAGCAAGCTACTGTATTTTTCCATAGAAACCGTCTTCTAGGTAAACATTCCACTGAACAGATGAAGCTTTATGCCCAATGCTTCCAGCTGGCCCCGCAGAGCCACCTTTAATTAGTTTGAACATTAAAAGTGGCATTGAACGAGCAAAGCGGCACATAATTTGGGGTAAAAGCTGTGAAAAAGATGCCTCTGCTTGGCTATTAATGACAACCATTTGAGAGATGCTTATGCAGCTTTTTGAACTCAGTTCTTTAGACAAAGGCTTCAGATTCAGTGCCAAATCTAAACTAGAGGTTGCTTTTTTTTTATCAGTTTAGAGAACTTTGCTTGAAAATGTCACTGCCCTCAAACCTTCTTTATGTTGCAAAATCAAAGGAAAAGATGGAGTTTCCTACCAATGACGAAGGCCTCTTTGGACTGTGTTCCATGTTCATTGTACCAGGGGGGGCGACCGGCTGTGTAGATGGTTCGCTTGGAGGTGCGCAGCAGCGGAGGCTCAGACTTACACTGGCTGGTCGTCCTTTTCCTGGGAGAGAGGCCTGTGCTTACCGAGGGAAGGAGCCGGTCCAGTGATCCCTCCCCACCTCCACTGTTGGTTAACACACACAACAGAACAGCGCATCAGTGTCTGGGAGCATTAAATCAAATTCTCCATCATTCTGCACAGTCACATCCTCTCAGCTGCAGTAACGTGATGCGTTGCATCGTGTTTCATTTCTGTAGCATCGGTTCTCACTCAACTAAACACTCGTGACCATAAAAAGTCTTTAACACGGTCCTTTTTATATCCAATGCGTGGTGGCATCAGGCTTTCATTATTAAATGTGCAACAATGGAATAGACACACAGGTAACTGAAGAAAGGTGATCCAATTAACCCACAGCAAACAACACTGAAGCGCTTTGGGTTAATATTTACTTTGTCGCATCTTCACCAGGTGAACTTTGTACAAACTTGTGTAGTCTAATTGCTCCACGTAACAAAGTACACATACAGTTTATAGCTCCTTTCACACAATGGGAACCGAATGATCATCTTTACCAGAATGCTTTGCACTGGTGTGTTTTTCGGGGGGGCTTCCAGCAGCCCTACGTAGGTGACTGGGAAGTAAAGAAGCAAAGAAAGATCCCTCACCGTTCACAGCAAGAAAGCATGCATGCAGAGCGCCTCTGTTCCTGTGAAAGAACTGCAAGGCTCAGGAATAACCATGTTTGCAGCATGTGAGCAGAGTAACAGAGACAGCTCCATCTAATTGTGCTTGACTGGGCTTTTATCAGCAGACTTTTGCTGTTTTTCTGCTGGACTGTTGAGGGTTATTGCCACATAAGCTCACTACTATCACAGAAAAGATCAGACACGTGATCCTGAAAAGGCATCAGAAGCACAAAATGATGCAAACTACACTCCAAAGCCACTTCTGTTTTCTTTCCATTCAACTGGCTACTTCTTCACTCATTTTCAGTCCAGTCCTTGTACCTGAATATATATTCTACCAGAGGAAAATTCTTTTTTTTGGTGGGGGGGGGGGGTTGTGAAGTGAAGCAACTTTACACTGACCTATGAATCATTGAATCATTGAATAGGCTCCCAACTCAAGAGATGAACCAGTGTTGTGACATGTTTCAATAAACAGCTTCTCAGTGCATTAGGAAGTGAGGGGTTGCTCAAGACTTCTGTGCAGAACTGTATGCAATTAAAAAGCTAACACAAGGATGTCACAAGAACAGAATGTGTCCACAATGCACATCTATTGTTCTACCTAATTAAAAGTTTTATGGTTTACTTGGCGAGATACACAAAGAAGCGAGACAACTACCGCTGTCCCGTTTTGTTGGGGTTGAGATTTGATGAACAAGCCATGTGATAAGTAGCCACCCTCGCTCAGATCAGGTCATGTTGTGAAAAAGACCCTCATGTTGCCTCTGTGGAAAAATGCTGACTCAGTCTCACGACTATAGTCCTGCAATCAGCTGTGCCACTGAATACAATGGGCCTCATGCAACAACCATCCTACTTCAATCATGAGTGATTTAGGAGAATTTGTGCATTAACCAATTTTTGTATTTTAAGACTAATGGATTGTATATTTAATTACTTTGAAGCAATCGTGAATAAATATATACATTATAGCCCATAATTATGCTGACATTTTTCTGTTTGACTTAAATTATGCACTAATTGAAGGTTAATTTGACTCTGGTTATAATACTGTCAATGGGAAGTGTAACCAGCGGCTGACTTGCTACTTTTGGATGCCTTAAAGCTCTCTTGGAAGAGAGCGTGTGTTCTGAGACCGTCTAGATATCCTTGTGGAGACGGATGAAAGGCTGACATTGCGATTTAGATTGCCAAGGACTGTGTTGCTGCAAATATGTTGGAGCCACAACTCCAGAGAGAAACACGCCGATCAAAGCCAACTCCACCACACCTCCAGGTCCTTGGATTTTTGGAACCTTTCAGAGGGAGATTGGCTCCCCTTGGTCATCAAAGCTCTCATCAGTTTACCACCCATGGTACATCAAATTCCCATACAAATACAAATTAAGAGGGACTTTCATGCCACGGCTGGACTGCCAAACATATTCGGAGCAACAGACTGCACACATATACGCATCATTCAGAGCAGCCGGGCCAGGTGGATGTGTCTCGATACAGCTGGGGGCAAACTGCTGTATCCAGTAGAGGGACTGGATAGTGTAGTGGTATGATTTCCACCTTTCGTGTGGGAGACCAGGGTTTAAATCCCCCGCATGAAAGGTACTACCTCTGGTAGGGGTCCTTAGGGAAGACCCCACCCTATCTGCCTACCTGTAAGTCACTTTGGATAAAAGTGTCTGCTAAATGCATAAACATAAACATAGAATTAACAGCACTTGTAATTGGTTTCTTCGCTTTAGCAGGACCCATAATTCCACTGCTAAAAATGACAGATGTTCCTGTTTGGATCTCTGAAAGCAGAACTTCAGTCTCAGAGCCCGTAAAGTTGGGGTTTTTTTGCGCCTTGGTGTCATTCTCAGGACTCAACACTTCCTGCACTTAAATACGCATTCATCATTTACACTCTTTTTCCGAAGTTAACAGCGTTTGTTCAGTCTGACGTGGCGTGTTCGTACGAGACCTTTCTACGAAAAAAGCGAGAGAAATTTAGAATAAAAATAGGAAAATGTTCTTGCATGAGGCCCAATGTGTCGTCACGGTGAACAAGATAAAAAAGGCCCCAGTAAACTAATTACATCAACCCATCTCAAATCAAGCCCTTGAGACATTCAACCAGTCAGTACTAAACCAGTCTGACTGCTTTTACCAGACCTATGACTCGACATAGGCGTTGGTAAAGAAATTCTGATCATGTGAAGGTGGATATCAGCAGTGGCTCATATAACTACCCAGTCTCTTCTCCAAAACGAACACTGCTTTTGTTGCTGTACAACTCAGCTCAAAATCTATGAGTGAGAAGTTGAACTATTCACCAGTCGCTTGCAACACTTACTGCAATATCCTAGATATCCAGACCTCCTCCTGAGGCGACAGTATCCAGCCAGACGCCATAGCCGCAGCAGTCTGTGGAAGAGATGTTTTCTGCTCTCCAGCCAACTGTCGGCCCCCAGGTCTTTAAACAGGCCATATACTTCTCCAGGTGGAGAGTCAAAAGTACAGAAGTGTAGCAAACAAGGGAGAGTGAAGATTTATCTTATCGCATCAGGGTCACCTGGGCTTGGATGGAGCTATGGAGTGGGCTGGGCCAGCACAGGGAGCCTGTACGAGACACAGCTCACTCACCGAGTTATCAGTAAAAAACAAACCAGGGTGCCATAAAAGATTAGCCCAGTCGACTGTGCTGAATCATGCCCTTGTTCACGGGTTACACTTACGCCTTATTGACTAGAGCTCCTAAACATTAAACGCACACTGTAAATGTACCGTTGAGAAAGTAGATAAAGCTAACAAAAGGTCAGAGTGCAAAACTCCTGTGCACCAGACACAGGTACAAACAAAGCTCAGCAGGTGTGAAAGGTCACAGTTCCAGCAAGAGATACAGTTCAATATCTTATGTTACGCGTTGCTTCTTATGCAAAAACGTACAAGTCTCAGTGATGGGACAAATGTGCAGCACCACTTCTTCACACAAACGCAAGCCAACCATGCAAAAACACTTACTCCCGTTTGTCATTATAATTAGCATTTCATAACTCTAAAACTAGGTCAGATTTTTAAAAATAGGATTCTACTGAGACTCTTCAGTGTAAGAACACACATATAAAACCAATCCCAGTCTCTTCTGAGAGACAGATGCTAAATGTCCCAAAGCACCGCATGTCAACAAACACCTTAAAGGCTTAAACTTCTTATTCATCACAGAGTTAAAAAACAAAAACCCAGATATCTGTTACACCTGAGGAGAATACAGAAATAAATCATAGCCACTTACCTGCCGTCAGATCTTAGAGTCCAACAGCCAGATATTCTGGCTCCGGAGTAAGCTGGTAGAGAGTTCATAACTGAGAAAATGCTGAGATTCTTCCAGTGTGTGCACTCCACAAGTTGTGTTTTAATGCTACACCTGTGGCAACAGGTGTGCTCTGTATTATTGTGCACCTGAGCTCAGTTAAGCATTTAACTGTACTGCCCTCTGGTGCAACACACCCAGAGATATACTGGGTGAGAGAGAGTGTGAGATATGGAGTGATATCAACTGGGACGAGAAACGAAACCTAAAAAAGTGTTTAGCTTTCTGTTTCTCCCATTCTCTCAGCAGAGGGGGAGTAAAAGAACTGCACCTTGGTGGAGAAAACAACTCAGTGTGAAACTACAGCACAGCTTTTCCCTCCTCTTTCACCAGCTCCCTGCTCCTCCCCTTAGTAGTCCAGCCAACAAACGTAAGAGGATAACCTACCCTCCAGATTATGTTCATTAGCTGGTATTAATAGCATCAGCTCAGAGCCAGACCTCCCCACTACTGGCACACACGCGCATGCCAAGCTCGGGTCGTCTGTCTTTGACAGCCAGTGTTGCAATATGTGGCTGGAGGTGAGAGGGGGACCAGGAGAGAGCGACAGAGACCCAAAGAAAAGAACGCCCACGAACAAAGAAACGACCAGCTAATACTTTCCTCCGATGTTGACGTTCACCAGGGAGATGCCTCAGACTGCGATGGGAGGTGACATGAGGGAGAAACGGGGAGGGGAGAGAGGGAGAGGACGGCAGAGGGGAAGGGCATGAGGGACGTGATGTGTTTGTACCCTGCAGGGACTTGCTATGTCTCTGTGTGCCTTACATCAAGTCTGAAGGCGTCAGCACCACACAAAAAGCACACAAACAAACACACACACACACACACACAGAGCGATGCCCCCTCCCAGACCTCACCCACAGAGAGTAAAAGGGAACAAGCAGCGTGATGAAACCCAACACTTACTGCTCCATCAGCTGAAAGTCTGACAAACAGCCCGAGGCAATGCGCACACACACTTAGACACACCCTCACACTCCGCCTGAGCCACAACCTGTACATGCAACCAAAATAATCCATATTCTTTGAGTTCAGAGGAGAGAAGTGAGTGTAAAAACAAACCCCAGCTTAATCAATGCTGCTTGTTTTAAACCTATTTCAACGTGTTTCCAGTTTGGAAGTGACATGACCCCAAGTGTGTTGTGTTCCTTTGTAAAACCACAGAGGAAAGAAACATGCTAATCCCTCTAATCTTAACTAGTTTGGGGTCTGTCGCTGTAGCTTTAAAATGCGGTCAGAAGACAGCTGCAATACAAGAAAGCCACATCGAAACAAGAAGCCAGAGCTCGTTGCTATGCCAGGCATCCAACCACCGCTTTGGCTACAGAGAGGCACTGCAGAGCCTGAGGTTGGGCAACACAAACAAACTAGAACTGAAAAATGAGACGAGAAAAAAGCATTTGTCTGCAGCGCCTTTTGACTGGCGTGATTAAAGAAACTGTTGTTCATAAACCAAGCTGCAAGTCCACAGTAATGGAAGTAAAAACGCGCAGTATGGATCGGACAGTCATCATTTGTCTGCTATTAAGTGGCCATTGGAAATGATGCATCAACACTACGGACAGCAGGGAATATTTCCCACCGAAGCAGTCTTCGTTTCCTTCATAACAAACACTTTATTTTCCCTGGGGAATATCATACAGTACACATCCCTCAAATATGATGGCATTCTTCACATCATATGTTGTGATGCTTTTGTGTTAAATCATGGTCAGACTGTGAGAGGGATGTGTGGTTTATTCAGATACTGACAGAGTATCCCACGGTAAATGGCCCTGCCATGAGTTTTGGCTTAGTGCTTGTCACTGTGACTTCAGGGAACGGGAACGAGCAGTTCTCTCGGCACATAGACCATCAGACCAGTGCAGCAACGCCCCCTTGTGGTTCACCAAGGTACCGAGTTGCAGATTGGTGTGATGCAGGGCTCATCGGGTCGATATGACCGAATAGCACGTGTGTGTGTGCGGGTGTGTGCTCGGCTGTAGTATCAGCCACGAAAATCAAATGTCCATCCATTCTGCTTTCGTGCATGTGATTTAAGGAGACGCCACTTGTCCGTAAAAGTGCGGGGCCGTGTCTTATTTCCTGGCTTTAATGATGTCAGGAGGCCACCTCGTGTAGGAAAGACAGCTGGAAAGCCCAGAGAGAGCAGCGGAACACACGACGGGTGACTTTATCAGTAAGCTTGCGTGCCAGCTGTCATCGATAAACGGTTACACCGCGGACATATCGATATGTTAGTTTAAAACAGGCACACTTACTGTACCTCTGAACATACAGTGTGACTGTTCGCGTTCCCGTAAAGATGCTTAACTGCCAGTAGAAAATGTTCAAAAAGCACTCGCAAAAAATTAACACAACACAATCGTTTCTGATTGAACTCCAACCTTTAAGCGTAATACCTGTTCAAAGCAGAGGAGGTTCTCTCGTCGCTGTCCATCTTAGAAAGCCTTTCTTCTATGCTAACAGCAGACATATCATATCTGTTGACAACCAGGTACTGCGCTGGAAGTTGGCTCCGAGACATCATGGGACATGTAGTCGTATCACGGTTCACTGTTTGAAGGCTGTACCTGCATCTGCTTACAGATGGACTTCAAGCCCCAGAATGCACCGCTCTCCGTCTTTCCCTTTACAGTCTATAACTTGTAAAGTACAGTGTGATGATCATAAACGCCCTGTCCCCAAATTTGGCTATGGCTGACGTTCAACGGGCCACGTGCAGATCTGATAACTGACTGTTATTACGTAATCAGTACAGTATATACTACTTTTTTCTTCTTCTAAGATTATTAAACATTTTCATCATCTGCTGATGGTTCCCACTGTAGCTAAAAGTGTAAATTCTAATGACGTTAGAATAACAATAACGGGAATGAAAGCCTGAAAAACCCGTTCTTTCGCGTTCACACACCACAACACTAACCAGTGGCTGCAGAACTGCCACAAAACTGTGCCCTGTCATTAGTTGCAATTGAGTAGCTTAAGTTTTCAACAATGTTGCCCATAATGAGAGGCCAGGCACAATCACACATCGTACCATGTTAAATGTTGGAACAGACCAGCATCTTTGTTGCTCATAACCTTTTCGGTTTGGGGTCAGATGTGGTAGAGAAGGCTAAGGATGGAAACGGGAAAGAAAAAGAGAAGATATGGACCTTATTGAAGAAGAAACTGACTTGTGCAGAGAATGCAACATCTAATGATTAACAAGGGCATTTCTTATTATTAGCAGAACTACGAAGATACAGCCGAAGGAGCATGTTGCAACTCAGTGGGACACTTGGCAACATGTTAATGACATAATCGGTTTTCAAAGAAAAAAAGAGCATCTTAGAGAAGCAGAGTCTGCTCATCATAAGATTCAGATGCAGCATGCATTCATGACAGATGTGACAGTGTCATCAAAATCACTGCATGGGCTCGGGAATACTTCCAGAAAGCATCGGCTGAGAACTCTCTGCCATCCCCAAGCGCAGGTCAAAGCCACATCATGCAAAGAAAAGCCACGTGTGAAGAAATGCCACCACCCTCTCTGGGCCAAAGCCCATCCAAAATGGACTCAAAAATGGACCAAGGCGTGGTTATATGAAACAAATAGTGGACGCTACATCCTCCCAACCACAGAGGAGAGGGACCATCTGTTTACTTTGGTCCATCCCTCGTTCCAAAGCCTGCATCTCTGATGGTATAAGGGCCGGCATTGGTGCCTATGAAGCTGACATCGATGCTGAAAGATATTTACAGGTTTTAGAGCAACATATGCTGCTGAAAAGCATGAACACATCACTCCTGTTCTCGTCTCCGTTAGATTTTGAATCGATTTTAAAATCTTACCTCTTTCCTTCAAAGCCTTGTCCCCAGATACATCTAAGAGTTATTCTCCTGGTAAGTCCTCCTCTTCCTTCTTTTCCTTTGCGAGTCTGAAAAGTCGCTCTGATTATTTGTCATGTTTGTCAAGTCAAAACTCCAAAATCAAAGGGCATCCAGACACTGTATCCACAGTAACCTATAATCAGCTGACATGAATCACACACGTTTTGTCAACAAACTTTTATTAATTAGTTGAGGGATACTAATGCACAAGTAATACAACAAGTTTGGGAGAAAAGTTGTAACAGTTCAGATGCAAAGGACGCGTTGGTTCCTTCGACGATAGGTACTACACAGCTTCATTTCAGATATGGAAATCTTTTTATCGGTTACCTATGTATCATAAACAGTCATAAGCTGCAACATTATCTCATAAAATTCTTAATAGTTTCATCACAATGGCCCAGACCAACAGCTGGATGCCATATCCTCCTTTTCAAGTAGGTAGAATACAAAACAAACCACTGTTGTCAAAATAAAAGGGTAAAATCTTCAGCCCGTCTAAGGGGATAGCTAGGGATTAACCTTGGTTTTGGAAATAACATTGCTGACAAAGGGAAGACACTTGAGCCTCCTGTTTCCCCAGGTACAAAAGTCACACCACACACAGTCCAGGTAACTAGAAAGCTCCAACAACACTCCTATTTCAAGCCTATTTCATGTTATAGTAAGTGCACTAAATACAGAAACAAACACACATACATATGCATTGTTGCCCCATATTCAATAGATAATAATAAAGGACTCTCTCAATTGGTTTGCCATTATGTACTGAAAAAAAAGCTCAATTTACTGTATGTGCATCATCATAATGGATAAAATAATAGTGTATGCCAACACACAGGCCTAAAAGGTTTCTTTGAGGTCTACAAATTTTTTTCAACTTTTTTGTGTAGAATTCATAATTTGCAAAAAGCATTTTCAAAGCAAACAACAAAAAAAAAGAAAAAAAAAGGGGGGGGGGGTGAAAAAAGCCATACAGTTGTGAAAAGACACATCTATATCAAAATATCAGCAAGCTAACAAAATCAGCTAAATATGGTGTATTGCTGTACTCTCTAACATGTTGCAGTTAGCTCACACTGCGGGATAGATATGTGTTTCCCCGTCATAGGAAGACAGATAGTAAAGGGTGTGATAAAATATAAAATACCCACTGTTAAAAGCAGTGCTAAACTATCATATTGCAACACCAAAGCTTGTCAGGTAAACACAGTCAATGTGACGTCATCAATGAAACAAGAAACAAGCAGCTGATGAACTGATTCTGTGCCACAGCATTACACTCAACATTTCTAACATCCAGTCATTACAAAGGTGCTCGCTGTTTCATACACACACACACACACACACACACACAGGTCTGGACAACTCATTGAAAAGGTCCACGGACCAATCAGTGCTCATCTAACTTATGCCCTTTGTCAGCCGAACCTCGTTTGAAGGTGAAAGTTCCAACTAACTGCATAATCATCCCCACCTGAATAGACTCCATCGTCTGATTAGTAATGAAGAAATTCAGATTGAATCTTTGCTTTACGTTATAAAAAGTCACAGCGTAGGAACGAAAACACGCACGCATCTTAAATCCAATGTTTCTTGAAAATGTTCTGCTGACATCAGTGCTTGATTTTTAAAGATGACTTTGACATTTTGGTGCAAAATTCGGACAACTTGCCAGTAAGGAGAACATGGCGGATGGATTAGTAGACTTGAGTGAGCTCTATCAGGTCCTTAAGGTAAAGTGGCAAATAAAGCACCCTTATTATCTCACATCACAATTTTATACAAAGCTATCAGATTGCTATCTAGGCAATACACAATAGAATACAAAATAGATTCATGATCTGGTTTTTTTTTTGTTATTTTTTTGTTTTTTTTCTATGCAAGCAAGTCATTATTTTAAGGACATAAACTGCACACATAAATCAAATATTTCTGGAGTTTTCATTGGCTCAAATTGTTAATACAACTGTGGATTCAAGTATCTACTTTAAACACGTTAAAGTGAAAATATGCTCTCCTCTTAAGTAATTAAGTCATTTAATCAGTTTACAAATCTGAAGCTAATCTAACAGTAAGTGACAGAGGACACTTCTACAAGACCAGTTATGGCTTTCTGGGGTGAATCATAATTATACTGTCGAGTTAGATACTTTACAGATAAAGTTAATGATGCTACTTTTGAATAGCTTTTCATCAGATTAAAGTATTTCAAATCCTGTACATAGGTATGGTTGAATACACCTGGAGTGCAAAAAGACAAGAGAGGATTAAGAAGGTCAGGGGTTAAAGTGCAAGGCAATAACTTTAAGCTTCTAGGAGTTCGTTCATATAAATTATTTTCTGTAAATCTGAATTAGCAATTTTCCTGCTTAATAAATCAACCTCTCTATACAAGATTGCAGCTTGACTCTCTCCTCAGCTTAGACTGAAGGTAAAGCGGCAGCCAAAGCGTGGCCTCCTTTGAAACCATGTCGCATCATTTGATTGTGCTGTAATGGCGCAACAAGCTTCACAAAATAAAATGCTTCCTTCTGGCAAACGTTTAGACTCATCTGAGAACGCTTCAAGGTTTCTTCTGTTTAAAATCAGTTAAACAATGTCACTTTAAATATTAAATATGTGTTTTACCATTTCAAATTGAGGTTTTTGGGGTACTCTGCTCGTGAATTTGACTGAACACTGGGTTATGGCCGTCGAAGCAGGTACCTTTCTTCTTCTTCTTCTTCTTGTTCTGTGTGGGATGGTGTGGAATGGGACTAACAACTGACCGACATTGTAGCTTATGTGACATTTGCCTACAGAAAACATGAACAGTAACAAAACAAGAGTTAAACTAAAAGCAAATTAAAATTAAAAAAAAAACACCATTGCACTACAGCACACTGCAAAAAGATCCTGACTTATTAGGATCCAGTTGGACGCGTCAGGCTTGAAAATGACAGACGGCATCATTGCTTTGAGTATATAGATAGATAGATATAGATACTGTTTATGTACACCGTACAGTATTTCAGTGAAAAAAATGTAAAAACATTAGCTTTCATTAAACGACTTCACCATGCTAATAGATTTTCCTTTTTAAAACCTCTCAAACACGACATGAAACTTGCAGAGAAAGTCACTCTCATTCATTTGGAATACTACCTCTGTTTAAAAAAATGTTCTCCAAGTTAAGGTCTGGATTTTATCTTTGCTGCGAGTACAGGAACTGAAATGTGTGCCTTAAAAAGGAGGAAAAAGTGGAATGGAGAAATATAGCATTACAGTTCTGATTATTGTTAACACCAGTGCAGGCATAAACTCTGGGATTTAAAGACCGTATTCAATCTTTTACTTCTTAATGGTTGATTTGGCTTTCTTCTCAGTGCCGAGTCGTCCTGGAGTCAGAAAGGTCATTTAGCTTCTTCCTCTCCTGCTCCGGGGTCGACAGAAGCAGTGCTACTCTGAAAACGAGAGCCTCTTGGGTTTGTTTCGTCTGCTGGCGGCGGGGATGGGCTGTCTGTTCTGGCCTGGATTATCACTGTCCGTCCGGTCGGGGATCAAGGTGGGGGACTGTGCTGGGCCAGAGGGGGGGGTGATGCTGGGGGCTGAGTTTTGACTGCTAACAAGTAATTCAGTTTTTGCTTGAAGAGCCACGTCTGCAGAGGGGCGCTCTTTTGGTTTGCGGCCCCTCTTCTTACCGGTGGTGGCACCGTTCCTCACCTCAGATTTGATCCCATTGTTCTCCAGCACTTTACTCTTGTTACTTGAGGCCACTTGACTGGCTGCTGCACGAAACCAGTTCTGGGGGGAAAAAAAACAACAAAACACACACACAGCAATCAACCCAGGATATGAACAGGGTGCAGGAGCATGCATGGTAGGCTGTGCATGATCAGGATCACCGATCCGATCTATTTAGTAACTTCTTTACTGAATACAGTTTACTGAGTATCAAAAATCCATGTTTAATCAGGACAAACCAAGATAATTTGAGACACAAATACTGGGCACAACAACTTAACTTAAATTACTTTTCAAGTATACTGCAAATAAAGGCAGTAATGCTGCCTCAAACATTCACATAAATCTATGAGATTTAGTAATTTACAGCCAAAGTAATGCAAATGAAGGCAGTAATGCTGCCTCAAACATTCATATATATAAATAACTCCAATAAACAGTCAAAATAGTGCAAATAAAAGGCAGTAACTCTCCCTCAAAACATTTAGAAATGGCACCCAGGTCATCAGGAAATGTGGAACCCAGGCCACGGACAATAAAGTTTTTGAAACTTGAATCAACGTCCCTTTCAAACACGTCGGTGCTGCAGTCACAGCGCAGTAATGATGATGATAAAAGACAGATCACAAGCCCGCTGTAATCTTTGCAAATGTCATGTTTGTATGATGTTTCAAATATGATAATAAAGTTTGTTGAAAAAAAATGACAATCATCAGAGAAAGGAGACTTTAGGGCATATATCGTACCAATGCGTAGTCCAACGGAGCCCCTGAAAATGATGAGTTATTGAAGATAGTAATCTTTACAGGGACAATATAAGACCCATAACCCAGAGTGTTAAATCATAACTGAGTGTTTTACACACATCTGAAGGAAATAGAGTAGCATAATGTACAGGCAAGATCTTTATCAACTTGTTCCCAGACTTAATGATGTTTGCACACCACAGGCATCATGTTTCTCCACACTTAGCTTTTATTTATTCACTTACTTTTTAAAGTGGGCTTGTTCTCATGATTACTCAGTGTCCTGCCTTCCTCCACAGCACTTCCAGTATGGAGTACCGAGCTCAGAGCTACTCGGAGCGGGACCACAAAAAAGCTCATTTTCAACATCTAAAATAACTCAAACTTTGCACAGAGCTTTTTTTGCATCAAAGTTATTTGCTTTGTAATTATTTTCCCCAACAGAGAACATGTCTGGATTGCCGTGGGTCACTGCATGCGCTGTGGCAGGTTAAAACATGATTGTGCTGACATTTTTTCATGTCACCAGGGTTCAGTGTCTCCACCGTTAGCTTCGACTGTGACTGCATGTGGTGCAAACTTGAGCTGTGGTAGAAGTGATATGCACATTTTACTCATTCAGGCATGATGACACGTTCAGCTGCTCTCAGATCAAGTGGGAGCAGTGCACGTATGAAAGGGGCTTCGGTAATATCAGGGGCTGTTTGATGGCTATTTGTGACATTTTCTCGGAGTGTAACCCACCTGCGAGTGTGTCTTACTAATGTGGTACTTGACACCACTCTCTGAGCTGAACTCCTTCTGGCAGATCAGACAGGTGTACTTTCCCATTTCACCACCACCCTGCAAACACAGACAGGTACAAAAGGTGTGCACGTATATTCCTTTCAAATCACATGAGAAAAGACTCTTTTATATGAATAAGTTTTAAAACACAAACAAATATAAACAGGCACAATGGTTCTTCCTCATCTATTCTTTATTTCAGGACAATTTCATTTTGAATCGTCTCTTTTCTCACTCTTTTTGTGTTTTGCTGTGATGTATTCCACTGCAGTACATGCAGACTGCAGAGGCAAACAGCTTCACGAGCATGACGTTTATGCCCAGAGAACTCATGTGATACCATTAGAGTTAAACGGATATGCTGCAGATGTGGGTTTGTACCTGGCTGCAGTTGGCGAGGTGGGCCTTTAGTCCGGACACACTGGAATAGATCGCTTCACAGGCCTGGGACAAAGCAAAATAAAAAGCGAGTGATCTAACAAACTCAGAATGTTATCATAAACCTAGTTACTGTGTAAAGCCAGATTCCTGAGTTGCTTTAACCAGACATGGAGATTCATATTGTGTACATAATGATGTGTTAAACTTGTGAATGCTCTTACTGCATTTGTGCAGCAGATGAATCCCTTCTCCTTGACTTGGTTCTTCCAGGCCTCTAATAGCTCCGGGCTGAAGTTGGGGAGGCCAGGACGAGTGTAGTTTAACTGCACAAAAGATATCAGTTTCATAAGCATGACTGATGGCATTACAACTTCACTTATTTTCCAGATTCGACCAGGATGCGAGTCACTGCGGAAGCCTGTTTGTACGTCTGAGTTCTTGTAGGATTCAGAACTGAGTACCTCTGCCTGTATGTGAGGAGGTCGCTCATGTTTTTACTTTACTGTTTTTACTTCTACAGGCTGATAAATGTAAATGTGTTGTGCGCTTACTGCAGCCACTCTGTCCTCACCCTCTTGCTGTCGGGCACCAGGTCATCCTTGATGCGCCGCTTGGTGCCCCAGTCTTTGGCCAGCTCATCCTCTGCTATCTCCTGCAGGTGGAACACTGCCACCTGAGCTGACCGCCGCCTGACTCTGCCACTGGGGGTCCTTTCAAAGTCCTCCCCGTGGCTTTGAATTTGTGCTGCTTTTTCTTTGTCTCGCCCTCCCTGCTTTTCCTTTTCCCTCACCTTCTCCCTGGGATGGCTGGATGGTGCTTTCTCCTGCCAGTCTTTCCTCTCAGACTGGATTTGCTCTTTCTTCTTGCCTCCAGGTGGAAACTCCTCAGAGACCACCTTGAGATACAGAAAGAGGAAAATGCAATGAAAATCTGGATCTTATATCATCAGTCTATTAGCATATCTTTTCATAATGACTGCTATTGCTTGTGAAGATGATCTTACCCTCTCCTTGCCAGTATTGTTGTTGGTATCAGTGTCATTGGTGGTTGTGGCTGTAATGATGGTGGTGATGGTCGGGGGGTGTTCGGTGCGTACGTGGTAATCTCTACCTGCCTTGGAGCGGTAGGTTTTTCCACAGTGCTGGCACAGAAACACAGGCTTCTCGTCATCGGAAAGCTCTCTTCCACAACGCTGCTGGTGATACTGGTAGCCCATCAGACTGCAAAAGTGGGCTGAACAACCCTGCATATGTATGTGCGTGTGTGCAGAAAGTTTTAGTTTGGTTGTGTGACATCAGTGGACAGAATGAAAACATCCATTATGCAAGTAACTGGGTAAGTGGAGCAAAGTCTAATAGAACAACACAAGTGAATTTAGTCAAGACAGGAAAAGCAGGAGGAAGATGCTCATTTTTCACAGCTCTTTGTCTGTCTCTGCCTTTTGCACTCTGCTGTGAGTCATGGGAACAAGTGTTGATGTGGTTTTGGGCAACAAGTCAAGAACAAGGCATGAAGGGAAAAAAGGAGAAAGATGAAATGAGGAAGAGACAAAAGAAGAACCTGAGGAAAACGGAAAAAACAAGTGGAAACAGGCAGATGGGGAGAGAGATGAATGTGACATGAAAGATGGGAAAATGGCAACTGCTGATGCAGGGAGCAGGAGTAGTTCGGAATGAGAGACAGGAAAAGAGAAAAGGACAAGTTAAGATAGAAGCACATACCTCACTAGGACACTTGATTCGTCCCATCTGTTTGAGCACTCGGCGCAGCCTTTCTCTCTCTTCGTGCTCGTTGCCCGTCTGGCCTTCGCTCCCTGAGGGCTGAGTGGAACAAACACACCGTCACATGAGTGAGTCCCACAGCCACACATTACAATCCTTGCAACTTTAAAAAATGCGATGAAAATGTGTTTCCCATCTCGGGTGTTCACACTGTGCCAGGACCATTAAATGATTTCATGGTGTGGCTTTTACTCCAGGCATGTTTATGACAACTGTCAAACCCGTGTTTTCACTTGGGTGTCAGCTGGTGCCAAATCCCAACAAGACCACAACAACAGATGGTGGGGCTGCCAGGAAGAAAGAAAAAAGTGCAAAGAACTGGCGAGAGTCTGGACTTCCAGCGGGATCCCTGTGGAGTAGCACGCAGAGATAATTGACACACAAGCCTTGAGATGCTATCTGTAAAGGTAAGGTACAATAAAGCGCGCCCGCAGGCAGGATAACAGATACAGACTCAGCCTGTGATTTACACCAACAGGGAAAGAAACCACATCTGCATGCATTTAATAATTCCTCTATGAGACAGAGTCAGGACTGTTACAGTACTACTATCGACCAGCCACTGTCATTGACAGTCACACTCAATCGAGTTTCAGCAACCTCCAAACCTTACAAAAATCTAGTTTCACAGAAGCAGAGGTACCAGACTATTAGACTGGAGCACCACGCGAAAGCTTGACTTCTCAGCTTACTTCTACCAGGCTCTACGACCTCTGCCAGCTTGTTCACGGTCATTAAAAAGCGATTACAACAGCAAAGCTTTGCAAATACTCCGACCGGTCAAACATGTTCACAACAATCAGCAGCCACAGACTCCTCTAAGAAGCTGCCAAAGACTCTTTGTCAAACATTGAATAACTGATGTCTGTGAAGTAGGAGACCGCTACGAGACGGGAGCACAGAAGTTTCAGGAACTCTGTTACTGCATGACCATCGAGGGTGATTGGGTCCTGTATAAATATGACATTCGATGAAGCAACACCTGAAGAAAACCTTTCCTGCGTCCTCACCACAGAATTCAGCTTCAGAGGTTTGTCAGGTTTCATCCAAGTAAACCTGATGTAGTTGCAACATAAACAGAGGAAATGCAAATAAAAGAACACAACTCCAACTGCTCTGAACTAACAGAGCAATAATACGCGTTCATTCATTCATTCGTCTTAAAGTATTGGTGAAATAAAGACAGATGATGCCTTATTTAGAGGCTGTATTCTCTATGCCCCGTTTTCTCCGCTTATATGGATATACGCAGATCTCGAGTGATCTAAACAGCGTCGGAAGGACGGCGGCTTTCACCAAACTGTTATCGGTGAGTAGATGAACGCATTTTATACCAGAAATAAGATCCAGGTTTAACAAACCGAACTTTCCCTTTAAAGTAAATGTTGCTGGACGACACAGCAGACATCTTTTCTGAGGTCCAAAATCATTTCTGCTGCAGCCTTTTCTGAATGTCTCTTAAGTATTAAAGGAACACATCACGTGTAACTTCCTCTAGACATTTATTCCTTTTTTACTCGTTTAGCTATTCACAGAAACAGTAAATCAAAATTTTTACCTAAAATACACAGAATTAGTGGCTTTCCAGCAGTAACACTGAGTTTTTGTTTTTATATCATCTTAAATTGTGGAAAAGTTGAGTAGTTGTTGAGGAAGACAGTCCAATTAAGCCTCTGAGCATCTTACTTTTAACACACACTTAACGCTCTGATGTATTTGGCACTGCTAGACTGCAACACTGCCAATAGGGTCAGGGCTGAACAGGTCCAATCTGAAGACAAATGGCGGCATCAAACAGATTAACTATGCCGACACTGGTGGCACAGTAATCCATCATCTCCACTAAACTGGCAACATCCCTAACATACACAGGCATGAGCACTTACTGTTCTGTATATCATCTGCTTTGCACACATGCACTCGTAGGAAAACACAAATAAGCATGCCACAAGCCGCAAAGTTTACTGGCTGTAGATTCATCAATCTTTTATAGTAGCTTTAGAACCAGACACTGTTGAATTATTCAGCAAACTTCAATGCAGTAGCATTGCTCTAATGCAGGAGAGCGATGATAATAACTTCATGAAGATCCCTGCTGTCAAGAGTTAATGCAGCAACAGAAAGAAATGTGAGCACCTCAACCACAATACCATCACTATCTGAAATATATCATCTT
The DNA here is from genome assembly GCF_036924035.1 of Leuresthes tenuis. Classification (NCBI taxonomy): domain Eukaryota; kingdom Metazoa; phylum Chordata; class Actinopteri; order Atheriniformes; family Atherinopsidae; genus Leuresthes; species Leuresthes tenuis. Next base: position 4,344,460 of record NW_027325370.1, read on the forward strand.
TTACGAACTCGTGGATCACAACTATGACAAAGGCCAAAGCAGCTGAGGACAAACATACAAAAGATGATTCATATCGAAGAAGAAAGGCTTTTTTAAAAAAAACTTTGATTAGACAGACACTCACACATCGACAGGCTCTGTGAAAGCATTAGCAGCAGAGAATGAAAAACTTCCATATGCAGGGTTGCATGTGAAAGTTTGGGAAGCTCGTAAATGTAGTGAGCCAATAAAAAAACAACTCATCTGGTGTCAAGCTGGGCGGTGAGAAATTTGTTTAAATATCAGCATATACGAGGACATGTTTAAAATGTTTAAGCAGGTTTTCGAAATGACAAGATTTCCAGGCGTACCTTGGTGCTGTGTTCAGCCATTGTGTGGTAGTTGAGGCCAGCCTTGGACCTGAACTGTTTGTGGCACTGCTGGCACTTCAGGGCATCCTGGAGCTGCAGGGTAGAGAGCCAAACAGAGCATCAAATTACATTTCTCTATGAAAGAAAGCAAGCACTCGCTGCTGACTTTGCTCTTAATTGGAGAACGATGCTCTTAAGCTAACGGCTAACATTTCAGGTCAAAATAAAACACAAAAAAAGCACGAAAAAGCCAAGTTATCTCTGTGTTCCTTCATGCAGACTTCACCTCTTGTCTCAGTATTGATTTGGAAAAGGAGGTGCTATGATGGGGAGTGACCCAGCAGCAATGTGGTAATTCTGTAATTGCTTAACAGCAGACTGTCACTTTAATAGAGTCAGGCAGGCACTGGGCAAAGGAGCCATTATGTTAGCAGCAGGAAGGCGTTTCTCTGAGGACCAGGCTACTGAACCACTGGATCTGGTTCATCCACTGGAAAAGCTCAACTTAATGGAGTTGGATACCCTTTTTCTATAATTAACCACTACTTCATTCATAACAACAACTGACCACAATCGAGTGCTTCTGAAACAATTTCAGAGGTGTCCAGTGTCCCTTCCCACAATCAATTTCAATCAGTATTGGCTTTCAGGTCACAAGCAATGAATGACAATATGACTCCAAAAACTGGTTGTAATGACTGTAAGTGATAGATACAGGCCAAAGCGATCTCTACAGCCTTCCAGTCAATATATTCACTGGAAGGACTCCAGGAGATGCTACAGTCACAGTTCAAATCCAGCGCAGAAACAACAGCTTTGGGTTAAAAGAACTTTATCACCAGATCTCCAAAACTGGGACAAAATAAGGACACAATTAAATGATTTATAGCTGATTTAAACATCATATCTAAATGAAAACAACACAAAGACATCTTGATAAATGAGAAATGCTGTTGTTCTTTGACACATTTTTTAAAAAGCTCAGACTTAAGATGTTTCTCCATCTGAACTGCACACAGTTCAGCGGCATTCAGCAGTAAATGACAATATCAAACAAAGAGCATGCGAGTTAAATTCAGTATTTCAGCAGGCAGACTCCTTCTGAGGAGCATTCAGGGAAAGAAAAGCTCTACTCCAGCGCTTGCCTTCATGTGGTTTCTGAGACGGAAAGAAAAGATAAAGCAACACAGTGTCCAACCCACTCCCAGGCTGACGGACACCTGCACGCCTCACTGACCTTCTGGCAGATCTCCATATGTTTCTTGAGGCCGTGGATTGTTTTCCTAGTGACGATGGAGCAGGTTGGACACACCACTTCACCTCGCTCTGAGATGGTTCGCTGCCACTGGGTGTCAGAAACAGCACCTGAGTAACATCCAGGACACAGTAGAACTGTTATTCAGCTAACTGAATTATGTCTGTCTAAATATGTGCTTGTGTTAGCAAGCGCTAAAGTGTAGAGAGCGAGGCACCGGCCCTGATCAGGCGATCAGGTGAAAGTAGAGCATGAATAGTTGCTCTTGGCAATCACCAGTTGACTAAAACGTGCTAATCTTCCTGGTTCTTTGGTTCTTTACCACAGAGGTGATCGACCACTGTGCTGGAACTGATCACAGCCACGCTGGACAATGTTTGTCAGTTTATCAGATGTTCAGTGTTTAAGAAACATCTCAGAAGCGGCTGCTCTGTCCTGTACGAAGCAGACGAGCTGGACAGGAAGTCGGAAATGAGCACAGAGAATTTGAGCAATTCCTAAAATAAAACACCCAGTTCACACTCTTAAGTGTGATTAATATTTTCACCATGGGGATCGTTTAAGGCTTAGCAGCTGAAAATTAAACGATTAGGACACCAGAGATACTTTAATGAAGGAAAACACCATAAAGCACAAGGTGTAGAAATGCACTGCAGGAGCTCTGGGGGTAAAGGGCGGGCAGCCAGTTAGACACTACAGAATCACTTTGAATCACTCTGAATGACTGCAACATGTCCAGTGGCTAAAACGAAGCACCACTGGTCTGATTTGACGACCAAGTTACTGAGGAGACGCTGCAGAGCCACGCGCTCATGTTCCATCTTTAGGAACAACAACAATCAGAAGACTTAGACTCTTTTCTAAAACAAATAACAGCGAAATTCTCATAGCATAAGGACGTCATTCGTAACCGAAGGATCTGCAGAGTTCATCACAAGCAAAATGCTTCCTATGACAGATTCATTCAGACGAAGCCACTGTTCACCAGAGCTTGCGGCAGCTGATTCCTTCTTGAAGGCCTGACTGGATGTAGGTCTTCTCTGAGGCTCCTCACTGAACCCACTCCCCTCTGGTCTCTTCACACGACCCGCCTTCAGCTTCTCCTCCACCTTAGTCATACCTGCAACACATTCAGAAATGATTAGAGACTCATTTATTGTAGAAATTAATACACACCAAAAATATATTCAAGTTTAAGTGAGAGATGGAAGCAACGGAGGGTATATGTAGGACAATGCTGAACAACGAGATAATAAAAAGAGACAGTTGATATAGTTGAAATAACATATACATCAAATAAAATAGGGAGACAGAAAATAAAGAAAAGAAATTGCTTTAAGCTATAATGGATCGATGACAGGCAGACTGAGAGCAGCAGAACGCAGTGACATGTGATGGTGTGCACTTCTCAGCCCTGAGTATGGTGTATGAGTCACTGAGCATCAGCATATGAATGAGACATAGAAATAAAGGGCTTGGTAAAGCTTGTGATATGTATTTAGTGTGTGAGTCACAGATTCATTAAGCCAGACATGAAGCGTCTCTGCAGTTGCCACATTTAGCACTTTTTAAAGACATACATGCATACATAACCCATCACACAGTGCTCCAGAAATCACAACACTGCACAGAAACCAGCAATGGTTCGTTAGTCACTCTTCAATTCAATTATCAAGTAAATCACCTGCTGTAATTAGTGCTGACTCAGCCAGCATGAAGTTTTAAAAGTTTCACATGAGGTTAAAACACAATGTCGTTTTTAAAGGTCGTAATTTCATGAAAAAATAAACCGGGCTGCTCTCATTGGCAGGTGCTTACCTTTCAATCCAAATGTTCCTGATATAGAGGGCTGTTCTCCAGTGAATTTCTTAGGAGTTTTCTGCTTCCGTCCTGGCTCAAGAGAAAAACAGAGGAAGGGATTGGTGATTATATGCAGCGATCTTCAAGCTGCTGATGAGTTCTATGATGTACGATGATCATTTACAGTGGAAGCATATAATGAGACTCTGAGGCCTGTTGCAGAAGTTTTGCTGTAATCTTACTGTGCCTCATTCGCTCAGGGTCTTCGTCGGGGAAGGGAGGGGGGAGACTGCCACCCTCACTTTCACTCCCTCCTGCATCTGATGATGTGCTTTGGGACTGAGACTCAGGCTGGACTGGCTGGGACTGGTGAATCTGTTGCGAAGGCTGGTTGTGGCTGTGCTGTTTCCTCTCACCCTTCTGATGGGCCAGCTCTCCATTCTGAGATGGTGTGGAGACCTCATGGGTCTTTTTCACTTTGAAGAACACCGACGAGTGGTGACTGTTCTCCATGGGCCTGAGTTCACAGAGACAACAGTTTAAGGATGTCACCATCATAACACTGCTGACACTACTTGGATCAGAGCAGATGATATGAGCTCCATAACTCCAGTCACCTTTTCTTAGTGTTGGACTTGACGTGAGCCTTTTGAAGCTTAGATTGCTCTTCCTTGGCCTCTTTATTAACTCTGTCTGGGTGGTTCCACAGCTTGTGCTTCTGCAGGCGCACCTTTGTGGCAAACACTGCCTCACAGTAGGGACATCCATGACTCAGCTTCTCAGCTACAGTGGGCTGAATATAGACATGATGAGAGGGGATCTACGGTCCCTACACAATATCTGATGACAATAGTGGGTATATATAAATATAAATACATGTTCACTTCTTTAAAACACAGCCTAAATAATTGACTAATCGCAGAGGCAAGTGACTCACCCCCTGGCAGCGTTGATAGTGGTACTTGACGCCATAGATGCTGGGAAACTCTAACCAACAGCCCGGACATGGACACTTAACTCTGGAGCGGCGCTTAAACTCTTCCTTCCATTGTACTATCATGTGAGCCTGACAAAGAAAGAGTTGAATACGTGCAAGTTTCACTGCTTTATCGTGCTGTATCATGCTCATGGGGAGCCGCCCACAATGTGTGAATAATGAAGCCTGCTTATTTAGAAGACAAATACTCACAGGGATGCTTCTCAGTTCTTGCACCTCGGCTTTAGGGCGACCTTTCCTCTTCCCCTCTGCTGACTCATCACACACCAAACCTACCAAAACGAGAACCAAAACCATGTTTGAGTTAGAAAGACACGGCTGCTAAGACTTCACATTCATCACATGCAAAGTTTCCCTTTTCATAGAAGTTGGGATTAAGTTCGATTTAGGTCGTTAACGCTCTAAGAACGTAACGACTTACATGCTCCTGACACATTAACAAAGTCTCACATATCCAACTGTAAAGTCTTTTCAGCTAATCGATTGGTTGAGTATGGTCACATAGTCCAACCACACATGCACGTCAGTAACTGCCAAAGTAAATAGGTCGCATAGTTACTGTTGCTCATGTCTGATTTCCACACAGCTTTGTATAGTGTCTGTAATATACAGGTTACACCCCCGGTGTTCAGCAGAAGGAAATGCATTTCTTTACTTTACTTTCCAGATTTGATTTCTGAAACTTCACTTCAGTCATAAGAACGAGGCTAATTTCATCAATGTCAGTTTCTATGGACTGTGGATATAGAGCTTTAATGCACTTAAAAGTTCGATCATCATTTATGTGAAATGTTTTCTAAATCATGCACAAACCATGAGGCATACACTCTGCTCCTCACACAGCCATCAATCAATTCAACACCAGCAAGATAAATACTGCTTTGAGAAAATGTATCAGTAAGGTAGCTATCACTTTGACAATTTAAAGCTAAAGGAGCAGTTTGTCAGCCTGTAAGCTTGCTTTTGGCACAGCAATCCACAATAAAAGTCACAGGAAATCTTCTAGTTCGCTTGCATGTGTATAGGTCAGATGTCAGACACTCGTGCGCATGCTCATTTATGAGTTTGTGGCAAAAAGGATTGAATCACCATTTAAGGAGGATGCTTTATCCCGAAAATAAAAGCAAAAAATGACAAGAAACTGCATCTTTCTTTCTGTGTTTTATAGAGCCAGAATATTCAGCTGGAAAACCACAGTTATTCATCATAACTTTGATTTGTTTTACAGAATAAAAACAACTAATTTCCCATTTGTCAAGAGGGCTGATTCCATATTTTCAGCCTGAGGTTTTGTGTGTGTGTGTAAAGGAGTGAAAGAGAAAGCAGAGTGGGCAAATGATATAAATCGCTGGAGCCTGTGTGAACCTCTGACACAGCAGACTGCAGACCGACAGCCTCAGCTCTCTCTGTGCTCTCCGTTTCTCCCTCCCTCTGTCTTTCATGTTGCTGCCTTCCTCCTTCCTCACCCCATGACGAGCTTTCTCACTTCTCTGCCCTCACCCTTCCGAATCTTTCTCATTGGTTCCACCAGCTCATTACTGTTTCTCTCCTACAATTAGACCTCTGCAATCCATTTCCTTTACACACTGCCGCTTGAGTGAAGGGGAAAAGAAAGATGGAGAGTGTCTGAGAGTGTATGCATGTGGGAGAAGGTGACAAAGGAGGGGGAGGAAAGGAAAGGATGTTGAGGGGGGAGAGAGGGGAACTGCGAAGGCGGGAGACTCTGACCAAGCATAATGCTGAATGACAGTGTTGCAGGTAGCTCTGCAGAATTATACATCTTTACATACAGTAAGCTCTCAGCTCTCATGCATTGATCTGGCAGCAGCAGAAACAAGGCAGACGCTGTGGAGAGTACACAGTCATATCATAAGGGAAACTACTTCAGACAGTTGGTTCTGGGGTGGAATGCAGCACAGCTCTTCTTTAGACTTTCCTCTAAATCTATTTCACCGCTTCATGTTGAGAAACATGACACTGTGTCCACCGACCGCTCACCTCTCCTGCAAACGTACCGATAAGAAGACACAGGACGCACACAAGCATGCTGCATCCAAAACTGAATCAAAGCCACTCTAAAAAAATCACTTTCCTCCTTTAAGTGTAGCTCAGACGAGAGATCATGTTGGTAAAAAGGCAAACCAAAACCCATCTCTTTCTGTGAGTAAAAGTTAATGTGTCTAAGAAACAGCTCACGACTAACCTACCGTGACCTCAACTTTCCACTCTCTCCTCATTTGTTTTTGACCTCGTTCCCACTCAGAAGCACAAACACATTCTGGTGGGTTATAATCTCTAAAAAGAAAGTAAAAAGCAAAGCTAGGCAAGACGGAGTAGGATGGAATGAGAAGTAACACATTATTGCTGGCAGTTAGTTTGTGACATGGGGTGTAAACACACACATAAAAGCATACACTGTTGCACAAACAAATTCACAAAGCCATTACCACAGAGTGCAAGTGTGATGTCTGTGCATGTATATGAGTGTATTAATATTCTCCAGGCGACAGAGCTTTTCTCTATTAGCTGTCTGGGTAGCAGCTGGAGAGGTGATGCAGTCGGCAGTGAAGCTCTTGTGCGGAGAATAAAATTTGAGCATGCATTATAATTCATGTCTTAGAAAATAAAGGTCTTGTAAAAAAAAAAAAAGGCATAATTAATTAATTCTGCTCTTGGGAAAGATATGATCTTGTTGCTATGGGAATAAGATCCACTTGTCTTAGTTACCACTTTACAGAATGCAAAACAATTAAGCTCACATACAGTACAGTGGACCACAATGCAAACAGGCAAAGCCGAGGCAGCAGACTTTACTCTTCTGGGGTTAACTGTGCCAACACATTACTGTGTGTAGATGGGTTTTACTTTGCTTTGCGTGCATGAATATGAGCAGCACACCGACGCTAAAACCTTCCAGCAATCACAAGCATTGTCTTGGTATGAAACAAAGCAAGTCCATTGTGTCCAGGCTATAGGGATAAAACAGCTGTTCAGCTAATGTCGGACTGTGAGTCGCTCCCAGCTGTCTGCAACTGTTGCTCCACAGTGGTTTACACTAAAAGTGGTAACCAAGTCAGAGAAGAGAAGAGAAGAGAAGAGAAGAGTCAGGACCCAGGAGTGCTGGCAGCTGTCTAATGATCTCAAATAACCTCTGAGTTCTCCTAGCTACGCCTGCAACTGCTCTCCCCGAGTGCATGGGTTCACACATTACCCACAAACACACAAACATGCACACACACACACAACAGTCATTTGTTTTCCTTGACAAATACTCACACAGAAGCCTTTGTCTGTGTCTGCACAGTAGGTTTCAGACCAACTGTAGCTTATACGGACAACAAACATAAAATAACCACTGTTTACCACTGACTTCGTGGACTAAGGACATAGAATCACTATTTCCTGGAGAAAGTAACACACCTGGACTGTTTGCAAAACAATCACACAGATAGTAACTGCTGCTCAGACATTTTTGTTTCTGTCTCACCTCTACTGTGAGGCAGCATGTCAGCACTTTGCCACTTTCATACACTCGTGTTTTTTTAGTACTTCCTATCATTCTGCATGCTATTTTTCAGCACGTACTGCCATTTCCTCCCGCCTCTCCCCCTCTTTCTCTGTTTCACACACACTCTGTACCATTTTTCCCATCATATACACACCTCCTTTTGAAGAAGTCCCCATATTCCCTCCCCGTCAGGCCTGATTCCAGACAGAGAGTAAAACGGAGAAATGAGGTGGAGCAGCACCAGAGGAGTGTTACAGCCGGACACGGACTCACTGAAAGAAAACCAGACTCTCTCAGTGAGTCTGGCTCTCACACTCTGCCTTTGTTTTTTTTCTCTTCAACTTGCTGCCCTCCCCATCTCTTTTCTTTCTGCCTCTGCACAACTGTTGCTAATGTGTAAAACACAAACAAGTTTCAGCTAAATTGTGCTATTTCAAGGTACCACGTTATGCGACTGCTGCTGATATAGGACACGTCAATATTTTCCATTCATTTTGACTAATTGCCATCGCTGTTAAACTCGTGTCTTCTTCCACCGAACTGCAGGAAACATCCAAGGCTTCCTGTGGTGGAATCAAATAAGTGTGATGACCCACTAACAGCTGCAAAAATAACCTAAAAATGCTCTTTTATTTGCTGGATGTGCTGTTATCACAGTGCATCCCCATGAAAGCACAACCCAAATATCAACCGGTGGCTAAAAGGCCCCTCATGAACATGCTATCAGCATATATGTTGTGTGATATGAATTGAAACAAAAACTTTCTTTATACAACATACGGCAGAAAGAGTTGCTCCATGCGATTTGCATCTGGTGCCATTCCTCTGTTTGATCAGCAGAGCAGATGTGTGCACAACAAAGCTTGTGTAAGTTGCTATGCAGCTTGTGAAATGCATCACTCAAATGAACAATGACCCCCACCGTTTTCCCTTGTAAATATAACCGAAACATACTGCAGTGATGCATGCAACATGTAGGTGGAATCTATTAAAGAAAACAGAAGACTTAACTCCTTTAAATCGGTCTCGCTCTGGCTCAAACTTTGAGATGAACCCCTATAGGACATACAGTGCAAAAGATAGTCACAGCTACACGTTAAAGCATTGAGGGACCGCTCCGGCCCAAACTCCACACCCCCTGCTCCCCCTGGACTTCTGATCATTGCCGATCACTCCTGCACAGTGTGAGCGTTCACAGAATAGTTCTGCTGATTTTGTGTCATCTCATGTCTTCCATTAAATGTCAAAAACATGTCCGCCACAAGAGAAAATTGTCCAGATTTGACGCTCAGCCAGCTTCAAAATTGCAGTTAAAGTCCTGCTTTAATCTTCTTCCCAACTTCATTTATTGGCTCCATCACTGCTGTAAAGCTCGCTACGTGCTGGAGCTCCTGCCACAGCAGCCTTATAATAAGATCCAACCTCAGTTCCAAAAGAGTTGTGACCGTGTATGAAACCTAAGTAAAATCAGAAAGCAATGATTTGCAGATCTCATAAAGCAGTACTTTATTCGCAATGGAACACTGAAAACATATAGAATAAAAATCTTGAATTTGATGGTAGCAATAAATCTCATGAAGGTTGGGACGGAAAGATTGGAAAAGAAGAACAGCTGGAAGGACATGTTGCAACTAATTAGGTTCATTGGAAATGGGTCAGAAACATAACTGGATAGAAAAAAAAGAGCACCCCAGAAACGCAGATTCCAGTAGCAAAGATGGGCAGTTCAGCAATGAGCAAAGCATATAAAGCATTAACAAAAGATTGTGAAAACCTGGAGACATCTCTGTGTGCACTAGACACAGCCCAAAAAGAGAAGTCTGTATTTCATGGATTTATTGGATGATCTTCTGGCCCTCAGGCAGCACTGGATTAAAAGGCTGCACGGGCTCGGGAATAGTCCCAGAGATCATTGTCTGTGAGCACAGTTCACCGAGTCACCGTCAAATGCAGCTTAAAGCTCTGTGATATGAAGAGGAAGACACGGGAACGTCTTCCAGAAACACTGCCATCCTATCTGGGCACCATCAACGCTGAAAGGAACGCAACGCTTTCAAAGCAACAATGTGCTTCCAGAGAAGACCTTGTATATTTAAGTTAGACTATACTAAACTACACACTGCGTTTATTACAGAAGCCCGTCCTCGTAGTACAAGAGTCCTGGCCGGCCTGCCTGCCTGCAGTCCACACCTTTCACCAGCTGGGAACATCTGAAGCATCAGAAAACGAGAACCTACACTGTGGAGCAGCTCTGCACCCTCTGCACAACACCTTCATCAGGCAGAGGAGTCTCAGTCCTGCTCCACCAACAGACTCAAGAACTCTTTTGTCCCTCTGGCCATCAGGCTCTCAGTGATGGTACTTCTGCTAGTTCTACGGTCACTTTATATTGTAAATAATTTATAGTTGTAAAAAACACTTTATTTCTACAGTTACTTCTTAGTTTTTTTAATAGCTTTTGTATAGATCCTAATGTATGTTGAATGTATGTTATGTTACTTTTTCACGACTGGATGCTTGAATTTCCTTCGGGATCAAAAAAGTATCGATCAATCCATCTATCAGCTAGAACCCTGTATCAGACAACATTCCTCTCCCTAACGTCAGGCAACTGGTCTGCTCAGTTCCCAGAAGGTTACAGACTGTTAAATCCTACATAGTGGTTAAAACGGCCGTTCCAACTCTTTTGAGATGTGCCGCCATCAAAGATTTTCAAATCATTGCATTCTGTTATTCACACTTTTACGCAGCATCCCCACTGTTTTTGAACCGGGGGTGTAAATATCGTGCGTTCTGGCACAGATCTGCTGTTAGCCCTTCTAATGGGTCTCTTCTGATGCAGTGTTTGATGAGTAAATGGTAATAAATGGTAATAGATCTGATGGCTTTGCTGTAGACTTTCATCGGGTTTTTTGCACTTAATATTAAAACTTCCTCTTCGGTCACTTTGGGTTCAGACCTGCTACTTATTTACTTATATTTTGTTATCTCTTGTTGTGTGTTATCTTGTATGCTTATTTCTAATTTTCCAATAATTTAATTTAAGTATTCGGTCTTTCTCTGTGCTGCTGCAACAATATAATTTTCCCCATTAAGAGACGCCTGAAGGATTACTCCATTCTGTTCTATACATCCTTCCCTTTATTTCTGGGTTTGCACTACTTTGTGTGGAAGCCATAAACAGACTCAGACTGGCAGGTTTTCTCCCCACAGAAGTTTTAAAATGAGTCGCTAATGTCAGACAGTGAGCGTCGCCCTAATGAAAAACTACTTTCACAGTTCTCAGTGGTCTAAACCACTGTGTAGGGAATTAACTTTGTATAAAAGGCCAGGGCTCACTGCACAGAACCGAGGTAGGCTTTTAGTTTACAACCACCACTAAACCACAAGTAAGGCAGACAAATCAAAGAAGTGAGGACATGCCTGATATTTCTGGCACATAATCTGGTGACTCACAGTACCTGTATTGATTTTACAGCTTTCCACATCAACTCTCTGCTTCATGATATTATAAATCTTGTGTATTGGGCCCCCAGACAACAGTGTTTATAGACACTTCCCAACATCTTCAGATGGCTGACCACGTATGTGCAGCTCCAAGAGGATGATGATGATGTTGTTGGGGAAGCGAAGCTGACAGCAGAGCAAGCGAAATGTTTTCAAATGCAAGGCTGACTGGAGAAGATTACTGCATATGCAGATTATGCTGGAGTTTACGGCAAGTGGCAACAAATATATCAAATATACATATTCAAATGAAAAAAACAGCCTGTGTTTATGCAACAGGGCATACAGTCCCGTGTATGAGAGCCAGACGGACATTGTCTGCTCGAGACTGTTTGTGCGTCTTCCTTATGGACAATGACTCACCGACTCAGTCTCTCTGTGCTCCGTGTCATCTGCCATCCTAAAGCCTGCCAAATAAAAAAGTATCTCAAAGGACGCTGCTCTAAACAACATGTAGCACCTCGCTGAGAACCCAGAATCAAGTGTCAACTCTTCACTCTATAACTAGTGAAAGTAAACGTTGGAAAGAAGAATACTGAGGCTGATAATAACGCTTGAAGAGTAAAACAGGAGGAGGAGCACGTAGAAAGGAATAACTATGCATGAAGAAAATAAGTGAGAGGATGTGTGAGTATATGAGTGGAAAAGCAAGCGACTGATGAAAATATAGACAAATATGCAGGTTCAGCAAATTGTGGGCTTGAAAGGAAGGTCCTACAGAAGTCTCATTTGAGAACACACGTGTTTGCACACTTGGTCACATGGCTAAGGTATCCAGAAATCCCAAAGGTATGATTTGCAATACCAGCAAAAAATAATTGAGTTGATATACTGCAGTGCACCGCACGCCATGTGCTACCAGGGCTCAGTGTGCACTGAAGGAACGGCGGCTGAGCTGAGCAAAGTGACGGGTCGAGGCGGTGGGTCAACATTACACGAGAGGCAAAGAGGAAAAAAAAAATGTTGTCTCGTTGTCACCGTTAGCAAAGACACACTCGGGTCAACACAATGTGCACGTGTGCAGTACTGTTAAGTGTCAAAAGAACACATTTCACAAGACACGTCCAAAGTTTGGAAGTACCTCGAATTTTCAATGGTGGATAAACCATTTCCTAAAGAAAAGTTAAGAAACAAAGATTCCTTATAATTTGGGTGCAAATAGCTTTAGAGAAAATATTGTGAATTGTGCTTCTTTTAAGAGCTTCGTCTACAGAGAGAGAGAAAAACACCCAGAGGCAGAGGTCAGTTCAACTGTGACTAATGTTTCCTACCTGACAAAATAATCTATTCCATTATCAGATAGAGTTATAGAGGTATTACATCTGCCTCTCAAGTGCTTTTTCTGTTTAACTTCCACAGCAAAGGTTGGTCATTAAGAGGAAGAGACTTAGTTCATTAAAGCAGCCTAACAGGATGACTTAGTGATAAGCTACTCACAGTTCATGTTGAGCAGGTAGCACAAACTGTCAGAATACTGACGTTAAGCTGCTATCTGTTGGGAAATGTGCCAAATGAATCAACCAATAACATATCAGACAGCCTAAAATTCATGACCGAGGTTTTAATCACTGAAAATGATAGGAGACAAAGAGGCAAATAAAAAGGTTGCAGATATGTTCCAGGTAACAATAAAGAAAAGGAAGTTGGTCAGACTGGACCTGGACAGCTGTGAAAAAGAAACAGTTCACTAACTGAAGCGAGGTAGTAAAAGTTAAATGAAATACACCGTGCATGAGCGTAAAGATAGACTCACAGAGGATTATGTGACAGCGCTGGCTCAAGCTACAAAGAAATGTGTTGCAGCTAACAAAGCTATTCCCACTTTTGCACAGCATGCCTCAAGTTTTCCAGACGTGTTCTGGATGGGCCGGATGTGAATGTTCGTGTCTTTTTCTGTGGCCTTACTGACATGATTCAACCAGCGAGTTAGACCATGTGTGTGCTTGCCAGTAATATTCCAATGAGTAAACTTACATGCTGATTTGATCTTCTGCTGTAATGTACCATGCTGTCTACATGCTCATCAATGCTGCAGCTGTACAGCACTACATTTGTTCCTGATATCAACACAGGCTCATCTGACATGTTGTAAGTGCTGTGAACTAAACGCCACCATTTCCCCAGCATGTCTTCTGCATTACATCCTACCCTCTGTGTGCTGTATGCTGGAGCCGCTCTGCGGTATTTATAGTTGCGAGAACGCATTTCCAGAAGAATACTCTGCTTTCGAGTGCATGTGTAAGCATTGGAGAAAATCTTTACCCAATTCACAACACGTTCACAACTGGGTTCAATGCTACTGTTCAGTTAGCCAAGTCCTGTGAGGAAATACAGTTCAGCTAAGAGTCATTTCCCACACATAAATTACACTGAGGTAGGCCACTCAGCGATTTTAAAGGGCACCCAAATATATCTGGTAACGCATATGTACCCTATATGTCTTTTTCCTTTTTTCTAAAACAATCCGAAATGGTGAAATCTCATTTCACTGTAAAGCCGCATACGACCCACTGACTCAGTCCCACTCCTTTAACTCCCACACGGACAGCATTGGCCATCCCTCCTCATGCTCATACTGAATCAAAAATTCATCAAATATTTTCTTCTACGGCTTCTTTCTTTTTTTTAATAAAAAAAAAAAAAGCAACCTACTGAAAAATCTAACAACCTTGTGAAAAAAACACCTTTTCTGTGAGGAAGAAAGTTCTGAATGTGACCGTCTGTGCTGCAGGAACAAAGAAAGACGACACGGCGTTGAAAGGATCAGAATATTGGTGCAAACTCAATGTAGCGTTAGCCAGGCTGACCACGCAGACGTGTTGGGAGACCTGACTGCAGCGTCTTCCACCGAGAGGCAGAGGACAGTAAGCTAACATCACCCCGTCCACACAGACGAACACGTAAAAAATACACTCAATAAGTGGTAAGCAGCCTGTATTCATGAAGAGTGTAGATGCACAACTCAGCATCAAAGGCTGCATTTCACATTTCCATTAATGTTTGCAGAGCCCTCATCTCAGGCCCAATCTCAGGGCTTGTCAACAGCATTCAATAAAGCAACTTTATTTCCATTTAAAAAAAGAAGACATCACAGAGTTCAAACAGGATGTCATCAGTAAAAAGAAATGTATATTAATATGTATTTTCATAGCGAGACACAGAGAAATAGACAAACGCTCAGAGGCCAGGTCGCCTGCATAAACCACATATCCTCCCCAGAGATGGTTTTCTATTGTGCGGCACGGTTACCACTCAACCACAACACAACTCTAGAAAAGCACACAACTCAATTTTCAGGTTTTCTTTTCATGTGTACGCAGGAAGGATTTCAGGAAACTGCTGGTGCCACATGCATCCAGTCAGACAGGGATTCAAGTACCCGTCTGCAAGATTTACACATGAACACGAGAACTGATATCACAATAACATGTAACAGCCTAAAGTATCATTGGACATGGGGTGGAGAGTGAAAACTAACCAGCGGGATGAGGGCAGATAATGAGGAGCGCACTGAAAGCACACACTGTGCACAACTGACCTAGACTGAGAACTGAAAAGCCTCCAGCCTGCCTAGACATTGATGCCTTTGTTTCAAAGGGGTAGACCGGTTAGCACAAAGCCCATTACTATCAGCGATACACAATTTCCTAACTCTCCAAAGCTGTTGAGATTTAAGCGAGCAAGATAAAAAAAAAAAAAAAGATAGCTCACTGACAGATAATTTTATTGTAAAACAGTTGGTGTTCTGCTGATTGAACAAGAAATTCAGGTCAGTCAATAAATAACCTTATTTCTTAAGCCTTAGCTGAAGATGAGTGAATCATATACCACACCGGTTCTAACACATCTAATAAGCATGTCCTACGAGTCACTTTGTGTGTAAAACAACATGTACATTCTGAGAGAGAAGCAGCAGTCACACGTTTGCCCTTAGGGTTGCTGCAGGTGTTTAGAGAATCATACGACTCCACTGCCAACGTTAACAACTTAAGTCTCCTTCATGGCAAGAGAAACCTCAGGTAATACCCAAGATAACCTTTCCAAACCCAACAAGACAAGTCTTCAACTATAACAGAGCAGAATGCAGATTCATATCTTGTGAAGTCTAATCATGCTGGAGGCTGTCCTTAAAACAAATAAACCACTTGCAGTATTAAAAACACGGACATCATTACAGCATCAGAGTCTCTGAGAAGCTATACAGGTGAATTAAAGCAGCTCAACCGTGGAAAAAGAAAGTGAAACACACGCAGAGACAGTTAAGTATGAAGTTACCTGAAAAAGTCCCATAAATCCATCACCTGCAGCAACATTATTTTAACACACATACACTGAGTCACAATCATCAGCTTGACTCACCAAAGAAGCCAAGTTTAGAGTATTTGTTGAACTTCTAGTCTCAGAACGACCAGGGCAGAAACACCACTAACCATCCACTGATTGATTTATAAACTCATCCTGTTTATTTAGTAATAAAATGTGAGAAAAATCTATAAAAACACGAGACTTTGAGGGCCTGCAGGGAAGAAGCTGCCATTCAAATCGACTCGCCATCTTCTACCGAAATAAAAACTTGAAGAGCAGAACCGCACATTAGCTGGCAGCCTGCATGCAGCGTGAGGTCAGAGAGCAGATTTTGAACCGGTGCTATACTGCCACAGACCAGATGAGGCCGGTAATCATAAACTGATATAGCGCACATTTAAATTAGGGCTTTGAAACGCTGTGCGTCCTGGGTTTTGCTGCACACTCAGTTCTGTCTTGCAAAATCAGCTTCATATTAAATGTGCATAAGAACTAAGCACAAACAAGGTCGCACGCACGAGCCCACTGAAAAGATAAATAAATAACACAGAATGACAACAAACCCAAAGACCTCGGCGAGGGTTGGTGCTCCGTGTGTCTGGGCATGACGGGCTTTTTGCAGCAACCAAAACAACTGGGTCATATTAGAACAGGCCCCAGTTTCCAAGGCTGCCTGATGCTATTAACAAAGTCATGATGATCCGCTGGTTATTGGATTGAAAAATAATTCCCCAGTCCGACTTCCACTCTCCAAAATCTTCCATCTCCATCCAGATGGCTTGGAGTTTCACTCAAGTCAGTGCTTGGCAATACTTGTTGATTTGTTTTTTTTTTTCTTTTCCTAACTGTAAGGCTGTCCCTGGAAAAATGTTGTAGTTTCCAGGCCCTTCTGTGGCGAGAGGGGTAGAGTTACGTTGAGCCTGGAAGCATTGATGCTAAACATAATATAACCTATTAAAAAATAAAAGGATGACGATGTATTGTATGGAAAACAGCTAACCTGCGATGATCACACATCAGCCAGTGCTGCAGAGCGTAAGTTTTTATGTGCACTCGTGCAACCATAACACGCCGTTTGTGTCCGTGTGTCATCTTGTTGTAGCTATTCACTACGTGGAATAAATCTTCGAATCAACTTAGGAACAAACCTGGGTCTTTCCAACAAAAGCTCAACTCACTGATAATATTATTCACTCACGATGCTTGTTGTTGTTTTCAGGGCCTGACGCAGTCCTAACGAACTCCTGGGGATGTCCGTGCTTGGTGGTTCGGGCCCTTGGCAGCCCTGATGAGGACAGCTTCCCAAGTCTGGGGCCACTTGGGATCTCCATGCCTGCAAAAGTAGACGAGAGGGTTGAAACACACGGGAGACATTAATATCTACAGGCGATGCCCGGATGTTTTCTGCTGCTCATTAATCTGCCTTCGTTGTTGGTCAACACATTATTAGCACTCCATTCCATCAATAGACTGTGATAATGCTGCCTCCTTGTTCTATAATGCAGTTTCTTCATGTCCGCCATCATGCTGTTGGACTGAAGGTTATCTGAGTGGAGGCACATGCATCATCTGCAGCGGTAATGAGGGTGTGACCTTCCATGTTTCATTTAAAAATCAATACTCTCACTTACACACCAACTTCATGCTCTGCCCATTAGACAAAAGGTGAGTCAAAGAGAGGACGTGGAATAGAAGCAGCTTTTCCTCCTTTCTTTAGATACCAGGTCCACTGAAGCAGTTCAGCAGCAAAAAAGCGGAGAGCTTACCCTCATTTGCTGACTACAAGATGTATTTCATATCAAAGTCCACGAAGCACCTATAGAGTCTGTGTTGTCATCATCCGTGCATGTCAAATTCAGGCTTTCTGTTCTGAACCTTGCAACAGTCTAATGAACGGAGGCCGACAATAGCTAATTATGCTAAGTGGTAGTGATTACGATCCAACATGCTTTCTCTTAGCACACATTTATGTCACTCTTCCAATAAATTACAACAACACACAAAGGCGTGCAGTGGGGGCCAATCAGTGTCCAACTGCACGCCGTGCATTGGCTATTTTTTGGCCATTATCGGCTCATCAATCTCAGTGCGAATTTAAGGACTTGTTGAACCTGCTGGAGGATCCGGGCTGTTGAAATGTAGACAAACACAAACAGGAACTCACGCTAACACAGGAACTTGTTTCAGAGCCGCTGTTTCTGCGTTAAACTCTTCTGCGAGTCACCTCTGTACAGCACTGTGCGTTTCCTGATAAGAAAACTGTTTGTTTGGCATCCTTCGGTTAAAAAAGGGGAGATTTAACAAAAACAAAAAACCTGCAGCTTAGCTTAGCATTTTCATTGCTAAAACTATGCAAACGCAGTCAGGAAAAATGGTGGTGCAGCCACCTGAACCAATTAAAAGCAAAAGCCCTCACAGCAGAAGTTTGCTTGGGAGCATTTTTGTGTATTTTCTCTGTCAAACAATTGATCAGTTTGTCAATACACTGAGAACAGAGACATGCATGTGCTCTAAAGGGATGATCAGCATAGCTACAGCTGCCAATTTCCTTGTCAACTGATGAACCGACTGCTTTTAGAGTAGCTCAATCTTCAAAATGATACAAATCCCAGAAGTTATTTCTTTTTAAGTAACTGGTAATTCAAGCAATCAAAGAAGATGTTATGAAAAAAAAAGTGTAGCAGAGTGAAAGTGGCATCACGAGAAAAGTACAAGATCGTATCCAGATACAAATGTTTGGTTTTTTGCTCTAATCCAACGCTGTTTTTCACAGTTGGGATTCTACAATTTTAACCACAGACACAATGAACCCGGTGACACCCACACAATCTGCTGCCAAACAAACCTGGAAACAAGTATTTTACAGTGCACGTGGCACGCTGCCATGCTGTGTTTGTCAACTACAACAAGGTTATATTTTCATATCTAAGTGAATACAGAAAAAAAACAAAAACGAGTGCTCCACTTTCTTCTTCTTTTTCTTCTTGGCCGGCCACACCTACCTGAACTGAAGCAGTCACCCAGCACCAGGAGCCGGTGGCCCCGGGTCACCCACGTGAGGGAGGAAGGGGTCAGGAGACAGGCACCGAAGTGGGCGTTTTTCCACCAATGTTATGTTACATGGCAATCACACCTGCTGTGCGTCAAGGGCCGGTCAGACTGAGGTTGGGGGGCCTGGAAGGAAGCGGACAGTCGTCACCGTTGTCCTGTACTCCCACTCCGCTGACGATCACCCGGTGGACGGCAAAAAAAGAGCAAGGCAGGAGAGCACAAATCACAATTCTGTCAGTTCATTAAACGAAGTCCAGGAGACTTTCACCTTATTTCCAGTTTCCAAATGCCTTGCCCCCTCCTTTCCTGTATTAATATGTATACCACGAGGCACTTCTCTTCTCCAACCTCTGTCTTCTCCTTAGACACTCCAGAAATATCAGAAATAGCCAGGAAAGACGGGTAGGTCCCCAACTCCTTGATGAAAAATATTAGAATACGGGATGGTTTATATAGGCAGTGAAGCAAAATGGCGACTTTATTGCGAAGGAGGAGAAAAAAAATCCTTGCGCTGGCTGGAGCGAAAGGGAGGCACAAAAATATGTTTAGTGCAGTAATGTCGACGGCTTCGACACTGTCGGGTAGAGTAAAAGAAAACGAAGCGAAGGAAAACCAGCAGAAACGCCGAACCTCGGTCGGTTTGGGTTGACTCCTCGGCTCCTTACCTCGGGATTATTTCGCTTTTTTATACGGATATTATCTCGGCGGCCGTGTACAGTATTACAGTAATGTGTGTTGGGTCATGCGCGTATCCACTCCACCTTTGACAGTTGCAACTACAGTCTTCAGGCAACTTGCAAACTCTCGCGTTATTATTTTCTATTTCGAGCTGAATAATAGTGGGGTTGCTGGCTAATAAAGTCGCTGCAACACCGGCTCCGGCTACTCTTCCGACGTAACGTCGCTCGTGCCTGACGAAAAAGGGTCAGGGCTTAAATTCCTAATATCAGCCCTCGCAAAGTATTTACCGCGAGTTCCAGCTAAATGTTCTGCCCATGTGTCCTTCGTCGTACTGTGTTCGGGCTTTATCAAGTCCGACGAAATGTCTGTAGTCTGGTCTATGCAGGCAACTCTACTTGTCACAGGCCAGTGCTGTTGTCACATTCTCCAGAAAACCCCTGGAATACCCAGCGTGCCAAAAAAAGAAAGAAAGAAAGAAATGACTGGGCATACTTAGCAGAAGGCAAAACATTTAGTCTCGTCTTCCACATGGAAAACTGAGCTCAAGTCGCAAGGACCACGTTCACATCTCCCTGACATAACAATAGACTCCTAAAATTCAAGGTCAACATTAATCCTGTTGATGTTCATGGACGCCAGCAGCACATCGCCCCACATTCAGTGCAATATTGGGACTGTAATTGTTGTAGCCGCAAGCTACTTCCAGGCTATGTGCACTTGCTGGCATTTTGCCCATTTAACACGGCTAATAATAAATGTTTCACATATGGTGTGAGCCCACATCTTTTTCACTTCACAGCCCACTTAATGAATCATTCATGGCATCACTGCCACCTCACTCAGTTTGAGTAAAACAACAGAGGGACTCTCTTAGTCTTTGATTGGTGCCAGTCACCATGGCCTGATATTTCCTATTAGTGGAAATGATCTAAAACCATGATGTAATTTATGTTTAACAACGCTTTTAAGCGTTGCCAGTAGAGGGCGGTAGCGCTTTAATTTTGTATTTACTGAATATCGTCGAAAAAAGGAAACACTGTCACATAATGACACTTAAGAGATGCTTACATTGAGCATAAAGATGTTAATCATACCACTCGTGAAATTAATGAATTACCTAATAAAGACGAGTAAATAAAACATATGGATCAAAATTTACAAACCACCTTTTCGATATAGTCCCAGAAAGTCCTTTTTATTGACTCCTGTGTTAAGTTTATGTATATAAACACATGCAGTGACACCGATCCAGCTGTCATAGCTGCATCACACAATATGAAACGTTAATGGTTATTTTTTTGTTGTTGCAGTGCCTAACAGAAGCTCACAAACACGTTGTGTACAGGCAAGGTTTGTCTGGGTTATTGATTTTCCACACGGTGGCAGTGCAGTTCTATGATTTCACAGAGCATCTCCAGTTGTATTCGACACAGAGGCCCCTGAAGCATCTGTCGCGTCTAAATGTGTGGTTTGTTTTGCTCCGGCTGAGTGGTGTGGTGGTACAAATACATTTGGGATATCTCTGATGAGTTCATTAAGACTTGAGGGCAGTCACAGCTGGTCCATGACACACAGGGCCAGCAGAGGGGAGGCCTGGGCTGACTATCAGCTGAGTGACAGCTGCCATTCTCCAACACAGCATGTCAAGGTGATCAAGCTAAATCTGTTTGTTTTGGTAGGGCTGCTGGTAGATACTTTACACAGCACACTGTTTGACCCATAATTAATCCCTAAGACTATGGTACTGATCCTTGTTTCTTCTCCTTCCCTGCTGAGTGAGCAAAATGTTACTTAACGGTTTAAAAACTGGACAAGAGGAGTTGTCTGCTTACTTGAAGACTCAGAGGAGCCCAGCCAGCAGGTCATTGTGTTGTTTCTTGAGCTTTCCTATCAAAAATCAGAGAGCGCACACCCTTTTTTAGCAGCTTACATGCTTCATATATATCATGTAGTCTGTTTATGTCACCAAAGCAACTTCACTCGCTTTTTTTCAGCTGGCTTTTAAAGGACTGCTTGACAGTAGCTGACGAGAGACGACGATGTGTGTTTCTCATTCAATTTAAGTGCTGTGAGAGGATGGAGATACAGCAGATCAGTCACAAGCATATGAAGATAAATGAGCTCAATGAAGACTCCCAGTATTAGGGTATTTGGGGGAATAGTCACAAAAGCTTTCTCATAGAATAGATATTGCTCATTTCCAAATGCCACATTTGGGCGGAAATAGATACTTAATAGGAAACATTCCCCAATTAACTTCAGTGTCCAACCATCTGCTCCACAGATTTATTCCCCGTCAAGGTTGAGAAGGTCACTGTTCACTGAATCTGTTTATCATACATGTAGCCTGATTTGAACAGGTGAGATGCTTCATGTCTCTCAGTAATTGGATCCCAGAAACTGTGTGTGTGTGTGTGTTAAGAGTGTCAGAGAGAGACGAAGTCTGTAGGCAACGCTGTTTTGTATTCACAAAGTTAAAGTCGTGACTCGTGGACCCTGAATAACAGCGAGAGGAGATGGAGGTTTGAGGGGTAGTGTGAAACAAATATACAATAACCGTATATTTGGCTTTATATTAGATGTGTTTCTCTCAGAAATTCATTTTCAAACTTGCTTATAAACTTAAGACAGAAAGTGGGAGTGGGAAAGAAGAGCAAATATCTACAGCACAGGAGTGGAGCAACATTTCTTGGTTGTGATAGATTTCTGCAGATTTGGGATTTGAGGTCAGGAGCCCTGAGGTTAATCGCTTTTGTAGCATTTTAAACAAACCACTGGGTTTCCCAGTTTGTTCATGTAGATCGCGTGCTGTTCTATAAATGTGGTAAAACGCACAGACCAATTCCATCACTACAACAGCTGGGTTTCAGTCACGTGATTATGGTGATGACGCGCGATGGCGGCGCGAGTTCGGGTGGAGGGCAGGAAGTAAAAATGGAGAATACTCTATGGAGGAAACCATAGCAGAGAGTCCGTATAGTACAGATTTAGAGCCAGTTGTTTCGAGACAAAGACACAAACAATTAATCAACAAATATGTTGGACGTGACCCGTATCTCAGGAAGATGAGTGACTTTTCGACGGGTGGCTACACCCATTCCGAAATCCCGCTATTCCGACATTCAAACGTCCCACCATTCCGACAAGGCTTTCCGTATATGGAAATGTGAGTTACTCAACAGTTGAGCCCCTTCTTTCTGTTCATGCAATTTATATGTTTAACACATGTTTACAGATAAGCGTTATTAAAAACAAAAAGTCTTGGCAACTGGAGAAGGAGAAGCAGACCGTTGTTTTTAATCACACACACCAATGCCACTTGTTTCAACTTCCGAAAATTTAATCCAGGAAAAAAAGGCTTACAAACATGGACCGAAACGGCTCCATAATACGCATAAGGATCCAAAAGAAACGAAAGTTAACTAAAAGAAAGCAAATAAACATCACGAAGTGGTTAAAATCGGTTTTACGCATTCCTATGTGAGTCTGGCACATGCGTCTTCGGGCTCTCCCACGTTGGTTTGTGGATGAAAGCTATATGTTCAGCTGTAATGTCATGTAAAAACAATCTCTACATGACATTTACTCCCAGGTGTGACCAGTTAAGTCCTTAAGATATCAACAGGCTGTATAAAGACTTGCGCAACGGCGGTGTGTTTGTGCCAAATGCGCAAAGCCCATCCGCGCTTTCCAAAATTGGAGCGAGTTCTCATAAATCACGTGAATAACATGAATAAACGTTTTTACTGCCTTTTGTTGTGTTTTATACGTTCTATGCTGTCATTTCTCTCCTCTCCTATTGGCAAGGCAAGGCAGAGTGCTCGCAACTGTGTCCTGTGCAGTAGCCGTGATATCTGTAATTGCAATTATTACTTTTGCATATGATGACAGCGAGCAAAAGAAGCATGGGCTCCGTGGAGAGCTCCGCTCCAGCTGGCTGCTGACAGCTCACTGACACTGTATTTCTGCTTAATCAGTTTCAGTCTCGCCAGAGTTACATTAATATCTGTATTTTTATATTTTAAATTTCAGGGGGTTTTGATAATAGATTATTAAAGTTTGTTTGCGAAGCTGTGGCCTCTGTATGTGCAGAGTTTGTGCGCCAAACTTTAGGGCGTATTTGCGCCGGCATATCATTAGTGCAAAATGTTTTGGGTAAAAAATAGGCTATTAAAAGGAACTGTCGGAATGTCGGTATGTTAAAAAACAAACAAACAAAAAAACATACCGCCATTCCGACCATAGGAGGAAAAAAAGTGTCGGAATGACGGGACGTTTGATAAAAAAATAAGTGTGTCGGAATGTCGGAATGGCAGCATGTAACCCTTTTCGACAGGACCTAAATATTTGCCTGTTGACATGTGTCAAAAACTATCTGGTCTTTCAGACATCCTACTACACCAAACAGCAGATGAAAGCATATAAAAGTCTGGAGGCATATAATATTTTTGGGTGTTTGTTCTTATTTTTTTAGCTAGTGGCTATAATGTCAACAAACATCATTAGCCTGACAGCTCTTTATGATTTTTAGACTACCAGTAACTTCATAATCATTACTAATAAAATAAGTATTTGACGACAAACTAATGCAGTATAAACACAGCCACAAAAACCAAGTTAGTGAGCAAACATACCTCTGACGAAGTGGTCGCTCCAGACAGGCATTAGCATTCTCTGCTCCTCCCGACCGAAGATGTCGGTTTAAAATCCACTTTTTACGGCGTTTTTTACATTTCTCAACTGTGTGAACTGTCTTCGGTACTCTTAAAAAAACCTTTTCCTTTTGTCGGTTAGAACGATTAGAGCAATCATAGACCAAATAAAACATTGGCATTTTTTCAGACGCCAGCCCCTCAGTTCACTTCCTGTCCTTCATCTGAATTTCCCGCTCGCGCGATGCAGCAATGTGACGTCACGTGAAAGCAACCTACCGTAATATATCTGTCCTTGAAAGTATAGTATATGTATTTATCAAGAAAAAACACAATTTTTCCATGTCTCATGTACACATTTAAGGATGTATTTTTTTTTTGTTTAGAATATATATGCAAATAAGTTCATGATATTTCAATTAGTTTGTTTATTTACATGGACCTTCACAGTAAAAGTCATCTAAGAGCACTTTACACAGAAAGCAAGTGAATTCAAGGACTGGAAAGAGACACAAACATAAAAGCATGAGGCAGGAGACACCTGCAAAGGAAAAGAAAAAAGAGTTTTACATTAGGTTAATGGCAACAGTATGGAAAGTAAAGACAGCAGAATTAGGAGGGGTGCTTAGTGCATCATGGGTGGTCTCCCTGCAGCTTTCACCCAAAGCAGCATGCTGAAGGGATGGCTCAGCCTTACCCATGTCACCCCTAACTGTAGGCTTTATCCAAAAGAACATTTTAAAGCCCAATCCTAAAGGTGGAGAGGGTGTCTGCCTCCTAAATCCAAGCTGGGAGCTGCTTCCACAGGAGAGGAGCTTGATAGCTAAAGGCTCCACCTCACATTTACTTTGGGAAACTCCAGGAATCACAAGTAAACCTGCAGTCTGAGATTGAACTGCTCAAGAGAAAATATGAGGTCTTTCGCATGCTTTGAAACCCGATCACTATGAGATTTATATGTGTACGTAATCATTTAGGAAAGCCATGGTGACAAGTTTTAAATTCTTACCCCATGCACCTCCAATATCTCCCTTTAAGTTGATAATTTGTTCCTTTCTAAAATAGTCACAAACGACACAAACGTCATCCCTCACTGACTCCATTTAATGAGCTGCAAATTTAAGACGTGGCTGTGTGCAAACATTTTGTTCATTTATTGCATTTCTGATCACTTGCTTTGGTTATTTTGGTGTCATGTTTTCACATTTCTATACTATAACACTCAAGTTTTGTCAACCCCGACACCCCCAAAAAAAACAGCACTTATTGTCAATCAGTTTATTGAAAAAAGACAGATTTCATTATACCATACATACATATGCCTTAGTATCTGTGAAGCAGACAAATATCTTATAGCTGTCCTTGTTTGCATGTCAATCACTTCATCAATCATCAGTCAGTGTAAACCAAAAGCGAAGACATTTACAGTACATCAGGTGATCTAAAATAAACACAGCGCGCTTTCTCCCTTTTAACAGTCGGTTACTCACATTACCCAAAGACGCCTTGTCAAGAGACAGATGGAAGGACGTTAGATGGGTAGGTTTTGTTTGTGGGAAGTGTGTTTAATTACTTTATTATTCATGTGGCACAACATCATCATCATACAAAGCTGTCTGCTGCTGCTTTGAGTCACTTTCAGAGACCTGCATTTGGGTAGCTGTCATAGTTGTCTATTTTGATTTCTGAGCATCTGAAACTTCAGTGTCACATCAGGGACAGAAACAGGACATAACTCCTCAGAGGCTTGTCCTTTCTTCTTGCATCCCTGTGTGACAGATGACAAAGTATACAGTTGCACATACAAAGTAGTTTCCTTTACAGACACTCCCAACTTGAGAAAAATGATTTCAATACAAACTAGATATTTCTTCATCCTCTTCATCTATCACCATATGAATTATTGCTTTATCAAGCATAACAAGTCAGTCATTGACTCTGGGGGCCACCTTGATCCCTTTAATTCTTAAAAGACTACAGTATTGCTACAGTATACACAGATTTAAGTGTATTTTACTCTACCACGCACATACTGTATGTATGTATATATTTATAGTTATACGTGTAATTTCTCACTGACATACTGCAGATAAGTCACAATACAAAAGATTTATTGTGGGAATGACATTCAGACAGTTAAATTAATATTTCTTTTGCTTTAAATCCAATGTCCAAATAGTAACACTGCATGTAAATCTGTGCTTGCACAATAATTCAAAGAATTATGAATCACTCAAGAAACATACCCAAGTTTCTGCTAAAGCTGCCAATTCAGTCGCATTCCCAATGAGGCAGGAAACCAAGAGGAGATTTGCAATGATCGAGCCAGCGCCAGGTCTAAATCGTCACTAGGATAGTGAATCTTTCATTGCATCATTATGTTACAGTGGGTATCCCTGCCCTGAACAGAGCTTCGTCTCAGTCTAAGTGTCTGTAAAGCAGATTGGCCGTGTTGAATGAGAATCCTCCAGACCAGCTGGCATGTAGCCTACAGGCTCATCCTTTCCCCTTTCACTGGTCGATTCTCTGTTCACATATCTGAGGACAGCAGCTCTTCTGTGGCTCCTAGAGACGTATTGTGACAGGGGACGAGGGGAAGGGCTGCCAAACAGATCCAGGGATGAGCTAAGAGAAATTTCCAAAGGAGGCTGCAGAGAAGGGGGAGAAGAGAGAGGAGAGAGGCAGTGCATAATTAGGCTTCACATGGGCACAGAAAGCAGAGGTTAAAGACCAGGAATCGATTGTTCCCACATTGTGAACTTTATAACCCTGACTGACAGTAAAAAATACATTTCTCACGACTTGTATGACTGTTTATGTACCACAAACTCCTGTGTGCTAAGCCTCTAATGCAAGATCCTCAAGACAATTTGATATAAACATACTATCAATACAAAGTCTTTTTTTCTTTATGCCATTATCTCTTGCTTTCTTTTTTGAGACAACAGATGCAATCAAGCGGTCTCCCTGGAAACCAGCCAGTTCCTTCCATCCTGAAATGTCTCAAGTGTCAGTGGGAAAACAGACTTTCCTCTCCCAGTCTGCTGGTATTTTAGCACTAAGCCCTCCTCTCCTGATAGCCAAGGAAGATGGACCACCTGTTACTAGACACAGACAGATGCAACTTGGCACTGAAGTGAACCTGAACTGGGAGGCGACAGAGGACCAGAATGGAGAGCCATGTGACGAGATGCTTGCACAGAAAAAAAGTGGAGCTGCCCTCTGATAGACATTCTTTTAAACGAGCTCCTTATGGAGTTGTCAAAGCCTAGGTGCAGCAGAGGAGGAGAGGCGGGTGAAGAACGGGGGATAAACAGCAAGAAGGCAGGATTTGTTCTGAGCAATGACACATTCCTCCTTCTTCTTTGTCTGACATGTTCGGAGTTTCTTTCATATTATAATTCAGATCTATAGTTCAGCTGGCAGGCACCACGTGGAGCTCTTGAGTGATGCTCTGCAAGGATGGGCAACATCACAGAATTGATTCAGAACTAGAAGGTTACCAACACGGTCTCCCATAGCAACTGCAGCGCTACAACATGCCTTTTCGTGGTGGAACAGGATCAGGTGTTCTGGTGAGGTTGTTTGCAACATCATCAGCTTTTCCTAATTAGTTAAGATTTTGGCACATGGCAGATGGCTTCAGAAAAAAAGAAACAGACTGACTTTGATGAAAATTTGATTTGCTGTCGAGGAAGGAGGCACTGACAGTTTCCTATAAAGATACACAAACAACCAGCGGCTAAGCAGAAGAAGGATAGCAGATCTCAGACTTGGCTCTGATCTGAATATTCACTGCCGAAGGTTTCCAGATGTTACGATCCCTCCAGGCGATGGAAGACATCAGCCTCACCTTTCACTGACTGACTTAAATAAACATCCCATTCCTCTAAAAGCAATGAAAACACAAAGTCTAGGGTCTGAAAATTCAAATGCAATAATCATGCACAAAAAAAGTCAGGGTTAGGCACAGGAGGAGATAAACAAGAGACTCCTCGAGTGTTAGAATGTATACAGCATCCAGCCATAGATGTAAACGCAATCCTCTCACAGATGTAAGCAACTGTGAGAGGATTGCTGTGTCTGAGTTTCAAAAGTTTTTCAGAAAGTAGCTGCATAAAGTTTGTTTTTGATTAAGTTAAAGTGCATTCCCAAACTTTGTCAGCAACAATCTAATATCAAACTCCTCGTGGAAGACGAATCGCCTGAAAAATATGTTGAACATATTTTCACCATGAACTGTTGGAATACAATTTATCAGACCAGAATGCAACATATCCATGGTTACCAAGGTGAAGGATGAAAAAGACTGCAGAGTTTTAGGGATCACTACCATCTGTTTACTTTTTTTACTGTTTTTTTTTACACAGCACAATAATTTGTATTGGTTTCATTAGTCTCCAGATGTGGAGGAACCCTGTGAGAGTCAGGAGTGAAAAATGAGCTGTAATACCACTAATTAGATTAATCTAATTAGTGGTATTACCAGTAATTATCCAAGTAAAACATGTAAAACAAGTACAAAACAATTCAAAGTGCTTTACATAAATTAAAAGCATTACAGTGAGGAGTGGAAAAAGCATTAAGAATACATAAAAGAAACCAATAAAACTATTAAAATTAATTAAAATGATTAAAAACAAGCAACAGTCTGGATAAGTTAAAAGATATCATGCAGACTTCATGCATAGACACATGAGAAAGGAAATGTTTTTAACCTGGATTTAAAAATGTCTACATTTGGTGACAGTTTAATCTCCTCTGGCAGTTTGTTCCACTTGTTTGCAGCATAACAGCTAAATGCTGCTTCTCCAGGTTTAGTCTGGACTCTGGACTGGACCAGCTGACCTGAGTCCTTGGATCTCAGAGCTCTGCTGGTTTAGATTCTCTGAACATATCACAGATTCTGGGATTTGTAAACCATCAGTAGGCTTTTAAAATCTATTCTGTGACTGACTGGAATCCAGTGTAAAGATTTTAAAACTGGTGTGATGTGTTCAGATCTCTTAGTCCTGGTTAAAACTCCAGCAGCAGCATTCTGGATGAGCTGCAGATGTTTAATGCTCTTTTTGGGAAGTCCAGTTAAAAGACCATTACAGTGATGGAGTCTACTGGAGATGAATGCATGGATGAGTTTTTTCTGGTCTTCCTGGGAGAGAAAACCTTGGTGACAGCTTTGATGTGGCTGCTGAAAGTCAGATCTGAGTCTATCAACACTCCAAGGTTACCAACTTGGTCAGTGATTGTAAGGGCCCGATATTCACCAACGCTGACCCTCTTCTCATTGCTACCAAACAGAATGATATCAGTTTTGTCTTCATTTAATTGTAGAAAATTCTCTCTCATCCAGGTGTTTATTTCCTCCAGACACTGACACAGTACATCTGCTGGGCTGCAGTCTGGTGACAGAGACACATGAAATATCTTTAACATCTTCAACATTTAGAACTGTAGAAACTCAAGGACAGAAGTCTTATGCTGACTAGTGTGGTGGTAGGTCTGTGTCTGGAAATGACCTTAGGTCCAGTCTAAGAGACACTTTGCTTTGATTCCATGAGAGAAGTGGATGAGTCAAAGTCAGGGAGAAAACCTGAGGATTTAAATGACAGCACAGGAAGAAATCTTTCATATTTACTGCCTCCACCAAAATTTTAATAGAATATGCACCCATGGGCTGCAATAACCTTTTCATAGTTCTCTAACTACTGGAGGCTGTTCCCCCTCTTTTTTTTTTTGTCTCTGCACAGGAACAGCAGCCAATTCTAACTAATAGAGCTCCTCTTTTATTATTTTTTCGGCTCATACTTTAGAGGAGGAGCGTTCCCAGCACGAGGGGAAGCTTCGGTGGCGTAACTGTACAATGATTGGTTGATGGTGAATGGATAAGTGAATGGGCACTGGTTGAACGTATGAAGCTACAGCAAAGCTGTGAAATGTTGTCCACGTACACAGCAGTTCTTAATGTTTGACTCTAAACGCTATAACAAAACACAGAAGAATGGACTGATAGTCAAGTCTCTGATTATCAGGCCTATCGGCCTCAGTTATTATGTCCTGAAAAAATAGACCAGGTGTTGTTGGGGGGCTCCTTTAATAGAAGATTTCTATTAGAAATTTCATTCTGTTGTTAAATCCTTTCATTTACTGATCAAAACACCAGCAAAGCGCAGAGATAATCTGTAAATGCAGCTTTCGATTCTCCCTACTGTATGGACTTCATAACACAATCGCTATCAATCCCTTTCAGTCACAGACAGCTTTTTGGTTGATTCACTCAATTTCTACTGCCTTACTCACTGTGTGGAGACGAACACCATCGACAATAATTTGCAACAGAAGTAATGTAATTTTGTTCTGAGTGTGAAATGATATTTCAGCGCTTTGAGCAAGGGAGCCTGCTGCTAAATACAGGCACATAACCATGAAATAAAAGAACTGTCAGAACAACTTTTCTGTCCCTGCCCAAGTCCATCCATTAACCTCTTGACCAGTCTAATTTCTTTACGTCTCAGCGATGAGTGAATTTCCTCCCCAGTATTTTTCTGTCTGCTAAAAATGTCACCTCCAGCCGCAGCTGTCCTCCTTTTGTGCACTTCAGTCTTCCTTTTCTATCCCCTTCATAAATACAGTGCAGCTCAGATGTTTTAAACTTATTTAATACACTTAATTTTGCTGATCAGTTCGCCACCATATGATTGAACTGATTAATAAAGTAGTTTTTTAGTATTTTGTTGAAATGATTCCAATGAAAGTGGACAAAAGGTTTCTAAGGCGATTATGTACACAATATGTCAGCGTAAAAACAAACGATGAGGCTGAGAGAAGTCCCCGTAGGCCCGTGAAACAGGAATGTGGAAAGGCACTAATCTTCTTTGGTTTGGTGTGCTGGGGCAGCAGGTTGAGGGCATCAGACGCCAACAAGATCAACAAGATCATGAGGAAGGCTGGCTCTGTCCTGGGGGTCCAGCTGGGCTCTTTATTGGTGATGTCTGAGAGGAGGATGCTGGGTAAACTGCATCCTGGACAACACTCAGCCTCTCCACCAGGTGCTTACCTCGCACAGAAGCACCTTCAGCAACAGACTCGGTCCACCGTGTGTTAGACGGAGCGCCAGAGGAAGTCCTTTCTGCCTGTGGCCATCAGACTGTTTAACTCATCGACCTCGGGTCACGAGAGGTCAGTGGAAGCACTGCCTCCTGAGGCCTAAATGGCACTTTATCCAAATCACCTGTTTGCATACATTATATTTCATTGAGGCTGCTAACACTGCGCACTGCACAGGGCTGTGTGTTGTATAGACCTTCGGTTAACACCTACCTACAAACGGGAATTCGTTAATTGTGTTGTATTCAGCTACTTTGTTATCTTATGTTAGCTTTTTTTTTTAATTTCCATTTTATTACTTTCCCACTTTGTATTGTAACTGTTGCACAGCAGTTTCTCTCAGGATAAATAAAGCTTCTTTAATCTCGAATAAGGGAAAGGATAATCTAGCATTTCTGTTGCTTTGAAAGTACCCAAAAGCACAGAAGCCTACATCTTTCTAAAGTCGGTCTCTCTCCGACCACTCATCTGAGAAACACGTACGAGCGGGCATGTCTGATAAATCCTTTTCTTTTCATGTGTTTTCTTGCAAGATGCTGAGACAAATCCACTTTCTGAGGTTCCCTGTTGTGGCCACTGGTTCTGGCTGACCAGGTCAAAGCAGGTAATGGCGGAGAATGCTTTGTGTAAACAAAGTGCTTTTGAATAGACTGATAAATGGTTTACAATTTCAAACATCATCTGAAAGTCAGGAGCAAATGGAAAGGACTGGCTCACTGGTTCCAGATCAGTGGTCTTCCTCAAACCCTTCTCCATCTTTGTTATCTTATCAGTGCTGCGGGGTTATGGAGCTCTCCCAAAATTTCTGCTTCGGTGCACAGCTTTGGGACCTGAAGAGACATCTCCAGATCCCAGATGGTTAATGGACATATCTGTCAGCACTAACGTCATAGCAGCCCGTGGGGGCAGGAATAATAAAGAAAACCAAACAGCAAGAGCATCAGCAGCATGCGTGAACACCCCAAAATGAAATTATCCGCTTAAATAGAGGTGTATACCAGTGGAAGCAATCAGAGCTGCTTTTAATTAAGTTTATGTATATTTAATTAAGACTTCAGGAAACATTGTCACCTTGTGAGAAAACAGCATATGCCGAATATTACTCATCAAGTAAGTTTACAAAAAACTCCTACAACTTGTTTTTGCTTTGTTATTTTTGTAATAATGTGTGTTTTATTGAAGAAAAAATGACTTCAGCTATTTTAAGGTGATTCTGAACATAAACAGTGGAAAATTTGAATGGTCTGAAAAGCTTCCATCTCCTCTCATCTTTTTTAGCAAACGTCCTATAAATGGTGTGTAACAAATCGGTGTTGCATGTTATCTGTCAGGAGGAGCTGGAGCCCTTATTGCTTGTGAAAGAATCACTGAAGAGAGCATTTTACACTCCAGACATGAATAATTTAAACCCTAGTTATGGTTGTCACAGCTCAGATCGCAGACAAACTCACATCAGATTTCAGCTGCATCACTGTGTTTTCGTCCTCGTTTCAAAAGTTATTGTGAGATCAATATTTAATTTTTGGTAAATCCATTGGAGATGAATCAGGCCTGACAGGTGGTATGACGGCCCCACTAAATCGCACCAGAATTGTAAGCGTATTAGGAAAATCGTTCAGGGAGAAAAGTTGGTGGGGTGAAGTACTAGGACTGCGAAACCTTAATGTGCATTAACTACCGTTTGAGTCTCTCTTTTTTCTTGCTTCTTGCTCTCATCGCTCCATTTCTCAGTCCCACTGCCTCTCCACACATATCATCTGAGTTACCAGTCAGAACCCATAAAAATATTTTCTGACACAGTCCCACACAGCCTTATAGTCCCCTCCGAGACCATCAATCCTCCAGTAACTGAGATGTTTGAGTGAAATCATCAGTGCCGACCGCATTGTTGGGCTGGAGGAAAAGATCTGACAACCACGCATGTCTGTACAACAACAACAGTTGAGACAAAATACCCACCCAGATAATGCAGTCAAATGGGCAATATGGGCCTGATCAGGGCCCAATGTTATCTTATCAGTGCCAAACCAAACTGTAACAACATCAGCAGCAAGCATGATCAGAGAGCAAGCCTGTGAGCTTACAAAGAATAAAGACCCCTTATTCTATTTATAATTGTATGAAAGTAACTGCAGATTATGTGCACCATCAGCTCATAACGATCAGCTGACAGCAAAACAATTTCATTGCTCAGCCCGACTGAATAAAATCCTCATTTTCAGTGAAGAGCACCTGTGTAAAATGCAGAGAAATCTACAATAGTTGTGCAATTTTTGTAAAGTTTGCAGAATTATTACGCTCTTAGTTACGCTCTAAAACATCCAAACAATTTAGCAGAAGTACACTGGAAACCACTAAAGAATTCACAATTCACCTTAAATGCTGCAGTGTGCATCTCATTTGAGGCTTGTGCTCAACAAGGTTCCTGCTGTAAGTTAATATATGTCATGGGCTTAAAGATCACGGTGCCTGAATGAAGCAGTGAATGCTCGTGCATTTGGCTCTAAATAAAAACAAATAAAAATGTACCTTGTATCATCTGATCAGCAGTATTTGCAAAAGGTGAAAGATAAAGAATAACCCCGAAATATTGGAGCAAAAATTGAGTTCCTCATTCAGTTTACTGTGTCATGGCAATCGAAGCCCAACAGAAAGCACCAACCGACAACAATCACCACAACAAAATGCATGTTTCCACGGAATAAGCCCCATCAAGTGAACCCAGGTGTGCAATGACTGGCAGTGTAGTAAATCAAGAGTTCAATACAACCACAAAGCCACAAACAACTGCACATGGGCGTCCAATTCCAAGTATAGCAGCTAGCATGAACGCTCTCCAACTTCTCTCAGTTCAACAAAAATCCATGTCCGACTGTTTCTCCTCATCGTTCCCTTTCTCAAACAAATAAACGCACAAAGCACACAAACACAAACAGAAAACTACGTGATCACTTACTTCTGCTCAGGAGCTGCAAGTTGCGAACCTCCTCTCTGACCTGCAGCTGGAGGACTTGTTGGAGGACCTCCTGCCTCAGAGTCTCCTGAACGATTCCCATCCTCTCCAGCTTCTCCCCATTCAGACGCAGTAATGCCCGTCCTGCCAGAGAGGATGTGAGTGGGTTTAGTTTCCTCTGGGATTTTTAAACATATCCATCTTTAAAGAGTATAAATAAAGGAGCTGAGAAATTTGATTTAGACTCTTTAAATGAGTTCTCAGTCAGACAAATGGTGAAAAAGAGAAACGTTTCATAATAAACTAATGTTGCTGTCTTGTCAGTAGAGTAATTGCCACCAAAAAAACATATTTTCGTGCGTTTGGTTGGACTCAAATGCTGCGTGCACCAATGGCTTCACAGCTAGAACACATGCACACACAAAATACACATCGTCCCAGATGTTGTCTTGCATGACAATTTAAAATAACATCTGTGTTCAGTAAGTAGATGTTTCACTCTTGTGCTTAATCAGTCTTAACTCACTTTGTATTAAAACTCCGTGGTTTTCTTTGTTCCTTGCCAGATTGTCTTCAAACTTCTGAGCAAAGACATCTTGCAAAGCATGAATGTCCCAACTGTTTCCCTGCTGCCTTATTTCTTCTCATGAGTTGAATGTTTGAATGTTTTATTGGATTCAGCTTTTTGCCTCTTTGCTCCTCTGAATTATTCTGTATTCTTTCAAATTTACACACCAAATTGTACACTCAGATCCGCCTCTTCATTTCGACCCATTACACCCCCTTCCTACTTCATCGGCCTGCAGTCTGAAGCTCTTAGCCTCTGGTTCTTTCACCCACAAGCCCACCGTGACTCTCTCCTTACCATCAAATTTCAACTCAAAGTTTGAATCTTAAATGGACTTATTATTCAGTCTCATCATTCTGCATCTCTGCTGTTGTGCTGTCAGTTTCTAAAAGACAAGGACTTGTTTTGAAATAAGAAAAAAATGTGCTTTTACATTAATTAGGACTAATTGACCCATTAAGGTTTGCATCTACAGTGGCAGACAGAAAAGTGCTGCATGAGCAGTGAGCATATGTTGTGCAAGTGCTCAGGTGTCTGAAGCTGAAAACGAGGAGAAACTGGCCATCTTCAGGGAAGCTACTGTGGGCAAACAGTTTTGTGTTGTTACTAAGTGGCATTTTTTGGTTCTAAAAATGTTGTAGAGCTACAATGTTAAGTTAAGCTAGTTTGGCAATTTAAAAAAAAAATGGCTACTTAAATTGCCATCAATGGTAAATTCATATTTTCTTGGCATATTGCTGTTGCCATTAATTCAACTATACAGATGAGGACCAGAAAAGATTAAATATAAGATAATAAAAGATAAATGACTGCTACATCCTTTGAAAAAACAGTCACCTAAGGGTGAAGAAAGTCTCCAGGCTCATAACACGCCTTCGTGGAAATGATCCTTCTGCAGAACATTTAGCTTTCTGCATGTGGATTGTGTAGAAGAAAGTTTCTGCAAATAGACATGGATATTTACAATGTCAGTGCATGCTGAGCTTGTAGATTTACAGCTTAATTTACATAAATGGCTCAGGTGTTGAGTTCACACTGAGCTCTGCAGCCCCCAGTAAGCGATAGTAAACAGGCTGGCACAGAGTAGTTTATTCACACTGCCTGTTTTCTGAGGTTTTATTACAGAGTTCGGCAATTGACCCTCGGGACGCACACATTTAACATACCATTACCTACAGTAAACAGCCTTTACAACCAAGCTGCACTCACACAGACAGTGTGAAGGACTTGTATGTGAGGAGGTGCAGACATGCAAACAGAGTATTGTTGCTGGATGAGCTACAGTGTGTCCTTCACTGGTGCAGAAAGAGGAGGAATCCATCATACCTGCAGCAGCTCTTCACGACACCCAAAGCGTAATTAGACCCATCCTTCATGCAGCTCTCTCTCCATATCATTCCACTCATTGATATTTACTTGATCCAAACATTAGCACATCATTTGCATTTCTGTCTTCCTTTTTTGTCTTTAATCATTGCAATGTTCAGCTGACAGCTCCTGCAGAATTATTTATGTATGTATGTGTTGTACACGTACTTGTTATACATGCATCTCTCACATAAATTAAAGTCGGTTTATTGTTCCTATATTTACTCAGCGCAGCTCGTAAGCAAGTCTGTGGTTTGAGTGCAAGAAGAGAGGAGGAAAAGGAATTACACAGGGGAAGAGCAGAGACAAGGAAATTAAACGAGAGCTCGAGCCTTTTGTCCTCCGGCCTTTAAGTCCATCAAATATAAGTAGATTCCCTTAATAAAGAGTCGGGAGTGATAATTCATAAGACAAGCTTTATGGTGGAGAACAGCTTAGTGTGTTTGATGGTATGCATGTCATGACTCACACTGGTCCAACACTTGGGCTAAGTGCCACTAAAACCATCTGGAAAGAAAAATGTAACATGCCTCGTCACATATCATCCTCAACATCATCAGCACAGCTAAACTGATACGAATATTTGGGGTTCTGCTTTGATTAAACAGCATAGTTTGCTTCCATCCGTCTCCCCTCGAGGACTTCTGTACTGTTTTTCTGTGGTTTCAGCTGAGACTCCACTGACTCATCAGCCAATCGATGCTCTCTCACAAATCAAACTGGAGAGGTCTATTTTAATCTTACTGTTTTGTAATTCAAAAATTCCACTACACATGTGCTTTTTTTTCCCCCTCTGAACTGAAACAGGACTTCAGATTGAAAAATAGTTAGACATTTAGTGCATCATGTAATCTTTGGGCATGATGAAATAATACTTTTTAACAATGTTTTGTTAAAGTTGAATGAAGGAGCCTACAGGTTACTGAATACTATATCAAAAAGCAGCCATAATTATGACTCCCTTCACATGTCATAGCTCTTTGAAATGAAGACACAACTGCCAACCAGTACTTGCTTTAAAGCCAGACGGGCAGAAACAATACAGACAATAGTTTCTTTTGATGGGATGGAGCGCCACTCCCTGAGAGACAAAGCCATGACAAACCAGTTAGCTTTTATAATGGTTCAATGATTGGTGTGTGGGTGCTGCGTATGCCTTTGTACGCACATGCTGTTTAAAGCGATTATTTGAGCCCAGGTGCTCTCTGTGTCTGTCTTTCCTTTGGTTGGTGTTGAGGACACAACAATAATAATTTTCTATTTATTTTCTGCACATTTCCAGTTCTTTTTTTACTCTGTCTGTGCGTACACACTTGTCAACCTCTTCACCCCATCTCCACAAAAGCCTTCTCGAGTGTGCTT
The DNA here is from genome assembly GCF_036924035.1 of Leuresthes tenuis. Taxonomy (NCBI): domain Eukaryota; kingdom Metazoa; phylum Chordata; class Actinopteri; order Atheriniformes; family Atherinopsidae; genus Leuresthes; species Leuresthes tenuis. The sequence goes on from NW_027325370.1 coordinate 4,381,921, forward strand.
GCTAACAGCAGAACCAGCTTGTCCTAAAAACCCCTGCCCTCACTCTGTATCTGTGTGTGTGTGTACAAATAAGACAAAGCAGATGAATAGAGCTCAAATCAATTCCCCTCAGACAGACTTAATACAGCTTCTAATAATTGCCTGCAGATAGGGAAAGTATGCTGTCAAAAGGAGAAAAGAGACACAAAAACAAAAGCTGTTCCAATGGAGATCGCTTTTCTCAATTTGGCTTCAAAGTAAATAGCTTATTAACAATGTCTGCGGGCAAATGGGAAAGAGCTCTGCTTTGGCTAGGACAATAATGACTCTTAAAGCAGTCTGAAAAACCAATCCAGAAGGGAGGAAGGTAAAGACCCTAAAGGCTAACACAAACTATTACAATGCTGCTAGCTTCTACACATGGAAGCACCGAAGGTCATGTGCATCTCTGTAGCCACGTTTGCTAATCACTTTATTCATTATTTATTTATTTACCAGATTATAGCCCCCTTTATAGTCGCTAAATTATACCTGCATCCCATTTACACTATCTGTCGTTCACATTTCCCACCCACTATATCTTGAAAGGAGAACAGAATATTAAAGTCAGTAGTAGGCAGAATGCAATCATGTCTGTAAGTCCACATCTGAAGGTGGTCTACCCAGCTTTGTGATTAGATCTCTGTCTGTAAATGCAATCCGTGAAGCTTGCAGTCATGCCATGAGAAAGTAACAGTACATGAGCTGAGGCCAGCAGGTATCAGTTTATTGACTTCATACATGCAGATCAAGTGAACATTAGCACTTTTTAAAAAATTTTTTTACCATTACGAGGACAAAATGTAGTTTGAAAGAAATGCACTAAATAAAACAGCATGAGACAGATGAAGTGTGTAGTTTCATAACTAAAACTGTGCAGTTTAAGGTAGAAGTATGCATATTTAATCATTTCCCTTGATTTAGTACAGATGGAGCGTGGTTTGTTGTAGGGCTGTCACAAATGATTATTTTAATCGTCGACTAATCACCGATTATTTTTTTCGATTAGTCGACTAATCGGATCATACGTATATTGAATGTAAAACATTATCGCACCAGAATGCAGCTGCTCTTATATAACCATCATTAGCTTGAGATAGGCACCTGAAACTAAGGAATTATTCACAAAAAGTTTTGGTCTCACTGACTCAAATATAACACCAACATGTTCACTATGGACTCAGTCAGGACATTTGCTTGCTGAGGTGTGCATGTAGCTAGCTTTGTAACAAAGCCGTCCATTGAAGATGAACATACGTTTTTAGCACTGAAACATAACGTTAGAAAACATTAGCATTCCTATTCAAACACGTCACTGTTATAACGTTACAGAAAACACATGAAATATGTGTACTAATGCTAATTAATCAAATCGTCATCGCTAATGTTAACGTTTATAGCTATCAACATGAGTAAGTAGCAAGTTAACCCTCTGTTTACGCTAATTTAAGCAGCTAACTAGCTAGTTAGCTTACCAAGACGACGGTCCCTCTTCACAATCAGCCACAACAACATGCTTCCTTTTCAGGTGCTCGTGCATCGTTGTTGTGCTGCTGTGGAAGGCAAAGTCTGCCTTGCAGATATTGCATTGCACACATTTGTCTTTTTTAAGTTTTCTTAAAATGCTCCCACACTTTTGAGGTCTGTTGCCGGGTAGCCATGATACCAGAGCCCGAATGGTTTAACTTCCTGTGACATTACGACATTAGGACAGAAACGCAGATGCAGCAGTGGAAGGTGCCGCAGCAGTTTTAAGAGAAAAACAAAGTTTGAAAAAAAAAAAAAAAAACATAATCGTGACTCATCGACTAATCGTGGCAGTTTGTTGGGTGTTTTCTCATAGAATCTCTGGAAGCAAAAACCAGGGCACGAGTCACTATTGTGGCTGAACCAACCTCAAACCACATTAGCAGGGTCTTCCACTGCCATCCTTATGTACGACTGTGATGCAGGGCTCTTATTTACAGCACCCATAATTAAATAAGAGGATATTAGAAACACACACCAGAAATACAATCAGAAACATAATCTATACTCTTTACTATTCAAGTGAAATTGCCTATTTTGTTTTTATAATAAATACTCTTTTTCCCATTTCCACTTCACTATATTTGGGTTGAACTGCTTCACCAATGTGTGTAGGCGTAATCTGAGGAATGTTCGAGGGGCACATTCCCACCAAACAATCTTGCTTTATAAATTAGTTTGTGGGTTAATGATTTTTCTGTGTATGCATCTTTTTTGTATCTGCCCTCAGGTGTGTTTCCAAGGCATGCCATCAGGAGCCATTACTGTGAGAGCTCAACTGGATTCAGATTAGATTTTTAATGGACAGGAAAATTCTGGCTTCTGTCCCCAAATCGCATGCATATCATCGTTCTCCTACAGAGATGATGGGCATTTTCAGATCTCTGCTCTGCATTTAGAAGGAAGAAATGCAAAGTGGAAGTTGTGGTAGTCTGGTAGGACCAATATTTACCATTAGATCTTAGGCTACTGGCTTCTTGCATCATATATTTACAGGTCCAGTTTCAAAAAGATTTTAAAATCCTTGCATTTTGTTTTCATTTACATCTTACACAGCATGTAGCATTTTTGGAACCGGGGCTACACAAATCAAACACAAATTCTTACACTGCAAAATAAGTAGGACATGCATTGGTGAAATTAATGTAATAAAAAATGATAATGATAATGTGAAATATTCATTTTGACAAAACTCTGCAAAACTGAAAAAAATGGAGGCAGTTTTGAGACCTTGTGTTCAATAATGGTGCAACGATTAGTCGACGTTGTCGACAAAAATCGATAACATAATTAGTCGCCGACATATCTAATTGTCGTTTACGTCATCACACGTCTTTTTCAAGCTGTCGAGCTGAACATCATTTTTCGTACGGAGTGAGTCATCTCATTTCCTACCTATCTCTGCTTAGAGAATGCTCGTTACGGTAAATAATAGCAGAAGGTGACCTGTAGAAACATAGTGAAATGGCTGCGGACTCTCGTCCAAAAGTGTCCAGGGTCTGGAAGCATTTCACCCTCAACACCCAGAAAAAAAAAACAGATTACCTGCAAGTTTTGTAAAGCCGACCTCATGGAGCACGTCTGTCATGCATGAACATTTGAAGAGGAAGCAGGTTGGAGCTCTGGGAGATGAGGTCTCACCATGGTATTTAGATATTTAACTTGTTAGCGTAGCCTGCAAGCTAAATAAGCGGAGTTGTCTTGGCTTTTAACATTAAAGTGCAACATTAAAATTGTATCATTCAACTTCACAGTCTAAAGTTACAACCAGGCTGTATTCTTTTTCGCTTGTTCACTTTTTGGTATTGATTTGACTGTTGGTGCGTTACAGCCAGCCGTCTTAGCATTTTTAGTTATTGTTAAAAGTCAAGATATAATACGGCTTGAATGTATCCTTTTTGAGTTTTGAATTATTTTTATTAGTAATTCACCGATTCGTCGATTAATAGTTTCAATAATCGATGAGTAGTCGACTATCAAAATAGTCGTTAGTTGCAGCCTGAGTGTTCAACATAAAGAGGAAGCAACTTCTTCCAGTTTATTTATGTGGTTGTGATGGGAAACTCAAAAGTCAGTTTACTAACATACAACAAAAGATAGCATACATTTTTAAACACACACACAGTGTAAGAGCAAGAGACACGGCAGAAGCTACATCATTGTCCCGAGGCAGCTTACTCCACTGTAATGCTGCTCTGACAATCAAACTGAGGACTTTTGGGTCACTGAACTAACATGATTCAGAGACTGAATCTATTTCTGAGCTGTTGGTGAAATCCAACATCCATTGAAAAAGGCAGGAAATTTGGACGTAGAACCTTTATTGATCTAAATATTTGATGACGATTATAAAAATAAACAACAAAGAAACGTATTCAGACAACATTAGCACAAGAAAACCCAGGAGCTGAAAACCGCGGCCAAATGAAATCCAGCTGGACATCAGCAAGTAAATTAGATCAGAGCCTTCCTCTCACTCTCCCAGTTTGAGAATACATAAATAAAAATGATCAGATCAGAGCTGCAGCTTTGACAGTGGAAGCATTGTTCACCCTGAAGCCAGTGTGTAAGTACAGCATGTGTTTCTAAGTAACTGTGTGTATGTGTGCATGCAAATGTAGCCGAGTGGTGGCTGACCCTACGGCACAAAACAGCAATCTGTTCTCTGCGAGACGCTAAAAAGAAACTGCTCGACCGTCTGCTCTGTCAAAGCTGTGCATGTGTGTGAAGAAACGCACGTTCACGGTTTGTACGCATGTTCTCGTGTGTTTTTCTGTGTGTGAGCACTTGTGTGCAGTGTGTTGTTTGAACTAGGATAACCCGACACTTTTTATTCAGCTTTGCCTCTTTCCAAAAATAAGCTGCACTCATGGCTTCACCGAACACGGGTGCCTTTTAAATCTCATGTGCAGAAATTTGAGTATAAACCTGTTTTGAGTAAAAGACACTAAGCAGTGAAACGTGTGTGTCTTTGTCCAGTTGAACATAAACATATTTTTGTTTTTAAAGGAATAAAAGGTCAGTGAACAAGGTGTAAGGATTAACATAAAGAAAAAAAGTGCAATACTACTGCTAAACTAAGCACTTAAAGAGGGTGAACAGCCAAAATAACTTGGAATCACAGACCAAAACTCATTATCAATCACTAAATAAAGATAAAATGAACAAATATCAAATAAGTTAGTTTTCCCAACTTTATTGATAAAATGCTTTTTATTCAGGTAATGAATACAAGCCTGATGAAGGTTTTCTCTGATTAAACATGAAAGAGAGAATATCACCAAACAGCGACCACATTGTTCACTAAATGTTCGCTTTGTTAGCGATGCAGGCTAACAGTATGTGTTAAAGTGGTCATTTAACAGCAGAACCGGTTAAAATCATCAGTTAAACTCAAAGGATGAAGTACATAACCAACCATGCTGAATGTGCGAGCATCTGTCAGTGCTGTGCAGTGTACCTGTGATGGCGTGGTGGGAGAAGGCCTCTACATAGGTCAGGTAGTTGTGAGGACAGTGTTTCTTAAGCCACTTGCAGACATCTTGTTGAGTCCACAGCACCACAGGTTTGGACAGACTGGACAGTGTTGGACTAGTGTGATAAACGGTGAAGGCTTCACCTGGACGCAGCTAAAACACAGAAGAAGACATGTTACATTGTTTTGCATCCATCCTTTTCAAGATATTATCAAGACAAAACCAACATGTTTGACTTTAATTTTCTGCTGGAGAGTAATTTGAAGCATTGCTTTTTTTATTGCTTATCTCTAGATAGACATGTAATTGCACTTTGCTTACTTAAATGTGCACCAAGCAGGGTTTTTTCATTAATATGAAGATAGCAGGGATGATGCATTCTAATGCTGCAGTTTGGAAATAAAATCCCTTCGGTATTTCTAGTAAGCCACAATTAAAAAATGAGAGGAGAGCAAATAGCCTTATGTAACAGAGGTTCACCGAATGCTGGCACATTACTGCAAAGAATGCAGTGATTTTTCCTCTCATACAAACCAAAAATGCATTTCTGACTTCACTACTTTCAATTTGTCGGGGTTAATTTCTCTCTTTTCAGAGAAAAATGACACGATAAGCCTGAATGTAGCTGAAATCATTGGTGAACACGAGGTTTAACGGCTTGTAGGCACTGAACGGGCTAACAGATGCTACTTTTGAATTAAATGAGCAGCCAGTTTTTCACCTGACTTACCTGAAGCAGAGGGACAGATGTAAGACTGCTATCTGCACTGCTGGTGTGGTCTTTCTCCTGAGGTCATTGTGCCTGACACCAGTTCCTTCATTAACAGCACAGCTTCAGTGTTATATGTGCCATTTTTATCTTTCATTTACATCAGTGCGTCTCTCTTCTTCATTTTTCTTCCTTCACACGCCTACCTCTGAACCCCGGACGTTGTCACTTGTCAGCAGCACACTTATTGTTGTGTGGATGGAGTAAATAGGGACATTAATACAGTCCCAACCAGTTGATATGGCAGATAACCCACACATCACCCTGTCCCCTCCACACTCTCTGGGGTGACTTACTCTCATGTCCAATTAATTCATTCATGGACAGTCTGAGCCAACTCTACAACAAAGGACTTTGGCTTGTTTTCAACAGAAAAACACACAACTGCTGCCAAATGTGCCACTCCATAACCAACTGTATTTAATAGGATTATGCATGCTGAAATGTCATGCACACTAATGCAACATGCACATACTCCTGCTGTTACATTCCCATTAATGTCATAAAGTCCAGCCTGCAGAACACCTCCACATCTTAATAAGCCAAAGAAGTTCATAACTATTTCCATCTTTGCCAGCTGCTGTAATGAGATCTCCTTCTGTCCATTAAAGCACAAATCAACCCTATCGAGTTTGGGCGACTCCACTAAAAGTGGTCTGCTTTATAGGCCTTAATTGAAAATTACTCCATTTCTCCACTTTGGTGTGTTTGCTTGTTTTCTAACAAACATACTTCTACCCCCGACCAAATTGAGTGCAGAGGCCATTTTGATACCCCTAATTTACAGCTCAACTCAATCATTAATTCAGATTGAATTGGGAGAGGTGCAGTAATGGTCTCTTCTGTGTATGATTGAGTGTGAGCAAGAGAGGGTAAAATTGTTCCCTCATCTTTGGATGGCCATAACTGCTCTCTGATTGAGGCTGCAAGCCTACCATTTTATTCCTTATCATCTTTACAGACTTCGTGTTGATCCAGTTGAGCGAATATTCAAGTGAGCAGAAGCTTAGACGATCAATTTGCAGGGCAAATTTAATAGGACAAATTAGTTTTCATCCAAATCAAGTCAAAGACAAAATGACGTGCTGTTTGTGCCCTCAGGACCAAACACAAATGTGTGACCTGAGAGGACCTTCATAACAATAGAGCTCTTGTTTTAGAAGAAAAGCTATTTTGAACTGGGCGAAAACTATCTCAATGTTAAAACTGAGGAAGAATTTAGGCTTAAAATAACGGTAAACAATTGCCAATTCTTGGCTAACAGTTGAAATTATGGATCGAGCTAATAGCATCTAAAGTTTAAATGATTGGCTAAGATGAGATATATACACTACCAAATGAAATGTGGATTAAAAGTACGTTTAACTGCTGGAATTTCCAGTTAACAGGATGGATAAACAAATCGTGATCTAAAAATGATGGTTAAACAGTGGAAACTGGTCCCCAAACACACTGTATAACTTAAATAATTAGAACAGCTGAGAAACAGTTTAGATGTTTTTTTCATTATGAGAAAACTGATAGTTGTGCATTTTGTGTTAAATTAACATTTGCCTAAGAAAGGCCCCTTTCAGGCAAACTCTACAAAAGCAAATGAACAGGAAAAGGCTATTGTTGTTATTATTATTGTTGTTATATAGCCGCCAATAACAACAACACAGCAGCTATGAGCTAACAGAGCAACAGTAGGCATTCATTCATTCATTCCTCTTAAAGTATTGGTGAAATAAAGACAGATAATGCCTTATTTAGAGGCTCTATTGTCAATGCCCCTGTTCTCTCCTGTTATATGGATCTCGGGTAATCTAAATATCTTCCGAAGGACGCCGACTTTCACCAAACTGTTCTCAGTGAGTAGATGAACGTATTTCATGCCAGAAATAAGGTCCAGGTTTAAAAATACCGGAGTTCCCCTTTAAGATGATGTTGGATTTGCAGTTCCTCAGAACTGAGAAGTTTAAGCTCTTCTGCTCTTGCTTTTTGCTTTGCTATTACCAGACAAATCACATCATTATCTATACGATTCATTTAACTGCAGAGGTAAATAGGCTAATAACGCTCTGCTAATACTTTCCTTCATGTTTTATTTCCCAAAATGGAAATCTGACTCCTTCATGGTGTTCTGGTTTCCCCATTCTTCATTGAATTCCGTACAGCACCAGTAACTGCTGTTGGAAAGACAAACGTCGGCAAAATATTGCCCATATAAGCAACAGATCTTTGTGTCAGCAGGTAAAAACTTACACAAAACACAGGAATGGAGCAACGGTGAAGTCCAGAGTTTATGGAGCCGATATGTAACCTGATAAACCTGCCAGCAATAATAATGTTATTTAGCATGTGGTTATAACAACTTGGGCCAGTTGAACACATGACGTACATCCAGCTGTCTGGAATGTATTCATGTATTTAATATTCAAATTGCCAGTGAAGTATTTATCCATGTTGGGTGTTTAGTCTGAGCTCTCAGGCTATTTGCTGTATGCTCTCTTATACCATAACAACCTCCTCTAATGGTTGTAAAGAACAGATCTCAATAGAGGTTCATTTTGAGGAAGACTGGAGCAGCATGGAGTCCAGCGGCCTAAAATGATCCACTTGAAAAGAGGCGGAAATCAGTAGATGATATAATAGTTGCTAAAGCGGATCTCTGCGTTATTTCGACCAAAACATGACACAGCTATTCAGCTTGTGAAAAAAAAGGCAGTGATGACGTTGGTCCTTTAGTTGATTTGAATGGTGCTTTCATTAGATGATGATGTCTAATAATATAAGATAATAAAAAAGTCTGCAGGTAAGGGCTGCGTTTAGCTGTCTGACATTTGAGGATGAGAGCAACGTTTTGGGCAGTTCTATTCAGCCAAATAACGACTGTTTTTTTTTTAAAAAAGTGGAATTTTGAAGCATGTGACCAGGCCCATAGGCCCATTTGGGTGTGATGGTCAAGTTTTGAGAGCTTTAACTTTGTACGATTTTGGTCAGACTAACATGTTTATATGCATTTCAATCATCCAGTTTTGATGCAACTCAAACAACAATTTGTTTGTGTTCTCGTGTCAGGTTATAGTCACACTTAGGACTGCTTTCTCCAAGGGCCTTTCTAGTTGTAGGATTAAACAAGGAACAAGTACAAAATGCAGCCAGTCGTATCCGAAGCTAATACTGTGCGTTTTCTTTTCAAATTGACTTAATAAAGATGTTATCAAAACGAAAATAGGCAAAACTATGTTAAAGTTATGAGACTAAACTTGTAAAAGTCTTGATATTGCATTTAATATTATATTATATTGACCTTCATCCATAACATAACAAGAATGAACTGATTTAGATCAAAATTCACAAGGAAAATTTATTATATTTGATAAGACAAAAAGTTTGCATGATAAAATACATAAATAGTGTCTTTATAGCTGAGATAGAGGCCCATTACAGCAGTGTAATATATCCAACTTTAAATCCATTAAAGGATAACAAGGTACCATTACAAATATGCTTATAAATGCTCAGAAATCTGATTATGAATGAAAGTATAATTATATTAAACTCTTGAATATTTTATGATTCAGGTTTATTTTTACATCTATTGCCTGGGATGTGATACTGAATGAAGTGCATTAAGAGACAGAAAGAGAGAGCGAACGCAGACAGAAAAAGGACACAAAAGGGAAAGAAGACAGCAGGCTGGGGAGTTGGCTACTCTTTGTGTGAATAATGGCCTTCATCATCAAGAAGCCAGACAGGAGGGAAATGAAATGATAGCTCCCAATCATCCCTCTGTCTCTCTTTTTTCTCTCCCCTTGCTCTTCTCGCTCCATTTGTTGGCCATCCATCAGCCTGTATCTCCTCTGGCCAGTTATATCTCGTCCCTGTTCACCCTTTACTACTTTCCTGCTCCTCCTGAGACCTACTTCTGTCCAGCTGGAGGAGGTCCCTCATTTGTTACAAACAGAAGAGAAAGGGGGGAGGGTGCATTAGAAAGGTGGAAGCTGTATATGGAGCGGAAATCTATCCAGGATTAAGGACAGAGGGGGGTGAAAAAGCTGGGGGTGAGGCAGAAATATATACACAATGATATGTTCCATCCTTTCATAAGCTGGAGTCAAAGAAAACTGTTTGAAGGAGCTCCTTATTTGTGGTTTCTTTTATGAAGCAAAGAAATTTCCAAAACAAAACAGTCATTCAGACTGATATGAGCAGATAATTTCCACGGTCAGCTGGAGCCGTCTCTCAGTTTGTCACAATGACTTGAAGCTGTAAATAAATGCAGCAACTGGCACTTTAACAATGCAAAAGAATATTCTTGTTTTTAGACATTTGTTATAATTATTCATTTAAAAAAAGTCCACACATTATGGCCACATTGAGGCTAAATGCTAAAGCTATCATAAAACAGGAAAATTAGGTACATACTTGGTCTCAGAGTCTTTTTTTTCCATGGCTATAACTTTTTATTGGCCTTTTGTATTACTCTCTTCCTGGTAAAATTCATCCAACTACAATATTCACAGTTTTTATAGATATTATAGATATATTACATGTCAAATATGCTCTGAAACAGTGGGACTGAAAACCAACAAGGCCCCTCCTTGACCCTGGAACCCTGTTTTTCTGTCTTTTTGTGCTACTGTGATGGATTTGATGAGTATGTTCATTGGCAAACATTGCTCCAGGACGCTGTTCTTTTTAGAAAACACAGATTGTTTTTTCCTGGAACTTGTCCAATGCAGGTCAGTGTGGTGCGGTGTCTTTTTGATTGTAGATGTGCGCGCTTTTAGATCAACCGTTGTATGAGCTACCTGCAGATACTGGGGTGAAACCTTTGGGGTTCTTGGATATTTCTGTTGCGGATCAAGTTCTCCAACTAGATATCCATTGTGTTTGGTGCCTAGATAAGTAACAAAATGACACGCTGTAACATAACAACGGCATTGTGAATGAATATGTTTAAGCCTTTAAACTGTTAGCTGGTGAAAACACAAGCCTTCGTGTAAGCATTATTAGTCCACTGATAGCACCAACAGAACTGCATCACAGCAAAGTAAATGGACGTTTGCCAGTACACCAAACCAGCAGGATGAAGGTCCAGTCAACTCCAAATGTTTGTTGCTGGTTATTAATGAAAGCTTTCAAAGAAAATCAGGTTTTATGAAATCCATCAACAAAAAGCCGATCTTGCGATGTATAATTCTCTTAATGAGTCGTGAAATGTTGAACTATTCTTCAAAGTATTCATTATCTATGACTTTCTCTGTGTGGAAATTGCAGATGATAAATGATGAATAACAAGTATGCTATTTTTAGGTGTCTTTATTTCTGCAAGAGGAGTTCTGTTTCATCCATTAATTCATCTCCCTCACATCTTCGGCTACACCCATCTCCGACTGTTCTCTTCGCACTTCTCTACTGATCACTCTGTTTGTTTGGAACAGCTTTTCAGTTCTTCCCTGCTTCCTCTGTTCTATTAATTCTCTTATCCTCCCTCCGCTGGCTCCCTTTGCATCTTCTGTTTGCCTCCTCCTTTAGATCTTTCTTCAACCTTGGCTTCTGCGCATTGAGAGATGTTTTGTCGTGTGTGTGTTTGTAATTGTGTGTGTTTGCATGATTTGCCTCCGTTAGCAGCTGAATCTGGGATTAGCTTAAAGTCAGGGGAGCGTGGGGAGTCCGTAAAATTCTCTCTTTGTCACCAATAACAGCGCTCCTCCGATGACTGCCTGTTAGACCCTGCGTGAGAATGATCAATTATGCCACGGTAGTTAGCAGTAAAATGTGAGTGTGCATGAATGAATAAATCAATGTTTTATAGTCTGTATATCATGTAATGATTCCCACACTTCCTTTTCCTTTCTGCTGTGCATGTTTTCTTGCTGTCACTTCATCTCTGCAAGAGGTACTAACACTTGTCCTCCCTCTTCCCTGTACAGTGTCTCAACTCAACTCTTTCCTTTCAACCCAGATCTATTTTACCCGTCTAACTCGCTCTGCTGTCATTATTAAACCTTCAGTCTGTCTCTCCAATCCTAAAGATCCTGACTCATTGTTGCACGTGATCGCCTTCTCTCCTCTTTCTCACTTCTTGTTGTGTCTCCTCCCTCCTTCCTCTCTTCACAGTAAGCCCCCTTCACCCCCTTTTCCCTGGCAGACTATATTTCATCATTTAGCACCAACTGCTCGGTCCAGCCAAGCGCATTTATGGCAGTGAGTCACTGCGATGCTTCAGAACCTTTTCTTGGTGTCTTCTTGACTGTTCTGTACAAGTAACTTTGTGGATGTGTGTGAACTGTCAACCTTTGTCAGCTGTGTGCAACTCTACCTGTGGTTGTCCTGACTCTGAAAGTGTAAACGCCATGCACTCATGCAAATATAGGCAGCCTCTCGGTGGGTGGACAAAAGGGCCAGATGGGACTTTCACAAAGCTCTCTATTTAGCATGAGTCAAACATGTGTCTTGGTGAGAGCAACACATCACTGAGTGGCAGGACAAGGACAATACAGACTGAAGCATCTCTGCCTCAGTGCCCAGCAGCTCTTATTTCTCTCTGCATGTCTGTGCCTCTAAAACCTCCAGCCTCCACTGCACTCACTTCTCCTGCACAGCCATTGCCCACCGAGGTGACGTTTTGCCTTGTGAAGCTTGCAGTGACAGCACTAAAGGTGCTGTTGGTCCAAATTGCTCCAGGAAGTTTCTGGGGATTTTGGGGAGCTCTCCGAAGTGCAACACATCTTTGTATCTTGAAATTTATGCACAAAACAGCCAGCTGGCTCTTGCTAGACAAGGCAAAATCATATCGTCATTCCTCTGCTTTCAAACTGCAGGAACCTTTTTACAGTTCTGACAACGAAAAAAACTATAACAAACAGAAATAAAAAAAATATAGAGAAATAGACAGTGAAGCCTTGGGTTTATCGAGCCTCCATGTGGCGAACTCTGCTCACCCACTTCCTCTACCTACTGACTGGCAATTACATCACTTCAGCTTTTATATCTCCAGTGCGAAAGTAACCAGGGAAAAGGCCCACGTATGCAGGTTTTCCTTTGGGAAGCTGCCCAGTGCCCATAGCTTTCAGAGAGCCCTTTAAACTGTTAGGTCTCGATGCGCCTGTAGGCTCGATAACAAACTGCAGGAGATGAAAAAGATTCCTAATTTGTAGTAGTTACTAGGAGCCATACACATAATAATGTGCAGCCTATTGCCCCAGTTTTTATAGTCATCCGGATCAAAGCAGTGAGCCTTAGCATATCTAAAAAGCTCTTCATATAAAATGGAGCCACATATAGATATATATAGTGTGTTTTATAAGGTCTGCAAGCAACGTGCGAGCAGCACATTTTCCTAAAGGGCAACATTTGTACACACAATGATACGATGCAATGCATATAGATGATTATGATAGATTTGAGTGTCATACAGAGTAATGCAAAATAGTGGTAACAACAGTAGTAATGTCACTGCAGTTCAGTCTTATTAAGCAAGTGTGAAGGCATCATTTGAATGGCAATACAGTCACAAAAAACATCCTTCCTCACTATAAGCGAAATAATTATTCCATAAGATGGTTTCATATAATATGTGCTAGTCATAAAGAGAAATTACTATTCTGAAAATCTAGATATTTGTGGACGAGTGTTGTGAGCTTTATCTGTGTGTTTGTTCTCCATTAGTTTCCTGCTTAGTGCTGCTGCTGCTCAGAAGGTCAGCCACTGTGCTGTAATGAGGAGGGAAAAATAATCATGAACTGCTCGTTCTTTTTCACTCACCCTCCCAGCAAGTTAAAGCAGAGTATGGCAAAGACCTTCACTTTATCTAACAGGTTTGGTCCTGCTTTAGAACGAGGAGGCAGTGTGGCTACATTTACTTCCTAAATTGTGTCTTTGTTATTCAACCTATCCCCTCATCAAAAGGTCCACCCACAAGCTGTGTGGCAGACAGCAAAATGAGCACTCCCTTCACCCCATCTGGCCACCTAAACAACAGCCAATTCAAGGATGGCACAGAAGGTGCGCCGGCTACACAATGGCTCATTACTTGGAAAAGTCCTGTAAGCATAGGTCTCTGCAACAGAAATGAGTATATAACCTCCATTTATGGTGTCTTTGTGTCAGAAGCTTGAGTGTGCTGACATTATTTAACTGGTTTTAAAAATTCATATTTTTACTGCACATTTGAATCATTTATGCATCCCTATACTCTGTCTGTAACACTTAATTGCTTCTTTGATAATATCAGCCGTGTTTGTGCATGAATGAACACCAACATCTCTTCTGTTGCTAGCTCTTGTGTCCCCTTGATGGGAGTTTGAAATTCAGTGCATAATGGGTTATATCAGCTTTGTTAAGCACATAAAGAGAATTCTCCAGGTCATACCTTATATACAGAAACAGTTCTGTTTCACTTAACCGACTCCCTCATTACAGCCGGTGTGTGCAATGCTGATGCAATGGATAATAATCAAAATCATCAGTCCTGAAAGAACTAGATGCACGAACAACAATCCACACCACACCCACATGTGTACTCTGAAACACAAATGTCTAAAAGCATAATGCATGAACAGACGCTGAAAGTTTTGTGACTTCACAGACACAGACACGCACACAGACAGCTGAACTGCCTTGAATAATGCATAAAGAGGCTTGTTGCTACGAGAAAGTGATAAGCCTTACTTCTCATGGTATAGAGGAGGTTTAATTATCCGGTCTGTGTGTAATCACATGGAAACAGCTTCTCATTCATCTTTTATTAAGCCTTTCATAGCTGTTATATGTTGGAGAACAATGTTTTATGAATTATTGAACAAATTCTGCAGTGCATGTGTATGTCTTACAGCCTCCCGGTTATGGGCTTTATTAAAAGCAGAGAGAAGATGAAACAAATGACCTCCACGTGGCTATCTGGGCTCTTTCATCAAAGGAGTCGCAATGAGGAAGAAGACTATGTCATATGCTGTTTTGGGTCAGATGCAGGCAAAAGGCCTTAAAGAATATAGCTTTTCCCTTTCGATTTACTTTTCTGGAGCGGAAATGAATGATGCTGTGGCTGAAACATTATGTTGCTGAGAAATACCTCACCCACGTGCATGTGTTTTATACACAGTATTGAAAACAATTAGTTTTGTTTAGGCTGTTGCTGAGCTCTGGGGGACATATTTCATATTCTGCTGATGGTTTATGTTCTTTGCAGTATGTGATTACTTGGACTGTACAAGTCCTATTACATCACACACCATGAAGTAACAGCTCCTGTATCATTCTTTAACTTTATAACAACTTTCTCTCTGGTACAGCGACAGTTCTGCAGCCACAGTGACGTAAGACCACCCTGCATTATGCACATGATAAAACAGTTATGCTTCCTGTCACCTCTGAGATCTGACTGCTAGAGATGCAGCACAGCTGTATGACTCTTTCCCTGACAAAGACAAGGGAGCCTCACTCTAGAGCTGGGCGATATGGGAAAAAGTCCAATCACATCAGTCGATATCAATATATATCGGGTCCATAACTTTTAGCATCCACTTGAACCCCTTATTTTCCACTGTGCTTATTGGTTGCATGTCTTTTGCAACACATTAAGCTGCTGTATTTGTAATATCACGCTGTCTCTTGGATTTCTTGTCATGCGGCGCTGCATGAAGCAGACTTTGTGGTCTTCTGTTGCTGGTGCACAGGCCTTGTTGTTGGGGGAAGATTAGCACTTGTTCCGGGCTGTGTTTGTAAAAGTTTGCATTCTCTGTGCTCAAACGGGTGGCGCAGCCTCAGGTAATGAAACAGATTACCGGAATTCCCTGTCTTTGTCGGAACATGTGCTCAACATAATACCTCCACACCACAGAACTTTTCAGGCCCTTCTTATCAACAATGTCTTCCCTTGGGCTGCGTCTTCTGTTGTTCCCTCCGAAGGAGCACTCATTTTCTTTTTTTATACGGCTGCAACAGCACAAACAAACACGCCACGACTAACTGCTGGCATGGCTCCATTCCAGCCACGTGATTGGTTCAGTAATCTCTCGTTGCCATTGGCTATTTGTGTTGTCTGTCAAAAGATGGACAAATGTAATCAATCGACCACATTTCTTATCTCCATCAAGGAAAAGTTATTCCTCGATAGCTATGGTTATCGTTTAATCGCCCAGCCCTACCTCACTCCATCACTCACTCACTGCTGCATCACTCCAGAACAAAACCATCAACAACTAAAAATCCTGTCTTTTAAAACAAAACCTTACTAATTCAGTTCAGTTTTGTGAATTGTTCTATTAATTAGAGATTTAGTTAAACTTGACATGAGAGCACAGTCAGCTGATTAACTGACATCTTTGCTATTTCATAAAGTTCAACACGAAGATATAAATGATCCAGTTACTACCCTGTGATCAGTCAGATTTGGAAAAACTCAATTCTTGCTTCTGCATTTCCAAAGAAGTACGGACTTGAAATAATAAGAGAATGTATGACTTTCACTGGCAAAGTCTGCTCTAAATTTGCAAAAGTAAAGTCATAACTTGGAATTGGACAAATTGACCTCAAGCTACCACGAACTGCGATCCAATGACAAGCTCTAAAAATCTACGTTTTTGGGGAAAAATTGTCCAAATTCAGGGACAGATACGGAGTTAAACTTTTCACAGTAGATTATTCAAATTAACCAAGAAAAGTTTGGGCTGTCTCTTGTTTGACAAACTAAATGCAGTCCTATATTATTTATCATTTTAAGCTAAATCATTTGAAAATAATGCATTGGAAACACTCGTCTGGGCAGCAGCCTCCGCTCTGTAGGTGCGGAGGTCTTTATACCTGGATGCCCTCTGTGCCGGGCTGCTGCAGCAGTTTGACGGTGCGTGTGTGTGCCGTCTTCTGGCCACGGCCATCGTGCCAGGTCAGGTTGCTGCCTCCGGCGCGACGCGGCAGCTGGTAACTCAGCTCCTCAGCAGACACCGTGTGCTCCAGGGAGGCACGGCAAAAACTGAAGCTGGACGCCGCTGTGAGGAGAGAAAGACCGATGATGAGGTGAGAAAACAGAAAGACAGGAAAAAGAATCATCTTTGAACTACACCTCTAACTGTCTTTGTTTTAGGGTTTGCATTAAGAGGACAACCAATAAATCGAATCAGATTAATGACTGATATTCCTGTAAGAGCTTAACAAAGTGCATTCATTCTAGGTTACATGCTTTGTGCATTGACTCTGGTGCAGCTACAAACAGATGGCTGATGCGATGATGGTGCTGGAAAACGGTTTTACTCCACTGTGATCTCCAATTATACTGAGTGCATATTCCCAGAAGCAGCGCATGATTTCTGGAGCTGTCTTTTGAGATTAGTTCTTGATTATTTAAATCCCACATCATGAATATGTGCTATTTCTTCTTCCCTCTCTCTGTCCGTCCACACCCCCCCCACCTCCCTTCCTCTCAGGACAGTGTTGGCTGTGAGACAGTGAAGCAGACAAACTGTCAATGCAGGGTCAGGGTGCAATTCTGTGAAAGCCACAGGGCATCTTCTACAGTTCATATCAAGTTGAATGAGCTGCTGAGCTGTGGCAGTCCATTTAATCCAAAGGGTAGACAAGCGGTCATTGGCCTTCCACCTAATGACTAATTTAATGTGATGTGATATGAATGATAGACAAAGAGATAGAAGATAGAAGAGCAGGGTTGAAAGTGGTGCTACGCATTGACAGAGTTAACTTAATGATGTGGCACATGTCTGCTTTTTGCACTAACATTATGTTTTAAAATGGGATAGGTTAATGTGGTATCATGTCATTGCATGTGAGTAACAGTCAACCTGAGGCACATTTTGCACATCGTGTCAAGCTCTTCACAAGCCATTTTACTGTTATATCACACCTTAAATGGTAAGGGTGAGTTTGAAAGTTCAGTGTAGGTTGATATTCCTTCATAAAACTTCTCATGCTATTTCATACCTGATTGGATAGACAAGAAATCCATTTATTACAGGTTAATGGAAACCTGGTTAAGCTACAGAGAGCTGATTTTGGCAAAACTGATATCCAATAAGCTAGTTTCTACATGTCTGCATTTAACGGCAGACAAGGGAGGACAAGAAATTCTGAAATAACACATTATACATGTATACTAATAAAGCTATATATGGTGAAGGAAGGATCTGCTTCCTGTAATGTGTAAGCAAATGCAAGATGTTAATTGAACTCAAGCCTAAAATCCAAAAATGGTTTTGTCTGTTCAATTGAACCCAAGTAACAGACAGATTTGCTGATGAGGGAGCTAAAAGTACTACGAGGCCTAATAAATGCTGCTTTCATATCTTTCTCATATAAAAACATTTATTTGTAAGAGGACAATATCAGAGCATGCTTTGCAGGGGGGGTGGGGGGCGTGCTTCATTTCATCTCTGCTGAATGGAGTCTTCATTTCTTTTTCTCCCTCCACCAGCATGCAACCAAATTTAAAACTAGACTGAATTCAGTTTGAGCACAAGGTCTTTCTACTGCGTTAGACATAAAATACTTTCAGAGATCAAAGTCATTTATTTATTAAAATAAATACTCATTTATTCCATTATAAGGAGGAGAATAGACGTTATGACATTACAGTTTTTGGAACAACTCTAACTCACTAATGTGTGTTCACTGTTCAATTGTGGCATTTATAGTGCAACAGTGCAGCTTCAAGAAGTGAAACAACGAGAATCCTAAAAACAGTCACCAGAGTACAGAGTTACCATTTCAAGTCCATAAGTGCAGATTCATAATTCCAACAATCGAACTTCTGAGATATGCACAACACACACTGGCATCAGTACGATGGCACTCAGAGAGCAGCAGTATCTGATGAATCGTCATGGAAATACATATTGTGCTAAACACACAGCTTGGAATCCGGCTTGCAATGGACCGTTTTCCTGCAAAATCAGCATAAGAGCCAAATCATATTCAGTTGTGGACACGCACACAAACGACTGCAGGCATCACTAGTCCTGTTCACATATTAGTTGCACCTTACATGTGCAAAAATTACCTCATTAACAACTTCCACTTTGGAAATTCACACGTCAAACAGGGGCAGATCATTCCCACATCAGTGTGGGCTTACATGCTGTGTCTCAGAATAAGATGAGTGATGACAGCATGACTGGGGTGGCTGTTGCTAAGAAAGAGGAGTAGTTGTCTGCCAATCAGAGGGTTGGCCGTAAGCTTCCTGGCTTACTGCACCACATGTTGAACTGTCCTTGGGCAAGATGCTAAAACCCACGTTGCCTCTGATGCATTCATAGGTTTATGAATGTGTGTGTTTGAGAAAAATTACGGCACTGCCTGTAATATTGTGGTTTACTCAGAAGTCCTGTACGAGTGTGTGCAAATGGGTGAATGTAAAAGTGCTTCGACTGGTCCGCTAGACGAGAAAACCTCTTTAAAAGTACAGTTAATTTACCATTTGGAGCAGTGCAGATGCTCAGGTGCTTCCTATGCCTCACACAGATAGCTCATTTTGCCTGTTACACCATCTTTGCCAGCTTAGAGGTAGATCAGCGATGGATCAATTTAAACCCCCCCCATTCTGCCTCTGCATTTTCACACATAACACAGACGCTCAATGACGGCAGATCATTTTCAGCTGTAATGACAAATGTAAAAAAAGTTGCTTGCTTAAACCTTCTTGAAGGACGTTATTGGCACATGCACACGAAGAATCTACAGACAAGTCTGTACAGTCAATGAATTCTATGTGGACAAATGCACAGAACCTCACACACACGCTTTCTGGCAGCTACAGTTATGTCAAGCAGATGAAAAGTAACTCTTCCATACTGAGAAAAGCATAAGATGTAACATTCACATTTGGATTTTTCATGGCCCAGACAGCAAAACATATCCGGACCAGATATGGGCCAGATGTGCCAAAAGAGTCGGTCCGAATTGGTAAAACGGATCAGCACCAGTGTCTTTTCGCACAATGAGCTTGACCTGGTACAGACTCATTTGCCAGATCTGCAACAGCTTTGGGCCAGCACTGGTCCAGAGGAGCAAAAAAATATAAAATAAATTAATATACGGCCAAAATTTGTACCAAAACGGTTTTCAGTATTGAAACGAGTCTTTTTAAAAAAAATAAATGTACCATACTTTAATGCATCTAAATGATTAATTCAATTTTAATCTATTAAAAACAATAATGACAATACTTTTCATTAAGTTTTCATTAAAGTACCATTTATCAACACTTGTTTGCAACCTTTTTCAAGAATGTTAAAAAATATGACAAAAAAAATACATAATTTAAAAAATGCATGTTAAAAAAATTACTTACAAATAAAAATCATAAAACCCATTTCCACACAACAAAACCTTGTCAGATTATAACCAAAACACTTTGTTCTGAACATTGAAACAGTCCCTAAACAATATGGAAAATGTGCTGTGGAACAAATACTGAGACATTAACGTGCAAACAGGGCGAACTCTTGAGTACACTGGCTGCATTAGAGAGATAATGGGTTTCACAGGTCATCGAGCAGCCTCTGCTTCCGAGCTGCTGACCTGGGGATGAAAAATATTTCTGATTACAAATATATATTATAAAAAAATATATTATTGATTAAGACAAAAAAAACCAAAAAATTCAGTTGTGGCTATTTAACCAAAATACCAGAAAACTCAAACTATGTCATGCAATAAAGTCTCTTTGTGCGCGCCTTCTCAGAAACAACCTTTGCTTCCATCTTTTACTTAAGTTTCCAGCAATCAGCACAGGAACAGCTCTTGACCTACCAGGAGAAAAGGGGGGGGGGTTTACAGTTTTTTATAAGATAAAGTGCTGCTACTGCTGACACATTTGAGTAAAGGTGAATTTCACAGCACATTTACATTATTTTGTCCAATTGCAGCATGCGTTGAGTCCAAATTTTTCTTACAGTGGCAACTAAGAGACATCATTTAAATGTATTTTAGCACTAAAGCATTATGTGTGTAACATAGTTTGAACTTAGTTAACATCAAGAGTTAACTTGTTAGTTTAGACAAGTGTTGCCACTACAACAGAATCAATGAAGAAATGCAAAATAAAACAGAGTTTACAAAAAGAAAATTAAACCCTGACCAATAGCGTTAGCATGTGGCATTCATCTTGTGGCAGTTTGAGGCTAACATTAAACTTTACTTCAAACTAATGCCCAGACCCTGTAAAACGTGGAATTCTGCCTCGAATAAAACTTTTCATATCAACGCACCGACCGGATGTAAATATCAAAGAAGATGACAGCTAATGTTAGCGTTAGCATTAGCCAAACTGCTAACTTGACGGTCGATTAAATCACTTTTTCAGTCATGCAGTCCGCTTATAACAGAAACAAAAACCATTATTTCACTGAATTTAATTTGTTTTAAATTACTTACATTAATGTAAGCTGATGCTAGCAATGAAGTCATTCAAAAGGTATGAAAGCCCGAACGCTACCAAGAATGAAAGAAATAAAGCACTTACTCTTAGTATTTGCCAATCTGGCGACTTGTGGACGGATCCAGCACAATGTCAGCTGCTATCTGGGTCCGGTCTACATATCCGTACCGAATCAGTTCCACATTTACCTTAAGGCCTGTTAATCAGTATGCTCCACCCATGCCGGAGCAAAATTGGCGCAAAGGCGCAAAAGCGCATGGCGCGTGTGCCTGCTAAGCGACTTGTGGGCGGATCCGGCACAGTGTGGACTGCTGTCTGGGTCTGGTCTGCATATCTGTACCGAATCAGTTCCACGTTTACCTTAAGGCCTGTTAATCAGTATGCTCCACCCATGTCTGGTGCAAAGCTGGCGCATGGCGCGTGTGCCTGCTAAGTGAATCTGGCGACTTGTGGGCGGATCCGGCACAGTGTGGACTGCTGTCTGGGCAATGGGAGCGAAATGACTCATGGGACATTTGTGTCAAGATGCTGGTTCAAATCCCAGGTGAGAGCACAGTTTTCCTTTTTAAACTTTTATTCTCGCGCGTCATTCAAAACTGGTTAAAATGGACATCAAAGCCACTTGGATAAGCTAAGCTAAAGACTTTGAGTCTTTGAGTTAAAAGATGTCCTTTCACAAACGTGAGTGAAGAGAAAAAGAGTCGGAAGATTAAAGAGTGTGTTACAGAGTGAAGTCAGTGCTTCCTAAAACAGTTACTCCTGTAGTTCACAAATGTGTGAGTGGCAGGCGGAAACATGTGAAAGCCATAAAAATGATTGAATTCATCATCTCACATTATATTATAATTGTAATAAAACCATATAAGTAACCTGTCTACCATTTGACTTTTCATTACATTCCTTTCTTATAATTTATTGTCGTCTAAATCAAACATGAGGGATGAATGAGTATGAGGTTTAAACCCCAAAACAATCCTTCCCCATTTGTAGTTGTGAGCCGTTGTTTAGCCGTTTATGAGAGCTACAACATACTCAAGGAACTGGAGTTATGTCCAGGAACTACTGTTACCTCACAGGAAACAAGCTTGTAATGGCATTACACTGTATCCTGTAACCTGGGGGCCAGGGTGAACCACCGTTTCTGATTAGCATGACTTTCTCAGATAATTAGGATCGATAATTAGATCATTTTTGAGTAGTGAGCAGTGTGTTTCTGTAAAGACAAATTTAGCTGATCCCACTCTTGCAGCCTTGAGCACAGCACCTTCATTGAAATTTAGCATGTCCAGGTGTAAATACCTGCGACTGTACAGTCACGTGATGAGGAGACTACATGCCAGTTAAACACTTTTTCTTTGCATTGAAATCTAGATCTTAGCAATGTTTTAAGCAGGGTTTTAACTGGTGTCAAAAGGACCTTATGATGTTTACTTAACATCTACAACAAGGAGAACATTTCATAACCTTTCAACAACAAGGGAAAACTAACCTTGTATCCCAGCTGGAGATTTGCACGACAGGCCACTGAGACCTGTTATATGACAGGTGAGGTTTGTGGGAAATCCCTGGTTGCAGCTGAGTGGAAACAAACACTTTTTTTCTCAACCTAGAAGTCTGCTCAAGTGAGCAGTGATGAATGCGGAGTTCAAACAGCCATCATGGAGGAAAGAAAAAGAAAAAAAGCCTGTCAGGAATCACTGTTGTGAAACCTTTTCAGCCCATTTTCCTACCCATCCTGTTTCCTCTCTCTTCACTCCTGCTTTATGTTTCTTATCCAGTATATTTCTTGTTTCTCGGCTTTTTTTCTTCCCTCACTCTTTCAGCGTGTCTCTTGTCTTTATCTTGTTGCCATGTTGTTGGAGTCGTCGGGACCAACGAGGCCCAACTCTGAAGTAATTACTGCCAGTCAAACTGACGGAGGTAGACAGGAGGAAGGAACGTGGGAGGCTAAGCACCTTAGAACCCTAAAGACCTGCCAGTCTCACAGAAAAAGACAAGAGAAAACGTACAACCAAGAGTGAGACTGACTAGAAAGAGACAAGGAGAGACGTGATGTAAAGAACTATTCTAAAACAAACTAGACTGTTTCAAGGTGAAAGAGCTCAGGAGGGAGACATGTTAACAGAAAACAACTTAATGCCATAAGCCAAGAAGTTCCTTATTTAAAGAAAAGTCTCAGCTTACCGAATAATAGGAAAGTCTTGCGTACTTTAAAGACACAACCTTTATATAAGGATCGTGACGTCCCTCATTTGTTTAAATCCAAATGTCTTCCCCATTGCTGCACCCCTCCACCCCCAATAGTCATAAAATGAAGAGAAAGCACTCATTCTGCTAAATTTAATGGACTTGGTTGGCATAACATCCTGGCACAGGATACCACAGAGAATTTAAGATCAGTCAAAGTTGATTAACTATCCATACGTTCCAACTAATGTCCCTTTTGAAATGGCATTGCAGTGTAGAGTATGTCTCTGCTAGTTGATTTCAGAGACATAAAGCTTTACGATAATAAAAATGCTGTCTACTCCTGCAGTGTGAAGTCAATTTAGATCTGTGAGATTACCATTCTTTCTATTCATATCAAGGGGATGTCTATCCCCTTTCCCCGTTTGTCTCAACATGCATTTGATGAGCCTGGGCAAATGCCAAATCTTCACTGTCCTATTTGTCACTCTGTGGTGTTGTATTATCACTTGCTGCCCTTGCTGGTGACTTTTATCACTGCCAGCCAAGGGAGGGATGAGAAGATGAGGGATGGATGGTTGTAGGCAGGATGAAAAGAAGAAAGAAAGAAAGAAATGTTTTCCTTTTACAGGAAGTTAAATGAGTTACAGAAAAATAAAGAAGAATCCCAGTGATGGGAGTGCATCTTTTCAAAGTTAAAGGGTTAGTAGCTTCCGATTCACATCCTTAGAAAAAAAAAAAAAAGTAAGGAGGGCTGAGGTGCCAAAATCAAGGCGAAGTTTATATTATAGTGCGTGTGTGTATGTGTAGGATAGGTAGGTCAATAAGACTCAGCCCAGTGAAGTGTAACCTTATATCACCTCCTCCTCACTGCGCTGCATATCTGCTGTGCAGAGAGACTGCTAAATCTCAGAGGTATTCCCTTTTGAAAAGGTAATTAAGCTGTTGGGTACGACATCCTGGAAGGTCGTTCCAAGTCAAATCCCACAGTAGATTAGTATGGCACTCATTTTACTCCAAAAAGAGTGTCTAAATTAGTCCGCCTGGGCTATTTTGCTGTGTAGGCTTTCTCGTAGAAGTTAGATTTTTGCATAACCTTGGCATCAACTTCAGAGTGCACATGTTTGCTACATCCCCTCGAATGGAGGATGAGGCAAGTGGTCTGTATAATCCACCTTATGTCAGGCATCACAGAGAAGAATCCATGGTGTATTTCAGCAGCATGATATTGGCATCAGCTCCCTGCTGCACCTCTTATTCAGCTCAGATAAAATTTCTATTTGCAGCCCAAGTTTTATATAAATGTAAAAAGAAAAAAAGAAATCACAGTCACCCTCATTTCTTTGTAATCTTCCAAGGTGTAAAACCTCATCATGCAGAGATTTCATGCCTGTGTAACACATTAAACCTAGAGAGCCAACTTTAGCATTGTACAGGCCAATGCTGCCAAGTCCACTGGTGCATTTACCACTGATCCCGATTTGTTGGTCCTGCAGTATGTTGGGGTGAAACGGGGGTCTATTTACAACTCTTCCACTTCAACAGACCCAGTTTTAACCCTGGAATGAGCCATGAAATTACTCGATTTGAAAGAGTAGGAGGGAAAAACGATGAATCTGGTGGCAGCTTTGAAAATAAATGTAAACCCAAGACCCTAGGGGGGGGTGGGAGGGTTTTTTTCCCATGATGCATTGCAATCTATTATCCACTTTGACATGAGACACAGAGGCTGGGGCTGAGGTTTACCTTTCACAAACAAATAGAGTCCTGGGAGCAAGCAAATAGGGAAACGGCAGTAAACAATCCACAGCTCCAACTCCCATCACGGCACAGACGAGGGGAATGGCAACTGAATGCGAGGGCACAACAGTGTGCAACAGTGAATGCCAGTATTCTCATACATACATGAATGCCAGCATGCCAACTCACATATTCACACATCGTTTTGTAGGCCAGTGAATCTGAATGAAGCTGCAGAGAGGCAGCTATGTGGACGGAGATTGAATCCAAACCTCAGGGCAGCTATGGCTCAAAATGCACAGTGCAGCCCAAGATACAGGTGAAGTTGGCATTTCCATCATGACTCTGCAAGAGAGACCTTGCATTACCCTGAGAGCACATACCTAGGCTGGTATGATAAATGCCAGGCTGACCTTGGTTCCCTCTCAGCTGGCACTGCTGTGACAGGAAACAATGCCAGAAGGTCCAGCACTTCCATGGAGACGGGCGGAGCTATTGATTACACATCGATGTTTCAGATAATTACAGATCACTTCAGATAGACTGGAAAGCGCACACACACACCCCCCTCACCTCACTCCACTAACCAGCACTTCACCACTGGCTGTCCTACCTACTCTTGTCAACAGAAAAATAAATAAATAAATAAATCGCACCATGTTTTACAAAAGAAGATGAAAAGTAAGAATGACGATGAAGAGGCAACGAGATATGGGGGGCTGACACGGTCACGGACGTTTAAGAAAATGACTGAATGAAGCCTGGGGTAAATGAGGAAAGAAAAAGTCACGAAAACAGGCAAGATGACATGTGAGAATAGGTGTAAAAATGAATACCATTAACATTAACTGCATCGGAAAAAGAGGGGGACAAAGACCTAAGGAGACAAGACCACACGTATCTGCTCTTTTCTCCCCTTTACAGCCGAGCCCTCATACGATGACACGGGAGGACAGATTAGATCTCAGTGACTATCAATAATCCAGACTGAATGTCAGAGGAGAAGGGAGGAAAAGGAAGGACACGACGGAAGAGGAGGTTTGAGGTTGAGTAGTACGACGTGAGAAGGTTCGATAAAACAAGGGAAACCACACGATCAATGAGTGCATGACCACTAGTAACTTGGTTAACTGCTGTTCTGGTTTCCAACTCAAACCATATTCAAGTTAACCCATAAAACAGAATAAAATGTTACAATAAACATTATTATAATAAAACTACAAGCTGAAATTGGATTGAAAAACTGACTTTGTGAATACCTATTTTCCCTCTACATCAAAGATGCATCCAGCAATGTAGCAAATATGTTACGGTGGAGGGAAAAAAAAGAAAGGCTAAAGTATCAAAGAAGCACCTGAAGATTACGAGAGCCCTTATACTGCTCCACTCATACTGAGATAACAACACAATATGTTATTTTATTCAAAGTATGAACATGAAAAAGCTGTTGATTCACTCGCACCTGACCTGCTCTGCATCAAAAGACAGATGGGCACATCAGGGAAGATGCAATTTTACACAGAATATGACCGACAGATTCCTTTAGTTTGCTTTAACAAACACGTGTTGGTATGAAGTGGTAAGAATTGGCTGGCAACATGTGCAAACAGCCAAAATTCACATTTAGAGGCAAATCAAACAAAACTCTGACAGCAAACACTTTTCTGTTTGCAAGACTTTATAATTTACAGCTTTCTGTACTCGTGCTATATGTTAGTTTGACCCTGACACCGTGCTCACTTCCGTACACCAAACAGCAAGCTCCATTAGGCAGCAACATGCATAATGAATGCAGTCATCGCAGGGGATCTAGGAGAAAAAAAAATAGCTGGAGTGATTTTCCTAATGAAGGCTTAAGCGCAATAGCTTCAAGAGCATGCGACACTTGTGTGTATTTGCATGTTCATTTTTCATGAGACATTGAATGATTTCTAATAAGCCACTCTAGCAGGTGGACATTATCACATGATAAACCTGTTTGTGTGCAGTTGCTACTCTGATATCATTATATATCAAATTTATCCACATTTGGCTGGTTGGAGGATCCAGACAGATAAAGGAAATGAGGCAAAGCATGAAATGGGAAGAATTACATGAAAAGGTCACGCAGGCAGAGCACAGATTAATGTAGATGTAAAGCAGGGGCACATTGTCCAATTAAGCAGATGGAGCAGTGCTGAAAAGAATTCACAACAGAGAAAAATGCGTGGATTAAAATCACATGGTTATATATATTTACGGTTGCCTCCTATTGCTCCGAAAAAACTGACTCTGGGTTCTGGTAACAGTGATGCACACAAGCAAAAACAATAAATTAGCATGAAGCACATCGATTCTAAAGCTTCATGGTTCAATCAAGGTCAATTGGTATAATTTGTTTTGGTGTTTGGTCAACTGGCTCGGGTCAAGTGTCCTCGAGTCGTATCCGGTTTTCTCTGGGTCAATTAACTCTGCTGTTTCATTAGGCTACAGTTAGGTGAGACGAGACAAACTACATCAGTGAAAATCAGGTTCTTGCTTTTAGCAAACAACAGTATGTTATAAAGGGTCCTTGTAACTGCAAGTTTTCTGAGCAATGAAGTTTTGTTTCAGTGTTGAAGGTTGAAAAAAAAAATCTATCCAGTTAATCCTTTCCAAGAGGATGAACAATCACAGATTCCACATTCTCAGCATTGCAGATTCACTTCTAGCTGTAGAATATAAATAACAATCATCAGTGTACTATATAAACTATCCCAGTTTGTTCACAATTGGTCTCCTCTTGTATTGGAAATTGCTGGAAATTAAATGACAAAGCTTCTTATCACAAATAAGATTGACATTTTAAACATTTAGGGTTATCATAGTACTGTTCCCCTGAGTGTTAAAACATTCAACGTGAGTGGATAATCAGATGTTTGGGTTACGAAAGACTCCTTCCTTAATAAAAGGCTGCCGACTGAGTAACTAATGATCATGAAAACAAAGTCTGCATTCATTTAAATATCAAAATATCAGCTTTTCATTTCAAGAACAATTTGAGCCGATCATTTGGACCTAAGCAATAAGCCAGATGGTCTGCTAATGAACTCTAAAGTGGCTCATGCAATGAAACTAAAAGGTTTTGTCGTCATCATTATTTTTCCCAGTTCACATATTCCTTAAGTGATAGCCAAGACTGTCAAGCAGTGATCAACAACATTCCAGCTGCTGACCATAGGCCATAAACTACTGTCAAATATAACTCCACTTATACGAACAGACTAGCCTACAGAGGTGAGCGAACCGTGCTTATTTGAGAATGCCGAATGTGCTCTGTAAATCAATGAGGTGCACTCACCCTGTGGCCTGGCAAGTGAAAAGGATGGGGGGGGGGGTTCAGTGCTCAATACATTATTGAGTGTCCCTAAACCACAACAGTCACGCAAGTTGCCTACCGTGTTAGCTAATCTATGTCAGGGCTCGCGGACCTCTGTAACATATAAGAAAAAGCAGTGTAGTGTGGAAAAGAAAGAAAAAAAGCAGTCGATAACGAAACAGATATGACCCCACACACACGTTTGCATTATTGAGCACAGAGGTGTTTCAAAAGAGCAAACGTGTGCGCAAATGACCATCATGAGAGTTGGTTAATAACATCAACACATCTGCACAACAAGCCGAGGATGAGGGGATGAAGAGGATAAAGAGAAATGAAAATAAGGGGAGGCAATAGGCTTATAGACTGGGTGGAAAGCTGGTGAGGCGAAAAGATAAAAGTTAATGCTGTGCAGAGGCTGGGAGGTAAACAAAGGGAGAGAGAAAAGCACAGTGGGGAGGAAAGGTAAATGTGCCAATGAATTTGAAAGTGAGATAGATACGGGAAAATGAAAACTGGGAGCTAGTTTGTAGACTCGTAAGCTGAGTGAATGATTTGAAACGCTCAGCAGCAGTGGTGTGGTTCTACTACTGTCAGCCAACTGATGTAAAACTCTCAGCTTAGAAGTTTGCTGCGGCGCTGTGTGTCAAGCAAGCTTCCTCCAACCTTTCGGGAGGCTTGGGAAAGAAGAAAGAAAAGTAATATACAATGGTTGTGGCAGAAGGCCACACTGAGAGGCTCAGGCAATATGAGACAGGTGAGAGGAGAACTGCAGCACTGTTACTGGCATAAACGATCAGAGAGATATAAAATGACTCTGCTCTGTTTCCTCTGCTTATTATTTCAGACAGTGTTAACCCAGGACTTTGCTAGTTTCTCGTCTTTTTTTTTTCTCCAAAGGGGACATTTTCAAATGCACTTTCACATTGTTGTTTGACATAATCACATCTCTGCAGTGTCTAGAGGTCCACAAAAATTATTAAAGACCACGATTCTTTTCTTTTCCCTTGAGGTCAGAAAGTGCCTCTCTGAGCAAGCCTTTCAGGTTTGATGATGGTTGTGACGTCAAAGCCAGAAAAGCACTAAAGCATTGCCCTTAGCAAGTGAAAAGGTCCATTATCTTAATCCACATGCCACTACATATTTGTCAAATTTCCATATTCTTCTTGGTTATTCGCGTATTTGAAGGAATCCTAAAGTACTTCCCATTCTCCTGGGACACCCCTGCAATTTTCATCCTCCTCAAACGTTGCAATGAACTTTATCATCTTCATTCATGGATCCATTAACTTTGCATGTTCGTCTGACACTACCTGAGCTGGCATATGGTCTATGAAATAGAGACTACGCACACAGTCCATACCCTACAACAAATTTTTACTTGTCTGTCACCACAAATTAGCAACGCACTCTCAGATTAAAGAGGTGTGCGCTTCGTGGCTTAAATAGACCATTTGAATGCTGAATTAATTAACTGTTGTAGCCCGAACACACACGATGAAATGCAACACTCCATAACATATACCGTGTATTAACACAGCTGATTTCACACTGAGCTTGTATGCTATGGAGAAATTACGAAGTAGTAAACTAAGGCAAAATACATACACCAGATGCCTTCATCTCAGTGTTCCCATCTGCAGAGCAAATGCAAACACAAAGTGCTCCAGAAGTTGTTTAGTTCTCCAGTGAGCACTCAGGTCCCGTTAAGCTCCCGGAGCTCCTAAAAAGTTTGATCCAGAAGAGCCTCAAGCTGCCCAGAGGACATCAAATGCGCTGTATTTTTGTCATGTTTACATATAAAATGATCACTCACAGACGAAGTAAGACGTGACAGAATGTCATCTGTCTGCTGTCTGAACTCACAGAAAAATACCAGGTGCCCTCAGAGCCTGCTCTGCTCTGTTTATTGAGTGCTCTGTGCACTGTTGTTTTGAAGCAGCAAGTTAAGCATTTGGGCTTTGGCATATTGTTTTTTAAACTGAACGTGAGGAACAAATATGGAGCTGACAAAGAATAGCGGAAACAACACGCACCCAGATGGTAAAAAAATGTTCAACCGCAAGGTCCTAAAACACCTTGTTCACCGTCAAGGCTCCCAGTTTGAATCTTGGCTGCAGGTCTTAATATGTGGAGTTTCCCTGTGTCTGAATAAGTTTTTCCTGCTTCTTTCCACAAAATGCGTGATTCACCCCAAAAAAGGTGTGAGCATACGTTTTTCTGAGTTCAAGTGAGATGCTGTGTCATTTTCACACAACGCCACAACCTTCTGCTATTAGAAAGAATGCAGGTCACAGCCACATAATTCACATTTTCAGACCCAGAGGCTGTGTCCATGTCTTAAAGTTAATTTCATGGGGACTGGGAATGATCAGAGTTGTATTTACAGCTGGAATTTACACAATCTTTGGATATTTGATCCTTACATTAACTTGGCATAACCAGGATTAGGTCTGCAGCAGGTGTCTTCAGGGGGAATGTGACTGATGTGTGTGCACGGTCCTTGTTGCTGCTTGTTTTCAGTCTTGCAGCAAGACAAATCAGCTCACACCTGGGGTACTCGTCTGTTCTCCCATGTCCACTCGCTGCAGTCCCACCTGTCTGCCCAAGTTTCTGCACCCCGCTGTGCTGACTGGGGGTCTGTCTCTCCCAGCTTAATTGCCATGTTATCAGAACCACTCCTGCTCCGTCACCACAGTCAGACGGACATGCCAATTACCGCTTCTCCACACACCCAAGTTCTTCCTCTCTCACATGGGTTCCCAGGGCTGCACTGTCAGGTAACTGAGAAGACAGTTGCTTTTAAAGTGGGCAGTTTAGGAAGAAAAAGGGAAGAAAATCAAAGCTTTTTGCTGCTACTATGCACACATACAAATCCTTACACATAAAGTCTCATTATGACTTTCATATCCAGGCCAAAGGATGTCAGGGGAGCCTTTCTCTTTCCTTCCCTCTAAATCCTTTATCTTAACATGCAGTACATATTTCCAAATCATTTTCTTTGCTTTACAGATTGGAAATATTCACATTGCTTTTCTTTCTCTTTCAGGTAAAAAGTGACAACAGTGACATGTTTGTGCAGTAAAAGCAAATCTAGACTCAGCAGGTGACTAAAAGGTAAGATTGTGTAAGAGAGCCAGAGGGAAATTGCTGGGTTTAAATCTGTGGGAAGTGCCCATTGTTTTTCCCATTTTTTGTGATTGAGCTGCTCGACGATTTAGAGCCAACTTTGATGTCTTCTTATTTTCACATAGATTTCAATGAGAAACAGATCTGAACTGCAGACAGGCCAGTTTGGCACCAACACGCTCTGTTACAACTGAACCCTGCTTTTGTATGTCCTTGAACTGCTAAACTGAGAGGCATCAGCATGCCGACTAAATTTAGATTACACATAATAACGATTGCTTCTCAGCCTGATTCTCTGGACACTGACAATCTAACTTATTGAACTACCATCCACAGCTACTACAGAATATCTCTTTTAATAAAACATTAGTTGCAAACTGTGGCAAGAACCTCATTTAGCTCTCTCATGTCAGGTCTCCAATCACTATCAGCTCTCTACAGATAATTCCCCAACTGTTGACTTGTAATGATGCAAGATGTTTTTAACGAGAGCACCTTCAGCTTCTCACAAAGACCCCCCAATTACTCAGCCTCTGCATGTGTGTGTGTGTGTGTTTGCGTGTGCACATACTTGCCTGTTAACACTCTCACTTGCACTTCTGCAGAGGTTTCAGTAATTCTGTTCAAATATTGCAGTGCCAAACCAGCTCCAGTTCCCCCTCCCTTCCACTCCAGTGAACCATACTCTTAATATAACCCAGCTACTCAGACATCCCCAACAATCACACACACACACACAGAAACACACTCTAATTATCCCACAGATGCATCATGTTAACAAATGGGGCATTAATAACACATGCATGAATATGCCCCCCTCTTTTCATCTCACAGGCGTGCACACACTCGCCCATGTCTGTGCCATCACATCTATCCATATTAATGCACTGGCTGGTTGTGGACCGTTTTCACTTTAGATGAGATGGGACAAGTGAGAAGATTTTTACAATCCCACCCTTAATTGCTTTGCTTTCTGCCACATTAGTGCACCTCAAGCACATCATTGTGCTTTTCTCTGCACACTCAACACAGAAGCCTCTATCAGTTAAAAAAAAAAAAAAAAAAACTCAGAAGAGCGAGATCATATCTTGTGATCCAATTTGAAAGTCTATTCTATCCATTTAAGACAAAGTTGCAAACTTCTACATGACTTGTATCCGTGTAATTGCATCCCCTGTTTCTTTCTTTGTGCCACAGTTGGTGACTCAGCCCGAAAGTGCAAATGTGCATGTGTGTACTATACGTCTGCAGCTTGAGCTGTGTGTAGAAGTGTGTGTGTTTGCTCCTGACAAGTCCCAAAGCCTGCAGTGCACCAGTGACCTGATATATAGGGCGAGACGGAAACACTGGAATGACAGCTTAGAGCCCACCCCCACTAACTCTGACTGACAACCCTGTAACTCCGGCCACCTCCCGAGACAATAGTTTACTCTTGGTTCCACTTTCACGTCTGTCTTTCCTGGTTTAAAACAACAGCTATTTCTGATGCAAAGTCCTTTATAAGCATCACAACATGACTAGACCACATTAGGTGAAATGAAAGGAGATAAATGTTTTCAGGGAGACTGACAATCTGATGACTGTTAGTGCCCAAAAGTGACAGTAAAGTTCAGCAAATGTCTCACAATGCTCCCAGCGCTTGTGCAGTGTCAGAAACTGCATTAGCATACACGCATCACTCTGTCCCATTGTCCTGAAGTCTGTGTGACCATGCAGCTCTCAAGCAATCACATCCTCTATGACACACTCTCTCTGGACAAATCCATCCTAATCTGCGGATGAGATACAACAGCCATATGTCTCAATGGCTTCAACAAAATCAGGTAAAATCAGGCTGCATACATGTAAAAGAGCAATATTGTTCACAAAGAGTCTGTGAGTTAAGGCTAGTCCCATCACCAATTGACCCAAAAGAAGGAAACCCAAAACTATATTAAAAAAAGTGAGAGAAAAACATGTGCATGAGAGAGAGGAAACCAAAGGAGATTTACAGCTTGTAGTTTCTTACACTCAGATAAGAGCAGGATGAAGAGCTAGTCTTGGACTCCAAATCAGGAGCAGATTAAAATCTTTATTTCTGCAGATGTTGTGTAAGTCTATGACATCACAGCACCAATCTCTTTCTCAGACTGAATAATTTAATAGGAGGTTAGGAAGGGGCACATGTACATATTAGATTTTAAAAAAAGACATCCTCTGGGCTGTGGCATTGGAGTCAATTTGTAGCCGAACTGCAAGAAACCAGAATACATGTACACAAAAACAGAAACGTGCATGTAATTTTCAACTTCTAAGAAATACCAAATCATATATGCACAGGCCACTATGATCTTTGCTGTGGAGTACGGCGGTTTTCTGACAGTACCATATGGCTTTGACATCAACCAGACCTTCCCCTGAGAGCAACATTGGAGGAAAAAAGAAGAGAAAAAAAAGTTTGTGAAGTGAATATGTCATGTGCCTAATGAAAATGCAAAGAACTGTATCATATGTGGAGGGGCTTTTTAAAATGCATCTCTGGAGATACCACAGGGAAAATGAGCATAAAGACTGCAAAGATTACAAGGATGAGCTGATGTTTGGGAATAAACACATTTTTAGAGGTGCAAATAGAACCCCACGTTTACAGCATCTACTAAATATTTTAGTTTCATAGTAAAAGCTGCAAGAAAACACCCCCAAAAACTGTCTACAGGCAGTACTTTTACACAGGAGTCCAAGGTTTGTGTTCATTAAATCAAATTTAGGATGCAGCAACATACTGAACTAAGATTAAGCTTTTTGACTGCAACTCTCCTTCTTTGTTTCATCGTCATATAGGATGACATCAACCAATAGCAATGCCGAATATTCACAGTATGTCGTGTGTGCTGGTTCTGTTGTGTTAAAATGGATTTACATTTTATTCAGATGGGCACAAAGTAAAATGTGGACCGCGAAAGCACCGAAAAGACATTGAGTTAGTAATGGTTTGCTGAATGTTCTCTTTTGTTCTGTAATGTTGACATGTTTTGTGATGATGATTTACAGGAATGTAAGCGCTGCATAGTGTATTGTCGGTAATAATACTGCGATGTGCACGTGAACCGAATTCAGAGATAAAAAGTGAGATCTGCTATCAAAGGAGCAAACACTGTCTGTGGTATGTCAATGCAATAGTTCTGCTTCCAGAAGAATTATAGTAAAACAAAAGCTGTTTCTGTTTTGCAGTGTCTCAGATATGTTGGCTAAGCAATTGTGAACATGAATAATTTGTTTGATTATTTAATTTGGCACCGCCAAGTTCTGAATAATGAGTGCGAAGCCAGACCTGAACGGCTTCCAAAGCAAACTCCAGCAGTACAATACCACAGTATCACATCAAGGTCCCAGAAAGAATGGTTCCCCTTAAAATAAGTCTTATTTACTGTGGAACTGCTCCTCCCCAAACAGATTTAGGATTAAATATTACCAAAAGAAGCTATTCCTATATTTTCATACTATATGAAAATATATATTGTGCAATTCATTTTCACCTCAGTATTATACATTACTTCAACAGATGCTGGAAATGTATGAGATAACATTTGGAGAAAGTTAGTTGTAGGGGTTACAGGAAGCCACAGAGCCTTGAGCTGCATTTAAACAACTTCCTCGACATTCCAGCTGTAGAGCCGACACGCTGACACTTGGCTGCCCATTGACATGGTAAATTGCAGGCCCATTCTAGCAGCACTGTGACAGCCAGAGGAGGCCATGGACTCTGCCAGAGCTGTATACAGTATTCACAGTAACTTTGTGCTAATACACATTGAGGAATAGAGTTTGAAGGAGAGAGAAGGCCAATGGAATATGGATGGAGGGGGTAAGAAGTATGGATGCAACAGAAAGTGAGCCAGATGGAGACCAACTGATTAAAAAGTATGAAAATACTGGCAGACAGAAAGAAAACAGCTAAGAGTCTGATTAGAGGATACGATTCTATTTTTGGAGGAAGACCCGTGAGTAAATAAGATTAAAACATACATTCAGAGTCCCACAAACAGAATTGATGCATATAATGTCCCATTTAATCTCACATGCAGATGAAACCTGCCACAGATCACACCACTAGATTGCTTTCAGGAATGTAATTGCTTTTCGAGTGAATGAACATGACTCATGGTGCTGACAAGGCGAGGATGTATGCCTTGTTAGGGTGTAGCTGGAGCCATCAGCCATTTGGTTTAATGGACAATCTGCACCACAGGGTTCACTGACCCCCCTTCAACAATAGGAGGAGCTGGCCAACCTATTAACAAAGAGTGAAAAGCTCCAAGCTTACCCTATCACACAAGGCCACACTTAATTAGGCTGTTTGTTTAGCAGACTCTAATGGGAAGGATAGTGAGTGGGGGAAGAGCTTGAAACTGCCGGCTGAAAGACATCTGGTCAAGGATGAGACGGAGGACACAAACATGGCCTCATCCCGTTTGGCATATCTTGTTTTTCTCAGGACAGATGGTGATTGAAAGCAACAATGGACAAAATTTCTAAACAATAAATTCAGTGATTACTTCTTCCCCTTTGTAAATATACTCCCCCAAAAATTATGTTGATTCGATTTAGCATCATTCAGTGCGGTTACATGTGGGCAATCGGATCGGATTAATGGCTAAATTACAATAAGATTGAGTTATTCAGCTCATGTAGACACCTTAATCTGACAAAATCGAATTGGATCGGGTTACTCGCGATCGAATTAAGACCCAGAGATAACTCGATCCAAACACACTGAACGTGCATGTAGACGACAGTGGATCGGATCGAGCGTTCTGCGCATGCTCCAGATTGTTTGCCGCGATCATCACCCGGAAGTCGAAGGAGACGATATTACTGTTGTTGTCGCCGCTGAGAGAAACAAACAACGCGATGGAGAATGCGCCGTTGTGCATTGGGTTTGTGCCATAACCAGCTCATCACTTCTTCGTTCGCCATCTTTCTCGAATACCTGAGTTTGGTGAAGACGTCAACAGGAAGTGGCTCTATTAGCGATAGCTGAAATGGGGACAGCGCCACCTATCGTACCGGGGTATGACATGCTTTGTGCCAGTGATTCCATTCATTCACCGCCATATATCCAAGGATAATTACCCTCAGATAAGGAGCATAACCCAACTATAGCTATAATCCGGTTAATCTCATCATGTGGACCCACTGAGAGAAGGAGACAGTGATTGAGACTGTATGTTTTAAGTCAGTAAGTAACAACGTCATACATGATACAACCTGTGTATGACATTCTACCCAATTAGAAAATCTATTTTCCCCCCTATCTAAACACCCTTTCAGTTCCTCTCCCTTCACCCATCTATCTGTGTGTAAAGAGCTAATTAAAGGAAAGAAATTGGATATGGGCCTCTGCGCACTCCAAGTCAGGAAGAAGGGTGGAGTAAGAAGTGGAAAGAGCAAGAGAAGTCAGACCCAGGATAAGGACAGTAGATCAGACAGGTGATGGCTTGTCATTTAGGGATGTATTATAGAGACGGTAACCGATAGCATCAGAGAGCTGAGGTGTGACACCTTCTGACATAATCCAAAATCCACTTCACTCTACTCGTGCTAATCCGCTGCTGATTTATCTTGAAGTGATCTTCTCCTCTTTTAGCACTTTATCAATCCGTCAGTGGGAGCAGGGCAGAAAGCTTCATTCATGGGTTAAAAAAAGAGGAACATTTGGTAAATACCTTCATTCAATAAACTGTAAATATATCTGAAATGAGCAAAAACCGACGTATGGTTCCTGAGTAGGAATGAAACTGTTTATTGAATTACTACATGCAGGGTGAGCAGTCCAGTTATTCCCAATTATCATGCAGTATGCAGACCAAATTTTCCCATGCCTTGTTGATGATTTTGTCTCTCTTTTTTCTTTTTTTCCCCCGTGCTGCGTCGCATTCAATGTCAAAAAGAACAAAAAGCTAAAGGCAGCTTAGAGGCCAGAGAGACATTACAGCAGGTACTTCGATTTAATCTTTACTTCAGTCCCCTCAAATTCTACACTAACAAAACGATGTACCAGCATTGCCAGACTGCAAACAGAATCTGTAGCTGAAACAACAAAGAGTGCTTGAAGTTGCAGACAGACAAGACAAGCCCTCGCTGACTCAATGAAGCGGGCTGCTGTGGCTCAAGATTACGAGCTGCCATCCACCAATCCATTGTGCACAGTTTTTCTGGACAACCAAACTGTGGATTGGAGCATCAATAAACGTGCATCAATAAACAAGATACTAGAATAAAAGAATAATTGTCTTCGGCCAACTAAAACCAGACTTTACAATGGATGTAAACATGCTAGTCCAACATAAAGCAAACAAAATCAAGCTTCTCATCACAGGATTAACACACTCAGGTCGGTGGATGAATCACTCCTGCATGGATATGCTTTAATAGACTTGAGTGGGCCTAAGCGCTTTACACAGGATGCAGAGTGAAATCATTTTTAGATCCTTCAGGACAGCACAAGTGTGTAATAACTTAGACAAATTCCCATTTTAGCTTTCATTTGCAAGATTTTCTGTTTCTTCTGTCAGAAATTGAGACTGAAAACAAGCCCATTAAGACTTTGTGTCGACGGGGTCACTTAAAGCGTTTCTAGACTGTTGTTTTGTTGTAATAAAATCCTCATTTTATAACTGCAGCATCATCAACATTTTAGTAACTTATAGGCAACATATGTGCAGTGAATTTAGTCGTACTTACATGCACGTCGATCTCTCACAGAGACAGTTACAGGTGGCAGAATATCTTGAATGTTTTCTTACACAATCCACAGCATCAGGTACTTCTGTTAATGACAAGATTCTGCTACTGTGCATGTATACTGGAACAAGGACTGTGGTCCAATTAAATGGCCAAGTAGAGGTGAAACCATAGCTTGACTCAACATGCTGAGTGGTTCAAACCCCACCTTCTCCAGTCTATAAACTCAAGAAGCACTGAACTCCATGTGGCCTCGAACCTGCTCATCTGTGCAAGTTGCTTCGGAAAAATGTTGGATAAAATCTGCTAAATTAATGTAATGTAAAGCTTTACTGACAGTAGCACCGTGCCTGTGATAAACTCGTGACTACTAAATGTCCAACCCAAGAGGGAACTTGCTGCTGAGAAAACCAGATGCTTGTGGGTGTTTTGCTGTTTGTTTTTCTTCTTTTTGACCGGTGTGAAAGGAGTTTTACACTCGAGTTCCTACACGACTCCTTGGCTTTGATGGGCTCTGTTACCAACCTTAAACTCACCATAGGATGAAAAAACTATTTGTAAATGTACAAATATTGTCCACTGTAAACTTCTCCACTGGTTCAACTTTAACCAGCTGTATTGTGTGCTCACACAGCGTTACCCTGCAACGAAAGGTGGCTCTCAACAATTCAGGGACCCTCACTTAAAGTTTGACCCCAGAAGAGTTTTGGATCATCTAAATCAACTTAAATGATGACTTGTTTAAAAGTTGATCATCTCAGAGGCCTGTCATCATCCACACACTTCAGGACTTACTTTGGCATGTACATTCTAATCAAACCTGAAAGAAATCATTACAAAACTAATCAAAAGCTCTTCGGCCGGTTTAGGAGGAGTTTTTCAGGCTGTTCTGGGAGCGTTTGGACAATTCCAGTTACCATTCGAATCAATACAAACACATCCCTCTCTGTCCACTTTGTCTTCATCTAATTCTCTGTGAGTCTAAAATCCACAGGCTTGGGTCAGGTGCAGCAGTGATGATGGATGATGGGAGTGTTTATTTGGGTGTTCTTCATGCACTATACTGACACAGTGCCACTGTGAGGAGGCAGGGGATGATAATGGACGGGGGTAAAGAGATTGGCAGCTTGCATGCCTGCAAAAATCACTGTATAACCCCACTGTGGGACTGCAACAGAGAGGGTTGAGACACTGTTGCCATATAACTTAACTACGCAAACCCAAAACACATTTGGCTCCAACACCAAATGCACCAAATGGACGCTGTCCTGAGCAGATGATGTAACGCACGCCAGAAAAACAACAAAGAGTGTGTCTGTCTGTTTCAAGCAAACACTCCTCCTCCCCCATACTTCCCTCCCACTGGGATACTGGCGCCCCTTCTGCTTCCTCTGAATGTTCACACACTAACATAAACACACACATTGACCAAAACACATAAACACACCCACTTTCATATATAAAGACTGGAATATTGTGGTATAGCAGGAGGGCCCCCTGCAAAGGGGAAATCATTTTACAGCTGAAATACGGTATGACCTGATCACAAGAAAGATGTGTTTATGTGCTGCAGGGGTTAAATATGGTCAACAGAACGCAGATGCAGATATAATAGTACATTTAGTTATTTTGGTAAGAAATGAGAGTTCTTTGCTTTACTCCGAAACATTCAGTCACTAAGAAAGACAACTTTTTCTCTATGAGGCCTCGTCCCACGTGCATGTCAGTCACGAAAGCAATAAATAGACAGTATCAACCCTCCCACAGTGGACTGTATATCAACATGCCCAAAGCCATGGGGGTTGAGATAAACAAGTGGGTTGTGTTTAGATCCAGCTCCAGCTGTGTGATTTTCTCCATGTGGGCCTGTCAGGTTGGTGGTGAGCATGGTTTGTTGCCTTTTTGGCGATATGTTGGTGCATGTGTGTTCACATCTCTGGCAGTTAACGGATGGATGGAAGCCACCCTGCAATTTTCTCCATCGGCCCAAAATCTTTGGATAGCCTGCTGAGCTTAGCAAGCCCTGCCTCTTGGAGTACACACACACTGGGTTGCTCCTGTGAGTGTTCCTAATGTTAACAGAGGATAAACTGTGCAGCTCTCTCCTCTTGACAAAAATCCCCGCTGTTAGGCGATGCGTGCTGGACAGCGCAGTGGCCTTGCTGCATCATTTGTGTAGCTGCTTATCAAAGATGTGACAATACCGCCAGATGTCCTGAGCAATTTTAGCAAACGTCTGATGAAATGTATCCACTTGGAATTGCCAAACATGGAAGAGAACATAATTATGTAGCGTGTGTTGCTGTGCTGCAAGCAGCAAGACAAATACAAAAGAAACCTATCCTCTCAGTAATTTAAATAAAGAAAAGGCAGACATTTCTTATTGTACCTTTTAAATACTTGTATCCTTGTAAATGATAGAGGAGCAGGTCTGTAGCTGACAGGAAAAATGTAAAACAGGTGCAAACATTATCAAACAATACAGATATTGTACTGTACATGCCACACTTATAGCAGTCACAGGTCACAAATTAGTGTCTTTCGGTAAATAGTTCTCAGCAGCTGCTTGTGCCTTTCAGCTTGACCTTAATCAGTCATGGCGTGGTGTTGCCACAACCTAAGACCTATTCCACCATTATTTTGTGTGTTTTAAGGCTGCTGTTACTGAAGTCAAAAGGTTAGATTTGAGCTCTAAAAAACACCTGGACGGGGTTAGAAAATTGAGTTTGAGCAGCAAGATGTGAACTGAAAGCATTAAAACGTGATTTCTGATCCCTTCTTAATGGATACGCTTTCACACTGCTTGTTCAAAGCGGGAGTGTTGTGCCATTTTTGCGAATTGCTTTATGTTTGTAAAGTTCAGAGGCAGAACGGGGTCAGGGGTCGAAGCTGGATCGAGGTGCGTGTGTGTTTGAGGAAGAGCTGGCATGGTAAAACAAGGGGTTTTAAATGCCAGCACTGTTGGTGCATCACTCAGCTGATTCTCAAACGGCAGCATGCTATTTGGAAGCGCACACTCGCATGGCACTGCGTCTGTTTGGTCAGGGTGGACGAACAAAGACACGATACATGTCTGAAAAGAGCCAATATTTCTGCGTCCCCTTTCACAGCAGCAGGTTTATGCCCCTGACACACACATGTAAAAGGATCAGGACTTTTTTCGGAGTACCTGTCAGTAATTTAAACCACGTGCTTCCATCGTGTAATAAATTACTGCGTTAATTCTTCTGTATTTCTGTGACACCAGCCAGAGATAAGACACTTTTTTCAAAATGCATGAAAACTCCTCATCTTTATCTGCAGGCCAGCGTGACATTTAAATCAAAACTATAAATTATGAATAACAGCCTCATGCAACATTGATATTTCTGAACCTGTTCAAAAGATTTTCAAGTGCAAGTTCCACAAATTTCATTCAGAAGAAAAGAAGCACCAAAAAAAAACACATTTTTAGACAATTTAGTACCAGACGGCCCTTTCAAACCGAATGTGGCAACTTTTTGTTTTTAACACACTCAGACACGGGCCTCCAGAGAGAGACAGAATAATAATGATCAGATTTAGTGTCAGCGCTCTAACATTCATGACGACTGTTGGTAAATCTTAAATGTCTCTTTGTGTCACAGGTTATGTAAATCAAGACCCATGAGTGCTACAGCCTTTTATAGTTTAAGTGTCGCGGCAGTGTCGGCGCTCTCAGTAAATCAATGCTGCTTAAGTAAGCCATGGATTAATTATACGTTGTCCAATGTCTCTCCACACCCCTATATTCATATCTGATTGAGCCTCTTACCTGCAGTCATGCAAGATGAAGTGCTAACCTGACTCAGCCGAAAGAGGACAGTTAGGAAACACACTCGGCACTACAGTGATGCTCCAACATACATTATTGCCCTTGAGCAGAAATGGGCTCTGATTAGGCTTCATTTAATTTAGTTAGCCTGGAGCAAAAACCAATCAGCCCTGTGTAGGACAGAGAGAGGGGCAGGACAACAACAGTGCCAACAATTCAAAAGCACCAAAGAGGGTTTAATGCACAGTATAGAGGTGTCTAATTGCTTTTGTCCCCTTAAGCTACAGGGGAGAACTGTGCGTGTGTGTGTGCGGCACAAATAAAAAAAAATCAAATAAAAAGTGCCCTTAACATGTCTGATTTATTCTGAACATGTTTTTGAAGAAATGGGGGGGGGGGGGGGGGGTTCTGTAGATGACTGATCTCTAACTACTTAAAATCCCTTTTCTTTTTTGAAGTTGATCCATTTTCTTTACATCACTTTCTTCTGACCTTTGCAGGCAATGCTGTGTGCTCTATGAATTCCATAAAATCAACGATTGAAAATAATAATTTTTACACTAAAATGAGAAAAAAAAACAAAGATTTTACTCGTCCATAAGATAGTGGGGGCTTCTTTTCTTAACAAACAAAGCAGCATTATTCCGGCTCAGTTTTGTGCAAGCGGTGGGTGTTCGTGCATTATTTTTCATTCTCATCTTCAAACAAAACCAAAAGCATATTAAAAGGAACAGAGAATGCTTCATCATTCTTTCATTTGTGAGCTGCGCACTGGTGGATATGATTGCATATGAGCACAGGAGACAAGTTATAAACCTTAAACTAACAGAAACCAACAACAACAAAAAGAAAAAGACTGAACTTCCAGAATACAGTATCGTGTTATCTTCCTATAAAAACAAAATTTCCAATCATTTTTCAAAAGAAAAAAAAAACAAGCTCCACGTCGCTTTATGTGTCATTCACGAGATTAAGACTGGATTTATTCACGTTAATCCGACAGAAAGAGTATCTACATTCATTGTGACAGATATCCCGTCACCCTGTATGTTATCATAAGTTACTTGGTGATTTCTCAGTGCAACTAGAACAACTTCCACTGAAACTAGACATTTTACAATTCTTAACTCACATCCTCGAATATATTGTATGAATAGGTTGTCTATGCTGTGAGATCTGATGTGAGATTTATTTTTTCTTAACAACAACAACAACAAAATGTATGTCAAATTCTGTGAAAACACTGTTTAAATCCGTTTAAAGTCCATGTGTAAACACGGTAGGGCTGTGATGCTTCAGCCAAAGGAATCCTGAGCGCTCTTACCGTCCACAGCCATAGTCGGTCTCAGCGTGTTTCTCTCCGTGGTGTCAACAGGACTCTCTCATTCTCTTGCCAGAAGGATGGAATACAGGTTACTGAGAGTGAGGATAAAGCGCGCCTCTTTCCCACTTCCAGCCCGCTATGTGAGCATGCACGCAGCTCTTTCTGTAGTCGCTCTGAGAGAAAAGGTAGACAGCTCACACACTTCCTCTCTGCCGGCTCCCGGCCATTTGTTGTCCGGGACGCCGGGACCAGTCCGATATGAAGCTGCTCCCTCGGTGTCTCCGCCCCCATCTCCATACCTGACCGCCGGGAGACAAAAGGTCATCACGCCCAGCCGGCAGCTGCCATTGGATATACGCGAGATTCAGCCCTCTGTCTCTCTGTACGTAACTAAGCGCGCGCATCATTTCATTAAAAATAACAATTACACAAAATGACTGCATTTTGCAGAAACGTGCAAAGGTGTGCTCTTTTAATTGTAGGTGACATGTAACAATATATTCATAATTTCACTTTAAAGTTTGCCTACACAGAAAGGACTAAATTAGAGTCTCAGATGATTAGAATGAGAGCTGAAACTGTGGTCAGGCAAATACGAAACCAAAACACACAGAAGAAGAAACAGACCAGCTTCATGTGCAGGATCTCCATCTTTTTTTATTTATTCATTTATGTGGCCTCTTATTTTCACCATTTTAAAAACAAAAACACAACATTTCAGGTAAATGAGACGACTGAACAAGGGGGAACATTTTCTTTTGCACACTGGGAAATGTGGCCAGACCTACAAGCACCTTTAATGCAAAGCAAAGAGAGCAAACCTCCAAGATAAAGATTGTGTTTGAGTTGGACTGAAAGTCATCCCGACACTCTCTCATATCTCATCCATGTTCTCCCAAACACACTTTTAACCATTTGATAATATTTAGCCGTTTTCATGACACAAGTCATGGGGCTACCACACACTTTCCCCATGCAAACAAGCTAAACAGAAGCGAGCCATGACTAACGCATTTAAAAATGAATGCAGTAAGAATGTCAGCTGGTAAGTAACCACATCGCATCAGCAGCTTTCTGTGTGCACTAAGATGATTTCTGATGTTCATTTGTATGAATGCTGAGTTAGGCTGTATATCATTGATCTGAAAGCTTCCTAACTCTCAAAGCTTTTGAGTAAAACAATGAACAGCTGAAATAGACACAACAGAATGGTCCAAATCAAACCCGCTGA
Organism: Leuresthes tenuis; assembly: GCF_036924035.1. NCBI lineage: Eukaryota > Metazoa > Chordata > Actinopteri > Atheriniformes > Atherinopsidae > Leuresthes > Leuresthes tenuis. The sequence continues at coordinate 4,426,551 of NW_027325370.1, forward strand.
GGCTGAATCAGTTTTTCTCACGCAGACTAAGAGTCGCGTGTGTGATGTCATGTTCATAAAATCCTCCTCACCCTTCGTGCTCATTTGAAATGATATATGCCTCTGTCTGTCTTCCGTGTGATCCCTGAAACAACACCAACATGTTTAACTGGTGGTGGCACCGACCAGCTCGTATCGGAAGAAAAGATTTAACGACGATCCCAGACGGTTTTGTGTAACAAACCATCAGACACATCGGGTTACATTTGCGAGGTTAGAAATGTCTTGTAAATCCCATACATAGGCAATAAAATACAACATTCAATAGGTCTACAGGACAAAACATTGCACTTTTACAATAAAGAGTCCAAAAATATCCTCATATGTTTATATGAGGATATTTATTGCCTTAATAAATGTAGAGACACGGATAACATTTTGCAACCTGTCAGTGATGATGTTCAGTTTCATAATGTCTACGTGACAATGTAGATGTTCAAGACAACCGATTTGGCCACAAATACTTAGAAAGGGGTGGAATGAGTCAGAGGACAGAGGAGTTACCCTGTCTATGACCATGAAAGAGACCCTGGTTGGATTTCCAGCCGATACAACATTATACATTCACTGCGTTCACACTTCGGTTGCCAGTGGTTAGGGTTAGGAGTCAAGAACACACAGTTAGAGTAGGAATTAAAATATATGTTAGTTTTACACAACAAATACATAAACACGTGTTTTTCATGTGGCAGGTTTCCTCTCTTTATTAGTATATAGTGCAGAAGAATAAGGTGCAGCAAGGTGAAAGTAACAGCACCAGTGATATCTCAAATGAAAGGACAAAAGTGAGTGAATTAACATGGTGGAAAGGCTGCTGACAGTGAACAGTTTAAAGTTAGAGCTCTGGCAACAGTCCTGTTTGCATTCATAAGATACGTGATTCAAGATGTCATCTTTTTTTTCTCATGCTTGTTTCCAGTTGATTTCATACAGAATCGGAAAATGCTGATAAATACAGCTGGATGGAAAGACAACTAAAGTTTTTTGCATGAACACTACAAACTGCACACGTTGCCACTCATCATGTCTGGTGGTTTCAAGCCATAAAAACTGCTGAGTGAAAAAACCTGATGATCTTACACAATTTTAACCATGTTGCTTTTGTGCCTAAACCAAATCACATCATAGAATATCCCATAATCCCTTTTTATACCTGTAAATTATCATACCCTAACAATTTGTAACACTGACAGTGCCAGAAATATCAAATATTATAGGCTATATTGCTCCCTTCTGGACAACAACAGACGCAAAGCATCTGTTAGCCAGCAGGCTATTATTATCCAAGATAAATAAAATTATCTCAATCGGGTTTGTACAACTGGCTCAGTAACTCTGAGTGGATCTATGCAAAAAACACAAAAATGCCAACAAGTCAGACTCCTGAAGGAAAACCACTGGCATAAAATAAATAGAATCTCCCAACAGTTACCATTTGCCTGTCAAAAAGCCACGCTGCACATCAAAGCAGAGAATATGTGAGTAAGCTGCTAACATGCTTTTGTCAATATAGTCTCACAGTGAATACAACTAATTGATTCTGCAGCCACTCATATGCAGAATGCTCTGAAATGGTGATTTATTTCTTAGAACATCGAAGCATCGCTGACAGGCTGCTTGTAAGAAGATGAGCGCTCTCCCAAAAGCCCAAAAATTGGATCATCAAAGGATGGATAACTAGGAACAAAGGACTGGCTGGTCCATCAGGACTTCACCAGTGTGCGTGCTGATTCGGAGTGAAAGAGCCACACATTCACATAATGTCACAAACGCACGTGCAGAGACACGTACACATCTGCATGCACTCACTCACTCCAACTCTAACAGGCAGAGCTTAATTTAGAAGATGTGCTTCCGGGTGCCTGTAAAGACGTTTTGTCATGTGAAAAAAAAAAACTGAGCAGTGAAAGGCTGAATATTTAATTTAGAGGGTGGTCAGTGTGGTGAAAAATGAGTAGAGTGGGACCTGCAGAGACTTGTCGAGCAGCAGCTCAAAGAATTTCAGGTCAAAGTAGTGCTGGGATTCAACGACAGGAGCGACTCCTGTGGATGAAATGTTCGCACAGTGTGTTTGAAACGCATCAGTGTTTGAAAATCATTGAAAATATTAATTATTTTCCTGTAGTCAAGTTTCTGCTGAGTTTTTGTTATTTTTTTTCCTGGCATCCGAATGTGTTAAGCAGCGTCTATCAGTGATTAAACCTTTACTGACAGCACTGCAACACCTCACATGGCCTGTCCACTTTGTGCTCTTCACAGCTTTATACTGTTCATGCCACACTTAGATACTTGAGCAGCTTTATTCTTTAGGAAACCTGTGAGCTAACAAAAACAGCAGGTTTACGCTGCGCACTGCCTGAGTGGGACTGGTAACATGTTGGAAAAGCTTGGGCTTACGTCAAAGCTCTCTTGAAAAAGAAAAGGGGAAGGAGAGCACTTCCTTTGGACACAGAGAAGCTATTGATACTAGGGTTCGGCGTCAGCCTTGCGAAAGCTTGTGTCTTGATGAATGGCTGTCCTTGAGTTGGCAGTGAGGAATAATAGTTCCAAACAGAGCAGAAAAGTGTGAAGAAAGGATCAGTTTAGGGAAAAAAAGGTTAAACTTTTGGTACGTCAAAATGTTCAGAGAAGATTCAAAGAGGCTGGATTTAACAGAACATAAGAAGAGTCTTCTCCCTGTTCTTAATCTGATCTGAAAGGAAATGCGCTTTCAGGTGGAAGGGAAAGCAATCTAATGAATTCCCAAAGGAAGCTATTTACTCCACTGAGATGAGTGCAAATGATAGAGAGGAACCCACCTCCTCGTGATAAGTTGTGTCCCTGAGCTGTTTTCCTAATGAGAGGCCCGGGGGAGTTTTAGTCATTTTGTGTGCATATCGTGGAGGGGCCTCCTTTGAAAAACATGTGTCCTCTCTCTGGATTTATTCAGGAAGTGGAGCTAGACATGACAGAATCTATTTGAAAGATATATTCCCTTTGCCACTCCCTGATCATCACCCCTCATCTCCTGTTTTGCACCCCGTGCGTGTGCATGTGTATGTGTGAACATACGTGCGTGGAAGGAGGGAAGGGAAAGGAGCATAATTGTAATTCCACTCACTCCTCAGTGGTGACCTCACACATATGCAAATGACCACAGTCCAACAGAGAGCATATGAGGCTGAGTTGTGTTACAACCGCCCACCCCCCAGTGATAGAGCTATCTATCTATCTATCTATCTATCTATCTATCTATCTATCTATCTATCTATCTATCTATCTATCTATCTATCTATCTATCTATCTATCTATCTATCTATCTATCTATCTATCTATCTATCTATCTATCTATCTGTCTATCTGTCTATCTGTCTGTCTGTCTATCTGTCTGTCTGCAGCATAACATAAATGCCTGTCTCCTCACCTGTAAAACACAACCTGTGCTGAAAATGCCAGAATGCCATCTTGTGCTTAATGTCACTGATTCTTTTCATACTCGTGGCATGAAAGCCAATGCACTGGATTTAGGTTATGTGTGCACGAGTTTAACTCAGTGACGGCAAGATTCCCAGTAGGGATGGGGGTAAGTGTATATAGATGCAAGTAAATGCTCGGAGGAACACAACAAGAAGGTACTGCTCTGGAAAAGTTAAGCCATTGATGTAAGGTGAGAGCACATCTTAGAGCTCGGTGGTGCACAAAGTGAAACACCGCGGTATAAATCCATGGGAACAGCTAATTTGTGATGGACGATAGTGCAGGTTAGGTGTGGTTTAGATCCTCAGGTGGACAGCTTACCATGACAGTCTATGTTCTGAACATGGCTGGATTAAAAGTTCAAGCAGACACAATTTAATATTCCATTCGCTAAGAAACAATCTCATCTGCACATGAAGAGAAATAAGGTGGTTATACTTCTTTAAAGTTAATTTCCATAGATTTTTTCATCACAAACGTTTTCAATACCTTCAGAAGCTGAACAAAACAAATGTGTAAACCAGTTAAGCAGTTTCTGTTCATGGAACACAACTATTTCTACTTGAAATGGACATATTGTACTGTGTTTTTCTAGGATGTCAATCAACAGCAGGCAACGAGAGTTTTGATAACACTTATGGGTAACTCAGGCGCATGCTGATTTATTTCAGGATTGATGGATGGACATTGACCATTCTCAAAAAAAGGAAAATGGGAGTTGAACGTTTTACTAAATTTAGATCCAGTTAGACTTGAACATTTTTGGACAGGGACACATTTTTTTGGTTAATTTAGCGACACATTAGAATATTGTCACGTTAAAGTTACATGATAAGTAAGAGTTTAAAGTGAAGTCCAGCTCTGAAGGGTGGATAGTTTCTGTCAAACCAGAGGAGGGGTCTGGGAATAACATCTCTCTAACGTGTTGAAACATCTGGAATTTCACAATTACCTCAAAGACACACAAGAGACAATCTTTATTTATTTATTCATCGGTTCAGCAACTGAAAGGGGTGGTTGATTATATCAAGAGGGCATATATGACATCTTCATTTGGCTCACAACACTTCAAGTGAAGCAGGATCATTTGGAGTGACCAAATCAAGGGTGGGGTACATTCTGATATATTCAGGGAAAAATGGTTAGCTTGGCAATATAAAAAGGCCTAGATGTCCTTGGATATGATGAATATTTTCCATGATAAAGAAAAACCCCTTCACAGCCAAAACATGTATTAAACTGCCCTCAAGTGCCCTCTCGGGAGCCAAAATGTGTACTAAACTGCCCTCAAGTGCCCTCTCGGGAGCCAAAACGTGTGCTAAACTGCCCTCTGGAGAGCCAAAACGTGTACTAAACAGCCCTCAAGTGCCCTCTCAGGAGCCAAAATGCGTGCTAAACTGCCCTCTACAGTGGTGAGGAGGCACTATATGTGCCCTTTTTTTTTCTTTCCACCCCTGCCCTTCATGCCACTGCCTTCTTGGGCTAATAGTCCGAAGCATACAGCATCATCTGTAAAACATGCATAAACACTGGGAATGAGGGAAGGGGAAGGAACTAACACTGCATTAATAGTGTTTTATGATGACGTGAAAGCAAAGGCGGGTGAATCGTGAAGTGTGCGTGTCTGCGAACTTTCACGATGTGATGTGCTTCACAGTGCAGATGCACAGCACAACAAAATATCCTGAAAAAATTATCTCGGATTTAGGAAAATAGTAAAGTAGAATAGTCTGCAATCACCAGTTAGTCAGCTGTGCAGAGTAGCAATGTTAAACATGAATTAATTTGTCTAATTACCTTTGTGTCATTTTCATTTTAGGGAGCTGTGATTGCTAATGAGCTCCCCCAGTTTGGCTATTGACACCCACAAATTGAAAAAAATTGATTATATGCTCAGGCATATTTCTAATTCTTTATATTTCAACTGGAACATATCATAATTTGATTTGAATAATTTCCACTTTCACACAAATCCACTAACTGGACCTGTTTTCAGTACATTTAAAGAACCGTCTCTTTCTTATCGTATCACTGCATTGCTCACAGCGTCCGTTATTGATTTCACGGAGAAACAATTCTCTCAACTTTTGTCTTTAACTTCGATTGTCTGACATGTAATGTCAAGACAAGAAAACAGTTCTATTTTTATTTTATCTTTAAATGTGTTGGGTCCAGGGAAATATTTCTGATTGGAGACAATCCGGCTTTATTCAAGCTTTATACTTCTGAGAAATGGTCTGACGCTCAGTCCATCTCTTTATGCTCCGCTCGTCTGTCTGTCTCTTTCACTCGGCGTAAAAGATTTTGCCGTCCATGCGTCTTGAAGCTCAGGGGGAGCGAGAGTCTCCTCTCTTCTCCTCAGCTCACAACAGACAGAATGCAGCATCATCTGATTCACTTTGTCTAAATAACCTGATGTCGTGTCAGTCTAACAGCAGGTCACGAGAACAGCTTCAGTCAATAAAACTAATTTATCTGCTCACCCATCAGTGAAACAAATCAGCTATACTGTGGATCATGTTAACTGTCAGGCTCACAATGTGAAAACTATGAAAACCACTTACTGAACCAGCGTGAGCGGAATTCTCCCGCTCCCATTTTTTCCCTCTCAGACTGAATGAAACTACTTACAAGGAGATGTATGACATTGCAGCAGAGGGAGGCTGTGACATCAAGTGGAAAGCAGAGAAGAAAATCTGCTCTAGATTTTTTACACTTGCGTCATCAACATTTGCAAAATAGAACTTGTATTTTCTAAATGAAAATTGGAGATCTAATTGTAGATTAGCTGCAAAAGCCTGTGACCTGCAGACCCTCAGCTTATCTCCCAGATGTAAACTGTAACGTCAGTGAATAGTGCCATCAGAATCACATCAGAGGTCATTGTTCTCTAAAAGAAAAGATGCTCCTAATGCGAAGTACAGAGCACAGCTTTATGTTGAAGTCATGAGAATAAACAGGTGTGACATTTAAGTTTTTACTGGCTGTAATTGGCTGACACACCATGTTTGAATGACAGAAGACAATGTTGTTCTCCCAACATCTGGTTGTACTCTCCAACCAGCCTGAGCCACAATGAAGGCTGTTATGGCCCTTATTTCATAAGAAAAAAATATACATGCATCTTTTCAGCCTTTTCAAATCACAGCAGAAGTCATTCTCAAGTCTTTCCTTCATGAAGCAAAGAAAGAAGGTGTGAGGGTGGGTTAGGTCCAGTGCTTTCAATCCCTCACAAGTTCAACTTCACGGCATTTATTCGTGACCAATGTACCACAATGGCTTTCCCATCTCTGTGTTCTTTGCAGTGAATAACACAACAACACTTTACTGAAACATTTTTGTTACTTCCTGGTTAGATTTATGGAATCAGATTACTCATTTAGGTAAGAAAAAGATCACGATTACATCTCAAATACATTCTTTTGACCAGGAAGCCATCACCCTCATTGAAATAATTTTTATAAGTCACACGATGTTGCTTTCAAAGCCACTAAAGGTTGTCTATTCTTCAAACAGAAGCTTATAGGCCATGTCAGTCTGCATGAGCAAACACCCCATAGGGAGGTAGTTCTTTGTCTCAGAATTTCAGGAGATATCACTCAGTTATTGTTGAGAACTGGTCGACTGTTAGTGAGTCGAAATCTTCACATATTCTAATCTATTATTCGCCTGAGATTAATACATTTCTTGAGGACGTTTCTCAGAAGTGTATTGAAAATATGATTGAAAGATTTTTGTCAGTTGTTTACCCATTTTGCATGTGATGACTTATGGGCCAATGCTACATGCTTTGAAGGGAAAAGAGGCAGTAGATAATTTCACATCCCATATGAGAGGTGTACAGAAGCGGCTGAGAACAACTGTATTGTTTGCAGTGTGAATACTTGTAATTCATGGCCATACAGTCAGTTTCAAGGTGATCCTGTTAACACTCAAGGAGACGAGTGGCAAGGGTCGTTCTCTTCACACAGCAATTAGCTTAATTAATCATTTTCAGTGACCCACAATGCAAATATGTCTCGTTTGTCAGATTTGTCAATGCATTAGTATTCACAACACAAAATCCACTTTCTTTTTCCGTTGAAAAATAACTCAGCTGGAAACTGTAGACTGATTATGAGCTGTCTTTATTCAAAGCTTTGTTGTTGAGCAAAGCTCAGAGGATCAATGAAACTTCCCTTGAACATCTGTGAAGTTTGACATCCAGAATGACTGGATGGCCACTTCTAAATGAAGGCTCTAATGGGAATTAATTGTTGTCCTTTGTCAAGGACACTTCTCTTTGTGTCAGAATAACATAAAGTCAGTACTCTGCAATAAATAAATCTTTAATTCTAACGAGACTTTCTTCTATGTTTGAAGTCAGGCGTTGTGTGAGTGGACTCCTTTCAGCTAAAAGGCTATATCTGAATTTGACATGTATGTGTAATTTTGAAAAATGATCATGTCTATTTCTTGTTTTGGGATATTTCAATTATTTTTTTGCCCACCCTGTATTGTTGAATATAATGAGCTAAAATTAACTGACAGTGCTGTCCAGGCAGTATGAATGATGTGTCTGTTTCTTTGTGTGTTTATAGGTAATGCACTGAGTGTATCAATAAACCTGTCGTCTTGACATATCTCCTCCTTCTCTTGCAGTCAGCAGCTTTCTCTCACTAAGTTGACAGTAAATGGCACAAGATGCTATTTGCTGGGATATTTCACCCTTTATTTCTTGGTATCCTCTTGAAAATTGCTGTACACCCACGGACATGTCACACAATGGACATTTCTGCTGTGACAGAGACGACAGATTGTCCATTGGTCCTTCCCTGTCACTTAGAGGCTTAACAGATTCAGAGGAGTAATGCATCCCTGCTTGAATGGAAACACTTGGCCGTGTTCGCAGTGATTCACTTTGTTCATAGTGCATTTAAATTGACCAATTATAGATTTCACATGCATTAGTTTGTCATTATATCACCAAAAAAACGTATTAATCACTAAATGAAGGGCATTGTTTTGAGCATCTTCTTCATTTAAAATTCCCCTCTACATAAATTGAGTGATTAGTCTTTGTTAAGAAATGGAATGAGCCGTTGAATGGTTGTTTTTCAGTGATTTTCTTTTCATAAACAAATCACTCTAATGGCTCTCCATAACAATTACTTTATTCGCTTGCCCTCGGTGCAATAAAATGTGTGCACCAATCAAAAGCTTAATGTCTTATTATTACCAGTTCTATTTGCTAAGTTGCTTGAAAACTGAGATGTTGCTACAAATTAGATTTGGAGGTCATACTAGTGCCTTTTAGGCTTCCATGTCACAACACCAAATTGTCTAAAGCAGGTAAACATAGGACAGTTTCCAGGTCACACCTGCATTTACAGGAAGCTCTGCCAAATGTTTTATGGCTGCAGATCAGAGGAAATGATGATGGTATGATCTCTGGCAAGACCACAGTCAGCTTTCACAACGTCTGAGCAAAAAAAAACGCTATCTTCTGCTGCCGCTGCCATCAAAACTACTGGTTCAAATGTGTGTGGGGTGTGGCGTTGGTGGGCTCCTGCTTAATTGCTATCATGGAAAGACTTCTGTTACTGAAGCAGTCAGAGATTAGTTGATTCATTCTTCTGCAATTTAATCAGAAGACAGACGTGCTTCCATCAGGCTCTGGTTATTTTTCACGGCTAACGCTGGCCAGTAATATTAATGTATTTTTGTTGAGGCTGACCTTGATCAGTTAGCGTTTCAAGTTGCACAAAATATTCATTTTTATATTTAGTCTTTACAATCGATCCTTCAAAGTCAAATCATTGTTTAAATAATCAGAAGGAAATAGTGCAGCAGTAGGATGAAACTAAGGCTCAAATTAAGCTTCATGTTTCAGAGGGGTTTTGGATGTGTGAGCTATATATCTTCTATTGCGTCTGACAGTCCATTTTCATCATAACATCCACTCCCAGGAGTAAAATAATGTCTGCCCCCCAGGCGATGTAAATGAAGAAAAATGTAAAGGCCGGAGCCAAAGCTCAGACAGTGGATGGGTGAAGTTAATGTGATTGAAATTAATTGATGTATGGCCTCACTTCATCTCATGGGATGGAACCCAGAAATGTCATGTTAGACTGTAATTATCAATTGCAGTCTTGTGTCCCACGTTTGACTATATGACTATTAAATTTGGTGCATTTTATCCTTATATTTCATATGTTATTACAGTCACATCCTACAACGTGTCTAACGAGAACACGGTGAAATAACCTCAGATTGATAGCCTAACTGACTATATGCATGTTACCAGCTTCTCTAAGAAAAAAGGATAAAGTACACCTCAGAAATTAATGCCACTGTGGGTAAGAATTAGTTTCACTGTTTAGTCAAACAAATTTGACTTTAATAGGATACTTTTACAAACCCTGTTAAATGACCCAGTTGTTTATTAGAACAAATGTCAGCTGTGACATTCGTGCCCAGAATATAACATCATGATGTTGTATGTAAAGCACAATCCTTTAGATTAAGGTGAAAATAAAAACCGAAGTCCATTCATTCATTCATTCATTCATTTTCTATACCTGTTTAATCCAATTCAGGGTCGCAGGGGGCGGGGAGCCTAGCCCAGCTGCCAGCTGTCATCGGGTGAGAGGCAGGTGACACTCTGAACAGGTCACCAGTCCATCACAGGGCCACACAGAGACTAACGAGGCACACAACCGTGCACGCTCCCTCCTAGGGATCATTTAGAATCATCAATAAACCGAACACACATGTTTTTGGACGGTGGGAGGAACAGAATTCCATGATTTGTTAAATAATTTAGCGGAAAACCGTGCAAGGGTAAGGTCACATGTTTGTTGTTTTCTTGTGAATGCACATTCTGAATGTGATCCCAGCAATATGTTTACAGAGAGGTTGTTATTGAGCTGTTTTTATTCTGCTATTCTCAACAACACCCTGTAAGTGTCTGCAACCGTGGAAACAAATTACTTTAACCTTGAAAAAACTTGCTTTCTCATTATTGCTGATATAGACTTTCTGCTACTCAAGACAGACATGAACTGCACCTGGACTTACTGAACTCTGCAGAATGTGGTTTGTGTTACTTAAATAAGCAAGGCCTTCAAATGTTGGCAAGCCTTAAGACCTCAAGTATACATTGTTTTTTTTTTTTGCTGTAATGAGGCTTTCACATTTGTGCAAGTTGACCATTTCATGTAAACTGGTGTGAATTACATGTAATTGCACACCCTGGCTCTTTGTCAGGGTCCCTGTGTTTGAACTGGTGGTTTTAGAGTCCATTATTTCCCAAATTAATTTCAAGTTTTGATTAATCAAACCTCAATGTTAATTCAGTCTATGCTTAAGACACTCAGGCTCACAGGAGATGACAGCATTATTGGATTTAATCTATATTATTATTATTTGTTCTTTTGGATGCAATAGAATTGTGTGTTTTTAATGTAGCCCAGTACCACCTGAAAACTGGAAGATCACAGCCATTCAAGGTCCATTCAATGCCATTTACAGCCTTGTTTTTTTTGTACATATCTGTGGATCTTCTAAATCTTTTCTTATACCTGTGTTCCATGATACCAGAATTCTTTGTAATTTGACTTTACATTATAATTTTTTTCTTAAAACATTAAAATGTTGCCCATACAGTTTTGACAGGGTAAACACATCCTAATCTTTACTTCTGTAAGAATTAAATGAAAAAAGAGGCTCTTTCAATGATAAATCAAATTACTGATCTGACATCAGTTATTCTAATTAGATGCAAGATTTTGCACAAGGTATTTTTCTGGAGTTTAAAATGACTGGTACAACATAAAATTATCAATTTGAACTTTATTAGCAACATGAACGTCTTTTACACGACCCTATCAAGTAAATCATAGCAACGTAGTATAAAAAAATCAAGAAAAACTTTACTCTAAATCACTATATTTTACATGGTTTGGTGCCCTCATGTGGCTTCTATTAAAAAAAGAAGAAAAACAAATCAAATTAAAACAATTCTTAACAGTGTGAAACGTGATAAATACCCGGAAGAAATTATTTCAGTCACACTGTGTACATGTTATAGTCATACTTATAATTTTGGACAAAACTTAAATTTTAGGAGCGGCAAAAATAAAGAGTAGCACAGCCTGCCCAGTGGGGGGCGCTGTTATACACACCAGCATACATTTCTAGAAGAACAGGGTCGCTTTTTTGTGGGAACGGAAGTTCGACTGTTGTTCATCCGCCAGTGTGCTTTGCGTCGCAACGATGGCTACAACTGCTACAAAACAAGCGCCTAAAATTGTCTCCAAAACATCTGCGGGAGGCGCCGGGGCGGCGGGGGGCAGCGGTGCCCCGCCGATAATGCCCCTTGCCTCTCCGCTTATGGGGAAAAAGAAGAAGCCGTTTTTGGGGATGCCCGCCCCGCTGGGCTACGTCCCCGGTCTGGGCAGAGGGTGAGCTAACCAAATGCTAACTAGCTAGCCTAGCTCTCTAACCACAGTTAGAGGTGTTTTCAATGCTGTCGCTAGCTTAACAAGGACATGGATTCCTCCTTGACTAGCCTTTAATCATTTCGAAGAACACCTTTGTAATTAACTATATAAAGATACTGGAGATCCGCTCGTTGTCTGATACCTACCTACATACCTACAAATTTGGCAAAATAATGCTGTCATAAACGGCGCTTAACTCCTTACAAGTTAACCTGTGAATAAGCATTAATTAATCTGTGCATCCTGTTGGATTTACTTCAGTAAGTTTTAATGAATATTTCTGTTGCAGTGCTACTGGTTTCACCACCCGATCTGATATCGGTCCTGCTCGTGATGCCAATGATCCAGTGGATGATCGACATGCACCCCCGGGGAAAAGGACCGTTGGGGACCAAATGAAAAAGAATCAGGACGATGATGATGAGGATTTGAATGACACCAACTATGACGAGGTTACTATGATTGGATTATTTCCGTTTTAAAGTGTGGGCCAGGGTTCAGTAAATTAAATGTGATTTGACAGTAATATTTCTCATATGATAAACTGTCTTTTTGTGCGTGTTTCCTTGTAGTTTAATGGTTATGCGGGGAGCTTGTTCTCCAGTGGGCCTTATGAGAAAGACGATGAAGAAGCAGATGCTATATATGCAGCACTGGACAAGAGGATGGACGAAAGACGCAAAGAAAGAAGGTTACAAATAAAACTCGCCTTCTATCCCACTTGACTAAATAAGTATAATATAGTGCCCTCCTTTGTAAACCTTGCACGTCATATTCATCTTTGAATAAACTTTGATTTAATGTTGCATATATATTTGTTGTTGGCTGTTCTTTGCGGATCTTTAGGGAGCTGAGAGAAAAGGAAGAAATTGAGAAATACCGTATGGAGCGACCCAAAATCCAGCAGCAATTCTCAGATCTGAAGGTAAGAAAATTTTATCATCTTTGCTGTCTTACTTTATGAAAAATAAACATTTAAAAAGCTGTGTTGGGAAAGGTGTGGTGATGATGGGTAAAAAGAGTTTAACTGTGCAATCTGTGCCACATCAAAAGTCCTCCAGGGTTCTGGTGCTCCTGACTGAGAATAACGTTGAATTAAGTGAACTGATTAACGTTCACTTTAACTTAGATGAATGGTTAACATGATTAAACAAACTTAGTTTCTGTTAACAACCATTTCTGAATGCGACCCGTGAATTTCCTGAATGGCCGTGGTTTCAGTGTGATGTATTGAATTATATTGGGGTTTCTGTGCCTTCTGCAGACTGATCAGTGCATTTCTGCAGATATTCTGCAGTTCAGTGCATCTGTCCATGGAAGGTCTGTGTCCTTCTGTCGTCTTTATGTTGAAAGCACTGCGGGAAATCCACAGCATAGCTTTCGTTTCAATACCTTTACCTTGTAAGCTGCATGAGCAGTTCATGTCGGAGGAAGTAGATCTTTGCCTCTTTCAGTGCGACTTTCCTTGTCTTGTCCTCATCAGAAATTTGGAGCTTCTGTGTCACGGGAAGATCTCGGTGATCTTTTGTCAAATGAACCACTGGTTCAGTGACAGGCGGACCTGAGAACCTCACGTCAGCTCTATCACTCACACTGGTCACGACACTCACCACAGTCTCGTTCTGTTTCAGTGCACAAATGCTAAAGATGAAGAAAAAAAACAGACAGAAACAAGAGAGACACATTTCCAAGTTGCACAGTTGTGCCTTGTTTGAGATTTTGGACATGCTGTCTTAGAAAATGGTTGCAAAGTTGCACTAAATAGTTGCAGCAGCGCGGTAACATCACTGTGACACAGTTCACTTTAAAGTCTCGGGTTGCTGGGTTAATTGAAACAGAAAAGGTAAAGTAGCAGCTCTCCTGAATGACTTCATTAGCTTAATAAGCAGGTGTGCTTTGTTGAGACTTCTAATAAGCAAAGAAGCACCCTGTTGTCTTAGTATTTCCACTCAGGGAGTCCCTCAAGCTGTTTTCAGTCATTCATTCATCGAGTTTTGTAGACACAGATTACATACTCACGTAAACACAACCGAAAGCATCATTTATGCTTCACTTGTATTTTATGTGTTTCGTGGGCAGATCTGTGGTGTGTTGAGCTCAGTATGCTGCCAGAATGTTGTCAACCTACTACTGAATTCTATGATTACACAACTCTGCACCTCCTGTGTAGGCAGAGATTGAACGCTTGAGCTGCTGCTGCTCTGTTAATGTGCTCCTCTCTGCTCACATCTGTTGCATCCATGCTGGACAGTATGAGTCTAAGGAGTAGGTGGGATTCTTGATCATTTTTGTGCACTGCTGTCTCTTTGAAACAAGGTATATGCCAGGTTTGGGAGAGCATTTTCCACGATCTTCATCATATGGTCAGACCTTTGAAACTCACTCCATTCCCATCTCTTCACAGAGGAAGTTAGCGGAGGTGTCGGAGGAGGAGTGGCTGAGCATCCCTGAAGTTGGAGATGCTAGGAACAAGAGACAGAGGAATCCTCGCTATGAGAAGCTCACCCCTGTCCCTGACAGCTTCTTCTCCAAACACCTGCAGAGCGGAGAGAACCACACCTCCGTCGACCCTTTGCAGGGGGTCAGTATTCATGCAAATACATGTACATCCAGCTAAAAGCATGTCACTGAACTGGGAGCTGTAGTTCCAGCCTGTCCCAGCAGGAGGCAGGATGTTTCTCTGGAAAGAAGCAAATCTCTAGAAATGTGTCATTCATGGAGTGATTTTCATTCATGCAACATGTTTTTATATTGAACACATGTTGTGTGTCATAAGCTGTTTAAACATGCCATAACAAAAATTCTTGCGTCAACTGTATCTCTCTTTTTCAATGTTTCCTGTTTGCCACCAGCTGGGAGGCCTGAACACATCTTACCCAGGAAACATGACCCCTGGCCTGATGACACCAGGAACAGGAGAACTGGATATGAGGAAAATTGGTCAGGCCAGAAACACTCTCATGGATATGAGGCTCAGTCAGGTAAATCTTGCACGAGGCCAAGCCACTTTCACCTTTCCCGTGTTCTGTTGTTCAGATCTAGAAGATTTAGTTATTTGCTGTCCTATTCTATCTCCTCAGGTGTCCGACTCAGTCAGTGGACAGACAGTAGTAGATCCAAAAGGTTATCTGACAGATCTTAACTCCATGATCCCCACTTATGGAGGAGACATCAGGTAGAGACATTGCAACATGAAATGTTCATATATAATCTGTATAAAACAAGGAGTTATGTGTGTATTTGATTGCTCGTGCATGACTCTGCATGTCTAGTGACATCAAGAAGGCTCGTCTGTTGCTGAAATCAGTCAGGGAGACCAACCCCCATCATCCGCCTGCCTGGATTGCTTCCGCCAGGCTGGAGGAGGTGACTGGCAAACTGCAAGTGGCCAGAAACCTTATCATGAAAGGCACAGAGATGTGTCCTAAGGTAAAGGAGGATGAATCTGTGTCAGTTCAGCACTAAGCACACACAATGATCTATGTTATTATGGAATTTCTACTATCGAATGTCTCACTTTGCAGTATTTAATCAAATGTCTTGATATTATTACTGGAAACCCCCACCCCTCCCCCTATTTTTATCCTTCAAACAGAGTGAGGATGTGTGGCTGGAGGCAGCCAGGCTCCAGCCAGGTGACACCGCTAAAGCCGTGGTAGCCCAGGCTGTTCGTCACCTGCCACAGTCTGTCCGCATCTACATCCGAGCCGCAGAGTTGGAGACGGATGTCAGAGCTAAGAAACGGGTCCTCAGGAAGGGTACGGCTGCTTTTCTATTTATTGTACCAAAAAAGATTTGCATTCATTGTCAGACTGCGAGGCAGTTGTTCTGAAGCCACGTGTTGATGTTTTAGTCGTATGAGCAGAGGCTCATGTGCCTTCCCAGCAGTGCATGTGTGAATGACTTTGGTAATCCTGCCAAAAGGAAGACACTAATTTCTGTGGGGCCAAATTTCAAGGCCAGTCTCAATCTGTTCGTTGTCTCATAAAAGCAACTCAGTTCCAGCCCGCTTAGATTACAGAAAATATTTCATCAGGGTTACATTTGGCAGCTGCGTTTCTGGCTCCTTGTCAAGGCCAGGCACTGAATTTAACCATGGTGTCAATGCCCGAACTCACACATGCACACACAGGCACACACAGGCACACATGCACTAATATTTCCCAGCAGCATACCCCACTGACAGAGATGGATCAGAGCTTCCATTGAGGAAGAGCTCTCTCCGCCTCTACATGTTTAGACGCCTCTTCTCTACTTCATTACACACACAACACTCTGCCTTCACACTCAACACTATTAAACTTTACTACTAATGCACAACTAATACAGTCTTCAGGCTTGCACTGCTTTCCATTGATTTAACAGCAATGTGTTGGCTGCAGTTCGGAGTGAGCATCCCGGTGAAACATGATTTATTACTAGCTCAGACCTATATATATCAGTGTAAATGCAGCAGTTGTCTTAACTGTATGCATGCACATTAGCAGATAGGCAAGCACAGTTGTGGGTTTTAGTTTAGCAAATGACCTCGCAGAGATTGCTCACATTGTACTTTTTTCACTCACAATTATTGGGTGCAAGCTTTTTATTTTGTGTGCCGGAGCCAGCTGAGTGGGTAAAAGTAGTGTTCTCTACTGGTTTTTGGGTCTACCTGCAGCCACAGTCTGACACATCAAACCCAGGTGATGTTACGGCCGTTAAACCTTCACTAGTAAGACAGAAATAAATACCTCTGTCTTTGGGAAAAAAACACAAAAAGGAACTGATTAATCATTTTTAAGCGCAGGCACAGCCACTGAAACAGAGCATTAGACTATGGTCAGAAGCAGCACCTCAGGGCGCTGGTCGCATACATTCCAGCAGCTCACAACCAAACGTATGGCCTGTCACAACCAAAGAGGGATGGCGTTTGATTATGCTGCTGGCTTTCTGTGAAAAAAGAATTAGTTTTGACTGGTCAACTCCACGCTCGAAGCAGAAATGAATGCGTCAGCTCAGGTGTCATATTTACATAACCGTCTATACTGTGTGAGCTGCTGTGAGACTGAGTGCCGGTTCCCCTTTCATCGGAAGACAAAAGCCAGGTGTTTTTGGCTGTTAAAGGACTGCAGAGTCCCTCGTCACAGTGGCTCTTCAACAAGGTTTATTGTTACCCAAATGACTGTCAGTAAAATGACTCAGCAGGTTTTTGAT
The DNA here is from genome assembly GCF_036924035.1 of Leuresthes tenuis. Classification (NCBI taxonomy): domain Eukaryota; kingdom Metazoa; phylum Chordata; class Actinopteri; order Atheriniformes; family Atherinopsidae; genus Leuresthes; species Leuresthes tenuis. Next base: position 4,443,722 of record NW_027325370.1, read on the forward strand.
TGTTTTCCATGTAGCCTTGGAGAATGTGTCGAAGTCGGTGCGACTGTGGAAGACGGCTGTCGAGCTGGAGGAACCCGAGGATGCCAGAATCATGCTCAGCAGGGCTGTGGAGTGTTGCCCTACAAGCGTGGAGGTGTGCTTCAAACGGTGTCATTATTTGCCAGCTTTAAACATTTTACATTGAACCACACGCCGCACAGCGCATTTTGATCTTTATATTTAACTGCTGTGTCTCCTGCAGCTGTGGCTGGCGCTCGCCCGCTTAGAAACGTACGAGAACGCCCGTCGTGTCTTGAACAAAGCACGAGAGAATATTCCCACTGACCGCCACATCTGGATCACTGCTGCTAAGTTGGAGGAGGCTAATGGCAACACTCAGATGGTGGACAAGATCATTGACAGAGCCATCACTTCTCTGCGGGCCAATGGTGTGGAAATCAACAGGGAACAGTGGATACAGGTTTGTAGCTGCAGCTTTGAGGTTTTCTCACAGAAGGAGAGAGCAGGACTTCCTACAGTGGTCTATATCATGCTGAAACTTTGTCCTCTGAGTGATTAATTGTCTTCTCTACGGTTAGAAATTGTTGTTATTTTTCATCTAAACTTCAGATTAACACATTTTTACAAGGTGAAACATTATGTTATTGCACCTTTAAGCCTTGGAAGACGTATGCAGGTGTGAAAGGAGGACTGTTAGCATGCTAGCATATGCTGGCAGAAAAAGCTTCTGGAAGCATACGAGCCGGCACTGCGACGCTTTGACGCTTTGTCCAGTGCAGTTGACTTATTGAGCAATCGCGGGCTTTCCTTTCAGGGAAATCTCTTTGTGCACTCTTTAGTTGCACTGCTTTGCTTTTTCTACCCCTTGAAAAGTCAAAGCGTGTAACGTTTGGATGTCATGATTTGACAGCTGTAAAATGTAGTCCTGTAGCGCACATACTAAGATAACTCTTTGTTTGTAATGTATTGATGTGATTAAAAAAAAAAAAGCCCTCCTCCTTTTACACAACGTCTGCCAGCTTCACCTCTGTTGCCCCTGTCTCTGCCTTGATTATATCTCATAAAAGAGTGAGCATCTATAAACTGTAAGTCATCTACTTTGATATCAATCAGTAAACCAGCTTCGTCTCAGAGGCTGAACACAGTTCCTCTGACATCAGGTGTGTGAATGTTTCCACGTGAAATGCTTCGTTTACAGTTCATGCCTTTTGATATTTTGTATGCTTCCTCTTCACCTGCAGCCTTATCTCTCCTAAATGCTTCTACTTGTCCTGCAGGATGCCGAAGAGTGTGACAAGGCAGGCAGTGTGGCCACCTGCCAGGCAGTGATAAGGGCTGTTATTGGGATTGGCATTGAGGAGGAGGACCGCAAACACACTTGGATGGAGGACGCAGAGAGTGTGAGTTTAGATGTGTGACAGGACACATTCAGATCATCACACTCAGCATTTGCATTCTAATTTGCTTTGCTTTGTTTTAAGTTGAACTTAACTTTGGTGCTTGTGTTCTGTGTTTCAGTGTGTGGCCCATGGGGCGCTGGAGTGTGCCAGGGCCATCTATGCCCACGCCCTGCAGGTGTTCCCCAGTAAGAAAAGCGTCTGGCTTCGAGCAGCCTACTTTGAGAAGAACCATGGCACCAGGTCTGTTTTGTTTGTTTGGGTTTTTTTCTGTCAGACTGGAAGCTGTTATAGTCTAAAACTGTTGGCTGCTGTATTTCGGCACATTTTTAGTCACTGACTTTCTAGTTTGCTCTGGTCTAATTCCCATTGTGCTCCGATTCATCAGTCTTCTGTGGTATTCTTGTGTCTCTTAGGGAATCACTGGAGGCTTTGTTGCAAAGAGCTGTGGCTCACTGTCCAAAAGCAGAGGTCCTTTGGCTGATGGGAGCCAAGTCTAAGTGGCTGGCGGAGGATGTACCAGCAGCTAGAAGTATCCTCGCTCTAGCTTTCCAGGTGACAGTGAAACCAAGCACGCGTTGACGTGACATACAGTTACAGTTAATGTGTCCCGTGTCTAACCGTGTCCCCCTCCACACGCTTTCTACCCCTCCTCTTATTGTTTATTCTATTCTAGGCTAACCCGAACAGTGAAGAGATTTGGCTCGCTGCAGTCAAACTGGAGTCTGAGAATAATGAGTACGAAAGAGCCCGGCGACTGCTGGCCAAGGCTCGCAGCAGTGCTCCAACAGCCAGGGTGAGTGTGTGAGAGAGTGTGTATGAAAGTTTGATAAGGTCACAGAGGGATTTCACCACTTTAAACTCCCAAAACAAGTCTCGGCTTTCAGCTTGTACTTCGGGGTCGGGAGGGCTTTCTGATTGTAAATTTACGCAGTGGAGTCGTGTTGAAATAAAGTCTCATGCTGTCACTTTCACTGGCCTTCTTTTCCCTTCTGTACCAGCATGTTTTGCTTTTCATTAAGTAACGCCAGTATTGATGCAGCTCTCCTGACCCGTGTTTTACGGCTGACTTGTTCATCAGGTTTTATTCTTGTCTGTTAGAAAGCCATTGTTTGATAGTGATGTGTTACTGCATTATCTTTGAAGTGGCTTCTACAAACATTCTGTCCTGCTCAGGTTCAGGCTTGCAAAATTTCTACACCAAGAAACAGTCAGACCCACTCAGGATGACAGATGCTGTCAGATGTGCTCTCTAACTGTCATTCTGTATATCTGGCTACAAAGTGCTGACAGATATAACTAAAAGAGCCTTAATGATATGTTGGCAGCGGTGATTTCCTCTTGTGTAAAACAACTTAGCCTGTTAATGACCCAGTTAAGCATTTAGGCTGTGTCCTTAGAGGACAGTGAGTGATATCTGACAGCTGGAAAGATATTGCTATTGCACACATTGGGCTAGAATTATGTCAAATTGGTTTACTATATCTTTCTATTTCTCAGTACATTTCCTTTTGTGTTACAAGGCAAGTGGATTTAGGAGCAGATGTCATAGATCAGGTTTGTACCCATTTTTTTTTTTGTTTGTTTGCAACCTCTGTAGGTGTTTATGAAATCGGTGAAGCTGGAATGGGTTTTGGGAAACATAGACGCTGCCCAGGAGCTGTGCACTGAGGCCCTGAAACACTATGAGGACTTCCCCAAACTTTGGATGATGCGAGGCCAGATTGAGGAGCAGTGTGAAAACCTGGACAAGGCCAGAGAGGCCTATAACCAAGGGGTGAGGCGGTGTTTGGTGTCAACTACGTGGGAATTAGATTTTAAGTCTGTTTTGATGAAGAAAAGTGTGTCCGTATCACTTTAATGATTAGATTGTTTTCTTTTCTGCTGCCATAGCTGAAAAAATGTCCCCACTCGGTGTCCCTGTGGTTGCTGCTGTCTCGACTCGAAGAGAGAGTGGGACAGCTGACACGGGCCAGAGCAATCCTTGAGAAGGCGCGACTGAAGAACCCACAGAGCCCTGAGCTGTGGTGAGGAAATGGGAATAACAGTGTTGTATATGAGACTGACCAGTTAGCATGTTTATTGGACAACTTCTCCATTTGTAAAAGATGTACTTTCACTCTAACCCTGGAAGCCAAACTGTTGTTAAAGGTAAAAACACAAATTGCCTCTAAAAATGACATGTTTGTGTAAACCAGGCTGGAGTCTGTCAGACTGGAGTACCGATCTGGCCTGAAGAACATCGCCAACACACTGATGGCCAAAGCCCTGCAGGAGTGCCCAAATTCAGGTGGGTGTACGCTGCTCCTCAGAGGCCTGAAACAGTCTCACCTTCACCGTGTTTTTTCCCTTTAAACTGGCTGAGACCTTCTGTGGCGTTTTGTCCCTCCAGGCAATAACAAACCTCTTGTTCAACCAAGTGCAGAACTTTTACTTGCTTCATTGCAGGCCTCGTGACATTTGTTAATTATTGCAAAAAAACTTAGAATGAAACAGTTTATTGTTGCAAAGCCATTTTTTTTAAATACTGACACAGTTTTTGGTGTCTTGATTGCAAACTAGACTTCACAAAAAGAGATTTCTGAGAAGTTACGTCATACATAGTTTTCTAATCTCCATTTCACTCGATGCTCATTTTCTGCAGGCATCTTGTGGGCTGAGGCGGTGTTCTTGGAGGCCAGGCCCCAGAGGAAGACTAAGAGCGTGGACGCTTTGAAGAAGTGTGAACATGACCCCCATGTCCTGCTCGCTGTGGCAAAGTATGGATTTCACTGCTTTTTACCCTCCTTGCCCTACTTTCAGTCGTTCTCTTTCCAAAAACAATTTGCACGATTCTGCCTTTACAGTGTTCTCAAAAACCTTTACTCCTCTGTTTGTGGTTTTTATTTGAACATTTCTGCACATCTCAGGTTGTTCTGGAGTGAGCGCAAGATCACCAAAGCCAGAGAGTGGTTCCTCAGGACGGTAAAGATTGAGCCAGACCTGGGAGATGCTTGGGCTCTCTTCTACAAGTTTGAGCTGCAGCATGGAACAGAGGTATGACTCATATGTCTGGGCTTGTGCTGCATTCCCAATAAGGACATCTGCATTGGAGCTAATTGTGTTTTGCAGCATACATCGGTTTTTTTTTTTTTTTTTGTGTGCTTGTTCGTGTTGAGAGTGTTTAACCTTACTGCTCTGCATCCACCAGGAACAACAGGAGGAGGTGCGAAAGCGCTGCGAGAATGCAGAGCCCCGCCACGGGGAGCTTTGGTGTGCCGAGTCCAAACACGTCCTGCACTGGCAGAAGAAGACGGGAGAGATCTTAGCGCAGGTAGCCAGCAAGATCAAGAACACATTCTGAGACTTTGGGAAAGTTGGACTGAAAACACCCGGAGAACTCTGGCAGTCGGGGAGCAGCTATGGACATGCTTGTTCTCCACCAGGACGCGCCCATCTCACACACACACACAGTTATTGTTTTTCCTGTTGTCACAGTTTCACAAGTATAATTTCTTTAGTTTTGTTTCCTTCTTGTCATCAGGGAAGATGTTTCTTAGTGGATTTGTGGAAGGGATTTCAGCACACTTAAAAAATAAAACTCAAAGTGACGGGTCACCTACTTGCAGTGAAAATGTAGAAATGTACCTGGCAGAGATGACAACCCCTGAGTTTATGCGTAGGAGTTTCTGTAGAACTCAAGTGGCACCGGCATTGTTGGCTCCCGAGGTTTGTCATTTTATTTTAGATTTATTTTTTCTTGTTGTGATGTAAACCTTCTCCCAGATCTTCTTAAAATTGCTGGACCGTGTCCTTTTTTTATTTTTTTTTCTGCAATCGTTTGATGATCTCCCTTTAGAAACGCTCATGGTTCTTCCCCCAGTATGATTCTGCCATCACCGTGCATGATAATAGTTATGAGGCTTGTATTAAAATGTGCAAAAATCTACTTGAAATAATGGTAGCCTGTGTATGTTTTAAAGTCTCCACTTTGTTTCTGTAGTTGTCAGAAAAATTCTCTCAAAATTAGGCTCAGAGTCGCTGGATACGATTAACACAAAACATTTATTTCTTGCAAGAAAGAGACAAGTCGGCACAGCCTGTCAGGAAGCTGGCTCAGAGTTGTCTGCTAACAAAATGGTGCTATTGCTATTTATATTGTTTATGCTTGCTGGCCACACAATGTTATGGGAAAAGGCATTAATATTATGGGAAGATGAGTTCAGACAGTCAAAACAGTCAAAACACTTTTGCTTGCTACATAGTATTATGAGAACAAAGAGACAGGAGGAGCCCCCCCCATCACAGAAACTCTTATTCTTGCAGCTTTTCTCATAGTATAACTATATAATTTTTCTAACACTCCTCCCATCACGTCTGAGCGGCTGCAGTCGGCACGGTCGTGTCCTGCATCATTAAAGAGAAAATCATCGCTACTCTTGTGCAGCACAGGCTTGATTTGTCCTTAAGCCAGTAATTTATGATTGATTGATTGATTGATTGTGTTTGGGATCTAAAGAATTCGGATTCATCTTCATTTGAGTAATCTGATAAGGCTCAATATAATTTGGATTGAACCTTTAATACAGGTTACGCAGTGTCTCCTGCAGAGGGACTCGGGCAGGTGGCCCAGGGTTGTTAATAGAAGCCTGAGTATGTTTAGCAGTCCATTTACATATTTATTTAAAAATTTAAACTTTTTCAGTTCCCTGCACAGCACATTAAACCAGCCCCTGTGTCTCAAACACACTTTTTATTTCCTTTGTTCACACACGCTGAATCAAAATGTGATAATACTGAAAAATCTTTCTGATTTCTGCATCAGAATATAACAAATTGGGGGCTGGCTCATGTCACCCGGTAGACGTGGTGGCTGGTTTGACCACAGCAGCATCAGCGAATGGTAGGGAGGACAGAGGAAAACTGGCACATTATTGAACTGGGACCAATGTGAGCCGCAGTTGAATCAGTTCTGGAAGTCTGTAGTGATACTCAACACCAGATGTGTGATTACAGATGTGTTGGGTTGGGGTTTGAGGAGCCCACGGACTAGCTGGCATATTCATTATCACTAACACTATCGTTAAGGGTGCTCTGGTCAGCCAATCATCACACGGACGTTCGACATGTACAGATTAAATTGGCCTGAGCTCACGGCCTGTTTCTTTTGATCATGCTGGTGTTCTGTGTTTGTACAAACCTGTGCGCATGGGGCAGGTGGTGCATGAGGTGACAAAACACTTAAGTTGCTAATGTATGTTCTTCCATGGCATGCTTTGAATGCATCGTAAACTTAGAATAAGAAGATATGATGGAGCCGCTGCCTGTCTTCTGCTCACTAGCTATTCATTTCCTCAGCAGCAGCCTGTGGTAGTTTGTAAGTGCTAACCTGGAGGTGAGAGAAACCCACAGCATACTCCCTGAGCACCTGATGTATTTAGGCTATAAAGTAAATCTTACATTAATTAATCACTTTGACATCAATGTCTAATTTTCTGATGATTAGCGTCACAATTTGACTTTCTGTCAGTAAAGTGTTGGGATGCTAAAAGATAAACTTAAAATACACATTGTGACAGTAAAACATGTTTTTTTCCCTCTGAGAACTTGTGTTGTGAAGTGATCATTGGGTTTAAATACCATAACCTCTTTCTTTTCCTTTTGTACATGAAGGGGTGCAGATCTGGCAGTTTGTCCATGATGTGAGGGTATAATAAAGTCTTTGGTGGGAACCATCAGAGCAGTTCTCATGTGATTTGGTCTTTTTAAAAAAAAAAAAAAAAATTTAAATACAGTTCGCATAAAAGAGTTTTTAAAGTCTTTTGTAGCCATCCAGTAAACAAATAAAAGTTTATTGCACTTTTGTTTTTGCTTAATGTGACGTGACGATTTTATATTTGAGTGAACAATTGCTGTCTTTGTCGGATATGTTCTCCCAGACCTTTGACTCCAGCACTAACCCTCCCATGCAGTTCCCACATTTGTTCTTCGTTGTAACACTGGACGTTTTGGCTGAAGGATCGCCCTCAAACCACCCACTGAGAATTTGAACCTCACGTTTTTCAGCTGCGCTATAGATAAACGCTCCTCCAGATTCCAGCTCTGCTGGTACCACGTCTTTCAAACGAAACCGAAAGAATGAGGGCAAGTGATTGATTGCAGGAGTTTCCTGGACTTGATCGGACTGGAGTTGGATGAAATCTTATGCCCAGCGCCATCTATCCATGACGGGGAGGGAAATCGGAGCAGCAGTCACACTGGGGATGTTGGAAACCACGAAGCACCACGTTGGACGTCTCGTCGCCGCCTCAGCGATAACCTCTGCTCTAAAGAAGGTGTAAAAACACTGAGGGAGAAAAAAAAAAAGTTTGGTTACAATGAGCGCAGCCAGATCAGGAGTATTTCCTCGGATCTTGCTGTCAATAACAGGGATGAGTTCACAAGTCTGAGGATCCTGCTGAAGAACATGATAAATGGTAAGTGCGGATTTGCGCAACACGCAAGCTGATGTGGAAAATTCTCCTGAAAGCTGCGCCGCTGATGATGAAGCCTGTGTACACTTTGTCCATGTTCTCCATGCAGTGTCTGACCGGAACTCTGCTCCGTAGTGTGCTGGTGGTTCTCTTGTTGGCCAACACTTGTGGTAAACGTAGATGCAATTATAAAGAAATACTGGGCTCCTACAGAGAAGTCATCTTCGTTGAACTGCGGAATTTGGTATGACAACAGAGATGCACAATAACCTTTTTTAAAAAATTTTTTTTATTCCACTCCTTTATTTAGTATTTTATAAGCCTGGTAGTTTATCATAGTCTGTCGGCGCTGGTGTCAAACTGAGGGGGATAACTTTAAAATATGGTGGCATGCTGCCCTCCAGTGTTTGCAGTGCAAGTAACGATTGCGACCGTTCTTTGTTCTTTTTAGTTTGTTTTTTCCCCCTCTTAATGACAAACAGAATGTAATTAATAACTCCATATTTGCATCCTCTTTGCAGAATCTGACTAGTTCCCTTAAAACACTCAAGGAGAGAGACCCCTGTCCCTCGGAAAAGGTAAGTGACACATCATTAAGTGCACCTCATACCTTCTGATGTGCAAATGGCAACAGCAAAGCCTAAAAGAAAACCCCCCAAAAATCGAATTGTTCTGCTGAGTTTTTATACCAATAACTCAGGTTTCAGAACAATAGGTTTCTTTGGTACTTTCAGCACCATGGACAGGGTAGGTTATGTGCCCCATCCTGTCGCATTAACTACTGCTATAGAGGATTTGGAAAAATCAGATGAAGATTTCCCAGATGGAAGGATCAAATATTGTTTCAATTCTTTCAATTTCTATGCTTTTGTCTCATGACAGGCCCATCGAATCCTCATCTCCATTTATGGTATGACGCAGCAAATAAGGTGTAGAAGTAGTGGTCGGCAGCTTTCTGACCTGGAAAAGCCAGTCCAGAGCATGGAGCTGCTCATCATTCAAAACTGCAGTCCAGATCATATGGTAAGAAAAGGGACTGTAACAAACTGTTCGACAGCTCCAAAGTCTCTACCACCACAGAGAATTCAGAGACTCTGAATATGATTTTAAAAAATAATTTCCTTTGCTGCTTCCTTTTAGGCAAAGAAAGCCTCGTGTTCAGCTGTCCGGAAAATACAAGGAAAGAAGAGAAAGAGGATCAGGTTGATCAGAGTTATTAAGGCGCTGATCACTTGTTGGGAAAAACTTCAGAGTGTCTCTATGTTCTCTAAGTAAAGGTTGCGGCTCTTTTGGTTTCCATAACCTGCGCCACCTTCTCACGAAGACACCAGTTGGATTTCCAGGATGTTCACTGCACCATGACTTTGATAACATAGCTGTATTCTAATGCTGTGCCAATAATGTTTACTGTTGTCAAGTTCTCTGTGTGTTGGAAATTATAACTGCCAGCTTTCGCATTGCTCCATGTCATATGGAATAGTTTCATAGTAACCACAGATAAGCTAAAACATATCCACAATGCATTCAAATACTTTCAAAATATGCACATTTTCAAGGTATCTGCTGTTGTAGCAACCTTTGTTTTGTGTTTGTAAGCTATGTGTTCTCATACCCAGAAAATATTCTCCTGTCTGTTCCGTTGTGAAGTTTATGCCACATAAATAAAAAGTTACACATCTATTGTTATCGTTAGTATTATAATATTTGTTGCTGTTATTAATTGGTTTTATGGCTCTGTATAAATCTGTAAACTGTATGTGTTTAACGATATCCTTTGAAGTGAGACATAAATCACTAAATTTACGGCAAGCAACACAGGGGGCGGAACCCGTCGAATGCGACACTGTTTCCGCCCGGAGCGGAAGGATTGTAACGCAGCTTCCACCAACTCGAAACACTTGGCAACTCAAAGTTAGCGTTGTTATGGTTGATAAATGTGGATAAAACCCATCGCAGCGTTATCCAAGCGTTTTATTTCAGTTGACGTCGCTTCTTGCCATGTTTTTCAGAGACGTGTAAACCAAATCTATTCTGAACTTTAGCTTCAACGTAGCTGTGCGTGGTTTTCATTTTCTTTTTTTTTGATCCGAAATGCTGAAATGGGCATAAGAAAAACTCAAGTTAACCGGTAAGAGAAGAGTTTAGTTCGTGTGTTTGCTCTTTAGACTTAGTTTGTAGGTTTCAGGTAAAGTAGCCTTTCAGGAGCAGAAATGGCCAGCAGCAGCAGCAGCAGCAGTGTGAACATGGATCCAGATGTTGCTCTGAGGCTGTTTGAAGAAGGAGCTATCCTGGTCCTGCTCGGTGTTCCTAAGGGTACAGAGCTTGGGATAGACTGCAAGAGCTGGCAGGTTGGTCCTCGCTTCCGAGGTGTGAAGATGATCCCCCCAGGACTACATTTCCTCCACTACTGCTCAGTTAACTCAGAAAGCAGTGGAGGACAGTCTGGCCCCAAAAAAGGCCTCTTCCTGTCTCTCAAACCCAGAGAGATCTTACTGGCGAACTGGGACCCCAACGAAGAAGATCTTGACTTCTCAGCCTCCAAGAATGATGAGGAAGTGAACCGGATCCGGGCCACCTTGCGAGAGCTGGATCCTCATCTGGGGCCCTATCCCTATGAGGTGATGAGGAAGTGGGTGTCCCTGACTGACCGTCTCAGTGAGGAGCTCGCCATCAACTTACAGCCTCTTACAGGTCGAATATGCGCCTTCAGTGACGTTGTTCCTGAGCTTGAGTTCAGACACACCAAAGACAGGGCAGAGCAGCCCAGGAATGACACCGCCTGCCAGAGCATGAAAGAAGGACTTGACAGGCTTCCGAAGATGAAGGTGAGGGAGGGGACTGAGCTGCGCTTCTCTGATATCCCTGAGAAGCCCTACCCTCCTGGGGCTACACCAGCCGAGATCACCCGGTGCAGCATGGACCGGAGTTATGCCCTGGAGACTATGCTGGAGAAGAACCACGAGCAGCAGCCTCTCAACTTGCTCGGTATGAGTTAAATATAATAATGTTTAGTTGACAAACGATCACATCGTTGCGTCAAGTGAGAAAGAAAATGACCAACGTTTAATCTGTTGCAGGTGAGCTGCAGTTTGCCTTTGTGTGTTTCGTGCTTGGAAATGTGTACGACTGCTTCGAGCACTGGAAGAGTCTCCTGGCTCTGCTGTGCCGCTCAGAGGAGGCCATGAGGAAGCGGAAGGAACTGTATCTGGGGCTCATCACTGTGCTCTACCACCAGCTGGGAGAAATCCCCCCCGACTTCTTTGTTGACATTGTGTCACAAAACAACTTCCTTACCACCACCCTGCAGGTACAGTGGATGCACGTAATGTTGTTGCACATATTCAAAGTGCAATAAAAAGCTAAAGAGTTGAATGTCAGTAGAAGCTTTGTTATCAGTGAATATGTTTCACGAGGAAGTGTCGCTTCTCAAAATGTGGCAAAGAACTGAAAATATGGGGGGAATGTGGATAACGTTTCCTTTAAAGGGGAACGCCGGTATGTTTAAACCTAGACCTTATTTCTGGCATGAAATACATTCATCTACTCACAGAGAACAGTTTGGTGAAAGAGAGAACGGGGCTTAGAGGATGCAGCCTCTAAATAAGGCATTATCTGTCTTTATTTCACCAATACTTTAAGAAGAATGAATGAATGAACGTGTACTATAGCTCTGTTAGCTCATAGCTGCTGTGTTGTTGTTATTGGCGGCTATCGGGGGGCTTATAGAGGGCTTTCTACACACTCATCTCCTGGGATGATGTCATCGATGTGCTGCTGCAGCTCAGCTTATTCACTCCGTGCTCTGTGACAGTCGGCTAACTTCACACAGAGTTTGCTGCTGATAGTTTTGTGCAACATGGCAGGATATTTATAAGATTTTGACGGCTGGACGACAACTTTGAGTACGATGGAAGATCTTACTGGAGTGAATGAGCTGTCCTGCAGCGGCAGGCGTCGATGACAAATCTGCAGCAACTGCGTGATGCTGTCATGTTTCCAACACCTTGTTGAAAGAATTAAGGCCGTTCTGAAGGCAAAAGGGGGCCCAACCTTTTACTAGCAGCTGTATCTGATAAAGTGACCGGTGAGCGTATAGTTAGCTGTTCAACTATGAAGCCATAATTTATCATTTATATTTCCAGAAAACTCTTAATTTATGCCATTTTCTCAGGGTTTTAACTGTTTATTCATACTTGTAGGATGCAGTTTCAGTTGTTAATCTTCGCTGTTTGCTCGCAGTTTCCACCAAACCTTCAGCTGAAAGTGTCAGTGGTGTATTCGTGCTATTAATTAACACTTCTTTCTGCCTGTGTGTGAGTGAATGGGTGAATGTGGCTTTGAGTCGTCAACAAGTCTGGAAAAGTACTATATTCAATTTTGACAGCGTATCTATTACTTTAAATGAATTCTTATCAATTTTTTTCTTTTCTTACGTGCATCTGTTTCACATTTCATTACATTACACATCCCAACATTGTTTCACTTATCATGTTGCAGGACTTTTTCCAGTTTGCCACTGGACCTGGTATGGATGGCACCCTGCGTAAGAGAGCGGAGAAGTTCAAAGCCCACCTGACCAAGAAATTCCGCTGGGATTTTGATGCAGACTTGGAAGACTGTGCGCCTGTGGTGGTGGAGCTGCCAGAGGGTGTCACGGTCGATTGAAACTTCCCTCCTCATACGGCAGTTCTCTCTCAAATTTGTGTGGTTGAGGTTGTTATCTGCGGGCTGTACTACATCTTGCATTCATTTGTACCCTGTTATGAAGAAAGCAAACATGTCATTAAATCACCTGCAGTGTTACAGTCTTCATAGAGCTGCACTGTGCTAGAACAGAGTAGCGCCCTCTGGTGGTGGTTTTCCCAGTTTCAGAAAGCATATCATTTAGAGTCATTTCAGCTAATCAGTGGTTATGGTGGGAGGAAATATGATAAAATGTCCTAAATAAGCATGTTATATTCTACGATGTAAAACATGATTTTGAATCTTGTATTTTTACTGAAAATAAGATAAATTTTGTGAGTTTTGTTGCATTTTGTTACAGGGAATAAAAGTTAAGTGTTTGTAACCATAACTTTTGTAATGAATAAAGGAATAATACATTTGTTTCACATTTACTTCATCACAGTAAGCTTATCACACATTTTCTACAAAAACTGTTTTTTTTTTTTTTTTTTAAAGTTCTTATTTGTCAGTGAATTGTTTAACCAAAAGCGTCCTTCAATAAAAACGGCACTCCTGAAACAATAAAGGCTAGCTCTACAAGCATCTGTGGGTGTCATTCAGAGATGATCAATGTAGGTGTTAATGCCTGTAAAGAGGAGTTATCGTTCTCTCCTCCACTAGATGGCAGACGTGGGCTTTTTGTCAGGCCCTTAAAGTGCATCCCCGTGGATGGGTGTTGTAGGTGTCCAGATGTTCTGGGAGGAGTAACGTCCATGCTGGGCATTGGCTACTATGTCAAAGAATGTCAGAGTGAAGGTTATTTGTGCATTTTGTTCTGATTCAAACTGGAATCCTGTGAATAAAATGTGTGGGGTGCACCAACAGCAATGGCGTGGCTCACATGATTATGTTCAGTTTATGAGCTGTGTGGGCGGAGTGTGTCCCTTCTATGACCATGATGGATGTGAGAAATTACGTTTTCCTTTTAGTCCATCAATCTATTCACGTTAATTTCACCTCTGCCCATCCTCAGCCTTTCTCTTCCCAGCTGGACTGTCTTCCTTTGACACGCAGCTCCTGGAGCCAATCTATAACCATAAAGCTGCTGTGAAAAGGACAGAAGCCATCTAATGCAATTATGTGAGGCTCCCAAATGCCAATACAAGAAATCTGTTCTCCTCTCAGAGGATAAATGGTACTGTGGAATAAATGGTGATGCTGGGTGATTTGTGATGAAAACGCCCCCCTTGAAAAAGTACTATAACTTAAAAGAAGATCAATTTAGCCTTTGTGGTCCACTGTGAGTCCACCGGGGGCCTGAACTGGTTATTATTTTCCTCTTGAATGCAATTAGATGAACGAAACGTCTTGGAACACATGCAGGAAACATGTCAGCAGAACATGGAGGAAAGTGCACACCAAAGATTTGTAGACACATTTTCCTCCGTGGGGATGAAATAATGTACGTTGTCAAGGAAGACAGTTACACAGATGACTCTGTTGGGATATCCTTGACATTCCAGCATTCCAGCCCCTCCATCAGTGCAGGAATTACAGTGTGCAGCAAGTAAGCAGACAACCTTTCTGTGCTGCATGCACCCCTTCACCTTCAGCGGACACTCTCTCGATATACCTCTGGTATGGCAACGATTTTCCTGCTAATCTCGTATGTTTGTTTTGTTTGGTGCGGCCTCTCTTGGAAGTGAAGCACTCTGGGAAACACGCTGCATTGATTGTGCGGAACCTCAAAGCCCCACAGGCCCCGTCAGTCATGGTGGAGCTTTCTTTACATTAGATGTGAGCTTGCCATTTCCATTGAGCTTGGTTGCTGCTCAGCCTGCCAGTGTAAACACAGGCTTCTCAGTTATGCACCCACGCAATCTCCTCTCCTCTTTAAAGAGGCAAGGATGATAGATGTTGACAAGGACTGGTTTTAATGTGTATTGTTGACTCAAAAACTCAGGTGTAACAAATAGATTTAAAAAGAAAGTTTAGTGCTCATTTTGATAGAAAATTAGTGGTGAACTCAGATGTATCAGCACCAACGTAACGTAATCCAACAGCTGTTCTTGCATCACCCTGTTACTTTGCATTTCTTCTTTTTATCTGTGTGTGTAAATTAATTGAAAGATGAAGACATAGATGAGAAAATGTGCGTCACAAATGAAAAATATGGCTTTGATATAAATGTGTGGTCACCTGACCTAGTCAGACAAAGCCACCGCCAAGGACTGTTACTTTTAATGCGCAACAATGGAACTTAGAAAGGTGAAGGTGAAACGACATGCGCTCATAAATCAACAGTGATGTCAGAAAAAGTTTGCACTTGTGCATCTGCTGTGTGGATTCGGTTCCCTGTCCACCAACAGCCGTTTCCAGCTACTACTTTCTCCCACACTTTCATTGTGAACTTGAGAGTCGGACTCATAAATAAAAGTGTGTTGATGGCCGGGGTGTGATTCTTCTGTAATCCCTCTCTTGCTGCAGCACCAGTGGGGCTTCACATGTTTGACTCGCACGACCCAAATGTGAGTCAGACACGTGTACCTTTTCCCTGGACAAACATATGGGTTTGTGTTGTAGCTGTGTGCACATTTTGGACTCTGGTACCCAGACATAAGGACAGAGGGGGTGAAAGGGTTCTAAAGACGGGGATGGATGAGATTTAAAAAGGAGAATTTAAATAGAGAGTGTGTGTATGTGTTTGAGAGTGTGAACAATGTGTTCTGTTATGGTGATCTGCTGAAGTGATTAGAGGCAGGAGCTAAAAACAAGGCTGTAGACCTTTGAGGTCTTGTCGGCATGCGTGTATGTGGCTCTCTGATCATGCACTACATAAGGACACAACAGCTGGCCGATACATTTCCTGGCCCAAGCAGCTAAATTAGTAGAGGTGAAACAAGTACAGGCTCTGATTAGCGCACACAGACACTGCTAAGCAACAGAGGCAGAGATCACCTCCAATGTCATGTCTCATTGTCAGAGAGATAATAAAAGTGTCTGTCTCTATGCTCTGTTTCGTCCTTTGGGGCTTAACTAAACATCAGGTGGTCATTTTGAATCAAGTAAGATTTAGACAAACCACAGAGAGACTTCCCCTGGTCTTTATTCCCCATGCTCAGCCCTTCAGATAGCATTTGTTCTCCCCCACCTGCCCATCAGATGAGTGATCTCTGACTTCCATTTATAGCGAGCCTGGATTGTCTTTGGCTGTGGCACACAGAGCATGAACTCTGATTGATGTTGCCATAGCAGAAATGATTTGAACATCCCTGCCCCCTAAACACACACAATCACTCATTATTGCTCGCTTTCTCCCCCTTTAACCCTATTTTTCAAGAACATTAGAGTGCTTGTGTGTTAAAGAGCTCTGGGGTTGAAGTAGCCCCCCACCCGGTAGCCCCACACCCAGGGGAGAACCCGCTGAATGGTTGGCGCTTGGAGAGGAAGGGCAGGAGGGAAACCCTGCAGCAGACCAGGCCTTTCGTATGCGCTCTGAAGACGATGAATACATTCATCACTCTCTGTTTTCCATTGGGTAATGGAGTCATTCAGGTTCTCTGCTTTATCTCACTTTTACGTGCCTTCTCTTCACCCACTGCCTCATGCACTCGACTTTGTGAATAATTCACAGCTTTCTGATGTATTATTCAGACTTTTCTCTCACACACAGCTTTCGTCTGCTTTCATTTTTTTTTCTTCTCCATCTTTTTTTTTTTATTGGCCTTGAATGTTAAAACATAAAAAACTCCTTTGACAGCGTCTTTTGTTGGATTCTCTCTCTGCAAATGTGCTCACATACACACCATGTATAAAGTGTGACGTTGGCAAGGTTAAGTGAGCAAAAGATGAAGTTCACAGTGGGATTTCCATACATTCAAAGTAGCTTTGTGAGAGCTGTAAGGACCAAAAATGCAAGTACAAAAGGAAGCATATATGCACAGAATTTTCTGCTCTGGCCACATTAACATGTTATCAAATCACTGTTTTGCTCTGTGCATGCAGGAGGAAATTTTGGTTTGGACAAACTTATTTTTCAGTTACAACGAAAGCAGCGATGCTCACAAAGATCTATAAGAACAACAGTGTGATTTGCTTCTTCAGACAAATTCATCATGAATATATCACATAAAGTATTTATGGGTGTTTTGGGGCTGGGTTAGTGTTGTAGGGTTTGGTAATCACCAAACTTGGAATTCACAAAATGTAATTATTTTAAAGATAATTTAGGATATGGAAATGCAGTTTTCTTATGTATGTAGATGCATAAGTGACTGACAAATAAATCAGTCTTGAATTCTGAAAAGAAATGGAAAAATACACCTTGCATGGTAAAACTCTGCCCCTTGTGGTTATGATATTTCCTTCCTTTAAATCCACATCGCTTTTCCATCTTATCTTTGTTTTAATTTTTACCTTTCCCATTCTTTCCCACTATATTCCACCTCCCCCTGCCCCTCACTGACTATGTTTAATGGGGTCTGATCTGTCACTTTTCTACTCCACAGTTTCAGCTACTCCAAATTCACCCATAATTAATAGCAGATCCAAAAGAAACACCACCTCTCATTAGGAAGTTTATTGAATGAATAGCTCCCAAACAAGCATGTTCTTTAAAGTATTTCCATCGGTCCTACCATCTCTCACTCATCATCATTGTTGTTGGCCAGAATCCTAGACCCATCTCAGCTCATTGTCCCCGACTGTCTCCTGTCCAATCCAGCTGCTGTCACCACTACTATTAAGTCTGTCTAATTTAAAATGCTCCTGTCAGTGTGTGGGAGCGTATGTGTGCATGCATCAATGTTGTGGCCAGGCTCACTGGAGCCAGGTGGCCACGTGTTTGGCTCACACCAGGCAGGCTGTTATTCCATCGATTTCAAACCACAACCAATACACACAGCTATGTTATGAACACAGAGCTAGAATTGGTACAAAGCCAAAGCCTTGAGTGCAGATGCATTAGAAGACATTAGATATACCCAGGATTGGGAGATTTGGATGATGCATTTAGGATTTGGCAGATACAACAAAAGTAGTTTGAGTTTATCCAATTCTTAATGGAACTGTAGGGATAAGAACAGGGTGGCTCTGGATCTAAGATATGTGGCCAAATGGCTTAACAATGATAACTCGTGGATGTGAAGTCAATGGGTCTCTGATGAGTAGGCGGGGTCTTGAAGTCTCTGAATCACAAACAACAGCTAAGACATAACTGCAAGAATCATTTGAAAAACGTGTCCTTTGAGTCAAGCAGCAACCCAGAAATATGTTAGGAGTGACATTATTGTGGTATGTTATATAATTAAAGGGGCTTAAGTTACTCAACCCAAGTCACAAATAACTTGCAGAAGCTGCTGATCTGCCATGATGTCAATAAAAAACAGCTTTCTGCCATAATCCCTTTCTGTGCTGCAAATGCAGCAAGAGCATCATTTGTTTCTCTTTCTGTGCTCTCATTTTCTCATGTTCTTCTCTTTCCCTCTGCTATATTGCTTAGTCGAATGCTCACTCTCCAACTTTTGCCATGTAGTAAACAGTTATTGTCTCTGGTCCTGGTCTGGACAGCTGACTGATCAAAGTCAGGCCCTGACTGGCCACATAGTGCCAGCCAGTAGCCTAAGAATCACAAAGACTTCTGGAGTGTCCTAAGAGGAGAACGCATTCATGCAAAAATCATTAAATCATTTCTCACACAAAGTCTCCAGCCTAATTTATGTTCTGCATGTGACATTAACTGGAGCAGGCAGTATATTGTACTGTAATTTGTATGAATCTACATGTATATTCATATGTGTATACATGCTGCTAACAGATATACACACTAAAACCTTTCCTGTCAAATGGGGTGTGAGAACTTCCCACTTCAGACTGAATGGGTCAAGTTCCTTTTGTGTTCAAAGGGAAGACATCAGTCCAAAGGGGAAAAAAATGATTTGGTAAATGCTTGGTCATTAAGAGATTTATATGTGTGGAGAAGACTCTTGAATTCTGTTCTGAATTTAACAGGGAGCCATTAAAGAGAAGCTAAAACTGGAGAAATATGATCTCTGATGTTAGCTCTCATCAGAACTCTGGCTGCAGCATTTTGGATCAGCTGAAGGCTTTTCAGAGAATTTGTGGGACAGCCCAATAATAAAGAATTACAGTAGTCCAATCTTGAAGTAATAAATACACAGAGCAGCTTCTCTGCATCACTCTGAGACAGACCGTTCTTAATTTTGGCAATATTACAAAGGTGAAAGAAGGCAGTCCTAGAAACCGGTTTTATATGTGCGTCAAATGACAAATTCTGGTCAAAAATAACTCCAAGGTTCCTCACTGTTGTACTAGAACCCAAAGAAATGCCATCTAGAGTAACTATATAGTTAGACAATTTCTCCCTGAAGCGCTCAGGTCCACAGATAACGATTTCAGTTTTGTCTGAATTTAGAAGCAGAAAGTTCTGAGTCATCCAGGTCTTTATGTCTTTAAGACATGCATGTAGTCTGACCAACCTATTGGTTTCATCTGATTTCATAGATAAGTACAGCTGAGTATCATCAGCATAGCAATGGAAGTGTATGCCATGCTGTTTTATGAGATTACCTAATTGTAGCATATATAGAGTGAAAATAATCGGTCCAAGCACAGAACCCTGTGGAACTCCATGACTTACTCTGGTGTGTGAGGAAGGTTCGTCTTTATAAGAATAAACTGAAAACTATCAGATAAATATGACTTAAACCAGCCAAATAGAGTTCCTTTAATCCCAATAGCATATTGAAGTCTCTGTAATAGAATGCTGTGATCGATCATATCAAATGCATCACTGAGATCCAACAGGACAAGCACAGACACAAGTCCGATTATATCACAAATTATACTATACTCCCACTGCTTCTTGTCTGCCCTCACTGCACCCTCAACACCAGGGCTACCAGGTTTCATAGACAGACAAACAAAGACCCAAACTCGGGTGGAAACACATGCTGGGATCTTAGGAATGAATGAGGGTGTTTATTCAGAAGAGTGGTCCAGGAACTCTACACACATTTCCAAAAAGTTTGGCTGCTGTGTAAAATGATACTAAAAACATAAGGCACTTAATTATAAATCATTTTAGCACATTGTTTGAATTTAAATAGTACAAAAAACTATGTGTACGGGCTTGTTGATTTCTGTATAATGTTGTGTTTTGAAGATTTTTTCCTGATTTTGATTTAATTCTATATCAGTTACACATTTGAAACATCCGGTCAATGCGAACAAAAGATCAGAAAAGTTGTGTAATGCTGAAAAAAATCAATAAAGGAAGGGTTCATCACAAGGGCAAAAAGACTTGCAATTGGGGAGTAATCTTTCTCAGAATGAAACTGCAAAGATGCTTATTGATTTAGTCTATGCTAGATTACGTCCAGAAAACAAACATTCAGTAAATGTGTAGAAATCCCTGCACGCAAGGCACAAAACTGAAACCTAACAAAGAATTACCATTTTCTCAGTGATCTTATACTCACACTTCAGGAAAACGTTTTTTTTGGGGGGGGGAATTGTAATAGATAAATTAGTCTTACTTCAATGCACTCACAAGGTTTGGTAGCAAACTTAACTGCGGTGATATTCAGCTCCAGAACGAATAAAAAATACTTTGATCTGAAGTAATCTAAACCTTGGATGACTCTGAATGGATGACAGCTTCTGTGCTTTAATGTGGCTCAAAACAGGCCTTGTGTTTCTGTGTGATTTGCAGTCTTCTGTTTTAAGGGGGCTGGGTGGCAAGTTCTATTTTATAAGATAGACAGAGAAGTTAACGATAAAGTTAAATGTTTTTCACTGTCACCGACAGGAAAAGTGACTATATAGAGGCTCTTATTGTTAATGAATGAAACACACATTTTTGCACAGTCCTTGACAACAGTTGCACTCTCGAGAACTTTAAAGAATGATCAGGATCTGTCTTGTCAAAATGAAGTCTACATGTTAGAGTGACTCTGCTTGGATCTGTCTGTATGCATGTATTTGTTTCTTCAATGTCTTGTTCGTTTGAAAAGGCAGCATGTTACTTTCTTTTCTTCTGACAGTCTTGTCAGTCTCATGAAAGCAGTGACGCTATTGGCAAATCTGTGGCCGTCACACCCAACCAATTTGGAGTCCAGCCTTTCACACAGTTATTTCACACGCCCGGGAGAGACCTCAGTCTTCAGCGAAGGACATAAGACCAAGACCACATTGTAGATGTGTTGTTTTTAATGCTAAGAAGAAAAGAGCTCAACTTTTTATGAGTCTAAGGGTCTGGTGACTGTGATTTGTATGCTCTCGGGATATTACCATACATACCATACAAAGCAATGGATCTCCTTTTCCTTTTGGGATGCACAGCTGACGCCTGCATAGCTTAGGGGGATTCAGTGCTAATCTATAGGAACTAGTACAATGGGGAATTGTTTTATCTGGTTTTAGTTGTAGCTACACCCCAGGTTCACACATATCACTTCCTCTCTACTACATGGATACAAACTCCACTGAGTTAGGTTTCTGTGTTGGGTAGCCTGAAAAAACACAAGGCAGTCTGTAGATTGCGACATTGGGGCTTCCTAATCCAGACCGCACAAATGTACTTACATGTGCATGCATTCACTCCCTCTCCTTCCCATATAAACACACACATGCACACGTTTAACTGTAACGTCCTTTGTGACTGTTGCAGCAGATATCCTTCATATCCTGTCCTCTAAAGAGTTGAGATTTCTTACTTTCTGAGATTCCAGGATGAAAGGGTGTGGGACTAAATCCTCTGTGTCACTGCTCACAGAATCACCCTCAGGGCAGCCAAAGTAACCCTCCAGAAAATGAAATCAACACTGCATGTGAAACACTCAGATCATTACAAGCTCCTCTGTGTCAGAGAGGAACAGGAGCTGGAGAAGGAGATATTCTTTATTTGAAAGTATAACCTACCCAGTTATGCTTACATATATTCAAATAAACTAATATGAGTCAGACTGTAAAGGGAAAATAATGACCAAAACTGAAAAGAGAGTTAATTTGTTTAAAGCTTAAATGATAAAGAACAGGTCCTCTTTTTAACCTGAATTAAACTGTGATTTAGGACAACAACACACCACTTTGAAAAGCATGTTTGAGGCTGTGGTTGCTGCTTCAGGATCTGATCATAGACAGATCAAGAACGTGATATTGTCAAAGGCAGTTATTGAAAATAGGGTTGGCTGTATTGGTTACAGAGTATTTTTTTTAAGGAAGACTTATACCATTTATTCATCAAGGTGATGATTCTCTTTTTACATAACTGTGAGTGAGCACACTACCTCTAGTACCCACTACCTTAGTATGTTATGTAAAGGTCAAATTAGATTCAGGTGTTTTCAGTGACTGAGAATCCAATCAGGTGTGAGTCTGTGTCCTGTTTTATTTAAAGAACTGTGAGATCAAAGTCTGATCTTCAAAACAATATGTTTGTGGAAGTGCATGATGGAATGAGTAAAATACATTTATGAGGACCTCAAATCAGCAAACTATCCTTTGACAAAGCTCAGGCAGATCTGTAGGGTTGATGCACAGGGAGGTCCAACCAGACACTACAGAAAGCTAATGGGCTTATATTTGCTCAACAATTACATCAATCCTGTGGAATACAGCTTGTCTGATAGCTGTGTGTACAGTGTACATTCCATGGTAGGAAAATGCTCAGAGGTACTTGTTAGACTTGCAGTTGCTGCAGTGGCTTATACTGTGGGTTTTGGACCCTTCTAAATGAAGCGATGGTGGATTAATTGAGCTGTTTTTCCATTCACTAGCAAAGCAAATCTGAAGTGATCTTTTGAAAAGCCACAAAAACTTCCACTGACTAGTTTGACCCAAATGAACAAGGCTGCATATTGTCTCCAGAGGATGGCAGTATAAACAATGTTGCTTGTGTATGTGAAGTAAAAGAAGTGGTAGACATTACTGACAACAAACCATGAGAAGGACACAAAACAACAACTGCATCAACAAAAGGAAAACGAAGAGAGTGCCTCCTCAAGCATTAACTGTGTTTCCGAGAATATTTGGGATATTGTTTCATATCTGGGAAGACAGATGAGTTTGCCTTCTTAGACCGGAAACAGCTGGTTAGTCAGACATTTTAATCTTTGCCAGATCAGACACGGGTCGCAAAGATGTCGCCACTACCCTTGATTTGTTTTTCTTCTCGTAAATCTCATAACTACATTACTCAAATCATTATGAACAGATTTGCATGAACATTTTTACCAGAGGTGGGGAATGGGCCGAGTGATTAACCTTTGATGATGGGCAGAATCCAAGTCTGGATGAAAGAATGTTTGTATTCGGCCTTGACTGAGGCACCCGGTCTTAGCTTGCACTTGTAGTTGGTTTCATGAGCTTAGTGTGACATAAAAACATGGATACTTGCAAGGTGTTTCCTCATATTAATGTTAAAACTTGCTGATTTTCAGTGAAAGCAAAATATTCAACTATGGCTTGTTGATGAGGCACACAGTGACCGACTTCCCTCAATCTTTTATCTTTAAATCCACACAGCAGGCCTTCACACTTGACGGTAATACATTTTTAACATGCATTCCTTCCAGCATTAATGAAACCAGAACCTTCTTGTGTATCCTGAAGAAGGATTCCAGTCTTTATTAAAATGTGAGATTTGTTTGCCTGGTACTGTATCATATGAAGGATTACACTGCCAGACAGGAGAGTCTGTTTAAAAATGTCCTTTGACCTATACAGCCTCTGTCTGCTCTTAAACCTTACATTTCATTATTGATTTATTGACACCAATCCACCAATCAAGCATAATTACATTCCAACTATATCATGGCAACAGGCCTTCGGCACTCGGTCAAAACCAAATGTGAGACTTGTTGGCTCCTCTGAAAGTAATAAATGCATATACATGCATGCTTAGGATTTTTCTAGGCTCTAGTGAAGTGCAGTACAGTAGGGTTAGTAGAGCAGAGGCACTGGCAGCAGCTGCTGTGTGTTTGGTATGTCTATCATCCATTACAATAGCATGTAAAGCCTTTGCTGTGCCATTAAAACATTCCTCTGTAGTGACAACAGGCGGTCAGCAAAGAGATTTGCAATCTCAGCTATTTTTTTTTATATAAACAGACTACATCTAAAGTATGTGACACAGTATCAGTGCTGATATCAGTCAGGATTTACCGGCTAATGTGAGGTACAAAGGGAAACTTTAAAGCTCATAGCAAAAAACACTGAAAGCTTGTAAGCTGCCACAGCAGATGAGGAGTAAAAGAAAACTGCCACAGTGGCACACAGTGGCCCAAATGAAGAAGAAATTGAAGTAAAAACTAACCCCTTGAAGAAAATGTGCATTGCACAACCAGTCTTTAAATTGGGAAATGTTGGAAAGTGTTGAAAAACGGAGGTGACACAGGTCATGAGAGAGGGATTATGGATGGGTTTGCAAGTTTTGGATTTGGTAGAGAGACAAAATGGCATCCCTCCTAAAAAGTACCACTACAAAATGTCTGACAATTTGACTTTCTGATGAATGACTGAGCACTTCTGTTTATTGATTTCAAATTGATCTTAAGGATTAAGGTATTTTTGAATGTCCCGCAGCATTTTCAAATTACTTTAGCCTCTGGGCTAGATCTAAAGCTAATGACCACATTAGCCATTAGCTGATGTCACAGTCCATGACGGATCAAGGTGGAGGGCAGAAGGGGGAGGACCCAAACACAGGGCAAAGAGGAAGGAGGCTGCCAAAGACACACTGCTTCAAGAAAGCAAACAAACACAAAAACTACTGAGCAAAACAACCAATAAATCCAAATAAAAGAACAGAAATTCAATAAAGAGAAGTCTAAGGAGCAGGGACCAAAGGGCTGTCTAAGACAGTGATCTCACAAATGAGTAAAAGGAATCTGGGGAGAATGTATACTGAGGTGTGGTGATAAGAAACTTGAGACCTGGTGTGTGATGGGGGTAGGAAACACAAGAATAATGACAGGTTCTACTAAATAAATTAGGACGTAAACAGTACCGCTAACACAAACTAAACCTGGAACAGGAGTAAACAAAAGTAACGTACATAATGAGACAGAGACTAACTGAGGAAACCAGGAGACATTAACAAAACATGATACAAGACCCACAGACCATGACAGCAAACGCTAACCATGTTTTCCTTCTGCAGAGACATTATCATGAAAATCAAGTTAATCCACTGGGTCTCCGGTTCTTCTGGTTTTTTATGTAAATAAAGACTCATATGTTCATTCCTAAAGCCAAGAACAGAACATTTGGCACGTGTTG
The DNA here is from genome assembly GCF_036924035.1 of Leuresthes tenuis. NCBI lineage: Eukaryota > Metazoa > Chordata > Actinopteri > Atheriniformes > Atherinopsidae > Leuresthes > Leuresthes tenuis. Next base: position 4,468,536 of record NW_027325370.1, read on the forward strand.
CTCATGGCTAACACAATATAGATGCAGCAGAGGCATCTCTATCAATTTAATAAAAACAGTTGATTTTTTAGGCAGGATTCTTTGTTTGAAGCTATGACAAACAAGCTTCTGAACCTGTGCAAATATGTTCCATTGTCACAAAGAAATGCAATGGGGAACATGTCCAGAACTGCAAACAAGAAGTTTCAGGTAGTTCCAGAGTTTTAAGTGATGGAGAATAACTCCCTCTGGGCTTTGGTGAACTTTGACACATAAAAAAAAGCAACAAAAAAGACTAAAGGCAAAGCAAAAACCAAATAGAACTGCATGTTAGGATAATGATGCTTACTTGCGTTGGCTCATTGCTATTTAGCAACTCAGAGCAATATAAGTGTGCCTTAGATACCATCATACTTGGTTCAAATACTGACACCACAGCTGTTGCAGCAGCACTACAACACACAGGAAAGACACACAAACTATGCAGCCGTTGAGTTGTGACAAGAAACTCCAGTTTCTCATCATTCTTCCAAGTGCTGCAGTGAGCTTTATGTTTCACATGTACGTAGATTGACTTGCGCATGCACATACTTGCTAAATGGTTCTGAATGCTTAACACACACACATGTACACACACACAGACACATCGTGGCATGTGACTGGACTTCCAACTTTCAGGACTCTCTGTGTTTCTCCTCCTTTCTGACCCTGTGCCAGAGGCTGTGAAATGAGATTATTATGTGTGAAATGATAAGCCATCTCGCTTCTTCCTGTGATCTAGACAGGACAAATCAGGGTTAAACACAGATGTTAAATGGTTCTGAGTAATAGCTGCAGGCTACAGCTGCACCAATTGGGGCCACGACGCTTGGCTAAATTCTTCCACACCATGAGATTTCAACTTTGTATCGTGTAGCTTGAGTCTTAGATAGCGTCAACGGGGGCCATCTCCTATTGCTTTGGCTACTTTCATAAATGATCTCAGGTTGAACAAACATTCTGGGTGTGAAGTGTGGTGTCAACCCCCCCTAACTGGCGATTTCTCATACTCACTGCCCTCAGCAGTATCTTCATGGCTGTACTGGCATTCCCTGCATACCTGTGCTCTCAAATGATGGGAGCACATGCTCAGGTCAGAGGACCAAAATGGGGAGCGGATTTATGTGTATTTACTGTAATCTCCTATGACAATCCAATTTTACTGTTATTGCAGATTAATGTTTCCCATGCCAGGAAGGCAGGGGATATGTGAAATTGCAGGGAAAGTGACTGCGTGAGGCAGTGTGGGGTTATTATTCGAGTGAGAAGTTTCAACCTTGGTCAACTGTGACCTATAAGCTCCTGATGTGATCTTGAGGCGAGTTTAGTCGAGACCAACCTTCTTTGACGGAGTAATTAGTGTGAACAATAAGACGCAATTGGTTGCAGTTGAATGAGCTTGAACTCATCTAATAAAGCGTGCGATGCACCAAGTGGCTCAATGAAGCGCTTAGTTTGGGGAATGATACACATTCTTTGATGTTTTAATTAAAGGCATCTCTCTTTCCTCAGTTCACTGCCTATTTGATGGCTATGTGCACAACAGATAATGACAAGGGCAGGAAGTGTGTGTAGTAACAAAGTAGCATCGAATGACCCTATTATTAAAAAAAGACATGCCTTTACATATATTACATTTCCCACTCCTATATTATATCGTTATATAGATTTGGAGTCTATTATTTATAGTTCAGAAATGATCTCCTTATGAACAGACAATTTATCTGTACTAACATATTCATTCAATATAATCAATGATGCCCATTTTGGGTCTATAGTGTATTACGCAGTAAGATTAGATGGGATGCATTACCAGTGTCTTGTCTATCCTGGAGCTCAACAGAGGAAGACGAAATAGTAGCGAAACTACTGTGCTAATAGAGCATAGGGACAAATAATGGTGAAAACACAGTGAAAGTTCATGGCAAGCTGACATCATCTTCGCCACCACCCTCTCATACAGAGAAGCAAAGCAGTAAATACACAAAATGGCAGAAACTGAGCCAAAATAAGAGTAAATATTGGTTTAGCTTTTCTTCACTGGAGACAGTAAATTACTGAAAATTGATGCAGAGCTTGTAACTTTTCTTTTCGACAGGGTAAAAGCTTGTATTGTTAATGTTGTAAATGCACTTTATGTTGTAGCTATAACTTTTCTCAGCTGATTCAATTAAATCATCTTGCTGCATGTATTTTCCTTTTCAGAGCCACCTCTGTTTGGTATGTGTGAATAATACCAAACATGCACATTTGCAAAATTCATGTGTGGAAATAGGGGGTACGTGGTAGTGTGGTGGTTAGCACTGTCACAGCATGAAGGTTCCTGGTTCAAATCCTGGAGGGGGATTTTTCATGTTCTCGTGGGTTGGGTGCATCCTTACACAACTTCCCTCTGGAGCGTCACTAAAACATCTCATTGCATGTGTGAAAATGGCTTTGATATTGTCACTCATAGGCTTCTATATATGGTTAGGACCAAAAGGATGTCCTTGAACTATCATTTTAAATGTAGCTTTTGACAATAATTGGTAAGTGTGTTGATTGTCTGCAATTAAAATAAATATACCACCAAGAACTGTTGGTGCTCCACAACTCCATTCAAAAAAGGTAAAGGCTGTGTCGTAAATCACTCCCTAACCACTATATAGTGATCACGCCATTTTGTAGTGGTGTCCGAATGTTTAGTGATTATTGATGTTCACTATATAGTCCACTGAATGTATCCCACAATTCATCGCGAAATGTAATGAACATCCGATGGTCACTAACCGGAGCAAGATATCCCATCATGCAACGTTTCGCCTTCACAGCCGGTCAGGAGTAAAAGTTTTTTTTTTCCCAGTGAATTGCTCGTAGTTAGCCGTTGGACGACAGGCGTGAGACAAATTCATGAGTTGTGGAGCAGTACAACAGTCACAAAGCCAGTTTATTCCATTGTTTATTTTATTACACATTTAAAAACAAGGCAATTTAAATGGCTTTCTACTTTCATTGTTAGAAAAACAAACAGCATATGATTAAACATTCCAGTAGATTACACTGTAACTTGCTGTTACTAAAGAGCCAAAAGAATAAAATATGAAAATATGCTTAAATAGTAAACAAAATACAAAAATAAAAAGTACAGGACAGTAATCAAAGTCCTCTAATTCAACAAAAATGCAGTAGTAAACGGACAAGTATTGTGTGAGTTAATGTGGTACGTTTTAATTGTACAACAACGATGACGTAATTACCGACGCCAAGAGTAGCGTCCTAAAGTGTAGAAAGCTCACTCTATAGTCCACTACATTTATTTCCCTATGAAGGGATTATGGAATGAGTCAGTGATTTCAGCGTGGTGTCATCGAGTACATTCACTCTTTCTAATCGGAGTGCCAATGACTATTTGCTAATAATTCAATTTGTCCTCAAAATGGATACTTTTGTCCAGTTAAACTGCTTCATCCTCTCCTTCATATATGGTCACTCCAGGCTTATGATTCCATGATGCAATGCCAAATTCAAGCCATCTTAATGACAAAACACAAAGATCACACCTTTACAAACTGCTTAATCAACGATAAAAAAAAAACATTTTGCTTTTTAGCTTGATAGACAATAACAGAAAAATTGAGAATTGTGCCACACACATCGAGAACTGTATTTTAAGTGATCCATTCCGCCTGTTGCTGTTTCTCAAAATGAGTTCTGCTTCATTCATCAGAAGCATGATGATTATATTAGCCACACTTGTCACACAGTGCTGTAAAACCATTCTCAAGCACTGCTAACAAGAAGCAGTTGGTCCAGACTCTTTACAGATCCTCAGATGCACTGTGCAGGTGAAGTAAACAGTGACATTTGGTCAGAGCAAAACAAAGGCTGTGCTGCCCTCAGCTGAACACCAAACCCCAGACTTAACATAAAAAGGCTCACTGTCAGAGAGCAAGGGAATGGAATATTATATCCATCCAACTTTCTAAAGGGACTGCTTCAAATATCTTCAAAGACTTTTGATCCTCTTTTGGAATTTGTTACAATAAACTGAGTCATATTTCATTGTGTCACTGTCATGCAATGCTGTGTAATTTAATGTTCCTTTCTGGGCCCCATCAAACATTCCTAGGTTATGGTATTATATTGTGACATATTTCCAAATGATGAGAAGATCACATTGACTCTGAAGTGACAATCACTTCTACAAAGCCTTCAGTGGGAGTTTGGTCTGTTTACTGTCTCAAGTGGAGATTTATTGCAGCTCTCACAGAGTTTACTGTTGTCAAGCTCATTCCAACTTAAGCAACAGAGCAAAGTGGTCTCCAGAGGTATGCAAACCAGCCCCCTGTGAGCACTTATTTTGATGCTGTCCCAAGCTTCGGATCCTCACCCATCCAATCTCCCCTAAAGTCTTCTCTCTTTCAGTCCCTCTCTGCAGACAAAACAAATACCTGAACAAAATGCACCTCTGTCACATCAGATATTTTGCATTTATCATATTTGTCTTTCCAATCTTTTGGAATTAGCATGTTAAGGACTTGCATGTAAAGCAGCAAATAATACTGTACATATATTTTATTATTGGTTGCTGACAATGTTGCGGGTAAAAGCGTGTCAACTTGGTCAAGTCAAGCTGGCTCTCTGGGAAATGACTCCTCGGCCCTTCTGGCTTTCTGAGACAATAAGCTAAGGTGACCAGACGTCCCCGATTTCCGGGGACAGTCCCCGTTTTGGGTGACCTGTCCCCGGTCAAAGCTGTCCCAGAAAATGTCCCAGATTTTGACACTGAAAGAGGGAAAATGCGCGCAGACTCAAAGACGTCTTTTCTACGCAACGTTTAAGATTCTCAAAAATTCACACCAATTTTTTAAAACAGCTTAATGTGGCAAAAATGTTGCTGCTATTTTCAGCGTCGGGCACTTTACAAACGGCACCCCATAGCGCAACACCATGATGTGGGAGAGACTAACACATTTGGCCATTATGAACGCTCACAGTGAGCTTATGGATGAATGCCATGTCTGACCCTGCTTGAAATTTTCATCAGTAGGTCAGCTGAAAGAAGGTCCACTTTCGGAAATCCAAGAAAGCCCAGACATGCAGACATTTCTTTTTTTTTCCATATTTGGTGTATTTTATATGCAATGCCTGTTATGTTAAGTATCACTACTGAATAAACAACACACTCAAGAATACCATAATGCTGTTATGTTCCTTAAATAGCTTGATTTAGTTCTCAAAGTTTAATTTTCTTTACAATAAAGATGCCATGTTCTTCCATTCTAGTTCTCTTATAACTGCACGCTATTATAAAATAACTTCAAATCAAATCCTTAATCATTGATAAGTGTGCTTCCCCCGCCCCTCCCAACAAAAACCGCTACCCCTCTCAGAAAATAGTTGTGACGTCCACGTCAATGGGTGCGCGCGCAGGTGTGTAATCGGCGGGAACCTGTATTAGACAACATCAGACGTGGCCGAACTGTGTTTTGTTCGGCTGCAGAGGACTGTAAACGCATATGAAAATGTGAGAAATAAGTTTTATTTGTACATTTCTATGCGTGTTTGTCAAGTAAAGGCGCTTTTTAAAAACATATAAAAGCTCATTTGGAAGCTTGAGAGTGCCAAAATCCGCCTCTAATTCAGCAGCTTTGTGGCCGAAAAATGCGTAAATACACCTGTTTGTTACGGAGAAGCTGGTCAATTAAAGGTTTATGGAACTAATTATTGCAGATTACTAGGATAAGATTATTTTCCATTCACAAGGGAAACCGAATACAGAAGGTAAAACTTGTTTTGTTTCTGGGGACGGCGGCAGCGAAACGCGGCTAGCTTGTTTTGGTTGTCGACATTAGCTGCCTTGTGCAAGCTTCTTAAATGGACTTTTAAGATTTGTGGGTTTTTTTTCCCTTGAGAAGCAAGCCGCATATATTGTCAGTGTGTTTCCAGACAACAAGACACTTGCTGTTATCTTATTCGTCGTCATATTAAAAAAGTTCCAGGACTTTCTCCAGCTTTTGCTTGAACCGCTATTTTGCTGCCAGGTGACGTCACGGGCAGCAGAAGAAGCCATGATATATTTTTTTAGGCTTACAGCCATAACATGAATCCAGTCTCTGTAGCTTAATGGTCGCAAACTACACTTCTAAACAAAATGGAGCTTCAAAACCAATGAAAAGATTAAAAACTTATGTCTCATTTTGCATGAACATCTGACCCCAGTTGAACCACAAACTGCTTTTGTAAAACTTAACAGCCTTCTTTTTCCTTCTTCCACAGACAGAACGTCTGAAGATCTACAACCAGTAAGGGCCATTTTTCTTCTGGGATTGGCCACCGTGCCTCTGTTTCTTTCCTCTGACCTGTTTCTGTGCCTTGATTTTAATTAGTTTCCGTTTCGTGTGCGTTAGGATTTTTTTTTCAGGTTGTATTTGTTTCTGTTGACTTTTTTTTTTTTACAGGTACTGGACCACATCTCAATATATTGTCTATCCATAACTATCTATCGGTCGTCTCAAAATGGCTTAGCTGCCAGTTTGTCCGTAAAATCGGTTTTGGATCGAGGATCTAAGGTATGCCACACTGTGAGATTAGGATTGTTTTCAGGTTGGATCTGGACCTTCTTTTTTTTCTTACAGGTACTCCCAAATGTGATTGGACAGGTTGTTTCTTGTTTTTACAGGTACTCCCAAATGTTAGTGGTCAGATTGACTTTTTTTTACAGGTTTACTGTATGATGACTGCACCTCATTTCAATTTATTTTCTTTCCAAAAATACCTATCGGTCGCGTCAAAATGGCTTAGTTGCCAGTTTGCCCGTAAAATTGGTTTTGATTAATTTGGCGCAGAATTTCGATTTGGATCTAAGGTATCGCACACTTTTTCAGGTTAGATCTGGATCTCTCAAAGATTAGTGGGCTAACTTTTTTTTTCCCTACAGGTACTCCAAAAGAGGTTAGTGGGCTAACTTTTTTTTCCTACAGGTACTCCAAAAGAGGTTAGTGTGGGCTAACTTTTTTTTCCTACAGGTACTCCAAAAGAGTTTAGTGTGGGCTAACTTTTTTTTCCTACAGGTACTCCAAAAGAGGTTAGTGTGGGCTAACTTTTTTTTCCTACAGGTACTCCAAAAGAGTTTAGTGTGGGCTAACTTTTTTTTTCCTACAGGTACTCCAAAAGAGGTTAGTGTGGGCTAACTTTTTTTTCCTACAGGTACTCCAAAAGAGGTTAGTGTGGGCTAACTTTTTTTTCCTACAGGTACTCCAAAAGAGGTTAGTGTGGGCTAACTTTTTTTTCCCTACAAGTACTCCAAAAGAGCTTAGTGTGGGCTAACTTTTTTTCCCTACAGGTACTCCAAAAGAGGTTAGTAGGCTAACTTTTTTTTTCCTACAGGTACTCCAAAAGAGGTTAGTAGGCTAACTTTTTTTTCCTACAGGTACTCCAAAAGAGGTTAGTGTGGGCTAACTTTTTTTTTCCTACAAGTACTCCAAAAGAGCTTAGTGTGGGCTAACTTTTTTTTCCTACAGGTACTCCAAAAGAGGTTAGTAGGCTAACTTTTTTTTTCCTACAAGTACTCCAAAAGAGCTTAGTGTGGGCTAACTTTTTTCCTACAGGTACTCCAAAAGAGGTTAGTGTGGGCTAACTTTTTTTTTCCTACAAGTACTCCAAAAGAGCTTAGTGTGGGCTAACTTTTTTTCCCTACAGGTACTCCAAAAGAGGTTAGTAGGCTAACTTTTTTTTTCCTACAGGTACTCCAAAAGTTTAGTGTGGGCTAACTTTTTTTTTCCTACAGGTACTCCAAAAGAGCTTAGTGTGGGCTAACTTTTTTTTTCCTACAGGTACTCCAAAAGAGGTTAGTAGGCTAACTTTTTTTTCCTACAGGTACTCCAAACGAGCTTAGTGTGGGCTAACTTTTTTTTCCTACAGGTACTCCAAAAGAGCTTAGTGTGGGCTAACTTTTTTTCCCTACAGGTACTCCAAAAGAGGTTAGTGTGGGCTAACTTTTTTTTCCTATAGGTACTCCAAAAGAGCTTAGTGTGGGCTAACTTTTTTTTCCTACAGGTACTCTAAAAGAGGTTAGTGTGGGCTAACTTTTTTTTCCTACAGGTACTCCAAAAGAGGTTAGTGTGGGCTAACTTTTTTTTCCTACAGGTACTCCAAAAGTTTAGTGTGGGCTAACTTTTTTTTTCCTACAGGTACTCCAAAAGAGCTTAGTGTGGGCTAACTTTTTTTTTCCTACAGGTACTCCAAAAGAGGTTAGTAGGCTAACTTTTTTTTCCTACAGGTACTCCAAACGAGCTTAGTGTGGGCTAACTTTTTTTTCCTACAGGTACTCCAAAAGAGGTTAGTGTGGGCTAACTTTTTTTTCCTACAGGTACTCCAAAAGAGGTTAGTGGGCTAACCTTTTTTTTTCACAGGTTTGCTGTGTGATGACTGCAATCCCATCATATTTTATTGTCTGTTCTCAAATACCTATCAGTCGCGTCAAAGTGGCTCAGTTGCCAGTTTGTACCGAAAATCGATTTTGCTCATTTTGAGCAGAAGATTAATTTAGATTTGGATTTAAGGTATGACACATTAGACAGTCTATCCCCTTTTGGCCGCTGAGCCCTTCTCTCTTTGACTTCCTAATCCCAAAGCTGTCGTCGGTAGTCCCGTGACTTTTTATACGACACAGTCTATAAGCAACGTTACATTTTATTATAATTAACTTTAAATGCACCTTCAGTTTCATCTTATCTCCTTTTCTTTTTTTTTCCTCATCATGCTTCAAGAAGCAATAGAAAGCAGTATGGGCCTTTTAACAGACCTACAGCCAGAAAGACAACTTTACTGTCTTCTTTTTCAAACTTATCACGCTTCACGAAGCAATAGGAAGCTGTACGGGCCTATTAACAGACCTACAGCCAGTAAGACAACTTTACTGTCTTCTTTTTCAAACTTAGCACGCTTCACGAAGCTGTACGGGCCTTTTAACAGACCTACAGCCAGTAAGACAACTTTACGGTCTTCTTTTTCAAACTTATCACGCTTCACGAAGCAATAGGAAGCTGTATGGGCCTTTTAACAGACCTACAGCCAGAAAGACAACTTTACTGTCTTCTTTTTCAAACTTATCACGCTTCACGAAGCAATAGGAAGCTGTATGGGCCTTTTAACAGACCTACAGCCAGAAAGACAACTTTACTGTCTTCTTTTTCAAACTTATCACGCTTAACGAAGCAATAGGAAGCTGTACGGGCCTTTTAACAGACCTACAGCCAGTAAGACAACTTTACTGTCTTCTTTTTCAAACTTATCACGCTTAACGAAGCAATAGGAAGCTGTACGGGCCTTTTAACAGACCTACAGCCAGTAAGACAACTTTACTGTCTTCTTTTTCAAACTTAACACGCTTCCCGAAGCAATAGGAAGCTGTACGGGCCTTTTAACAGACCTACAGCCAGTAAGACAACTTTACTGTCTTCTTTTTCAAACTTATCACGCTTCACGAAGCAATAGGAAGCTGTACGGGCCTTTTAACAGACCTACAGCCAGTAAGACAACTTTACTGTCTTCTTTTTCAAACTTATCACGCTTCACGAAGCAATAGGAAGCTGTATGGGCCTTTTAACAGACCTACAGCCAGTAAGAAAACTTTACTGTCTTCTTTTTCAAACTTATCATGCTTCACGAAGCAATAGGAAGCTGTATGGGCCTTTTAACAGACCTACAGCCAGTAAGACAACTTTACTGTCTTCTTTTTCAAACTTATCACGCTTCACGAAGCAATAGGAAGCTGTACGGGCCTTTTAACAGACCTACAGCCAGTAAGACAACTTTAGTGTCTTCTTTTTCAAACTTATCACGGTTCACGAAGCAATAGGAAGCTGTACGGGCCTTTTAACAGACCTACAGCCAGTAAGACTACTTTACTGTCTTCTTTTTCAAACTTATCATGCTTCACGAAGCAATAGGAAGCTGTACGGGCCTTTTAACAGACCTACAGCCAGTAAGACAACTTTAGTGTCTTCTTTTTCAAACTTATCACGCTTCACGAAGCAATAGGAAGCTGTATGGGCCTTTTAACAGACCTACAGCCAGCAAGACAACTTTACTGTCTTCTTTTTCAAACTTATCACGCTTCACGAAGCAATAGGAAGCTGTATGGGCCTTTTAACAGACCTACAGCAAGTAAGACAACTTTAGTGTCTTCTTTTTCAAACTTATCAGGCTTCACGAAGCAATAGGAAGCTGTACGGGCCTTTTAACAGACCTACAGCCAGTAAGACAACTTTAGTGTCTTCTTTTTCAAACTTATCACGCTTCACGAAGCAATAGGAAGCTGTACGGGCCTATTAACAGACCTACAGCCAGTAAGACAACTTTACGGTCTTCTTTTTCAAACTTATCACGCTTCACGAAGCAATAGGAAGCTGTATGGGCCTTTTAACAGACCTACAGCCAGTAAGACTACTTTACTGTCTTCTTTTTCAAACTTATCACGCTTCACGAAGCAATAGGAAGCTGTATGGGCCTTTTAACAGACCTACAGCCAGTAAGACAACTTTACTGTCTTCTTTTTCAAACTTATCACGCTTCACGAAGCAATAGGAAGCTGTACGGGCCTATTAACAGACCTACAGCCAGTAAGACAACTTTACTGTCTTCTTTTTCAAACTTATCACGCTTCACGAAGCAATAGGAAGCTGTACGGGCCTATTAACAGACCTACAGCCAGTAAGACAACTTTACTGTCTTCTTTTTCAAACTTATCGCGCTTCACGAAGCAATAGGAAGCTGTATGGGCCTTTTAACAGACCTACAGCCAGTAAGACAACTTTAGTGTCTTCTTTTTCAAACTTATCACGCTTCACGAAGCAATAGGAAGCTGTATGGGCCTTTTAACAGACCTACAGCCAGTAAGACTACTTTACTGTCTTATTTTTCAAACTTATCACGCTTCACGAAGCAATAGGAAGCTGTATGGGCCTTATAACAGACCTACAGCAAGTAAGACAACTTTAGTGTCTTCTTTTTCAAACTTATCACGCTTCACGAAGCAATAGGAAGCTGTATGGGCCTTTTAACAGACTTACAGCAAGTAAGACAACTTTAGTGTCTTCTTTTTCAAACTTATCACGCTTCACGAAGCAATAGGAAGCTGTACGGGCCTTTTAACAGACCTACAGCCAGTAAGACAACTTTACTGTCTTCTTTTTCAAACTTATCACGCTTCACGAAGCAATAGGAAGCTGTATGGGCCTTTTAACAGACCTACAGCCAGTAAGACAACTTTACTGTCTTCTTTTTCAAACTTATCACGCTTCACGAAGCAATAGGAAGCTGTATGGGCCTTTTAACAGACCTACAGCCAGTAAGACAACTTTACTGTCTTCTTTTTCAAACTTATCACGCTTCACGAAGCAATAGGAAGCTGTATGGGCCTTTTAACAGACCTACAGCAAGTAAGACAACTTTAGTGTCTTCTTTTTCAAACTTATGACGCTTCACGAAGCAATAGGAAGCTGTATGGGCCTTTTAACAGACTTACAGCAAGTAAGACAACTTTACTGTCTTCTTTTTCAAACTTATCACCCTTCACGAAGCAATAGGAAGCTGTACGGGCCTTTTAACAGACCTACAGCCAGTAAGACTACTTTACTGTCTTCTTTTTCAAACTTATCACGCTTCACGAAGCTGTATGGGCCTTTTAACAGACCTACAGCCAGTAAGACAACTTTACTGTCTTCTTTTTCAAACTTATCACGCTTCACGAAGCAATAGGAAGCTGTACGGGCCTATTAACGGGCCTATTAACAGATCTACAGCCAGTAAGACAACTTTACGGTCTTCTTTTTCAAACTTATCACGCTTCACGAAGCAATAGGAAGCTGTATGGGCCTTTTAACAGACCTACAGCCAGTAAGACAACTTTACTGTCTTCTTTTTCAAACTTATCACGCTTCACGAAGCAATAGGAAGCTGTACGGGCCTATTAACAGACCTACAGCCAGTAAGACAACTTTACTGTCTTCTTTTTCAAACTTATCACGCTTCACAAAGCAATAGGAAGCTGTACGGGCCTATTAACAGACCTACAGCCAGTAAGACAACTTTACTGTCTTCTTTTTCAAACTTATCACGCTTCACGAAGCAATAGGAAGCTGTATGGGCCTTTTAACAGACCTACAGCCAGTAAGACAACTTTACTGTCTTCTTTTTCAAACTTATCACGCTTCACGAAGCAATAGGAAGCTGTATGGGCCTTTTAACAGACCTACAGCCAGTAAGACAACTTTACTGTCTTCTTTTTCAAACTTATCACGCTTCACAAAGCAATAGGAAGCTGTACGGGCCTATTAACAGACCTACAGCCAGTAAGACAACTTTACTGTCTTCTTTTTCAAACTTATCGCGCTTCACGAAGCAATAGGAAGCTGTATGGGCCTTTTAACAGACCTACAGCCAGTAAGACTACTTTACTGTCTTCTTTTTCAAACTTATCACGCTTCACGAAGCAATAGGAAGCTGTATGGGCCTTTTAACAGACCTACAGCCAGTAAGACAACTTTACTGTCTTTTTTTCAAACTTATCACGCTTCACGAAGCAATAGGAAGCTGTACGGGCCCATTAACAGACCTACAGCCAGTAAGACAACTTTACTGTCTTCCTTTTCAAACTTATCATGCTTCACGAAGCAATAGGAAGCTGTATGGGCCTTTTAACAGACCTACAGCCAGTAAGACAACTTTAGTGTCTTCTTTTTCAAACTTATCACGCTTCACGAAGCAATAGGAAGCTGTATGGGCCTTTTAACAGACCTACAGCCAGCAAGACAACTTTACTGTCTTCTTTTTCAAACTTATCAGGCTTCACGAAGCAATAGGAAGCTGTATGGGCCTTTTAACAGACTTACAGCAAGTAAGACAACTTTAGTGTCTTCTTTTTCAAACTTATCACGCTTCACGAAGCAATAGGAAGCTGTACGGGCCTTCTAACAGACCTACAGCCAGTAAGACAACTTTAGTGTCTTCTTTTTCAAACTTATCACGCTTCACGAAGCAATAGGAAGCTGTACGGGCCTATTAACAGACCTACAGCCAGTAAGACAACTTTACTGTCTTCTTTTTCAAACTTATCACGCTTCACGAAGCAATAGGAAGCTGTACGGGCCTTTTAACAGACCTACAGCCAGTAAGACAACTTTCCTGTCTTCTTTTTCAAACTTATCACGCTTCACGAAGCAATAGGAAGCTGTATGGGCCTTTTAACAGACCTACAGCCAGTAAGACAACTTTACTGTCTTCTTTTTCAAACTTATCACGCTTCACGAAGCAATAGGAAGCTGTATGGGCCTTTTAACAGACCTACAGCCAGAAAGACAACTTTACTGTCTTCTTTTTCAAACTTATCACGCTTCACGAAGCAATAGGAAGCTGTATGGGCCTTTTAACAGACCTACAGCCAGTAAGAGAACTTTACTGTCTTCTTTTTCAAACTTATCACGCTTCACGAAGCAATAGGAAGCTGTATGGGCCTTTTAACAGACCTACAGCCAGTAAGACAACTTTACTGTCTTCTTTTTCAAACTTATCACGCTTCACGAAGCAATTGGAAGCTGTATGGGCCTTTTAACAGACCTACAGCCAGTAAGACAACTTTAGTGTCTTCTTTTTCAAACTTATCACGCTTCACGAAGCAATAGGAAGCTGTATGGGCCTTTTAACAGACCTACAGCCAGTAAGACAACTTTACTGTCTTCTTTTTCAAACTTATCACGCTTCACGAAGCAATAGGAAGCTGTATGGGCCTTTTAACAGACCTACAGCCAGTAAGACAACTTTACTGTCTTCTTTTTCAAACTTATCACGCTTCACGAAGCAATAGGAAGCTGTACGGGCCTATTAACAGACCTACAGCCAGTAAGACAACTTTACTGTCTTCTTTTTCAAACTTATCACGCTTCACGAAGCAATAGGAAGCTGTACGGGCCTTTTAACAGACCTACAGCCAGTAAGACAACTTTACTGTCTTCTTTTTCAAACTTATCACGCTTCACGAAGCAATAGGAAGCTGTATGGGCCTTTTAACAGACCTACAGCCAGTAAGACAACTTTACTGTCTTCTTTTTCAAACTTATCACGCTTCACGAAGCAATAGGAAGCTGTATGGGCCTTTTAACAGACCTACAGCCAGTAAGACAACTTTACTGTCTTCATTTTCAAACTTATCACGCTTCACGAAGCAATAGGAAGCTGTACGGGCCTTTTAACAGACCTACAGCCAGTAAGACAACTTTAGTGTCTTCTTTTTCAAACTTATCACGCTTCACGAAGCAATAGGAAGCTGTATGGGCCTTTTAACAGACCTACAGCCAGTAAGACAACTTTAGTGTCTTCTTTTTCAAACTTATCACGCTTCACGAAGCAATAGGAAGCTGTATGGGCCTTTTAACAGACCTACAGCCAGTAAGACAACTTTAGTGTCTTCTTTTTCAAACTTATCACGCTTCACGAAGCAATAGGAAGCTGTACGGGCCTTTTAACAGACCTACAGCCAGTAAGACAACTTTACTGTCTTCTTTTTCAAACTTATCACGCTTCACGAAGCAATAGGAAGCTGTACGGGCCTATTAACAGACCTACAGCCAGTAAGACAACTTTACTGTCTTCTCTTTCAAACTTATCACGCTTCACGAAGCAATAGCAAGCTGTATGGGCCTTTTAACAGACCTACAGCCAGTAAGACAACTTTACTGTCTTCTTTTTCAAACTTATCACGCTTCACGAAGCTGTACGGGCCTTTTAACAGACCTACAGCCAGTAAGACAACTTTACTGTCTTCTTTTTCAAACTTATCACGCTTCACGAAGCAATAGGAAGCTGTATGGGCCTTTTAACAGACCTACAGCCAGAAAGACAACTTTACTGTCTTCTTTTTCAAACTTATCACGCTTCACGAAGCAATAGGAAGCTGTACGGGCCTTTTAACAGACCTAACGCCAGTAAGACTACTTTACTGTCTTCTTTTTCAAACTTATCACGCTTCACGAAGCAATAGGAAGCTGTATGGGCCTATTAACAGACCTACAGCCAGTAAGACAACTTTACTGTCTTCTTTTTCAAACTTATCACGCTTCACGAAGCAATAGGAAGCTGTATGGGCCTTTTAACAGACCTACAGCAAGTAAGACAACTTTAGTGTCTTCTTTTTCAAACTTATCACGCTTCACGAAGCAATAGGAAGCTGTATGGGCCTTTTAACAGACCTACAGCCAGTAAGACTACTTTACTGTCTTCTTTTTCAAACTTATCACGCATCACGAAGCAATAGGAAGCTGTATGGGCCTTTTAACAGACCTACAGCCAGTAAGACAACTTTACTGTCTTCTTTTTCAAACTTATCACGCTTCACGAAGCTGTACGGGCCTTTTAACAGACCTACAGCCAGTAAGACAACTTTACTGTCTTCTTTTTCAAACTTTTCACACGTCACGAAGCAATAGGAAGCTGTATGGGCCTTTTAACAGACCTACAGCCAGTAAGACAACTTTACTGTCTTCTTTTTCAAACTTATCACGCTTCACGAAGCAATAGCAAGCTGTATGGGCCTTTTAACAGACCTACAGCCAGTAAGACAACTTTACTGTCTTCTTTTTCAAACTTATCACGCTTCACGAAGCTGTACGGGCCTTTTAACAGACCTACAGTCAGTAAGACAACTTTACTGTCTTCTTTTTCAAACTTATCACGCTTCACGAAGCAATAGGAAGCTGTATGGGCCTTTTAACAGACCTACAGCCAGTAAGACAACTTTAGTGTCTTCTTTTTCAAACTTATCACACTTCACGAAGCAATAGGAAGCTGTATGGGCCTTTTAACAGACCTACAGCCAGTAAGACAACTTTAGTGTCTTCTTTTTCAAACTTATCACGCTTCACGAAGCAATAGGAAGCTGTATGGGCCTTTTAACAGACCTACAGCCAGTAAGACAACTTTAGTGTCTTCTTTTTCAAACTTATCACGCTTCACGAAGCAATAGGAAGCTGTATGGGCCTTTTAACAGACCTACAGCCAGTAAGACAACTTTACTGTCTTCTTTTTCAAACTTATCACGCTTCACGAAGCAATAGGAAGCTGTATGGGCCTATTAACAGACCTACAGCCAGTAAGACAACTTTACTGTCTTCTTTTTCAAACTTATCACGCTT
Source organism: Leuresthes tenuis (assembly GCF_036924035.1). Lineage (NCBI taxonomy): Eukaryota > Metazoa > Chordata > Actinopteri > Atheriniformes > Atherinopsidae > Leuresthes > Leuresthes tenuis. Next base: position 4,484,723 of record NW_027325370.1, read on the forward strand.
CACGAAGCAATAGCAAGCTGTATGGGCCTTTTAACAGACCTACAGCCAGTAAGACAACTTTACTGTCTTCTTTTTCAAACTTATCACGCTTCACGAAGCTGTACGGGCCTTTTAACAGACCTACAGCCAGTAAGACAACTTTACTGTCTTCTTTTTCAAACTTATCACGCTTCACGAAGCAATAGGAAGCTGTATGGGCCTATTAACAGACCTACAGCCAGTAAGACAACTTTACTGTCTTCTTTTTCAAACTTATCACGCTTCACGAAGCAATAGGAAGCTGGACGGGCCTTTTAACAGACCTACAGCCAGTAAGACAACTTTCCTGTCTTCTTTTTCAAACTTATCACGCTTCACGAAGCAATAGGAAGCTGTATGGGCCTTTTAACAGACCTACAGCCAGTAAGACAACTTTACTGTCTTCTTTTTTAAACTTATCACGCTTCACGAAGCAATAGGAAGTTGTATGGGCCTTTTAACAGACCTACAGCCAGTAAGACAACTTTACTGTCTTCTTTTTCAAACTTATCACGCTTTACGAAGCAATAGGAAGCTGTATGGGCCTTTTAACAGACCTACAGCCAGTAAGACAACTTTAGTGTCTTCTTTTTCAAACTTATCACGATTCACGAAGCAATAGGAAGCTGTATGGGCCTTTTAACAGACCTACAGCCAGTAAGACAACTTTACTGTCTTCTTTTTCAAACTTATCACGCTTCACGAAGCAATAGGAAGCTGTACGGGCCTATTAACAGACCTACAGCCAGTAAGACAACTTTACTGTCTTCTTTTTCAAACTTATCGCGCTTCACGAAGCAATAGGAAGCTGTATGGGCCTTTTAACAGACCTACAGCCAGTAAGACAACTTTAGTGTCTTCTTTTTCAAACTTATCACGCTTCACGAAGCAATAGGAAGCTGTATGGGCCTTTTAACAGACCTACAGCCAGTAAGACAACTTTAGTGTCTTCTTTTTCAAACTTATCACGCTTCACGAAGCAATAGGAAGCTGTATGGGCCTTTTAACAGACCTACAGCCAGTAAGACAACTTTACTGTCTTCTTTTTCAAACTTATCACGCTTCACGAAGCAATAGGAAGCTGTACGGGCCTATTAACAGACCTACAGCCAGTAAGACAACTTTACTGTCTTCTCTTTCAAACTTATCACGCTTCACGAAGCAATAGCAAGCTGTATGGGCCTTTTAACAGACCTACAGCCAGTAAGACAACTTTACTGTCTTCTTTTTCAAACTTATCACGCTTCACGAAGCAATAGGAAGCTGTATGGGCCTTTTAACAGACCTACAGCCAGTAAGACAACTTTACTGTCTTTTTTTCAAACTTATCACGCTTCACGAAGCAATAGGAAGCTGTACGGGCCCATTAACAGACCTACAGCCAGTAAGACAACTTTACTGTCTTCCTTTTCAAACTTATCATGCTTCACGAAGCAATAGGAAGCTGTATGGGCCTTTTAACAGACCTACAGCCAGTAAGACAACTTTAGTGTCTTCTTTTTCAAACTTATCACGCTTCACGAAGCAATAGGAAGCTGTATGGGCCTTTTAACAGACCTACAGCCAGCAAGACAACTTTACTGTCTTCTTTTTCAAACTTATCAGGCTTCACGAAGCAATAGGAAGCTGTATGGGCCTTTTAACAGACTTACAGCAAGTAAGACAACTTTAGTGTCTTCTTTTTCAAACTTATCACGCTTCACGAAGCAATAGGAAGCTGTACGGGCCTTCTAACAGACCTACAGCCAGTAAGACAACTTTAGTGTCTTCTTTTTCAAACTTATCACGCTTCACGAAGCAATAGGAAGCTGTACGGGCCTATTAACAGACCTACAGCCAGTAAGACAACTTTACTGTCTTCTTTTTCAAACTTATCACGCTTCACGAAGCAATAGGAAGCTGTACGGGCCTTTTAACAGACCTACAGCCAGTAAGACAACTTTCCTGTCTTCTTTTTCAAACTTATCACGCTTCACGAAGCAATAGGAAGCTGTATGGGCCTTTTAACAGACCTACAGCCAGTAAGACAACTTTACTGTCTTCTTTTTCAAACTTATCACGCTTCACGAAGCAATAGGAAGCTGTATGGGCCTTTTAACAGACCTACAGCCAGAAAGACAACTTTACTGTCTTCTTTTTCAAACTTATCACGCTTCACGAAGCAATAGGAAGCTGTATGGGCCTTTTAACAGACCTACAGCCAGTAAGAGAACTTTACTGTCTTCTTTTTCAAACTTATCACGCTTCACGAAGCAATAGGAAGCTGTATGGGCCTTTTAACAGACCTACAGCCAGTAAGACAACTTTACTGTCTTCTTTTTCAAACTTATCACGCTTCACGAAGCAATTGGAAGCTGTATGGGCCTTTTAACAGACCTACAGCCAGTAAGACAACTTTAGTGTCTTCTTTTTCAAACTTATCACGCTTCACGAAGCAATAGGAAGCTGTATGGGCCTTTTAACAGACCTACAGCCAGTAAGACAACTTTACTGTCTTCTTTTTCAAACTTATCACGCTTCACGAAGCAATAGGAAGCTGTATGGGCCTTTTAACAGACCTACAGCCAGTAAGACAACTTTACTGTCTTCTTTTTCAAACTTATCACGCTTCACGAAGCAATAGGAAGCTGTACGGGCCTATTAACAGACCTACAGCCAGTAAGACAACTTTACTGTCTTCTTTTTCAAACTTATCACGCTTCACGAAGCAATAGGAAGCTGTACGGGCCTTTTAACAGACCTACAGCCAGTAAGACAACTTTACTGTCTTCTTTTTCAAACTTATCACGCTTCACGAAGCAATAGGAAGCTGTATGGGCCTTTTAACAGACCTACAGCCAGTAAGACAACTTTACTGTCTTCTTTTTCAAACTTATCACGCTTCACGAAGCAATAGGAAGCTGTATGGGCCTTTTAACAGACCTACAGCCAGTAAGACAACTTTACTGTCTTCATTTTCAAACTTATCACGCTTCACGAAGCAATAGGAAGCTGTACGGGCCTTTTAACAGACCTACAGCCAGTAAGACAACTTTAGTGTCTTCTTTTTCAAACTTATCACGCTTCACGAAGCAATAGGAAGCTGTATGGGCCTTTTAACAGACCTACAGCCAGTAAGACAACTTTAGTGTCTTCTTTTTCAAACTTATCACGCTTCACGAAGCAATAGGAAGCTGTATGGGCCTTTTAACAGACCTACAGCCAGTAAGACAACTTTAGTGTCTTCTTTTTCAAACTTATCACGCTTCACGAAGCAATAGGAAGCTGTACGGGCCTTTTAACAGACCTACAGCCAGTAAGACAACTTTACTGTCTTCTTTTTCAAACTTATCACGCTTCACGAAGCAATAGGAAGCTGTACGGGCCTATTAACAGACCTACAGCCAGTAAGACAACTTTACTGTCTTCTCTTTCAAACTTATCACGCTTCACGAAGCAATAGCAAGCTGTATGGGCCTTTTAACAGACCTACAGCCAGTAAGACAACTTTACTGTCTTCTTTTTCAAACTTATCACGCTTCACGAAGCTGTACGGGCCTTTTAACAGACCTACAGCCAGTAAGACAACTTTACTGTCTTCTTTTTCAAACTTATCACGCTTCACGAAGCAATAGGAAGCTGTATGGGCCTTTTAACAGACCTACAGCCAGAAAGACAACTTTACTGTCTTCTTTTTCAAACTTATCACGCTTCACGAAGCAATAGGAAGCTGTACGGGCCTTTTAACAGACCTAACGCCAGTAAGACTACTTTACTGTCTTCTTTTTCAAACTTATCACGCTTCACGAAGCAATAGGAAGCTGTATGGGCCTATTAACAGACCTACAGCCAGTAAGACAACTTTACTGTCTTCTTTTTCAAACTTATCACGCTTCACGAAGCAATAGGAAGCTGTATGGGCCTTTTAACAGACCTACAGCAAGTAAGACAACTTTAGTGTCTTCTTTTTCAAACTTATCACGCTTCACGAAGCAATAGGAAGCTGTATGGGCCTTTTAACAGACCTACAGCCAGTAAGACTACTTTACTGTCTTCTTTTTCAAACTTATCACGCATCACGAAGCAATAGGAAGCTGTATGGGCCTTTTAACAGACCTACAGCCAGTAAGACAACTTTACTGTCTTCTTTTTCAAACTTATCACGCTTCACGAAGCTGTACGGGCCTTTTAACAGACCTACAGCCAGTAAGACAACTTTACTGTCTTCTTTTTCAAACTTTTCACACGTCACGAAGCAATAGGAAGCTGTATGGGCCTTTTAACAGACCTACAGCCAGTAAGACAACTTTACTGTCTTCTTTTTCAAACTTATCACGCTTCACGAAGCAATAGCAAGCTGTATGGGCCTTTTAACAGACCTACAGCCAGTAAGACAACTTTACTGTCTTCTTTTTCAAACTTATCACGCTTCACGAAGCTGTACGGGCCTTTTAACAGACCTACAGTCAGTAAGACAACTTTACTGTCTTCTTTTTCAAACTTATCACGCTTCACGAAGCAATAGGAAGCTGTATGGGCCTTTTAACAGACCTACAGCCAGTAAGACAACTTTAGTGTCTTCTTTTTCAAACTTATCACACTTCACGAAGCAATAGGAAGCTGTATGGGCCTTTTAACAGACCTACAGCCAGTAAGACAACTTTAGTGTCTTCTTTTTCAAACTTATCACGCTTCACGAAGCAATAGGAAGCTGTATGGGCCTTTTAACAGACCTACAGCCAGTAAGACAACTTTAGTGTCTTCTTTTTCAAACTTATCACGCTTCACGAAGCAATAGGAAGCTGTATGGGCCTTTTAACAGACCTACAGCCAGTAAGACAACTTTACTGTCTTCTTTTTCAAACTTATCACGCTTCACGAAGCAATAGGAAGCTGTATGGGCCTATTAACAGACCTACAGCCAGTAAGACAACTTTACTGTCTTCTTTTTCAAACTTATCACGCTTCACGAAGCAATAGCAAGCTGTATGGGCCTTTTAACAGACCTACAGCCAGTAAGACAACTTTACTGTCTTCTTTTTCAAACTTATCACGCTTCACGAAGCTGTACGGGCCTTTTAACAGACCTACAGCCAGTAAGACAACTTTACTGTCTTCTTTTTCAAACTTATCACGCTTCACGAAGCAATAGGAAGCTGTATGGGCCTATTAACAGACCTACAGCCAGTAAGACAACTTTACTGTCTTCTTTTTCAAACTTATCACGCTTCACGAAGCAATAGGAAGCTGGACGGGCCTTTTAACAGACCTACAGCCAGTAAGACAACTTTCCTGTCTTCTTTTTCAAACTTATCACGCTTCACGAAGCAATAGGAAGCTGTATGGGCCTTTTAACAGACCTACAGCCAGTAAGACAACTTTACTGTCTTCTTTTTTAAACTTATCACGCTTCACGAAGCAATAGGAAGTTGTATGGGCCTTTTAACAGACCTACAGCCAGTAAGACAACTTTACTGTCTTCTTTTTCAAACTTATCACGCTTTACGAAGCAATAGGAAGCTGTATGGGCCTTTTAACAGACCTACAGCCAGTAAGACAACTTTAGTGTCTTCTTTTTCAAACTTATCACGATTCACGAAGCAATAGGAAGCTGTATGGGCCTTTTAACAGACCTACAGCCAGTAAGACAACTTTACTGTCTTCTTTTTCAAACTTATCACGCTTCACGAAGCAATAGGAAGCTGTACGGGCCTATTAACAGACCTACAGCCAGTAAGACAACTTTACTGTCTTCTTTTTCAAACTTATCGCGCTTCACGAAGCAATAGGAAGCTGTATGGGCCTTTTAACAGACCTACAGCCAGTAAGACAACTTTAGTGTCTTCTTTTTCAAACTTATCACGCTTCACGAAGCAATAGGAAGCTGTATGGGCCTTTTAACAGACCTACAGCCAGTAAGACAACTTTACTGTCTTCTTTTTCAAACTTATCACGCTTCACGAAGCAATAGGAAGCTGTATGGGCCTTTTAACAGACCTACAGCCAGTAAGACAACTTTACTGTCTTCTTTTTCAAACTTATCACGCTTCACGAAGCAATAGGAAGCTGTACGGGCCTATTAACAGACCTACAGCCAGTAAGACAACTTTACTGTCTTCTCTTTCAAACTTATCACGCTTCACGAAGCAATAGCAAGCTGTATGGGCCTTTTAACAGACCTACAGCCAGTAAGACAACTTTACTGTCTTCTTTTTCAAACTTATCACGCTTCACGAAGCTGTACGGGCCTTTTAACAGACCTACAGCCAGTAAGACAACTTTACTGTCTTCTTTTTCAAACTTATCACGCTTCACGAAGCAATAGGAAGCTGTATGGGCCTTTTAACAGACCTACAGCCAGAAAGACAACTTTACTGTCTTCTTTTTCAAACTTATCACGCTTCACGAAGCAATAGGAAGCTGTACGGGCCTTTTAACAGACCTAACGCCAGTAAGACTACTTTACTGTCTTCTTTTTCAAACTTATCACGCTTCACGAAGCAATAGGAAGCTGTATGGGCCTATTAACAGACCTACAGCCAGTAAGACAACTTTACTGTCTTCTTTTTCAAACTTATCACGCTTCACGAAGCAATAGGAAGCTGTATGGGCCTTTTAACAGACCTACAGCAAGTAAGACAACTTTAGTGTCTTCTTTTTCAAACTTATCACGCTTCACGAAGCAATAGGAAGCTGTATGGGCCTTTTAACAGACCTACAGCCAGTAAGACTACTTTACTGTCTTCTTTTTCAAACTTATCACGCATCACGAAGCAATAGGAAGCTGTATGGGCCTTTTAACAGACCTACAGCCAGTAAGACAACTTTACTGTCTTCTTTTTCAAACTTATCACGCTTCACGAAGCTGTACGGGCCTTTTAACAGACCTACAGCCAGTAAGACAACTTTACTGTCTTCTTTTTCAAACTTATCACGCTTCACGAAGCAATAGCAAGCTGTATGGGCCTTTTAACAGACCTACAGCCAGTAAGACAACTTTACTGTCTTCTTTTTCAAACTTATCACGCTTCACGAAGCTGTACGGGCCTTTTAACAGACCTACAGTCAGTAAGACAACTTTACTGTCTTCTTTTTCAAACTTATCACGCTTCACGAAGCAATAGGAAGCTGTATGGGCCTTTTAACAGACCTACAGCCAGTAAGACAACTTTAGTGTCTTCTTTTTCAAACTTATCACACTTCACGAAGCAATAGGAAGCTGTATGGGCCTTTTAACAGACCTACAGCCAGTAAGACAACTTTAGTGTCTTCTTTTTCAAACTTATCACGCTTCACGAAGCAATAGGAAGCTGTATGGGCCTTTTAACAGACCTACAGCCAGTAAGACAACTTTAGTGTCTTCTTTTTCAAACTTATCACGCTTCACGAAGCAATAGGAAGCTGTATGGGCCTTTTAACAGACCTACAGCCAGTAAGACAACTTTACTGTCTTCTTTTTCAAACTTATCACGCTTCACGAAGCAATAGGAAGCTGTATGGGCCTATTAACAGACCTACAGCCAGTAAGACAACTTTACTGTCTTCTTTTTCAAACTTATCACGCTTCACGAAGCAATAGCAAGCTGTATGGGCCTTTTAACAGACCTACAGCCAGTAAGACAACTTTACTGTCTTCTTTTTCAAACTTATCACGCTTCACGAAGCTGTACGGGCCTTTTAACAGACCTACAGCCAGTAAGACAACTTTACTGTCTTCTTTTTCAAACTTATCACGCTTCACGAAGCAATAGGAAGCTGTATGGGCCTATTAACAGACCTACAGCCAGTAAGACAACTTTACTGTCTTCTTTTTCAAACTTATCACGCTTCACGAAGCAATAGGAAGCTGGACGGGCCTTTTAACAGACCTACAGCCAGTAAGACAACTTTCCTGTCTTCTTTTTCAAACTTATCACGCTTCACGAAGCAATAGGAAGCTGTATGGGCCTTTTAACAGACCTACAGCCAGTAAGACAACTTTACTGTCTTCTTTTTTAAACTTATCACGCTTCACGAAGCAATAGGAAGTTGTATGGGCCTTTTAACAGACCTACAGCCAGTAAGACAACTTTACTGTCTTCTTTTTCAAACTTATCACGCTTTACGAAGCAATAGGAAGCTGTATGGGCCTTTTAACAGACCTACAGCCAGTAAGACAACTTTAGTGTCTTCTTTTTCAAACTTATCACGCTTCACGAAGCAATAGGAAGCTGTACGGGCCTATTAACAGACCTACAGCCAGTAAGACAACTTTACTGTCTTCTTTTTCAAACTTATCGCGCTTCACGAAGCAATAGGAAGCTGTATGGGCCTTTTAACAGACCTACAGCCAGTAAGACAACTTTAGTGTCTTCTTTTTCAAACTTATCACGCTTCACGAAGCAATAGGAAGCTGTATGGGCCTTTTAACAGACCTACAGCCAGTAACACAACTTTACTGTCTTCTTTTTTTAAACTTATTACGCTTCACGAAGCAATAGGAAGCTGTATGGGCCTATTAACAGACCTACAGCCAGTAAGACAACTTTACTGTCTTCTTTTTCAAACTTATCACGCTTCACGAAGCAATAGGAAGCTGTATGGGCCTTTTAACAGACTTACAGCCAGTAAGACAACTTTAGTGTCTTCTTTTTCAAACTTATCACGCTTCACGAAGCAATAGGAAGCTGTATGGGCCTTTTAACAGACCTACAGCCAGTAAGACAACTTTACTGTCTTCTTTTTCAAACTTATCACGCTTCACGAAGCAATAGGAAGCTGTATGGGCCTTTTAACAGACCTACAGCCAGTAAGACAACATTACTGTCTTCTTTTTCAAACGTATTTAGCTTCATTTGAATGTGAGTGGTCTGTTTTCTAGTTGCCTCGGTTGGACCATCGGAACTCAGTCGGGGCTGTGAATGGGTGGTCACTCCCCTCTCTGAAACCACTTCTTGGTTAACTCCTCGTGGGCGATCCTCACTAAAGCAAGGGCTTTAAAAACTCAAGACAGCACACTGAAAGTGTCGGAACTGCACGAAAGAGCATTGTGTGTCTGCAAGTGTAAGTTTTTCTAAGCTTCTTTGCTAAAATCAATACTTGCTGTTGAGCAAGTGATTGAAACCCATCCGTGGGTAAAACCTGTTGTCGAGTAGCCTCGGTTGGACCATCTTGACTCAGTTGGGGCCGTGAATGGATGGTCACTCCCCTCTGTGAAACCACTTCTTCGTTAACTCCTTGTGGGCGATCCTCACTAAAGCAAGGGCTTTAAAAACTCACTACAGTACACTGAAAGTATCGGAACTGCACGAAAGAGCCTTGTGTGTCTGCTAGTGTAAGTTTTTCTAAGCTTCTTTGCTAAAATCAATACTTGCTGTTGAGCAAGTGATTGAAACCCATCCGTGGGTAAAACCTGTTGTCGAGTAGCCTCGTTTGGACCATCGGAAATCAGTTGGGGCTTTGAATGGGTGGTCACTCCCTCTCTGAAACCACTTCTTGGTTAACTCCTCGTGGGCGATCCTCACTAAAGCAAGGGCTTTAAAAACTCACTACAGCACATTGAAAGTATCGGAACTGCACGAAAGAGCCTTGTGTGTCTGCTAGTGTAAGTTTTTCTAAGCTTCTTTGCTAAAATCAATACTTGCTGTTGAGCAAGTGATTGAAACCCATCCGTGGGTAAAACCTGTTGTCTAGTAGCCTCGGTTGGACCATCGGAAATCAGTCGGGGCTGTGAATGGGTGGTCACTCCCCTCTCTGAAACCACTTCTTGGTTAACTCCTCGTGGGCGATTCTCACTAAAGCAAGGGCTTTAAAAACTCACTACAGCACATTGGAAGTATCGGAACTGCACGAAAGAGCCTTGTGTGTCTGCTAGTGTAAGTTTTTCTAAGCTTCTTTGCTAAAATCAATACTTGCTGATGAGCAAGTGATTGAAACCCATCCGTGGGTAAAACCTGTTGTCTAGTAGCCTCGGTTGGACCATCGGAAATCAGTCGGGGCTGTGAATGGGTGGTCACTCCCCTCTCTGAAACCCCTTCTTGGTTAACTCCTCGTGGGCGATCCTCACTAAAGCAAGGGCTTTAAAAACTAACTACAGCACACTGAAAGTATCGGAACTGCACGAAAGAGCCTTGTGTGTCTGCTAGTGTAAGTTTTTCTAAGCTTCTTTGCTAAGATCAATACTTGCTGTTGAGCAAGTGATTGAAACCCATCCGTGGGTAAAACCTGTTGTCGAGTAGCCTCGTTTGGACCATCGGAAATCAGTTGGGGCTGTGAATGGGTGGTCACTCCCTCTGTAAAACCACTTCTTGGTTAACTCCTCGTGGGCGATCCTCACTAAAGCAAGGGCTTTAAAAAGTCACTACAGCACATTGGAAGTATCGGAACTGCACGAAAGAGCCTTGTGTGTCTGCTAGTGTAAGTTTTTCTAAGCTTCTTTGCTAAAATCAATACTTGCTGTTGAGCAAGTGATTGAAACCCATCCGTGGGTAAAACCTGTTGTCTAGTAGCCTCGGTTGGACCATCGGAAATCAATCGGGGCTGTGAATGGGTGGTCACTCCCCTCTCTGAAACCACTTCTTGGTTAACTCCTCGTGGGCGATCCTCACTAAAGCAAGGGCTTTAAAAACTCACTACAGCACATTTGAAGTATCGGAACTGCACGAAAGAGCCTTGTGTGTCTGCTAGTGTAAGTTTTTCTAAGCTTCTTTGCTAAAATCAATACTTGCTGTTGAGCAAGTGATTGAAACCCATCCGTGGGTAAAACCTGTTGTCTAGTAGCCTCGGTTGGACCATCGGAAATCAGTCGGGGCTGTGAATGGGTGGTCACTCCCCTCTCTGAAACCACTTCTTGGTTAACTCCTCGTGGGCGATCCTCACTAAAGCAAGGGCTTTAAAAACTAACTACAGCACACTGAAAGTATCGGAACTGCACGAAAGAGCCTTGTGTGTCTGCTAGTGTAAGTTTTTCTAAGCTTCTTTGCTAAAATCAATACTTGCTGTTGAGCAAGTGATTGAAACCCATCCGTGGGTAAAACCTGTTGTCTAGTAGCCTCGGTTGGACCATCGGAAATCAGTTGGGGCTGTGAATGGGTGGTCACTCCCCTCTGTGATTCCACTTCTTGGTTAACTCCTCGTGGGCGATCCTCACTAGAGCAAGGGCTTTAAAAACTCACTACAGCACATTGGAAGTATCGGAACTGCACGAAAGAGCCTTGTGTGTCTGCTAGTGTAAGTTTTTCTAAGCTTCTTTGCTAAAATCAATACTTGCTGTTGAGCAAGTGATTGAAACCCATCCGTGGGTAAAACCTGTTGTCTAGTAGCCTCGGTTGGACCATCGGAAATCAGTCGGGGCTGTGAATGGGTGGTCACTCCCCTCTCTGAAACCACTTCTTGGTTAACTCCTCGTGGGCGATTCTCACTAAAGCAAGGGCTTTAAAAACTCACTACAGCACATTGGAAGTATCGGAACTGCACGAAAGAGCCTTGTGTGTCTGCTAGTGTAAGTTTTTCTAAGCTTCTTTGCTAAAATCAATACTTGCTGATGAGCAAGTGATTGAAACCCATCCGTGGGTAAAACCTGTTGTCTAGTAGCCTCGGTTGGACCATCGGAAATCAGTCGGGGCTGTGAATGGGTGGTCACTCCCCTCTCTGAAACCACTTCTTGGTTAACTCCTCGTGGGCGATCCTCACTAAAGCAAGGGCTTTAAAAACTAACTACAGCACACTGAAAGTATCGGAACTGCACGAAAGAGCCTTGTGTGTCTGCTAGTGTAAGTTTTTCTAAGCTTCTTTGCTAAAATCAATACTTGCTGTTGAGCAAGTGATTGAAACCCATCCGTGGGTAAAACCTGTTGTCGAGTAGCCTCGTTTGGACCATCGGAAATCAGTTGGGGCTGTGAATGGGTGGTCACTCCCTCTGTAAAACCACTTCTTGGTTAACTCCTCGTGGGCGATCCTCACTAAAGCAAGGGCTTTAAAAACTCACTACAGCACATTGGAAGTATCGGAACTGCACGAAAGAGCCTTGTGTGTCTGCTAGTGTAAGTTTTTCTAAGCTTCTTTGCTAAAATCAATACTTGCTGTTGAGCAAGTGATTGAAACCCATCCGTGGGTAAAACCTGTTGTCTAGTAGCCTCGGTTGGACCATCGGAAATCAATCGGGGCTGTGAATGGGTGGTCACTCCCCTCTCTGAAACCACTTCTTGGTTAACTCCTCGTGGGCGATCCTCACTAAAGCAAGGGCTTTAAAAACTCACTACAGCACATTGGAAGTATCGGAACTGCACGAAAGAGCCTTGTGTGTCTGCTAGTGTAAGTTTTTCTAAGCTTCTTTGCTAAAATCAATACTTGCTGTTGAGCAAGTGATTGAAACCCATCCGTGGGTAAAACCTGTTGTCTAGTAGCCTCGGTTGGACCATCGGAAATCAGTTGGGGCTGTGAATGGGTGGTCACTCCCCTCTGTGATACCACTTCTTGGTTAACTCCTCGTGGGCGATCCTCACTAGAGCAAGGGCTTTAAAAACTCACTACAGCACATTGGAAGTATCGGAACTGCACGAAAGAGCCTTGTGTGTCTGCTAGTGTAAGTTTTTCTAAGCTTCTTTGCTAAAATCAATACTTGCTGTTGAGCAAGTGATTGAAACCCATCCGAGGGTAAAACCTGTAAGACAACTTTACTGTCTTCTTTTTCAAACTTATCACGCTTCACGAAGCAATAGGAAGCTGTACGGGCCTTTTAACAGACCTACAGCCAGAAAGACAACTTTACTGTCTTCTTTTTCAAACTTATCACGCTTCACGAAGCAACAGGAAGCTGTACGGGCCTTTTAACAGACCTACAGCCAGTAAGACAACTTTACTGTCTTCTTTTTCAAACTTATCACGCTTCACGAAGCAATAAGAAGCTCTACGGGCCTTTTAACAGACCTACAGCCAGTAAGACAACTTTACTGTCTTCTTTTTCAAACTTATCACGCTTCACGAAGCAATAGGAAGCTGTATGGGCCTTTTAACAGACCTACAGCCAGAAAGACAACTTTACTGTCTTCTTTTTCAAACTTATCACGCTTCACGAAGCAATAGGAAGCTGTATGGGCCTATTAACAGACCTACAGCCAGTAAGACAACTTTACTGTCTTCTTTTTCAAACTTATCACGCTTCACGATGCAATAGGAAGCTGTATGGGCCTTTTAACAGACCTACAGCCAGTAAGACAACTTTACTGTCTTCTTTTTCAAACTTATCACGCTTCACGAAGCAATAGGAAGCTGTATGGGCCTTTTAACAGACCTACAGCCAGTAAGACAACTTTACTGTCTTCTTTTTCAAACTTATCACGCTTCACGAAGCAATAGGAAGCTGTATGGGCCTTTTAACAGACCTAAAGCAAGTAAGACAACTTTAGTGTCTTCTTTTTCAAACTTATCACGCTTCACGAAGCAATAGGAAGCTGTACGGGCCTTTTAACAGACCTACAGCCAGTAAGACAACTTTACTGTCTTCTTTTTCAAACTTATCACGCTTCACGAAGCAATAAGAAGCTCTACGGGCCTTTTAACAGACCTACAGCCAGTAAGACAACTTTACTGTCTTCTTTTTCAAACTTATCACGCTTCACGAAGCAATAGGAAGCTGTATGGGCCTTTTAACAGACCTACAGCCAGAAAGACAACTTTACTGTCTTCTTTTTCAAACTTATCACGTTTCACGAAGCAATAGGAAGCTGTATGGGCCTATTAACAGACCTACAGCCAGTAAGACAACTTTACTGTCTTCTTTTTCAAACTTATCACGCTTCACGATGCAATAGGAAGCTGTATGGGCCTTTTAACAGACCTACAGCCAGTAAGACAACTTTACTGTCTTCTTTTTCAAACTTATCACGCTTCACGAAGCAATAGGAAGCTGTATGGGCCTTTTAACAGACCTACAGCCAGTAAGACAACTTTACTGTCTTCTTTTTCAAACTTATCACGCTTCACGAAGCAATAGGAAGCTGTATGGGCCTTTTAACAGACCTAAAGCAAGTAAGACAACTTTAGTGTCTTCTTTTTCAAACTTATCACGCTTCACGAAGCAATAGGAAGCTGTACGGGCCTTTTAACAGACCTACAGCATGTAAGACAACTTTAGTGTCTTCTTTTTCAAACTTATCACGCTTCACGAAGCAATAGGAAGCTGTACGGGCCTTTTAACAGACCTACAGCCAGTAAGACAACTTTACTGTCTTCTTTTTCAAACTTATCACGCTTCACGAAGCAATAGGAAGCTGTACGGGCCTTTTAACAGACCTACAGCCAGTAAGACAACTTTACTGTCTTCTTTTTCAAACTTATCACGCTTCACGAAGCAATAAGAAGCTCTACGGGCCTTTTAACAGACCTACAGCCAGTAAGACAACTTTACTGTCTTCTTTTTCAAACTTATCACGCTTCACGAAGCAATAGGAAGCTGTATGGGCCTTTTAACAGACCTACAGCCAGAAAGACAACTTTACTGTCTTCTTTTTCAAACTTATCACGTTTCACGAAGCAATAGGAAGCTGTATGGGCCTATTAACAGACCTACAGCCAGTAAGACAACTTTACTGTCTTCTTTTTCAAACTTATCACGCTTCACGATGCAATAGGAAGCTGTATGGGCCTTTTAACAGACCTACAGCCAGTAAGACAACTTTACTGTCTTCTTTTTCAAACTTATCACGCTTCACGAAGCAATAGGAAGCTGTATGGGCCTTTTAACAGACCTACAGCCAGTAAGACAACTTTACTGTCTTCTTTTTCAAACTTATCACGCTTCACGAAGCAATAGGAAGCTGTATGGGCCTTTTAACAGACCTAAAGCAAGTAAGACAACTTTAGTGTCTTCTTTTTCAAACTTATCACGCTTCACGAAGCAATAGGAAGCTGTACGGGCCTTTTAACAGACCTACAGCATGTAAGACAACTTTAGTGTCTTCTTTTTCAAACTTATCACGCTTCACGAAGCAATAGGAAGCTGTACGGGCCTTTTAACAGACCTACAGCCAGTAAGACAACTTTACTGTCTTCTTTTTCAAACTTATCACGCTTCACGAAGCAATAGGAAGCTGTATGGGCCTATTAACAGACCTACAGCCAGTAAGACAACTTTACTGTCTTCTTTTTCAAACTTATCACGCTTCACGAAGCAATAGGAAGCTGTATGGGCCTTTTAACAGACCTACAGCCAGTAAGACAACTTTACTGTCTTCTTTTTCAAACTTATCATGCTTCACGAAGCAATATGAAGCTGTATGGGCCTTTTAACAGACCTACAGCCAGTAAGACAACTTTACTGTCTTCTTTTTCAAACTTATCACGCTTCACGAAGCAATAGGAAGCTGTATGGGCCTTTTAACAGACCTACAGCAAGTGAGACAACTTTAGCGTCTTCTTTTTCAAACTTATCACGCTTCACGAAGCAATAGGAAGCTGTACGGGCCTTTTAACAGACCTACAGCAAGTAAGACAACTTTAGTGTCTTCTTTTTCAAACTTATCACGCTTCACGAAGCAATAGGAAGCTGTATGGGCCTTTTAACAGACCTACAGCCAGTAAGACAACTTTACTGTCTTCTTTTTCAAACTTATCACGCTTCACGAAGCAATAGGAAGCTGTATGGGCCTTTTAACAGACCTACAGCCAGTAAGACAACTTTACTGTCTTCTTTTTCAAACTTATCACGCTTCACGAAGCAATAGGAAGCTGTATGGGCCTTTTAACAGACCTACAGCCAGTAAGACAACTTTACTGTCTTCTTTTTCAAACTTTTCACGCTTCACGAAGCAATAGGAAGCTGTATGGGCCTTTTAACAGACCTACAGCCAGTAAGACAACTTTACTGTCTTCTTTTTCAAACTTATCACGCTTCACGAAGCAATAGGAAGCTGTATGGGCCTTTTAACAGACCTACAGCCAGTAAGACAACTTTACTGTCTTCTTTTTCAAACTTATCACGCTTCACGAAGCAATAGGAAGCTGTATGGGCCTTTTAACAGATCTACAGCCAGTAAGACAACTTTAGTGTCTTCTTTTTCAAACTTATCACGCTTCACGAAGCAATAGGAAGCTGTATGGGCCTTTTAACAGACCTACAGCCAGTAAGACAAGTTTAGTGTCTTCTTTTTCAAACTTATCACGCTTCACGAAGCAATAGGAAGCTGTATGGGCCTTTTAACAGACCTACAGCCAGTAAGACAACTTTAGTGTCTTCTTTTTCAAACTTATCACGCTTCACGAAGCAATAGGAAGCTGTATGGGCCTTTTAACAGACCTACAGCCAGTAAGACAACTTTACTGTCTTCTTTTTCAAACTTATCACGCTTCACGAAGCAACAGGAAGCTGTATGGGCCTTTTAACAGACCTACAGCCAGTAAGACAACTTTACTGTCTTCTTTTTCAAACTTATCACGCTTCATGAAGTAACAGGAAGCTGTATGGGCCTTTTAACAGACCTACAGCCAGTTAGACAACTTTACTGTCTTCTTTTTCAAACTTATCACGCTTCACGAAGCAATAGGAAGCTGTATGGGCCTTTTAACAGACTTACAGCCAGTAAGACAACTTCACTGTCTTCTTTTTCAAACTTATCACGCTTCACGAAGCAATAGGAAGCTGTATGGGCCTTTTAACAGACCTACAGCCAGTAAGACAACTTTACTGTCTTCTTTTTCAAACTTATCACGCTTCACGAAGCAATAGGAAGCTGTATGAGCCTTTTAACAGACCTACAGCCAGTAAGACAACTTTACTGTCTTTTTTTTTCAAACTTATCATGCTTCACGAAGCAATAGGAAGCTGTATGGGCCTTTTAACAGACCTACAGCCAGTAAGACAACTTTACTGTCTTCTTTTTCAAACTTATCACGCTTCACGAAGCAATAGGAAGCTGTATGGGCCTTTTAACAGACCTACAGCAAGTAAGACAACTTTAGTGTCTTCTTTTTCAAACTTATCACGCTTCACGAAGCAATAGGAAGCTTTATGGGCCTTTTAACAGACCTACAGCCAGTAAGACAACTTTAGTGTCTTCTTTTTCAAACTTATCACGCTTCACGAAGCAATAGGAAGCTGTATGGGCCTTTTAACAGACCTACAGCCAGTAAGACAACTTTACTGTCTTCTTTTTCAAACTTATCACGCTTCACGAAGCAATAGGAAGCTGTATGGGCCTTTTAACAGACCTACAGCCAGTAAGACAACTTTAGTGTCTTCTTTTTCAAACTTATCACGCTTCACGAAGCAACAGGAAGCTGTATGGGCCTTTTAACAGACCTACAGCCAGTAAGACAACTTTACTGTCTTCTTTTTCAAACTTATCACGCTTCACGAAGCAACAGGAAGCTGTATGGGCCTTTTTAACAGACCTACAGCCAGTAAGACAACTTTACTGTCTTCTTTTTCAAACTTATCATGCTTCACGAAGCAATAGGAAGCTGTATGGGCCTTTTAACAGACCTACAGCCAGTAAGACAACTTTACTGTCTTCTTTTTCAAACTTATCACGCTTCATGAAGCAACAGGAAGCTGTATGGGCCTTTTAACAGACCTACAGCCAGTAAGACAACTTTACTGTCTTCTTTTTCAAACTTATCATGCTTCACGAAGCAATAGGAAGCTGTATGGGCCTTTTAACAGACCTACAGCCAGTAAGACAACTTTACTGTCTTCTTTTTCAAACTTATCACGCTTCACGAAGCAATAGGAAGCTGTATGGGCCTTTTAACAGACCTACAGCCAGTAAGACAACTTTACTGTCTTCTTTTTCAAACTTATCACGCTTCACGAAGGAATAGGAAGCTGTATGGGCCTTTTAACAGACCTACAGCCAGTAAGACAACTTTAGTGTCTTCTTTTTCAAACTTATCACGCTTCACGAAGCAATAGGAAGCTGTATGGGCCTTTTAACAGACCTACAGCCAGTAAGACAACTTTACTGTCTTCTTTTTCAAACTTATCACGCTTCATGAAGCAATAGGAAGCTGTATGGGCCTTTTAGCAGACCTACAGCCAGTAAGACAACTTTTTGTCTTCTTTTTCAAACTTATCACGCTTCACGAAGCAATAGGAAGCTGTATGGGCCTTTTAACAGACCTACAGCCAGGTAAGACAACTTTACTGTCTTCTTTTTCAAACTTATCACGCTACACGAAGCAATAGGAAGCTGTATGGGCCTTTTAACAGACCTACAGCCAGTAAGACAACTTTACTGTCTTCTTTTTCAAACTTATCACGCTTCACGAAGCAATAGGAAGCTGTATGGGCCTTTTAACAGACCTACAGCCAGTAAGACAACTTTACTGTCTTCTTTTTCAAACTTATCACGCTTCACGAAGCAATAGGAAGCTGTATGGGCCTTTTAACAGACCTACAGCCAGTAAGACAACTTTAGTGTCTTCTTTTTCAAACTTATCACGCTTCACGAAGCAATAGGAAGCTGTATGGGCCTTTTAACAGACCTACAGCCAGTAAGACAACTTTAGTGTCTTCTTTTTCAAACTTATCACGCTTCACGAAGCAATAGGAAGCTGTATGGGCCTTTTAACAGACCTACAGCCAGTAAGACAACTTTACTGTCTTCTTTTTCAAACTTATCACGCTTCACGAAGCAATAGGAAGCTGTATGGGCCTTTTAACAGACCTACAGCCAGTAAGACAACTTTAGTGTCTTCTTTTTCAAACTTATCACGCTTCACGAAGCAATAGGAAGCTGTATGGGCCTTTTAACAGACCTACAGCCAGTAAGACAACTTTACTGTCTTCTTTTTCAAACTTATCACGCTTCACGAAGCAATAGGAAGCTGTATGGGCCTTTTAACAGACCTACAGCCAGTAAGACAACTTTACTGTCTTCTTTTTCAAACTTATCACGCTTCACGAAGCAATAGGAAGCTGTATGGGCCTTTTAACAGACCTACAGCCAGTAAGACAACTTTAGTGTCTTCTTTTTCAAACTTATCACGCTTCACGAAGCAATAGGAAGCTGTATGGGCCTTTTAACAGACCTACAGCCAGTAAGACAACTTTACTGTCTTCTTTTTCAAACTTATCACGCTTCACGAAGCAATAGGAAGCTGTATGGGCCTTTTAACAGACCTACAGCCAGTAAGACAACTTTAGTGTCTTCTTTTTCAAACTTATCACGCTTCACGAAGCAATAGGAAGCTGTATGGGCCTTTTAACAGACCTACAGCCAGTAAGACAACTTTACTGTCTTCTTTTTCAAACTTATCACGCTTCACGAAGCAATAGGAAGCTGTATGGGCCTTTTAACAGACCTACAGCCAGTAAGACAACTTTACTGTCTTCTTTTTCAAACTTATCACGCTTCACGAAGCAATAGGAAGCTGTATGGGCCTTTTAACAGACCTACAGCCAGTAAGACAACTTTACTGTCTTCTTTTTCAAACTTATCACGCTTCACGAAGCAATAGGAAGCTGTATGGGCCTTTTAACAGACCTACAGCCAGTAAGACAACTTTACTGTCTTCTTTTTCAAACTTATCATGCTTCACGAAGCAATAGGAAGCTGTATGGGCCTTTTAACAGACCTACAGCCAGTAAGACAACTTTACTGTCTTCTTTTTCAAACTTATCACGCTTCACGAAGCAATAGGAAGCTGTATGGGCCTTTTAACAGACCTACAGCCAGTAAGACAACTTTATTGTCTTCTTTTTCAAACTTATCACGCTTCACGAAGCAATAGGAAGCTGTATGGGCCTTTTAACAGACCTACAGCCAGTAAGACAACTTTACTGTCTTCTTTTTCAAACTTATCACGCTTCACGAAGCAATAGGAAGCTGTATGGGCCTTTTAACAGATCTACAGCCAGTAAGACAACTTTAGTGTCTTCTTTTTCAAACTTATCACGCTTCACGAAGCAATAGGAAGCTGTATGGGCCTTTTAACAGACCTACAGCCAGTAAGACAAGTTTAGTGTCTTCTTTTTCAACTTATCACGCTTCACGAAGCAATAGGAAGCTGTATGGGCCTTTTAACAGACCTACAGCCAGTAAGACAACTTTAGTGTCTTCTTTTTTCAAACTTATCACGCTTCACGAAGCAATAGGAAGCTGTATGGGCCTTTTAACAGACCTACAGCCAGTAAGACAACTTTACTGTCTTCTTTTTCAAACTTATCACGCTTCACGAAGCAACAGGAAGCTGTATGGGCCTTTTAACAGACCTACAGCCAGTAAGACAACTTTA